>NC_142501.1:199991287-201241287 GCF_057876585.1 Rhinolophus sinicus
GTGGGGCCTGAGCTGAACTGTTCAGAACCAGAAGAGAAAGGAACACCACTTGGTCCCAAACACAATAAACACGCTCTCTGTTAAAGGAACGTTACACAACTATGTAAACATATCAGTTTGAAGTGGGGCCAATGCAAGCTTATGATCTCGGCAGGGGAGACTCAGCACTTCCTTCAGCACTATCTTTAGAACCTTGGGTTCTAAACACAACAGTGCAGGGCCTTAGCATTCAAGAGTGATGTGGGAAGAGTTAGAGAACTATCTATCAGAAAATGGTATCAGTAGGTCAGGCAATTGAACCTTCTCTCACTTTAATTCTTTTAGTAGTATTTTGTGTGCATAATTCAGTGCCTTTGTCTTTATTAAAATACGATTCAAATACGTAAAATGCTTTTTAAATAAAGTCTCCCAGGTGTCTGTTGCAGCCTCTAGCCCTTTTTTTCTTTTTTCTTTTGTTTTCCTAATTGTTACTTCACAACAATTAGCTGGGCATTCATATGCAAAATTAATGCAAATGCAAAGGGATTCAATATATGAGATTTTTACTACTAGTTAGTTTCTACTTTTGGGCCCACTGATAAGATCTGCAAAATTGCTTTTTTTCAAGTCCTTGCTCCTTGGGGCATAAAAGAGAAAAGATGGCATGAAAGCCACCTAAATATGTCAAAAGCTCTGCCATTGTTAAGATCCTTCTTCAACTTGGAAAGTGGTTTTTAATTGTTTCTTCCATTGTCTGCCTTACTCTCTCTCACAGAGAATGTTGTGTGAAGTTTCCATTATTTGTTACTGACTTATTATTCAGGATCCAGAGTCATTTGGAGTATTACAATCAATATGGGAATTGGCTAGGAAAGGACAGAAGTAATCATCAGAAAAATAAATAGAATTTTGTTGATTGATTTAAACCACTATACCAAAACATCACAAAATAATTGTTAAATATCATGAGTGGAGGGAGATATGATGAATACATCAAAATATTTTTAATTTTCTGAGAAACACCAGATAATTTGTGGGGTGGAGGAGGTAGTTAAAATCCAACAATTACAGTTTTCCTTAATGTAATAAAGATGTCTGCAAATTCTTGGTTATTCTACCCTTCACAGAGGGAGTCTGTTTTCCATTACTTTTAATCTACCTTGCTTTAAATGAGTTGACTGACCAATGAACATAGTGTAAATGGCCTTCGGGGACTTCTGAGGTTAGGTCAAAAGGAGTCTTGCTGCTTCCATTGGGCTGAAAGAAGACTCATTCTAGGAACTCAGCTGCTCTGCATAACGATATCTAAGCAAACTATGAATTGTCCTTGTGGATCTTAACCTAGTTACCCTACTAAAAAACTAGACCAAACTTCAGCCAACACCAGCACCAACTTGTTAGCCATGCATGTGGGCCATCTTGGAAATGGGTCATCCAGCCTGGTCAAGCCACTCCAGTTAACATCTGAAGGACCAGAGACAAGATGCCTAGCTAAGCAATCCAAATTCCTCATCCACAAAATCGTGATCCCAAGAAATTGGTTTTTTTAAGCCACTAAATTTTAGGATAGTTTGTTACATCCACAGGTTAACAAGAATAGTAAATATGGATTCAAAGGAACAAACAAACAAACAAAAAGCAGCTGGCTTTATGAAAGCAGTCATATTATACGTACGATTTCCTTTGCAAAGCTAAATAGGTGATTTATTCACAGATGGTTTTAAAACAGGAAGTAATTAAATCAAGTTTACAAATGCTAAAATGAGCTTTTGATTGGTAAGGTTCCCTGCCCCACAGTTAACCTTGGCTTTTTCAGTCTCTATTTAGCAGTGGAAGCCCTGGAGGAGAGGGAGAGTGCACTGGTGAGGATAAATGTGCTGGCCAGGACTCCAATGTCCTCTGTGCAACCTACAGATGCCTCTGTGACTAATCTTCATCTGCAGATAATTCAGAAACAGGGCAGATCCCTTGGATTTGAAAATGGGAACTAAAACTCATCCATCTTCTCCTGATGGCGAAACAGGCTATTATTAGCAGGCCAGATGATTTAATAGGCTGGGGATGGAAAGGCACATGTTGATAATTAAACATTGTAGAGTTCCAGTCCAAAGCAAGTGTCCTTTAATAACATGGCTAAGGTTTGTTTGCTTTTCAAACCCTTCTCTTGCACATTTAAGAAGCTGGAATGTGTTCAGGTCTCAAGGTATACTTTTTTGATGGATGGAAACGATATGTGTCAAACCTAATGCTGAATTGTTGGGTGACAGGAATTAGCTGTCCTGAATCAACTTTGTAAATTCATCCATATATGAATTCCAAACTGAACCGCTCCTTTAGCAAATGGGAACTGAGGTCTGATAGATTGTCGCAGAGCCATATAAGAACTGTGTTTCAGTGCTGGCTCTGCCTGGTGGCTGTTTGACTTGGAACAAGTTAGAGCATCGTTGGTGCCCTAGCTTGGTCATCTGAGAGTGAAGAATACTTGGTTCTAAGGTTCCATCAAACACTAAAATGTGTTTATTTTACAAATTTCCTTGTCAAACTGAATCCTTCTCTCAATTATAAATTGGCTTGTGGTGTGGTTGAATTAATAGGAAACAGATTATTTTTTGCTTTAAACGTATGCATCTGTTTTCTCAGCCCCTTTTATTTACCATATTATCATTCTTTTAAAAAATATTTTTCTTTCTTTTTTTTTTCTTTTTATAATAATACATGGTTATTTTACTCATAACTATAGGCCAAGCACTGTGCTCAAAGTTTTACAAATGTACTCTGATGTGTTTCTTACAACAACTCATTGAAGTAAGATACAATTAGCCCAGATTTACAAATGAGATGATTGTGTCTCAGCAATGCTTAGTATTGCATATAAAAGTGGTGAAGCTACAACTCAAGTCCAGGTCTGTGTGATGACAATGAACATATTCTAATATACTTGTTCTACAATGGTCTATTTTAGTGCCTGTAGTGAGCCTAGAGCTCATCAGGGGTTTCTAGGCAAAAATTATCTATCTATCTATCTATCTATCTATCTATCTATCTATCTATCTATCATCTATCTATCTATCTATCTATCTATCTATCTATCTATCCATCTATCTCTCAATCTATTGATTGAGCTATCTAACCCATCATCTATCTATAGATATCTATCGGTCTCTATAGGTATCCGTAGATATATAGATTTAATGACTAGAAACTATGTAAAATTGAAACTATGCAAAAGGCTGTTCTGCATGGAATCATGTTTGCATTGATCTCTTGGGTGATTCTTTTCCATCCTCCAGCTTCAGCGGGAATTGAACTAGAGTGGTACAGGGGAAGAAAATAAAACACTTTTCCAGAAAAGTTCTCTCCCTGTTCTTTTGAAGTAAGGCAATTTGATATTATTTGGGGGACATTGTGGTACTTCCGGGGAAGGGATTTTAGTTTTTAAACTGGAGGGTTTGCCATCTGGATGTTGTTGTCAGTTTCCTGTTTCTGGAGTTGCAAAGTCAGATGCTTCTTTGACAGTAGACTTCCATTGTTCTGAGAGAGTCACCCCTGTGACCCTCAGATAAGTAAATGTAGAACAGATCCATACCTATTCTTCAGAAGGGCGTGCATCTGAAGGCTGTCATTTTGACTAAATTAGAACTCAATCCTAGGCCAAATGAGCACAGGATGCTCCTCTATGAGCATGATCATAACAATTTGGGAATTCAGGAACATTAGCGCAAATAAGAGAGACTCCTAGACCAGTGTAACAGTTCCCAAACATTTAAAACACATTTGAGGAACTGAAGCTATCCTGAAGGAGGCCAGCATGAGCAAAGAGCAGAAGCAGACAAGGGCAACCCAATGCAGCAGATAGATAGTACTGTCCGTATTTCAACTATATCCGCTTGGCTTCCGTTATAGACTGGATATTTGTGCCCTATTCCAATTCATAGGTTAGAACCTCAATACCTAATGTAACGGGCCTTTGGGAGGTAATGTGATTAGGTCATGAGCATGAGGCCCTCCGATGGAATTAGTGGCCTTATAAGAAGAAGACCTCTCCCCCTCCTCCTCCCCAATATGCACATGTACTGAGGGAAAGGCATGTGAGAACATAGTGAGAAGTCAGTCATCTGCAACCCAACGCGAGAGAGTTCACCAGGAACCGAATTGGGTGGTACCTTATCTTGGACTTCTCAGCATCCAGAACTAGGAGAAAATGAATTCCTGTTACGTAACCCAGTCTAGTCTGTTACAGCAGCCTGAGCAGACTAAGACAGGTCCCATTTACTGTTTCTTTGTGCTCTTCCCTTAGCTTCCGGGTGTTTTGGCCTCCGTGGCGACCACACAGCCCTCTTCCTGAACGACAACCATGAGGAGCACTCCTGGCTCCACTAAGATCAAGACAACAGTAGGATGTAACTTATACTCCAGAGTTCTTCTCTAACAGCAGGATCAGGCTAGCACGCTATTTTGGCTTCTCCTTCCCTGTGCTTCCTCCACTTCTACCTTCATAAATCTAATTTGCACATGAATCTTATCTTAGGGACTGTTTCTGGAAAAACTAGCCTAAGATGCTTCCAATAAAAAAGGGGATATCTGTACTGTTGACCTGGCCACCAATGGCTGTAGAGCTTGGACTCAGGAGCTAGAATGAAGTTCATGAGGAAAGCCCTATCATATCCCTACTTTTGTGCTTAGTATGAATGTGAGCAAGCTGGCCAAGAGTTAGAGGTTTCTTTTTCTTATAAAATAACCAATCTGAGTCAAATCCTTTAACAGATACCTCATAAGGCATCCACCCAACCTGTAATCTACAAACCCATCTCTAACAAGTGCTCTGCACCTCTAAGGTTACAGAGCTGGCCTTCTACCTTACCTACATTCCAGCCGCACTGGCCTTCTGTCACCTGGAATCTGTGCTTTATTTTTCAGCTGCAGGGCTTAGCCCATTCTACCTGAAATTTTCTTATTGTTTACCCTTTAACCCCATGTCTAGTAATCTAACTATCCCAGATTTATGAGTATGTTTTGGAAAATATACCCACATCTGTGAAAATATCTGAATTACTAAATCTGTGATACTCCTGAAGACTGATTTTTACCCTCTTTTAGAAAACCACTGAGTAAATTGCCTTGCTTTATGTAGTTTTAGTACAACCCTGTACCTCAGTTAGCATGGCTTCTGTGTTTATGCCTTAATTTTATCCTCTACTAACTGTTCCAACTTTCTTGTCCTATTAAAATGGGTTCTTTGCCAGCCAACATTCTTCTTTGTCCCCAAACTAGCATTATTAGCATCACCAACTAGCTTATTAGAAATGCCAATTCTCAGGCCTCATCCCAGATTTAGAAACTCTGAGGATCAGCCCATCAATCTCTGTTTTAGCGAACACTTCATGCCATTTTGATGCACATTAAGTTTTGAGAATAGGTGTAAGCGTTACAGGACTTTGAATCCTAACTGAAAAATTATAAAACTAAAACTAGGAAAGCAAAGAAACAGACAATAGAAACTTCTTTTCTCACAGTTCTGGAGGTTGGAGTTCCAAGATCATGGTACCAACATGGTAAGGTTGTGGTGAAAGCCCTCCCCTTGAGGTATGGATGGTTTCCTTCTTACTGTGTATTCACAGGACCTTGTCTTTGTGGGAGCACAAAGAATGAGAGCAAACTCTCTGTTGTCTCTTTTTATAAGGGCACTGGTCCATTATGAGAACACTACCCTGATGACCTCATCTAACCCTAATTGCTTCCAATGGCCCCCTTTCCATATATCATGACATTTGGAGTTAGGGCTTCAATAAATGAATTTTGGGGGAATACAAACATTTAGTGCCTAACACTTACCCAGCGAGATTCTGATTTATTTCATCTAGAGTAGAACCAGTCCACCTGAATTTTTAAAATGTCACAGGCTATTGTGATGTACAGCTAGTTGTTCAAACATTTGTCCTAGTTCTTTATTTCTATGGAAGAATACAGTCATTTTGTACAGTTAGTTAACACAGAAGAGGAAATGAAATTAACCAAAAATATAGCATCTTACTCCACCATTCTGATTGTTTCTGAATGTCTTATCAGCCTACCTCTTCTGTAAGCACCTGAAGGAGAGTCATCCCATTTCTGATAGCCCTTCTCCGAATCCCCACAGAGGTGGTTACTTATTAAGTTCTTAACAAATACAGGCTGATTGATCAAATAAAATATGGGATTCTTTACTTCAACCCCTTTGCTTCAACAACTATACAAATAAAAAATCAATATACGTACATTATTAATTCTCTTCTGTGATACAGAAATACAAGGAACACACGCTGGAAATTTTACTTTGTCTAGCCAGGTAATAGAGAAATTGAAAAGCAAACTCAGCCTCTATTTAGCAATTAGTTTCTCTGTTCTCTCTTTTACACTCTGGCTGCTTAATAAAACAACTCTAATATAACAGGACAAAGCTTACCTGAATGTTGCTGTAAGATGTATTAGGATTGCAAAAGGGATCAAAAGAGATTTCTTTCCTACATAGTAAAATTATTGATGGATAGTTAGGGAAGTCATTCCCAAACCACTATCCTTTCCCTCCATTTTCATTTGTTTGTTTGTTTTTGTTTGTTTTTAGCATTTAGAATGGCAAGATCTTAAGAAATTTATTATACAGAATAATGGTCTGAAAGTCAGTCTCCCCCTCCCCAAATCCCTGCCACCAAATCAGAGCAAAACCACTCACATGCTGCTAAATTCTGAAAAAAAAAATAACAGTTTCCTGTCTGTCTACCTATTACAGGATTTTTCTATTAAGCCCAGAACACCCCGATTTGTTTGGAGAGATAAATTCCACCCCTACCATTTCTTTAATAATCCTTTTATACTTTCTTCTTATCTCTCTTTTTGCTGATATTGTTTGATAGTGCCACTTAAACACGTCTTTCCACAAGGTTACTCAAATTAAACATTAGCCAGCTCAATAAGCAGCTACAGAAAACTACTGACGGTATCTAGCAAGATAAACATCCTCGCACCAAACTTTGAGATCTCTTTATTTCTACCTTGACGGTCTCAAGGAAATGTTTCCAAAGACTGCTGGACTGTCTTTCTCTTGGGTTTTCAGAAACTAGGTTTTCTGGTGCAAAATGGACCATGGGACATTGATAATTGGCTAGATTGTACTTCATTCTGATGATAGTAAATATAATGTTTACATGGTCTGTGCTTGGGTTCAAGAGAAGGAACCTCTACATTTAGAGATTCATTTATTTGAGTTAGACAATAGCAACTATTAAAGAATCAATGCATTTTTATTAATGGTTCTCTAGAGAAGGCAAAAATAAAGTTCAACAAGCAGACCAAAAAACCAACAACAAAAAACAAATTCTTGGCTAACACCTAAGTGAGAATTAGTTTATCAGAGATCGAGCTCTTGTAGGAGTCTCAGATAAGCTAAGAGCACAGGATGCCTAAATGGTGGGGGCTGGGTACTATAAAAGAAAGATAAGGCCTAGAACAGGAATATTACAGGTGAGAGGTATCACAGGTAACCATGGGCTGCTTCATATTTAATCCAGAGCAAACCCTGAGTAGCAAGCCCTGCTCTAGGGCAGGAATCCTCTCTGCTGTTGTGAAATAGGGAACTGAGCACCAACTTCTGCTTCTGGGGAATCTGTTCTCCCCATTCTTCCTTGTGAAGTCAGGATGACACTGAATCTCCTTAAGCTCAGATGCATCATCTGAACAAGGTTCACAATCACATACATCTAACGGAGTAGTTGGGGAGATAAAATGAAATAATGTTTATGGTTTCTGGCTTGTACACAGCCCAGATAATACCAGCCTGCCTCCAGCACAGCCATCTCCCCTTGGCCTCACATACATACCATTTAGTTTTTTGCTTTTTATCCTGTCCCAGTAATACATGAAAGAAAGGATTATCATTTTGGCAGAACACAATGAAAACTATAGAAGTCACCTGATATTTGGTAGCTGACTGATTGGCTCTGCTTAATTTTCTCTCCCCAGGTTCTTCCCACACCCCTCAAAGAACATAAAAAGTGTATAGATTGGGCTTTGAATATACGTATGCTGCACTGGCAATTTTCAACAGAAGATTTTTAACCGTGGAAAACTACTGGGAATTTGACACCTTGTTTTTCTGTAATATACATATATAGTTACCCAAAGACCCCCTACAAAATTCATCAGATGAAAAGCAGGTGCCCCTAGAATTTACTGTATTATATAGTACATAATAGTAGTAATATTTATTATTATAGTAAATAATATGCTAATATATTATATACTCTGGTATGTAATATATAATTTATTAACATATAACAAATTAAAATATAATTAACATAGAATACTATATTATTATTTAATATTTTATTATTGTATAGTAAATACATATTAATCTATCTTTACTATATATTTCTCTGGAATGCATGGTGAGATGTTCCTCACAGTAAGTGACAGAAAATGTAGGAGAAAATGTAAAATCAGTAGTAACAACCTGTCCATGGGTATTCAGTTTTCAAGTAATATGAAAATCAGGGATAAATAAAGAAATGCTGTTTATTGGTGCCTGCATTTGTGTGTGTGTGTGTGTGTGTGTGTATTTGTGTGTGTGCTCGTGCACGCATGCGTGCACGACAAATAAGGGCAAGTAGAAGAAAAACGATAGAAGAAAGCAGAGAGCAAATTCTGAAGGCTTCCAGTTGCTAAGGATCAATGTACGTGCCTCCTGAAATCCTCCAGGGTGATTGCCTAGGTGAGAGCAGAAATTATTTTCTTTTATCTTTCAATCACTGCCTTTGTAGGTATAAAATAAGAATATCGATCACTAGAAGGTGATAATGGTTTCTCAGTCAAAATGTTACTTGCTGCTGGAATTCATTTCCCTGTTGCTTGATTTTTATGTCACTCTCCTCAGGTCTTCAATCTTCTCTAGACCTAGTCAATACACTGGCAGGTCCAGGTAGGCATGAGGGTTGGGACATTCTTGGCAGAAACCTAGCCTGGGCAGGGGCCTATCTTGCCAGGACTCACATCTCAATTCCCAGCTTTCCCCTGCTTTCTACTCTTGATATAAAAAACAATCTTGATTTTTACTTTCCAATAAGTTTGCAAACAAATATACTAATCTTCCCTTTCCTGAAGTGCACCCTGGTGATACCACATAGGAGAAAGAGAAGCGTTTAAACACATAAAACCAACTTTTAAAATGTAAACACTCTTGGGAGATAGAAAACAGTTTTAATTGATGAACAGAGCAAATGGCAAACCAGGGAGGTGGAAACCCCAATGTCATATACATACAAGGAATAAAAATATAAATTATGATTTAAAATGTAATACAAAGAATAGATAGAAAAATGTATCCATCCAAAAGTGATTGCTGACCTAGAATACAGAGTTTGGGGATGTGACCACAAGACAACAGAAAAGAATAGAGATTAAAAAATAATAAGAGTTGGAAGATATGGAGAATAGAATTTGCAGTTTTAACTTTTTTATATGATTTTTTTAAGTTAAGAATGATCACAAATGGGGAGTAAACATATTTTAAGAACTGAGGCTGAGAATTTGCTAGTTTGTGGATAATGAAAGACCTCAATTTGAAAGGAATTACAGAGTGCCGAATAGTTAGATAAGAAAAACCCACATACACATATGGTGAATGCCAAGAATAAAAAGTGGCAAATATGGTAAAATTTATTAGATGAAAAGAGCAAATCTGAACATTAAGCTTTTCATCAATAATGCAGGGGGAAATAACAGGGTAATATTAATTTTTTTCAAAGTGTTGAAAAACTAAGAAATTATTTAAATATACATAACAAATAAAGCTATTTTCTCTCCTCGTACGGTTTCCCCCACATAACCTTATTCCTATTTGAGAATGGAGAAAGTACTCAGGCAAGAAGAGAAAACCTAGAGGATATATATATATATATATATATATATATATATATATATATAGAGAGAGAGAGAGAGAGAGAGAGATACATTTTTTGGCATCCTCTGTATGTGTGTATATATATATATATATATATATATATATATATATATATATATATATGATTACTTTTACTGATGATTATATACTCATCCCTAATGACATATATATATATATATATATATATATATATATATATATAAAAGTAATCATCAATAAAAGTAAAAGTAATCATCAATAAAAAATAAATCAAGTTTAATGTCTGAAAAGGTAAAGACTATATTGGTGGAGATATAGTTATTAATAATTAGTAGATAAGTTAGGCATAATTAACTACAGACTAAAAAATAGAACGTATTTGAAGAAGGAATCATAAAGAACGTTAAATCATACCATACTTAGCAGTAAATGACAAAGTAAATGCATTTCTAAGAAAGAAATTAATTAGAATGGAATGTAACAAGTTGAATAAAACAAACAAAGAGGAATGCAAATGAAGCAACAGAAGAGCCAATCATAATGTGAGCTGGACCTTGAGAACAGCATGGGCATGTCACTTCCATGAATACGGGAGTTTCAGTCTGCTTTATTCACTGCTAATATCAGAGTGCCTATTATAATGCCTAGCACACTATAGAACATGATAAATGTTTAATAAATGAATAAATAAATAAACCTGAACAACATGGGGAGAATATTACCAAAAGCATGTTGTTGCTTTTTATTTTTTTAATCTCTGGTAAGAGTGCTCTAGAATAAAAATGAAAGACAATACACAAATCAACAGCATATAGGATGAAAAAAAAGATGCTTACATACATACATACGCACATACACACACACAATACACACAAAAGCTTTAAAAATAATAAAAAATTATAACAGCTATATATACTCTAATATATTTGAAAACCGAGAAAGAAGAGAGAAATATAAAATATAATATCAGAATTGGAGCAAGGAGAATAAAAACCTGAATAGACCAATAACAATTAGAGAAATTGAAATGGTAATTTCAGGCTCTCCTCCAAAGATGCCTCAGGTCCCAATAACTTTATAACTGAGTTCTCCCATACTTTCAAAGGATAGATTTCTCCCTGTTTTATAAAAGACTTTTCAGAAAACTAAAGAAAGAAAGAAGCCCAAGTTTTTATGAGACTAGTATAACATTGATTTCTAAATTGTATAAGTATAGAATACGTAATAAGGCATTTATAGATCCATTTTAATCTTTCACCACATAAAGGACTAATCATACAACTATCTTAATAGGTAAAGAAAATTCATTTACTAAATTTCAATGTCTGTTTTTGACGTTGACTCAAAAAATTACTTGTAGAATGAAATGTCCCAGATTAATAAAAAGCATATAATTAAAACCCACAACTTCTTATTTAATGGAAAAACTTGAGCCACATTCCTCAGGTTTATAAATAAGATAATGATGTCTTTTATAGTGGGTATTATTTAACATAGTACTGGATTTCCTGACTAATGCTATGTAAAAAAAGAAAAAATGAAAAATGTAAAGATTAGAAGAGTACAATACAATTTAAGGTTGAGGAAAGTTAACAATCTGTATAGGAAATTCAACATACTCCTAAGATAAAATGTTAGACTTAACTGAGTAGTCTGTTATGTTACCCGATAAAAGATCAGTTCATAAAAAATAAATCATGTCCCATTTCAACCAATAATATTTATCTTGAAAATAGTATAAAATATAAAACATTCAAGTAACAATAAAAACCATACCTAACATATGCAGGAAATAATCTGACAAAAAATGTAAAATGTTTTTACAAAGAAAAACCTTAAATTCTATTAATGTAAAATAAAATCTAAAACGAACAGAAAGATTACAATACAATCCTGGATGATTGGATTTAATTAATAAAGAGGAAAAATGTTTCCAAATTCTATCAACTGACTTTGTTTGATCCTAAAACAAATAAACTGAATATTTTGACAAAATTAAAACACTCGTCCCAAAATTTAAAAGAAAGAGGAAAGTGCAACGGTATTTTTAAAAAGAATGAGAGGGAACTCATTTTTGAAAGATATATTGCAAAGCCATAGTAAAAAATAACCAATCAATCAATCAATAGGAAAAAGATATGAACAACTCAACACAAATACAAGAAGAAACATATAGCTAAAGGACAGAAAAAAAGGGAGCTTAAAATTAGTCCCATTAATATATTGTAGTTTGACTGAAATCATTGAGAAAGGAAAACTGGCTCAATTTATAGGAAAGAAACAAACAAACTTTGATCTCTGTCTTACACCATATAAAGAGTCCCTACCCCATCCGACAAATGAGTTAAATACTTAAATGTGACAGATAAATACATAAAGCTTTTAGTATTTTCCCCTGTAGGAATGATGAAGAATGTCTTAAGATGGTGAAAGTAAAAGATAAGGAGAAAAAATGGTAATTATGACTACTTAAAAATTAAGGACAGCTGCTTAATGAAGGAAACCACCAATAAAATTGATGACAGAAAATAGACTGGGAAAAAGTACTTGCAATATCAAAAGCCAATATGATTAATATTGAATATAAAAGGAACTCCTGCAAGTCAAGGACAAAAGATAGCAAAAGAAAAACAAACAAACAAACTGATTTAAAAAAAAGTTGTTAAAAGATGGAAGGAATTAACAGAAATGAAAAATTAAAAAAAAAATACTACTATTAATAGTAGTATTAAAATCCTTACTATTGTTGTTAAGATTTCTAGCCTGGAGAAGCAGAAGGAGACCTCAATGGAATGTAATGGTAGCTTTAAAAATAGACTAGAGGTGTGGATGGAGGATATAGAATTGTCCCCAGAACTGCACAGACTTTTTTCAGCTTCTATGACTTTGAAGTCTTAGACACCTCTCTCTGGAGCTAGAACTGGATAATACGAAAATGACAGATGATAATTAACAATCAAGAAGTTGGTCCTCATGGCCATCTGTGAGGCATTTTCTGGGACTTTTCAGAAAAGGCCAGTGAATGATTTGGAAGGGATCCTAAGAAAAAGTTTAGAGGCATTGCAGTAAACTATGGGAGAACCTCCAAATAAATGTCATTTGGGGCTGTTTTATAAACCAACCTATTTACACATCAGGTTTAGCCTGGGCAATCTGAGGTCTATTAGTGCTAAATACAAGATACTACATGCTAGATCTATAAAGGGGCATAGAGCATAGTCTGTTCTCTCGGGACTGGAAATCTTTCTTGTCTCTAATAGAAATAAAATGTATTATTATTCTTTCAAGTTAGCTAGAATCAGAGTAATAAGTCAATAGGTCTATCATCAATAGCTATAAAGCTTAATGTTTGATGGTAATAGCAACAATGAATGATAGGTAAATAAGAAGATGGTTCTGATGCTTGGTGTTAGCAAAGAAGTAAAGAAAATTATTACTTTAAGAATTTAATTAATTTAATTTATTATTATTATTATTATTATTATTATTAATTATTATTTTGCCACTGGTGGTAGATATTATATTATCATTTAGAACCCTGTATCCCAGAGTTTACCTGGACCTTAATCCTCCCAGCCCTCTCCCATTAATAATACTCTTAGGTATTTAAAATGATTATATTTCATAATATAAAATATATAACTCACCCAAATCTCAGCTGTTTATTTATACATGTTTATGAGCTGATCTTAAAATTCATATGGAAATGCAACAGACCCAGAAGAGCCAAAACAACCTTGGAAAAGAACGAAGTCAAAGGGCTCATATGTCCCAATTTCAAAACTTATTACAAAGCTATAATAATCAAAATAAGGTGGTACTTGCATACAAATAGGCAAATAGGTCAATAGAATAGAATAGAGAGTCCAGAAATAAGTCCATACAGATTTGATCAATTGATTTTTGACAATTGTACCAAGACAATTCAATGGAGTGTGTGAGGGTGGAGGTGGGGGGGGGGGGGGGAAGAATAGTGTTTTCAACAAATGGTGTGGAGCAACTGAATATCTACATTTAAAAGAATAAAGTTCAACACCTACCTCACCCCACATATTAATATAAAAATTAACTCAAAATGGATAATAGACCTGAAAGTAAGAACTAAGACTACAAAACACATAGAAGAAAACATAAGAGTATTTTTTTTTATAACCTTGCATTAGACAATGGTTTCTTAAACATGTCACCAATAGTTCAAGTGACTAGATAGATAGATAGATAGATAGATAGATAGATAGATAGATAGATAGATAGATAGATTTAAACAAAATAAGGTATTTGTGCTGAAAAATGATACCATCCAGAAAGAAAAAAGACAACTCACAGAATAGGCAAAAAATTTTTGCAAAGAATATTTCCAATAAGAGACTTTTATCAACAATATATAAAGTATCTGACAATTCAATAAGAATACAACCCAATTTAAAAATGGGCAAAATATTTTAATAGATATTTCTCTAAAAATATACAAATGACCATAAGCACATTAAAGATATTCAACATCACTAGTCACTAGGCAAATGCAAATACTCGTAAAAACCATAATGGCATACCACTTCAAACATCCAAGCATGGCTCCAGGAAAAAGACAGAGAATTACAAGTATTGGCAAAGATATGAAGAAATTGGAATGCTATACATTGTTGACGGGAATGTAACATGGTATAACCACTTTGAGAACAAGTTTGGTAATTTTTCAGAAAGTTAAAAATAGTTACCATATGAATGAGCAATTCCACTTTAAGTATACTCTGAAAAAAACAAAACACATGTACATCCAAAAATAAAACAGTGTACATTAACGTTCACATCAGCATAATTTGTAACTGTCAAAAACCGCAAACAATCCAAATGCCTATCAAGTGATAAATGGCTATACAAAATATGGTAGATTCATAAGATGGAATATTATTCAGCAATCGGAAGGAATAAAGTATAAATACATGCTGCAACAGAGATAAGCCTTGAAAATATTGTGCTAAGGAAAGAGGCCAGTCACAAACGGTATATATTGTATGATTTCATTTATATAAGATGTCCAGAAAAGGAAACTACATGGAGCCAGATAGCAAATGAGTGATTGCCTCGAGCTGGGGAAAGGAGTGGGAAATGAGAGTGATTGCTAATGAGTATGGGGTTTTGTTTTGGAGCGATAAAAATGTTCTAAAATTAGATTTTAGTGATGGTTTTACAACTCTGTTATTATGCTAAAAACCTGTGAATTGTATCTTTTAAATGGGTGAATTTTATGGTGTTTGAATTATTTCTCAATAAAGCTGTTAAAAAATGTAACTCATCCTTTTAGCTTGCTTACATCTTTTGGGGACATGATTTGGTCATTTAATATATTTTCTATCCTTCCCAGTTAATGCCAGTTGCAAATGTGATATGTATGCTGTCTAAATCTTTATCTCAGTTACTGGTAAATACTGTAAACTAGGATAGAGACATTAGTATCCTTCCTCTAGGCTGGTATTAATTACCACTCCTTGCCCGTGTTCATTCCATAAGATAAATCATTCATTTACTTATTTATGAGCACCTATTATAAAGCAGGCATTATATGAGATGATGGGTATAAAAGGATATTTAATGCCTGCTCTCTGCCCTCCAAGAGTAGACAGCTTATAATGTGAGCCAGAGAAGGAAGAGATAAGTTCTACAAGAGTTGTGTGTGTTAGGATGTTTTGATTGTAATCAGTAGAAATCAACGCTAGCTAATTTGAATCAAAAAGAAACTTATATAAATACTGTGGAGTTGCTCACAGTACTGAAGGAAAATCTGAGTCACTAAAGCTTCCAAATGGACAGGAGCCAGAGGGGCTCCATGACAAAAGTCAGGGACTAATCAGTCTTTCTTGGGGGGCTGCCAGTGACGATATTAATCAGCATTCACCATTCTCCATCCTTGTTTCTCTCCACTCAAGATCTCAGTTTCCAAATAAGTAAGTTTAATTGACCCAGCTTTAGGTCAACCTACCAGTTTGCTAGGAGAAAGCAGGGCACTCCGGATGGCATACCACCCAAGAAAGCACATCACGGGGGCAAGAAAATCAGGAAAGGAGGGCATGGATTCTGAGAAGACAAAACCCAGAAATGACCCCTAAGTGAGCTCTATAGCAGGAAAACATAGAAGTACATAGTGTTAGCACTGGAATAAACCAGAGGGACTTAGGAAGCCTTCCTGTTGGAAGTGGTGCTGTCACTGAAATATGAAAATAAATTTTCTGTGTGAAGTAAGAAGCAGGGGGTGGGGTGGAAAGTCAAGAGACATTTTAGACAGATGGAGTAAAATGAGTTACGGCGTACAGGTTTGAAAAACCATGATTCATTGAAAGGATGACAATACATTTCATCACAGCAAATCCGAGGGAGGCTTTTGGACAGAGGATATGAGTATGGCCAAGGAAGTGGTACCAGTAAGACTGTGAAAGGCTTTCGTGCCTCACACGAATGGAGTGTAAACTTTCTTTTGGCATTCAGGAGTCAACTGAGAATCCTCAAGCAGGTGAGTGATAAAATTAGGTCTGCAATGTAGAAATTCTCGCTATTGTGTGTGGAGTGACTTGAGGGCGGGGAAAGGCAGGCAGCATAGGGAGGAGGCCACTTCAAGAGTCCAGTTGATACTTGAAAAGAAGATGGATCAGAGAGTAGCAGTGAGAATGCAGAAAGGCACTCACTGCTTGCAGAATGCAGAATGCAGAAATGTATGAGAGCCATTACAGAATAAGAAGCTGAGGGCTGGGTCAATAATTGGATATGGATTTGAGGGGGAGTTGTGGGGAGAGAGAGGAAAGAGTCAAGAATGTCACCTTGATTTCCAGTCGGGGGGACTTCTTGAATTTCCCAAGAAGACTTTTCACTGTTATGTTTACTAGAGAAGCTCCTCAGGAACCCTAAAGTGTGACTATCCTGCCTTTCAGATGACAATATGGAGACTGCAAGTCGCTCACATTTATTTCTAGGCACTCATATACTAGAAATCCCTATTCTGATCTTATGATGTTTGTTTTGGAGGCTCTGGAGTCCTTGGAGGTTAAAGCCTACAGAATCCGGTTTCCTCTGGCACCACAATGTTTTGTTATATAGGCTTCGCCGCTTTGGTACCTGAGGTAAATCTAAAAGATGCTGCAGTTTGGTCATTTGTGCAATCTTGAAACAACACTCCCCCCTCTGCCCTGACCCCAAAGGCAAACTAGAACACTCTAAAGGCAAAACCAGCAAGGCTTATTACTTTGGATAGTGCAGTCTGTCTAGATGCACTGCGGTGTGGCGTGACTTTGGGTCACTGCCAACAGGATGAAATTCAAACTGGCCACTCAGAATTAAAAGGTTCTCTCTTGCAGAATTCACTGACCCAGGGGTGTAAGTCTAACTTTCTAATCACTTCTAATCACTTCACCCAGGTGATGTTTCATCAAGTGGAACCACCAGGTCACTAGGGACACCAAGAGGACATTTCATCTAACCCGTTGGCACCTGGGCAAGACTTCACATGAACCCATGGGAGAAGGTAAATGTTTAGGTTTTTCCTAAAACGTCCATTGGAGCAGTCCCTGAAAGTTCCAGTGTTGTTGTGAGACTTGGAGAGCCAGGAGGGCATCTTAAGATGATATGCAGCTCTCCCCTCTGTTTGTAGTCACCTTCTTGTTCTGGACTCATTAGAAATAAGAGGATGTACTTCTTGTCACTCACACACTTCTTCATATATTTGAGAACTATTATTAATTCTTTATTCAGCCTTTTTTTTCTCTAGGCTAAATAAACTCTGTTCCTTTAGCCTTTCCTCAGAGGGAATATTAGTCAAACCTTTAATCGTTTTAGTTACTGTCTTCTGGACCGCCTCCAAATGTTCCACAGTGCATTTTATCTTACGAGCTGAAATGAATTCAGTAGGGTAAAAAATTCTCATTAATCCAGACCCTGATGATTTGAAATTCATGATAATTCAGACAGGGATTTGCTTAACTAACCTTTCCTTCATTGATTGTGCAAGTTGAAGGCAAACCAAATCAGGAGGAGGGGCAGCCATAGAAAACATTCTAAATCCTCATGGGAGCTAACTTTTCCCCAAGTGTATCAGTTGTGTACTTTCCCACAGAACCACTTGTAGGCCAAGTGTTACCTGGACATTTCAGCAATTTCCCTAAAGACCTACACTAAGCTACAGGGCAAGGCTAGATTGAGTTATTACTGTGACCATATACTCTCTCTGCTATGAGTGCATTTACAGGGCTAAAGGCCTTAAATTTATCAGTCTGATACTGCTCCAAAATTCTAGGCTGTAAATCACCATAATTTCTGTATGTAATCTAAAATTACACAATTAAATTTCAATTTGATGTTGGGCTTTTCACCAACTCAGAGCTGCTATTCTTTTATGAACCTCTATGATATATGTCTTTTCTGTATGCAGAGATTGCACTAATCCCCATTTAATTTCAAAATCTGTTCACCTTAGAAGTCCAAGTTATTTATCCATTTATCCATTGAATGAACATCTATTACATGGCTACTTTGTGCCCAGCCTAATTGTGCTAGATATTATCAGAGAAGAGGGAGATGTGGCCCCTGTCCTGAAGGTCTCTCAGCCTGGGGCTGAATATTACAATGTAGGTGTCAATAAGCTTCATCGAGAGGACAGAGGAAGAGCAGACAGTGATCCCTGAGAGTCCAAGGAAAGTGTCGTGACAAAGGGGCTTTCTCGGGAGGTAACCTTATCTCAAAGGGGAACAGGACTTTTCCAGATGGACCAGGTAGATGAGAGAGATTGTACAATATCACAGAAGTCTGTTTTATGGTAACAATTTAGTTGAGTTTCACGACGGCTGTTATGGTGACTGAAACATTTTGTTATGAAAATTCTGAAAAAGCAGTCTTGCTCCCCTGGATGTATATACCTTAATGCTTTTAAGGTTGGAAAAGAATCCCTGTTTGATTCTAGAACACACTGAGATGTTGGATAACTTAGATGAAGAGATAAAGGTCAAACTATCTTTGTTATTGGCAATGATGGGTGGATGGGAGCATATAGATCAAGAGGCAGAAACAATGTGTCTCCTAATGTTGCGGAATATCACCCTCTGTACTAAGTAGGGCTAGAAGACCATGGGCCTCACTAAACAAAGGTAGCCCTTTTTCTCTAGGTTTATTTGAAAAAGAGCAGATTTCTTTATAGATGGGGAGATTCCTAGAGAACCCAGAAGCAACGGATCCATATTGGGCCCAGCTCTGTATTCCAGATTCACCTATTGGGCAACCTAGAGGGCTTGAGGGGCCAGAAATGTTTCTCTAGTGAAGGCCATTTTAAAAAAAAAAACATCATGAAGACTGAAATAAAGTTCCAACTGGATCCACAACCTCCCCCGTTTTCTATAAACCTGGTTATGACGGTCTATAAAACCAGCATAACTCCTGAATCTAATTAGTGCATCATCAGTCTGGTCATTTGAAAATCAGGGGAGAAATCTTTAGGAATACGGGACCAGGAGCCAAATTTGTGAAATTTGGATGCTAAGTCTGTCCTTTATTAATGGGATGCCCTTGAACAATTGACTTAACCTCCCTGTGTAAATTGTGGATAGTAGTAGTTCCTACTTCATAGGGTTGTTGTGAAGCTTAAATGCATCAACATATGTAACTTGCTTAAATCAGGGTTAGCACACAGTAGGTGCTAGACAAGTGCTTACTGCCTAATACCTAAAGGCTAAATAACTTACAGTAGCTTTCATTCTTTTTATTCATTCAAAATTAAGAAGCAGCTTGCACTATGTACTACGTGCAAGAGGTTAGACCAGTGCTTTTCAAAGCTTTATATGCATATTGCCACCTGGACATTTTGTTCAAAAGCAGATCCCATTCAATGATGGAGCTCAAATATTTTTCAGTTCTTCAAGTTCCTAGCTGATGCTAATATTGCTGATGGGTGGATGGTGTTTTGTGTAGAATGGGCATACATACTTGGACAATGGATCTTAAATCCATTGGATTGGGCCTCAAGAAAGAGGCTTAAGTGCTGCTTTCAGGTACAGACATTTGGGTTTGACTACAATGGCATATTTCTTCATTTGTTTAGGTGCTCTCTCAGTTATAAACTGTGTAACACATGCGTGCCCTACCCCTTCTGATTTACAACGTATAGTCTCATCACTTACTCTTGTAATCTTACCCTAACTCCATGATTAAGATAGAGCCAGAAAACATCCTTTGACCAATTCACAGCTCTGAGAAAACTGGGTGCTTAGGGAAAGGTTAAGTCAAGAAATACTTGCTCCTTTGGCTCGTAAACTTTACCGTGCATGTGAATCACCTAGAAGAGTTTTATAATCACAGACTCGAGGAGACCACCTGAGGAGGTTCCGGTTACGTAGATTTGGGTTAAGGGTGAAGAATTAATATTTGTAGTGAGGGTCCAGGCAATGCTAATGCTGCTCATTTGAGAACCACACGATGAGAACCATTGCCTAAACCAAAAGGTTTGGGTGCGTGTAAAGAGGAACGGACTGTATCTGGACGAGAGTGGCAAATCATATTTGATACCATCAAGTGCAGGAATAGCACAAATGAAATACACGTGTAACCAAAGATTAAGGGAGTATAGAAGACGGTAAAGTCTATTTCATCAAAACCCACAGCAGCTGAAACCAGCTCACAGCATCCAAAGCCCTTATTTACTGTCAACCGAGAGAGCTGCATGAAACTGAGAGAAATGATCATGTTTAAAGGCCAAAGCTGTTCTCTCTGTGCTTCAAATCCAAGTAATAATGAGGCCCAGGAAATCTGCAAAAATTTTATGGGAAAGTGCCATGAAAGGATGCTAGTTTAGGTATCATTATGTGTCAAATATCAACATCATCTGCAGAGGTCAACATTCCTTGCATTGGGTTTCGTAGTGTCCATATCACTGAGGTAGTATTTATACTTATTTAGTTGTTTACATGTTTCTAGATTTGGAACTCATGGAGGGCAATCACCATCCTTTTATCTCTGTGTCGTTAGGGTCTGTCACGGGCACGCATATAGTTATAGCGTATAACATGTGTCTTCAAAAATTGTAATAAAAATTGCTGTGCATCCAATACAGCTCTGTTTCTGTTCCAAAGTCAGGTATTAAGCGTTTATAATAAGGAATTGGATTGATAACACAGAGAAGTTGGCATCATGTTCTGTAAGTACAGGACATTGTATTTACATGAAAATAGCTTTTCTCCCCTGTACAATCATTTCAGTAGTGTGATCAACTGATGTTTGAAAATGAATTATTATTTTTTTAAATTTCTAAATGAAGATCTCAAATGTTTATTAACAGAAGAGGTGTTTTAAAAACGGGGTATATTTATGCAATGAAATATTATACAACAGTAAAAATGAATGAACTGTAACTACAGCCAATCCTCTTTATTCTCTCATTCAGTAGTTGAAAATTCCCTACTCACTAAAATTCATCAGTAGCCCCCCAAAAATACTCTTGGCACTTGTGTGGTCATTTACAGACATGTGCAGAGAGGCAAGAAATTTGAGTCACCTAAGGCAGAAAATACTCTGCGTTCTTGTCTCAGCTCCCATACTCTACAAGTATCCTTTTCGCAGTCTGTTTAGTGCCACATTTTTCTGACTTTTTGCATTTTGTCGATAATTTTCCTGTTTTAAAATAGCCCCCTAGTGCAGTGGCAAAGTACTATCTGGAGTTTCTAAGTGCAAGTAGGCTGTGATATGAGTTACACTGAACAAATGTGTTAAGAGAAGCTTCAACCAGGCATGAGTTACAGAGCTGCTGGCGATGTGGTCAATATTAAAGAATCAAAAATATATTATGAAGTATGAAGAAACACACATAAAACGAGGTTATGTATTTGTCAGTTAACTAACATGTTGTGACCAGAGACTCAGAGGAACCTACCCCTACATTTCTCCTAGGAGCAATAGGTCAATATTGTCTAATCAGTGTTCACAGTGGCTTTAAAGAACATAACTGCTGTGAATAATGAGAGTCAACTGTGTGTGCAACGAGATAAGTAAATCTTAGTAACGTAATTCTGAGTGAAAACAAGCACGTCCCAGAAGACTTCATGGTACCTTTCCTTCAAAGTTCAAAACCAACTAAAACTGAACAATACTTGGTTGAAAAAAGTATTTAAATAATGCAAGGGATTATAAAATCCCAGGTAGTCATTACCTTGTGGGGGGCACAGAGAATGGGTTTAGCTAGAAGCAAATTGGTAGATGTAAAGAACTGGGTGATGGGTTCATGAATGTTAGTTTTCTTAATATCTAGATGAAAGAAAAAAAGAAGGAAGGAAGGAAGGAAGGAAGGAAGGAAGGAAGGAAGGAAGGAAGGAAAGAAGGAAGTGAAAGAGAGAGCGAGAGACAGAAAATGATGAAAGACAATGTGTTGTAAACCAAGGATTATAATTAAATCATTGCTTTGCACTGTTCATTAAAGCACATTTGTACATTTTTCATACCTACATATGTAGGTGGTGAACGAATGCCCCATGTAGGTAAGTGACTTTTTCTCCCTAAATCCAAGCTTTCTGAATGAGAATCTGAGATAGGGACACCCATGAAGAATTGGAGAGCACCGTGCCATAGGAAAACAAACAAAAACAATGTGATATAAAAATAGTTACAATAATATCTGAATTTTTAAAAATATGCATATAAATAAAAATATATAAATATGAATAATATATAAAGGAATACAACATATTAATGGCAATTTGTTGTTACTTTAAATTGTCTTCTTTATACTTTTCTATATTTTCAATTGTCTACCATGAACAAGCCTTATATAAATACGTTAAAAAGAATGAAAAAGTAACTAATTCTTAAGATTCCAACAGAAATATTTAGATTTTTTTTCCTAGACTGTTTTAAGTTTCATAATTGCTGAAATTTAAAACAAAGTGAACATATAGGAATTAAAAACATATATATTAAAGTGATTACAATTATTACAAAAAAAAAAGAAAGACAGAAAGGACAACTTCTCAGACTTTGAGACCAGTGCCTGGATTTCTCATGCCCTTCCTGACAGTGCAGATGCTTAATGTATGGATGTGACACTAATGGAATGGTGTTCCATGGAGAATAGCTGCACCCAGGTACCACTGCGGAATTCAGATACACCCCTGACCCAAGCAGTCAAACCTGAACACTGAAAAGAGGTGAAACCATTGTTCAAATTGAGATAGCAAGCACAGATGTGAAAAGATTAGATCTAGTGAGATTTAAAGCTGTTGCTTAGAATGAAAGCCAGTTAAAAACCCAGAATCCCATGGAAGTGGGTGACACAGAAGTGCCTGAGTATTGAGAATGACGCAGAAAATGTGAATGTTTTTTCAGTAAGAGGTTACTGTGACTTTACCATGATGGTTAAGCCTCGAAAAACCTGAAGGGAAGCTAATGTGATTAGATTTGAAGAAGGGCAAGTATTGTAAGGCAACAAAGTATAACCCCTTAAATGAGAAATCAAGGTGTGTCCTCACTGGAGGTTTGCCTTTGATATATGGACATTATATTCCAGCAACCAGTTCCCTCGCAGCGGTCGATAATTTAGAGTGATTTGTATAATGCACCTTGCCACAGCATGCAAATGACACAACCTCTTTCCCTGGCTGGGTGGCAATGGAATCAGACTGGTGGAACTGAAACGAATGCCTGATATTCAAGCGGCCTTGAATCACACATTTGGTTTGATTTACTAATGCTATTGTCTTTCCATTCTCAGTTAAGAAATTATTAGCAGGAAGTAAGTCAGCTCGAACGCCACAATATGTTGGATCAATTTAAGAGACAATATAGATCACTGGGATTTCTTTTGTCAAATGGAACCATTAGGCTTGCATATTAAAAAAGTATATATTTCTGTTTCAAGTGTGTAAGTGATGCATGGCTTACCCTTATGCAAAAGGCCACCAAGAAGGCAAGAGGAGAGATGGGAATAGATGGCAGGGAGGGGATGACAGATATGTTGGTGCATACATAGCTATTATTTGACCATGTGTGACTTGTTTTATTGAACTCAAGTGCACTTTTCTCTTTTCGTTAAAAGGTAGCTTAGCATATTCTCAAGGTTGTCAGCTATGCACTCAGAGAGACAAGCCACCTTCTACTCTTTATACAAATATACTATAACTGAAATATATTCCAATTATATCTCACTACTCATTATGGCCATTCTTCACTCTAGGCTTTTGATAAACACTCTGCTTGAAGATCAAACTCAAGACACAGTTTCTTTCCCTTTGTCATCGTATCACGTCTTTTCCACCAACGCATGTTTTTCTGTGCCACATCAAGTCTGTTTTTCAGTGTCCCACTGTCTTTTGCTATACAGTGCATGGACAGAACAGCTGAGTAATTATGTCAGTGTGACTGCAATTTTACCTTTGGGGACCTCTTGCTATGCCCGCACACAGGTGACTAAACCAGGAATGGTGACATTCCTTGCCTGTGAGGGATTGGCCATGTGACTCTATCAACTGGCAGTACAGCAGGCAGCTGAGTCACACTAGTTAACCTTACAGCTTGGCAGCGTGAGTCTGAGAAAGGCAGGTGAAATGCTGCCCTAGGTTCTCTGTCCCCAAAGAGTTTGGCTCCAGATTGTGACTGAACACACAAGATCTAAAGAGACAGTGTGAATCACGGAACGAAGGCGTTTTCTGAGCTCTCGTTCTAGCCCTATCTAACCTTGAAGCAGACACTAAAGACCTTTAAGCATCCATTTTCTTCACTTTAAGCTGCTGTTTCTTTTTCATCTCCCACATACATATGCTGCAAAAACTAGTCATAATAATAGTAACAATTTTTATCATTTAATGATTTAATGAGTGGGTTTTGTATACTCTTGGTAAGTAGATTTTTTAAAAGCACAAAAACACTGAGGCTGCATGCACTTAGGATAAGTGCAATTTGTACAAAAGCAAGTTGGGCAACACCAACAGCTTGATCCAAAATTAAATGTTTTCTCTCACTGGGTTTTCCAATGTTGACAATGTGAATACAATACAATGTAGATTTATAAGTTTTTGTGTGCTTTTAAGTATTTTTCCATGCTACATATTTTGTTGTTGTGTGTCTATGTTTTATTGTCTTCACATTTCTAATTTACTTCCAGCTGAGTTTTTTCTTCTCTTTGCTATTTGTAGTCATGGAAAAATGGTTTACTTTCAAGTAATATCCTATTGTTGGACATTTTGTTTATTCCGATGTATCTCTTGTTATTATCACTTAGGTTGATCCAATGTACGTACCAATTCAAAACCTAGAATACCTACTTTGGGTCACTGAACCAGGACTAATCAAAATAAGAAAGAAAATATGTAATGGAGACTGAAATGACTTCTGTTCTATTGCACTTGCGGATATACTGAGATCTACTATGTGCCAGGCGTGGAACTTGGCCCTGAGGTGGTGGTAGTCACACTTACCTTCATGGAGCTTACAATCTAGCAGCAACAGATAGACTATAAATAAGTAAACACATAAACAAGATCAAAGCATACATTCCACAAAGGAAATCAAGCAACTTGATATGTTAGGGAGTGGCTCAGGGTGTTAATATCAAATTGTAGATGGAAGAAGGAGAATGTGCGGATCATGGTCAGATCTAGGGGCAACATATTCCAAGGACATTTATAGTAGTTTATCTGCAAGAGGGAGTTTTATAAGTAGAAATACGACATACAATTGGAAAAATAATTGAAGAGAAATTCTTTGAGAGCTCTGAATGTCACAGTGAGGCAGCGTTATGGGTCAAATTGTATCCCCCCAAAAGATGTTAAAATCCTAACCCCCAAGTACCCATGAATGTGACGTCATTTGGAAACAGGGTCTTAGCAGATGATCAAGTGACAAGGAGGTCATTAAGGTGGACCCTCAACCACTATGACTGTGTCTGTCTGAAAAGGGGGTCATTTGAACCCAGAGACAGACAGATAGGACAAATGCATGTGAATATGAAGATAAGAGACCAGGATGATGCATCTATAATCCAAGGAATGCCAAAGATTGCCAGCAAACCAGCAGAAGCCTGGAGGGAGTCATGGACATATTGTCCCCTCAGCCCCCAGAAGGAGCCAACGCTACCCACACCATGATTCAGACTTCCAGCTTCCAGAAGTGTGAAAAAATAAATTTCTCTTGCTTAAGCCACACTGTTGTGGTAATTGGTTATGCCAGCCCTAGCAAACTGATATGGGCAGTGATCCCAAATCCCACAGTACTGTGGCCGGCTCTGTCCCCAAACCTCAGTGCATGGCATGGCCTCAGAACAGTTCTTAAAACACCCCAGGCAACCAGTACAATTCAACCAGGCTTGGCAAAGTAGATGAAACCCATTGGACTAACACATTTGGGATTTAGTTTTGTTTTGTTTTGGTAGGCAATAGGAAAACTTTTGGAAGTTTTGAAGAGATAAGTAAAATGAACCAACCTACCTTTTGCCCTCACTTTCCAGCTTAAGGGTGCTTATAAACCCACCCCAATCCTCTCCCTGCCATACCACTGATGTCACAGTGCCTGAGTGCTGGTTTTGCTGTCTGTCTCCTGCTGTAAAGTGTGAATCTATTGTATGGTTCTGGACCTCCAGCACCTCTCCAGGCCTGTTGTTTAGTAAGTGCTCATTAATTATTTGTTTGGTAGTGAATTTCATTATTTTCTTACTTTGATATAATTTCATACTTTCAGAAAAGTTTCCAAAATAGTATTAAGAACTCTCGTAGTCCCTGCTCCCTGATTCACAGATTAACATAACGTATTGCCACATTTGCTTTACCATTTTTCTTTCTCTTTCTTTATAAGAATACTGGCTTTTTTTTTTCCCCCTGAACCACTTGAGCGCAAACAGCATTCATCAAGCTTCGACTCCTAAAAGCTTTAGAATATATTTCCTAGGAACAAAAGCATTATCCTATATAATTATAGGAAAGGAAATTAAACATTAGTAAATATCGTATTTACAGCCAATAATAAATTTTTTTCAATTGGTTCTTTGTAGAAATTTTGTTCTGAAACAGGATTCAATGCAAGATCACCCATATAATTTGCCTCTCATGTCTCTTTAGTTTCCTTTCATCTGGAACCATTTCTTACCCTTTCTTTGTCTTTCATCATCTTAACATTTGTGAACAGTACAGAAAAGTTATGGTGTCTACTATTCCTAAATGTTGTATATCTATTGCTTTCTGATTAGATTGAAGGTATGCATTTTTATGAGAAAATGCCACAGATGTCATTACATGTCTTTCTTAGTATATCACATTAGGAGGCACAAAATATCAATTAATTTGTCCCATTCGGGGCAATTTTAACTTTGATTTCTTGGTTAAAGTGATGATTTTCATCTTTCTCTACTTAGTTACTACTTTCCCTGAAGCTAATGAATAACTTGTGGGGAGGTACTTTAAGACCTTGTAAATATTATATTCCTTATTAAATTTTCACAGGCTAGTTTTAGCAGCCATTGCTGATGTCTGTGTGATTCCATGATGATGATGATTGTACAATGGTGATTTTTTTTTTTTTCTGTTTCATTTATTCTACATTTATTAGCTGGTATCCTCCCCAAATGTTTGTTTGTATGGACTCCTGCATTCTTACTTTATTAAATGGATTATAACTCATTAATGTCATTCTTTATGTTGATGTTCAAATTGTCTCAGATTTGTCTCCCAGAAACCACTTAAATCTGTATTTATTTATGAAATGATTAATGAAGTGACACCTGAACCGGGCTTTGTTGTAATAATAGGGGTTTGCTGATCAAACAGTAAGAAAGGCAAGTTTACAAAAATGGAAAGACATAAACAAAGAATTTAGAAACAGAATTGCATAAGGATAATATGGAAGCCACGTGTGATAATACTTATTAGGTTTATGGATGAAGAAGGTAAAAAGTAGCTATGTTAGGAAGAAAGAAAGGAATGAAGGAAAGAAACGAGGGAGGGAAGGAAGGAGGGGAGGATGGAAGGAGGGAGCGAGGGAGGAAGGGAAGGAGGGAGGGAGGGAGGAAGGAAGGAAGGAAGGAAGATAGTGAATAAGTAGAAACAACCTTACTGATAATCTTATTTTCCATCCCTTCCCAAAGGGAGGAGAGGACAGAATGCTGTTTCCACAGGCCCGTTCAGAGGAGTTTGTATGGGGTGTGCTCAGGGCAAAGAGAATGAAGTGAGTGCTTGGGATAGAAGGCAAAAGCAGTCAAACTCTAGAAGGTAGTGAGAAGAGCTTTCCAAAAGACTGTAAAGGGCACGGTTTTTATGACATATGGGGACCTTCCCAGGGTCACTTTTAACAACACACTGAGGCTAAATGAGCTTGCAGACCAAGAGCCGTACGGGGTATTTCAGAAAGTTGGGTCAGGATCCTCATTTCCAAACGTTAGCGAGTATTACGCGGCCTAAGGGAGGCTCAGAGGCAAGATTCCCCATATTGAAGCAATTCAGCGGAATTCATCAAAAACCATGTTAGCAAAGACCAGTGTGGACCAAAGTTGAGGGGTTCCTTTGAATTTTCTTAATTGAGGAGACACCCTCTTTCCAACAGAACTTTTTCATTATGTTGTGCACTGGGTGACAAAGTAAAACCTCTAAATGATTCAGAGTAATTTCCAGGAAACATGGATGGATAGGTACTTAAAGCAGACTACAGATTACAGTTGATTTGAATAAACAAGTGATTCAAGATACATATTTTTTTTAACCCTGTATTGTAGAATCAAAGGTAAAGCAAAGCAATTGTCTAAAGAAGGATATCTACATAAGGCATTGCAGTCTATGCTTTTAAGTCGCCAATTATCAGGGTTAGACATCCGGTTATTAAAGGAATTTCCAAATTAGAGATTAAAAGAATAAAAGGAAGTGGGAAATATGTCCAAAAAAGGAAGAGCTAAAATGGGGTGGAAAGGAGGGAGGTATAAGCAAGGCGAGTGGGATGGTGTGATGCTTAATTTTATGTCAACTTGACTGGCCACAAGGTGCCCAGATTAAATATGATTTTGGGGTGTGTCTATCAGAATGTTTCTGGATGAGATTAGTACTTGAATTGGTGGGCTGAATAAAATAGATTGCCCTCTACAATGTGAGGGGACATTATCCAATCCATTGAGGGCCTGAATAAAACAACTGGTGGAGGAAGGACAAATCCGCCCCTTTGTCCCTGCCTCACCATTTGATCTGGGGCATATCATCTTATCTTCTCTTGTCCCCAGACTGATATTTACACCATTGGCTCCCGTGGTTATCATGCCACTTCTTATTCAGATTGAATTACATCATTGGCTTTCTTGGGCTTCCAGTTTGCAAATGGCAGATCCTGGAAGTTCTCAACCTCCATAATCACATAAGGCAATTTCTCAAAATCTCTGTCTCTGTCTCTCTCTCTCTCTCTCTCTCTCTCTCTCTCTCTCTGTATGTATACACATACATATGTCTGTATGTCTATATCCTAATAACCTATTGATTCTGTTCCTCAGAAGAACCGTGACTAACAAAGATGGTCTCTCTGAAGGCATGCCCAATAGACAAACCTTTCTATACTTCCTTAGTTTGCCCCAGGCCACACTGTCAAGCTTCTTGGCATTGGAGTTTTTTCAGTACCTTGAGCCTCGGGTTGGACTACTTAATTCCTTTTCTTCACTTTTAGGTTAAACACCTTAAATATCTTTAGTACCATTTCAGTCATATTAATAAGATCATTTCCACAGGGGAGTGTCATGAGGCCTAATTAGTACCTGTAGAGAACTCTGTGATCTTACGAGAAAAAGAGTGCAAGGCACTATTCATTCTGAAAACCAAAAATGGATGAAGAGATTGCGCAATTTAGTTAGAGCCACAGTCATCCAACACACTGAAGAAAATGTGAAACTCCATGGGGATGCTTTCCAAGGTCAGGATTTTATAAAGTCAATATTTCCCATTGGAACAGTACCCTTTCATTTCAGCAATGTGCGAGGCAGCCTGCTGTTCTGGAAAGGATAGATACGCAAGAACTGGATTCTAATCCAACTCAGTCTGCCACTATCTAGCAAGGCAAGAATTAACAGGTCCGTCCACAGCTTTGGGTGTAGTTTACTCATCTGTAAATTGAATGGATCAAGCCAAATGACATCTAACGTTCTTTTCAACCTCAGAATATTCATGGCTGATATTCCTGGTTATGCATTAGATAAATGGAGTTCAATCAATATCCACCAAGGAGGTTCTACGTGGCAGGGGTTGTGGTAGTTCCTAGGCAAGGTCAGTATCTTTGCACACCTTGAAAGGCACCATCCGCACAGAGTATGGTGTTCATCATCACTCTCCAATAGTGTGCAATATTATGGTCCTGGAGATTCAATCAATGAAGCCCAGGCATTGAACAGGGAATAGAGAGATGAGCCTGGTTGCATTTGTGTGGAGTAAATTAAAGCTTCTCCGATGCACTGATGTCTGCACTGGGTTTTGAAAGATGAATAAAAGTTTGCTGGCAGGCAAAGTGCACTAGGGAGGGGCTTGAGGAAAGCATTCAGTGAGAAAGAAAAGAATGTACAAACGCATGCGAAGATTGGCTAGAATATAAACTTCAAGGGGGCATGGAGGTGACAATCCAATATACTCTTATATGAAGATGGGTCTCACTAAATAAATGGGATTTCTAAAAATCTCCCCAAGGCCCCCCAAAGCTGTGGTTATTTATTTGCTGTCAAAATTAACAAATATCTATATCACGAGATCCAAAGAAGATGATTGAATCTATATGGAATTAAGCACAAACAATGCAAACTAAAGCCTGCTTTGCATTTTCTGACTCGTTTAAATAAGAAAAAAGAATGCAGGATTCCCAGGAAGGTATATAACCTCAGCTTCACAATGTCTATGCCTGGCTTCTTCCAAAGCTTGTCACAAGGAAGTGCAAATAAGGAGACCAGAGAAGCCAGCCAAGTCCTCTCTAAAATTATCCCTGTCATCAGAAACAATTAATACTATGTACAGCACTGTATTGTTCTAGGAGTAGGAGCCAAAGGAGTTTAGGGAGATTTGCAGATCATATAATTTTGTAACTGGAGTTGATGGTTGGCACTGGTTGGTGTGTCGAAGCTTAATTGGTGGGAGGATTCAAGGGAGTCCAAGTTAACTATGCAAGGGGTTCCAACCACATTACTAAAGAAAGTTTATATATTTATAACACCCTTGGGAAATTTATGTTTTATTTGCATTTGGAGCTGATCAGGTTGATCTGATTCAATGGAACCCTACGGGGCGTGTGTGTGTGTTTGTGTGTGTGTGTGTGTGTGTGTGTGTGTGTGTTGGTGCACATGTGTGCCTGTGAATATGTATGAATTTTTTCCTTTCTGCACAACATTCTGTGGGACTGAGTAAATGTCAAAGCATCATACCCAGGCAACCTTTTCATGTTGAACTAATGGAACCGCAAATGAATTTACTTACACTCCTTTGCTCTTATAAATCCCGAGTTCAGGCACGCCTGACATTCTTTATACACCTTTAAAGCAAAGTCACATAGCAAGCAAAAGGATAATGCAAGCAGAGAATGAAGAAGACAAAAATTAAAAAGAAAATGTAATAATCTGATAGGATAAGCTATAATTCTTTCAACTAATAGATTATATCTATTTGTCTAGCACATTCTTTTGTGTGATTGGGCAGGGAGGGAGTTCTAATTTCTCCATTACTGATCTTCATTCTAAATAAGACATTGTGAATCATTTCTCAAAGTAGTTTCAGTGTGTTCTTTATACAGTGGGGAGGAATATGCTTCATTCTGATTTTTGTTGTGGAAAAATACCTGCTCCATTTTTTTTGTTTTTGTTTCATTTTTATATTTGAGAAAAATAAGAGTTTCAAAAGGGAGTCTAATTCCTTAATAAGTCCATCCCCTGGATCCTAGTTGACATTCAGCTTATAAAACTAAGAGGGCTATTTCTCAAGCTCATGGAGAAAGGGCAGAGAAGTCAGTATTTGTGCTGTTTTGGTAGCCATTACATTTTGATGCTTCTACAAGGCAGGCTAATTTTTGAGGTCTGTGCAACTCCAGGAACTAAGTGAGAATTTCCAAAACAACTCAGAAAGTAGAAAACTCATCCACAGATAAGGAAATGTTTTCCAGGCAAAATAAAGTTCTTCAGCAGCGTATGTGCCGCATAGTTAGCCCAGCTTATCAAGTTGAAATTCTAGGTAAACAAAACAAAAACACAGAGCTCATGTTTTTCTAGGACACAGGGATTAAACGCACCATCCTTGTTTTCTGAAGAAAACTACAAACAAATACTGTCCCACAGCTCCCAATAAAGTACTCTACACTAGATTCCCTAATGGTCAAACGAGGAGAGGACATGTAAATCTACTCTGAAAGACAGACTGAACCTGAACATTGACAACAGGATTTGCAGGGAAGAAAGAGTGCCACCTACTGAATCACCACCTTTTAGATGTTTCTGTCAGCACTTTGATTTTCCTTGGAGTTCTACCAACACTGGAGCATGACCTTGCTTAGAAATGAAATCTGACCTCATTACAATGCAAGCTTAGCTATCTGCAGGCACATTACAAAATCAGCCAGAACCCCTCATCTGCAGATTTTCCCCCAAATAGTGCAACACTAAGTCAGAACTACCAGAAAGACAAACAAAGGGGCTATGTAGAACCAAAACAGTAAGAACAGCTGCAAAAGGGGATCAGGCATCTGTGTAATGATATGTTTAGTCACTAAACACAACTATTTTATCTTAAGATAGACTCAGAATTCACTACACATGTTTATGTAAAGTCTTATTCTCAGTATGAGGAAAATGCCTGACTAAATGTTTTGCTGGATTGAACCAATTATTGACATCTGGAATTGGTTAATATTAATATCAAGCAAAGCATTTGGCTAAATAAAAGGTTATGGGAGAAAGGCCTATTCTGAACATTTCTTGTGTGATGTTAATATAGGTAACTATACAGTTTAATGGAAAACCAGCTAAATTTATAAAGCAATTGAATAGATATTAATGACTATAACCAATATCAATTTTGAACTTAGTTTAATTTTAAGTATTATATCATATTTTCTGAGTTACATATGCAGGAGGACCTATCCATATAAAAATCCATATTGTAAATATATATGTGTGTATATATATATACACACACACACACACACACACACACATATACACACACACACACACACACATCTGGGTAATGGCTCTTGGTTTGGCTCCTAAGCACATTCATATGATATGAACAATGAGAACACTGGAAAGGATACAAATGTAAAAATATTGACCATGTGTGCGTTTGCCATCTGATTCATATGGAGTTTCCCATCATCCATTGTAACATATAATTTATCCCTCATATATGCATCATATTCTATCGACTTATGACTGGTTAAATGGAAATAATTTGGGATCACAGTTTCCCTAAAGAATGGTACAACTAAATGTAACAATTTTAAGTCAAAAGATAGACATGCACATTGACGTAAAGGAGGTCATGTTTAGATACGTTTGCTTGTTTTGTGGCAGATGCCAGTGTTGTCTACAAAAAAATTAAAAAAATTCAAAGAAATTATGTAGATTGGCCTTGGGAAATTCAGAGACATCAGCTAGCCTTGAACTAGACTGAAGAGAAACACTTTAACAGAGCATCTTAACCCAATTAAATAGCTATCCCCAGGCATCTTGCTGCAGTAAGTAATTGAATCCAATGACAAATGTTCTGCTTTCATAAAGGGCATAGTGTTAGAGAAATCTAAACATTTTCAGTTGTTATTACTTTTTTTTCATTCTTGGAAAGTAAAATGTTTGAAAATACTAGAAAGGAAGTGGTCAAAAAATACATAAGTGTGTGGTTATGTCAAATATATATAGGAGGCAACTTAATGGCAACCACTAGCCAAAGCTAGAACAATCGAAATGATAAAATCAATAATATAATATTGGATTATAACCCAAATTATAAAATAAATATACATGTATCCATACCAATATAAATAAATGATTGAGTAAACAAAGAAATGGAGAAAGACAAATTTTTCTTGCAGAAAGTCCATATTCTCCCACTTTTGACTCACTTCTAATGAAGAAAGGTAAATGAAGTAACTTTGCAGAGGAGAATCCTGGCAAGCACTACATGTGATAAAAAAATCAGTATTATAAATTATGTCATATGGATGTCATCTACAGCCTGATGTGATATGTTCAGAAGAGCACTCACCTATGTGGTATTCCTTCCAAAAAACCTATAATCTCATTCTAATCATGAGAATGTATCAGACAAACCACATTTGAGGTATATTCTACAAAATGCCTAACCAATACAGTTCAGAACTGTTGAAGTCATGAGAACCTAGGAAAGACAGAAAATACCACAGACCAGATGAAACCAGGAGACATGACAACTATAATAAATGCATGGTAGCATTCTGGATAGGGTCTTAAAACAGAAACAAGAAAAACTTATAAAATCCAGATAATGTTCGGAGTTTAAAGACTAATATACCAATGTTGGTTTCTTAGTTTTGACAAATGTAAGATGATAATATAAAATGAAAACATAAGGAGAAACGGAAACTGGGAAAGTAGTACAGAGGTATAATTCAAACTGTCTTCGCTACTTTTCTATAAGTCTAAAATTATTCCAAAATAAAAAGTTTGTTCAAAATGTTTGAAGAAAATATTCTTGTGAAAAGAGTTTGTCAAGTTTCTGGACCTCAAGATACATAATTCTTATTGCTGCTCTTTTCTTTTAAAATTATACGCTGGATTTCATTGCTATACATTTCCCATTCAAATTAATTTATTTGCAACATTTCTGTTTAAAGAAGTTACAAATAGCAGCCTTACACTGTCTACAAATAACATTGAGACTTTAAGTAGATAATATCGGGAAAAGAGATGATGTTGATAGCGAAGGAGTGATGAAGAATGGTTTGCTTCTGGATAAATTCTGAAGATAAAACCAGCAGATTCATTTAAGTATCAGTGAAAGTGAGAGAAACTGTTGATTCAAGGATTTCTCCATGGTTTTGAGCTGAGAAACTGGAAGGATGGTGTTGCCATTAATTGGTATTTAAAAGATTTCAAGAGGAGCAGTTTTCTGAGAAGGGAAAAGGGGATCATAACTCAGATTCAAATATATTATTTCAACATATTATGCATAAGATACTTATTTAAGCAATATATTGATCATTTTACATAGTATTATACGGAGATATCCCAGTTAGAGATTTAAATTTGGGAGTCATTAACATGTAGAGGAGAACAAACGGTAACAGCAAGGAAGTGAATATGCAAAGAAAAAAATAGAGGTTGCTGGAATCCTCCAATATTAAGAGATAAGGTAGATGAGCGGATTCAAAAGTGATAAATGATGCAGAAAAGAAACAAGGTGAGAGTTTCCAGGCCATGGCATAGAATGGGAAGCTCAGGTAGCTTTTGTGGACAACCAGAGTTAAAGAGACAGAGCTGAAAGTTCAATGAGACCAAGGTGGCAATAATTTACATGGCAGAGTATCATAAAGGACAGAGTTTGAGAGAGAAAACTCTAGATATGTACAGAGTGACCCCTCTCAAGTGTTCAGCAAAAATCAGGATATACCGACGAGGAAACTAATAAAAGCTAGAGAAAGAAACCATTGAGATTAAAGGGAAGAGTGTCTGGTACTCACAAAAGGCTGGGAATAGTGCCTAGTACTAACAACCATATTTAAAAAACAAACAAACAAAAAAACCCCATAAGGCACAGGGCATTGTTTGCCTCAGAAGTAGATAATAATTATTCTTAGACCAAATGTTCTTCTGGTCCTGCCTAACAAAACTTAAAGAAAGACTAGAAAAAAAATTAAACTTTTTCCAAATAAATAACTTGTGTCCTAATACAGAGCTCAAGAGAATTAATAGAAATACACAAAAAATATCCAACACTCATCAAGATGAAATTCATAATGTCTGATACCCAATCAAAAATTAGAAGACATGCAAAAAAGCAGAAAAACGTGACTTGTAATAAAGAGAAAAATCAATTGATTGAAAATGATACAGATGTGACACAGATGTTAGACTTAGTAGACAAAGATATTAAAATAATTATTATAACTGTACTCCATATGTTCACAAAGCTAAACTAAGAATTAAACATGTTAAGTAGAGATATAGAATATGCATTTAAAGAGACCCAAATCAAACTCTAGACATAAAAATTTTAATGTGTGAGATTAAAAGTGCACTTCATAGGATTAATGAAAAATTATGCCCTGCAGCATAAAACAAACAAACAAAAAAGTGAACTTAAAGATATAGCAATAAAAACTGTCCAAAAGGAAAACGTAGAGAGAGAAAAAGAACTTTTAAAAAATGCATACCAATCAGTCTAATATGCTCTCATTTGAAAGGATTCTCATTTGAGTCTCTGACAGAGAGAAGGGGCTCAAAAACTCATCTGTGCTAATAATAGCCACAGGTTTTCCAAATTTAAAGATAACTATAAAGCAACTTATCTAAAACTCAATAAACCCCAAGTAAAAAAATAATAATAATAAAACTAAAACTTGAAGAAAACACCAAAACACATCATAATAAAATTGCTCAAAAAGTGGTAAAGAGAAATCTGAAAATCAGCCAGAGGGAGATAAAAGACATATGAGAACTATCAAAGCCACGAGAAAACTAAGGAGAAATAGTTAAATATGATGTGACATCCTACATGGGGGTCCTCAAAGAATAAAAATCACCAAGGAAAGGCTGAGGAAATTTAAATAAAATATTGACTTCAGTTAATAATAATGTGTCAAACAAACATCAGAATGTGAATAATAAAATGGCAATAACTATGTACCTATCAATAATCACTTTAACTGTAAATGGATTAAATGTCCGAATCAAAAGATGTAGGGTAGTTGAATAAATAAGAAAACAAGACTCATGCATATTCCGTCTACAAGAGACCCACTCCAGATTGAAAGACACACAGAGACTGAAAGTAAAGGAATGGGAAAAAAAATGTAAATGAGAAAAAAATGTAAATGAGAAAAAAGCTGGAGTAGCAATATTTATATTGGACAAAATAGACTTTAAATGAAGACTACAGTAAGAGTCAAAGGAGGACATTACATAATAATAAAGGGATCAATCCAACAAGAGGACATAACCCTAGTAAACATTTATACACCCAACATAGGAGCACATAAATATATAAAACAAACAATAACCAATATAAAAGCAGAGAGCAACAGTAACACAATCATAGTAGGGGACTTTAGCACCCCACTGACACCAGTGGCCAGATCTTTCAGACAGAAACAGTGGTTTTAAATGTCTCATTAGACAAGATGAATTTAATTTATATTTTTAGAACATTTCACCCCAACACAGCAGAATATATATTCAAGTACACATGGAACATTTTCCAAGAGAGATAATATATTAGGTCATAAAGCAAGTCTCAACAAATTTAAGATTAAAATCATATTAAGCATCTTATCTGACCACAGTAGTATGAAACTAGAAATCAATTACAAGAAAAAACAAAAACAAAAAAAAACAAAATATTAACAACTGAAAAACACATGAGTACATGGGGGCTAGATAACATGCTACTAAATAATGAATGAATCAACAAGGAAATCAAGGAAGAAATAAAAGGATACCTTAGCCAAATGAAAATGAAAATATAATGACCCGAAATCTACTAGACACAGCAAAAGCAGTCCTAAGAGGGAAATTCATAGCAATCCAGGCCTACCAAAAAAACCCCCAAAATTTCAAAGAAACAGTTTAACTTTACAACTAAGGGAACTAGAAAAAGAACAGCAAACAAAGCCCAAAGTGAGCACAAAGAAGGAAATAATAAAAATAAGAGTGGAAATAAGTGAAATAGAGGCTAAAAAACAATATAAAGGATGAATGAAAACATGAGCTGTTTTTTTTAAAATACAAATACAACTGACAAACCTTTAACTAGACTCATCAAGAAAAAAAGAGAGAGGGCCCAAATAAATAAAATCAGAAATGAAAGAGGAGAAGTGACAGTGGGTACCACGAAAATACAAAATAAATAAATAAATAAATAAATAAATAAATAAATAAATAAATAAAAATTAAGAAAATACTACAAACAACTATATTCCAACAAACTTGACAATCTGGAAGATTTGGCTAAATTCCTAGAAGCATACAATCTTCAAAGGCTGAATAAAGAAGAAACAGAAAATCTGAACAGACTAATTCCTGCTAACAAAATTGAATCAGTAATCAACAACCTCCCAGCAAACAAAAGTCCTGCATCAGATGGTTTCACAGACGAATTTTTCCAGACATTAAAAAAAGAATTAGCATATATTCTCCTCAAACAATTCCAGAAAACCCAAGGGGAAGGAAGCCTCCCAAACTCATTTTACAAGGCCACCATTACCCTGATTTCAAAACCAAAGATGTTACAAAAAAAGAGAAAACTACAGGTCAATATCCCTAATGAACACAGGTGCAAAAACCCTCAACAAAATATTAGCAAACTATATGCAGCAATACATTAAAAAGATCATACGCCACAATCAAGTGGGACTCATTCCTGGTATGCAAGTTTGGTTCAATATCTGCAAATCAATTAATGTGATATACCACATAAATTAAACAAAAAATGAAAATCATACAGTCATATCAATAGATGCAGAACAAGTATTTGACAGAATCCAGAATCCAGGCATAACAAAAACTCTCAGCAAAGTGGGAATGGAGGGAATATGTCCCAATATAATAAAGGCTGTATATGACAAACTCACAGCTAATATCATACTCAATGGGGAAGAGCTAAAAGCATTCTCCTTAAGATCAGGAACAAGACAAGGATGCACACTTTTAACACTTTCATTCAATATAGTACTGGAAATCCACAGCAACCAAACAAGGAAAGAAATAAAAGTATTTAAATGGAAAAGGAAGAAGCAAAACTGTCATTATTTGCAGATGACATGATACTATTTATGTAGAGAAACCCAAAGATTCCACCAAAAAACTATTAGAACTGATAAATTTAGTAAAACAGCAAAATACAAAATTAATATTCAGAAATTGGTTTCATTTTTATATACCAATAACAAACTATCAGAAAGAGAAATTAAGAAAACAATCCCATTTACAATTGCATCAAATAAATAAAATAGGAATAAATTTAACAAAGGAAGTAAAAAAACAACAACAACAAAAAAAAACCCTATACTCAGAAAATTAAAAGACACGGAAGAGAAAGATTAAAGAAGATACAAATAAATGGAAACATATACCATGCTCATGGATAGGGAGGATTAATATAGTTAAAATGTCCATACTACCCAAAGCAATATATAGATTCAATGCAATCCCTATCAAAATACCAATGGCATTTCTCACAGAGCTAGAACAAATAATCCTAAAATTTATATGGAACCATAAAAGACCCAGACTAGCCATGGCAATCATGACAATACTGGTGGTATCAAGTTACCTGATACCAAATTATACTATAAGACTACAGTAATCAAAACACCATGGCATTGGCATAAAAACAGACGCATAAATCAATGGAATAGAGTAGATAGACCAGAAATAAACCATGCCCATATGGTCATTTAATCTATGACAAAGGAAGCAAGAATTTACATTGCGGTAAAGACAGTCTATTCAATAAATAGTGCTGGTAAAATTGGACAGATACAAGGAAAAAAATGAAACTGGACCACCTTCCTACCTCATATACAAGAATAAACTCAAAATGGATTAAACACTTAAATGTAAGACCTGAAACCATGAAATTCTTAGAAGAAAATATAGGAAGTAAACTCTCAGATATTACCCTTAGTAATATTTTTACTGCTATATCTCCTTAGGCAAGGGATACAAGAGGGAAAAAAAAAAATGAACAAATGGGACTATACCAAACTAAAACATTTTTGAATAGCAAGGGAAACCATCAACAAAATGAAAAGACATCCTACTGAATGGGAGAAAATATTTGCCAGTGATACAGCTGATAAGGGGTGAATATCCAAAATTTATAAAGAATTCCTACAACTCAACACCAAACAAAAACCCCAAACAATCCAATTAAAAAATAGGAGAGGACCTGACTAGACATTTCTCCAAAGAGGACATATAGATGGCCAATAGTCACATGAAAAGATCCTCAACATCACTAATCATCAGAGAAATGCAAATAAAAACCACAATGAGATATCACCTCACTCCTGGGAGAATGGCTATCATCAAAAATCAACAAACAGCAAGTGTTGGCGAGGTTATGGGGAAAAAGGAAATCTTGTGCCCTATTGGTGGGATTTCAAATCAGTGCAGCCACTATGGAAAACAGTATGAAAGTTCCTAAAAAAATTAAAAATAGAACTACCTTATGACCTAGCAATTCCACTCCTGACTATTTATCCGAAGGAATTCAACACACTAATTCGAAAAGATCTATGCACCTCTATGTTTACTGCAGCACTAGTCACAATAGCCAAGGTATGGAAACGACTGAAATTCCCATCAAAAGACAATGGGATAAAGAAATTGTGGTGCATATGTACAATGGAATATGTCTCTGCTATAAAAAAGAATGCAGTTGTACCGTTTGCAACAATATGGATGAACCTAGAGGGTGTTATGCTAAGTGAAATAAGTCAGGCTGAGAAAGACAAATAGCTTATGAGCTCACTTATATGTGGACCCTAAAGAACAGAATAAATGAACAAACAAAACAGAAATAGACTCATGGATGTGAGAACAAATTGATGGTTGCTAGAAAGGAGGGGGATTGAGGAGATGGGTGAGAAAGCTGAAGGGACTAAGAAGTATAAATTGGTAGTTACACAATAGTCAGAATTGTAAAACACAGTATTGGAAATATAGTCAGAAATATTGTGAAAACTATGTATAGTGTCAGAAGAGTACTAGACTTATCAGGGGGATCACTTCATAAATTATATAAATGCCTAACCACTATACTTTACTCCTGAAACTAATATAAAATAATACTGAATGTCAACTATAAATATATATATATATATATATATATATATATATATATATATACACACACACACACACACACACATTTACATATATACATATTTATGTATATATATATATATATATATATATATATATATATATATATATGTAACAGAATGTAAAGTACAGCAAAGGGAATATAGTCAATGGCATTGTAATAGCTACGTAAGGTGTCAGATGGGTAATAGATGGGTAGAAGACTTGTTGGGGTTATCACTTTGTGAGGGGTGTAAATGTCTAATCACTATGTTGTTTGTACATCTGAAATTAACCCAAATATATATCACATGTGAATGAATAAACAAATTGTTATATACTCATACAATGGACTACTACTCGACGATAAAAATGACTGAGATATTGAACACCCAAAAATGTGGATGAATCTAAAAGAAAATTGCGCTGAGTGAAAGAGACCAAAAAAATAAAAAAAGACTAAATACTGCATAACTCCATTTATGTAAAAATTGTAGAAAATGTAACTAATCTTTGTTGACAGACTGCAGATCAGTGGTTGGCCAATGACAGGGATTTGGGTAGGGTGACACGCTCACAAGGGGTTTGGGGGTGATGGACGTCCTTATTATCTTTTTTGTGGTGTTCGTTTCATGGGAAAAGTATATGACAAAATTTCTCAAATTGTGCACTTTTTAAATATATGCAGTTTACTGTTGTCAATTATACCAATCAATAAAGCTGTTTAAAGTCACTGGCTAGCACATGGTCATTGCACAGTAAATATTTGTTGGATAAATGAGTGAGTGAGTGAATTAATTATGGATGGATTGGCACTATTTATACAATGGTTAAAGCATTTGAAAAAATAATGAGATCACACAAAAAAAATTATTCTTGGAAAATTACCAAATGCTACCTTCTCTCAAAACAATCTGATAAACAGTATCGAAATAAATGGAAACCACAATTTTTCTTTATAATAGAATGAATGCTGATCCCCCAATACAGCAGAATTATGAACTGATAGTGAGAGAAAATAAGTCTCTTTCTGCTATTTTAGTGTTAAAAACGTTAATTTTGAACAAATGAGCAATCTATATATAGTGTTCACAATAACTTTCATTAACGAATCAGTTAAAGCAGTCAGTTAAAACAATCTGTTTTCCAACTACTTCAAAAAATAGTTTCCTTCCTGAAAATCTACAAAACAATAACCGGGAGGATCATTTTTACTACCGAGCGATTGTTCACTTTACAAGAAAGTTCACAGAGGAATTATTGAAATATCAGAGCTTATCAGTGCATTCAACTGTTAGTTATCAGATCGTTAACTACTTTATAGAATGAGGTTAAGCTGGAGAGAAAATGAAGTTAATACACAAGAATGGAGTATTGGAACTGCTCTGAATTGGCTATATACCAGAAATAAGAGCTTAAGATCTTGGGGAAAAAATAACGTCAGTGGAAAAAGTATACATAATTAACAAAAAATGAGTTTATGATACATGTTAAGATGATATCGATAGTGGGATATAGTGTTATATGGTTACATGTGTAGAGGATGCTGGGAACAAGGATATAAATAAGCTGACTAAGGTTTAGCAAATTGAATACATATCCTGTATAGTTGACCATATTCAGATAAGACCCATCAATGCTTCTCATTTTAAAAAATGGGGGGAGGATAATATAACAGAGAGGTTATGAGCACCGTATCAAACCAAACAATGCATTGTTTAGACCGCCTTAGGTCAAGTATATCTCTGTGGAACCAAGGAAAACTAGAGTTGATGAGCCAGTGACATCTCTTTCATCCTCATTCACTATTGTGACCTGATCGATGTGTAAAACTATGCTGGATATGGATCCATGGCCTCAGTAATATTTAAAATTGTCATATGTGACTATGTTTTCCGTTACCATGCAAGTCAGAGAACCAGACCAGCACAGGACTTTTCTTTCATTTGGTAAAAAAGTGAGATACATTTTTTTTTACAAAACAACCATTTTTCTAGATCTTACAGACCCTCCACTCTGCTATAGTGATGCCACTATATGTTACTAAGAAGAGCCAGGAGGAAACACATTTGTGGTCACAGATAAATCTTTTCAGAAGCCACAGATTAAAAACAAGAAAACAAGCAAAAAAAAAAAAAAAAAAAAATACCCCTTCTCTTGCTCTGTTTTCCCCGTTACTGGAAACCAGTATGTTCTCTGCGTGCTGCTGACAAATTCATTGGTTATATTCACTCCCTACATCCATTGATGATGAGCCATCAGTGGTACACAGTGGTAGTAGCACTGTATGCTGCTGATTTTCACTGGACACCGTCATGTACCATAGAATATTTTCCTACCATATCAGGCATCACTGTCTTTTCTATTGGGCACTACCTTATACATTCCTCTGTTGGTGTGTCATGGTTTGGAAGTGTCAAAGCAGTGTTGTGTTCTGTTCATCCAGCCAATCAACACTTCGAGAGGCTTTTAAGGTGACAAGAATACAATGGTTAACTAAAATAGACAGTGCTTGTTCTTATGAGGCTTTCAATAGCCGAGTGCCACACCGTAAAGAAGAGTGTCTTAACCTGTCAGGAAGGATAGAGAGGCAGAGAGGAGCTAGACTGCAAAGCTTTACCCTGAAATCAATGGGGAGTCATTGAAGTATAGTGGGAAATTCATGGTCGTGTTTGCTTTTTGAAAAAAGGTCCGCCTGGTTACAGTGAGGAACAAAAGAGTAAATGTGGGAAAAGCAGTGACAAGTCTCTTGTCTTAGCCCACATCAGATAAAGAGAAAGGCATCAATCTGAGAGTTTCGGAGGGGAAAACATCAACAGACTGGTGATGGATGGAATATGGGTAATGAAGGGCTGCAAGATGTTACGGATGACACCGAGGTGTCTCAGTTTCTCTGGCGAAGGAAGGGAGAAACTCTGGCGTCACAACTCTTACCAGACCCCAAAGCAGGGCTCTCTGCCAATTCGAGTATATATGTTTTTTAAAAATGAAGCCACAATCTATTGATTTCTTCCAATGTGCCAACACATTGTTAAATTTCTCAACATACAATAATGCATTTAATTCTCTAAATAATTCTGTGAGCTCGGTGCTTACTGTCCTTTTCAATTTAACAACAAGAGTGAGGGACTGAGCATTAAGTAATGTGTCCAAGACTATTCAGCTAGGGTGGGACAGAGAAGGGTGGGTAGTCTGGCAGTCTAATTCCAGAGGCCTCCTTCTTACAGTGCTGTGTTAAACTCTAGTGAAGCTGCTTTCTCAGTTTGTACTTACTACCTCTTTATAAAATGCAGAGATAGTCATGAAAGGGGTGAGGGAATGTGTGTGTGTGTGTGTGTGTGTGTGTGTGTGTGTGTGTGCGCGCGCATGGGGTTATTTGTGATACATATAGATCATGTATGTTTGTGTGTCACATGTGTGTTACTGCGCACATATGGGTATAATTGTGCATTCTTGTACGGAGGTTTATATCTTTATTATGTGTATGTGTTTCTGTACATGGTGGGCTAAGAGATAAATCTTTTTACTCTGACAAGGAAGCTTTTAGTCCCCAGTCAGCCTTGATATGCCCTGATCCTTTATTCATTAACACAATCTTTTTCTATCTGGAGTAATGTGTAAATTATTTTAAAGAGGATAATCTCTCAGGTCTCTAGCATTATATTATGTTATTTTTATTGTACTTAATATATTTATATTTAAAGTCCTTATATAACGTAAAGCAAAAATAAGTTTATAAATGAAATACAAACAGGAAAAAAATCACTAAAAGTAATAGCATTAAGGTAGTATGGTAGATGATGTCATTTCACTTCAAATTTCACTAATGTGAACTTGGCATTGACCTGCGTGCTATGACAGTTTTGTATTTTTTTTTTTTTAAGGAACATGTATAAAATTCCTCCACCTTTTTCCACTCTTCACAATATCATGAACTCTTTTATCATTGGAAGACCTTTGATGTATTTTGGACTTCCCTTTGTGTTAAAGCAACATTTACATATTAAATAATTTTCTTCCTTTCTTTTTCTTCTCATTAGCACGTAATAATTATAATAGCATTATATGAAAACCAATACTGGCACTAAAAATTCTTGTGTTATCCATTTATAATTTGGTATGTTTCTACAATATTTTGTGTCTATTTGTATCATTTAATTGAAATATTACACTTTAAAAAGTTCTTAGAATTCTTGAAGCCCGGTGTGAGAAATACCACCTTTGGATTTTGTGATCCCCATAGTGTATCCTTAGTATTTCACACAAGTAAGTTTCTCTTTGACAACCCCACCATTATATTAAATTCAGATCCATTATAATCCCAGGAAGGAACACAGATTTTTCCTTAAGCTGCCCTTGCACCTCCCCCATGACCACCACCATGTTCAAGCAATTCCTTCCTTTATACAGATGTAACAGCTATCATCATTGCCTAAATCGCATTCAGTTAAATGGCAAAATTTTCATTCATTCACTGCTTCATACACATATGCACTTTAGGCATTTTGCTTGGCACTGGGAATACAAAGATGGATGAGATGTAGTTTCTGCTTCAGGGAGCTTAGACCATCATCATGTATGAGAGATACAGGCACCCAATCCAGTCTCAGTGTCCAGGAAGAGTTTCCTGGACTACATGACCTGCAAGCTAATGACAGGAAGTTAGAGAAAGAAGGAGGGGCATTTCCAGCAGCAGAAGCAGCATGTGTGAAGGGAACTGGAACTACCTGAGTTTGTCTGGGTCGGAGTGTAAGACAGCAGGTGACGAAAGGGACTATGTTGTGAAGAGCCGTGCCTGCCACGCTTAGGAGTTTGGACTTTTGCCCTGAAAGCCATGGAAAGCCTGTGCTGAATATCAAATGGATCAGCAGCATACATAACAGTGTTTTGAAAGTTCAATGAGGACAGGTAATAAGGATAAGTGAGGGTGGGTGTGTGCGTGCAGCCTGGGCAGATTAGGGGCAGCAGTTAGTAGGACGAAATAGAAATACGATAGTGGTCTCCACCATGAAGTGAAAATACAAGGAGAGAATCTATGAGATTGAAAATGTGTAAAAAAGATGCAGTTTTGTTTGAACTCGCTGAAGGAATTGAAAACATTTTATTTTTTTATAGTCAAAGAGGAGGCCCTGGTTTCTAGCTTGGATATCAATGAGGACTGGAGACTAATAAACATAGATGCCTGATTAATGAGCATAGATGCTTGATACATGCCACACAGTAGAATGAGTGTTTTACATTTATTATTTCATTTAATTTTCTTTACACTTCTTTAAGGCCTACATCCTTAACCCTGGCCATGCTGCACACACACATCCATCCTAGCTTAGCTTTTCTACATTTTCTTCATTGAACTTTCAAAATACTGTTATATTTGGAACATTAGGCTATAATCTCTGGAAAAGTCACTCAATAAACATCTACTGGATGCATGTCAATTTGGTGCCAGGTGAGGCCTGCAGTATGAGTGAGATCATTCCAGAAGCATGTGTATAGAAGAGTGTTGCATTACATATATATTTCAGGGTTGGGCAATAGAAGGAAATGCTGTGAAGAAGACTGTGAAGAATTAGTCAGAAAAGTCAGATGAATACCGGGAGGGTTTTGTCTCAGAAGTTAAAGGAAGAGAAGAGTTTATAAGGAGAATCTGCTCCTCAGGGTCAAATGTTGCCAAAAGTCAAGGAAGATGCCTGGAAAGTGGACCTAAGATTTAGGGGCAAGCAGGTTTCACAATAGGCTTGATGTATGAAGAGGGGTCCAAACTGAGGAGAGGCTGATAGAATATATACATTGGGGGCTTATCAGTATTCATCGTTTTTCACTCATTTGAGATCACATGTGATTCTGGAAAAATCTACCATTGGAAACACTCTGTCAAGAAAGGCTCTCTGATCTTCTATCATAGTAGAAATTTTCCAGACACAATATCACTGTGTGAATTTAAAATTGGACTTAGTTTGTAATTACATAGTTTCAGACTCTACAATGGCCACATATTTGAATAAAAGGGATCGCAGAATCATGAAATGTGAAAATTCCAATTCAACTCATCTGACCTCATTGTCTTCAAAAGAAATTGAAGGTCAAAGACTTCTCTATCCCAAGTATTGACACTAGACTGATGCCATTTTTTTTTTCTACACCACATTGTCTTACTGGTTCAAATATTTGTTATGTTTAAATATTTTCCAATGCAAGTTCTATCTTTCTAGAAATAACCCCAGGAGACACAACTTTAAAAAAGAATAATAAACATACTCAGAACCACAAAATGAAGAGAAGACCCACATTTTTTAAAACCACACACTCCACAACACCACCTTAAACCATATAAACTTTAGGGATTACAGCAGCAACTGTGTGCCAGTTCTGCTAAATGGTTTGCTCAGACATATTTTCCCTTCCCCAGTTGGTTGTTAGTAAGAATTAAAGAATTAAAAGGTCTTCTGTCCACACAATGAAAAAATAACTATGTTCATTTTCATAACCAAAGAACTTTAAATTGATAAAAAGATACAAAGGGTTGGATAGTTTAAGTAACTACTTACATGGCAATTCATTACCTGATTCATCTTCCCATTTGAGACAAATGCAGCACAGTCAGGAGAAACCAAGAGCCTTGCGCAGTCAGATCCAGATATGACCAAGGCCTGAACCCTGAAGCTAATGCTTGACCTCCAAACTGAATGAACTATGACTTGGTTTCTGGGTTTCCAACCTCAGTCTTGATGAATCCAGGAACTCAAAGCACCTAACAAACTAACTCTTCTATTTAGACTTGGAATTTCTAGTGACCATAGCTTCCTTCCAACATTTTACTAATACAGCTAGTAGCATTTCTAAACATTTATCTCCTTTCCTTTCCTTATTTCATCTTCTTAACAACTCAGTGACATGGATAAAAGATACATGATTTTTCTGAGATAGATGAGGAGGCAAGATGAGAAAGATTAAGAGATGTGTTCAAAGTCACACAGTTAGTAAGTGGCAGGACCAAGCTTATACTCCATCTCTCCTAACCTTTAAAGTTAATCAGGCAGCTACGTTTTGTAGGGAAACATGGTTAAGACAGCAGAAATCTTCATCATGATTTTCAGATTTCCAAATAATTACGGCAGAAATCGCTTTCCTCTTATGGGGAAAATAAAAGATGTATACAGATTCTTACTGAGAGGTGAAATCTACTACTTTTTTTTTCTCTGTGCATCTGGAATGCCCTTATTAATTTGCTTGAACAATAAAACGTGGTGATATTGATGCTTTCTGTTTCTGAGGCTAGGTCATAGGAACCCATGAAGGTTCTGTCTATACCTCTTGGAAAACGCACCTTGGGAGAAGCCAGCTGCCATTTAGGAAGTATGGACAACACCACTGTTTAGGGAAGCTCCAGGTGGCCATGTGGGAGGCAGCACGTATGGAGAAAGAGCGGGATGATTGGCCAGCCCATTTACGTCAACCATTTTAACCCAGGACCAGATAGTTGAATTATGAAGCCATCTTGGACTTTCTAGCCCCAGGAGACAGAATGTGGAAAAGAACTGAAAAATGAGGCTGATAAAACAGGTCATTAATGTATGTCCCCTCGTTGAGCTGTCCCAGATAAATCCAGTCACTTGAGCGCAAACCTACTGGGTCCCAGTCATCAAGGAGTAGGGATATGATCTATCTTGTTTGAATTGTGTGCATAATGAAATGGATGTGTTACGCCATTAAATTTTGAGATTTTTGTTGTTGTTGTTATTGTTGTTTTGTGTGTGTAGCAATAGATAAACAGAACATCTTAGGGAAAGCTTTTGATTTGACTTCATGATTGAGTGCCCTTCAAAATCAGAATTGTTCGTCATGGAAACAACACAATAAAATTTAGTTACCCAGCGCTCTTGGGGAATAAGTCATTCTGGATGATGGAATGATGACATTTCAAAAGATAGAGGTGATTAATCTTTTAAATATTTGGTGATGTTCTATTTTAATTAATATGAATAGTTATACATAGAATCATTTATACATTAAAAATATGCAACTTGAACACACACTAGATACTAGACTGGATGCTATGGACTTGATAAGGGTCTCGTACTAGACAGACACAGCCCTTGCTTCCCACAAATGTATAGATTAGTAGGGGGAGGCAGAGGTACTAAGTAATTTGCCCAAAGTTTCAAGGAAAATATGTTACTGAACCCAGTTTCCAACACAAGTCTGTCTGACTCTAAGGATCATGGGAAGATACTTCACAAGAAGGTGCAGCTGAGGCCAATGGCCCACTCTCATACTTTTGACTTTATCCCTTCTTTCATCATCATTTTAAGTATTGCCCCTCTGAAAATAGTTGCATTAAACATTATTTATGTCTCTCTGAAACCTTCTGAATAAGACAAGCTGAGCTATGTTGTAGAAATGAATTTTGCTTGTGTTTCTGCATGGTCATAGTGAGGATTTAATCAGCAAATCAAGTGAAGCAAACTGCAGTCATTTACGATGATATCAGTGATAATAGTGATTCTTTATACTTTTCTGGTGCCTCTCCTCTAAGGGTTGTAAATGGGTTTACAAACATGAATTAAGCCTGACAGAGTTTCGATGAGGTCATGAAGCCATTTAATTCCTGTAATATAGGGACACTTTAAATAAAGCAAAAAACAAAGCCTTCAGAATCACAGTTCAAAGCATTCCCTTTTGCTCTTGATGACATGGACCCAGGAATTTGGCAATGACTATTCTATTCCTTCATTTGTTTCCCAAGTTTTTAAGAAGTTGTGACACCATCATGTGTCTCTTTTTCATATTGGAAGACACAGAAAAGTGACATCGTATATCTCATGTGAATTAATCAATTCACCAACATTCATTTCACGCTTGGTAAATACTATGCACTGCTATTCACTCAAGAGAACAGAGAATATAACACTTGCCCTCAAAAAGCTCCCAACTCAGTGGGGAGATGTACAAATAAAATATTATGCGATTAGAGCTGTGCTAGTGCTATGCACAAGGTATTATTCAAGCAAGTGTAAGTGTATCTAACTCTAAAAAGGAAGAGCTAACACTATATAGAGCTTATTACATTCTTCCCTTGCAAGAATTCACATATATTAACGGCTTCATTTTCACAACAATCTTGATATGTAGGCACTCTTATTTTCCTAATTTTACAAACAAGGAAACTAAGCCATAGGGAGCTTGAGAAACTTGATCGAGCTTACCTTCCTAGGATGTGACACAAGTGGGGTTTGACCAAAGGCATTATCTACAGGGTTCATTCTTAACCACTATGCTGTAGTGTAGACATTCATAGGGTAAGAAGAGACCCTAAAGAAACAACAAAAATTAAAAAGCAAATAATAAATGTTCCATGCCCACAAATAGTTCTCATCAGCTAGGCTTTGATCATAGTTGTCCATGAAAAAAGTCAGGAAGAATGACATAATAGAAGTAAGCAGTAGTAGTACTAAACCCACAGAGTTATTATGAGAACTAAATAAGATAATATATGTAAAAATTTCAGAATAATACCTGGTACATTGCAAGTACTAAAATATTAGGTATTATTGGGGTGTCTGTTATTGGAGCATCAATTTCTTGATATCCAAAATGCCTTGCATATGCTACTATGTATCTATGTTCATGAGTATTGTGTAGGCTAGAGATAAAGATTTGGTGTTATTAGCACATAGATGATAAGTGATAATAATTAGAGTAGATTGGATTATCCGGAAAGAGAAAATGTTATGTGGGAAATGCTCAGAGAAAAATCTTTAAAAAGCTAATGTTTAAGAGACAGACAAAGAAGACTTTAAAAGAAAAAGCCAGAAAACAGGAAAACCAGGAGTTTTTCACTAAAGCACTGCAAAATATACTCACTATTGGCAAGATTGAAGTCAGCATATGACATTGACTTAATAACTATAATTAGAGTGGGCATATGTCTGAGTTCACTTTGACCTAGTCTGGTTTCTACCTGTTATCCCACCATAGTTAGTAAATAACTTCTATGGTCACCTAAGATTCAACCAAGGGAGTCAACATGTGATTTGAGATGACTCAATTAAATTAAAGGAATGGAGTTTTCCTCACATTCTTTCACCATATATAAACAACAAGGAAGAATGTAATGGAGAATCAACTGATAACCATTTTCCTTTCAAGAAGGAAACAAGCCTGAAAGTGAAATAATGCTGAACATGACAGAACAGAGAAATGGAACCTACCTGTTCTTTGATAACATCTTCGAGCCAATGTTAATAGAACAAAGAACCTGACTTGTGGACATAAGGTATGAAATAACAAATTCCTTTATTTTTTAAAGGCTTTTGAATGGGAGTATTATGTAACTTGAAACCTAAAACTAGTGTAAGTGACATTGAGAGATTAGGGCTATTATAAATGAAGGAAACACTAAATAGAAACATCCTAACTGTAAGATGATTTAAAAATTAATTTTCCTTTTCACCAATTATTTCTAAGGAAGGAGAATCCCCTGCCCCTTCACAAAACAACTGTATGGCACTTGACTAAACATTGTGATGGGCATGAGTAGGCAAGTTTGGGGAAATGAGATAGGATAAGTGCAAATGCTCTATTAACACAAAGAGTCGCGAGAGGGGTGGAATTCAGAAGGAGAGCCAATGTAGCCAAGGAATCTGGGTGCTACATGAAAAGAGAACAGCTGGGGGAAACAGTAGAAGGAGGAACTATGGAGAATATATGTTTTTGGAGATTCATTTTACATATTTGATGGGGGAGAGGAATTTCTACCTCTGTCCCCTTTTATACAATCTTCAGTATATTATATATTCATGACTGATGCTTTTGGGGGAAGTGGATTCTACCTGGGACATGCAAATGAAACTTCTAGATCAAAAATGATGCAGAGGACAGGCATAAACTACATGCATCTGGATTATGTAATAAAGCTGGCAAGTGTCTATTAAAATACCTAGCTGATACATTGGAAGCCAAAGTCTATAAAGTTTAGGTACTTACCTGAGGCCGTGAACCTAGTTGCTGCTGTAGCTGGGATTAGAATCCATGATGCTGTCCTCTTAGTTTATTCCTTAATCATACCTCAGGAGAAGATGCTAGTAGTGGCTCTCTTCAAAATGGATCTGAAGCAAAAGAGAATAGATTAAAAATTAGAAAAAAAATTAAATGTTTTAACTTTAAATCAGATGAAATCTAGATTTTTTTTTTTTTTTTTTTTTTTTTTTTAATGAACATGACTTCATAGGTTATAGACCAGGTTGTCTTATCTTGGAAGAAATTTCTGTGTAATGCCCATGGTGATAGCCAAGGAGCATAACTATTGAGTGAAATTATCACTTCTATTTATCATATCAGAAATATTGTGGCCCACTGCTAATTGCATCATCTATCAAAAGCAAATTCAGGTTTGAGAGTATAGGACATATGCAAGATACTACTGGAGAGATTAAATACATTTCCTTTATTATTAATCTAAGAGGTTTTCTTCTTAGTGATGCAACAGAAAGAACATGGGCTTGGAAATTGACTTATTCAAACTCCATTTTTTACCACGTTTTGTTCATACTAATATTTTCAACAAATTAACTGTGCTTTAGTTCCCTTATTTGGAGAATAACGGAGAGTTCTTGTCTTCAAAATACTTATATTCTTGTGGAGAGGACAGAAAGTGAGAAAAAAATAAACAAAGACGATAAGGATTTTAGGAACAGATAAAAGGTTGAATGAAATAAACTGGGCTAACATACGAGAGAATGCAAAGGGGTAGAGTGTTGCTTAAAGAAAGGAGATCAAGAAAGAGCCATGAAAGAAGTGATCATATTTGAAATATATTTTTGAGTAAGAGCCAAGAGGCCTTGAACGTGACGTATGAAAGAGGAGAAAGTACAATTGGCTCTCTGTGTCCGTGGGGTTCATATCCAAGGATTAAACCAACTGTGGATAAATAATGTATTTTTTAAATGTCACATTGCTGATGAAGTGTTCTATGTAGTTAAGTCTATGAAGGTTTCATCTGTACTGAACATGTACACACTTAACATGTTTTTGGACTAACCAACTAGGTGAATGGCAGTATCATTGAGTAAGATAGAAAAATGTCTGTAAAAGAGGAGATTTTGGGAGGAAAATAACTAGTTCTATTTTGGACATGTGAAATTTGAGACGCCTTTTAAACATTCAAGGAGATAATGAATAAGAAATAGGATGCATGTATCTGGATCCCTGGAGAACATCCAGTGACAGACATATCATTATAAGCTTTATCATATTTAAAGTCATGAGACTGATGAAATCACCTTGGGAAAGTGCTGGTAGAAAACACAGAGCCAGGGAAAATGTGATGGGGTACTCCAATGTTTAGAGGAGCAAGCTAAGGAGACCCGGAAGGAGAGACCAGTAAAGTGTGAGAAAGAAAGACCAGTTGAGCAGGGTGCCATTGAATCCCAGAGAAAAAGGATATTTAAGAAGAAGGGATCGTAATTATTATTGAAGATCATTATGAGGAACTGAGTATTGCCTGTAGTAAGAAGAAAAATCAATGAAGTCCTTGAAAATATGACAGAAGGTTGAGAGGAGCTGAAGAGAAAATAAGAGGTAAGGATGTTTGGAGAATTTATGGAGATAGCCCGTAAGGAGTTTTTGTGTGAAAGAAATTAGACAATTGGAAGGCAACCAGAAGATCTGGAGACCAAGAAAATTGTTTCGCTTTCTTTTTTTTAAGTAAACTTTTTAAAAAATTTTTAGAATAATTTTAGATTTACAGGAAAACTGAAGACATTATTCTTAGAGATTGTGTGTTAAGATGAGTGATTTTTAAGGAAGAAGGATAAAGTGATAAAACAGAAAAGGAAAATAACGACAGCATGAGTTCCTTGAGAGAGTGACCCACAGGGGAGAGATCCATGGTACGAGTGGAGAGGGTTGGTCTTACATCGAAGCAGAGACTGAATGGAAGGCAGAATGGGTACAGATGAAGGGGAGTTGGTAGACTGGATATTAGAAGTATGGGGCCGCTCTTTTTGGAGTACCATTCATTGCCATCAGCTAAGGGTGAGTCGTGGGAAAATATGAAAACAGTTTTCTAGAAGTGAAAGTGATTTTTCTAGTATTGTCAGTGTTTAGTACCCACTTGAGATTTGTTTTCATGTATTTGAAAAGTAACAGATCAGTCAAGTGTGTAATTTTTTAAACTGATAATATGCGTATGTTAGAGTGCAGGCACAAGATTTAGCAGAGTTGGATTTAACCAACAAAAATCAGGACTGAGGTTTGGAGAGGCCTATGCAAACACACCCTAAATTGATCCACCCAAATCACATATGTAATTCCCTCCTCCTGACTTCTAACCAACAGAATATGGAAAAGATTGAAGGGATTTTATAGATGTCTAATGAAGGTCCGTAATCATTTGAACTTGAATTAATAAGAGAGAGACTATCTTAGATGGGCCTGACCTAGGGAGGTAGGTTTGAACTGAGTGTTCAAACCTTTCCTGAAGGTAGAAACTCTCTTTTGTTGACTTTGAAAAAGGAAGTTCCATGAAATCTACAGCAACAATAAAATGAATTCTCTCAATAACCTGAGGGATCTTGGAAGTGGGTCTTTCTCCAGCTGAGCTTCCAGAGAAGAACACAGTCCAACAGAAAACATGATTTCAGCCTTGAGACACTGTGAGCATAGAATCCAGCTAATGCCTGACTTCTGACTTATAGGAACTGTGAAATAATTGTGTGTTAAGTCATCAATTTTGTGGTAATTTGTTACACAGCATAAAAAAAAATAATACAGGGACTATGAAAGTAGTAGATATGAACAAGGAGGTTCAGAGTGTTTTTAAGAAGTGATTATAATGCTAACCAATGGAAATGAGGCTAAATTAAGAAATGAAAATGGGAAGCAGGTAATGGACAGGATAAATATCATAGTCAATGGATTAGAAAGCTCAATGGCAATGGATAATTGCTAAAGTGGGAGCTCAAGAGAAAATTAATTAAAAGGAAAGGAGGCAGTGGTTATAGGGTGAGAGAGTAACAAAAGGAGAGAAAGAGCGACATGGAGAAGGATGCAGTTATACATCTCAGAGTACGATCATATGAGAAACTGAAATGATGTGGAAGAAGATATATTTGGTGAAGAACCTAGAAGACGTGGGAGGCCAGCGTGTTGATTACATCTGTTCTACTCATATTGAGTGTCAAAAATGATAACCAGAATCGCAGTGAAGAAAGTAAGGAAGGGCTGAAATGATAAAAGGCAACATCAAAAAGCAGAAGTAGATGATGATGTCTGATAATATGCACTTTAAAGTATTTGGGGTCTTTGAAGGAAGAAAATGGTTTATACGAAGCAATAGGGAGTTAGGGAGAACATACAACATCTAAGGGTCACAAAGTATGTAGAATTGGGAGAAATCTAGCCTATGGTTGAGAGATGTGGGAAAGCAGAGTTCTTGGGGGATATCTATATTTCAGTAAGAGAGAAAAAGGGAAGTGAACATTCAGGGAAATATTTGAAGATATAAGTCAGATTCTGTTCATGATGTATTGCCATAGCCCAGAGACAATGTGACAGGGTTTGGGTGGGCATGCAGATGAGTTTGGATTTAGGGTCAAAAAGAACAGGATATGAATGAGCTTCTGGGTGAAAAATTTTGGAGTACCTAAGGTAGGATGGAGAGTGATGCATGATGGGATTCCTGGATTATCAGCACCTGAAGACTTCAGGGCTGCTGAATTTGACATGGAGAAAAAAAACGGTGATTTTTTGGACCTTAGATGTAGACCCCTTGACATCCAGACTACTATTCTCATCCATCTCTATTGTACTTGTGGTAACCAGGGACATGCAGAATGGGAAGAACAATTTATCTCCCTCTTTTCATATTTTTACATGGAGTTATCATCATCAGTATAATACCCCCGCCCCTTATTGCTCCTCTATATCTTTGACTTTTGCTCTGGAATAGTAACAGTCATCAGTCCACAATTCCTTATTTAGTAAAATAACCCACACAGCGACTGAAATACTGGAGAGTTGTTCTCCTTTATTCCCTGTTGACCCAAAACATTGTGAGGCATGAGTCTTAGGCAAGTGTATGTGTTTTGTAGGCACAGGCCCTCAGCTCGCCCAACCCAACATTTAGACCAAACAAGGGACATGGAAGCATGAACATGGAACAGAGAGTTACAGAGCCTATTTGTTTGCAAATCTCAGCCAAGTCTGCCAATCTAGTTTTTTTTAATTATTATTCAATAATGAAGCTAACAATTGGATTCCCATCTTCCTGTGTCTATCTCTTAATTGGTTCCAAATCTTGGAGAGAAATAGGCATGCTATGTTGTGATCCTCTAAAATCCCAACAGATAATGGAAGACTTGAGCCCTTGCCCAAGGATGGAGGTGCTGTGATCATCTAGAATACTCGTATATACCTTAGGACAGCTGTTCATACTGTCAAGGGAAAGGGCTGAGAAATATATTCAAGGAAAATAGCATATACCCGACAAACAATTGGTGTTTAATATATGTTTGGTTTTTCTCCTTCCTTATAAAATGAGAAGCCTTTAAATTGATAGTTGATGGTAACTGTTCTGTAACTGAGGATCTTAGGTATTAAGAATGCCAGAGACTTCTAAATCATCATGAGAATTTGGCAGCCAGAGCTGGGTAGAATTGTTACTTCTAGTAACATACTGAGGGTTGTCATGGAGTCACCTTTTCATGGCAGTAGAAATGGGGTTAGAGTCTATGTGCCAATATCTACGAGTCAAATATTTAACTGACTGTACAACAGGGAGCAACAAAGGGGACAGAACTGACTGCCTCATACTAACTAGTTTATAAAGGATGGTCAGATTGTTTCACACTCAGAAAGGAATTTGTAGGACCTTTGAAGATTAAGATTCCCAAATAAAGACAAAGGTTCAGTGAGATGATGTATTTCTTTTCTGGGAGGTCATCCATAATCTATAAGCATTGGTGCTAGACTCAGACTGGAATTGCCTATAGTTAAATCCTTCTGCCACCCCCCACCCCCATCTGTGGTGCACGAGAAAGGACAACTGCCTCAGATAAGCATAGATAAAAATGGGGAGAAAAGTCTTGACTTCTTCGCCCTGGCTGCAATTCCGTTATGTGAGCCAATACATTTCTTTCCTTTTCCTCCATCTGGTTTCTCATTACGTTCTAAATTTTCTATGAGGAACAGATATGCATTTGTAAACATAAAATTATTAGAAATCTATGGCATAATAAAAAATAGAGGAAAATAAAGTTCTGACCCCATCAAACTGGTGATGGAATATCAAATGTAAGAAACGTGTCAGAGGCCAGAGTAATCTTCTGGTCTGCGGGACCAGATCTGCTGATATGCTAGAGATTTAGCATTATTTCGTTGTCATTATTAGTATAGATCAATCAACCTATATATAAATATTCAATATTGGAATTGGATTATCTAAGAATGTATACAAAAATCTATGCTGGATAATTTATGCAGAAGAGGAATTTTCACAGGATTATGGGAAAGTTCACAAAAGGGTGTTTAGAATAGGATGAGAGCTGGACCTGCTTCCAGTTCTGAAGACCATTGACTAATAATCTCATCACACTAGATGGGACGAATCAGCTCTATTTTTTAAAATTATTTTACTTTATCCAAAATTTAAAGTTATGGGTGGGACTTGGATCCCTAATTCAGCCTTGGTATCTTGTTTTACCCTTCCTTCAATTCCCAAACACAATGATAAACGAGAGGTGATGAGAGAGAGAGAGAGAGAGAGAGAGAGAGAGAGAGAGAGAAAGAGAAAGAGAGACAGAGAGAAAATTATTTGAGTGCTTTTAAAAACTCAATAGGCATTGAGCACTAGAACACTAAGCAATACTGCATGCCAACCAGTATTGAGTGAAAATGACTCAATAATTATTATTGTTTCAATTATCTATTTCTTCAAATAGTTCATATCCATTCCTTCCTTGTGGTCTCTCCAAGTAAACTAGTTTGGGCTTTCTCATAGCACGGTGGCCTGAAGTCAGACAGCCCAATTGTTCATATGCTTTCTGCAAAGGTGCGTTACCCAAGAGAACCAGGCAGGACCTGGTCCATAGGTTGCTCTTATGGCCAAGCCTCAAAAGTCATGTAGCATCATTTTTGCCAGAGTCACAAGCCCACCCAAATTCAATGAAAGGGAAATGAGATCCCACCTTTCACTGGCAGGAGTGTCTAAATTGCATTGAAAGAAGAGAATTTGAGTTCAGAGATATGGTAGGAAAATACAATATGCCACAAGTATGGACCCAAGACAGATTAAACTCAGTATAAGAAACCAAGTGACGTCGTGAAGTTGTCATACTGATTGCCTCCTTTCCTACCTCCCCATCCCCCAAGTGTGCGACCTATACAATAAATCCTAGCACAACTCACTGCCTGATATTTTTAATACATTTCACAGAAGTGAAGTTGCGAATGAAGTAAAATCAATTCCGACAAATCAATTACTTGTTTTCACAATTATTTTATGAATCTGAAGAATATCATTCTTATAGGACTACTTTTGAATACCTCAATCATAAAAGGAATCAGTTCTTTTCTGAGGAAATCTTGGAAGACCTGTCTGTTTTGGGCAGAGGACATTGCATGATTCAAAGCATATTTATTGTGCATAGGCTATTTGCCAAGCACTATTCTTGGTGATGGAAATCAGCCGTAAACAAAACATATTAAAAAAAACAAAACAAAACAAACAAACAAACAAACAGAAAAACTCTGCCAGCACGGAGGTTACCTGCATACATGATTCACTTGGGGAAAACACAGCTTAGTAAATGCACATGTCTGTAATTTCTCCCACCACTATTGCATGAACCCCCCCAGGGCAGGAAGTGCGTCATTTTCACTACTGTAGTCCCAGGGCCTAGCATGGTGCCTGGAGGAGACCAAGTTTCAATAAGTATTTTTGAACTAATGTACAGATCGGAAGGAATTCAGGCCAGTTGCTTAAAGGAAAGGGCTTTCCTGAGCAAGGAGTCAGCATGCCCTCTTCTTAAAGGCTTGGCACTAGCCTAGCTTGAGGAGATGGCTAATCTCCATCCTTCGCAATAAAGGTTGAACAAAATGTGGGGGCGGAACGGGGACTGGTTTTCTGTTAGATTCCAGTAAAAGAATAAAGAAATCTGTATAATGTCCTAAACTTTGCAATTCCCTTGTGTTTGTTATTCTTGCTTTTCTGTGTTTCCCTGTGGTGATTAATAGTAATTTTCTGTAAATGTCATGCGTGCTTGTCTTTAGGGACTGGGAGGAAGGAGGAAGCTGGGGAGACTGTTATTCTCTACAAGGAAGCTCGAGGGGAGACGGTCCTCCAGGGACAGAGTTGGTGTTGTTCGCAGCTTTACAGAGTTGGAAGTAGGTAGAGTCCCTAGGGGCTGCTTCAAGGAAAGATAGGACAGCAGCCAGCCTGGGCTGTGGAGGCTGAAACTCAATAGAGCAAAGGCCTTCATGGTTACTGGGCCAATCCTTGCCCAGTTTTTCCTTATATAGCATTAAAAATAAGTTAGGGCTCTTCCAGTCCTTTCACTTTTGTGTTCCCTATGTCAGTTAAATATGTCACCCATGCTAGAAATCTTCCTGAAGCCCTGCCCTGCTTTTCTCATCCTTCATTTTTAATCACTCACTCAGTCTTCTCATTTCTGCCTGTGAATATCTTTCAGATCAACCCTTTTACTATCTTCACTGCCTCTGCACATGCTCAGGCTTGGACCAGCATAGCTGCCCCCCAGTTGGTCTCCAACATGAGAACCCTTTATCCAATTTCATACTACTTTTTTTTTTAAAGCAAATTTCGTTATGTCCTTCTCTGCTTAACTCTGCTAGAAAGGCCTACTGCCCACGAGACAAAGCCCCAAACAGCATATGAGGCCTCTGCTCCCCATCTAACTTTTTGTCTCATTTTTTTATGCCTCCTTTGCAACACACACAAATATATCCTACACTCCAGTCATATGGGTTTGCTCACTGAAGCCCGTGTCACACTATTCCAAATGATTGACTCCTATAGTTTTGCATATAATATTCACTTTTTCTAGAATGTACTTCCTTTTCTCTCCAATCAGTAGATTCATCCCCACCTTTTAAGACCTAGATGAACTACCACTTCGACTCAGTGGAGCTTTTTGTTTGTTTTTGTTTTTGTTTTTCCCCAGGTATCACACATATACGTTTTCATACTCTATGTGCATATGCTTGTTCTGGTTGAGTTTTCTCACTAAATTGTGACTTCCTTAAGAGGAGGGATTTTGTGGTAAAAAAAACACACAGTATCCCAAGTGCCTCGCACAGCACTTACTGTAACATTGGTAATAATCACATATCAGGTGAATGAATAAATGTGACAAGGCAGGGATACTTTTGTTCCTCCTCAACAATGTAATCCTAGGAAAAAAAGTGGAGTACAAGTCTAGGTAGATATGGAAATGCTCTCCCTGCTACACGTTACTGATTGTACCTGGAAATCTGCCTTTTTATTGCCTGGGGATATAAATAAATTAAACCCGGAAATGCCAGTGGAGTTAGTCAGTCACTGGACAGTTGGAAAACCTCAACTCTCTAAGAAATACACAATTCTGTTCTTGGATGGAGGAAAAACATCAGCTTTGGACAAAGTAGGTTTGTAGGACCGTACACACAGCTGCACCCGAAGGGGTGGGTTCATTTGTTTTGTGGCAAAAATGGCTACTTCCAGGTACCCTGGGTATGGCTAGCTCATCTCATATAGAAATAATGACTTTAGCCAGGTAACGCATTCCAAAATGATGACTCATTCTTCCTGCATATTAGTGTAAGAGCAGAGATTTATTAATGATCTTTAAATAGCCAATAACTTAGTTTTCTTAGGCTACTATAACAAAATACCACAAACTGGGTGGCTTAAACAACAGAAACTTATTTCTTAGAGTTTTAGAAGCTGGGAAATCCAAAATCAAAGTGCCTGCAGATTCAGTGTCTGGTGAGAGCCTGCTTTCTGCCTCCAAACAGCTGCCTTCTCTCAATGCATGCTTGTGGGGAGAGAGAGAGAGCTCTTGTGTCTCCTCCTCTTCTGACAAGGGCACGGATGCCAGCATGAGGATGGCACCCTGATCATCTTGTATAAACTTAATTACCTCCCTGAGGCCCCACTTCTGAATACCATAATATTGGGAGTTAGGGCTTCAGCATATGAATTTGGGGTTCACAAACATTCAGTCCATGGCAGCCAAATAGAAATGACCCCAGAACAGCAGCTATGATAAACAAAAAAAATAAAAATAAAAATAAATAACAATACGTAGTAGCTGAAGTCTATTGAGTGTTTGCTATGTGGCAGTACAATTTTAGGTGTTATTACATATGTTAGCTATTTTAATCCTCCAGTTGACTCTATGAGGTAGGTGCTATTATTATCTTCATTTTACAGATAAGAAATTGAAGTATAGGAAGGTTCAGTAACTAGCCTGAGGTCACTTAAGTAATAATTAGCAGAACTGGAAATCAAACTCAGTCTAGCTCCAACACTTGGGCTTTTAATCACATGATGAATTTAGATGAAGAAACATTCATGGAGATTTTTCTAATTTAAGGATTTTAAACATTTTTAAAGCCCTTGAAAATTCTACCCAAAATACATTATTGAAAAAATACTTTCATATAAAATAGATAAAAGCTTCACAAAACCTCTTTTCCTAGCAATATGGTAGGCTAGGTACATTGAATTCATTCCATCTACACAAAAAGGTGAAAACAATATTTTAAGTGTTTAAATGTGCATATTAGTTCTTAATAATATTGACATTCTCAAGGGTTAGAAAAAAGTGGGATCAGAAATATACTGTAATAAAATGGAGGTTGTCTTAAAAGCACTTGCAGATTCCCAGGAAGTGATAACTCTTTGTTTAACAGTTACATGGAGAAGAGGAGAAAATGGCTTGGACCCATACAGAGAATAGAGTCACAATAGTCACACTTAAAGCTAGAATTCATGACAGGATACTCCATCTGAAAAAGGGCAAATTGAGGAAAAAATAAACATATGAGGAGAGAAAGCAAAGAAAATGGTCAATCTCAGCCTGAGTTAAAGGGTCTTTAAAAGTCCTCAACAACATATTACCCATCACACAAGTTGAGAATTAGAATATACACTATCTAAAAATCCTGAGTCAAGAAATTATGTAAAATATTCCTGGGCTAGAGTTCCCTCAAGGGTCTCATAGAGGCAAGTACAATTCTTCTCTCAAGGAATACATTCTCAGCCCAGATGCTACAGTATTCCATAGATAAAATGCCAAAGGAATATGAAATTACAGAAAAATGAAAAATAAACTCATGAAGAAATGAGGCATATGGTTTCTGGTCCAACATATAAAGGGCTTAGAAGTCACCATTCCTATTTTCACAAGCCAAAAGCTGTGCAAACTGGATTATCAACAACTTTCCTTGGATCCATCAGAAAACTGAGGTCACATAGCACACTGGAGCGCCAAAACTGGGGAGAAAAGTGAGTACCAAGAATCATAGTACCTTTTCTTGTTGTGTACTTTGCTTGCCTAGAGCAGAAACCCAAAGCAGAAGTTTGCTGCTGGAACCAGTACTCATAAGAGCACTTACATGTTATTGATAACTTGTCAGAGGCTAAGTGTGGATGAACTTGGGAGTTACAATCTGCAGGGGTCTGGCACTTGGCAGGGGTGGATGGGCCACACTGAGAGCCTTATCAGATTCTCAGGGTGAAGACTGGCATTTCCTGGCCAACTTATATATGAGCATGGCCTAAGATCTTAAACCATTTATAATATATACTCTTGACAAGCTCATGTACATGGGCACAAGAGAGGTGAGGCAGAATATTTATAGCTGTCATTGGAGCCAGTCCAAATATCTATCGATAGGAGAATGAAAATGTACTCTTTGGTCTTTATTGATGTAAGAAGAATAATGAACAGAAACCAGTCACATAAGAATATATGTTATGAAACTGTTTACATAAATTTTGACAATGTATAAAATTAAGAATATAAAAAACATATAGTATCTAAGGACACAAATATTTCAGGTTAGACTATGCTTACCTCTGCTACTATTCTAGTGGGGAGGAAGGGTGTTTGATCTGAAAGAGTTTGCTATTGGTTTGTTAATGTTCTATTTCAGGAATGTTTGATATATACTATTTTATATATCTGAGGAACAGTTTAAAGCTACTTGTCTTGACCAATGCCCTCTATTGACAAAGTTATTGAGCACCAGAGAGGTAAGAGGCAGATACACTGCCATATAGCTTACTACGAACGGTGGTGAGTCCAGGTCACCTGACTTGTTTATGCCCTTCTTACCTAGCCAAGGAACTCATATACTGTGGGGTGTCGTAACAATACGGCTTGGCATCTCAAACCCATCACAATATACTCATAAATTAGGATAAAGTGTAAAGGAGCCACGGAAATAACAGGTAGGATCAAGAACTTAAGTGTGGAAAGGATGTATTACCCTCTCCCCTAGACATATAACAGAACATCCCACTACAGCATCTTTATGAGACAAAACGCAGCCAGCAGGAAACAGTGCAGTGGACTCTGCCAGGGTCTCGATCCAAACATGGGGATATTATTGGAATTCTCTGCAATGTCCCTGAGTAACATGGGGGAAGGCTTATAATGAGCCACTAGGGAAATTTCAAATATTGCAGTTTGACTTTTTCATAATGCCCAATGGCTAAGAATTTTTAAACAGCTTTTTGTCAGCCTATTAGGCTCAATAGTAGAAATATGTTTTTAGTTCTCCTGCTATGTATTCAGGCTAAGAGAAATGCGATGCCAATAAAGCCTAGCCAGCCTTCAGTACTATAAATTATTTTATGTAGTTCAATACTTGTGTTGGAACTTAATAGACATAGATATTAGGATTTAGGAAGAGATTAAAGGGAAATGACTGAGACACTTGAAGAAGACATTTGGAAGAGGTAAGATGAATTAAGGTGGGGTGTTCTCCCACAGTTTTGCCAGGGGTGGTGAAAGGTTTTAGAGGAATTTTCTCGTCCAAAGGTAGAGAGTGATAGTATTAAATTTCATCCATGATAGAGGGGCAAGATGAGTGCTTTTATGCAGTGGTATACAAATGTGGTTTTATTACTGTTTATATCAGAATATCCTATTACAATTTTATGAAAACCCCCAGAGAGTAGCATTTATTTAGGCTGAAGGTGGGGCTCAGAAATTTACATTAATAATAACAGTAATAATAATAATAATAATAATAATAAACTTCCAAGATGATTTTGATGGGAATAACTTCCCAACCTGAGAATTCCTCTTCTTGGTAATTCTGAAACCATGAAAAGATTGAATTACCAGGGATGGAGCGTGGTTGTGGTGCCTTAATGTTCCGGTATAGACATGAGCTTGCTCCACCTGCAGGAAGAGTGAGAGAGACCCCACACACCCTCAGATTCTGTGAATCAAGATTACAAGACTGAAAGCTAGTGATGTATATGAAAGACACTGTCCTCAGTGCCTCCTCTCCAATGGTACAGTTGACATGGATTAAAAAAATAAAAGTGTTCAGGGTGATGGACAAAATCCAAATTTGGAAGAAAACAAAAACAACAATTAGTGAAGCCAACGGGTATATTTTAGTGATTCTAATGATAGATGGATATTTCGGAAGACTTGAAATATTTATAACACATATGGTACACCTGATGCATTCCAGATGATCGGAGTTTATGTGCTCAGACATGAGCAGGAAGATGTGCTGCACTGAATTTTATTGATTTCCCGCTTTGCTTGTATAGTTTTATGATGTTCCATTTTCCTTTTCTCTTGGTTTGGAAATTATGGCTTCAGTTATTTTCTTCTTTCAGTTTACCTTTAAAATGTATATGTAACACTGCATCAATTTTCATGACCACAGGTGAAAGGGCTGGGTGAGTTCTCTGGCCAAGAAAAAAATGGTCTAGTGAGAAAGGAGTTAATTCTTTTCCTTCTTAAGAAAGTCCACCACTAGTTCTCGTCCATTGTCATTTTCTCACCTTTTTGAAATGGATTTATAATTTGCTTTTTCATCTCATCACTTTCTGATTCTTAGCACTGAGGTCTCACTTTCAGAGATTATATATGGATAGCTCTGAATTGTTTTCCATTTGTATTCTGTGCTAGGCCCTTTGGTTGTGAACAATTTCCTTCTACAACGTCTTCATATAACTCATCTAGCCATAAGACTAAACAGCTGAATTATAATCGAAATAAGATTTTTGTATGTGGAAGATTGGTAATTGTTGAGGATCAACTTCACCAAGGAATTTGTTTTTCCTCTGGTCTTTGCTCAGTTTACATTGTGATTTTAATTAGAATATCATGTAATTTATAATATAAAGTATCTTTCTCTCAATAATCTGAAAATTTTAGATAGGTCAGCCAAGTATATATTGAAGTCAGGTTTGGGCTCATGGTATAGAGTTTGACCTGTAATTTCTCCAGTTCTTTTCCATATCTGATAAATTAATATGCTAGATTAGAGAGTGGCACTATATGCGTCATTGCTGGCTCCAAGGCTAGAATCAAAGAGCATCATTCTCCTTGTTAATAAAGGATCCGAACACATAAATGAGAGGCCAAAAGAAGAGGTTCTCTTGTCAACTGTTAATGATATGCGCTCCTGTCAAAAGTACCCATTATTGTGTCAGTATTCCCAGATTAAGGTATCCCCATAACATCATCACACATTTTATTTTACCATATATTACCGAGAGTATTATAATTAGTTAGAACCACATAATATCGCCATGTTTTATAGGTAAAACTGGGTGAATACTGACAATTTCTTATAAGTCAATCAAATAGTTAATATTTTCTATTGATTCACTTTTTTTATTAACATACTATCTTTAAAAGAAAAAAAAAATCATTTCCATGGAAGGAAAACGTGTATACTTGTGATAAGCGGAATGTACCATCACAAACAAATGCAATAAAAACAAAACAACAGAAAAGAGGAATGTCATTAAATTCTGGATAGCTACTGAAGCCTGTCAAATACTCAGAGCTGGAAGTTTGTACATTATTTGTTAAGAGGAGAGATTAGCAAGTGGAAAGATGCATTAAAACTAACAAAATCAAATCAAGATTTTATCTAGAGATAATCAGTAGTGAAAGAAATTTTTAAAGGGAATAATTGTTTTCAGTCTGTGGTTTAATATTATTTAAGTTTATACACTGGAACCACATGTCTTACATTTTGGAAAATACCGTATTAGATAATTTATTTAGCCCAGTTTTCCCTTTTATGTTCAGAGGTCACTTCTAAGCATGCAAGAAATGGCACAGTTATTCATGTGCCAACATCTAGGGCTGAATTAATTTAATAAATTATGTCAAATGAAGCAGATGATATCTTGCCGAGAGTCCACAACTCACTTACCATTATTTATCATAGCATACAGTTTAATTTAATGTATTTTAAAATTTATATTCTGTTTCTCTTTCTAGCCTCTGTGAATTCAAGATTTTTCACTCTTCCCTGGGTCGTTGCTAAGAAGTGAATAAATTAGATAGAAGTAGACTTCTGAGTCAATGTGTAAACAAAAGATTTGGAAAAGTGATAATATTTAAAAAGGAAAAAATTTGGTCTCATCCATTTCTGTAGTACTCAGCTTCTGAACTATAAAACTGGTATGTAACACCTTGAGGTGAATGTACTCATTTCTCACTTAACCCATTACTGACTTGTGGAAATGAGATATTCTAGTTTCTGGAGATACATTTTATTGTGCTAATGAGAATGAGAAGCTATTAAGTGGAAGCATTTTTATAGCTATTAATATTACTATAAGCATCACACACACACACACACAGATATTATTTGCAAACAGTGTAAAATGATATGCATTTAAATATAAAAGTGAGACTTCACAAAAAAGTTTTAAGAATACTCCTTCCACTAATCGGGGGATATTATATTGTTCTGGAAAAATTCTGATGATTTAGAAATACATATAAAATTGGACAAAATATATATGTAAAAAAAGTTACTTTGAAAGTACTAGTAAGCTTATCCAAGAAGTGAAACTTTCCAGCCTGAAGATTCTGAAAATAAGGGAAGCCCAGAGAGGTGCATCCAGAATTTGAAGAATTTTTCTCCTTGACTGATTGCCAATTCTGAATGCCAAAATGATGGCTGAAGGGATGAGAGAGCTGCTTAAAACCTAGCAATAATGTGAAACGGAAATAGAACAATTGTCAGGAGACAAGCCAGATTTCTAACTACTTAAATTATTGATTGAGTTGAGGTGATTTTCCCTTAATATAGCAACTAGATAGTAGAAAATGTAAATCTTATTAGTAGGAATGTAGTGTCATCCAAAATATCATTTAAAAATAATTTTTGTATGTAATATCTGATAATCAAATGTAACTTGATGCATGGAAAGACAATAATTCACTGAAAATTCAATGGAATAAAATGGGAAAAGGAAACAAATCCATGAGAGATACACAAATTGAAGTTATTGGATACAAACTAAAAAAATATGTCTATGATTACTAGGTTTAAATAAATATATTTAAATATAAATATATTACAAGATAAAGAACTATGTCAGGACAAAGAAAAGTAAAATTAAGAATAAAATAGAAATTATAGAACTGAAAGTAGAATGACTAAAATTGATAACTCAGTGGATGTTTTGAAAATATTAAAGATAGTTAAAGAAAAAAATAGGGAACAGGAAGAAAAGTCAGAAGAATATACAGACTGAAGTCTGGGGAAACAATGGAAGAAAAATAGAGGAATTATGTTAGAGGCAGTGTGAATAGTGAAAAATTCTACCACACGTAATGGAATATCAGAAGTAGAGAAGGAGATTAAAGTAAAAGCAATATTTGAAGACATATTAGAGTAGACAAGAATCTTACAAAACAGACCACCCACAGATGGAAGAAGAATTACAAATTTCAAACAAGAAGAATGTCAAAACACAAACAAACAAAAAGAAACACACACACACACTCAAATATATCTTAGTAAAAGTTGTTAAAAAACAAAGTCAACATACAGTATATTAAAAGAAGACCAAGGGAATAAAATAATTGCAAATATAAAATTCAATATTTAGAAATTGATGATTAAAAAAATAAGATATTTTTAGATATATAAAAACCACAGGAATGTTCTGCAATCATCATCCAGTAAAGGAAATACTAAAAGTCGGGCATAAAGAAAATTATCTAAAGAATAAATAAAAGTGAATAAAATGGCTAAAAGTGTTAATAAATACAAATGGACTCTGACTATTTAAAACAATAAATATTGTTGGCTTATACCTGTAGAATAAAACTGTATGAGAACATTTGCCCATAAATCAGGAGAAAGAGAAAATGGGATGAAATATTTTAAAGCATTTGCATCTTACTGAAAGTGGTAAAAGTACTAATTTATATTAGATTGTATTAAGGCAGATATTCACAATATTATAATCTCAAGGAAAACCACTAGAATGATAGCTAAATTATAAATATGCACACACACACAGGGTGACAAAAAATGTATACACATTTTAAGAAAGGAAAAAACTATTAAAATTACGCTGATGATAACCACTTTGAGCATCTCTTGTGATTTCAGAAGTCAAAAGTGACTTGTATTCATCGTTTGTTGTTGGTATATTTTGAGTATTACAATTTTAATTACAATTTTCTTGAGTATTACAATTTAATGTATATTTATACACATATATGTGCTTGTGTATGTATGTATTATGTATATTATATATAAAGTCTTCAGTGAATTAAGTAACTGACTAATACAAACATTTCAAAAAACAAAAAGAGAGAGGAAGAGAGAGAGAGAGAGAGAGAAAGAGAGAGAGAGAGAGAGACGAGAACATGTTTGTGTTATCTAATAGTAAAATTAACCAGTCTGGGGAAAAAAACAATGATATAATCATGATAAATAATAATAGTTAATATTTATTTAGCAGTTAAAATTGTCTGACATTGCGCTAAGAAATATTTTCACAAGTATTATCTCCTCTAATTCTTTAAAAATAAATGTAATAGGAATATTATCACCTACAGATTTCAGATGAGAAATTCAGTATTTAAATTAATGAAATGATGTGCTTACTGTTATCTGTGAGTGGCAAGACTGGTATCAGAACACAGGTTGAATAATTTATGTTTCATGCTCATGCATCTGGTATTACTATATACTTGAAAATTAGCTAGTAAAATTTGAAATTCACTTCTGATATTTTTAAATTAAAAAAAAAACACCCATTTACAATAAAATGTAGAAGTACTAAGCATAAAAAAAAAATACCTATCCTAAACTAAAATGATTATATTTAAAAGCAAATCAGTAGAGGCAGTCATCTAAAAGTCATTAAAGGGAAATTTTGTTATGATCCCACCTCACTTCACACCCCTAAGATAAACATTGTGCTAGAAGTGCTTTCCAATGTACTTAAACTCAAACATAAAATTTGTTAAAAATACTAAATATTTAAGAAAAATATCATTATATATAGACATTATGATTGTACAACTCTAAAACAAATCAGCTGAACAATTATTTAAATTAACAAGTGTATTCATAATGTGAAAAACTGTAAGATATTAAAGAGCTTTCCTGTATACCAATATTAACCGGGTAGAAAATATATTGAAGGAAAAGCGATCCAAGATGGCAGAATAGATAATTACCTCATTCTGTGAGCACATCAAAATTACAACTAAATTATGGAATAGTTAACCTGGAGGACAATCTGAAGTCTTGTTGAACAGAAGTTTTATAACTAAGGATATAAAGAAGCCATGTCGAGACTGGTGGAAGAAGCCAAGACATGAGACGGGCTGATCCCAAACCTTTGTGTGGTGGATGAAAATTGGGAGGGATATCTTGGCCACAGAGGTTGCCCATAATGGAGCAAGGGACTCCCAGCTCCATGCCAGGCTCCCCAGCCCAGAGTACTACTGCTGGGAAGAAGAACACCCACAACTTCTGGTTGTGAAAAACAGTGGGGATTCTGACCATCTGGGTGGGACAGAAAATTGGGGAAACACAGATATCCTGTTAAAGGGCCAGCACAGACTCACCCTGGGTTCTGGTGGAGGGATGGTGATTCAGGGGGCATTGGAGACATAGGGGAGGCAGACTGAAGTGTGTGGCATCAGGCAAGGATGAAAGACAGTCACCATTTTCCCTGTGTGGGGTCCTTCTCCCATGCAGCTGGCAGGTGACACCATCTTTCCTGTGTTGAGCTCTCCCTCAATTCCCTTGGCCACATCTGAATCTGAATTGGTCTGGTGAGCTCCTCTTGCTCCACTCTCCTGATTCAAAGAGACCCTGCTACACCCACTGTACTACACAAAGCTTTATCAGCAGCTAAACTTTATGGGAGTGGGCAACTGTCAACAGGTCTCAGTGTGTCCTGGCTTTTTGTGGAGGTACCCCAGACCTGGTACTGGTGGCAGCTGTCCTTGGTTCACAGCGTGGCCTCTCCCATGTCCCTCCAGGTCCAGTACAGGCAGTGACTAACCAAGGATTGCTTTGCAGCTCCTACCACATAGTTCTTGGCTGGTCACAGGCAGTGGCTGACCTGGGCTTGCACTGGAGTCCCCCACAAGAGGCCCCAGAACCAACACACTTGTAGGTTGGCTTCAGACCATAGTAGAGCACCACCCAATTAGCCCCACAAGAGGCTCACACAAAATACAGTCTCAATGGGTACCAGAGGCTGCTGGGGTGAATCCTGCTCCATAGGGTAAGGGCCCACACAGCAGCCCATAAGCTGTGGATATGGCCAAACCCCACAGCCAGTTAGCCTGAGGGTCAATTCCACCCACTCTCATGCCAATAGCAATAAAGGCTCAACTATAACAAGAGGGCACACACAACCCACAGAAGAGACACTCCTGGAGCACCCAAAACAGTCGGCCAGGGACCCACAGGACACCTACTACATAATGCCACCTAGCAAAACTGGGAGATGTAGCAGATCTACTTAACACATTGAAACAAACACAGAGAGTCAACCAAAATGAGGAAACAAAGAAATTCATCCCGAATGAAAGAAGAGGCGAAAACTCCAGAAAAAGAACTAAATGGTGGCAAGCAACCTACCAGAGACAGAGTTCAAAACAATGGCTATAAGGATAGCAGATACTCAAGGAACTTATTGAGAGCTTCAACAAAGAGATAGCAAGAATAAAAAAGACATGGAAACAACAAAAAAGAACCAGTCAGAAGTGAAAAATACAATAACCGAAATGAAGATTGCACTAGAAGAAGTCACCAGTATAGTAGATGAAGCAGAGGGTCTAATCAATGATTTGGAAAACAAGGTAGCAGACAATACCCAATCAGAACAGCAAAAGGAAAAAATAATAATAATTTTTTAAAAAGAGGGTAGTTTAAGCGACCTCTGAGACAACATCAAGAGTAACAAAATTTGAATCATAGGGATAACAGAAGCAGAAGAATGATAGCAAGGGATTGAGAACCTATTTTAATAAATAATGACTGAAAATTCCCTATCCTGGTGAAGGAAATAGACATATAAGCCCATGAAGCACAGAGAGTCCCAAACAAGATGAACCCAAACAGGCTCACATCAAGACACATTATAATTAAAATGGCAAAGGTTAAATACAAAGAGAGAATCCTACAAACAGCAAGAGAAAGGTATCTAGTAACTTATAAGGGAGCTCCCATAAGATTGTCAGCTGATTTCTCCACAGAAACTTTGCAGACCAGAAGGGAATGACAGGAAATACTCAAAGTGATGAAAAGCAAGGGTCTACAACCAAGACTACTCCACCCAGCAAGGCTATCACTTAAAATAGAAGGCCAGATAAAGATATTCCCAGACAAGAAAAAGCTAAATGAGTTCATCACCACCAAACTAGTATTATAAGGAATGTTAGAGGGATTTCTTTAAGACAAAAAAAAAAAAAATCAAAAGTATGAATAATACAATGGCAATAACTACCAATAACTACATATCTTGTCAACAATTACTTTCAGTATAAATGGATTAAATGCTCTGATCAAAAACATAGGGTGGCTGAATGGATGAAAAAACAAAACCCTTATAAGAGTCTCACTTCAGGTTGAAAGATATAAACAGATGGAAAGTAAAGGGATGGAAAAAGTTATTTCATGAAAATGGAAATGGAAAAAAACATCTGGGGTAGCAATACTTATACCATACAAAACAGACTTTAAAACAAAGGCTATAACAAGAGACAAAGAAACACCCAGTGATCTCACTTCTGGGTGTTTATTTGAAGAAACCCAAAATGCTACTTTTAGGGGACATGTGCAGCCATATGTTCATTGCAGCATTGTTTAGAATGGCCAAGATGTGGAGGCAGCCTGGGCATCCATCAATGGATGAATGGATAAAGAGTACAATGGAATATGGCTTGGCCATGGAAGAGAATGGATTCTTGCCATCTGTAGCTGCATGGATGGACCTGGAGGGTATTGTGCTGAGTGGAGTATGTCAGACAGAGAAAGACAGGTGTAACGTGAATTAACTTATATGTGAACTCTAAAGAACAAATAAACCAACAAACAAAACAGAAACACTCATAGATACAAAGAAGATTTTGATGGTTACAGGATGGGAGGGGGATTGGGGGTATGAGTGAAGAAAGGGGAAGGGATTAAGAAGTACAAATTTGTTGTTACAAAGTCATTACGAGGATGTAGGGTATAGCACAAGCAATATAGTAAAAAATATTGTAATAACTATGTATGGTATCAGATGGGTACTACATTTATTGGTGTGATAGATGGAAGGGGGATTGGGAGACAGAGTGAAAAAGATGAAGGGATTAAGATGTACAAATGGGTAGTTACAAAATGGTCATGGGTATGTCAAGTAAAGTATAAAGAATACAGTCAATAATCTGGTAATAACTATGTATAGTGCCCGGTGGGTACTAGACTAGTCAGGGGGATCACTTCTTAATTATACAAATGTCTAACCAGTGTGCTATACATCTGAAATTAATATAAAATATTGAATGTTAACTAATTGAAATATTTTTAAAAGGCAGAAAAGGTGAAGAGGTGTAAGAGGTTCAAATTTCTAAGTACAAAACAAGTAAGTCACGGAGATACAGCATAGGGAATATAGTCAATAATATTGTAATTGCCTGGTATGGTGTCAAATGATTGCTGGACTTATAATGATCACTTCTTTAGGTGTATAAATGTTGAACAACTATGCTGTAGTCCTGAAACGGATATAATGTTGTATGTCTGCTATATTTCTTTATAGAAACCTTAAAAAAAGAAAACACATTGAAGATAAAATATCCTTTTCAAATAGTGACAGAAAGCATGAGCACTTAGAAATAAATATAAGAAGAAATATATGGTGCCCTTATGAGGATAATAACACAAAATTAATGAAGGATATGAAATCAAAACCCTACTAGATTTCTTACTGGAAAAACTGTGTAAAGTTCACTTGGAAAACATTCACAACTGGTTAAAACAAACTTTGAAAGAAAAATAAAAAGGATTTCTTGTTAGATATTGAAATAGATGCTAAAGGCTGAAATAATTAGCTATTTCCTATAGCAGGAGCAAACAATGTGTTATTGTTAAATTCTAATTCAATAGAAATATCATAAAAGACAAATGTATATGATAATTCAATGTATGATAAAAGTGACAATGGCAATGAATGATGTTGAATAACTGCCTAATTCTTTGGAGTAAAGCTGATCTTTAACTCACACCTCATATCAAAATAAAACCAGTAGTATGAAAATTTTAAATGTGAATTATACAACCACAAAAATGTGTTTTTATTTAAAAAGACTGTAATTTCGCCATGTCAAATATGACAAGAAAGGCAGAAATGCTCATCAAATTTAAATAAAAGGCAAAAATTAACAAGAAATTGAATATAAAAATTAAACATTCTTTTTAGAACAATATTTGAGCTGAAGTCAAACTAAAGTTATGCTTTCATTTTCAAATCTTCTCCCATTAAACAGAGTTAACTATTTATAATATATTTACAAATTATGAAAATATATGGCCATGCTCAAAAATTAAATATCCCTGCAATGGAGGTCCACAGTAATACAGAAGGACTAAAGCTTTGGATGTACTTGCCTCAATATATGAGAAAATCCAAAAATGGTACAAAGTTGGGCTTCTGTTTGTATTGGAGACTAGGCCTCGTCACGGTACTTAATACTGCTGATATGGAGTTTGGTTCCCTGGTCAAGAACTGAAATTTAAAAATAGGTGGGACTGTAAGTCATGACTACCACTTATATACATAACCACCATATCTGGAACAGAAGCAGACATCCCAGCAAGCTCTAAGCTTTGGTTAAGCCACCTGCTGTCTCGGAGACTGGATCTGTTACATGTCCCATCACAACTTAACAGGATCCCAGAGACATGAATATGACACCTGATTTTTGACTGGGGCTAGTGGAACACCAGTAAATCAAACTATGGAACTGCTATAAAGGGAAGGTTAAGTAGAGACAGAAGAGTAATAATAGGATTCTCACATAAGATACATTTGAAATTAAAATTTGAAAGTTCTTGAAGAATTTTGTTTGAAACTAAGAAAAATTTCAGGAATTAAAATACTGCCAAAATGAAAATAAAGAGCACTTTTGAAATGCCTTAAAACTAAGTATCCTCAAATATATAAAATTAAAGTATCTTTAAAGAAAAGAAAGTAATATAACAAAGCTGCCATAAGTGAATTGCAAATAGTATACAAAAAATATTAGAAATGGAAATGTAGTCATTGAGATATTAAAAAACTCAGTATACTACTGCATCCATTCTCGTTTGACACTCTTAAAGAGAAATTTAATGAAATAAAATATGACTGAAATAAAAGCTTTGAAGAATTCAGCCAAAATCCAAATCAGAAAGATAAAGAGATCAAAGGTCTATGAGTAGTTTAAAACTATGGACAGCAAAGCAATGAAACTGATTTGTAATAAAAATAAATGTTACCTATGCAAATTACCAGTTTAGATATATTATAGGTTATTTTTGCCAGAAATTTAAGTAATATATAATCCTCTCTTTAAATAAACTAGTTCAGAGACAAAGCAAGAGGGAAAACTCTTTACAAGTTAATATAGCTCACAGATATCAAAACAGGGCAAAGACCATAAATAGAAATATATATATAGAGAGGACAATCACATTTATAAATGTAGTTTCGAGAATCCTACATACACTGTTAATAAATTACATCCAGAAGTGTATTCAACTTATTAAACACAGTTGTATATAGAAGTAAATTCCCTTCACCTGGTGAAGGGTGTCTCTAAGAAGAAGATAACAAAGATACTAATGCCTATTAAAGTCAGGAATATGACAAAAGTGTCTTCTCTAGTCATTACTATTAAAAACTGTACTGAGATCCTAGTCAACGAAATTAAGAAAGAAAATCAAATAGTATAATGGCTGAAATCAAGAGATAGGATATATGTGTTACACAAGATATGAGTACAAACATATCAAAGTGAAGAGAGTCTTCAAACTCATAATTGTTTTTATCACTATTATTAATTTATTAGGTATATAATCATATTACCTACAAATTGTGGTAGTTTTACTTCATATTTTTCAATTTCTATCCCTCTAATTTATTCTTCTTGTTTGATAGAGTTGGCTAAAACCTGAAGAACAATGCCTTGCAATGGCAGCCTAAAGAAGCACCTATGTCTTCTTCTGATGTTAATGCAAGCCCCTCTTGTATTTCTTAGTTAAAAATGATGACGTATTTCAGGCTGAAGATTAGTAAGTTTTTATTATATTATGGTAATCTTCTCATTACCAAATCCAACAGCTTTTCCTTAATTTCTTAAATGTAACACCCAAAACCATAAAACTCTTAGAAGAATAGATAGGAAGTAAATGCTCAGATATTACCCTTTGTAATATTTTTACTGATGTATCTCTTCAGGCAAGGGAAACTAAAGAAAAAATAAACAAATGGGACTACATCAAACTAAAAAGTTTTTGCACAGCAAAATAAACCATCAACAAAACAAAAAGACAACCTATTAAATGGGAGAAGCTATTTGCCAATGACACACCTGATAAGGGGTGAATATCCAAAATTTATAAAGAACTCATACAACTCAACATCAAAACAATAAACAACCCAATTAAACAATGGGCAGAGGACCTGAATAGATATCTCTCCAAAGAGAACATACAAGTGGCTAATAGACATATGAAAAGATACTCAACATCAGTAATCATCAGAGAATTGCAAATAAAAAGCACCATGAGATATCATCTCACTCCTGTCAGTCAGAACAGCTGTCATCAATAAATCAACAAACAATTAGTGTAGGCAAGGATGTGGAGAAAAGGGAACCCTGGTGCACTGTTGGTGGGATTTCAAATTGGTGCAGCCACTATGGAAAACAGTAGGGAGGTTCCCCCAAAAAATTAAAAACAGAACTACCTTATGACCCAGGAATTCCACTTCTGGGTATTTATCCAAAGAAATCCAAAACACCAATTCAAAAAACTATATGCACCCCTATGTTTACTGCAGCATTATTCACAATAGCCAAGTTATGGAAACAATCCTTAGTCTTCTTTTTAGTCTCAATTTTTCCAAAATGTTTGAAAAGTTTTGCCATCTACTTTTTTGTATTTATTGGAGTCATCAAGCACCCATGTCGTGCAGGAGACCCTGCTCGCTGTGCCATTTGTTATGCAAGGCGGCCTGCGGGGTCTCTGGTCCCGCTCCCCACATAAGAACGCAGGACATGGTGAGGCCAAAAAGGAACACCCACGGAGACATAGATGGGGGAGTCATACCACTATATTCTCGCTGGTGGCTGGGCCGGAGACACAGGAAGCAGGAGCCACACCGTTCGCAACCCTCACTGCGCTGCTTGCAGGTTCAGCCACCATCTTCTTGCTAGCCCCCATTTTTTTCTTGCTAGCGTAGCCACAACAGTTATATTAGTGGCCAATGGCTCACTGGTTACAGCTGACGGCCAACTAGCCACAGCTGATGGCCATCCAATCACAGTTGATGGCCACTTACTACCTGAGCCAGCACTTTTCTATGTGAGGCCGAGAGCCTGGAAACTGCTTTCTGGGCTCTGTCCCCACAACCCAACAAATCACAGCCCACTTCTTCATACCGATTTATAAAAAGAAAAGAAAAGAAAAAGAAAAATCGGAAAGCCCTGGAAGGTTGTTATAAAACTATTATCTTAATTATTGATAAAGGCTGTGAGAGCCAAATGGTCCTGTTCGCTGAGTTCCACAAATCAAAGACTCGACCACATAGCCACAGACCACCCTTAGCCAGGGCAGCACGCCTTCTCTTATTACCTAGATAAAACTTACGGCATGGAGAACAAAAGAATAGCTTATGCAGGCACACTACGAAGAAGAAAAGCAAAAATGCCTGTTTTTAACTTCTTAAACATACAAATCAAGCAAGGCATTTCTCCTCCCAGGAGGTGTGAGCAAGGGTAGAAAGAGGCCATGAATAGTGTATTAGTTTTATTTTGCTGCTGTAACAAATTACCATTTACTTAGCAGCTTAAACAACATAAATTTATTATCTTACATTTCTAGAGGTCAGAAGTCTGACATGAATACCATAGGACTAAAATCAAGGTGTCTGCAAGGCTATATTCCTTTTACAGGGCCTAAGGGACAATCCCTTTCTTTGTCTTTTCCAACCTGTGTTATAGAAGCTTATCTGCATTCCTTGACTCGGTGTTGCAGCCTGCAATTGTATCACTCCAGCCTCTGCTTCCATCAGCATATCTCCTGCTCTGACTCTGATAGTGGCTTTCTTACCTCCCCCTTTCACTTATAAGGACCATTGGAATTACATTGGGCTCACCTGAATAATCCAGGATGATCTTCCCATGTCAAGATTCTCAATTGAAACCCCTGAAAAGTCCCTTTTGCTGTATGAGTAACATAGTTACATATTCTGAGGATTAACATGTGGACATCTTTGGGGGGGAAGAGGATGTTATTCTGTTTGCCACATCTCATCATCTCATTTTACAGAAACAGGAGTGGAAGAATGGACCAGATGGACTCTTCCCTAAAATTCTCCTGCTTTTTTTCTGTTTGCTTGTTGAGCTGAACCCTTAAGCCTATAATCGATTAAAGATGTGGCTGACTGGCTGCTACGTAGGTGGAGTTTGGCCTCTATCAGGATTACTCTGTTCTTACTCCCATGAGGTTGTTCCTCCAAAAACAACCAGAACTCTTTGGGGTTTTATCCTTGGACTAGCTCTGAGAGGTTTAGACTGTCCTCATAAAAGTATGAAATAGGTCAGAATTATACATTATATCCAAGGTCAGTCATCAACCTAGAGTTGAAAATTTACTTTCTCTTCTATTTCTCACCCCAATTTTTGGCCAGTCACATTGTTCAACAGAACATATCATAAATCCATTGGTCAGATTAGAGGACAGCAATTAAGATACTCCAATAGAAAAATGTACAAGGAGGGTGCAATAGTACAACACCAAAATCAGAATTAAATCCATTTGAATTTAAATGCTACCTCATTAATACATTTATAAAGGAAAATAAAACTATAAATATAAGGACATATTACAAGTTAAAGTCGAAAACCACACACCATGAAGCCAAAAGTCTAATTCTCTTCCTTTGTGTGTTTAAATTTCAAAGAATATTGTTTTTTACAGTTTCATGTTCAGCATGGTCTCAGCCAGAGATATTTTCAATTGCTGGTGGCACTGACGTTTCAGCAGCAGATGTAACCTGGACTGTCTTTCAAAAAGATCTGTGTCCTTTCTTCAGTGTCTCAGAAGATGTGTTAACTTATTTCAAAGGCTCTGATGTGTCGCCACACAGCAGCTTAACCATTTGTTTCCTTCTACCTGCCCCCAAAGAAAGGAGAGTCTGTAAGACGGATCCTTTCAGGAACTTTGCTAAACCTTTGTGTTTGCACCTTATGCTTCCCTGTTTGGTCCCAGAAAGATGGCTGGTCAGCCAATGATGAGTAAGATTCCTCACGGAAGGAACAATTCAACCAGGCGGAGTTGAGTGGGGACCAACAGGAGAACCCATGGGGTTCACAGAGGTGGGTGCATCCCCCCCTCACCTTCCTCAGGCTAAGGAGAGCCTCTGCCTCTGTGGCTGCATTCCTTCCCAAAACCTGCAAGGAAAGTGATTCAATGTTGTGCTCTCCATCAATTCATTTGCAGATAGGTTTTGTCTCTTGGGGAAGTTGAGACTTATAGTCCAGCTGCCTGCAGGCAAGGATGATTGACTTGAATCCCTTTCCTATTATGATGTAAAGGATTCACAGATCTTGAGATTGACAAGCTTTATCTCCTTTACTTCCCCACCTGACTAATAAAAGCTAATGCGCAGGCCCGATTAAGCACCACAGCCCAGACTTTGAGGCTGCTGGTCCCTCAGCCCTCGCACTTAAACTCTATTTGTGGCTACTGTCTTTTCTTAACCCTGCGCCGCCCTCCTCGCTCCCCACAACCCTTGTTGTGCTGGACGCGACACTGATTGTGGGGGCAGAGCCCCAGAAAGTAGTTCCCAGGCTCTCGGCCTCACATAGACAGGTGCTGGCTCAGGTAGTAAATGGCCATCAACTGTGATTGGATGGCCATCAGCTGTGGCTAGTTGGCCGTCAGCTGTAACCAGTGAGCCATTGGCCACTAATATAACCGCTGTGGCTACGCTAGAGGAGAGTGGAGGAGAGTGAAAGAGAGTCGTCGGTGGGTTGCAGACAAAACGAACAGCAGGTCGCACGTCCAGTGAACCCAGCCTCCAGTGAGACCGTAGTGGTATGACTCCCCTACCTATGGCTCCGTGGGTGTTCCTTTTTGGCCTCACCATATTCTGCGTTCTTGTATGGGGAGCGGGAGCAGAGACCCCGCAGGCCGCCCCGCACGACAAATGGCGCAGCGAGCAGGGTATGGTGCCGGCCAAAGCTCTCCAAAGGACGGTGGAGCAGTTTGTGTGTATGAACACCCAGTCTGAGGAAGACCAGGAGGAGCAGCGGCCGGAGAGCTGGACCCCCGTGGAGGGGTGGGAGGATGTGGACGTTTCTCCCACCAGCACAGGAAAAGCCATGCAGCTGCTGGAGAGATGGAGCCCCGTGGAGAGGTGGAAAGATGTGGACGGTTCCCCAACCAGCACAGGCCGGAGAAAGCGAAGGTCGTTGCAGCCCTGTGGGCCGGGAGGTTCCTGCTCAGGCAGCCCGGATGCAGGACTTATAGTCCCAGGAGGTAAGGCTTGCTGAGTCCTCCATGGGAGATGCGGGTGAGGTCAAGGTTGTCCCTCACCCCCAGGACAGCCCTGGTGAATGACTATGGACTATGGGGAATTGCCTTCTATCCCTAATTTAATGGACTGCTTGACTGTTTGTTTGGGAACTGTTGTTAGTGGAACTGGGGGATATTTGCTTTTGTCTCTTGACTGGCCGCCATTGAGAATATGTAAGCACCTTGATTGTGAGTCGCTGTTGTTCCAGCAGGGTACCCTGAGAGGCACAGAGAGAGTGGCAGTGCCCTGAGAGCCCTGGCTGAGACCAGGAAGTCTGGCTGTACCCTGAAGATACCCTGCCTGTGCCCAGGAAGTCGGGCTGTTCCCAGAGAGAGTGGCAGTGCCCTGAAAGCCCTGGCTGAGTCCAGGAAGTGTGGCTGTGCCCACAGAGAGTGGCAGTGCCCTGATAGCCCTGGCTGTGTCCAGGAAGTGTGGCTGTAGAGAGTGGCAGTGCCCTGAGAAATCCTAGCTGTGCCCGGGGAAACTAGTGGTACCCTAAGAAGTCCAGGATGTCTGGCTGTGCCCAGAAGTACTGGTGGTGCCCTGAGAAACCCTGGCTGTGTCCGGGAAGACAGGTGGTACCCTAAGAAGTCCAGGAAGTCTGGCCGTGCCCAGGAGTACTGGTGGTGCCCTGAGAAACCCTGGCTGTGTCCGGGAAGACAGGTGGTACCCTAAGAAGTCCAGGAAGTCTGGCCGTGCCCAGAAGCACTGGTGGTGCCCTGAGAAACCCTGGCTGTGCCCAGAGAGCCTGGCTATGTCCAGGATATTGCATTCACCCCCAGGCTCCTTGCACAGGTCCCCTTGTGGAAGACGCTTGTCGCGTAGATTGTGAGGCGAGAGCCTGTAGGGGTGGAGTGTGGGGGAAGAGCCCCAGAAAGTAGTTTCCAGGCTCTCGGCCTCACATAGACAGGTGCTGGCTCAGGTAGTAAATGGCCAACTGTGATTGCATGGCCATCAGCTGTGGCTAGTTGGCCGTCAGCTGTAACCAGTGAGCCATTGGCCACTAATATAACCGCTGTGGCTAGGCTAGAGGAGAGGAGGAGAGTGAAAGAGAGTCGTCGGTGGGTTGCAGACAAAACGAACAGCAGTTCGCACGTCCAGTGAACCCAGCCTCCAGTGAGACCGTAGTGGTATGACTCCCCTACCTATGGCTCCGTGGGTGTTCCTTTTTGGCCTCACCATATTCTGCGTTCTTGTATGGGGAGCGGGAGCAGAGACCCCGCAGGCCTCCCCGCACGACACTGATGTTTCTAACTTTTTAAAGATTACAGAGAGTTCATGGGACACATGAGATTTTCGTAGCACTGGCCCCACGGCCATCACTCTGAAGAATGACTCAGTCCCCTTCCTCAAGGGCAGTTAATCCCAGGCAAAAAATCACATTCTAACAACCCAGACCTGTGTTGCCAGAGATTGTAGCAAAGAGTTGCCGATACTGGTGTAAGGATGATAGAAAAAAATCTAGGTGTCAGCACTGCCGAGTGGCTGAATACTGGTTAGTTGTCCTTTTCTGGAATGCATAATCTGTAAACACAAACTTAGATTAGAGAAATCTCTGAGCAAAAGATTAATTTTAGTTCTGCCTATTTACCCTATCCATGCCAAGGGAAGACATATGTGTTTACGTAGTGCACCTTTTCCCACAGAATGCCATTTTTCTGTTTTGTTTTTCTTTCAAAATCCAGCCATTGGCAATGTTGACGGCCTCAATCTCTACGATTTATCTAAAGTGACTTTCTTTTTCATCCAGCCTTAATCTTGAATAAATCTCTCAATTTCCATTTTGTATTTTCATTGTCCTGCATGAACCTTTCTACTGATATTCTGACCATACTCTCCCAGGACCAGACATTTCCCATTTTGTTTTCATCAGTTTTTTCTAAGGAATTATTTAGGAGTAAAACTCCTGCCTCTTAGGGGCGTTTTGTCCTTCTTAAGTAACTAACTGGTTCAGAACCAATATATGACCTTTTGGTGTTCTGCGACTCTTGAGTTTATAAGCACGGAGGATCTCCTTCCTCTTTGTCCTTCCTGACCATGGAGGGCCTTGTACAAGGGTGTTTCCTTCACCATTTTGTCTTGTTGCTACTGATAACCCATATACCTCTATAGTTTCAATTCCAACTTCTTTGCATAGTTACTGTTTCTGCTCAGACCTCCCATTTATGTTCCAATAGTGTAATTTCAATTTTACAGTGAACACATACCCTTTGGTTTCTTACCATCAACATGTCCAAAATTAAGTTAATCATTACTCCCTCTCCACCAACAAGCTGGTGCCCAAATTGTTTCCATAGCATCTTCAAATGATGATGCTATACTTTTGTCACCCAATCTGGAAATTTCAGCATCATTTTTGACTATTCTTGATCTATGCAAAGTCTGTTCATCCTTTTAAGCCTGCTTCTGTTTATCTATCCCATTGTTTTAAACATGTTTCAGTTTATATATCTTCCATAAATCTTTTTCTTGCAATTAAGGTGTGTGTGTATATACTCATATACACATATGCACACGTATCTAATACATGCACATTAAATTATATAAGTGTATATACATACATATATTCATTTGTGTGTTTGTGCATAAATATACATATATATACTCATGTGTGTTTCTATACATATACATATATATACATATATACATATATACATATATACATATGCATATATACATATATATATATATATATATATATAGAGAGAGAGAGAGAGAGAGAGAGAGAGAGAGAGAGAGAGAGAGAGAGAGACCGTCCCTTAATTTATCCAGGTTCTTATCAACCATTACATCTTTTCCTCCTTCATAGATATGTTGTCCCTCACCCTTTGTCAAAGCTAAGTTATTACGTTATGCTGTTGTACCTATATCCTCTTACCTTCCTTAGGCCTTTAGTTCATTGAGTATCACCTCTGGTTCACAGATTGCATTTTTTATTAAATCCGAAAATATATTTAGTCTCAAACTTGACTCTCCATCCTATCTTGGGGAATGATATCACCATTGACTGAATTCCTCACATCACAAGCCAAGAAATTATCCTTGATGGCCTTCAATTTTACCACTCACATCCAGAGAGTTACCTTAGAAGTAACTCTCCCGTATATTTCTCTTCACTATCAGTGCCCTAGTTCATGTCTTCGTGCTCATATGGATTATTTCAAGTTACCCAGCTGGCAGTCCTGACCTCAGACACTCCCCTGTACTTCAATTAATTCTTCACCTTACTGACAGGTTTATTATTCCAAAAGAAAATGATGATCACGTTGCATCACTTCCTTGCTTAAAATATTTCAGTGGCTCCCTAGCTTACTGGCTGAAGCCCAAATCCTTTGGGGTGACATACAGGAACCTCGAAGATTTGATGCTAACCCCATCTCATGCTCCTTCCTTCCATATTCCATCACATAAACTATTTCTCAATGACAAAAAAACACACACAAAAAAACCACGTTTTTCTCTCTCTCACTTTTATGCATATTACTGTCTCTACACATAAGTGTTGCCTCAGTTTGGTCACCTTTGCTCCCTTTTCAGCCAAGTACCTCAAAATCAATAAAACAACTTTCCCTTATTTGGCATTCTAAGAAATATTAGGCATTTCCTCTTCTAGGCTCCTATTTTTTAAAGAGTTCTTACTTATTATATTGGGACATATTATTTGGTACTTACTTGCCATTATTCTGCTTTCAATTTTAAATGCTTCTCACCTATAGAATAAAATTTGAATGTCTCTTAAAATTCTATAAGGCCCTGATCTCATTTTTTAGCTACTCTCCTGACCTCATTTCCTTCTACCTTCTCCCCAACGGACTCTGCTCCAGAAACATTGGCCCCTTTCCTATTTCCATGCATGCGCCCATATTTGGTCTTTTGTGCTTGCTGTTTCTCTGCCTCTTGTCCTCCTCTCCAGATGTTTGTATGGCTGGTGTCCTCCTTCCGTGCAGGTCTCTGCTCATTTGTGGCTTCCCTCTGAAGGTTGTTTTTTCCTGAATGTGAAGTTTAGGGTGACCTGTGCCTCATATTGCCCAGGCATCTTGAGTTCCACCCACCATAATAATACATTCCCAGCCTGCCTTCTAAATTATCATCCTTTGACTTGTCTGTAAGGGTATATGTGCAACTTGTTGATCATGTTGTAAGCATTCTGGCACTGGCAAAGTATGGCTGGTATTGGAGTTTTGAAAATAATACGACAGCCAAGTTTTCGTTTGAAGGTCAAGATTAACTATGGATTAACTTAACCTCAAAAAAGCCTTTTGGAATATTTGAGTATCGTTAATAAGGATAGCATGTAATGTGGCAGAATGTTTATCTGGGCTTATTGCACAAACAAACATACCTCAAGGCAATTCCGAACTTTATGCACATTATTTTTTAAACAAATTCCACAATGTGGGCAGTAGCTTTGTATGCTTACATAATTGATAATATGATACACATAACTAGCTGAGTTTTGCAGCAGATGGTGGATTAGCTCTGTTGTGTTCTTATAGATTTTATAAAAAAATGAAGTTCAACATCAAGAATAGCTTATAGTTGGCATTCTCAGCTATCTTCTTTGGACCCGAGAAATCCAGGAATACTTACTTTGAGGCTGAATATTGGCTTTTACTGACCAGCATACCAAGTGTGTAACCGGGGACCATCCCAACATCTGTTTACAACAGACAGGTGTTGTTATTACAAGCCTTCATCAGCATGCGCCCCCATAGTTAAAAAGAATGGCTCCCAAGTATTGAGCTCACAAAAGCAAGCAAGAAATGGACAGAAAAAGTGAAAGTCTCCAGAATGTTTTGAATAAGAGGTCTCAAGATCAGAGACGGAAAGAAGGAAACAAATGGGGAGTTAGAGCACGAGGCAGTGGTGAGGGAAATAATAAGTATTGTGATGAAGTCTCAAGCTACATACAAAGCCTTTTGTACAGCTTCTCTTATGTGGGATTTTATAACTGTATACAATCCAATATGCTTGTTTCATTGCAAGCAGGAGGATGCGGTATTAAAAAAAAAAAAAAAAAAGCTGGAGAAACAGAATGCAACTCATAAAAGACATGCAGTTTAAATTTACCCATGCATCCATCATGGGGCTGTGTGCACCAACAGGCAGAGAAAGACGGTTAGTGGGAATGGAGGGCGGTGCTTCTTTCTCCACAGCAAAAGCTTTCTAGTCACAACCAAGCAGCGGAGACACACAGCCATTATCAAAGAGAGTGACTCTTCAGGACAATAAAAATAGCAGTTGATACTGTACTTGAAAAAATGGACAAAGCAGGCTGACAGTAATCTCACTGCTGATGAGGAAAATGAAGGTCCCTTATGTAGGGAAAGTTCTTTTTACGTAAGTGACATTTAGTTTTTTCCCACATCTTGCCTCCTTGGCTATGCCTTGAGAGTAACAGGTGGTCAGAGTTTTCCTGCCAAGTTCATTCTTGACCATAGAGCTGTCTCTAGTGGGTTTTGTGATTCAGGGCTTGGGAAGAAGGAAAGGGCATAGTTATCAACTGGTCACTGACATAAAAATTAACATCAGCATGTGAATCTCAGGGCCTCCCCTTGGAGGCTGGCTTTGACCCAAAACCATATCTCTCTACCAATAACAGATTGTGATATTTGTGCTCCAGTTCCATTGATCACAGCTGCCAGCAAGGTTCATCTTACTTACATTTTATCCATGTGACAAAGAGAGGGGCAGATGGACTTGGCACCACGCGATTTGTTTGGGTCCTTGACCCTGCCTAGATATGGTGCCTTCTGGCAGTTCAATGTTTTGTGTTCTTGGGTTTATATCCAGGTCCTAATCCTGCAGCTGCATGAAGCGGAAACTTTCTTGATACAGCTTCTCTCAAGCCAACTACACAAGTCAAATGCTCTTACCAGTGACCAGGAAAGGACAAATCAAACCATGTACTCACACAGACCTCCTTTTTCAGAAAAGCTTCTATAAACACACTTCCTGAAGACAGACTAATTAAACCGTTTATGATTGTGATTTGGTGATTTTTTCAGGACAATCTAAAAGCTACGGAAAATCCAAACTGTTTTGTAAGTCTTAAGAATGCACACTTAACCCCAGCATAAATGAGGGCTCCTCTCCCGTTAGGGAACTGGAGTCTGTTACATTATCCCCATTGACTCCTACAGTCCCTGGCTCAGCACCATATGCAACAGATGCAAAGGGTCACCAGTGAAGGGCAAAATATGTTTGAAAATAATAGAGCTATGCTATCTACATGGCCAATTTTCTCCACTCTGCACTTTGAGTCCTAACGCCTTCTTTCCGTACAGTATTTTTTTTTTAATTGACTGGAGTTTATTTTATTGAATATGGTAGAAAGACAAAGGAAGGAAGGAAGGAAGGAAGGAAGGAAGGAAGGAAGGAAGGAAGGAAGGAAGGAAGGAAGACAAGATTTGTTTGGTTTGTCCTCTAAGTATTAGCGAAGCACCTCCCAAAGCCTGCTTCAAATGGGCTTTATCATCCTAAAGTGTTGTGTTTGTTTTACCTCTTCCTGAACTTGAATGATTTGTTTAGGTAATCAATCTTCAATAATATGTAACAGGCAAGAAAAAAATAAATCACGAAAAAGTAGAAATGTCTGCAGCTGTTTTCTGCACTAGAGAGCAGCAGAAGTCATCTCTGGAATAGATGCCCTTTTGTTTAGGAAAACTTACTGATGGGATTTTTGGGTTATGCAAAACTAGGCCCCCGAGACTAGTCCAGAGTGGGAAGAGAAAGAGGAGAGCAAATTTACTCTGCATTACTAAGGGTCAAGAATTTTAGTTTTGTACCCTGCTGGTTTTGGAAGTGGGGTGGTAATAGTATATTCTAGAATTAGGAGGAGCTAGAAATAGAGATACACATTATATATACACAGACACACACAAACCTCATGCAATTATGACCATCTGGATTCTGAGCAGAGAGATTTGTGAGAAATTTCTTGGGGTAGAGATGGTTGAAAATATTTAACTGTCATACATAATATCGGTCTTAGGTTGTTTCCCACTCTGCTAGACTGCACCCCTTCCCAGTACCTGTGTATAGTTTCTCTAATATTCAGTTGGTATGTGTCATCTTCTCTACCGCTTTCATTTAGTGGTTCTTCCAGGATAGAAGGGGGCAGGGCTGTGTCTACACTTGTAGTCAGGTGGTACCTACAGAGCTCAGGAGATGCAGAAATAAATAGGAATTTTAAAAGCAAAGATGTGCAAGGAGACCCAGAAGTAAGAAGAAGGCCGAGAATGTCAGATACATGAAGTGCAGGAATTCTCACGAAGTGGAAAAGGGGGCAGGCTTTCTCACAGTAGAGAAGGGGTCTCATTGTTTCCATATGAAAAGAAGGTATAGCTATAGTAGTTGCTATCCTGCCATAAATGGAATGGCTCAGGGATTTTTGGTGCTTCTACATCTGAACCCAGCCTTTACGCAAGCCTGTGCTGCCCCTTTCCCACTGTCTCCAAACACTACCTGTAACAATTTCATTTTCTGACTGTGTTTGAGCTATTTTCCTCTGTCTGAAACCGCCCCTGCCCTGCCCACCCCGACTTCCCTCCTCTGCTTATTCGCATTCTAACCATTCTTCAAGGCCCAGTTCAAATTCTACCTTTTTTGATCTTGACTCTTAGAGCCTACCTTTAGATCTCCTGTTTCTGAAGGCCCGTAGTTCTCATGTCAGGAAAGTCATAATAAAGCAATGTGATAGTAATCGATTTTCTGTTTCTTCTACCTTCATTTTCCCTACAAACAATAATGGAAATTTTTAGGGTAAAGGAAAGGTGTCATTTATTTTTCCTATATTTCTCTGCGCCAACTACTTGATTCCTAATAATCTACTAACATCTCAAACAGCATTTGGTTAATGAGCATGGAGCCACATCAGTCTTCAAAATAAACATTTTTTATCTAGAAAAAAACCTCACCAGTGGGAAGCAATGCTGATGCATTAGTGGATCCAGTCAAGCATTGTATCCTCAGATGATGTAGCTTTGGTGGGTCATTGTAGGGTAAATTAAATTCTCAGAATAAAAAATTGTAAAATCTAATTTTTATTTTCTTTATGGTGGTGTCCAATCCAGCATAATTTTTTTCACCACTTTGTACTTATAAATAGGGCATAGTTTCCAATTTAATTTTAGAGATGCCAAAATAAAGTAAAACTGAACAACTTCCTTTAGTCAAACAGCGATTCAACTGGGGAGAATTTATGGAATCTTTTAATAATTATTTAAATGTTGAGATTACAGTTAGCTTAAGGAGAGACTAATATTTCAAACCTCAGATTAACTTGAGTATTTCAAGTCAAGGCAGTAAAGTACAACCACAGACCCAAATAAAGTGTGTATTTTAAACAATTCTATTTGCTACTTGCACCAAAGACACCAGAAAACCTATAAAATTCATTTTGTGTTTCCATTTTTATTGCTGGTTCCCTTTTTATGCTTTCCATTCATTGCTTTTCTTTTTCTTTTTTTTTCTCTCTTGTACTCTTTCTCTTTTGCTCCATTATTCGGCACATTATTCTGTCTGATGCTCTGGCGATTTCCCACAGTGTTTTCCCATTTATGAGCTGTCATTGGGCTACCATCATCTGCAAAAGAGCTGTATCAATTGGGCATACTAGGAAGTAAAAGGAAAGTGCCCCTTGCATGAAGGCTAGATTCTAAGGTCAGAACACAAGTAACAGGGGGATTGCATATTATTGAATGACTCATGAAACTGCCTTAGGTGCATGCTAGGTGGAAGATCTTCTCCAACCAAGTTGAGCCAAGTTGGTTTTTCTTCCAACATTGGAATAATTCACTCTTTATACAGTTGAGCCACTGATAAAAGAGTTGACTTTTTTTATATAAGCCAGGTTGATCCCAAAATGAGATTCTTTAAACATATGTGATGGGATGAGGTGCTCCGGTTCTGAGAGGCACGCAGGAAGCAAGCCCCTGGCAGAGGGCACATTCTGGGCCCCAAGTTTAGGCTCGTTTTAGAGTATTTGCACAGCTTGAATATTCAGTATCAGTTCAGTGACCAGTTCTCTTCTTCTGTGTCTTTGCCTTCTCTTTTCTTCCCTCTCTCCCATCCAAATGCCTAGAATGATATTCCATTCAGCTGAACACGTGTATGATGTAACTCTACTCTTGTATCAGGATGAAAGTGCCCACTGCCCTGGAAATAAAGCATATATCTATAATACTCTTCATCATTCATTAGAAAATAATTAAGGCCATATACAAAGCTTTTGTACATCAAATATGGCAACTGACAGAGTCTGACAGATGGGTTTTTTGATCTTAAACCTTCACTCACTTTTCAGTTCAAATCATGTTGTGAGATCTGATTAAGCAGCAAAACTGTGGTAAATATTTTGGCATCATTAAAATAGCCCACTTTTTTTGCCTTGATATTGTATTGCCTCCTAGTCTGTTTTTTCCCTGTGTCTCTCAATCAAGACGCGATGAACTAAGATGTCAGTGAACCTTGTCATGTCACTGCGGATGGCTTCATCTCTCCTCTTAGCTCTTTTTTAAAAATGTGGTTATTTTTATCACAGCTTTATTGAAATATAATTCACACGCCACATAATTAATCCATTTAAAATGTACAATACAATGATTTTAGTATATTCAGAGTTGTGTAACCATCAATGTAATCAACTTTACAATATTTGCAACATCACTAAAAGAAACCCCATACCTTTTAGCTATTACACCCAAGGTCCCGCATTTCTTAACCCCCCCCCTAGCCTTAGGCAATCTCTAATATACTATCTATCTCCATAGATTTGCCTATTCTGGACATTTAATATTAATAGAATGCGAGTGAGGGGGATAAGGAGAATGGCATTGGGAATCTGGCAGCGCTTACATTAGACAGAAGGAAACCAATGCAGATCTGTGTACTTCAAACCAGTTTAGATGAATCAGTGAATTAGTTTTCAGAAATAAAAATCATGTCTCAGCATTTAACTATGTTATACATCATGGGCACAAATGCAACACATTTTGGAGCGGGCACTTAAAATAAACCAGGAAGCTCCTAAAATACATACTTTAGTTATAGACCAACACCAGGTGTACATCAATATTTTCTCACTGACAGTAATAAATTTCCTGACACATAAAAGTATATTAGACAATTATTTTCACTTGTCGTCTACTTGGCAGATTTGGGGAAAATTGCATGACCTTTATTGAATTCATTTTTTAAGTGATGGCTTTACTATTTAAGTTCATTGAAAAAAAGTTACACTACTCAACAGAGAAACAGTTTTCCCCAAATGTAAAAATGAAATTTATGAGGAAAAGTACACCTTACCAATAATTTTTTATAACTGTATCTCAAGGAAATTTCATTTACTTTATAATTCAACATAACTATGTTTGATTTACTTAAGGCTTTATTTGTTAATTCACATGTATGTGTTAGTATGATTTTATAGGTTTAGTCAGAGCCGCAGCAGTATAAGATATAATCACTGGCCTGAGGAGAACACAATATATACCATGTTTCCCTGAAAATAAGAGGCGACCTTATTTTACTATAAGACCCGGTCTTATATAATATTATATAAGACCGGGTCTTATATTAATTTTTGCGCCAAAAGATGCATTAGAGCTGATTGTCCGGCTAGGTCTTATTTTTGGGGAAACACGGTATATATGTATACCTTCAAGTGCATCTCAGTTTATCTTTGTTATAGTTGGAAACTCTCAAAACCCAGATGGCTATAGAAGAGCTAGAAAGGAGTTGCTCTTCATATCTTTTAATCATGGCCATAGCCCCACTTACTAAGTGCCCATTGCAGAGCACATGATAATATATTATCATATTAATATTTACAACATCCTTGTGAGCTTAAGGAAGTTACCCAGCGCTTTTCACTGAAGCTCCATATATCAGGAAAGTAGCGTCAGCTTACTCAGCCTGTTGGTAGCAAATCCAGTCATCACAAATGGTTTGAATTTCTTTCCATGTTTCCTGCTACCTGGTTTGGAGTTAACACTTCAATTTCACAAATCTGAAACAATACTACAAACATTCACCCATGTCAGACATGACGTGGTGCTAATTTAGACCAGGTTTCTAAGGCAGATTGAGATGAGCTGCTTGATTGCTATTTATGTGGTCTGAGCCATGCTCATTTTTGCTATACTGTTCTAAGGCTAAATATGCTATGAGTCATTGATCCGGCAGTTGTTACCAGTTAAACACTTAGCAGGATCTGTTAGATGTTCATACTCTTTCACTGAATTCTACTTGTATGCATTTATTGTAAGAAAGAAGACTCAGGTAGAGTCAATTAACATTAGTTGAGACAACTCTGGGTGAAGTGCACAGCATATTTTTAAAATTTTATCCCAACGAAGCACCCATGATCTAGGTCTCAGGAAGCGCAGAGAAGTCAAGTAATTTTCTGGTAAGTAAGGAATATGGTTAGTTTTCAACTCAAATCTTTGGAGTATAAGGCTCCTAAAGTCAACAATAGTTGTGCCATAGTTGACACACATTTCTAGCTATACAAATATGTCTATGAAATATAATCTATTATAATTTTTAAAAATTGGAAGCAATTTAAATGGCCAGCATCAAAAAACTAGTTTAATTAAATATGGTAAATGAATATAATAAAGTGGGTGAAGTTATTAAAATTATAATTAAGTATAACAATTATTAAAAGTGTCTGTAAAGAACGTATAAAGTAATGTATAAATTATATAGTAAAATTAGATAACTATATAAACATGGATGGCGTATGCTAACACAAAATTAATGGTATGCATTATATATGGTTGAAACTTAGTTTAGCCTATATTACTTTTTCCATAAAAATTCTGAAGACAGACATTATGAGGTAATTTATTAACATGTGCATTATTGAAGGTCATTCATTTGTTTGTAAAATTACTTTAAAACTATATAAAGTAGCTACTCTTTGTTAGTTCTGTGTATCTAATAATAATAAGACAAAGTCTCTTCCCTGAAGGAACTTGCAGTCTACTGAATTCAGTAAAGGCATTTAGACTTTCAAAATATATTTTTTCTTCCTTCCAAATTAAAATCTTGCTAATTCAAACACATAAGTATAAAATAAAATAAACTTTGAAGAATAGAAGAATATTTATTACATAAACCTGGAATACATAATACATTTTAAGCAAAGAAAATCCTAACACCATAAAAGAAATTATTGACAAATTCAACTATATGAATATTATTTTTACATTGCAAAAATGGCCATGAATGTTGATGAAATAAAACAAGACTAGGAAATAATATCTAAAACACATAGGGCAAATTAGCTTATTATATAAGACTGGACAAATATTAAGGGATTATCAGAGAACTGGAAAACAAGACCAAAGAAATAACATAATACAGCATAGAAAGATAAAGATATATGTTTTTTAAAATTGCCTCTATTTAGATTTTTCAAAACAGAAAATGGAGAAACTGGGGCAAAGTTCAGCAAAAAGTTCAGAAAGATGTAACACAATTGTAAGTACATGATGGAAAATTTATAAACCCAAATCTAGTCCTAGACTATATAGCTATATTAATATAAGGCAAAATAATTTTAAGTCAAGAAGCTTTACTAGACACAAGTAGAAACAATAGAGAACAATTTTCACTTATGAAAAAGATATAACAATTCTAAATTTATAATTCCTAGTAATGTATCTTAAAAATAAAAAAGAAATTAAAAAAGAGCACAGTTTGGCTGAAAAGTAAGGTCCAAGAAATATTTTAAAATTTCATTGATTCATTTCATAGATTCATTTAAAACACAATCTTTGATCAAATGCAATTAAGCTAGAAATAAAACTAAAAACATAACTCAAAGTTTTCCAAATGTTCATATATTTTAAACATATTTTAAAAAATATACTGTTGAAAAAATCTGAGTCAAAAGAGAAATCATAATGGAAATTACGAAACACTTAAAACAACAAAAATACTATGCACCAAATTTTGTTTGAAGCAGATAAATTCACAGTAATTAGAGGGCAATGAATAGTTTTTAAGTACTTATATTAGAAAAGGGAGACAATATGTAAGTTAATACATTAAGCATGTATCCTAATTTAGAGAAAGAGGAAGAAATAATAATAATACAAATAATAAAGATTCTGGCAGAAATGATGAAATAGAAAAAAAAGAGATATATTATTATAAAAGTTTTAAAACCATAAAAGATATTTTATTGAAGATTAATTAATATACACTCATATCATGACAACATAACTCAGGATGCACTTGAGACTGAAAAAAATAACCAAATACTATTATCAATGAAAAACACAGAAAAATCGATAAAACTGCTGCAGAGGAAACAAAAAACCTGGCCTATCCTGGGACTATTAAAGAATGAAGTAAGTAGTTCAAACATCTTCGCATAAAGAAAACAAAAAGTCCAAATGCTTTTTTGTGTGAATTCTATAAAAAATTCAAGGAGCAGATAATCCAAACTTATACAAAGTATTTCAGGAAATAAAAATAATAGGAAAAATCATTCAAGTCACTGTATGAGCTTACTGTAAATCTGATACCACATCTAGAGAAAGATAGCATTAGAAAAGTATACAGGCCAATCTTTCTTATTAATAAAATAGAAAAGCACTAAATAACTATTAGCAACATCAAATCAACTATGTATAAGAAAGATCTACATCATCCCCACTGTGACTCTTTGTAAGAACACAAATTTGATTCAACATTAGAAAATCTACAATGCAATTATTCACATTAGTAGATAGAAAATAATCACATGATCATTTCAATAAAAGCCAAAATAAGTTTGTGATAGAATTCAACAATTTTTATATCTATGTAAAAAAATCCTAGCAAACTAGGAATAAAAATAAACCTCCTTAACTTGATAAAGGGAATTGAAAAATATTCAAACAAACTATTAGAATAAATACAATTTAGCAGTTTTCTGATAAAATATGAATATATAAAATTCAATTATTTTGTACATACCAATACCATTTTCCAGATATAATATTGATACAGATATAATATCAATACACACACTCACTTCAACACATAAAATTTGATTTGATTTTTATATATCAGTACCATTTTCAATTGATACAAATACACACACGAGAAGCTACCTAGAAGCAAAATAAGATATGTATAAGATTTTAAATAAGAAAATTGTAAAAGTTTTCAGAAAAATAGAAAGTGAAAAAAAGATAATGGACATAAATGTCATGTTCATGACTGAAAACATTCAATATCTGAAAGGTAACTTGTTCACAAATGATCCAGAAATTAACAGGTAACTCTAAAAATTATCTAACAGAATTATTGACATCCTGAATATATAATTGTATAAATGGTAGGTTAAAGGGCCAAAAACAGTGAAGATATTTCTAAAGAAGAAAGAGTAAGACTCATGCTGTCCCAGATATAAAATTTCCCTATCAACATATAAAAATTAAGGTAATATTTTATGGGCCAAGGATATACATAGAGGTCAGAACAATAGCCACTCATATGTAAAAACCTAGATATAACAGTGCATCCATTACATTATCAGTGGTGAAAGATGGGCTAATTATTAAATGATGTATGGGATGCTTGTTTAAAAAAAGAAAAGAGGAAAAACGAATGGATCTTAATACCGTATAAAAAACAGAATTCCAGACAGATCAAGGATTTAAATGTGGAAGTCCAACTCTATAAAGAAAAGATAGAATATGATCTTTGTGACTTTAGACTTGAAAGAAAGGTCTTAAACAAGATAAAAAAGCTGAAACCATAACAGGAAATCTAAATTAAGATCTGTTTCTCAAAAGACACCATACAGGGGTTGAAAATTGAAGGCACAAACTTCAAAACAATATTTGCAACATATAAAATCAGAAAAGGGTTAGCACATGAAATTGGTAAACCACTTCTTTAAGTCAGTGAGAAAAAGATAATCCAATATAATAATGGGCAAAACATGTAAACAAACATTTTAGAATAGAGAAAACACAAATGGACTCAAAATCATTCTCCACTTTACTCACCCTCTGAGATGTCATTATTTCCGTTTTTACTTAAGAAAACAGAGAGCTAAGGGCCATCCATCTGCAGAAAATACTCTCAACTTTATTATAAATCTGAGAACAGTTAATTAGAATCCTTACTTTGTAACAATGCAACATCACAAAATATCAAGTACTCTCAAGCAAATGGAGCATTCACAGAATGTGAAGTCCAAACTGAAACAAAGACTTTGGAAAACAATTTGGCATGTGTAGTAAGGTTGAGTATATCTGATGACCCAGCAATTCTACTTTCAAGGATTATAGCCTTAAGAAACTTTTCCGTATGATAACCAGAAAAGATGTAAAAGAATACCTGTAGCAGCACTGCATTTAATAGCAAAAATTGTTCATTCAGTGGAATGCAACACTGAAAATGAACTAATTTTACATACAACAATATAGATGAATCTCAAAAATCTCTGTTGTATGAAAGAATTAAGTCATCATGGAATGTATAGCATATCATTCCATTTACTTAATGTTCAAAAGCCGCTAAAATCAGACAATACATATTTTGGGGATATGTAACCGTGATAAAAATGTTAAGAAAAAGTTATAGAATTATTAGCACAAAAAATTCAGTTACCTCTCATACTGATAAAACAGAATGTATTCGTAGAAAGACATATAGGAGTTTTCTAGGTATTTCTTAAGTGTGTTCTTAGGTACAGGGTGTTTATTTTTATTAATGTGTTCTAACAAATATATACATATTTGTATACCCTGTTTTACATGTATTACATATTTCCCAATTATTAAGTGAAAAAATTACTTTTGTCCCTACCAGAGGTTCTTATTTTAATCTACTGAAATTGACCAGTAAAACTATTTGTCATTTTATGCCTTCCTAAACACTGGCTAATAGTTCAGTACAAAGCAACAGGAAAGAACACCTTTTTTTCAGCAATGTGATATCCTCCAAAGCCCTCCCTGGAATACCAAGACATCTTTATTTATAGAAAGAGGATGTAGGAAAGTAAAATGACCCTTGTATTGACTGCCTACTATCTACCACATGTTGGGCTATAATCTTTACATCTATCTCACTTAATAAACATACTCACCCTCTGAGATGTCATTATTCCCATTTTTACTTAAGGAAGCAGAGAACTAAGGGCCATCCATCTGCAGAGCTGTGATCTGAGGCTGAGGTTAGCCCATATTTTCATTCACTCCCTTTCCTCGCATACTTAGCACCCATTTCTGACACCCTGAGGGAGTGCGCTGCTTGAGAACAAGAACTGTGTCTTTTCATCTTCATATCCTTTAACTGTGAGTACAGGTGAAGTTTACAGTGTGCTCAGTTAGTGCTCGATTGATGACTTATTATCACTGGGAGCTGGAGGGTTGACATTATTGGCCTATGTATTCATTCTCAGTCATGTGGCCAGACAAGAGAGGAACATTTTAAATCATTCAAGCCAATGAGTTCATATTATATTTAAGTAAACTGAGGCCTGCAGTGTTTAATTAGCATGTCACTGACACTGCATGCACAGAACTGAGTGGGAAATCCATCTTCATATCTCCTTCTCCTCGTCTTCCCACTCAAACCCTCCTCCTGAGGATGTGGCTAATTTTTCTATGTGGAGTTGGGAAGGGTCAGTTTAAGAGTTTAATATAAATTTATCCATCCAATCCATTCCCTGACTTAGGTGTTTTCCTTAGTGAATAGAGCTGAGGACATTTTAATTAATTTATTATGTCCCTTCAATTAGGGGACCCAATTAATAATTGAAATGGATTTTTAATTGGTTTATATCCTCTAGGGTATCATATTAATAACATAAATAAGCTAACAGGTTTGCATTAAATTAGGATTCATCTATATGCATATCTGTTGCCTCCTAATACATTATCTATTCTTAACCTCCAAAACTGAATGTAACTTTTTAAACAAAGACTTTCTGATGCATTAGTTTTTGTTGTTGTTTTTCCACTTTGAGGCAAGGTCATAGTATTTTGAGTTGAGATGAAAAATGTTGACATTATTTTTATTTTTGTCACTAGATTCATGATTCCCGTAGTTCTCCAGACTGATAATGTTGAAATCACCTTTGACTTGTCTCTCTTCTTCAGCCTTTTATCTAATCGTAGACTTATGTACCATCACGGATTGGCAGGTCCTTAGAGATCATTTGTTTTCAGCCAATGAAATTGAAAACCAGAGGTTACACAATGAGCTCAAACTCACACAGCAAGCTAGTAATAAGGACAGTAGGCTCTATTTAGACATCTTATAGATTTTTCTCTCAAATGTTATTTATTTTGGCCCTTCATTCCCCTTTGGAATGTCACCACACAAGACCACACTTGTATTGGTCTTCCCTTCTCTTAAGAATAACTGAATGATTTATCTTATTGAAAAAAAAAAATCAAATTTTGTTCTGTTATTCCCAGCACTTAGCAGAATATCCAGAACAGTAGTGTCTCTATTACAAGTTATTTGGAGTAAACTACCCAAAGGCTTCTAACATTTTCTCCTGCCTATAGCATTAACTCTGGGCATCTTCAGCAGAGCATTCTAGAATAATCCACCCCTGAAGGCTTGGTCTAAATTTACGTTTCCAAACTTGTTCCAGATGTTTGTCTTACACAAATTCTCTTCAATATGTAGCTATCTCCTTTTCCATTGAATCCCACTGGCTTATTCTTTTTTCCTTGCCTCTAGTACTGAAGTTGGTTTCCAAGATGTAGTCTTCAGACTGTGATCTGGGAACTTGCTACAGATGCTAATTCTTGCCCCTCCTTCACACTAACTCTGGGGGTGTTGATTAGCAACCTGTTTTTATACGTTCTCTGGGTGATACTGATACACACTAAAGTTTGAGGACCACTTGCTTTAACTTCTTCGACGAGGAAGAGTTCCTAAACACGTCTTACATATCTTTTAAGACTATTTTTCCTAAACGGAACAAAAAGGAAGTTCTTTGTAATACATCTACATCAAACTCTTCCTTTAACAGAATCAGATTTTGTGTTTGGGGTAAACGTCTTATTATTCCCAAGTGAAAGCTGAGAGCAAGTGTTCTGGCTTTTATTCCTAGTTATCTCCTCATATAATGCTTCACACTTAGGCCTCAAGGATGCTTATTGAATCACTAGAGGCAGCAACGACGATGGTGACAATAATTATTATAGTGGATATTTGTCCTGTTTGTGGTCCTATGGTGTCTTTTCCACATTCTTTCTAAGTTTGGGAACTTCTTATAGTATAGATTCTACTTTCTTGAAATAAAAGGCCAAACTTACCCAGTTTATCTGATAGCCAGTGCACAACTCTACCAATCAGATGACAGAAAGACCTAGTGATACAGAAAGGAAGGGATGGGGAATTCATTTCCTCTCTAGTAGCGGTGGCTGTAGCAATGACTATATTTTGAATTCCTGGCAAAGAAGACGCATTGATGCTGGAGGCACTTGCAGTAAATCCATTACTTACACACAGCAAGTTCCAAGAGGACAGTGGCATCGGATATTCATTGTGGCGTCAGTAGTTGTTTTGTTTTTCTTGTCAGAGTAGTTCCTGAAACATTAACATTTAGCCTGGCTCGCTAGCCTGCCCAGTGATTCTCAGGGCTACCCAATGTCTTTTCAATAAACTCCTTTTCTTAATAAGCCAGTCAGCTTTTTCTACTTGCAATATGGAACCCCAGCTGAAGCATTAATAATAATCACTGCTATAGTGGATGGAGTAGTTGATCTGTCTATTAAGCTGCCTCAGCTTCCCAAATATAACAGGAAATTGACTGGTATGGATAGACAACGGTTACATAATAAGTCACATCTATTTACCTTCTGTCAGGGCTCCACTGATGAATATGAGTATCTGACACTCTCATTGGTGCAGAAGGACGGGGGGCGGTAAGGCTAGCCCATTCTTTTATGCTGTAAACTACATCATCACTCCTCAGAGGACACTGGGCACCGCCACCCACCACGTGTGCCTGGGTGTTGCTAAGGTCTTTCCTTTGTCAGCCCACACTCCTACTAATCTTTAAGGTCAAGGTTCTCTGCTCTTGGCACATCTTAGATGGGTAAAAGGAAACATACCAAAGTTCAGACAGCATGACTGGAAAAAAATCACCCGTTTGACCCAGAGGGACTCTCTCCCTGGAAAAGTACCGCATTTTCAATACCCGACTATAAAAATTTCTCTTTGAATTGTCTAACATAAACCGCATTCAGTGTTCACAACTCTCTGAGGTGGGCATAGCTGGCGTCATCCTCACTTTACAAATGAGGGTCAGAAAGGTGAGACCAAAGTCATGGTTACATAGCTCAACATTAGCAGAGCTAGGATTTAATTTCATGCTGTCTTGTAAGGAAGAGCTTCTCTATGAAGTTTTTCTGAAACTCCTCTCCTTCCCCTCCCTAGATACCACTGAACACATTCTCGTTTAAGTCCTAAATATACTTCTGTTATAATACACAGAACGCTTCACCACTTATATTTGTTTATATGCATAACTATATATCTGAACTGTAAGCTGAGAGCACAGATTATGCTTTATTTATTTTGTTTTCCATGTTCCTAGGGTAGTGCATGGATTATAGTAGTTGCTCAATAAATATTTATTACATGAATGAATGGGTGAATAAAAGCAGAGGGGGAAAAAAGTCCAATTTTGTATAGGTAACCATCAAATATTCACTGAGCATTCTCCCAGAACACACAACTCCAAGGGAGAAGCATGCTCTGGCACTGCCCCTTAAACCGGAATGAACTCACTACGGCCCACTTCAGAGAAAATAACCACACTCTCTGAGATCATTACTCATAAACCCCAACTACTCAAAACATTCCAAGGCAGCTGGCGTGCCTGGCAACTAACTCTGTGGGTCCCTTCACAGTACCTCACACGTGGCTACTTCATGACTGACAGGGGGGTTGTTCAGCCATATGCCTAAAGCTTTGTGTGGAGGCTGAAGTGGCACAACTGCTGCTTTTTCGCCGTTGAAGAGTCATTCCTCCTTCCTGAGAATGAACCCTGACCGACAGTCCCCATCAGGCCCTGTTCAAATGATGTGAGTCACTGGCTTGCCTCGGAGGATATCTGGGCTCTGGGGACTGGCATGGAACCAGCAGTGTCCGCTGCAGCCATTCAGGGAATTAAAAGCTGCAGCCATTATAATTATGTGGAATTGAAAACAAACGAAAAAGTGGCCGTGCAGTATGATTGCATTGCATTCCACTCGGGGAAATTGAACTTTTAATTCTGGGGCAAGAGAAACAGTCTTTTCTTTCTTGCTTTGTTTTTTTCCTTTTTATTTTTTTTTAATTTTTTTATTTCTTTCCTTCGAAGGAGCTGGAAGAGTGGAGGAGAAAGTGCAGAAACTTTGAATTCGGAAAGACCTAAAAAAGAGGTCTAAACGGGTACTGGAATATCTTCCTGTTACTTGGCAAGTAAGGATTAAATGAGATGCTATGTATGAAGTGTCCGCCGCATTCTGGATACTCGGTGCATCTCGGGTTTCGTGCTTCATTTACCAATTATCTGTAGTGTCCACCTCACTTCGCCGTCTTAGCGCAGACGTGCGTGGCGTTCCATTGCGGGAGGCCTGTAGGCCCCTCGGAAAGAGAAGGCAAATCCCAGGGGAAATGAGGGCTTTGCAGTTACACAGCTGCACCGTTCCTCCCAGGATGAACATTGTACAGGCAGGAGAAAGGAATCCACCGGGACCCGAAACAGCTGTGCACTAACATTTGTGCTGCGGAAGACATTTCCTTCAAAGCGTTTCTGCATCTTCAGAGCAGCGCGCTGCGCAAGGCCACGCGATGTTCCCTCGGCTGAGCGGGGCTGACACATCTGCCTTAATTGCATGACACGTGTGAAGGGGCTTTGATGGCATGACACTGGCTTTGCAGGCCGTGACTTCCCCGTTGGTCCTGCCATAAGCAATGTGTGCAAAGCAGAGGGAACAGACTATTTCGTTTCCAATTTTCCTCTATGTGGACTCCCTCTGGTACATAGGGAAGCTGGCAGTCCTTGAAGTGGGGAAGTTTACTATTTGTGGGGGGCCAATTGGGGTATTTTTAGGTAAGTTAGTATTAAAGACCTTTTTGTCTGTAAATGTTCTCTTTCCAGAGCTAGACTTTGGCCCATCCAAGTGCACAGCTGAGTGGTCTTCGCATGTATATTAACAACTCATTGGAGAATATCATTTTGCATTTGAAACTAAACATTTCTTTCCTTTGGTTTTGACAGTTTCCAGAATTCCTGAAGAAAACAGTGATTTACACTTTTTAGAGTTCCCCATCCACTATAATGTAATTCGATCCTCTGAGTTACTCTATCAAGTCTGGTGGGACAGATGACTCCATTTTACAGGTAAGAGTGAGGCTCAGAATACCACCTGCCGAAAATGGCACGGCTGGTTAATGGCAGCACCAATGCTAAAATCACCACCAGTACCTCCTTCACCAGTGTAGACACAGATTTTTGTGGGCTTTGGGGCTTAATTCTGTATGAGTAAGAATAGAAGAATATTCTCCTTTGTAGATTTTATAAAACATGTGACTGTATAAACACATTTTGGGGGCCTCTCCCAAGACCATGGATGGGGGCCGGGGCAAGTCAGGGCCCTGGAGCATAAGCATCACTGTTTTTACAGTAAATCATTTCTGTGACTGCAAAAGAATATGCTAGCAATGCACATGCTCAATAACTAGGGGTCATTATGACTATTTTCTTTGGTCTCGAGTCATCTCTGTAGTGACCCAGAGGTACACTTTTTAAAGGTGGGAGCTGTGGGTGACCTGGATGTGTCTTGCTGGAGCTCACTTCTGTCTTCAGGACACCTGCACCTGCCCTCCCCACCTCCCATGGCTTGCCCTTCCCTTCCTGGGCTGTCTTCTTTCTCCAGCGCCTGCTCTGGCCAATGACTCAGGTCCCATGACTTCCTTTACAGACTGAACATAGCTGCTCCTCATATTACTTATAACTTGATTCAGCGAAGGACCTAACCCCCTTCTTTATTCTTAAACATCTCCCTTCATTTTTAGAAATTTGTATTGTTTTATCATTTCATTGTCAGAGGTCATGACTCCCTTTTCCTCTGGTTCTCCTTTTGCAGCTTTGAACAATGGCTTTTTAAAATTTTATTTTTGGCACTCTGTGGAAGCTTTGTAAGCACCCATCTGCTTTTTTTCTTTTTTTTTTTCCAAACACAGTTCAGTCGTCATCCCTCGCTGGAAGCATGTGCTAGGCTCATGCAGGCTGCAGAGCAGGCAGTTAGCTAGGTGTCAGGAGACCCGAGTTCTAATCTTGGCCTTGTTCCTGTCTTCTTATCTGACCTTGTATCATACGCTGACCTTTTTGTACTCTGGAAATAATAGAACCATATTTTATCATATTAGGAGGAATCTTTAAACAGCAGTTTCCATTTAGGCCGCATCAGAAAAACATGTCATACTTTTTTTTTTTTCTTTTAATGCAGATTCCTAGGCTTAGTCTCAGACATTATGAATCATAAGACGGGACATATAGTCACTACAATGCCTCCCAAAGCATTATCAACAGCCAAAAAAGCAGATGGCAGTTCCAATATGCCACAGTTAAGTCAGGAATTTGGGAACTCTTTCTTTTCTTCCCTCTTGTACGGAGGGGATAACATGATATCAACACATTGAGAAAGGAGAAGAGAGGGCTTAGAAACCCCTTTTCATCTAAATCTCAGACAATTATCCAGCTGAATTTGAACTTTGATCTGTCAGCCGTGCACAGCTCTAATAGGCACCTCTGGGGCTCCACTTGGCCAAGCACGCCAACGGCTGCCTTCTTGCTGAGCTTCCAGCGGTGTTGGCAGCAAGATTCCTAGGGACAGAAACCTTCCCAAGGGGCAGGGCTGGTCTTTGAAATGCCATGAGCGTGTCCTTGTGCATATTGGGGCACAAGTGAGGCAGGGATCTGTGTGGCGCCTCCTCTGAAATGCCACTGCTGAGCCTGTGAAAGATCCAAGAGTGGATCAGATTCCCAAGGCCCCCAGCTGGCGGGTCTGTAGGAAAATCAGATTCCTGTGAATCCTTAGAGGTCATGGGAGGGTGTGTGATGGCTCCTGGTCAGAGGAGGGGTGGCTCAGGTCAGAGACAGGAAAGGAGTAAATAAGGGGAGCAGACAATAAAATGTAACCAGGAGAAACTGACCCCACTTATTATTTTTCCAGTTTGGCAATCCTCGCTGGTACATGTGTTTGTGAGTACTGCACAATCTTTCATTTCAGCCGTCACAATCACACAGCAAGGAACAACACACACACACACTCACAAATGAACACACTCCTTCTGTAAATAACAGCTGTCAGTTCATGAACCTCACTAAAAACAGCAGTAGCAGCACCTAAAAAGTATATGTGTATGTAAACACACACACACACACACACACACACACACACACACACACACTCAAATACTTGCAGTATACTTGCCTGGCAGAACCTCAAATTCTAACCAATTATTAACCTTTTATTCCACTCATGACCTTCAGAGCCAAGAGCTCTATCATTTGTTTATGTTTACATGTCCCCAAGTGCAGTAGTACCTGGCACCCTGCAGCAAATGTTTGTAGGATAAATGAACAGAGGTAGAAGAAACAATTGGGAATACTCCTTCTTAGTATTGAAAGGTGGATGTGATAAACACATCCAAAATCACAAGCATGATGGATTGGAGTAAGCCAGACACGTTCACCATGTCTTTAAATGGAGAGCACTAGGCATCTTTGAGATTTGAGCTCTCATGGCTGAAAGCAAGGGAACTCAGCAAAATCCATGAATACATTAACTCCGAGACAGAGTCATGTCAAAGAAAAACTTGGGAAGCCATTTGTGTTAAATAGCATAACAATGATCCCATTGGACTATTATTTGTTGTATAAAACTCTGTCTTTTCCACTGACCAGTAGCTCACTGCCTCGCTCACGTCTGCAGCTCTGAGGTCTAGCCGTGTGTGTCAGATACAGAACGAGATCATTCTGTACTGATTAAAGTGCATGGCAATGAAAATATTGACAGAAAAAACTATTTGAAGTGTATATTTACTCCAACATTACATATGTACTTCTTCCAATTGACCTTGTAAATGAAATGCTTTGCAGTTGAAGGGGAATTGAATGTATACAGAGATTTTCCAGTGTTTATTTTTACATTGAACGTCAGCTAGGCCCCAAGGCTAATGCTATTGACCTGTAACACGCATAGAGAGACGGCAAAGCAACTGGTCACTTGGTCAGGGACCTGACAGACTGAGAGGATCCTGTCCTCAATGGGACACTGCCATCTGCTGTATGCCCCCGGTTAGACAGTCAGTGAAGGGATGTAGCCTGGAGTCAGGAAAAATGGGGAGGCACAGCTAGTAGCATTTGAGTGTATATATTGCAGAGACCATCCGTAGACAAGAATGATCACCTCCTTGGTTGGGTTCTTGGATCTGAAAGCTTAAATTCTCCACAGATGTGATGGAGAACATGCTAACTAAGTAGAAAGGAATAAAAACATCCCCAGTGCATGCAATAGGTTAAGCATTTTCCATTGCTTATCTCAGTTAATCCTCAAAGTCACCTACAAGGTAAGCATTGGAATGGTCATATCACAGGTAAGGAAATGGAGGACCAGAGAGGTTAAGTAACTTGCCTGAGATCACACAGGTAGAACTATAATCAAACCACTGCTCTTATCCCCATACCTTCCTGCCTCTATGACTTTTTTTTTCATTTCAATAAATAGCCTCTTAAGGAGAGATATGCCCTTCTCTTTGTCCAAAAGTAGTTTTAAATAGGGCTAAACAGTCCTCGATGATCAATAATCTATAAAAAAGAGAAGTACATCCAGGGTTTCTAACGTCTTATAGCTTACGGTCTAGGTGGAGAGAAATAATTGCATATCAAAGTGATTTACTGACTTAAAAATTAGTGCAGCATCAAGGCCAAATATATTATTATGAAAATAATACAAGTAAAGGCTTGCCATCGATCTATTGAGAAATGCAGGAGTCAAAAGAAAATCAGTAATTTCAATCCTGTCATGATTTAAAATTTTGATATTTTGTTCATTATGTATTTTTTACATTTTTTTTGTTTTGCAAATACATTTTTCCCCAGCTTTATTGAGATGTAATTGACCTATAACATTGTGTAAGTTTAAGGGATACAACTTGTTGATTTGGTATACTTATATATTACAAAATGATTACCTCCATAGTGTGAATTAACACCTCCATCAGGTCATATACTACCATTTGTGTGTGTGTGTGTGTGTGTGTGTGTGTGTGTGTGTGTGTGATGAGAACATTTAAGATCTACTCTCTTAGCAACTTTCAAGTGTATAATACAGTATTATGAACTAAAACACGCCATTCTGTACATCAGACTCCAGGAGCTGATTATCTTAAAACTGGAAGTTTGTACTCTGTGACCAACGTCTCCCTAATTCCCCCACTCCCCAGCCCCTGGGAACCACCATCCTAGTCTACTACTATGACTTGGATTTCTTAGATCTTTACACATATGAGATATCATACAGTATTTGCCCTTCTCTGTCTGACTTACATATCACATCATTTTAATCTAGTCATCCATTTACAGACACTTAGGTGGTTTCCATATCTTGGCTATTGTGAATAATGCTGCAATGAACATGGGGGTGCAGGCATCTCTATGAGATCCTGATTTTAATTTCTTTGGATGTATAGCTAGATGTGGGATTGTTCAATCCTACTTCTATTTTTAATTTTCTGAGGAATATTTTTACTGTTTTCCATAGTAGCTCCACCATAATTTTGATTTCTTTAATATGATCTTAAAATATTATTTACCTTGAGTACTGAGGGTTTTTTTTTTTTCTTCCTTACATTTTTGTGCCTGGATAGAGAGCCTAACTAGAGAGAACCTAACTAGTCCTGATCCTGAGGGATTTTCAGTTGAAAGGATAGCAACAGTCTAGAAAAAAAAGTCTTAATTTGGCATCATGACTCTCAAAGAGATTTTGGCTTGCTTACTGTTATCATAATGCACCTTGTTATTTCATGTGAAAAAATATGTTATTAAAACATTTTTATTAATAATAAGACATTGGTAGAAACATAATATGATCATTATTATAAACACTATATAACTCCAGGTTTTCATGTGTTTTATATGAATAACCGTTTTACAAATAGTTACGGTTAACTGGAAAATTAAATCAACTATTAGATGTAACATCTCAATTTCAAAGCATAATACATATGTGTAGGGTTCTTAATCATACAATATAGATACTCATTATGATGGGCACCTCAAGAGTGTGTGTGTGTGTGTGTGTGTTTGTGTGTGTGTGTGAGAGTGTGTGAGTGTATACATACGTAGTGTTAATGCAGAATGTGCTTCTGAGTCTGATTTTCAAATCGAACCATAAATACTATAACGGGAATCATGTTTTCTACCAACACATAGCAAATTTAGAATAACTAAAGTGTCAGCCCATAGATTGTTTTTTTAAATAAAAACAGGTTGATAGTGAGAAGTCACATTAAGCAGGACCACGCCCTCTCTACTAGGAGACACTTGAGGCACCTTTCATGTAACAATAAGTCAAGAACGTCCTTAAGTCACAAACCGTCCCAAATGAGTTTCTTGCAGAGACTCAGACACAGATTTAAACTATTTCTGAACAATACACTATCCCCAGAAAAATTCCCTATTGATGGTTGAGGATTTTGCCCAAAGGGCACATATCATAAAACTGAAGAGATACTGTCAGGGTTTTGTTTATTAAATTAAAGCTCAGTGCTGTTCAGCTCAAGTGATATTAATTGTATTTCGATTCATAGCAAGCAGGAATTAAGGATGTGTCATAGTGAGTGATCTGCTCCCATTCCCTAATGCAATGTCACAATCTAGATCTTTCTTCTAAGATTTGGCTGAAACTGCCATGCCACACCTCCTGGTAAGAATACCATTTAATGTTCCATTAACAAAGCAGAGCGCTTGGAAAACATAATGAAGAAAACTTTCAGAATAACTCAAAGAAGACGTGAGGGAGGGCCCTGTTTTCATATTAATCTTGTGACTCAGTCAGAGTCTGGGTAAAGTTGTACAAATTTCTTTGTAATTTATCTGGCAGAATAAGATTTCAGTCAGACAACGTACTTACAATTGAGAAACCAGTTTCTCCTCTGCTCTAAAGCATGCAAATTGGAAAGCTGTGGGCAGAACTCCTGCCAAAAAGCAGAGGATCTTCTCAAATATTAATGATGCACTCTTGTCAAACTTTTGGATGCTGTCAGGGGTCTGGGGGCTTACAGTTTTATGGCACTTTATCATGTCTTTGACCTTGCCAGTGGTGTACCCTGAGAAGAAGTCCTGTGAGGCAAAATGTAGAGATGTGTGTGTGTGTGTGTGTGTGTGTGATGTGGGCTGGTGTCCATGCCAGTGGACACATCCCATAAAGGTGACATGTCTTACAAGACTGAAACAGATACTGATGAATGAGTTTATGAGTCATACTAAGCTCAATACTGAATTTAAATTGTTTTAGACTCAGAGACTATGACTGGCATTGATAGTAAATTTGCAACAGAATGGGAACAATGGCACTGAGTAATTCATTTGGAGATTGTAATACAGCAAATTGTCGTGTAGGAGAAACAAGACATCTTCCAACTACGTTGGGAAAATTTCTTAAGAGGAGGATAGCATTGGCTGTGAGATGCACCTGACTGATCACATACGCAGCATATGGGATGCTAAAGTGCTCCTCCCTTATTTTTGAGCAGCTTCACAAAATTAGTGCTGCTTCTCCACCTCGAGTCTCAACCAAAAGTTGATTTTGTAGTTGGCAGCCATGCACCCTTGGCAAGTGAGAACATCAGCAATGAGAGAAGAGCCTACAACCTTTCTCTTTGCCCAGGAAGAGGTCAGAACCTTGGCACATCACTTTGGGAAGATTACCAACCCATGGTTTTAGACAGCCCATTTAAATGCTTTGTCTGAACTACCTATTACTTCACAGCGAAGCGCCTCTCCATTCATCCAAAGCGGTCAGACAGACACTGGATGAGGATTTGGGTTAATATGCCAAAGTCATCTTTGGCTTTGGCTTTTGGATACTTGTGAGAGCAACAGTCAACTCAATTCCTTGAATAATTGATTGCAAAGAAGGTTTCTGTACATAGAAACTTAGAGTTCTCATGAAAGCACTGCACAGTAGAAATTTCCATGTGGAATAATGGTATAAGAAAAAGCATAGTAAATCCTCACATTTATATAGCACCTTATAGTTTAATATAATGGTTAAGAGCACAGGTGTTGGAGTTAGACTGAATTAGGTTCTTGAGTTATGGTAACTCCTGTGAAAATCAATAGGTGAAATTCAGATTCCATAATTTCTTAAGAACTTTGCTCGTTACTAGATATGTGGCTTGGGGCAAATAGTCTAATATTTCCAGTGACCTTATCATTGAAATGGAGGTAATAACGCCTATGTAATAGAGTTTGTTTGAGGATTCAAAAGTATGCTATATACAATGTAAGATGTATAAATATAATTTTATATTATAGTTCCTTGCAAGTAAGTAATCATAGGTGATAAACCTGTTTTGTGTATTATAAAGACCCTAAAATAATGGAATCAGGATGACATTTTATGATGATGGTCCAGGCAAACTTGTCAAGTTAGTCAGGCTATGTGAGCTTCCCTGAGATTAAAACAAACCAAACAAACATGTAAATGAACTATGACGTCCATTTGTAAGGGACACTTTTATACCCCAGCTATGAGAGCATGGACAACATATTAGTCATCTATCCATGGCATGAGTAAAGTTCGAGAATGAAGTTGAATGTTCCTTTACACCACTTATAGGATAGCGTCACGGCAAAGTGTAGGTTTAGGGTGTCGGGTAAGTCTGATTTGCATCCTGGTTTGACTGCTTACTGACTGCATACTCTTGGAAAAATAACTTAACCTTTCTAATCCTCATCTATAAAACAGGAGTAATAGTTCCTAGCTCACGTGGTTTAGAAAATACAATGAGACAATGCTTATAAAAGCTCAGCAATGAGCCCTTTATAAGAGTACAATAAATATTAACTAAGATTATTACATCTGTAAGAATAAAAAAGGACAGAAAGCAAGAAAGACAAAAACATATTGAGTTCCTATGCTCTGCCAGATCTTTTCTGTGTATTATCCTTTCTTTTTTTCCTTTCAGCTCCTCGGAAAGATGGGCAGTGTGGCTCTCCTCTTTATAAATGAGGGATCTGAGGCTCAGACAGGTTATGGAAAAGAACGGTTAAACACATTAATTGTTCATGTATTATGTCTAAGAAACGTACTGTGTGCCCACTCTTTGTCAAGCACTGTTTTAGATACCATGAATGCTCCATCTCCTGTTTTCATGAGAAAGCTTACTTTGTAGTGAGCAGAGCGAGAGCTAAGTTCAGAGAGGTAATTGGGAGGCTAGAGAGGGTGGGGCATATAGATCCTGAGAACCTTGGAGGCCGCTGTGAGGATATGGGCTTGGACTCAGGAAACTGGGACCTGCAGGGCCTTTGTGCTACCTTTAATGATCTGTTAGTTCTCTTCTACCTTTTTTTTTTTTTTCTTTTCAGATTCACCCTATTGGCTAATTTAACAATAAGATCCTGGCTCAGAGTCTGTATCCTAGAACCATAGGGGGGTATTAGAGGACCGTAGCAGGCAGGCACTGTGCAAGAAGCCCTGGCGTGGATTCCTGGGTACGCAACCATGCTATACTGAGTGCTCATGCACCCTGACAGTTGTCTCAAGATGCCCAAGAGTCTCCTATGCCACTTGGGCTGTCCCAGTAATGTGGGTGGTGGCCAGGATCAACCAGAAGAATAGCTGAGGTAGGCCAACTTGACTTTGACTGAAATGATTTTGTTTTCAGAACTCTCCAGAGTCCATCCCCAAACTTAGACCCCTCTATGCTCTGTGTCCTGGGATCCCTCATAAGGTGCCATTGCCTGCACCAGACTCGAGATTAGCAATTAGTGGCCCTATTCCACCTCCACAGTGAAAAATTAATAAATCATGTTCAATAAAGAAACAGGGAGTACTTGAATAAATGAGTGTTTTAATAAATGTATCTTCTTTACTATCAATCAAAATTTACCTGCCCTGTGCAATTTCCTTTAGTGGATAGACTATTTCAATATACCAATTTACTCACTGTGTACACAGAAACAGTATGTCAAAGACACAACTCTTCATGTCTTCATGCCTTGGCTTTATAGATGACACGTACTGTTAGATACATTAAAAAAAAAAAAATGCTGAAACCTAAAGGGATGCTTAGTGTGGAAATTATAGGCATCATGGAAGGCTGCTCAAAGAAATGGATTTTTCAGAACATAAATATACCTTTAAGTCAGTTTTGGAATTTGCCCATAAAATTCCTCTTAATAGATGCTTTCAAAAAATGTTCCCTTACTAAGACAAGAGCATCTCCCATATTCCCCGAGTCTCTCAAATGAGAATACCTGGAACAGGAAATTGATGGCTTGTCATTTGCTCCATCTTAGTTGCCAATTCAGAGCACTAGAAAGTAATCACATAAAAAGTTAGTGAGAAGAACAATCCATCTGAGACATAAAGTGAGGGTTCTGGGGACATATCCCATCACAGCCATATTCCCAAGCTTCCAAAATAAAAAGGAGAAAAGCACTACTCAAATAATCAACTGGCCATGCAAGGCAAGACTATGTTGCTCTCCTAGCTTTACAAATTAAACATAACTCACAGTAAAAGTATCTAAAACATATGTGGGTTACACGCACACACACACACACACACACACACACACACACACACACACAAGACTCTATCTGCAGCCATGAAATAATTGATATTTCCATGTGAGTATGTGACCTTCACTGCACCCTCCAGGTGCCTTGTTTTCCCAAGCATCTGACATTCCTTCTCCTGCTAACAACATCCAGCATTAATCCAATGCCTCTCATGAAGCATGGTGAGCGCTCCTTTTGACATAGTAAAACCAAAGCTGTATAATTTGTGCATGTCAGCTGGTAGACTTCCTTGCTGTAGGGGTTTTTCCCTGCTGCATATGGAAGTTGCTTAACTTGTGTTCCCCTTGCCAAGAGATGATGATCATGTATATAAATGCACAAACAATTTTATGGAGCGTGACACTCCCTGTAGGTCTCTGGAGATATTAACCAGACTCTTCCGTTTGCTAGACTTGAAGTTCCTATGGATTGAGGAACACCTAACACCCTTTGCAAGGTAAGCATTGAGCTCTATATCTGTGACTGCAGAAAAGAAGCATAATTCATGAAATTCCCTTATTAAAGGACACTGGGCAACAACTATTAGCATAACAGAGAATGAATGTGATTTCTACAACTAACTACTCTCTCTCTCTCTCTCTCTCTCTCTCTCTCTCTCTCTCTCTCTCTCTCTATATATATATATATATATATATATATATATATATATATATAGTAGTTTTATACGTGATGTTTTATCTATTATCTATCTATCTATCTATCTATCTATCTATCTATCTATCTATCTATCTATCTATCTATCTAATTTTTACACAACGTAAAATTTCCCTTCCTAAGAACCTCAAAATCGCTGCCAAAGATGTGGGCATTTAATGGCAATTCTGATGTGTGTCTGGAATAGTTCCTTAACCTGTTGAGCCGTAGTCTTTCTGTCAGAACCTAAAGGGAATAACTACTTTCACCCTGTCTCCCAAACAGATTATGGGATAAAACCAATAATGTGAATGTACTTGGAAACATGAAGCACATTTCAAATCCTAGACAGGGGTTCGGAGAATTAGAATGTAAGAATGTAAATGCGTACAGCATATTTGCATGAATTTCAATTTAGTGGTACCTTTAAAGAGGAATGTGTTCATCTCTACCCATAATTCTTAAAATTACTTTAAATTTTGCAGCTTGGTGTTTGGTGCATTATACATGAGGTTGGACTAGTTTCACAGCTGGACTTTATAGCATGGCAGCACTTAGAATATTTTTGTGGATAATGTAGTCTTCTTAAAGGTTTCTCTCCTTAAATTTTGAAAATAAAAGATTATAAAAGCAAATCCTAAATTGGTTTAGAACATATTTCCATTAATGTCAAATTTCCTATATTCCCTTTCACATTTATAATGAAACATTCACAGATTAAAACTCCAGTTTACACTTGGGTGAACTCCAGGAGTCCAGAAGTAACATCCTGAGGAATGATGCAAGAAAATAGTCAAGTTCCTCATTCCAAAAAAGATACTAAAACATTGGGAAAAGTTAGAAATATGTATATGAGTAAACCCTGATTCAGAGAAATGGAAGCTTCAGATTTACAACTCAGTGAGAGTGAAGACACCACTGCCAGTGTAATAGACCTGCCACGTTTCATGGAGAAGGGCTACCCCCATCTAATCTTTGCAAAGATCTGTTTGTAGGTGATATCATTCCTTCTTCAAATAAGAGAATCAAGGCTCAAGCAGTTATGTGGTTATCATCTTAAATATTATTTTTTATTTATGTCCATCCTTGTGCCAGAAATAATTTAAGGAAGGCAAATACATATAAATGTCCCTGTCCCAATCATTTTACAAATATATGAGCTTCTTGCTAGCACTATCTCTACCGCCACTTTCTCACTCTTCTAAGGCAGAGTAACAAACCATTTCTTAAACAGCCAGTCTGTAAATTACTTTAGGTTTGCGGGTTATACCAATTCGGTTGCAATTCTGCCATTGTAGGAAAGCAGCCATCAACAATACATAAGTAGAAGGGCATGAGGGTGTGCCAATAAAACTTTATTTGCAAAAACAGCAAGCCAGAGTTGGACGATAGTTTATCAACTATAAGGTATCTTGAAAATGTCATGATTTTTTTCCTTCCAATGTCCATCTGAAGCTCACTTCCATCAAACTTCTTCTGAGCAGCTTTAACCAATAATCACCCCAACATGCCAGGAAATCATACATTCCCACACCTTTTATAAACTTTATGTGTGTGTGCATGTGCTTGATTGCCTGCTTTATAAAATATTTTAAAACTTATCTTTCCCTTTGTGGTTTTATTCTCTGTAAAGACAAATGGCCTGTTCTCTCATTCTAACTGGGCTTTTTCTTATAATAAATCCATGATACCGATGAGTGTTCAACAAATACAGATGAATACTGAAAGATAGTAAAGGTGTTCAAATTTATTGTGAATTTAAATTAAAAAAGTAAGTGTATAAATTTTATGTGGAAAGAATAATAGGAATTCTTTAGAAATCTGAAAATAATGGAATGCATGTGTTATCCCTGACATTTCTTAAAATGCCTAGATTTAGGCAGGAGGGTCACAAATGGCATTTTATTTAGGAGGGAATTGTTCTTTGCCCAATGAAAATAGTCACTGTGTCATCACGTCGCCAGCTCCAAGGCGCACCATTCGTATTGTATTCTATGTAAAACCCTGATGAGCAGACAACCGCTGGTCAATTTACTGTTCTGTTCTAGGCTGTTTCCCAGTTTGGGAACATTTTTGGCCTTCATTAAATGCCAATATAACACACCATGCTGAATCCTATAAATAAAAAATGGACTTGGGCCCGTTTAGCTATAGTTCTTGGTGTCTGTCAATTTGATTCAACTTCTATTTCAATAACTTTATTGTCATGACAAGGTAAACATGAGCTCATGAGTTGCCAAAGTCAATAAATCAACACTCAGGTCTGGAGATAGCTTCTGTGCTGTTTTTTCTCACTATCTTGAATGAGAGATAGACCAATTGGCACATGTTTAGAAGGGCTCTTTTGGCCTTGTATAAAAATAATCCATCAAAACTAATGTTCTCCTCCAGGCCAGCATAGAGAAATGTCCTTATTTGTGGGGCTTGCTTTCATGGGCCAATCAGCTAAGGATTTTGTTGCCAATGCCAACCCAATGTGATGGAAACAGGAAGAATAGTAGTAGTTTTGGATGCACATTATACTTAAAAGTTATGAGTATCCCTATGGTTGTTATTAATCATCATATAGATCAAAGGTCAGCAAACATTTTCTTAAAGGGCCAGATAGTAAACATTTTAGGCTTGCAAATCTTCACAATTTCTATCACAACTATTTAATTCTGCCACTGTAGAAAAAAGTACCCACAGGACAAACTGAAAAGAATGGGCAGAGATGTGTTCCAATAAAAATGTATTTACAAAAACATACCACTGGCTCACAGATATAGTTTGCCAAGCCCTAGTAAAGATTTTCCATCATAAGTTGGTCTAAGCACTTTACTAATTTATCACTCTTTACTGCCTGAACCACATTTAGGACTTCTGTAGGGCTCTTTACATTCATTTTGGTTAGAAGGATCACACTGAAATCGCTTGCTTAGTATCTGGATAGTTTGTGTCTATAACCCTAGTGTTTACCCACAGGCTCTGGTTAATAGTAGGTACACCATAAATGTTTATGGAAAAATGAGTTACCTGGCATATGCACTAGTATATAACCTAGAATGTACACTACATCACTCAAGAATAAAGAGTTCCCTAGGATGCTGGGAATACATAATGTGTCTGTTTTCACTTATTCACATCTAGGAACTTTTTTTTTTTTTTTTTTTTTGAGGGTGAATAGAATTGAGTGGTTTTCCTAGGCCCTCTGTTTGGCACCTCCTTCAAAGTTTAGCCATGGGTTGTAGAAAAAAAAACACCAAAAAACTTAGATAATAATAGCTAATCTGAAAAAAATGTAAAGGACCTGTAGTTCAATACCAGTAGCTTATAAAAGAGTTGTGATATTACCACCATCAGGAAAGGGTGCAAGGCAGAGTAAGTGAAGAATTCTACCCTATTTCATAATGATCCAAGAAGCAGCTGTGTGACATCTTTTTCCTTCTAATGCCACTCTTGTTATGCTCTTCAGTTAATGTCTTCTATTGAGCACACACTGTTCTAAGCGAAGTTCTGGACTTTGAAGAGAATAGACAAAGAAAAAAAAATAGCGTCTGCTTCTTATATTCTCTATTTAGATAGGGAAGAAATCTAGTAATGTAATGACTAAAACACAAGTAATTGCATAATAATAGGAGAGTACAAAGGAGTGGACAAATGAAAGAGAAAAGAAGCATTAGATTGTTTTGATTTTTCCCACTGCTAAGGGAGAACTCTGTCTACACCATTCAAATTTTCTCTTAGTTAAGTAGTTTCTTTTTTCAACTTTTGCTTTATTAATACCAAGACTAAATTAAAGCCCTATTTGAAAGCTAGCCATTAACAATTCTTATTGGACCTATCTTCACGGCGTATCCAAAATGCAACCTCTTCATACTACTTCCAATGCTACTTACTACTTGGATCCATACCTCCATCCTTTCTCACCTGAATAGTGAGATTCTAAATGGTCTCTCTGTTTGCCCTCTACCCAAGTCTTGAGCCTTAAAAATGTAAGTTTGACCATGTCACCTTTACCTCAAAACACACAGCAGGCTCCTTTATCACTCATAATCATAGACTTTCTAATGACCTACTAGGCCTCATATGATATGTTCTTCCCCTACCCCATTACATCACTTTTCTCATGCTTCCCCAGTCACATGTATGTTAGTATTCTGCAAGGATACCAGGCATGCTCCTGCCTCAGGGCCTCTGCACATTCTATTTCCTCTGTCTAGCATGCTTATCCAATAGTTACCTGTGTGATTTGGTTATCCTCTTAACTACTTCAAATATTTATTAAAGTAGTACATTCTCAGTGAAATCTTCCTTAAGCAACCTATATACAGCTGTAATCACTCTACTTCAGACCATTTCTATCTACCTTCTTTGCTTTGGTATTATCCATTACATGCATATCATTATATAAGGCTTATGAAATATATATATGTAAATATATATATATATATATATATATATATATATATATATACACACACACACACATATAGAAGTAAATATATATAGAAATAAATATATTTATAGAAATATATGTAGAAATACTTATATATATATGTATCTATGTATATATATATATATATATATATATATATCCTCAGTGCTTAGATCATTTCTTCATACATGGCAGCCTTTCATTATATGGAAAGAATTAAATAAATGAAAAAGGGACAGAAATTATTCCTGTTCAGCAACTATTTCCATCTCTCTTCCAGGCTTGTAGTAAGAGTTAGGCATGACCATGAGACTGGCTTTAACCTAGGAAATATGAGTTGAAGTTGTATATGTCACTTCCTGGGAGAAACTCTAAGATACAGTGTGTAATTTATGTAATTCACCATATTCTCTTGGTGGATATATGTATGTCAAGGGAAAGACTCTCTTGTACTTTATCCCTGAATGACTACAGGTGAAAAACCTGTCCTGCTTGACTATGTTGGGCACGTAGTATAAGCAAGGAACAATCTCTTTTTAGCCACTGACATTTGGGGTTATTTTGTTCCAGCAGCGTAACCTAACCTAAACCTTACTGATATAGAATCATTTTTAATATTTCTTCACATTTAGGCCCTCTTCCCTATCTGCTAGGCCAATAATCTACTGTATTTTGAGCAGCCTGAATAGGTGTGTACGAGGATGACAATTAAGTTCATCAACTTGTTGCAACCGTGTTGCTAACCTTTTTTTTGATAACAGAGGAATTTTTCATTATAAATTTGTACCAACTGGACAAAGAGTTAACCAAGTTTACTGTTTGGAGGTGCTGAAAAGGCTGCATGAAAAAGTTAGATGACCTGAACTTTTTGCCAACAATTCATGGCTCTTGCACCACAACAATGCACCAGCTCACACAGGACTGTCTGTGAGGGAGTTTTTAGCCAGTAAACAAATAACTGTATTGAAACACCCTCCCTACTCACATGATCTGGCCCCAATGACTTCTTTCTTTACTTGAAGATAAAGAAAATACTGAAAGGCAGACATTTTGACAACATTCAGGACATCAAGGGTAATACGATGATAGCTCCGATGGCCATTCCAGAAAAAGAGTTCCAAAATTTTGTGAAGGGTGGACTAGGCATTGGTGTCAGTGCATAGCTTCCCAAAGGGACTACTTTGAAGGTGACTGTAATGATATTCAGCAATGAGGTATGTAGCACTTTTTCTAGGATGAGTTCATGAATTTAATTGTCCGACCTCGTATGTCACTCAGAAAAGAGAAATAAGAAAGCCCTCAACAAATTTCCCCTAAGTCAACTGGACACAGAGAATCTTGTACATAGAAGTGGTGAGCACTATAGACTCTAGAGTAATAGCATCCAAGCTGGATGACAATAAGGTCAAACAGCTGTGCAGATGTGTCTGATGTATGGGGGTAATTTTCATGAGTAAAATGAACACGCATGAGATAATGCAGGGTCTTTCTCTTCCCTGAATATCACAATATATAATTAATATTAATATAGTTTCTGAAAATAACTACTGTATAGCATGATGAGAGCTTAAAATGGCTCTTGTCATGTGGCATGTTATTTAACAAAACTTTGTAAATAATTATCATCCCCACTTGAAAGAAAAAATTTAAGGTGGATAACCAGGGTTACACAAATACTAAATATCATAAGCTAGACTCAGTTACAAGGGATTTTAACAGTGACATTTGGTTCTCCCACACATTCACATAATGTATATTTATCACATACTTGCTATTTTAAAGCATTGGGCTCATTTATAATTGAATCATTTGGACCCTTCCCTATCTCTAAAGAAGGACACATTTCAATAAGAGGGCAGGTAGAATAGATTGCCTTGTGCAGCATTTCAATGCAGACACCTGTGTTAATGAGAATCTCTGCACACTCCTGGGGTCTGGCACAAAGTGGGTGCTCAATCAACAGTCCTTTAAGATAATGATGACCTGGGGCTTTCCATTGTCCTGAAGTGCCACCCACTAGTGTAATAAGCACAGAATCATTTTGGTGCAAAGTTGGTATTAAGAAGTGAATTGCGTCCCCTCAAATTCATATGTTGAAATTCTAAACTCCGGGCCTCAGGATGTGGCCATATTTGGAGGCAGGATCTTTAAAAAGGTCATTGATTTACAATGAGGTCATTAGATTGGCCCTACTTCAATATGATTGGTGTCTCTATAAACAGAGGTGATTAGGACACTGACCTGCACAGAAGAAAGATGTGAAGACACAAGGAGACAGGCTATCTATAAGCTAAGGAGAGAGAGGCCTCAGAAGAAACCAACCCTGCTGACACCTTAAACTCAGAATTTTAGTCTCCAGAACTGTGAGAAAATTAATTTCTATTGCTTAAGCTACTCAGTCTGTGGAACTTTGTCATGGCAGCTCCAGCAAACTAACGCAGTTAGACTCAAAGGTATGCATTATAATTCATAACGAAATTGCTTATTTATGTGCTAAAATACTTACAGTGACACTCACAGGGTCTGAAGGGGTTGGGATATAATCAAATGGTATCAAAGGGTACCATAAATATTCATTTGGCACCACGCACAATCTTGTTACTGACATGTAATGATGCATCCCTATTTTCACTTACACGTGTAATTTTTACAAATCTCAGTCTACAATTTTAGATGTGAAAGAAACGTAACTTTATTCTTAAATAAAATAAATCTCTTCTACCCCATTTTGTTGTGGTGGCATAAATTGAATTTCAGCCCAGCTGGGGCTCCTGTACCTTTTCCCTAGAATTATATCAAGTTCTCAGGGACTTAGGAAATATTTGATGATGGGAAGGCTTATACAGTATTACATACTAGGGAAGACCATTTCTCCATGTGTTTATTTACATTTGTCATGAAGATGGCTGCTATGTGCTACGTCCCTCTTGGCCTTAGCGTCTTCTGGGTCTGAATAGCTTTTGGATAACTTTGGATGATCTGACATTCAGGAATCCCTCCAATATTACTGGGTTACACACTTTCTTGAGAGTCGTGTGCCTCTTTCACCTTGGCTTCCACTCAGGCTACTAGATTCCTTCAGTTACTGGCTTTTCCGTTGCTACTGTATGGGACAACAGGTTGAAACTGCCATTTCATAGACACTATCTATTCTCTCCTTATATTATTAAAAAAAAAAAAAAAAGTTTATTTTCTTTAGGAGTAGCAATATACCTAATAAAATATTATACTTCTTTGCATCCTTGCAACCAAATGTGGCCGTGTGACCAAATTCTGGCCATTTGAGGTATAAGTGGAAGTTGTTGGATGGGACTTTGAAAGGGTCATGTTCTTTTGCTTTTTTTTTTTTTTTTTTCCTACTTTTAAATATGAATGTGATGGCTCATGCAGCCATTTTAAAGCATAAGAAACATGGTAAGGATGGTAATAAAGAAACGTATTACCTGATGATCATGAAATTACCGTAACAGAACTTTTTGAACAACAAAAAATCTCATTCCCTTGAGCTTCAATTATTTTGGGTTTTTGTCATGTACAAATGAACCAAATCCTAATTGATCCCTGTTATCTCAAGAATAAACTCTTAGACTAATCACAAGGCGATTTCTACCTTGGAATCTTGCCCTGTCTTAGGTTTAATTGGGAATGGAGGACAAATTCACTCTTCACTCAGATTCCTTCTAAACATATTTTGGTTTTCTTATCTGTTCTCCCCCAGGCTCAGCCCCTGAAAGATTGAGTAGGTATTGAGCCTCTTCTCAAGGAACTACTAGAATCTAATTTCTCATGCCTTCCCCTTTAATTGACCCTCTCTGTCTACCACCAGTGTTACTTTTTATTTAGCAGGGAGCAGTGCTTAAAAACACAGGGTCTGGGGCCACACAAACTCAGGTTGAATACTGGGTCTTCCACAGTATATGTCTGAACTTGGAAACATTACTCAGTACCTATACGCCTTAGTTTCCCCATATCTCAGATAATGAGTACACGATTCATATAGAAATTGTAAGACACTACTTGTCAAACACTTAGAAAAGTGTCTGTGATAAAGCACGTGCCCAAAATATTTTAGCTATCACCCTCATTATCATCATAATCATCATTATTTTCAGGGTTGTAAATCCTTATCTATCCATCATCATGTATGTCACCAAATGTATGGCTCTTATTAAAGACTTGCCCATTTCTTAGAGGAACTAAACTTGCAACAGACAAAGAAACAACTTCTTATTCCCTGTTGAACACTCTATCTTGGAAACAATGGGCATAGGATGGTCTAGCTGAGAGATTAGAAGACAGGTCACTGTATATGAGCAAATATGGGGGAGAAAACAATGGTTATAATTTTAAAATAGTATTCACTTCATGCTAATACTTGCTTTTAAAATAGTTAATTTAGCAAATCTATAGATAGAGCCATAGCATGAACCAATAATGTAGTACTATGAAAAGAGCCTAGGATTTGATAAGGTGATCAACTGTCCCAGTTTGCCCGGGATTGACAGAATGTAAGACTTTCAGTATTAAAATGGAAAGCTCTGGGAAACTGATCACTCTAGATTTATGTCAGAGAGATGTGGGATTAAAACCTGGTGTCTCCATTTCCTAATAGAGAAAGCTATACAGTTCTACTCTTCATGCCATTCTGTACCTAAGTTAATATGCTGCACCTATTAGGTCCTCAGTTTATTCATCTGGAAAATGGGAATAATATAATAAGGTACCCTTGTGTAAAGTACTTGGCATAGAGGAATGATAATTATTAATAAAAATATTATTTCCCTCCACTCTTTGTGACACTGGAAGACTACATTTCTCCAGCAATAAACTCAGGAAATTCAGGACTGAATTCACCATCCAGGCGTCTTCAGTCATGTATGACCTGAATAAAACTTTTAACAAAAACAAATGGCATACTGCACCTTCAACAGTGATATGCAGAAACCTTCCATAAAGACCCTATTTTAAAACCAATGAAAAGAAACTCTATCACTCTAGTTGAATGAACATAGTCATCAGCAACTGAAAATGGAAATTAGTTAGCGGAGGGTCCCTGGAAACCTGTGGAGAAATGACTCAATAATCAAGGTGGCTGAGACAGAGGTTTCCTTTTTTACCACAGCCAATAAAAAGAAATGTGAAAAATATACTTCCCCGGGCCTTTAGAAATAGCTTATTTAAAACTAACTTATTTATAATAGATACTTACAATTGAAAAGTGACTAGGGAAAAAATAATCTGAATTCAGAGGAAGAGAATGTTGAACCACATATTAGAGTTACCAGTATATCTATTTTAATAAGATAAACACTCAGTTATCCATGGTGGTCATGAGGTGAGTTTTTCTCTTAATCAACTATTCTGCCTAGTGAGAAAATACTTATCTCCCTATGAATTTACCTAGGAAAGAGGGTTTCCTGCATCCTCACTTCCCATTTTCTGTCTTTCATCTACTATGGAAGTCTAAACTGGAGGAAAATTTACTTTGGAGTGTACATAGTAGCTCCTCTCCTCGCCTTGAGCTCCCAACTGCCCGATAAACACACAGAAAGGAGATATTTCTGCAAACAAAGCTATGCAACTAATATAGGATGTATTTGAAGACATGCAAAGTCAACTTAGAAAAATACAGAGGATTTCTGTTAGTATAACCAAACTCTAACCATGTTGATTGTATTAAAAAAGCTAAAGAAAGAATGAACCTACAAGAGGAAGAGTTGGTCATTCATAGAAGCAAAGAAAAAAGAGTCAGTCAGTTCTGGGAAATGCCCATACAAGCACCTTGAAAGCCAGAGCACTTGGTTTGGCCAATACAAACAGTCCTCTTGTTAGAGCATGATGAAATTAAACTTTGGTCTTCTTATAATATTTCGGAGAGAATCTAGATTCTCTCAGAAATGTTTTCATCATGCTGAAAACCATCATGTTGACTTTATCTCATATTTGCCACTTCTTTTGAAAATATATTTTAGCCTGTAGCATTAGTTTTCTGTGGCTGCCATACAGAATGCCATAGACTGGATACCTTAAACAACAAAAATTTATTTTCTCAGAGTTATGAAGGCTGCCCGAGATCAATGTGCCACTATGGTTGATTTTGGTGAGGCCTCACTTCCTGGCTTACAGACAGTCATCTCCTTGCTGTGTCCTCACATGGCCTTCCCTGTGTGCACACACACTCCTGGTATCTCCTTCTCTATTTATAAGGGCACTTAATTTAATCTCAATTAGCTCCTTAAAAGCCTAATCTCCAGATATCGTCACATGGGACTTCCAACATATGAATTTTGGAGGGACACAATTCAGTTCATAACATCTGTGGTGTTTGAGTTGGTCAAAATCTATCCATTAAGGTCCATTCATTTCCATGAAAACAAATAATTGAAAGGAATTCTAAGAATTTGATATTAGATAGATACTTTGATTATGAGTTAATATTTTCAAAGTACTGTCCATAGACTGTATTTATTAGAAACAACAGGGACGTTTGTCAAAAGTTCAAATTTCTGGACCTCACCCAGGATCTGCTAAATCATAATCTCTGGGACTGAGAATCATCATTTTAAATGATTTTCACAGGTTTTGTTTTTTTTTTAACATATTGTAAAACATGGAAAACCCGATACAGGCAGTTTAGATTAAGTTAGACTTGAATTTCAAGATATTAGTTAAAGAAACCTTTCCTAGCGCCCAAACTAGAAATATGAGTCATAGATTATGGACTGGGAGGTTGTCTAGATCTATACTAAGGAGACTTCTAGAATGTACCCTCTGTCAAACAAACTCCCTGTCATAATGTCCCCTAGTCCTTAAAATCTTATAATCTGGTCTGGTTACCTATGTGTTCTGGACAGCTCAAAAGGGTACCTTATTTTTATTTCTCAGAAGGTAGAGTCTAAACCCATAAACACAAAATCTAATTATTCATCCTTCCAACCATCCTATGCTGTGAAGTTGTAGGTATAGAAAAAAATGAAGAGTGAGACTGATCATAGACCTTGGTGACCACAATGTGGCACCAGGAGAGAACATTTACCCTTTTTCTGTCCAGTGTGAGATGACCATATATTTACCATTGCGTTTAAGCAGTGATGTAACAATCCAGCTTTACCCTAGGCTATCCTACCCCTGACATTTGTAGAGTATAAATAGAGACCCACGTACCACATGTCTAAAAGTTATAAATTAAACTCATAGGTCATTTAAGAAAGTATGTTTAATGGAGTGGCTTGAGAATAAATGTTAAACAGTGGGGTCTCCGAAGGGCAGCGGTGGGAATGCTGACTGGTAGCATTTCCCAATTTTCAAGCCACCAACGTGATACCACTGAACATGAGGTTGAGAAGAGATTATAACAATAAGCTCTTCCAAGACTTTATGAGATGGCATTAGCACACCACTGTACCTAACTTCCTTCCTTGATGGATATACCTCTAATGTTAGGTTCCGATTTACAAGTCTTGGACTGCTGAGAATCTTATACCAGAATCGAGTCTCTTCTGTCACTGGTCTCTGATAAGATCTCTCAGTTCCAGACATAGTCTGACCTTTTTCTCTCACCCTTGGCTCATCTTATACAGCTAGGGACTCATATGATTACATGTTGAAAACCCATACACACCGCTAAGCTGCATTTATACTGACCATATCCAAATCCCTTTCTTGTAAATAGCTGGCCCTTTGGATACCTCTTGGGAAAAGCTTACACATACCCTAAAACAACAATTTAGGACAGCCTGGGGAGGAAATTCCAGGATTTGAAGTACCTATGATTTTTTTTGAGTTGGGGCTAGTGGTACATGGACTCTTGCGTAGAAATGTTCCCTAGTTCCTGTGGCTGCCTCACTCTGCAGAGAGGAGTATAAGCCAAGGACAACCAGAGAAGAAGTACCTGAAGATTAAAGCCTACGATGGCGTGCCATGCCTGAATTTGAGATTGAGATGAAAGCTCTGAGAGCAATACGTTTCAGGTGTAATTGCATACATCTCCAAGGATAAATGGCCTCTGCAATATTGATGAACAAACCTGAACATCCGATTACCCAGTTTCAAGACTTCTGAGTCACTCTCCAGTTATCATGGCAGCAGCAACATTCAGTAGCCTGGAGTGCCTTGGTGTTGCGCAGGGGACCTGAGAGAAGAAGCTGAGATGCCTCTACGTTTCAGCGGAACCCCATGGAGCTGTGGAAATGATGTCTCACACCCTCTTTAGTTTTATTCCACCAATCTTTAACCTTCACTTTGCTTCAGCTGCCTGGGTACAGGTCCTCTCTGAAGGTCCCAGGCTATTTCTCAGTACTCTTCCTTTGCTAGAACTGGTGCCATGGGAATTCCCCCTTCCTCTCCTGCCCCTGCTCTATTCCACACCTCTGTCTGGATGATAATTGTCCAGCCATTCAGGCATCCTGCAGGCCCCCTCCCAACAGAGCTTCTCAAATTTTTGCACCAAATTCCTTTACCCTAGAGAACACTGACCACACTTCTAAAGACCTAGGATGTAGCACTCCCACAAAGGAGAAATGATTCTCTTTTTTTAAAGATTCCTTGTCTTATCTTTTAAAAATTAATGTTGTCAACATTAAAAGTCACACTATCATCGTGGCTGTTTTTTGTTTGTTTGTTTTCTTTTTGTTTTTAGTTTCAAGTGTACAAAACAATGTAATAGTTAGACATTTCATTCCTCAAAAAGTGATAACCCCGCGCCCCCAACGTGGCTGTATTTTAATCTTTGTTTCTGTCTTTCTCATTAGACAGACTCCCAGTTCTTTGAGGAAACAGTTTCCTTTACGCTCATTTTGACTCATTAGTCCTTAGCAATGTCTGTTATATTGTAGAACTCAATAACTTTTCACTAAATAAATAAATAAATAAATAAATAAATAAATAAATAAATAAATGATTGAACACAATGTATAAAGAAGGAAAGAAAGAAGGAAACAGTGAATAAAAGGAAGGGTATAGATGGAAGGAAGAAAGAGAAAGAATATATTAGTAAATAAATAAAAGGCACCTCAGAAACTGATTTGTTATAGTACAGGGGATAATTATCACAAGGGCTTTTGTAAACTGTGAGGAATATTTAATCTTATAATTTAAATAATTAAAGTCTGTAATCATCTATTTCTGTTGTTGAGTCGAAGTATATTAACCAACATAAAGGCTTGTGAGCAGGCTGCTTTTGTGTGATTTGACAATGTCAGAGAAGCAAAGTTAGTTATGGCATAGGCTGTTGGGCAGACGTCCAAATGTCCAAAGATTACAATCATTGGTGCCCCTGTTTTATGAAAAATCCATTGATGAAAATGTAAGATGTCATATCAAAGAAATAAAGATTTAGTGCTCACTTCCTAGTATTAAATATCTTTAAAGAATCTTGTCAGAGGATGTTTTATAAGTAGTTCTGTTTTTTAAATCCTACTTTTGAGAGCATTGGTGCAGGTTGAAAAATGATCAACTACTTAACAGATACGTGGCAGTTAGGAAAATTTAGGTTGATGAAGAACTAACACCTGGATATCCAAAGGTCTACACAAATAGTTTAAACAAAGTCATAAATATGAAGGTACTAATGTAGGTACTGAATATCCCTTTTCCCTCAATGGAAATATATTTATTGTTGATATTTTTAAATGATAAATGTAACATATACTCATAAAAAGGAGTCAATAAGAAATAGCATTGAATATTTCCTGACACATTTTTCTACGCACATACTGCATGTATGTACATATTCAATTTTCTTTTTATTTATTTTTAACAGTACATATACTGATATACTTTCATGTCAATAAATATAAACTCACACCATCGGTAATAATATCTGTATAATATTTTATCTACAACTTATCTAAGTAGCTTCATCTTATAGAGATCTAAAAATTCCCCATTTGGTTTCCCAATTTTTTTATTTTTTTTTAACCTTGTAAGTGATGAACAGTTTTACTCATACATACATTTCTCTGGACAAACAGAATTTAGATAAATTTCTAAAAGGTAAAACCTTATTTATCACATGTAAAATTTGACAGCATTTAAGATTTTCAGAATTGGTTTTGATAATGTGAAGTCACCAGGAATTTCTATACTCTACCTTTAGAATATATCCTGAATATGGCTCCTTATCACCAACGCGGCCATTTTTACCCTAGCACAAGCTTCTACCATCTTTTTCCTGGACACTTGCAATTGGTATCTTCGACATCTGCCCCCGCACTGTACTCGTATGTTCCTGCTATAGAAGCTAGAGTGATTCTTTTAAATTTTGCGTCAAATTATGTAATTTCTCTATACAAAATTCTCCAATGGCTTCTTGTCTCACTCAAGAGTGCAACCCTATCTCCTTACTCTGATGACGAAACCCTGAATGATCCAGCCCCATCTTATTTTTAACTTTCTCTTACACCGTTCATCCCCTTCTCCTCCTAGATTTTTCTTTTCTATAGGAAGCAAAGAGTATCCCTCCTTTTGTTCTTTGCACTTACTCTTCTCTTAGCCTTACATGCTCTTGTTCTTCTTTTGAAGATGGATCAATCTACCTTGTAATTCAGATCTTAAAGTCAAATTCTTAGAGGCTACTTCTTTGACAATCATAAAAAAACAGCCATCTGGTTTTCCTTAACATAGCATGTATTCTATGTCTCCACTGAGCGTTTATCACTGTGAGAAGTTCTTCTTGTTTATTTGCGTATTATTTGTGTAAAGCCTGGCTCTCCCTGACTAGAGCAGCACTTCCATGACAGCAGGGACCTATCTACTTATGCCTTCCAGTACCTGGCAGATAGTAGGAGCTCCATCGTTTTAAAACTGCATTTGTATTGCTCCTGGCGTGTTTCCTCTTAGATCGAAAAGTGCACTGAGGTGAAGGAGTATAGGTTGGGATATAATTGCTCATTAAAATCAAATCAGACTTATATGGAAATAAAACTGCCTTCATGAAAACATTTATCCAGCACGGGTAAGTACAAGGTAGCCAAGGATATATTAATTATTATTCTTTGGACCTTGGGACAATCTTTATGATTAAATCTAGCTTAAAAAAATAATTCTTTCAATGACAGGGCATTGAGGGATGTAAATAAAAACCTGTGGCTCAAACTTTGACACATTAATGACATCATGGTTCATTTTATGCAGTTTCCATGCACGTGTTGTGCAATTTTGAGTTTAAAGACTGTATGTCAGAGCTATTCAATTAGGTTTAAAAAAACCTCAGCAGCTTTACATGCTCCAGTGATATTCTGGGTTTAGAGAAAGATGTTGGTAGCCTTCTTCAGAAATATGAAGAATTTGTTTGTTAAGAAGATTAAGAAAATTGTTAAGACAGTTTTTTATACCTGTATTTTTCTTCCCTAAAAGACTGTATGCTCTTTCAGTCTTTATGTAGGCTAGTACCATGTCATATATTTCCATAACAGAAAAATAAAAATTGAATTGCTATCCTTTATTCTTTGTCATTCACATTCTAATGATCAACCAGGCATGTTGTTTTCCATACTGTGTGTTATTATTAATCATTATTCTCTCAGAGCATCAATAAAACAGCCTAAGAACTGCTCTGTAGATGGATCTAAAGAGTTTGGTCACTAATGTATGACTAACCTCTTTCTTTTAGGCCCCATATGACTGATCTACATGTCACAAAGAAATCCAGCCTCGTGTGTGTCTCAACAGGCAGTTTCTCTTTGGTTTATCAGAGGCCCTGAGCTTGGGCACGGCTCCAACCCTGGGAGTAACTCCTTCTAGTATCTATTAAACTATGAGATGTGAGTCCTTGTCTCACTTTCCCGCTTGAAGGCATCCGTTTATGCTTATTTCCATCCGTCAATTGATGGATTGATACAGAAACTTAAACACGTCATTTGTTTTTCCGTCCATTCCCTTTGTAGCAGTTGTGGATTCACTTCTGGTGCCAGATTGAGTCCAGGGTGATTTTAAAGTCTAATAAAGCAAGGGAAATCTCTTCTTTGCTGGATTTTTTTTTTTTTTTTTTTTTTTTTTAACATTCGTTAATATGCAGCAATCAGGGGAGAGATGAAATCTGTGGCTCATGTTCCAGGGAGGAATCCAATTTGGATTTTATGGATGTTGCTGTCACTGGTCAGACATTGCTTTGTTCTTTCACCAAGGATGCAGCATTGGGAGTTTACTGCTGTTCCTGCTAATGTAGATCTCTCTGACTGTTTGGGTTGAGAGCATTTCCGTTTTTATGTATTGGAGTAATTAGCCCTCCTGACCATATCTCAGGAAGTGTCTGGATTGCAGGATTAGGATAAACATCTTCAGTCAGGCTTTCTGAGTGTGATCAATGTGGGGCGTTAGCATCTCATTTGATGTGTTTTTATCAAGGCTATGGGGTTTTCTGGCTCTTCCTTTGAAGAGGCTCTCTTTCATTTCTCGAATCACCAGGGCTGGGCTTGAATGACTGGGACAAAGTTAAAGACACTTTTTCAAGCAATTTATACGTCCAAGACCCCACTTAATCCTGGCCGCTTCCTGGGTCCTTTTCTCAGCACCCACAAGGGAGAGCGAACTCTGTCTCACCTTTACTCCCACAGAACTAAAATTCTCAGAAACTCTTAAAAACACCATTTACCAAAACAACTTTTGTGCATATCTTATAATTGACTGGGCTGTCATTTCTTTGAGGGCATAGGATCACCTTGTTATTAGATACTGTTCTCAATGCTGAGGCTAGAGTAATAAGCATAATAGATAAAGGCCAGGCCTTTATGGAGGTTACATTATAGTCAAGCAAATAAGCAATAAACAAATAAAATGGGGGGGGGGGATCATAGCATTAGTGCTAAGTACTTTGAGGAAACTAAACATGAGTCTTATAATAAAAAGTGTCTGCAATAGAGTTGGCAACATGTGATGTGAGACCTACACGACGGGAAGACATGGCTGGAGATAATTTTAAACATGCCCCGCCCCCACCCCATCCTTACTACTTGTGTGACCTTAAGCAGATTACTTCTTCTAAGTGTTAGTTACACCTAGTGTTAGCAGAGTGTAATAATAATAGTTTCCAATAAGTAAATAAGTTAACATGCCTAAAGCACAATGCTTTACACTTAACAGCACTCTATAACTATTGCTGAATCGTTATTATTAATAACAATAATATTCTTATTGCCCCTATGAAGACACTTAATTTCAAAGTAAAATCATCGGCATGTTTTTAGCATGGGGCTACTTGAATGCCTAACAATGCTTAGCATACTGTGTACTAAGCCGTTCATGTCATACCCTACAATTTTCTTTCTGAAATTTCTAATTTAAACCAGCTACTTCATGACTACCTGGTCTGAAGTTTCTAGTATAGAGAATACAAAATATAGGACATGGACCTTGTTTTCAAATATATTGTCATCAGTTGAGGATTTTATGAAGTCTGTGGCCCTTTTGGTAGCATGTATCAAATTGGCTTTTCTATCTTGATTGGCAGGGTTTATTTCAGCCTTTCTTCTTTCGTGAAGCATGATAATGATGGTGGAGAAATTAAAAATAAAAGTTATAGTCAACCATATGGGATGGGTTACATAAATTATCAACATGTTTACTCCTACCAATAAATGTCAGGTTGTATAGCAAATCATAATCTGAAGATAGATTTTACAAAAATAAAGTAGGTTATGAAAATATTCTGAAAGAAAATGCTTCAAAATGTTAACAGTGATTAAGTCTGGGTGGTGGGATGGTTGGATTATGAATTACTTTAATTTTCTTCTTTGAACGTTTCTATATTTTTTGAACGTCTCCAGAAAAATATTCATTCGTTTTCAAATCCAATAAAGTAAATTAATTACAAGCAAGATTAAAGAAAATAAGGAGATTCACAATCACTACAAAATAAATTCAAAGAAAATGACAGCACATTAAGTAATTTAACAAGATATCCCTAGGCTGAAATATGGCCCACATTTTCAGTTAAATCATGATATTTTTTATGATCTTAGGACAACAAACTCTCTTTTGAAGAAACATAGAAAATATCCTCTGGTTATTGTCTATTTCCAAGCCCCAGATCAAATAGACAAGAAATGGTGTGACTACACACTTGTTCCAGAGTCTCTTATTTCTCTACCCTGCACTGTGTCTATATTTATGTCATCAAAATAGGTTCGAGTATGATGAGACATGAGAAGAACATTCTATTCCCTGGTTTATCCTACTCTGAACTGCCCTTCAATCCTTTCCAACTGCACTGAGACTGTACTTCTGTTATGACTGCTAATGTGTAAATTGTTCTCACTAGAAACTGGCCTCCAGGAATGCAGAAATAATCTAACTCAATCTTGTATCTCTGGTACCTACAATGCTTGCTCTGTTAGTACTACATTAATGTTTGCAGAATTTTTTAAGTTGCTACCATTTTCTCCCAAATTCACTCTAGATGTCATAAGTGTGGGCCCTGTTAAATTCTTAAATTCTGGATTCCCTAAGAACCTGAGAGCCAAGTGGCTCATATCCCTAAGGTCACCTATGTATTGTACTAACATTTCAAGGATTTCCTTGCTTTCTGGCTTTCTTTTCCTATTTAGAAAGTCCTGGCAATAAAATACTTTAGAAAGCAGCACCATGTCTGGCAAATCTTTGTTTTCTGACCTGTAACAGAAATTAGCCTCTCAACAAAATCGTAATTCTCTAACTGTAGGCCGAGTACAGAACTTTAATGTAAATGACAATTGCAGGAGCCCTTAAAAAGGAGATTGGGGTGGAGGGTAAGGTCATGTGACAAGATTTCTACAGTCTCAGCCTTTCTCTTTGGCTTTTAGAAGAGCTGATTGACAGGTAAAGCATAAGGCTTAGGCTGCCAGGAAGAAAAAAAAAAGTGGTAATTTTAATCATTTATTCAAGTCTGTAAATATCCTGTATAGCTTTCAGGCACGAAACAATCTTCCTATAGAGAGACAAACCCAGGATGTGGTTACAAGGTAGAGTTCTACCCCTTTGTGTTAAAGTGCCTTAATGATCAGGAAAAAAATAGATTTGCATAAACACTGCTTATGGAAAGCACTTAACACAATAGTTACTCAAGACACACTTCAGCACAAGTGGATGTGACCAATATGATGAGTCATCCTATGTGGTTTAAAGCCACCACAAGTGAACATTTTTAAATTCAGCCTTCATGAGCCTAGAACACCTTTTATAAGACTTTGATAGTAACTAAGGCATTGACAAAATACACTTAGCTATTTAGCTATTTTATTGCATCATGAGATTGAAGGACAATCTGATTTAAAAATGATTCAGGTAAGTGGTATATGAATGCCAAAGTTTCTCATACAATCAGCCTGAATCTTTTCTTTTTCTCTCCAGGTCTCATGTCATAAGTTATGCGTGCAAGCACATACACACACAGAGTGACATCATCTTAATACATGAGTAATATAGTCAAGATAGAAATATAATTGGCAACAATATCTTCCTATGTAAGCACATTAGTGATGCTTACATAATCTTTTGGCATTGATCATTCTCTGGAGTCTGAAGTATGGTTTTCAGTTTCAGTTTCATAGCACTAGTTTAAAAAAGACCTTTGATCTTTGAAGAAAGGTAAAATGAAAGATGTTGATTACTATACTGAATATGTCTTTGATACCTCTCTTAAAAATGTTTGGAGATATCTTGGCATATTTAAATCATGTGTGAGAAAACCTGGCCAGATGGTCATTACCAGCAGAGTAATGGTGGCATTAGAAATTGATCATGGCATTTATTTCTGTTGATATCAAACAGAATCAGCAAAGTGCCCTAGGAAGACATGGCAAATCGACTAGAATGATCATGAGAAATAAAATCTACTTTTCATTCATAGTTTACATCAGACAATGTAAAAATCAGGGATGTGATTTTCAGGTATCCACCCTTACCTGAGTGAACATTCGGTAACTCCATGTTTTGCAGTAACAGTTATTACCAAGGTTCATTCTAAATTGCTAGTTACTTCATTTTTCTAATGAGTTTTTTACTCATTTTTCTAATGAGTATTTTAATGAGTTGTCTATCATATATTATTTTTATTTTGCATTCTTTGTAGAGCCTAGCATAACATGGAGCCCACTTTAGTGTAATCAATCAAAATTCATTGATCAAATAACTGATATGGTGATGATTTGTCTAAAAGCTATTTTGGTGCAAAGGAAATAATTTTGTACCAAGAGTCAAAACATTTGAATTAAATTTCTCTTTATCCCTGAAACTAGCTGTGGTCTGATACAAGTGTTTCAACTTCTCTGGACCATGGTTTCCTCATTTATGAAAATGGGGCAAAAATTAAATATTTGCATTAATTTTTCTGAGACATCTGCATGGATGACTATTCAAGCACTTTAAAAAGAGTAAGGTGCAAAAAAAAAAAATACCTATTTTCAAAGGTCTAACTGTTTTCTTTGTTTGTTTAATTGTTATTCTCTCCATTTCCCATGTTTGTTGTCTCAATTTTACTTTGACTAGAGAGTCCCAGTTTTCAATAGGGTCTGGCTCTAAGAAATGGTAAAAATACCCCTCTCCTATACACACTACATCAAATACACAAAAAAATATATACACAAAATGAGAAGAACTAATAAAGAAATTCTCGTGAGTCACTGATTCCCTAAAAGTTTGACTCAGTTCTATTCACCACCAAAGTAACTATTGGAGCCCCAGTAATCTCATATCCAGAGAAAACCTCAGTATTCCTCAAAGATGAGGTGTGATCAACAAATACGTGAATGTTTAAGTTAAAAAAAAAAATTACAGTAAAAGACACATTGCCATTAACCCCCTCAAAATACTCCCCCACACTTCGACCACCCTTATCCCATCATTCTTGCCACTTTCTGAAGCAGTTCTAGAAGTTCTCTTCCATGAGTGTCTTTACTTCATCCTCTATCATAACAATGCTCCGTGTCACACATCATTTCTGGTACGGTAATTTCTGTCAGATGAAAACATTATGGTGTGTCCTCATCTACTTTATTCTCTGGATCTGGCACCGTGTGACTTCTGGCTCTTCCCCAAAGTCAAAAGGACCATGAAAGGTAAACCTTTTGAATCGATTCAGGACATCGAGGCAGCCATGATAGCGCAACTATAGACACTCACAAAAGAGGACTTCTAGAACTGCTTCAGAAAGTGACAAGAAAAATGGGATAGGTGTGTTCAAAGTGAGGGGCAGGGGGGATATTTTGAGGGGAATTGATGGCAATGTGTCTTTTACTGTAATAATTTTTTTTATTTAAACATTCACCGTATTGTTTGATCACACCTTGTTTCACCTGCCATTTTGTATATGCTGTTCACTTTCCCAGAAAAACCTTTTACTAGACAAACAGCTGTGCCTCCTTCAAGATGAAGCCAGAGAGCCAACTCCTCAATGAAGACTTTATAATAAAGTTGGATGCTGTGTCTGCAGTGCTTTCTTAATATTTTAATCATATCTCCGTGAAAGCAGTTATATATTGTAATTTTTAAAAATATCTGTTCATATATCTGTCCCTCTCCACTACTTAAAAGCAGTCCTAGCTTAAGCATGTCTAGTTTATCTTATGAGGATATATTAGACACGCTCCTATAAGATTCTGGAGCCCATCTAATCTCCTATTTCAAGGTAAGTCTCAGAATGCTCTTCAAGACATTCTTGACCTTTTTCTATTACTATAAAATCTAGTCTCTGAGGCTTATACATTTCAAGTCCAGAATCTTCTTTTAGAATCTCTAGAAAGTTTTTAGCCTTTCTAAAAATGAAGCTTATCAGAGCAGAAGGTGAACAAGAAGACTTGAGGTCCTGTTATGTTAATTATTTTTAAAGAAGAATAGATTATCATATTTTAAAACTAAAAATCATAATTTTCCTTCATGTTGCTTCTCTGATTATCTGCATATGTTACTTAAGAAACCATGGTCTAAATTCTTAGAGCCTTGCTCCTGGTCTTCTGATCTTGACAAGAAAGCTGACTTATACAAGCACCTGACTGGCATTTGACAATTCCCAAAGGGATTGCTTTCAAAGTATGGCATTTCACATTATAATAATTTTCTCATCTCTAAATTTACCTCAGATATCTATCTTTACGTGCCTGTGAATCTGTGTATACAGATTTCATATTTAACAGTATATTGGATCACAGGTTTAAAGCATTAATTAGTAACCAACCTAAAATGGCAAATACATTGGCCAAACACTTAGAAAATTACTTCTTTCTTCTCTACCTCCACCAATACTTCTTCCTAGACAAATCACCATTATTGGTGATCTCTGACAACAGACCTCTCTAAGTACGCTTCTGTCATTTACTTGGTAGATATGTTCACTGCAGCAAACAATCCCTTGTCATCAAGTTTTCCAGATGTTTGCACAGCGGGTTCAGTGTTTTTAAACTATCTAAATGACGGTCCCAAATGACAAATGTTCATTATCAAAATTAAAGCTTATTACGAATTACCTGCCAAGTACAATGTGTCAGGAGAGACTGAATGAATTAGAAATTGTGTCCATTGAGAATGAATGAATAAGAAAAAACATAAATGAGGCAAGCTATTACACATCCTGCAGGTACATGAAAAGAATTTTAAGTAACAGTAATTTACTAAAAGCTATTGCATTAATACTTTTGACTTACTTTTAAAAGGCCCAACCCTCCCTATTGCCATGGGTTGGGCTTCAACTTTGTTAATGAAAGGAATAACGGCTAAGAAAGACAAGGACAGTGTCTAACATGAACCTGTTTTTCTCTTTTTTAATCATTATCCACATAGACTCAGCTTTGCTATACTAGGAAGAAAAAACATGGCCTGATACAACCATCAAAAAATTGAACTCAGTTCTCTCTCTTTGCTGCCTTTTAGCTGTGTGGTCTGCTTTTGGTCACTAATCCTTGAATCCCAATTACCTCCACTGTAATGTGGGAATAATAGGTAACCAGTTTGTTGTGAAAATTAAATAAAAATAATTTCTAAATGTGCTTTGTAAACTGCAAAGTACCATGAATACATACTGATGTCAAAATATCATTAACTCCCACATATTAAATGGGCCAGATACTACGTAAGCCTTCACACATAATATTTTCTTCAATCTTTACAATTGTTTAAGGTATGTAATACCATCTGAATTTTATAGATGCAAAAACTGAATCTTGTATAGAAGTAATTGGCCTAAGAAGCTGCTAACTTGGATTGTACAAGATTGGAACCAAAATGCCCTACTTTAAGAACAAGCCCTCAACCTCTCTGTTGTGATACTGACCTTTAGTCATTAAAACCTAATGCTAACTGATGCCACTTTGGCTCAAAACATTTTGGAGCGGCCATTGAAAACTGCCTTCAGATCCAAATTTATTGAGGTACACAAAGCAAGTGGCCTGATGACACTATAGACAATTCTTCTCTTTGACCCCAAAGAACATCATCCAGTCTGATCATCTGATCACCCTGTATTTTAGGCAGGAAAGCAATGAATATCCAGAGCCAAAAGTTCTATCTTTTAGAAGAATACAAAATTGAAATTTATTTTCAAGATGGGTGTGGATCTCGGATCTTCACATCCCCACAATGCTGGATACAATATCAATTGTAACACTAAGCACCTGGTATTTTACTTAAATATCCAACTTTCAACCAGCTAAAAATTTTAACTACTATATCCCAGAACTGAGAATACAAGTTTCACACTAGTATTTGAAGAAATGAATGATGTAAATTTTCTCATTCCTTCCTAGGAACATTTTGGGTCCCAGACAGAGAAATATGAAACCAGGCTGACCACAGAGTCAGGGATTGCTTCATAGGACAAAATAGAACATCTAGATTTTCCATCTTTAAAATTATAATCAGCAGCAGGAAGCAAAGCAATACCACTGTCCCTGTTATAGGAATCTAAAGGCTTTTTATAGAATGCACAGCAGCAAATGTTATCGCTATGCTTGAAAAAACCATTTTCATTATCAGTTGCTTTTTTTTCAATTGATTATGACTTTTCCTTTAAAAAATGCATCTAGGCAAAAATTTTCTATGCTTGATTTAGCCCAAGGGAAATTTTTTGGGGGGTAGTGAGGGAGAGAGTATTCTGAACTGAACTCCTTCTGCTGCCTTGAAGCTATGCACACATGGACAAAATATATCACATTCTACTGAAACTTTTTTAACTCCTATTACTTAGAAAGAGCTTAACAATGAAAAATCCAGCTTTATGGTATTGCAGCGCTTATTGTGTAAGCCAATGAAAGGCACAAGGTTAAGATTCTATTCTCAAGTCACAAAGTTTTGAGTGGCAGGAGAGAGGATGGTCTTAGAGTCATTTCTTCTTGGTTTAAAGAGGTTGCATTGGACTGAAACCTCTTAAGAACACTGAAGATTCATCAGTTCATGTTAGAAACCTGTAAGGTACAGACCATCAAAGTTAAGGCTAGCATATAGTTAAGACAAACTGAAGTAATGCAGACCACTCAAGGTGGACTATGAATGCATTTATATGTCTGGTTCCGCCTAAGCCTTTTCTAACCATGGAGGGAAGGCTAGAGATAGAGTTTTTTGTTTTTTTTTTAAAGATAATCAAAGCTCTTTAAGATTCTTCAGAGAAAAATTACATAGATGAGAAATCTGAGGCTATACCCAATATGCTGAACAAACAGCGAGTACTCCCTCAGAGCAAATACTAAGACATGTTTGAGCAAAGCAGGCAATTTAGAAGTCTAGGACAAAACAGTCTTTCTATTTCATAGAAAAGACAAATAATTTTAGAACAACATTTGATTTAGTAGCTGTAAGGGACCTCTGAATTTAAATTTCGATATATAAATCCCAATTTTGCCATGTAAAATTAATAATGGATTTCTCTAAAGCCAAACCCTCTTCAACCTCCGCTGTAATTCTCTTAAGAAAGCATTAAATGAAAGCATTTCACTTTAGTTGAAAATCAATGGCACTTCAGTGAAGCATGCATCTCCCAAGTATTATGGAGTCGAGAATCATATAGTTCTGCTAGTAAGACACAGGGCCCTGGCTTTTGTGGTAATAACTTTATACAACATAGGAGCCTTTGAAAAAAATTAATACAAAATGAAAGGATTGAAAATCCAATGTGAGCGTGCTCAAAGTGTCTTTGAAATGTCAACCCAACTATATCATAATGTAATTAATGACGATGATGTGGTAATAATAGGAATAAAGACAGTAGTAAGTAGAAACAATATTTAATTACTGCGCACTATAGACCAGACACTTGCTAATACTTCATAGCATTGTCTCATTTGACTCTCTCAAGAACTTTGCGACTTGGTATCATTAGCTATATTTTCAGAGTAGATTTAAAGAAGGAAGTGCTGCATGTAGAGACATACAACAAATTTAAGATGGATTAAAATAGTTCATTATATGTTAATCTATGGCCACTTTGACAACAGTTTAAAAGGTATAATAAATTCCATCTACTTAGAAAGTTCTTTCTCCCTTTTCATGCGGATAACATTGTATTTGTCTTTCACTTTGGCCATGATAAGGATGAATAAGACCTAGGTCCTGTCCTCCAGGAACTCAGTCTGAAAAGGACATAAAACATGCATTGAAAATCCAAATGTAATTCATGGTGGTTTATGGTAAATTCTGTAACACAAGTGTGTTGAAACCTATAGGTAAGTAGAAGAAGGAAAACAAAGCCTAGGGTCAGGGGCTTGGGTTAGAGGAGAGAAGAGTCAGGAAGTCTCCTTACAGAAAGAAGCAGTTCATTTGGGTTTGGAAGGTGGGTACAGTTTCAACAGACAGATAAGAGGCCCAGGGAAATATTGACGTGCAATGCCTTCCAGGATAGGGTATAGTCAGAATGCCAAGGTGGCTGTAATTTGTATATATATATATCAATGAGCAGTAACCTTGGTAAAGATTAGGTTATAGAAGGTCTCCACTGACAGTCTAAGAAGTTTAAACTTTATTTGGCATTAAATAGAACATTTTGTAGTGAAGTAATAATATGGTCAGAGCTCTGGTTTGAAAGATTTAGTTTAGCAATACATTAACCTCATTTTTCCATTTTTTTTGTTACTCCATTGATGAATGATTATTGTCTTATTAGCATGTGCTAGGACCTCCATTAGGTAATGACAACATAATGGTGAACATGACTCACTATCTGCTTTCATAGAAATTATAATCAAGACATTTAAATGTAAAACAGGATAATGTCACCAATACCGTTAAGAGAGAAAGTACAAGGCAGCACCTTCTCTAGCACTGGAATAAAGAGAAAAACTTCCTGTAGAAAGTGACTTCAAATTGTGTGTATGGCATATGTGTCTGTATAAATGTACATGTTTTGGTAGGAGGGTTAATATGTGAAAAGGCTCAGAGGGGAAAATGTTTTCTGGGAACTTGATGTAGGGTCATTGGCTTTCCAACCACACAGATTCTTTATAACCTCAGTTATGTGCACAAGGGGAGGCTGTCTCATCCTGCAGAGAGGGCTTAACCATTAGTCAACTTCCAGAAGAACCAATCAAGCATTATGAACAAGGACCTTATGAAAGCAAATTTGTTGAATTGAATTGGCGTTCTTCATAGACCTGGAAATCATCTGGTCTGCCTTTAACAAAAAGAAACAAACAAACAAACACAAAAATTACTGAATATGAAGGATTCGGTCAAGCCTGAAATCAGCACCGTGATTGAGTGTGGCTTTTAGTGTTCATTCAATCACTCAGTTATTCAGGAAGTATGTGTTTTTAATCAACACTGTGGAACCCACTGTACCAAGCCCTTGCCTTATCTAATCCTTTAGTCATAATTAATCATTTCCTCTAAATACTTATCCTCGTTTTTTCTGTACCTCTTTATAACACTTTTTATAGTTTGATTCTGTCACTGTGAGTTGTGTAAATGAGGTCAGACAATTAAGCTCCCAAACTCATCCTAAAAAAAGTACTACATACCTCATTGTTGAATATCACTGCAGTAATCTTTGAAATACTTCCCTTGGGAAACTATGACGCCAGTGCCTAGTCCACCCTTCAAAGCAATTTTGGAACTCTTTTTCTGGAATGGCCATCAGAGCTGTCATCGTATTACCCTTGATGTCTTGAATGCCATCAAAATGTCTTCCTTCCAATATTTCCTTTATCTTTGGGGGACAGATCACGTGAGTAGGGAGGGTGTTCCAATACAGTTATTTGTTTCCTGGCTAAAAACTCCCTCACAGACAGTGCCGTGTGAGCTGGTGCATTGCCGTGACGCAAGAGCCATGAATTTTTGGCAAAAAGTTGAGGTTGTCTACCTTTTTCACGCAGCCTTTTCAGCATTTCTAAATAGTAAACTTGGTTAACTGTTGGTCCAGTTGGTACAAATAGTAATGAATAACCCTCTGATATCAAAAAAGGTTAGCAACATCCTTGCAGCAAGTTTGCAAACTTAATTGTCTGACCTTGTATAGTAGACATCCATGAATGTTGGAATTGTTGTTAATGTCATATACTTAATTAACATTGACTTTCCCAACTGGACTTACAAAAATTCACTGGTCAGAACTATTGTTTATAAATCAGAAGGTAGGAGATAGAATCTTTGAGATCTGAATGTGGACCACTCTGTGGATTTACAGGAGAAATGTTCCCTGTGGAAAGTGAAATATAACAGAAATATGAAGAGTAATGCTTACAAACAGGTTTCATTTTACGCTGGTTAAATTAGTCCCTCATCTTTTCATCACAGTCAATTTCTTTCCTTTTCTTAGTACATGTCCTGCTTATTTCACTGAATCCTTGTCTACCTCTTGATTCCTATTTATCATTTACTAGACTCTCCAAAGTTTGCCACAAGTGAGTGCCACATGTGGGTGGCACATATTTTCAGATATAACTTTTTCTCCTTTATCTTGCTGGAGCTCAATGAGGAAACAACTGGACAAGCAAACTCAAGGAAATCAAAGTTCAAAAGAGAGAAAAACACATAAAAATAAAGAAATAGATGTAAAAAGAGAGTTAGGGATACAATTTGTACAGATGGATTAATTTTAGTGTGACAAAGGGAAAGGGTGACAGACTTTTGCTGGTTCAATTGGTCAAAGATGATTTGGATGATTGAGTTACAAGGTGTGGAGTTCTACAGAGCACATACTTATTAGATAATTGAAATCTCTCGCACTTATTTGAGCTAATAGATTCAATCCTTAAAGCTCAATGCTGTCAAGTACTGGAGTTATATAATCAAAAAGAGAAACAATACTCTTAGAAAAAAATAATTCATTAAACAAAGTAAGAACTTTGTCCTTAGAAAGTTCACAAGTATATTTAGCTGCCCATTGCTATATGGGAACTTCTTTAATGTTGGAGGCAGTAATGGGACAGAAATTAATCAGTTGGGGCTGGTTTTAAGAAGTGGCTTTAGCCCCTAAGTGGTTTGCCAAGTTTCTGTTAAACATCTCACATTATTGAAGATACAAGTCAAAATTACTTATCAGCAGTTCTTCTAAATAGCAAGGAGCATATATTAAAGAGGCCATGGAGGAATTTCTAATGAGAAAAAATGCTCTTACTTTTTGAGAAATTAACTGCTCCAATAAATTGCAAAGATAAAGTAGGAAAAGTTATCACAATAATGTCTGTTGTAATAAAACTAAACTGGATAGCTGATAACAGTTAAAATGCCAGAAGGTGAGTTAATGAAATACCATTCTCTTAAAAGCCCCTTTGGTCCTTACTCTGAAATATAATACTGGCACTCTCTTATAAAGGATATGGTGGAAGCTACATGAAAACATTGTATATGTACATGTTCTACAGATTCATTGCCTATGAACTTTTGAATATCTATAAAGTTATAAAAAGCAGAGTATATTAAATGAAACTTTCAAGAAGGTAAAATAAAATAATCCTAGGACCTAAAATTGATTCTTAAAGTGCAAAAATGATGAAAGTCTGTGGAGAGAGAAATCAGTCTGAATTGCTAGCTGGCACTGGAAATTTTCTATCAAAAAAGACGAGAATGGGATAAAGATGGAGTCACTGAAGTCTTTCTAACACTTTCTGTGGACTCATGAAGGTGGGAGAGGCTGGAACCCTGCATTATTATTTTCTGCAGTCAAATTCCTAAGCAAGTTGAAGATTGTAGCAATGCCGAGGGACTCATAAGTATAATGAGAGAACAGAAAAGTAAACAAACATAAATAGCATAAATAGAAATTGGAAAGTAATCTTAAGTAGGAGAGTTTGGGGCTAATAGTTTTACTGTTCGTTATTAAACTTCTCTCATACATAGTAATGATCAACGTACCCTGAACAGTAAAACGTGTGTGTATGTGTATGGAAGGAGAGAGAGAGAGAGAGAGAGAGAGGACTGAGAGGGTGGAGACCACCAAAGTTGAGAAAGCCTTAGAAAGCCAAAGATACTATATACTGAGGTCTGACAATTAAGTTCGAGAACACATCCTAGAAAAAGTGCTACATAACTCATTGCTGAATATCACTATAGTCACCTTAGAAGTACTCCCCGTGGAAAGATATGCACCAATGAAAGTGCCTAGTCCACACTTCAAAGCAATTTTGGATCTCTTTTTCTGGAACGACCATCAGAGCTGTCATTGTATTACCCTTGATGTCCTGAATGTCATCAAAATATCTTCCTTTCAATATTTCCTTTATCTTCGGTAAAAAAAGAAGTCACTGAGGGCCAGATCAGGTGAGTAGGGAGGGTGTTCCAATACAGTTATTTGTTTACTGGCTAAAAACTCCCTCACAGACAGTGCCATGTGAGCTGGTGCATTTTCGTGATGCAAGAGCCATTAATTGTTGGCGAAAACTTCAGGTCATTTTCATCTTTTTCATGCAGCCTTTCCAGCACTTCCAAATAGTAAACTTGGTTAACTGTTTGTCCAGTTGGTACAAATTCACAATGAATAATCCCTCTGATATCAAAAAGAGATTAGCAACATCGTTGCAACAAGTTTGTGAACTTAATTGTCAGACCTCGTTAGACCTCCTATGCACACATACACAGGTAACAGGCTGAAAAATTCAGGTTCGGGTTCTTGCCACATGAGAAAAGCCAAATGGTCCAGAGCATCTTTCAAGCAAAGAGCAGAAAGGAAATAAATCAGACTGTCTCCTGTTACCATGAGTTCAACAGGAACCAAATAATTGCCCTATACATATAACCACATTCTGACTAATTAAGTAAAAAACAACAACAAAAGCAGTGAAACAATTATCCAAGAAATAAAGGAAATTGAAACCCGCCAAAATTCTGTAAGAAAAGGCATGAAGAAATAGTAGAAACCATGATAGAAACAAACCTCTCTGCTCTGAGCCATCTGTGCCACCCATCAGCTGGTAATAATATGATTCTGAGTAGCAATAGAAATAATCAAAGAAAGAGCTTTAAAAAGGCCTGGCAACACTAATAGATTCTTGTCTAGGTTTCTGGTCTTTGTTTATGGATAATTATAATTTGGCAAAGTGTTCAGAGGCCCATTATATGAATGTGTCCCTTGTGTTTTCTTTAAGCAATGGCTCACAAAGGACTTGTTTCAGTTGACCACCATGCTAATGAAACACTTGTAGATGAAGAAAAGTTCCAAGTGATGTGTAAATTTACAATTATGAATTGATTTAATGTGTGACAGCAAACTCTCAAACCAGATTTTTAATTTAGTGTATTTAATAGTTTACCTGTCCAGTGAACGTAATTTTAGTCAGCTTATATATTTGAAACAAATCCTACTTTTAAGTTATGGCCATTTATTTAATCTTAACTCTGTTTTAGAGTTTGTTTTCATATATTCCCAAATACATCCCTATATATCCATGTATTTGTTGAACTCTCAACAAAATCAAAGTGAAAAAACACTTGGTTTTGATGTAGATAAGAAAAGCCTATTCTGAGAATAAGAAGGCATTTTATGGAAGGAATAGGGAAAATAATAAGCTGGTGAAAGTACTCTTATTTGCATGAAGTCAGGTCTACCTTCAAATATGGCTTACCCTTTTGTTAGAAAGGAATTCTTGGAATATCAGTGTATCGATTCGCGTTCTTCGGCTGCATGTAACAGGAACACATTCTGGTTAATTCGAGCAAACACAGACATTTATTAGGAAGAAGACAGAGTTGCTCAGTGATTCAAAGGAAGAGTTGAAGAAACGTACATCAGGAAGAGCAGATGAGGCAGTTCCAGGAATCCAGGCAACAAGAGCTAATGAGCAGATTCTTCAAAGTGCAGTCCTTAGGATGAATGAAATCTGACAATTTCAATCTCTGCGTCGCTCAGCTCAATATTCAAATTCCTCAAGGAGAACTAGTTATGGCCTAGATTGAGTCATTTATCTACCCCTTGCCAATGGGGAGGCTGAGCCACAAGGTTGGTCAGTTTAACAAGACTGTAGCCAATAACGAAAATCGAGTGTCTCTTAGCAGAAGGAAAGGGAATAGGTGCTGGGAAGTCAAAATGCAATTTTATGGTTAAATATATTCATGATCAGAGGTTAGTATATAAAATATTATGAAAAACTTAACATGATAAACAAGTGCCACAATACTTCATGTTTTTTAAAATTTAATTTATAACTCCTCTATTAAAATTAATGAAGAAATTTATAACAAGTACATTCATATTGAGCCAATATTAGGGATATACTGTGTTAGGTACTCCCCTAAGAAGTTTCCTATGTGTTATCTCATTAAATTATCACTTGAAATTGCTGTTAGGATTGATAGTTCTATTTTGTGCTAATGAAAACTGAGGATCAGAGAGTTATGTTTACTTCTTCATTGACACTTCCTAAGTAACTTGGGTCCATTTTTTGTTATATTTCTAATATTTGTCCATTTTTTTTGTTACATTTTCATTATTTATGCACAGTGACTTCATTCAACTAGTAGTTTCAAAGCACTAACCTTGTATTACTAAAGTAAATAAATACGACCGGGGTCATAATGCAAGAAAGACACAATGCTGTCTTTAGGTAGGCATCAGAGTTGAAACTGTATCTATAAATTTAAAATCTCATACACCGTATGATGAATTCAGCAATACATAGCAGATTGAACTCACACATACCACCACTCCTTCCAAAAATATCACTAAAATGAGAATAAAGTAAAGGTATAAAATCACCAGGGGAAACACCAGTAAATCAGAGAAGACAACAACATTTTGGAACATAGAAAGCAGAAGAGGAGTGAAGAAGACAGTGAATGTAGAATACTAATATATTTTCTGAATCCAAGTTGCCATTTATTATAAGATACACTACTAGTTTGTTTCATTAAGGAAGAAAAATCACTGCCAAATCTAAGTGTAAATTTATGATTGTAAATATCCAGTTACCTATTGCTATATAGGAAACCATCCTAAACTTAGTACCTTAAATTTAAAAATAAGTAATTTCATTATTATCTCTCATAGTTCTGGAGGCTGAGTGGGCCTGGCTGGGTCAGAATCTCGCATGCAATTGTCATCAGATATTGGCTGGGGCTGGAGTCATCCCAAAGGCTTCTTCACTCATCTGGAACTTCAGCTGGGCCTATTGGCCAAGATACTTATATTCAGGTAGCCTGGCTTCCTCATGGTGTGGTATCTGAGCTCTGAGAGCAAATATCCCAAGGAAGGTAGCTGGGCAGAAACATATTGCTCTTTATGACCTATCTGTTCATTCACCCAACCTCACTTTCACCCCACACTATTGGTTGAAGCAATCACAGAGGTTCAACCAAGTTCAACAATAGAAGACATACATTCCATGTCTTGATGGAAGAATGAGAACGTCACAGGTGAAAAAAAGAGCATATGAAATGCAAGATATTATTACAGTCACCTTTGGAAAATACCATCTTCCATAATGCGATTGACAAGAATGTGATTCCCCACATTCAAAAATGTTAAAATAATAAAACATATTTATCTTAGAAACGATAAACATGGTAATTGTCTACAGTTGAGGAGATATCAAATGATAAGCAAGCAAGTCCAAGTTGCCAAATCTTAGAAAGCACAAGAATTTGAGGCATCAGCTATCTTAAAATTAGTTGAAAGTTTGAACGAGAAGCAGTTAGACTCATGGGACTCTTTTATCATCCTTTGTAGATGGGTAACTATTCCTCTATCTCTTGACAGGAGAAAGTTTGCTACATGGAGAAATTAATTCAAGATTCTCCAGATCATGCAGATGAGAAGCACCGTATTGAAAACAGAGCTATTAAGACAAGTCTATATATTGAACAATATGACCCTCATCCTTCTCCTTGTTAACTCCAAGAACTTTGGCATGGAGATTTATTCTTCATCCTTTCCCCTCTACTATCCTTTATAGCCAGTGGATTGGAAGTGTCTTTTCAGGTAATATGAGGATGACTACTGAGCAGGTAATGGGCCTAGGGAATATACAGAAAGATGTACAGAAATGGATATTTAGGAACATTGGGGCAGAATGCTATGAACCCAACCCAATCACTGTACAGTAAAGCCTTGTCACAGAGTTTCCAATCACATCTTTAGTGCTTTAATTTTAAATATGAGTGGTTAGTCATCATCAGGAATCATCAGACATGTATGGGAAGCCTTGGAATGACATAAGTATGTTGAAGTAAATAATAGAGAGAAATTTCCATAAGCAGATACAAATAGGAATCAGAATAAATCATAAAACAAACAAATTACCCTGCATTTTTAACCTTGGAGAGAAAAGAGAAGATACTGCATTTCTAAGAACAGTTATATAAAAAGGAAATAATTAGAGGACAATAAATGACTTGTAAAATAGCTTTAATTAAGGATTCAACAGAAATCCTTTATTATTATTATTATTAAGGTAAGGACATTTAACATGAGCTCTACCATCCCTCTTAATAGTTTTGTTTGTTTGTTTGTTTGTTTGTTTGTTTTAAGTGTGCATACAGCATTGTTTTCTACAGCCACAATGTTGTAAAGCATATCTCTAGAACTTATTTATCATGCATAACTCAAATTTTATACACATTGATTAGCAACTCCCAATTTCTCTCTCCCTCCCCACCACCTGGCAACCACCATTCTACTCTTTGATTCTATGAGTATGACTATTTTAGATACATCATAAAGTGGAACTATCCTTCTGTGATTGGCTTATTTATTTTACTTAGCATTGTGTCCCCAAGGTCCATCTATGTTGCCTTATACTGTAGAATTTCCTTCATTTTTAAGGTTGAAAATATTCCATTGTATGTATATACCACAGTTTTTTTGTTATTGTTGTTGTCGTCGTTCATTGTGGTTTTGGTTTGAATTTTCTTGATGATTATTATCATTGAGCATCTTTTCATTTATCTGCTGACCTCAACAGAAATCTTTAAGAAAGTAGAATCAAAAGGCCAAGATTTTAAAATAGTTAAGAAATAAGTTTTTTCATATAATAAGTGATAATCCAGGAGGTTCATCACCTAACTAAAATAAAATTTAGAAAGAAAAAAAAAGAACAGGGAAACCTTGAAAAGAAGACATTACCATACAAATAATACAAAGAAATTTCTCAGAATTGAAGACCCACTGGTATGCAGAATAATGAGGAAAATTTTAAAAAGAAGAAGAGGAAAAAATAAAATGCACACATGAAGGCATATCACCATAAAACTGCTGAAACTAGAATAAATTAAGATCCAAATATTCCCATGGAGAAAAAGAACAGGTCATATACAAAGGATGAAGAACCAGAATGACAAGTGATATCTTAAGCAAAACTACTCCATGAAAAACAATGGAGTAATACTTTCAAAATCCTGAAAAAAAAAAAAAAAATATATATATATATATATATAATTTCAAAGATAATTCTAAATCTAGCCATCTTGATGTCAATCAAATATGAGGGTAGAACAAACATTTTTGGACAGGTAAGCTTTCAAGCTATTTGTTGTCAGTCATCTTTGTATAGGCAAATATTCTAGCATCACAGATTGTGTTCCATCAAACAAGGAGGTAACCAAGGCAGAAGACCTACAAGCCAGGAAAGTGTGGGTCCACCATGAAGAAAGAAGAAAGGCAGTCTCTGGAGAGAGCAACACAGCAGTCCTGAGACACTGGTTGAAAATGAAGTAGGAGAATGGGGACTTTTAGGAATTATGTGTCCAGAAGGAATGGAGAAACAAACAGATAATCCAATGGGTTTGACCACATAAAAAATGAGGATTTGAAAGTGGTTATTTATTTTTTTTAATGTTTATGGAAAAACTAATGATAGGGGAATAAAAACTTAAGCAACAATTAATTCAAGAGAATATTGCACAGGAAAAGTAATTGAAATATGGTACTTGACTTGGTTTAGGAGTGAAAAATAATTAGTTAGGAACAATAATGTAAACATTGAAAATTGCTTGATCTGAACAATTTTGATATAACTACATTGGGAAAATGAAAGAATGCAAAGTAGATGAGGGGGGTATTTTGGTGTTAAATCTCCATTTTTTCAGGAAGGCAATAAATAATGTCTAAAATAAACAAATCAAAAAACAAAAATATTAGCATGTTATTGAAATTCTGAGTAAAAAGGAAATGGATTGCTGTTTTTTGCATTTGTTTTAAGTCTTGTAGCATGACTTATCTTTTAACAATGATGCATAGGTATTAGGTTGGTAAAAATATAGAAAGATGAGTATGAAGTCTTTTTAGTTAGAGAGTCTGAATCCCCACTTCTCTACTTATTCCCTATTCCTCAGAGGCACCATGTTTTCCTTCTGTAGCCTGAGTTTGGAGTAATGCAAAAAAAAAAAAAAAAAAAAGTAAAGAAAAGAATAGCAGTTACCACATATAACACTTTGACATGATAATCACTTGGGTACATTATTTCATTTCATCATTGCAAAGTTTCCATGAATTTTCCTGCTCTCATTATCCAAATTTTACAAATGGGATAAACAAAACACAGAAAGGTTAAATAATTTGTCCAAGTTAGTTCAGTAAATAAATGATGAAACTGGAATTTGAACTCAGGTAACAAAATATACCAGAAATATGCCCAATTACTGCCATCACAAAGTTAATGTGCAGTTTAAATGAAAGCACCCAGCTCTGTGTTATTGGAAGAGTAAATGCTCAATAAATATTTGTAAATGAGTGAGTGATTGTTCATTTAACAAGTTCATTAAATGCATAAAACACATATAATGATCCATATTAAAGTGCTGATGTATTGAACCTACCCAGTAGTTAACCAGGCATTACCAGAGTTTCAGTGTATGATTTAGAATTGGGTTGAAATGTATAGCTATACAACCACCAAAGTATCACCAATATAATTAATTATACTATAATGGTGGTTTACAATTAATTTATACTACTTCCTAGTCAGGAAAAGTTTGCAGAGTATGAGGGATATTTTTTATTATGAAAGCCTGGGCAGGTAAAGAAATTTCTCCTATTAAGTACTACCCAGGAATTACTTTTTTTCAAATCTGTGTTTCAAGATGGAAATCCTCCACTGTCAGTTCTTCCTTCTCATCTTTGTACTGGATCAATTTCCCTATTGATTATGCTAATGTGCATAGCATCAGACTTGCCACCCAGAAGAGGGGTTGTCTAGAATTGAAAGTCTGTTAAGGGGTATGAATGGATTTCTCATCACCCTGCTTAAGTTGGCCTTCTTACAATATTTCCATCAATCTTTGAAGGAGAATGATATCAAAGCCTGTTCATATTTTATTTCAGGCAACAGATAATTATTATGTAACCACAAAAATTCTGTCATTAGGTGTTTAAAATCCTAAATGTCTCAAAGAGATTTTTAAAAATGACAATAAATAAACAAACAAACAAATAAATACATGTTTTTAAAGATGTAAAAGCCTATACAGAATAATTTGCTAGCCACATACATAATTAGAGCTAAAGAAATTTGGCTTTTTAAAATATTTATAAAGAAGTGCTGAAAGTTATTTCTTTACTGCTAAAAGTTGTTTGATGGGCCAGATTTAGGAAATGTAATTAGAAACAGAAAACTCTTTATTCTAAGTCCCTTGCTTTTTTTTCTATGCCATATTTCCTGCTATTAAAAAAAAAAAAAAATCCCAGTGAGTATTATGAATTGTAAAATCAAACTGTTAAAGATTTCTCAATTTGAATATTAAATAAAAAACACTGGCTACTCATACATGTCTCGAGGATGCCTTATTCAAAATCCCAGGAGTTTAAAACAGCAATCTGACTTTTAACGAGGTTTCTATTACCAGACATGCAAAGTAATTTCTCATTACTGTTCATGACCACCAGACTCTGAGAATTGATTTTGTTTCCATCTGATCCTTAAAAGAATCAGTTTTGAATGAAAAAAACTATACTAAAATAAACAGCCTTGATTTTAAAAGGATGACTATTAGGAAAGCTTACTTTATTTTTTTTCAATGGGCGTATCCATATGGCCTGAAGTTTTTTGGAACACAACTTGGCTTTTTTTGTTTGTTTGTTTTAATAAGATGAACTTGCATTTTAGTGTGTACTCATTGTAACCTCTCGTAGGCAAAATAAATGAAATCCTAAATTTCAGCATAATACATTAGAGATACTAAACTTGAAGTAGTTTTTTGTTTACTTCTTGTTGGTTGTAAATGGCTGCTGGTTGTCAATTTTAAAAAAATGGCTCATTACTGAGCAACTTTCAGATATATGAGTCATTTTTTGAACATATTCAATCTCTATCCCGTCCTTGGTAATGAAAATATTACCAGTTATTATAAGTCACATTTTAGCAATGATTTTGGTAGTCAAAATGTAGTAGGGTACTGCTATACTTAAAGGAATATAGTTAATCTAGATTTTTCAGGTTTAAATTCACTCCCAGCATCATCATGCAGCTGTGACTGCACTTACCAAGAAACCACAAAGGGAAATTCTTCAAGTGTTTTCAAAATGCATCTTCTTGGAGAGAACATTGTATAAAAAGTGTATGTTGGATGACCACCTTATTGTAATCTTCAATTTTGAATATGGCCGATCACTTTAAATAGCTTTGGAGAAGTGAGCATTAATGTCTAAGCAAATGATTCTTTGGGCCAGATGATTATAGAAAGAGAAAATTAGGAGCTGGAAAACGTCCAAAAAAAGATGGTATTTAAATTTGGTTTTGAACCCATTCAAATGTTACTACTGCTACTGTTTGGGACTATCTCCTAATGTCCTAATGGTAGAATTCATTGATCTACAAAGTGGTGGATTTAAGGTACCATCTAAACATGGAACAGATTGCGTAGGGATTTGGACTGTAGACTGAATTTGGAGCTTGATAAATTGGTGAGATTGTTCTTTTGAGAGAGATGAAGAAACAGTCCAGAGAAGCAGGGAGATTGCATCATGGCGCTTCACAGCATGCCTTTATAATTTGTATACAAGTCGGTGGAAGAGCACTGAATCAAGAAAACTTAATTTTGACAGGTCTGATGTATAGTCTATTTTGGTTAACCAAAAGGAACACATACATTTACTACATTAGAGAAATTTCCATTATTTTTCTCTCAGCCATGAAAATCGATTTTGATGTGATTATACTCAGAGGCAGCTTGATGTGTCTCTGACAGGACAAAATGGATAGAATGGTGTAGAATGTAGGAAACTGGTTAAACTGGACCCTGTGAAAAACTGAAAATAGTAGGATTCAAATACAAATTAGGATAATTTGCATGAAAATGGACGTAAGATAAAATAACATTGACTTTGCCGTATTTAAGTAGTAAGGAAAAATATTTCAATACATCAAGTAACCAAAGGGTTTTATTATTTCATTTTTACTGTAAGATTTACTTAGAGAAGTGCAAGGATATCACTAACTATAACTAGTGAATATTTTATTTATCTCTTTAATGAAAAGATTGAGCTTTAATTATATGCAAAGCATTTATGAAATCTTTGTTGAGATTTAGATTTGATAAAGAAAAAAGTAAAAACTAGAGACAGTATGGTGGTAGCTAAAACTTTCATGTCCGTTCCTTTTCAGAGCTCTTCTCTAACTATTTACAAAACTATCCTTACTTTCATCCATTCAATAAACATTTATTGAAAGAAAAAATTAGGCAAGACATTTGAGTTGGTATCTGGGACACAAGAATAAATAGACAACACTTATACTCATGTAGTGTGTAGTCTAGTTGGGAATGCAAACAAGTAAAGAGAAATTACAATAAAACATGGTAAGTACTATAGTAATAAAAGATGAAATAGAGCCATGGAAGGTGAATAGATTTTATTCAGTAGAGGTTACTCAGCAATGAGGGAGGGTGAGAAGGCAGAAGGAATCTGTGAGGAGGAAGTATATCTGAAGAAAGAAATAGCACTCTCAGAAGTTAAGAGGGGAGACAGTACATGACAAAGGGAAACAAGATGACTTATATTGTCTGCAGTGTAGAAAGTGAGGTGGGGTGGGGTGGGGAGTGGTAATGAAAGGAGAAGATCAGAGTGTATGCAATGGTCATTTAATTCAGGAACCAAAACAGAGAACTATCACAAGGGATTCCAACTTTTGCCTGATGAAAAGAGAGGCTGTTGGCTGGTATACATATTTCAACTTTAGTAACATACTGTAATTGCATGAAAGAAAATCGATTCAATGTAAAGCAGATTATAAAACAGGAAGAAAGTTAGGGGGCTCTTCAAGCAATCCAGGTAGGAGATGGTGATAAGATTAGCAGGAACATTGGTTGTGGATATGGGAAAGGAGTAGATTTTAAAGGTTTTGGATCTTGATTTTTTTGTTTGTTTGTTTGTTTGGAAGGTGAATTGATATGAATATGTAGTTGATTAGATCCGGGGATTAAGGAAGAGTCAAAATGACTGCAACAAAACAATCAAAGCCTGTAATGAGCACACTATTTGAAGCAGCCCTAGCTTTATAAGAGATAGAGAGGATTCCTAGGTTCTCCATTTCTACTTACTAAAAAGAAAGAATGAAAGAAAGACAGGAACCAAGGAAGGAAGGACAACAGGAAGGAAGGGAGAAAGAGAGAAGGAAAAAAGAAAGATACAAACAAAGAAACAAATAAAACATATATGCATAAACTGGGACTGAATACACAGAGCTACGGCTAAAAAACCAGGGGGAAACCAGACTTGCTGGGTGCTCAACGGCTGTGATCCTCTGAGGAATCAACAATAGAGGAATCAACAATAGTACCATCAGAAAACTGTAAGAGGCTGAGAAGGAAGCTTGAGTCTCCAGTGCTGAGTCTAAATCTTCAAAAGGGCTGAAATGCCCCAGGTTTCTGGAGTCCATTGGTTATTAGCACAAATAATTTTTAGGCTCTTCATTTATGCTCATCGGACTGTTACTGATTAAATTCAAGCCCTTATATCTGAGCATCAACAGAAAGGGAAAACAAAACAAAAAACAAAAAACAAAACAAAACAAAATAAAAAACAAGGAATTCAACCAAAAATCTTTATAGTTGATGGAAATGTCAGACACAGAATATAAACGTGCATGTACTTAACATAATGAGATAGAAACTGTAGTATTAAAGGTCTTCAATTAAAAGTTTATTAGAAATTAACAGATACATTTTTAAAAATGTAACTTCTAAACTTAAATATATAATGACTGAAATGAAAGCTTAAATTGATTACGTTAACCAACAGAATGGTTACAGCTGAAGAGAGAATTAGTGATCTAGAATATATGTCCAAAAGGAATTAATAGGAATTAGAGAAAAAAGGAGACGGAAATTATGAATGAGAGGCTGCAAGGTTTAAATGGTAATATAAATAGTTTTAGCATATATGTAACTTAATCTGAGATGGAGAGAATAGAGAGACAATATTTAAGGAGACAATAGATTTTCCAATATTGATGAAACTATAGATCGACAAATTCAGAAAACATTCAATTTATATGTATATATAAAAACATTCAATATATATATAAATTGAAACTGAAATATATTGTAGTGAAATTGCAGAAGAATAAAGACAAACAGAAACCTTTAAAAACAGTCTAAGAGACATGGTAAATAATCAACAATGTTAATTAAACCTTGACCACTGTACCAGCCCCTGCTCAGTCCACAACTGGCAATCCACGTGAGAGGTAAAATAAGTATACTTTTCTTGAGTTGGCATAATTTCTTGGGCACTTCTCTGAACTAGGCACTGAACTAATTGCTTCCACATGCCACATGCTGTCTCATTCCTTCCTCTTAGCAAACCTCTGAGGTTGGTGTTGTTATCCTCACTTGAAAAGGGGGGACCCCACTAGGACTTGAGATTTTGTGATTTGCCCAAGGTCATGCAGCTAAGAAGTGACATAGCAGGGACACAAATCCTGGACTTCTGACAGTAGAGCCACCTTCTTCTGAATATTGTTCCTTGTAGTGACACGTCTTCTATTCCGTATTCTAGTGAGTCCTACATTAGAATATCTTCAACTTAAAAAAATAGAATATAGTTATCTTATAATTCTAAAATAAAAATAATTTAAATAATTAAAAAGCAGCCAGAGAGAAAGAATAGGTGACCAACAAAAAGTTAATTAGAACATCATTGCAAATCAGGAAGTAGTTGTAAGATATTTTCAAAGAGCCAATGGAAATAACTGCTAACATAGAATGGAATACCAGCAAAATCCACATTTGGAGAAAAGCCTGGGGGAAAAACAAGCCATATGAAGATGAACAAAACTGAGAATTTACTGCAAAGAAAGCTGAACTAAAGAATGTATTTAAGGAAGAGACAAAGTCCAACTAAAACATGGCACACATATAGTATGCAAGTCAAGAGGAGAGTGATCAAATGTAAAAGGTTTCATGGTTCTTAAATTGTTATGAAAGAAGATTAAGATATTCTTTCATTTTGGACTTCCTAAAACTAAATTTACACGATAAATTTTCAAAAGTCTATAATAAAAGAAAATTATTAGAAAGAGAAAAAATATATGAACTTAAAATAGTAAGAAGCATGGGAAAAAGGAGACAAATATAAATTAAAAAGTAAGATAGTAGAAATAGGCATAATACATCATAGTCACAGAAATGAATATTTGTATTACACTCATCCAGATACAGAAATTATCAAATTGGATTTTAAACAGCTATATGCTGGTTATAGAGATATGGCTAAAAATTAAAGTCATAAAAAGTTTTAAAGAAAATGACGGCAAAAATATACAAAACAAATACTAACCTTAAGAACACTGATATAGCTATTTTAATGGGGGGGGGAATAGATCTTTAAGATCAAAAGCATTTTTAGGGATATAAATTGTTATTACACAATGATAAACAATGAAATATGCAGAATTTTCTAATAATTCTATATTTGTATGCTCCTGATAAAACTATCTCAACATAAATAAATAAAATGTTGGTAAAACTACTGAAAAAGTTAACAGATCTTTCATCCTAGTGGCAAATTTAAAATACTTTTCTCAATTCTTGACAGATGAAGCTGGAAAAGATAAGTAAAAATGCAAAAAGTTTGAACAAAATTATGAATCTAGAGTTAGCAGATTTATATAGAGCACTGAACCCAAGAATAAGAAAATATGAATTCTTTTCAAACATGTGAAACAATAACAAAAATTATGTATTGGTTCATAATGCAAGTGTCAATAAATTTCAAAATATGGTCAATATAAAGACCATATTCTCAAGGCCACTGAGTAGCAAAAAGACATTACACATACGCATCATTCTAAATAACTTGTGTATTATTCTAAAATTCTTATAATTGAATGATAACAAAACTACTGCATATTAAAACTTTTTCTTAAAAGGAAATTTACTAAGTGCTTATATTTAAAAAAAACTTACAGAGGATAGAAAAGCTGAGTATTGATTTGTTAAATTGCAACTAAAGAAGATAGGACAAAAACGAGGCATCAAAAAGGGGACATACATAATAAACGTAACAGCAGAATCAATACAATGCAAAATAAAATATGTTTAAAAACACACATAAGTTGGTTCTTTGAAGACACTAATAAACAGACAAAACTCTGGGAGGATTGGTCAAAGAAAAAGAGAGAAGCAACACCAAACAATATTAGAAATGGAAAGTGTAAGATAACTACAAATTCACAGAAATTGAAAAGATATTAAGTAAGAGGAGTGTTGGGAATGAATTTCTTATTGGGGAACTATGCCATTCAATGAGTTAGGAAAGATATGAAGAAAAGGAGTCTTGTGTATTTAGACACTGAATTTCAGGATTTTTAGAACAATCAAATAGTGGTATCATATAGCCAGCCATCATACATGCTTATAGAAGATCTATAGGCAGAGGCCATCAACAATAAATAAAATATATTAAGTATTTTTTAAACTTGTAAGTCACTATTACCTTAAGCAATACATACATGTTTTCTTAATTAGTATATAAAAATAAATGATTCTCCTTACAAAATAGTCATGAGGATGTAAAGTAGAGCTTAGAGAATACCGTCAATAATGTTATAATGACTGTGTACAGTATCGGGCTACTAGACTTACTGGGGAGATCACTTTGTAAGTTATATAAATGTCTAACCACTACACTGTACACCTGAAACTAATATAATATTGAAAGTCAACTGTAATTTAAAAAAAAAAAAGTAATTTAAAAAATCATTCTCAACTTTATTTTACAAGTAACTGATCTAACACGTAGATCAGTAATTTCTCCATCGCATGCGTAGTAACTGGCACAGTAAGAATATAAACCTTGAACATAGGTCTACTGTCTCCAGAATTCCTGCTCTGAAACACTGTCCCACCCTCCCTCACCTGAGCTGGAGATGTATAGATTGGGGTCCATCATGTTATCGATGGAAATTAATGGCCTGGAAATAGAAAATATTAGCCAGAGGGGTTATTTAAAATAAGAAGGTAAAAGGGCTGAGGGTATTATTCTGAAGATTGCCAATAATTAAAGGGTAGGCCAAGGAGAAAGAGAAGCACACAAAAGAGACAAAATGAACCAGTCAGAGGTATATAAGGCAAACAAGGAGAGTGCGGGAACAGATAAGTCATAGGGAGAGGGCATTTCAAGAAAGAAGGAGCAGTCAATAGTGTCAAACTCTGCCAAGTGTTCAGGTAGATAAGGCCTGGAAATTATTTATTGGATTTAACTACAAGGCCATCATCTCTGACATTGACAAGAGCAGGTTCAGCAGTGGCGGAAGTTGGATCCAGATTTCAGAAGGTTGTGCAGTGAAAAGGAGAAACAGAAGTGGAGACAGAATTCAGACTTTTCTGATAGGACTGACTGTGAATAGGGAGAAAAAAAATATGTTGGCTACTGAAGGAGAGCATGGAGATGATATTTTCTTTCTTCAAAGAGCATGTGTCAACCCTGTTTAGAAGAAGTGACTATAGTGGTAGAAATTAAATATATAGGAGTGAGGGGATAATTGATTTATTTGTCAACTGCTTTTATTGTGCTTTCTCTTCTAAGGTCTTTATAAATATTAACTTTTTCAATTCTTACACTACTCCAGGTGACAGGAATATTTCTATTCCCCATTTTACAGTTAAAATATGAGCATGGAGAGTTTAGATTAAATATTCATGGTCACTCAGTCAATTAGGGAGGAGCCATAGTTCAAATCCAGGCTGTGACTGCTCTGTTAGGTCAGTTAGTTATATGTGAATAAGTAACAAAGCAAAGCCTTTGAGAAGGAACCAAACGGATGCAGGAAATAAGCTAAGAGGTGAGCCTTGGATAGGAGAGGAGATATTCCCGACCTGGTAATAGGAGGAAAGAGGCAATCTTGTGCAGAAGCATGTATATTTGAGGCTGTGGTAGTTCAGAAAGTTTCCATAAAACAGGATTCAGTCCTTACTGGGACATAGATGAGAGAAGGGCGAGGTGATGGGGTTAGAGATTTGAAGCAAACGAAAATGGTTTGACATAAGCGTCATGGAGGAAAGGAAGGAAGAGCTTTTATGGACAGAGCAGGACTGCAGGGCTGCTATGTATATTGATGACTACAAATCAGTGACAATACCAGTCTGAGAGTTTGTGTGGTTTTTCCTTTAACAGTGCTTAGAAGCCAAAGGCATTAGTTTTCAATGGGGACTTAAACTTTGCTAGGTGGAAACAATGAAAGGGATCACAGAGGGAGCTGAGCCTATTGACAAAAGAGCTGTTTGAAGTGGTGAGACTTGGAATGCAAGCTGGAAAAGAAAGGCAGTGAAGAGAGAAATATAACTAGAGACATAGGTATCATGTTTCCCCGAAAATAAGACCTAGCTGGACAATCAGCTCTAATGCGTCTTTTGGAACAAAAATTAATATAAGACCGGGCCTTAAATAATATAATGTAAAATATAATATAATATAATATAATGTAATATAATATAATATAATAATATAATACGGGTCTTATATTAATTTTTGCTCCAAAAGACACATTAGAGCTGATTGTCCAGCTAGGTCTTATTTTCGGGGAAACAGGGTACCTGTCCCAGGGCAGTGGTCCTTAACCTGCCTGCACAATACTTGGGTTGCTTTCACAGGATGTCAGAGCCTAAATCCAAAGATCAGAGATTCTGAAACAATGGGTCATTCATGGAACAAAAGGCTCCACATGTTTTTTTTAAAGCTCTCAGATTAGTTGGAATCTGCAGCTAGTCACAGTCACAGCATCCAGTATTCCAATTAGGCGGAAGAAGTGATGTAGAAAGAGGGAGCTCAGGAGCTGGAGGAATGGGAGCTTGGGGTGAGAGAGTGAAATCACTGAGTTAATTATTTCAGAGATAAGGCTTTCCCTGATAAGGACAAAGTCCAAGTGGCAGCCACATTGCGGCTCATGGCCAGTGTGGGATGCGTTCTCTATCTGGCCTAGAGGTCACCCTGGATCATGGTGGAATTTCCAGTGGAAAGGAAGTATGAACTAAGAGCCAAAGTTTTCAGCTGAATGAGGATTACCCCAGTTGTTTGTGGGTGACAGTAAGGGACAAGAATCCAGAATGATTTAGCCAGATGGCATGTGCTTCATAAAATAGGAGCTTTGGGGTTTATTTGTTTTTTGTTTGTTTCTTTGTTTTGTTTTTTATTTATGAAGATGAAGTCATGAGAGTCAGAAGAAGCATGTAAGAGGTAGTTGGACTCTGAATCCAGACCTTGAGATGTCATGCAGGAGTGTAGAAAAGAGCAGCTGCCACTTAAGGTGAAATCCTCTAGGAAGGGCCACGTTGTAGTTAAGATCAGGGGCAAAGAATAAGACCAGGTAAAAATGTTGAGGTTGGAATATGGCATTCTAACAAAGATGGAGGCAGGCTTAATAGGAAAAGGAAGCAAATAAAAACTGGTCATTCAAGTCGAATTCAAGAATTTGAAACTGAAAATAGCCTGGAAAGTTGGGTAATTGAACAGTTTAAATCGTGAGTGTGGAGCATTCGTGGTGAAATCACAAATAAGACAGGAATGCACCTTACCACTTAATTATTCTAATAATTCCAAAAGCCTTTCAATTTGTTGTAATTGTTTCTCACTTGATTTTATTGCATCATCCAGGTAAATATTTATATCATCTATTCGTAATAATTATTCCGTTTCATTGCCAGTCTTTGTGCCTCCATTTCTATTTATGTTGTCTTACTATTAAGTAACATGTCTTTGATATAGATTTTCTTTATAAGGAAGTAGTCTCTATTCAAATGATTATAAGTGAACAGTTAATTTTATCAAATCCATTTTGGGCAACTTTCAAGATATTCACGTTATTTTTTTTTTCTTTTGAACAATTGATTATATGAGCATATGATATATTAATGTAATATGAGCCCTTAATTTTTTTGGACCCAGTCCATTTCTTCACATTATGTTGCCTCTTTAATTTAATTCTAGGCACAAATTGGTAGTGTTTGTTTGAATATCTTCAGAGCTATAATTCTAAACACAGTTGCAATGTGGTGTACTTTTATGTTATTTTGAAGGGTTCAGGGTCAATCTTTTGTCTACTTAATAAAGTATTTTCTATATTCTGAAACAGTCTAAATAGAATAAGAATGATCTTGACATAATTTTCCCATAATATCTGAATTGTCATTCCCCGACACCATTTTTAGGAGACTTTTTAAAAAAATTTCATAGTTGTTGTGTGTCTTCATATAATTTTTTTTTTATTTTCAGTTAATTTTGATAATATATTCTTTATATTCTATGACATTTACATTTTCCAATTTTTTGTTTACAGTGATTTTACGTTTAAAAAACGTTGTCTATAATTTTAATTGAATCATTTTAATTCTTAATGCTTCTTAGTTGTGACTTCTTCCACTTTCATTTTCTCTCTCAATTTACATTACCAGAGTTGATTATTCTATTTTTTTAATCATCTGTATTTATTTTTCTATTCTGCTGTCTTTTTGGTTTTCTAACTTATTCCCTTCTGTTCATGTTTCTTATTTATTAATTCCTTCATCCTGCTTTACTCATTCAATTTTTGTTTTACTTGGTTGTAAATTCTTGAGCTGTTTGGATCTTTCATTTCCAGTATTTTTTTTTTGCATAAAATATGTGCATTTACATTTATAAATTTCCATCTAGGTGGAAATTTCATGGCATTCCATTAATGTAATATGTGGTACTCTCATTTACATTGTATTCTATGTAGTTGTTATGGTAAATTTAATACCTTCTTTGACCTCAGAGTTATATATATTTTCATTTACTTTCCAAGTATTTTTGAACATAGAGTTCTGTTATTAATATCTACTTTTGTTGCATTATTACCAGATAATATGGCCCATTAACTAACTTGTTTATAAACTTAACTTATTTTTTTGATAGTCTTCTATGTGTTCAGTTTTTGTAAATGATCTGTGATACTTAGCAAGGTATATTTTCTTTTCGTGGGATAGCATGTTTGGTATGCATATACAGCATTATATATAATAAAGAAAACATATAATAATTATGTCATGTATCATAATAAAATAATGTACAATGAATTATACAAAAATAATATTAATTAGTATATAACACAATAATATATAGCATATTATATATTATAAATTCATGACTTTCATATCCTGGTACTTTGGCTAACTAGATTTGTCAAGATATAGATAAGTGTGCTATTAGTTCCCATTAGGATAGTTCAACTTCTCTATAAATTTGGAGCCCATTTTACTTACTAACAGATATTTATATTACTCTGAATTATAATATTGTAACTCATTATTTCCATAAAATAACTATTTTATCTTGTAAAATGCTTTTTGCCTTAAATCTTATTTGACTCAATGCTAATATCGTGACCTCTATGTATTTGATGTTATTTGTGCTTACCTGAAAATATATTTGCTCATTGTTTGTTTTTAATCATTTCCTTTCACTTATCTTTAAGTGTTTTTATTTTAAATTCAAATCGTGGGACTGGGCTTGCAGTTCCGCCAGGGCCTCCGTGGTGCCAAGTCTGCAAGGCTCTGCCCAGCTGCCTCTTTAGCCTCCAGTGTCCTCTTTTGCTTCCCTCCATGGTGCGACCTTCCCATGCAAGAGTCCATTGTGTCTGCTTTATCCTCAACTGTACTCTCAGTACTTCATTCACATTTTTCTCAAAGCATGTATATTTCTTCATTCAGACTTTTACATATGCCTTCTCACAGTAGCTCTGTTTCCCTTGAAGACAGGAATTGTGACATGCTTAGGAAATAAACAAATGAAGAAATAAGTAGATGGAAGTGTCTGTAGGCAATGTCAGGAAATGATGAGTTTCTCAGCCTTGGAGGAGGTATTTCAGCAATGACTGAGTGAGTGATTAGATTCTATATATTAAAAAGGAGATAAATATATAAATATTTTATTAATTTATATATATTTATGTTTCATTTTACATATACTCTGTAGTTATGCTTATATAAATACATTGTTATATTTATACTTATATAGAGAGTATAGAGTAATATATATATATATATATATATATATATATATATGTATATATATATATATTTAGAGACACAGAGAGAGGGAGAGAAAGTATTTATATTTATGTATGTATTCTAAGATTTTATTTCCAACCCAGGCAACTTTATTTGAAGGCAGAAATATTTGTAAAGGGAAAAGTTTTCTTTTATGACTTAGAGACCAAAATTATCAGAGAATGTCTTTTTGTTTCTTACAATATTCCCCTTAATCCTTGTATTCTTACTTTCTAGAGAAACTAATATTTTTCATAAATATCAAGCCACAAACACTTTTTACTGTATTATTTTCTACACCATTTTTGAAAGCAGGGAACTTCTATCACATGGGAAAAGAAAATCATATCCTTATTGCCAGCTTAAGTTTAACTTATTATCCTAAATCTTATGCGGAGTTAGTTAGTTAGATGTATTTCCTAAACAAGTTCTTATACTTTATAGTCATTAATTCAGAACTTCAAATAAAGAAATGAACAAAAATGCCAACTAAATCTTACAAACGTCAAACCTGAATGAAATGTTTTAACATCCAATAGATAATGATTTTATATTGTGTAGCTATAGCACTATTCTAAATTAAAAATATTGTTGATTCTCTCTGGGATGCCCACAGGTATATTGTCCTTTGACAGGCACATATTAAAATTAATGGGAGTTATATTCAGTATGAAAAAGGAAAAGGAAATTACCTCCTTAAGATTATGCTTTTCATACTGTGTTGCAAATCACTTCATGGTTGAGTAGGACTTTGATCACCCAATTTTCTTACATACCCTGCAAATGTATACTTTGATATGAAGAGTTATCACCTATTATGCACTTTGAGACCCCTTTTGTGTTAACCAACTGCTTTGGGGTTTTCTTCTATTTACTTCATTCTGAATACTCGGGAAGATGTTGTTAATTGTAAGTAGGCACTCTAAAACCTCTGGTTTGATAGTAACTCTAATAATAACTCTAATAAACCCCTGGTTTGATAATAACTCTAATCTAATGGATTTCCACTAACATTTCCTGTTCCTTATGTTGACATGCCCTTGCTCAAGTGATAGATAATATACACTATTCCAAACCTTGGAGCAAAGTGTGCTACATATCATAGAGAGTGTAATGCTATGCAAAGAATGCTCCCTTTGGGTTCTAGTTCTACTGCTATCACTAATTGTGTAAACTTGCATTGTCTCTGCACCCTTGAGTCTCTACGTCTTCAACAGATAAAATGGAAAGCTTGTAATGGAGAAATTGGAACCTCAATGAGGTCTTGAGAGATGAATATAATGAAAACATTAGTGATGACCTGGTAGAAGTGTTCTAGGTCGAGAAGAGGGCAGATGCAAGTACGGCAAGGTAGAAATTCACTGGGGATATTAACCAACAAGGTTGGCAATGGAAAATAAGGTGGAACATGTTATTTTGGGTGTAATGGTGGAAATGTGGAATGCCTCATAAATTTCTTAACCTGACTTACTTATATACTGATGTTGGTCTGGTCTTTTTTTCGGACTTTGGTTCAGTTTGCCTCTCACTTCCACCTACATCTTGTTTGGCCTTTTCTTATCCATGTTCACTTTCTTCTGCTATATCCTGTTTTGTTTTGTTTTTTGTTCATTCATTTGTATTGCTTGTCTTATTTCTCAATATTACGTCTCCAGAGCTCTGATGTCTACCTTCACTTGTATACAAAGGAATGATAAAAAAGTAACAGATATCCTTGACATTCAAAATATATCGTTGATGGAAATTTTAAAGTATTTTTGCCAACAACATTCCATGGATTTATTCAGTACCTCTGTGTAATGGACATGTAAATAAATGTACAATTCATTGTGTTGTGTTTGATGAAGACAAGTCTGTCAAATGAGAATATCTGGAAGGAGTAATAATGTTTTTTTGGTTGTTTTCATCCATAAACTACCAATTCATTTATTCATTAAACAGATATTTATTGAGCTCTCTCTCTCTCTGTGTGACCATCACTGTTCTAAGGGCTAGAAAGGGGATTCCTATTCTCTAGACACTTAAGATCTAGGATGGAAAACGGACAGGAGACAAGTAAACACAGACTTAAATATTTAATTGTAAATTGTGATGGATGCTATAAAGGAAAGAGCAAGCTGCCTATGATACACTACAGAGGTGAACAGGCCTCGTTGAAGAGTATGTTCTTAATTACAGGTCAAGGTTTTAACTTCCAGACAAGGAATTTTGGGGGAAATGCAGATCTCTCATTGGCAACTATAGTGACTATTATCTTTCAGGTCAAGAACTAAGACATTTTTAAAGTTTTTTTGGTGGTTCTTGAACTTTTCATGTCATTAATGGGTTTGATTCAATTCAACTCGCTTTGGAAGTGTATCAAGATACACAAAGAACATGTAGTTTTGACTTTGAAATTGAAAAATGCATCTATTTTTTAAGTGAAAATTTTGATTAAAGACTCCTATTTTTTCCTAAGGATGGACAACTTGTACTACCTTTCTAATTAGTCTTGTAGTTAGTTTTTGAATGAGAACAATAGTTATAAGAACAATTGAACAAGAATTTGAGTTTCTATGTGCTCCCTTTTTATTTAAATTATTTTTATCTTTATAATAGTTCTGCAAAATAGGCAACACCCCCATTTTGTGGATGAGAAAACTGAGTCTAGACATTTTAACGACCTTCTTAAGATCAATAATACAACAACTGGTAATGTGAAAAGTTAAATAGTTAGCTGTATAAATTCTTAGCCTATACTCATTGTACTGTTTGCTAAGTACTTTAAATTTTTGTGTAAACAGTAGAAATAAAAATTTTAGGTTGAATTGTGTACCCCATAAATATATGTTGAAATCCTAGCTTCTAGTACCTTAGAATGCAACCTCATTTAGAAATGGAGCCATTGTGGATGTTATATAAGTTAACATGAGGTCTTACTGGAGTAAGATGGGCTCTTAATCAATGTGACAGTTGCCATTTAAGGAGACAATATGGAGACACAGACACATGAGGGGAGACCACCATGTGACAATAGATCAAAAATCGAAGTGCTGTAGTTGCAAGCCAAGGAATGTCAAGGATTGCCAGAAAATTTCCAGAAGCTAGAAGGGGCGAGGGATGATTCTTCCCTACAGGTTACAGAGGGTGCACAGCAATTTTTCCTCCAATATAGGAACTATCTTCTTGGTGCAAAGGTAGCTAGGAGGAAGAGAAAAGTAAGTAATGGGAGTGCAGGTCCTTGGAGCATAGTTGACTCCGTGGAGAAACATACTCAAGTCAAATGCTTCTGGGCAACACGCCCACTTTTTTCTCCAGGTGCTGCTTTTACCTAGACTGAGAAGAGGAGCAGCCATACCTTCAGCTCTAGCAAACATGATTCTGAACAGATGTCTTCAAGGTTACCCTCAAGCTTCGTCTTTCAGGTCTCAGGCAAGACATTGATCCTAGCATGTAAACATGACTGTGCTTTGTTGAAGCAAATGTGGTTTTTGTAAACAAGACATTTTTCAGGATGTATTATATTCTCTGTTCAAACGTCATTTTCTCAGTCTTCCCTGACCATCTATCTCACTTTCAGCTCATGTTACTTTTTATTCCTTCCTTATGCCTTATTTAACATTATACTTACTTTCCTTTCTTTCCTCTTTTTGTCCCTTGCTTCTTTTCTCTCTTCCTTCCTTTCTTCTTTCATTGCTTTATTTTATTTCTCTTACTTTCGTTAATGTTGTCTTTTTCACAACTGAATCCCTAGCACCTTGAAGAGTATCTGGGCCCATGATAATGTGCTCGAGAAACAAGGGTGAAATACATAAATAAATGTAAAAAAGCACCTATTTGGAGGAAGACATAAAAACAAGTATGTTTTGGTTACTTGTATGGTTTGGCAGCCCGTTAGCTCAGTTTGTTAGAGCACAGAGCTCTTAACAAGGTTGCCAGTTGGATCCCCCTATGGGCCACTGTGAGCTGTGCCCTCCACAACTACATTGAAATAACTACTTGACTTGGAGCTGATGGGTCCTGGAAAAACACACTTAAAAAAATGTCTTACGTAAATTGCAAATTACCAGTGATATTAATTTATAGGGAATTTGACCAATAAGAAAAAGAAAAGAAATCTAAATAATCAAAGACTTGTTTGTCTGCACCACCTATGAGAAATTCACAACTAAAGTAATTTTTGTGACACTTTATGAGCAATACAGATGAACCAAAATTTTGGTAAGCCATTGGTCACTGATAAAATGATGCTATTCTCATTGAAAAAAATACCTACTCACTTGTGAATAGGTGCAACGTCTAAGCACAATGAGAAAAGTGGGTACACTTGAAAGAATGCAATTTATTTCAATATGGTTCTTACTTTGGGCTTCTATTTATTTAAAACTATTCTTCTGAGAAGGTTTCACAAAACTGCCAAAATGGTCTCTGGCAAAAAACAGGTTAAAATCCCTTACCTAAAGTGGACTGTGACAATGGTGATGGAAGTCCTCGATGATTTACAGATGTGACTCTAGTTAACACATGACACTGAAGTCAGGCACTGCAAAGTATTTTGATAATTTTCAGTGAAAGACATAAAGCAAATGGGATATATGCTATTATTGTCAGTTTGAAAGGTATGCTTTTGGCAATTACAGCCTTTTTCCCAAGTAGTCTTGGCTGAGATGGAGGTCCTCTCTGTCCTCTTTTGTCAAGTTAGACTTGATAGATATTTCCAACTGTTCATTAAATAATATCTAAATCATAAAGCAATAACCATCATATGACTCTCACATAACTATCTGTTTCTAAAAGAATTATAGCACTGATGGCTTTTAATGGCTATTTACAGTGCCAGAATGCTCTTAGGTGATCTCCAGTGGAATCAGTCCAAATTGGTTACCCGGTGGATTTGATCTTTAGCTAAAGGTCAAATTCAATTTTACCTTCAAAATTGAGAAGACTTGGATGCGGAAGGTTGCTTCTTAATCATAATCTTTAGTGTAAAATTTACTCTATATTCATTTTTTTAAATCTTTAGGTTAAAAAAAAAAAAGAATAATGCCATTCTTCTCCCACCCCCAACTTTCAAAAGGATTGACAACTTGATATGGGGACTATCATATGAAAGTTCAAATCAGTACATTCATTCTATATAAAGCTCTTTAAAGAAAGTCTGTATGGAACTGCAGTAATCAAGGCTTACTAACACTTCACCAAAGGTTTAAGTTTGCTCATCTAATCAAACACAATTGCTGAACAGACACAGATGACACCACCATTGGTGGCTTGGCCCTTTAAAACTTATATAACTAAGAATTAGAGAATGAACTTCTTCCCTGAGAATAATTTATATATATAAATATTGGTAGGGGGCAGACCACATTATACACACACACACACACACACACACACACACACATATGGGGTCGAACAATTAATTTCACGAAATTCTTGCAATGTTGCTAACCTCTTTTTGGTATCAGAGGGATTATTCTTTACAAATTTGCACCAACTGGACAAATAGTTAACCAGGTTTATTCCTTAGAAGTGCTGAAAAGGGTGCATGAAAAAATTAGATGGCCTGAACTTTTTGCCAACAATTCATGGCTCTTGCCTCACGACAATGCACCAGCTCACACAGCACTGTCTGTGAGGGAGTTTTTAGCCAGTAAACAAATAACTGTATTAGAACACCCTCCCTACTCACTTGATCTGGCCCCCAATGACCTCTTTCTTTACCTGAAGATAAAGGAAATATTGAAAGGCAGACATTTTGATGACATTCAGGACATCATGGATAATATGACGACAGCTCTGATGGCCATTCCAGAGAGTTCCAAAATTGCTTTGAAGGGTGGACTAGGCGCTGGCGTCAGTGCACAGCTTCCCAAGGGGAGTACTTCGAAGGTGACCATAGTGATATTCAGCAATGAGGTATGTAGCACTTTTCCTAGGATGAGTTCTCGAACTTAAATGTCCAACCTCGTATATATGATGAAAGTTGTGGATAAGCTGAGCATGCCAACTTGCTTTTCTCAAACTAAGCTTTTAGATAACTTATGGCTGAATAAGCAACAAGAAGTTTCTCCATGTGGGGTGGGGGGGAGGTGGAATAAATCTCTAATAGTCATTTCAATCTTAATATGTCTAATACTGAGATCCTAATATTCTCACCACCCTCCCTATAAGCTTCCGACCACCTCTCCTTCATGTTTTTCCATGTCTTTAAATGTCAAATCTGTCCTTGACTCCTCTTTTTTTTTCATATGCTCCACCTCACAGCAGCTCTACCTGCTTCCAACCTTGATATCCAGAGTCTGTCTCAACACTGCAACTTGAATATTCCTGTTAAAACAAAGCTTAGATCTTGGCATTCCTTCACACAAAAGCCCGCAGTGACTGTCCTTGCACTGAATGCAAGTCCATTTCCTTACAATGGCTTACAAGGCCCTGTGCAGTCTGTGACATATTCCTCCTCTGGTACCCTGCCCTAATACCTTGTCCCTCACTGAGCTGTTCCAGCCTCACCAGCCTTTCTTATATTTCCTTAAGCACTCCTGCATGCACCTACCCTATGGTCTTTGCTCCAGCTGTTCTTTATGCCTAGAGAAATCTTCCCTGAAATTTTTGCTTGGCTGATTCCCTCTCTTTGCTAAGGTGTTTACCCAAATATGACCTACTCAAGGAAGTGTATCGTGACCATTTATTACTGTAACTTACCCCTATTGCCTTTTTCACCAAAGACTTTTTCTTTTTTTAATTCTTTTTCCCATAGCATTTAACAATATATAACATGCTATACACTTTATCTGTTTTGTTCACTGTTTATTGCCTGTATATCACTGTTATAGTTTAAGTTCTTTAAGAGCAGAGAACTTGTGTTGTTCACTGTCCTAACCCAAGCACCTATGGCAATGCCTACTCCATAGAAACCACTCAATAAATATGTGTTGAATGAGTGAATCTATCAGATAATCACATTGACTCTACTTTTAAAATGTCTTGAATATGACCGTTTCACATCACTTTGTCAACAACTCCAATGCCACTAACATGGTTCTAACTATCATTAGCTTTTGCCTGGATTATTGCGATTAACTTTTTAAACAAATTTTATTTATACTTTTGCTTGTCCTTCATTCATCTATTCTAAAACACACATACACACACACACACACACAAAAAAAAAAAAAAAAAAAAAAAAACAAATACAACAAATTTAAAATTAAATCAGATTTTGTCACAGCTCCAAACTTTCCAGTGTCCCCCTCTTGCTCACACCGAGTAAAATCCACCATGTTATCACTGGCCTTTTCATGTTCTCCAGGACCTGCCCTTCACCCCTCCTCTCCTGCCTGATTTACTCCACTCTATCACACTGGCCTCCTTATGGCTCCTTAAAAACACCTGGCTCAAGTTTGACTTGGGCTATTTTCATTTACTATTCTCTTTGCTCTTTTACCGGAAATCTCCATGGCTAGCTCTCTCACCTCTTTCATGTTTAAATGTAAATTTTTCAGTGGACCTACCCTGACCACCCCACTTGAAATTTTAACCTCCTCCAACATTATTATTCCCCTCCCTTGCTCGATTTTTCTTCATAATACTTATGGCTATGTGTCATACAATTTTGCACATTTACTTTATTTATTGCCATCCCCCACTAGGATGTAAGCTTCACAAGGGCATTGATTTTCATCTACTTTGTTCACTGGCACATGGTAAGCATTCAATTAATAATTGTGGGGGGGGAACTGAAGTAAGTACTCTTCGTATTTTAAGATACTCAAAGAAATATACACGTATTAGTTAGTTTCCCAGCAAGAAATAAATGGGATATTCAAACAAATTTGAGCAGAGTTTAATAAATAAAAAAAAAACCTTATAAAGGTGAGGTCAGCATATAGTGAACCCAAATAGGAGAGCATTTTATCCCTTGGGCTAGAATCATCGCCAATCCATCCCATCCTCTCAATTGGAAACCAGAAAACAAGAAAACCCTTTGACGTGTCAGCCTTCCAGGCATCAAGCAATAGGGATAAGGATGCAGATTATACCTAAAAGGTCAAATTGATGATATTAAGCATTGGTGATTTTTAATGGTATGGCTGACAGAAAACGAACAAAGTCCCAACCACTCTCCATATTCTCTCTCTAGATATCTTTAAATCTTCTAGAAATGTACCCATGACTTGTCACTATTTACCCAATTCAAAGCCTAAACCTTGCTCATCTTCCAACACTGACTTTTGGTGCCATCCTATATAAGACTTCTTGGAAGCACGGATTATTGTGGTGCCACTAAAGGGAGATTCAGTTCATAGGTAATTATGGTATAAACTGGATGACTTTGTGAGCGATTGCATATGACTTTTACAAACAAATAACAAGGTTATTGAAATATTGGGAAAAAATAGTTAAAGAAAGTGCTAGATAAAATGGGTCACTTTAAATAATGTGGGCAGGACATTTCTGAAAATGTAATCTGTGACCTTATAGCTGAGTGCATAATAGAAACCATGTCAAGTGAGTGTCAGAGCAAGAGTATTTTAGGCAGAGACCAGAGAGAGTGTACAGAGAAATTTGGGGAGCAAAAATCCCAGTGGACTTAGAGCATAATGAGTGAGGGAAAGTGGGGAGGGAGGAAATGAGGTATAAAGTTAGACAGGGACCAACCAGGTGATTTGTGACTTTACAGTCCATTGAAGATGTTGGTATTTTATTCAAAATGGGAAGCCATTGGAGGGCTTTAAACCTGGAAATAACATGGTGTAATACACATTTAAAGAATAGTCTCTGGCCAATCTTTCAAGAATATTGCAACTATTCATTTTTGTTAAAATATGACTGTAACATCTCTTTCCATCCCTGTACCTCCCACATTTATACATTACTTGTTTCAGCTGTCTCTTGAATGACATGCAGAAATGTATTAAAATTTTTTTTCTCTTAAAATTTCTGTATTTTACCTGAATCAGCCATCTTATTTTGATTTCTTCTCCATACTATCTCTTTTCTGGAGGTATCTCTGAATTTTTCCACTTTTCATTTGGTGCAGCTTAATTGCTTTTCTTTGTTTGGATATCATACATTCTACTTCTCTTTTTGTATGCAATTAATTTGTAGCATTTGAATTTAAGAAACATAGTGGTGATGACCAAATACTCAAGACTCATTGATTCTGATCTTGCGGAAATTACTTAAACTCTCTGTGCCTCAGTTCCTTATTAGGAAAGCAGAAATAATAGCACATAGTTCATAAGGTTATTGGGAAGGTTACATCAGTTAATACATGTAAATCCTACAGTACTTAATATAGTGTGAGAACTATAAGAGATTTTTTGTTCTTTGTTTTGTTTTGTTTTGTAATAAATGTTAAGACATTGTAGTGGTAGAATTGTGTCTTCATAAAAGACAAGTCTACCTGTGAATATGACCTTATTTGGCAAAAGGATCTGTGTAGATGTAATTTATGTATGAATGCCAAGGTGATATCAATCTGGATTAGGATGGCCTCTACATCCAATGATGGTTTTTTATAAGAGACTGAGAAAGACAGGCAGAGGGGAAGGACATATAAAGATGGAAGTAGAGATTGAAGTGATATAGCCACAAGCCCAAGGAACACCTAGAATTGCTGGCTGCTCCAAAAAGCTGGTAGGGAGGCATGGAACATCCAAAAGGAACCAGCTCTGCCCACACCTTGATTTTGGGCTTGCAGTCTCCAGAACTGTGACAGAATAAATTTCTGTTGGTTTAAGTCGTACAGTTTGTAGCAACTTATAATGGCAGCCCTAGGAAACTAATACACACATCCCCACTGTTTAAAAGTATTTTAATTTATCTTTCAAACCAAGACAAAAGTCTTAGCTTGCTATTATTTCTCGTCTGTGTCCAATGCATTTCACGTTCTTGAAATTATCTGGACTTTTACTTTCATTTTGTTACAATTGTCTGTTGTCTCCACGTTTTTACAAGTTGTTATTTCATTGTTGTTTAATATTCAAAACTATTGTCTGACTAATTAGACAGTCATAAAATTTACAGATGTCTTATTCTGTCACATCACTTTACTTGGATTTATTTTTGGTTTTATAAGAATAGAGTGCCCCCCCCCCCTTATCCGAGGGGGATGCTGTCCAAGACCCCTAGTGGATGTCTGAAACTGTTATGGTACCAAACCCTACATATACTATAATGTTTTTCCTGTATATACATACCTATCATAAAGTTTAATTTAAAATTGGGCACAGTAAGAAATGAACAATAATAAAATAGAACAATTATAACAATATATTTTTTTAAAAATTATGTGAATGGCTTTGGGGCCAGTAAGTAACATAAGGGTTAATTGAATATAAAACCTGTAATGCCACACTAGCCACTTGATAACTAAGGTGGCTAAGTGACTAATGGATGGGGAGCAAGCACAGCGTAGATATACTGGACAAAGGATGATTCATGTCTCGGATGGGACAGAGTGGGACAAAACAAAATTTCATCACACAACTCAGAACGGCATGCAATTTAAAACTTATGAATTGTTCATTTCTGGAATTTTCCGTTTAATATTTTTAGACTATGTTTGACTACAGTTAACTGAAACCGTGGAAGGTGAAATCACAGATAAGGGGGGACTACTGTATATTCTCAAATAGTTCTTTAAGAAAAAAGTGTGTGGGTGGAAAATATTCCTTCCTTACATTTGTAAAATTGTCTTTATCTGGTTCCCACACTTGGCTGGGAACAGAAAACAAAATTCAAAATTCATTCCTCAGAACGCTGGGACATTGCTCCTTTGTTTCAAGGCCCCTTTGTTGCCAATACTAGTAAGATTTTTGCTTTTTAGATAATCTGTGTGTGTGTGTGTGTGTGTGTGTGTGTGTGTCTTCTTTTTTTATTTTTTATTTTAGCACTTGGTGGGCTTTTCTAGTCTAAAATCTTTCGTTAGCTGGGAAAACAAAATGTTTAATTTCCTCAAATAGGGTGGGTTGAATAGCAGTGTCTGTGAGTGCCTGCTTCTCCAGGTGGGGAATTTTCTCATCACTTGTCTGCTTTTGTCATTTGCCTACTTTTTAGGCCTACACAGTTACTGTGGGACTCTTTCAGGGGAGAAAGTGTTGGAGTCAGAAGCTTTACAATTAGGGAACTGATGTAGAGGTTATTTTTGAAATAATTCCCAGTTGAATTTTGTCCATGTCCAGATTCTTCTTCCAGATTCTGTCCCGTCAGATCTCTTAGCGTTATTTCTGTATTCTTCCAGATAAATACTTTTGTTTGATAAGTCCCCCCAGCCCTTAATGATGCTACAGATGCATGATATCTGCTGGGCTTCACTGTCGATCTCAGAAATTCTTACCATTCTGAAGAGATAGTGGCACCTCTCCTAACTTTCCAAGGTCACTATGAATTTATACTTATATTTTCCAATCATTCTGATGCAATTTGGAAGAAAAGAAAAAGTTAAAAAATATTTTTGACCAGCTATCTTGAATCAGAAGAGAGGTTGATTTGGGGGAGAAGATAATGACTTAAGTTGAAGATAATAGCAGTGCTTTGGGTGGAAGTACTATATTGGCCTGAAACTGAGAGAAAAGTCTAAGTTAAAGATAAAGACAGGGGAGTCACCAACAGTAGAGGATAGTGGGGACCTTGAAAGCAAATGAGATTATCAAGAGAGAGCAGAGGATAGCCCTGCCCACCCCCCAAATAGATGGTCTCCATAATTTTACAACAAATATGCTTTTGCTGTTTTAATACAGACCGAAAGTTTACAGTATGTAAGTCAACGTGTAATAGGTGATATGCTAAAGATAATGTGTCAAGATATTTTTCTGTCAGGAAGCTTTAAAATAGAAAGCATGTGGCAGGTGGGGCCCTCACAATTGGGTTTCCAAGGTGTGATGGTAGTAAATCTCCTTTGATCTATTTTCCTATAAAATGGGTACACAATACATAGTAATAATTGTTATGTGTGAAATTCAATTTATATACTCTAATTTATTAGTGTTATTATCATTAGTGTTATTATTATCATCATATTTAAGGTAGTATGTTATATACAGTTGCACTTACATTACAAAAATAACAGGTGCAAATGCAGATTCTGGAGGGATTGTGTGTGTGTGTGTGCAATTACTTTTTCCTTTTATTTTTCAGTCCTTTTCCCAGTTATCTCTCCCTTTACTTAAAGACTTAGCCTGAGTGCCAATTATTCAAACATAAATTAAAAGAGGGGATAAATCCTCCTATCTTTCATGTTTATGATTTCCATAAAGCATATCTACAGAGCTTCAGATCATTAGAGGAAGTGCAGCCACCTCTCCTTTTCTGCTCAATTATTTACACATTTCTGGAGAAAGGTGACAGAAATATCAACACTGTTTAAATTGTACTAATTTCCAAATGAAATTGCTTAAACTTCCCAGAAGAGTGTTTGGAATCTTCCATTGGCAGCACAAGTCAGTAATACTGCCAAGTCTCTCATCTTTCATTGAATTATTTAAAGTAAATTCCTGTCCCATATCCATCTTCCTCCAGCCAGTCATTTATTCCACAAAGATCTGTGAGCATCCGCCCTGTGATGGGCTTGGTTATTGGCACAGATATTCCAGAAGGAGAAGAAAACAGGCAAAGCTCCAGCTCACATGGAGCTTCCATTCTAGCAGGATTTCACAGACCACACCGTGTTTCCCCAAAAAGAAGACCTAACCAGAAAACAAGCCCTAGCATGATTTTTCAGGATGACATCCCCTGAACATAAGCCCTAATGCATCTTTTGGAGCAAAAAGTAATATAAGACCCGGCCTTATTTTGGGGGAAACACAGTAAAACAAGCATGATAATGAAAGATATTAACCGAGAAAATGATAAATATCACAAAGAAACACGTCGTGAGAGGGATGGTAGGAATCTTCGATTTTCTAATAAGATTGGATAATACTCTGTGAATGTCTGTGTTCTCCAGTTGGTATTTCATTTGTTGTTTTGTTTTCCTTTTATTCTTTGAAGTCAATCTAGGATAGGAACATACCGGAAATCTGAAGAAAGGGCTCTGAAAAGAAGGGGCAGGGAAGGGCGTCATTGAGTTGACATAGAGGTACTCACAAGCAGTGAATATGGTCAATGAGTTAAGCTGCTCAGGAGCAGGGGCATGGTGAGAACGAGTCATCACAAGGCATGTGTGACAATACCATGCTGATTAAAGGAAAGGTCATGTCCATAATGTAGCAGAGAATGACAAAGAACTTTTAGATTTGAATTCCAGAAATTGAGAATATGAAGAAAAACAGAACTAGCAATTATTAGCGAAATCCATGGCTAGCTCAATTATCTATGATGATTTCATCAGCATAAATATATATATATAATGATATATTTACATTAATTACTGATTTATATATATTATATAAATATGTGATACATTTATTTTTTATAGAACTCATTTATTTATCTTTCTTATTAATGTGGTTTATCATAAAAATGTATGATTTAAAAAATTTTTATATTTCCTACATTATTTAACTTATCTTGAGAAAATTTATTCAGATTTAAGATTTCTAAATTACCTATTGCTTTAGTCAAACTCCCGAGTCATTGCTTAAGTTGATAAACAGATTTTAAAGAAAAAAAAATATCAGAAGAGAATGGGGAAAGTAAGGCATGCTGGGACCATTCAGCAAACAAGGAGCAACATTAGGCATTCAAAGAGCCTAAAAAAGAACAGGGTCCCAATAGACGAAGGTAGTAAAGACTAAGTTTACTCTCTTGGACATTACCCCTGGAATTTTCAAGCATTCTTCTTACAGAAAAGATCACTGTAAATATAAATATAAATATAAATATGAATATGAATATGAATATGAATATGAATATAAATATAAATATAAATATAAATATAAATATAAATATAAATATAAATATAAATATATTACATTTTAGTCATCCATCTCTTATACCTTAATGCTCATTAAATCAGTTTTTTTAAAAAAATAAACCCAGATATTTCAGTGAAACCTTAAATAATAGTGGCTTTACTTTTGCTAAGAGGATTAGACTACTCTTTACTATATGACATGCATGAAATATATAGTCTCACCTTAGGAGTAAAAGACCCTTTTTGTGTCTCATACCAACCAGATTTACTTACAACTGTGGTACATCTTAATACCTGATATCTTATGCACACCCCTTTTAGGATAGAGCTCCTAAATAAAAACTCTCAGCATTTGCTCTTTTGCTCATCATATTGGCATTACTGTAAAACATGGTTCATTCTCATTCCACAGAAGCAGCAGAATTTTTACTCTCATCTTTCTACATTGATTTGATGGGTATAAAATGTGGGTAAATCTTGATATCCATGTTGTGTTCCATTGAGATGGAAAGCTACTGACACTGCAGGAACCATGTATCCGTATGCCTTTTAAAGTGGCTCACTACCTTGCAAATAACTTTTTTCTTTTCAGTCCCCAGGTATCCTGTAAGTTATGCATCCTCAAAATGGAACTGGCTTCCCCCTTCAAACTTGTAGACAAGATTTGTTAACATCCATGGGACCGATAGCCCTCTTGAGCTCTCCAGGTCCATAGTAAGATGTTCCAGAAGCACAGTAAATGCATGGCATTCACAAATGAAGATGAGAAGCCCCACACTTATTTCCCAACTGTCTATTTCTAATATGAATTTTATGAACTTGAGAGCATTTTCCCATGGATCTATTGTTCTACTTTGGCATGCTCTGTTAGCTTCCTTTAGCAGTGTGCAGGATGGTGGTGGTGAGCCAGTGAAGGCTGAGGCTACCCAATCACATAACAACCAGAATAAATCTTACTTGTTTAATTGTCTATACTTGTTGTTAAAATGTCACAGCCCAAATAAAGTTGAAGAGTATGCTGCCAGTTTTCTTTCTCAGCATTACAAAATTCCAGGTATTCTCAAACTTCTGCTTTAAAACTTCTTCTCAGTACACAAGGTAACATTACAAGAAAATAAAAGAAATCATTAAAAGCCAAGACGCAAAATAGAAGCAAATCCAGAATGGTAAGTAAGCAAGGATACTAAGGGCATCCCTGGTACATTAGGCAAACACAGTAATTTAAAGTTTCGGACTTTAATTATCACACAAGTGAATAAAAATAATACCGGGGTCTGTTCAAAATCGGAACTGGAATAGAGACCTCTGCATAAAGTCACAACCCCCAAAAGCCTACATGCTCAGGGAAAGGGTAGGCCAGAAAAAAACATCTGCCTGTAAATGGAGATAACAAACAATGTTGTCTTTTCACCATTGTTATGATAAAAAGGGGAAACCGTCTTCAACAAATATGTATATCCATAAAACAGTCTAAATATTTTTTACCCAGTTTAAATTCTCATTTTCTAATTTGCCAAAACAAACAAACAAAATAAGCTGAGAAAATAATTTTTATGGTACTGGTTTGGTAATTCTCCAGAAGCCTAGCAAATCCAATTGCAAATAATTTCTGTAGAAACCTTCCCTAAAATTAGACATCATTTAATTCCCACAAGTGAAGACCCAAGGAATATTATTAGACATTTAAAAGAAAATGAATAAGCAAATAGGAAATCCAAGATGGCAGAGTAGATAAACATTGTGCCTCCTCCTTTCATTACAACTCATTAAAATTACAACTAAATTATAGAACAATCAACCTGGAAAACCAGCTGAAGTCTAGCTGTCCAGAAGTTTTATAACTAAGTATATAAAGAAGCCATGTCAAGATGGGTAGGAGAGGTAGAGACACGGAATGGGCTGGCCCCAAACCTCCATGTGGCTGTTGAGAAACAGCAGGGGTATCTCAGCAGCAGAAGTACTCCCCAGAGGAGCAAGAGATCCCAGCCACGCACAAGACTCCCCAGCCTGGGGTACTGGTGCTGGGAAGAGAAGCCCCCGCAACATCTGGCTGTGAAAATCAGTGGAGATTCTGATCATCTTGGTGGGACATAAGGCTGCTGGAAACTCAGATGTCCTCTTAAAGGGACCACACACAGCCTCACTAACTTGCAGACATTCATCCTGGGCTCTGGTGGAGGAACAGTGATTCAGCGGGCATCAGAGACATATGGGGAGAGACTGAGGTGTATGGCTTTGTGGAGAGGACAGTAGCTATTTTTCCTGTGTGGGATCCTTCTCCCATGCAGCTGGCAGACAGGCACTATCTTTAATGGGTTGAACCTTCCCTCCATGTCCATGGCTAAATCTTAATCTCAATTGGTCTGGTGAGTTCCACTGCTCCACCCTACTGACTCACTAGAACCACTCCCTACCCAACTCTCCCAATGTTGGTGGCACTTTCTTGGCCAGGAGCCAGCCCCACCTCCATTGCACTCTTTCTTAGAAAACTATCAGGGTCTGCAGGCCCCAGGTGGGCAGTGACTGGCTTTTGTGTGCTTTGAGACTTTGCTGAGTAGCTTCAGGCTCAGCGCTGGCAAAAAAAAAAAAAAAAAATACAATCTACATTAACCTGTCAATCACAACTCTTCCCACTCTAGTGACTCCCTAAGACCCTGCTTCACACAACTTGCCTACCTTACTAGGCTTTATCAGTGGCTGAACCTTAAGGAAGCCAGCAGGTGGCAGCAGGTCTCAGGGTATCCTGGCTTTTTGTGCAGCTACCCCAGGCTTGGTGCCGATGGCAACTATCTTCGGTTCTCAGTATGACCTTTCCCACGTGCCTCAAAGTTTAGTACAGACAGCCAACAACCACGGATCACTTTGTAGCTCCTACAATGTAGTCCCCAGCCAGTCACAGGCAATAGGTAACCTGGCTCTGCACTGAAGTCCCTCCCAGGAGGCCCCACAACCAACATACTTGGAGCTTGGCTTGAGAACACAGCAGCGAACCACACACATCACACCAAAAGGACAGTCTCAACAGGAACCAGAGCCTACTAGGGTGAATACCACTCAGTGGGGTAAGCCCCCCCACATAGCACCCCATAAGCCATGGACATGGCCAAACCCAACAGCCAATCAGCCTGAGGGTCAGTTCCACCCACTGACATACCAATAGCTATCAAGGCTCAACAATAACAAGGGGACACACAAACCATACAAAGGACACTCCTGGAATACCTGGAGCAGGTGACCAAGGAGACTGTGCCAGGGGCCACAGGGCACCTTCTACATAAAGCGACCTGGCCAAGACTGGGAGACATAGCAGATATACCTCATAAATAGAAACAAACACAGAGAGGAAGCCAAATGAGAAAACAAAGAAATACAACCCAAATAAAAGAACAGGAGAAAACTCCAGAAAAAGAACTAAATGTAATGGAGGCAAGCAACAAACCTGATGCAGAGTTCAAAATAATAGTTATAATGATGCTCAAGAAACTGTGTGAGAACTTCAACAAAGAGATAGCAAGCATAAAAAAGTACATAGAAAGCATAAAAAAAGAACCAGTCAGAAGTGAAGACTACAATAACTGAAGTGAAAAATGCACTAGAAAGAATCACTAGCAGACTAGATGAAGTAAAGGATTAAACAGAAAACAAAGTAGCAGAAAACACCCAATTAGAAAAGCAAAAAGAAAAAAGTATATTAACAAAATAAAATAAAATAATTTAAAAGACCTCTGGAACAACATGAAGTGTACCAACATTCACATCATAGGGGTATCAGAAGGAGAAGAGAGAAAGCAAGGGATTGAGGACATACTTGAAGAAATAATGACTGAAAACTTTCTTAACCTGGAAAAGGAAATAGACATACAACCCAGGAAATGCAGAGTCCTAAACAAGATGAACTCAAACAGGCCTATACCAAAACACACTATAATTAATATGGCAAAGGTTAAAGACAAAGAAAGTATCCTAAAAGCATTAAGGGAATTTCCATGAGATTATCAAATGATTTTTCAACAGAGACTTTGCAGGCTAGAAGGGATTGGCAGGAAATATTCAATGTGATGGAAAGCAAGACCTACAACCAAGATTACCCTACCCAGCAAGGCCACCATTTAAAATAAAAAAGATAAAGAGCTTCCCAGACAAGAAAGAGCTGAAGGAGTTCATTACCACTGAGCCAGTATTACAAGGAATGTTAGAGGGAATACTTTAAGATGGAAAAAAAAAAATCAAAATTATGAATAATAAAATGGCAATAACTACAGATCTATCAACAATTACTTTCCATGTAAATGGATTAAATGCTCCAATCAAAAGACATAGGAGGGCTGAATGGATAAGAAAACAAAACCCCTGCATATACTGCTTACAAGAGATTCACTTCAGGTTAAAAGACACAGCACAAACTAAAAGTAAAGGGAAGAAAAACGATATTTCATGGAAATAATAATAATAGCTGGGGCAGCAATACTTATACCAGATAAAATAGATTTTAGTACAAGAGACAAAATAGGACCCAGTAATCCCACTTCTGGGTATTTGTCAAAAAAAAAAAAAAAAAAAAAAAAAAAAAAAAGTTACTTCAAGCCATATATTCATTGCAGCATTGTTTGCAATGGCCAAGATGTGGAGGCAGCCTGGGTGTCCATTGATGAATGAATGTATAAAGAGATCACTACTTAAATTATATGAATGTGAAACCACTATGCTATACTTTTGAAATCAATATAAAGTAATATTGAATGTCAGCTGTAATAGACAAATTAAAAAATTAGGGGGAAAAGATAAAGGGAAATGAGAAGTTCAAATTTCCAGGTATAAAACAAATAAGTCATGCAGATGTAATGTACAGCATGGGGAATAGAGTCAATAATATTGTGATAGTGTGGTATGTTGTCAGATGGACTTATCATGGTGATCACTTCTTTAGGTATATAAATGTTGACTAACTATGGTGTACATCTGAAACTAATATAATATTGTATGTTAGCTATATTTTTAATCAAAATCTTTAAATAAATAAATAAAATGAATAGGCAAGACATAATAAGACACAGAGTAAGTTTTCCATAAATACATTTATACTTGAAATTTAAATTCCAATGGAAGTATTAAGTAATAGACTGAATTTAGCTAAAGAGAGAATTAGTGAGCCATAAGATTCATTTAATAAAATTACGCGGAATGAAGCACAGACATATGAAGAGAGATTATGAGATACAGAGAACATAATAATAATGCCTACTATAGATCTAATCAGATTTCAAAAGGGAAATAATGCAGAGGATTGAGTTGCCATATTTAAAGTCATAGTGCCTCCAAACCTCCCTGAAATAATTACATCTAACCACAGATTTTGAAATGTAGTGAATCCAAATTAGGATGAATTGTAAAAAAAGAATATCCACACCCAGTTACTCTCTAGTGAGCTTCCAGAATGTAAGATAAGACATTAAATATAGCCAGAAAAAAAAACTGTCTCAAAGAAATGAGCAAACAGGATTTCTAAGAGCAGAAATGGCTCCAGAAGATTGTACAATAAGTTTACAGTAATAACTTTAAAGTGCTGAGAGAAAACAATTGCCAACATAAAACTATAAACCCAACTACACTGTCAAAAACGCAGACAAAATAACACTTTCACACAAACGAAAAATAAGAGAACTTACCACCAACAGACGATCACTAAAAAATTTCTAAAAGCCTATTTCAAAAGGAAAATTATTTCCAAAAAAAGTCTTAAAATGAAAGGAGAAATGATAATCAAAGGAATCAATAAAGAAGAGACTAAATCTAAATAAACCTCAATAAACAACAATAATGATGCATAATATGTGGCAATACATGCTAGAACTCAGTTTCTTGACAAACATAACTACGGGGGTAATTTGCTCAAAAATTTTCTACAGTCTTTACGTCATGCAGTTATTGTCTGTTAAAAAATGTAAAACAATCACTAATAGAATCAGAGTAGATGATATAGTTTCCAGATATACAGAAGGATAAATAGAATAAAATTAAAAACCAAACTCAATCCTCAAGCTGCAGGTGCATTCTCTGTAGCCCAGAGCATTTCTGCCTGAGTGACCAGCATATAATATGGCTGAAACTAGTGATGGGGCACAGACCAAAATACAGAACTGTGACAGCTGTGTTCTAGCAGCTGCCATTGCCAGGCAGAAAACAAAGCCAAACAGTGGTACACGAGGGTAAAGGGGGTCAAATATATAGTGATGGAAGAAGAATTGACTTTGGGTAGTGAACGCACAATCCAATATATAGATGATGTATTATAGAATTGTACACTTGAAACCAACATAATTTTGTTAACCAATGTCACGCTAATAAATTTAATACAAATAAATAAAAAACTGGATCCCACAGAAGGCAAGAAGTAACAAAGTAAGTAGCTAAAAGTAGAACAAAATAGACACAGAAAATGAGATGCCAGAAAAACCCCAAGAATTCCTTTAAATGTAAACCAGTCTAGAAAGTTAAAAGATAAAAATTGTCATGCTAAATACACTTTAAAAGTATCCAGTTATATATTGCTTATAAAAATTTACCTAAATAAAAGTAAAACAGAAAGGTTAAATGGAAAATCATCTAAAACATTTCAAGAATTTACTAACTAAAATATTGTAGACCTATACTACTAAAATATTGTAGACTTATAGTTTGTAGCTATATTGATATAGAAGAAAGTAGACATTAAGCCAAGGCATTGATAAAAATAAAGAGTATCTCTGCATAAAACATTAAAAGTTCAGGGGCTGGCCTGGTGGCTCAGGCGGTTAGAGCTGCATGCTCCTAACTCCGAAGGCTGCCGGTTCGATTCCCACATGGGCCAGTGGGCTCTCAACCACAAGGTTGCCAGTTCAATTCTTCTAGTCCTGCAAGGGATGGTGGGCAGCGCCCCCTGCAACTAAGATTGAACACGGCACCTTGAGCTGAGCTGCTGCTGAGCTCCCGGATGGCTCAGTTGGTTGAGCATATCCTCTCAACCACAAGGTTGCCAGTTTTGACTCCTGCAAGGGATGGTGGGCTGTGCCCCCTGCAACTAGCAAATGCAACTGGACCTGGAGCTGAGCTGCGCCCTCCACAACTAAGACTCCAAGGACAACAACTTAACTTGGAGAGAAGTCCTGGAAGTACACACTGTTCCCCAATGGAGTCCTGTTCCCCTTCTCCAATAAAATCTTTTTTTAAAAAAATAAAAGTTCAGTTTAATTAAAGTATATGGAAATTTCAGACTTCTAAAAATTTTATAACATAGTGTCATGATGTATAAATAAGAATTTACAGTATTAAAAGGGCAAATTAAGAAAGTACCATAATAGTAACAAAATTTAATACACTTCGTTCAGTGATTATTAAATCAAGTGAACAAATCAGTAAAATTCAGTGGGTATAAATTTAGTGTCACAAAATGTGTAAGTTCTAGAGATCTGCTGCATAAAATAGTGCCTATACTTAACAATATGGTGCTGTGCACTTAAAAACTTGTCAGGAAGGTAGATCTTATGTTAAGTGTTCTTAACACACACACACACAGAGACTCATACACACACACACACAGACACACACACACACACAGACACACACACACACACACGCACAAGAGAACAACAATCAAAAACAAATAACCTTGATTGAAAAATGAGGCAAAGTCCTTAAGAGTCACTTCACCAAAGAAGATACACAGATGGCAAATAAACATGAATAGATGTTCCACATCATGTCATCAGCGATATGCAAATTAAAAAACAATGAGTTGTTATTACTCACCTATTAGAATGGCCAAACTCAGGAACACTTTCAACACCAAATGCTGGTAAAGATGTGGAGCAACAGGAACTCTCATTTGTCACTGTTAGGAAAGCAAAATGGAACAGCCACTTATTAAGTTGTCTTACAGACAAGTTGGCAGTTGCTTCCAAAACTAAACGTACCCTTAATGATAAAATCCAGGGATCATGCTTCTTGGTATGTACTCAAAGGAGTTGAAAACTTACATCCACACAAAACAATGCACACAGATGTTTATAACAGCCTCATTCATAATTGCCCAAACTTGGAAGCCACAAAGATGTCCTTCAGTAGGTGAATGGGTAAATAAACTATGCTATGCTACATCCAGACAATAGGTAATATTCAGCGCTAAAAAGAAATGATCTATCAAGCTGTGAAAATACATGGAGGAACCTTAGATATATATTACTAAGTGAGAGAAGTCCATTTGAAATAACATTCTAGACAAGGAAAAAACACGGAGAAAATAAGATCAGTGGTTGCCAGAGATTGGAGTTGAGCAAGGATAAATAGGTGGAGTACAGAGGACATTTAGAGCAGCAAAAATACTTTATATAATACTATAATGATGGATACATGTTATTATACATTTGTCCAAACAATGGACTGTACAACAGCAAGAGTGAACCCTAATGTAAAATATGGACTTTAAGTAATTATGATGTGTCAATGTAGAGTCATCAATTTGAACAAATAAACCACTCTAGTGAGGGATGTTGAAAATAGGGGGGTGTTATGAATGTGGGGAGCAAGGGGTATACGGGAAATCTCTTTACCTTTCTCTAAAATTGCTGTTAAAAAAATAGTCTTAATAAGCAAAAGTCACAGTAAATCTTTTGGAGGTCATGCATATGTTTATTACCTTGATTGAGGTGATGATGTATACACACACACACAGACACACACACACTCACATACACAGAGGGTGCCAAAAAAAGTATACACATTTTAAGAAAGGAAAAAACTGTATTAAAATTGTAATACTCAATATATACCAAAAGCAAAAATGAATACAATTCATATGTATACATTTTTTGGCACCCCTGGTGTGTGTGTGTGTGTGTGTGTGTGTGTGTGTGTGTGTGTCCAACCTTGTCAAAATGTATACATTAAGTATGGAAATTGTTTGTATATTAAATATACCTCAATCAGGATAAAAAAGACATAGCCAATTTGTACAATTTTATCTATAGAACATATAGAGAACCCTGCATACAATAATTTGAGAGTGTACACTTTTGTTTAGCATCTGTGTACTTATTGGGCTATGAAATATGCCTCAACAAATCCAAGTCAGTATCGTTCAGACTATATTCTAAGACTACAATGCAATTAAATAAGAAACACATAATAACATTTAACTTTAAAATGCTAATAAAATTGGAAATTGAAAATTACACATTTCAAAATAACTCATGGGTCAAAGATAATGGAAATTAAAAAAATTCTAAGAACTGAATGATAGGTAAAATACTACACATAATTAATTGAAGGTTGCAATTAGAGAGTTAATACAAGAGAAAAATGTTAACTTAAATTTTCACATTGGAAAAGAAAAAAAAGCTGAGTATTTATTTGAAATTAGACGAAGAACAGCAGCATAAACCTAGCAAAAATAAAGATATATAAATTGAATAAATATAAGGGATACAATAATGAGGATTGAGAAAGTCAATTTACATTCTTTGAAAAGGCTGATAAAGTAAGAAATCTGCATACGGATTGATCAGAAAAGGAAGAGAGAAAAAAATGAACGAACCATTGTTGGAGTTTAAACACAAATGTAGCTAAAAAGCACATTCAGTATTTAAGAGATGAAAAGAATATATCATAAACAATCTTATGTTTAATGAATTTGAAAACTTAGATTAAGTTTAAAATTTCCCAGCAAAGTAGACCTTATCAACACTCAGAGAAAACTAATTGTTCTGAAGCCATTTTTTTAATGTATCACTAGTTTAAAATCTTGTGATGAAGAATAAACCCACATCTCAAAAGTTTTATAAGCAAGTTTAACCAAACACTCCAGAAATAGATCATTCTTGCATCATTCATAACTTTAAGGGGGAAAAGAAAAAGAGGGAACAGGGAAGTTATCTGTCTCATTTTATGAGTCCAGGATGATCTTGATACTAAAGTCAGACAGTCAAAAAACAGCATGAGAGAGGAATATTAAATACTGATTTGACTCATGACACACCTACAAAAATTTCAAAAATACACATTGATAAAACAAATAATATGCCATGATCCATGGCATTTATCTCAGAAACACAAGTCTCATTGAATTTTAAGAAAGCTATTTATTAATTCACCACATTAACATATTAAAGAAAAAAACTATATAAACATGGCAATAGAGGAATAAACTGCATTAGGTAGAATTCAATCACCATTCATGATTAAAAACTCTCAACAAGTCAAATGAAGAGAGGAATGTCTTAAAATGATTAAGACTATTTAAAAAAACGTACAGTGAGATCATATGTAATGATAGGATATTACTTTTATTCCCTTTAAACTCAGAAATGATCTGAGAATGTACACTGGTAACAATTCTTTACATGATTTACTCTTTTTATTTTTTTCTCATTTACTGGAGATCTTAGTGGTAAGACATTGAATAAAGAGGTGTAAGAGTTTAAAAAGAATAAATAATAATATCATTCAGAATTAATAAGATATTTATATAGGAAAATGTGAATATGCTAAGAATTTCTTAAAATTAATAAGATGTTTTATATTTGCTGGATACAAGACCAATATATAAAATCATCTGTTACTCTGACAAAACCAGTAGAAAATTTAATTTTAAAAGAAGGTAAAAATATATGCTACACAGTAGTCAAATTAATAAGAGGCGATGACCTTTATAAGGAAAAAAGCAAGCATTACTATTAGATAAAAAGACCTAAGTAATGAAGATATACTATATTTATGAATAGAACATCTCAACATTTTAAAATGTCAGTTCTCTCCAGATTAATGTATAAATTTAATCGAATTCCAATAAAAATTTCAACAGAGAAATCCATGGAATTAGACCAGCTGATTATGAAATTAATATGGATGAGAGAAGGGCAAATATTAGAATTCACTTCTGAAGAAGAATCAGTTGAAGGGACTTGTTATATATGTTAAGGTGTTTTATAAAATATAATAAAAACAACATTTTTAGCACAGATTGAGACTAAAAGAACAATGGCACAGAATGGAAAGTTCAAATAATAGACCTACACCTTTATGAAAACTTGATATTTGATAGAAGTGACATTTCAAAGCAGTGAGAAAATAGTGGATTTTTCAATAAATGCTGCTGAGGCAATCAGTTATTTATGTGGAAAAATATACAATTGTATGTCAACATCAAACACTTTCTTTGGTTTCAGGAGATACAGTCGAAAGGTAAATTTGAACAATTTTAGAATGAAATATACAAGAATATCTTCATGAATTTGGTGTAGAGGAACACTTCTTAATACACATAATCCATAAAAGCAAAAAACTAATGAATACAAATTTGTTTAATTTTTTTCTTAACTTCTGGTCATCAAAAGATACCATAAAAGAGTGAAAAGATAAGCCATAAACTGGGAGATTTCTGTAAAACATAGAGTCAGTAAAGGATTCAAATTCAAAATATGCAACTTGTATGTATTGAAATTCTATAAATCAACAATTAAAAGACTAACAACCCAAGAGAAAAATGGACACAATTCATAAAAAGGCACTGGGTAAAAGATGAAACACATATGGTAAATAAATATATAAGCTGATGCATAATTAGAGAAACAAAAATAAAAACCCCCATGAGATCACATTTTAGATATTGAATAAAAAATCTAAACATTTTAACAATTCTCCAGGTATGCAAGTTTACAAAATAATGGGGAATTTCACACACTTGTTGGTGAGAGCAACACTGCCACAACCAATTTTGGGGGTAAAGACTTGATGTCACTTAGTAATGTTGAAGCTGTGAATATCCTACAGGCCTACAATTTCTCCTATATGTATCTAGAGAGAAATTCTTGTTCATTTGCACCATAGGACATGTACAAGAATGTTTGTAAAGCCAAGTATTAATAGTTCAAACATTGACACATTTCAAAGTTCATCAGTAATAGTATTTTTAAATAAATTGTAGTCTATTCATACAAAGAAATACTATACAATTGTGAAAACAAAATATGTAGACTATATACATAATCCATTACAAAGAAACTAAATTTCTGAATAAGGCAGTATTTTAATAATATTCAAGAACAGGCTAATTAAAGATAAACATAAAATTCACGTTAGGGGTTATATCTGGAAGGTAAAGGTGAAGGTGGAGGGAGCCAAGTCGCAGAAGGTGTTATAATGGTCCTAATAATGTGCCATTTCTTCAGCCAAAATTGCATTAGGATTTGTTTTAATATGCGTGTGCACACATAATATGTTGTATATATAGTATACAATAATTTTTAAAATATCATTATTAGGCAAGCCTATTTCATCATTCAGGAGTCCTCTGGTTACAAGGGTTAATAAAACATAACCGAAATTGACCTAAGCATAAAATGTGTACATTGTTTTGGGTAATTGAAATTGCAGGATGGAAATGGTATGATTTTTTTTTTTAACTAAATTTATTGGGATGACAATGGTTAGTAAAATTACATAGGTTTCAAGTGTACAATTCTATAATACTTCATCTATATATCACATTGTGTGCTCACCACCCAGAGTCAGTTCTCCTTCCGTCACTACATATTTGACTTCCTTTACCCTCTTCTACCATCTCCCTGCCCCCTTACTTTTTGATAACCACTAAACTGTTGTCTATGAGTTTTTGTTTCATTATGTTTGTCTTGTTCTTTTATTGCTTTCAGTTTTATATCTCACATATCAGTGAAGTCATATGGTTCTCGACTTTTTCTGTCTGACTTATTTTGCTTAGCATAATAATCTCAAGATCCATCCTTGTTGTCACAAATGGCACTATTTCATCTTTTCTTATGGTAGAGTGGTATTCCATTGTGTATATATACATCTTCTTTATCTAGTAATCTATTGAAGGACAATTTGGTTGTTTCCATGTCTTGACCACCGTAAATAAAGCTGCAGTGAACACTGGAGTACATATATCTTTACAGATAAGTGTTTTCAGAATTTCGGAGTATATACCCAGGAGAGGGATTGCAGTATTGTACGGTAATTCTACTATTAATTTTTTGAGGAACCTTCACACCGCATTCCATAGCAGCTGCACCAATCTGCATTCCCACCAACAGTGTATAAGGAATACTTTTTCTCCACAGCCTCTTCAACACCTGATATTGTCTTGTTGATGACCATTCTAACAGGTGTGAGGTGATATCTCATTTTGGTTTTGATTTGCATTTCCCTAATAGCTAGTGAAATTGAGCATTTTTTCATATATCTGTTGGCCACGTGTATGTCATCTTGGGAGAAGTTTCTGTTCATGTCCTCTGCCCATTTTTTAACTGGATTGTTTGTTCCTTTGTTGTTGAGTTGTATGAGCTTCTTATATATTTTGGATATTAGCCCCAAAGGCGTTGTTTGCTAATATCTTCTCCCATCTGGTTGGTTGTATCTTTGTTTTGTTGATGGTTTATTTTGCTGTGCTGAAGCTTTTTATATAGTCCCATTCATTTATTTTAGCTTTTACTTCCCTTGCCTTTAAGGTCAAATTCATAAAATCCTCTTTGAACTCAAGGTCCATAAATTTAGTACCTATGTTTTTTCTATGCAGTTGATTGTTTCAGGTCTTGTGTTTAGGTCTTTGATCCATTTTGAGTTAATTTTGGTACATGGTGACAGATAGTGATCTAGTTTCATTCTTTTGCATGTGGCTTTCCAATTTTCCCAGTACCATTTATTGAAGAGGCTTTCTTTTGGAGAAAAGAAAACAATGGAGTTGTATGTTTTTAGCTCCTTTGTCAAAAATTATCTGCCCATATTTATGTGGGTTTATTTCTGAGTTATCAATTCTATTCCATTGGTCTGTGTGTCTGTTTTCCTGCCAATACCATGCTGTTTTGATTACTGCTGCTCTGTGGTACAAGCTGAAGTCAGGGAGTGTGATACCTCCAGCATTGTTCTTTTTTCTGAGGATTTCTTTAGCTATTTGTGGGTCTTTTGTAGTTCCATACAAATCTGGTAATTTTTGGTTCTACTTCTTCTAAAAATGCCATTGAGATTTTGATGGGGATTGCATTAAATCTGTATATTGCTTTGGGTAATATGGCCATTTTAACTATGTTCATTCTTCCAATCCATGAACACAGAGTGTTTTTCCATTTTTTTGTGTCTTCTTCAATTTCTTTTAAAAATGTCTTGTAGTTTTCAGTGTATACGTTTATTCCTAGGTATTTTATTCTTTTTGTTGTGAGAGCAAAAGGAATTGTTTTGTTGTTGTTGTTCTCATTTCTTTTTCTGAAATTTTATTGTTAGTATACAGAAATGAGATAGATTTTTGTACATTGTTTTTGTAGCCAGCAACTTTACTGTAATTGTTTGTTGTTTCTAATAGCTTTTTGGTGGAATCTTTAGGGTTTTCTAGTTAAAGAATCATGTCATCTGCAAAAAGTGACAATTAAACTCCTTTCTTCCCAATTCAGATGGCTTTTATTTCTTTCTCTTCCCTGATTGCTCTGGCTAGGACTTCCAATACTATGTTGAATAACAGCAGTGATAGTTGACAACCTTGTCTTGTTCCTAAACATAGAGGTGTAATATTCTTAAGATTTTATCTCTTTGCTGCTTCTTGCTCTCTCCAACTACTGGCTTCATTTTCAGTCTCTTTGTGGTGATAAGATGGCTGCAGTAGCTCCAATTTTATAATCTCTCAGGTTCAAATTCAACAGGAAAGGAATAACCCCTTTTTATGATCTCACAAACTCTCTGGAAGTGGTTCATCGCTGAACCACTCTCTGTGACCAATGCAGAAAATGCTATAGCGTCCTAGGTGTGTGCCACATGTTCCATATCTGGTATCAGCGGTGGTTAAGTGTTCACCTCCTGAAGGGCATAGCGTGAGTTTCAGAGTGTTATTTCCCCAAATACAATTTAGCGTGCTAAAACCGGAAAATTGGTAAATGGGATGGAGTAGGGAGACATGCCCAATATACCCACAAAAGCCTATTTGAATTAAAATGAACTATAGTTCAAATAGAACCTAATTACCATTCAGTAATTAATTTACGAAAAGAGTATGCATTATAGTAGCTATGAGTTTGGGGTTTTTTAATCAGACAAAACTGGGTCAAGTCCCAGCTTTTCCCCCATGCTACCTGTGTCACCTTGTGATTTTCTACAGCATAGAAATTATATTTCTACCTCATTCCAGAGATGTGAGGTTCAAGTAATGTATGCAAATTGAGTTCCAACAACAGCAAATACGCACTAAATGGAAACTATCTTCATCATTATCGTCACCATCATCATCAACTTCATTTCGTCATCGTCATTATCATCACTAGTATCATTAACTGACTATTCACCAGGAATATGTTTCTTTGGGAAACCATTCTCAGGGTTTCTGTTAAGGGTGCCAGGGAGAAAAATCTTCCCTATGTCTCCTATCTTTTTTCTGATATTAATATTCACATTTTTTCTATTATGGCACTTATCACAGAGTATTGTAATTATATTTACATGTGTATTATTTCATGAGATTGAGATCTTCTTGTAAACAATATCTAATCCATCACTGTATCTCCTAGTATAGCTCCTTGTACATGACGGGAGGTAGGGGGGTTATGGCATACAAAGGATTCCATATTGATTAGGAGTCTGCTGTGTATACTATGTAACATAGATACATCATGCTATCTCTTCCTCATAAGAACTCCATTATAAAGGCAGTGTTATTCTCATTTGCAAGTATAAAGATATTAAATCATCTAATCTGGCTAATATAAAATATTTTGTAAATTCCAGAGCCAGGTTTAGAAATTCTGGTCTTTTTGAATTTCAAAACTATTCATTTTCCCTCTATGCTAGCATTTCTAAAACTGCAGAATAAGGTCTTCAGGAATCTTAAGATAATTTTTTTAGGTTTACATGATCTCTGTTTTTTTGTTTGAGCTCCAAGGATGATATTAAAAGTAAATATGAACACTTCCTGATAATTGCCATAACTTGGTGCTGGTATAATGTTTTAGAGGCTCACTTTTGAGTTTGTTTTCATCAACACTGTTATCAAGGGGACGACTAAAGTGACAGCCTCTAACTTTTATGGTAGTGTTTCACAAACTGACATCCGCAGGCCCCTGAGAATCACTACAGTCTACTTGATAAATGTTGGTTGAATAAGCAAATGATTAAGTTATCCTCAGAGAATGGATGTCCCTGTGGCAGAATTTGGCACTAACTCTTCCCCCAATCCCTTTCTATTCATCAGTCAGCAACAATAGGTAGTGCTCAGCTTCATTTCATGTTCTATCTATGTCCCATGGCCTTGAGAAGGCACTGGCTGGGATGGAGACGGAGAAGGACCTGGGAGACAAACAAAGGATGGGGATGAAGACATCATTACCTAATGCATGAAGGTAAGGCCCTGTGGGAGGCTGAGTCTGAGCGCTCTTAGTCAATGTAAACTTTAGGAATACATATAAATCTGTCCCAGTCCTACTACCAGACAAATCAAATGGTACTTTAAGAGCCCCAGAAACTGAGTGGGCCCATTCTCTCCCATCACTTTCCTTCCAGGTTTCATTGTCCCTGATAAAAACAAGGGAATTCTGAGGCCTTCCAAGAAATGATTCTACTGCAGTACCTAAACAACACTCACACAGCAGTACGCATCTAGTCCTATATCGTCTCACCTCACATGCCAGTATTTTCTTACTCTTATTCCCTCCTCCTCCAGAGAGGGGAAACAGCTAACTTTGATTAGTAAGAAACGAATTTTCATAAGGCTCCACTTTTACTAGTGGGTGTGGGCACGGTGCAGCTGGTAACTGCCCTCTCTGGGCATGGGCTTTTGCTCTCTTGGAATTGCGTACGCATATGGGCAATGAGCTTTCCTTCTCTGGTCTCTGCTTCCCTGAGATAAGTGCCCTGAGACCTGCCATCTCCCCTCTCTTTCTCACTCTCTGGCAACCATGTGTGAGGCAGACCTAAAGTTCTTTTAGCAGCTGGCTTTGTATCATTGGCGTCTGTTTTGCTGACCCAGCTGTCCCCACAGGTCTTAGTTTGAAATGATAATAAAAAGTTTTCATTGAGCTTTAATTCTAAACTACATCCTCTAATGCACTTTATTGAGAGCCCTGTAGTAGGAGGACAATTGGGGACCTCATTAGGCATTAACGAAGCTAATATCTTGTCACATTTAGCTAGTGATCTTTTTTTCTACTCTCTAGAGGGGAAGGAGGACTGATGAGTCTTAAACCCTTAATCTCCAAAATCACATTTTAATAATTGTGTTTTCTATGTCATGCTCTATCATTTCTTACTTAGATGTTGCAGGGAGGCAAACATAGAAATGGATGATATTCTTCTGGCAGATAAATGTGGCCTCAAATCTCTGTGTAAGAACCCATGATGACCAAAGATTACCCCAAAATATAAACTGTACTGAGACTACTAAGAAGATGGCATTGGAATAGAAGGCATAACAGTGAAATTTTCTTTTTAACATCCACTTTCTTACTTTCTCTGATTAATTCCTAGGAGATATTTATATATGAGGGGCATGTAGAAAGTTAGCAAAACATCAATTAGAAATGACTTTTCCCCCAAGAAAATAAAAACAACTAAAATTAACATAATTCAGATCCCTAGCACAACTTATTGAATCCGGAATCCACCGAACTGAACACTGGCATTAGCGTCGATTTTAGAAAATCTAGTATTTTCAAACATGTTTTGACTACACAATTGTAATATCACTGCGTGCAAACAAATCCAGATATGAAGATATTCCCTAAGTTTATTAAATATGTATAATTTTAAGAACTATTAAGTTATTTGTGCAAAATTAATGTGGCTACTAAAGTTGGCCTACAGAGAACGGAATTGAGAATTTGATAAAACTACTCTGACATCTAAACCGTATAAAGAAAAGACACAGTTTACTACAATAAATGAAAAAGATGTAATTTGGGTGAACATTACTAGACATGGTTATCAAGCTGAGGATAGTCACTGAATGTAGCTTCTCAAATATCCTCAATCAAGGATAGGAAGGGAGGGAGGGAGGGAGGGAGGGAGGGAGGGAGGGAGGGAGGGAGGGAGGGAGGGAGGGAGGGAGGGAGGGAGGGAAAGAGGCCAATTTGGTTTATTCAAGCTCTAGTTGTTAATAGCTGAATATCCTTAGGCTCTAGACTCCTATTCTTGAAAATATGCTTAATCTTTTCTATTTCATAAGATGGTTTCTAGGATTAAATGAAAAAATAAAGTAATAGGCATAATAGGCATATAGCAAAGTTTCATTTCCCTCCTTTTAACCTTACCTTCCTTAAATATTCTGCTAGACCACAAGATTCTTAAGGAGTAGGTTTGCTAACTAAATTATGTGATTTTCACATAGTAGTTATTCAAAAAATTTTGACTGAGTGTATTAATGTCTAGCTTAAGCCTAAGCTGATCTTGCTAATGTAAAATATCTTGAGCATGGGCATGTTTTTCTAAGTGGCAAAGGTGACCAGTTGTAGAAATCTAGTTGTAGAGGAACTAAGAGCCTCCTAAGAGAAAAAAACAAAAAACAAAACCTAAGACCCTTATGTGGAGGCATGTGCAAAATCATGACATAAACTTGGTATAGAACACTAGGACATGAAAGTTTTCTGGAGGGTGGTCATTTCCTACTCTCCCAGGGGAAAATGTCCATGCTTCTCTAGCTAAGGGATATTTGGGTGGAAACGTGCAAGGGACAATGATCTAAGTCAGACATCATATACCAGATCCTTAGGAACCAAAATGTGATAAATTATGGGTGACCAGGACTTATAATAGTTTTCAAATTAGGTACCAAGATCCAGAAATTGAGAGAGTTCTCATAAAAGTCTGGATTTGGGCTTGACCAGAAAAAATTAGATCTGCTTTAATTGGCCCACATCCTAGCATGGCAATTGGCTCAAGCTGAAAGATACTCCCTTTAAATAGAGAGTGTGATTTCTTTCCTTGCTAGGGTCACCTCCATTCTAATTCACTAATTCATCCACTCTCTTAGCCATTGTAGGCCCATGCACCCCTCAGTCCGTGGTAAGAGAAAGTCAAGTAGACAAGCTTTGTTCAGTTAGGAGGCATTTTATAAAAGAAAATGGGTGATGCATGGATTTGTACTTGAATGTTTTTCTTGGTTCATTTTATCATGTTTCTATCAGAAACTCATGAAGAGACAGGGACTGAAACTAAAAACTAAATGGGTTAGTCTCAATTCTGAATTCTCCAGAGGGCAAAAAGAAGTCTGAATGGAGACTCATGTATCAAAGTGTACCTTTAGTTACAGGGGAGAGATATCTTCCATTACTGCCTGGAACACAGTTTCTATAATTTTTCCAGAAGACTCCACAAGTTGTCCCACCAAGTCACAAAGGTACCTGAGCAAGTACCCTTCAGGAGACGATATAACAGGAAGAAAGAGTGGCCAGAATAGGTGAAGGTGCCTGAGAGAAGATGCCAGACCTAGCTTTGAGAAAGAAGCTATAAAAAACAGAAAATGGGACTTGTTTATAAGTATATATATGACCATCCCCCACCCCATCTAATAAAGCTCTGAAATGCATCGTTGGTGAACTAGCTGCGAAAACTAGAGATGCTGTTTAAGACCATGGGAGTGACAGCTAAGGAAATTCAGGATACAAAGAAATGAATGGTAATTTGCAGGCAAGTTACTAGAGCCTAATATTATTGTTGGACCTCTCTGCACCATTACTTTTAAATAAAATGGAGAGGAATGAGTGTTAATACAAGTGTAGAATTACATGACAAGTTCTATTTGTGTGTAGTTCTGCCATTCAGGCAAAAAAGGTAATAATCACTTGGAGATCAGATTGGCTCACTAGAGCACAGCAGCAGCAAAGAAAAGCCCCAAATGATTTACACAGAAGAAAGAAAAGGAAGGCAAGATTGGCCTTTTTATATTCAGCCACATTCCCTTCACTTAGTCTTACTAGCTGCTATTTAAAAAATTCTATTCACCAAAATATTTAATCCATGAATTAATTCATGAGGGATAAATGAAGACATTTTTAATTTCTTGTGAAACAGAGAATGTGAGTTATTACTTTCCATTCAGTAGGATATTCATCAAAATTACTTTGAAGAAGGCTTCCACATTTCAAATGGTCTATGATCTCCACTCTACCTTCCTGTCCTCTGTAGTCCATAGACCCCGCCACCACAGACGTCCAGAGGGCATCCCTCATCACCATGGACACGGAAGGATATACTATCACTATTTCAACATCAAATGTATTTTAGTAATTCATCCTCTTCCATTCTTTACTGTATTTTAATTAATTTTATAGAGTCTACCACTCTCTTTTTACTCTCACATTTAATCAGTTTACCTACTTAATTGACTCACATAATTACATTAAAAAAGTACAGTTGGCTGGCACCAAAAAAGATGTAGGAACAAGCACACTTCATGCTTCATAAATCCAAGCTTTAACGGGCTGGGAGCGGTTGTAAGTATGTACTGTCCTGGGGGCAGTAGTCCGTACGTTTTAGAGGGGCAACGGTGGGGTTGGTTAATCTGGCATGTTGACCAAGTTGAGACAGGTTCGAGCGTGCCTTTTCTGTATTATCTAGCATTATGCACAGATATCATGAAAGGCTACATGCTGATACAGAAGCCATTAGAATTCCTTGTTCACTAGTAATAGCAGTTCTTAGAAGCACCTGACGTATAGTTACAGCCGAATTAGAATTTGTTGAATTTTACATTCTTGTGAAAACACATATGTTTTCATGAGACTTTAAAATCTAGGTATCTTTACTAAGCACCTAGCTTTGTTTCCTTTGCTGCTAAAATATTTATGTTGTTTCATAAATGATTTTGCTAATTGAAAAATGCTGGAGCTACCGACAGCATTCCAAATTCCAGTGATCCAGCACCTAATTGATTTTGTTTTTTCCTAAATGCTATTCTTCTAAATATGAATATTCTTTTTTTCAGGGTTATTGTCAAGTATTTCATCTTCCATGCTATTGTTGTTGCTACTGGCTCGTCTTCATATTAGTTCATCCTTTTAAAAAAATATGAAGGTATGGGTGAGAGAGAACAGGGAAAGTGTCTATCATTTTACTGAACCTAGCAAACTTTGGAAACACACACACACACACATACACATACACTCAGCTTGCCAAAAAATGTATACACATTTTAAGCAAGGAAAAAACTGTACAAAAACTGTAATACTCAATATATACATATGACAAAAGATGAATCAAGTCATGTGTATATGTTTTTTGCTACCTCTGGTGTATATGTGTGTGTGGGCACACGTGTGTATTGAGTGCATGTGTGTGTGCACGTGTGTGTGTGTGTATGTATGTGTGTGTATAAAAATATTTAATGAGTGAACTTTTCTAGGAGCTCAGGGCTAAAGTACAGATTATAGGTGTATACCCCTTAATATCATATTGACAACACCCAGCTAGAGAGCCCTGGGACACAGACCTATGTTCCTTTTTCAAGAAAACAAGGGGGGGAGAGAGACCCTTGATTTTAAGAAAAAGCCATACAATTCTATGATGGAATAGAGTGATTTGATAGTCATTGCCATGGTTCTGATTTATAAGAATGACAGACCTTTAAGTGGTTTCATGAGAATATGATGTGGGTGGCATAAGGACTTGGGTGCAAAAGTCATGGACTTCTGATAGCAAAGGGCCTTGACTGGTCTCTGAGTTAGCACAGCTCATCTCTTGACACCCAAACTTCAAAGGCAGCTCTCAAAACAAATCCGGCATTAGGTACCAGCATGCTTGACTTGAGAGGAGTTAAGTGTCTCTACTGCCCTCTGTCACATTTCTAGCCTCCCACCCATACTTTCTCATCGGGGGTGTGAGCATTTGGCTACATGATCAAGATGCGGATTCATCACTCCCAGGACTGGGAGCCCTCATCTGGCCAGGAAGTAGCATGATGAACCCTCAGGAGTAATCATTTGCATGCAGATTGAACGTTATCCTGGGCCAATCTGACTTCATCTTATAAAAACTTTGGGACCCATACAGAAAGAATCGGACCTTTGTTAGCCTAACCAAGACCTCTGTATTTGGCAGGTCAAACGTAGGTGGAGGGAAACTTCAAACCAACGGAAAATTTCAAAGCGAAATGAGTCAGCAAGTTTACAGAAAGAGAAGAGTTGTGCTGTGTTGTAAATAAGGCAGAAAGCTAAGGCAGTCCATTTCCAGTATGGCTCAGGTTAGAAGTTCATCAATGCAACTTTGGAAAATCATTTCTTTGCAGAGTGTTTTCATTATTTAATATGAATGAAGAGTGAATTTCTAGATGACCAGGGATGTCTGCTTTCATAAATGAGTAGAAACATATTTCCATATAAAATAAAACCCATAAAATGATTACTAGTTTTTATATTAATTTCATATTCTGTAGACATCTAAACTCCTCCATGATTATACTACCGTTAATAGCAATTACCTCTTACTGAGCTTTTAAACTGTCCCAGGCACCCTGCTGAGCCCTCTACACATACTTTTTTAGTCCTCCCAACAACCTGTATTAATTTAGGCATTATTCTCATTACACTAATGAGGAAATTGAGGCTCAGAGATGTGGAATAACTTGCCCAAGTCACACAGCTAAGAAGTAGCAGAAGCAGCGATGAAACCCAGCTCTGACATGACATCAAAGAATATGTTTTTCCTTTCTCCTCTGCTGTTTCAGCATAAATACTCTCCAAGAAACCATTGCAGGCATTTGTGAACTATTGTAAAACATGTTGGGCATAGATGAAAGAGGAGCAAGTGCCACAAAAATGTGGGGACAGTAAAAGATGATTTGACTTTTAAGGCAGCTATGCTGTGGTACAGAAAGCTTTTCAATTCATACTTGTTAGTATTTCAATGTAATAGCTTCCATAACACTACTCTGTTGAGAAGACAGATAAAAAAGGTCCCCTTTTTTTGTACGTGAAATAAATAAAGTGCCTTGGAATTGAATTGACATAACACAGAAGAGACATGATACCCTATTAAACACTGGATCTGGTGATTAAACACGAATCGTTGTTTTTTTTTTGTTTGTTTGGTTTTGTTTTGTTTTTCTCTTCCTTTACAAACTAGTAAGTAGACTAGTAACTGAGAAAATGGAAACCCCCACTCTTCATCCTCTTTCTTTTAAAGCAGGAAAAAAAAAGAAGGAAAATAAACAGTCTTTTATAAATAAATTAAAATTCTAACCAAAAAGCTAATTATAAGTGTATTTGTTTTGTTGGAGGTAAGGCACATCTATTATCATAAAGATAATTAACTCAGTCTGACAGATCTAATAAAAGGACAAGTTTAGCACTGGCTTAGCCGGAAGCCAAAGGCAAGCAATTCTTATAATTACTAGTTATTGTAACTGGGCTCAGAGAAAGTGGTCTGTGATATTTAAACAGTAATGTTGATTTGCATTTAGACCTGCCCTTTCTTCCCATGAATGAATAAGTAAAAGACTGGATTAAGTACAAGAAACCTAAGTAACTAAAATATGTTTTAAAAATATAAAAGCAATCAGAATGAAAGTCTCTTCATCTATAAATGAGAATTTCTCTGAACAGATAATGAATGTCTTTACAATGTAAATGTTTTAACAATCACCAGACAACTAAATAACTTCACTCAACTTTCCAACACATAGGAGGAAAATATCCAATCTACAGTGATGGGTCAAAACCACTCTGTTGTGACCGTTTCATTCTCCCATTTATAGATATGCATGGTTGCCCCTATCATCTGCTAGCTCTTGAAGATTAAAAATAATAATTAAATACAGAGCATTGCCAGTAGACAAGCGAGAACCCTGATTTTGTAGCCAATTACTAGCAGTGTTAGAAATAAATTTTAAAAAGCAAACAAACAGGTAGCATACACAGGAGATGAATAATGTCCGTTGTTACTTGGCAGCTGCCCTTAACTAAAGCTTGTTGCAGTATTTCACACCAGACTCCTTCCTGGAGCAAAACAAATCAACCCTTTTAAGAGTGGAAGTTACTCTTTAACTGATTCTGTAATAAAGGTTGTAGAAATAAGTAATAACCAGTGTCAGTAAGTAAGTTTGGAATGCACTAAGAAAAGCACTTTAAGGTAAAATACCTGTTAGTCAAGGCCATGTTTTATTATGCTCTACAAATATGGTGATAGAATCAGCCCATTACATTTGGCAAATATGTTGTATAATTTCCCCATATAATTCCTTGTCCAGGCTCCTGTACAAAGGTGAATATTTAACCCATCAGCCTAACTGATTGTATTACAAATACTTGTATAAAAATGCAGACAAAGTTTATGGCAAACAGTATTTTTCCCTCCATTCTCCAAGGAAGAGTGGCTTCTGGTTTCTTTGTCTCACATTTTTCTTGGCTTTTTCTCATTTTAAAACTATTTTTTTTTCTGTTTTCTGAAATATTATAATTGGGAAAGCAAGTTTGACTTCACCTCTTGTGTTCACCTTTGCACTAAGGCATTATACTCTTTAACAAGGGATAAGTGGAAAGGCAGTCCTGTAAAGGATGACACCTCTGTCCCAACACTGGCAAAGCAGCATCCTTCTTTTCTTATCTCCATTTTTATTCATTTCTGCACTGGTCGCCACTTCCAACCCTTAAATGCTCGAGCCTCATATATTCACTTCCTCATATTCTTATTATATGCCTACATGATGCACTTTCAACTAACATTCATGCATCAGATTTTGAGATAGATGCTCAAAAAAGGAAAAAAGAGAAAAAAGGAAAAAAGAAAACGAATAAAATAGAGCTTCTCCCCTCAAGTTTCTCAGGTCTATGACTTGAAACCACCATAGAATTAGGCTCTCATGTCACAAAATAAGAAAAGCAACAAGGGGTAAGTACAGGTTGCTACTGGGAAGAGGGAATCTGAACCAAACTCATAAACAAAACATGACCTAAAAAGTTTCCTAAGAGAAAGAGGGAGACAAGGCGCTTCCTGCTGCATGAGTAGAGGGAAAGGGAAGGACATATTAGATAGACATGCAGTCAGTGAGTCTAAAGAGAAAGTGACTATTAACAGAAACCTTGCCAATGTCTATTTATTCTTCAAGATTTAGCTCTGTCCAACTCTGACTCATGTTAAGATCAGATAGATCATCTGAGGTATTTTATACATTTTTAAATCATTATACTTTTATCTTTTGATTCTAAGTTCTTAACAAAAGTCTACAAAGTACCTACAAGCTGGTGAATGCTGTGACTAAGAGACCAGGGTAATAGAAATTTAAAACATTGAAATATTCCATAGCACAGGCAAGGGACTTCTTCAGGCAACTAATTCTTCCTTTATCAACATCCACACTGCCCCAGTGTGGTAGATGTGAAGCATCAAAATGGAGCCCTAAGCATTTATGGTAGGAAGGTAGTAGGTCTTTAAATGCATGCATTTTTAAATAATTTCCCTTTATCCAGATGTATGTGAAGTAGACAAATGGGAATCGATTCTATATTTTTCCAAGGTCCCATTCTAGCTCATTGCTGAGAATGTGCCAGTGGCAATGGGGCTTGAAAGATGGGGATAAAACTGATGGAATAGGTGTCTCCAACCTCTCTCCACATATGGGTGGGCAGAGCACATGCTTCATTTCTTATGATTGCCAGGGGTCAGTGTGTAAAGGCAGGGTTCACCTGCCCGAAACGGAAACCAAATTGGCTATTATTTATACCGTCTCAGGTAGGAGCACACAGCTTTGTGTGGGAGAGGGAAGTTGCTCAGAGATGAGCAGGGAACAGCCAGCACTGAAAGTCCTCAGCCTAGGCTTGCAAGTACAGCATAATAAAGAACAAATTAAAAAAGAGGACATAGAGTAGCTAGGAAGTCTCCCTCCATAAGTAAACTACTGTCCTGAAGGGTGTGGCTACGACCCTTCATTCTGCAATATGTGAAGGCAATAGAATTGCGCTATTGGACTGTCAGATTGCTTTAGGATGAGATGAGAAGGCTCATGACCTGAGGATGGAAAGATCAGCAAGGATGGAGGGTGAAAGATGGAGGGCTCAGATAGGTAAGAAGATAAAAGAGGGGAATTATGCACAGGTCCTAACTTTGAAAGACTACGCTTCTCCACCACCATCCCCCTTTTTTTCTGAATGCAGAGTGTAAACGATTGAACAAGACCTTAAATAGTGAATCAGGAAAAAACAAAAACAATATAAGACTTCAAATGAGTATCCTTTCTTAGAGTTTCCTCTTAGAAACACATTTGTAAATGTATTGGATAGAAGAAGGAATCTGGAAGAGCTGAGCCTCACTGAAGCGATCCCATCCTCATTTTCACTGCAGTATAACAGGTGAGACTCTCAGGAAAGAGGTTTCGTTATTTTAACTGTGATTCATTAGTGGAATCAGTCACCAGAGGTGGGGCAACACTGCTTCTTTTAAGTGTTATACAAAGGCTGTGCATTTTTATTATTATCCATAATTTCTCACACAACAGGCCTGTTACACAAAGCTGCTCAGAATTAGTGTGCAATTCCTCTTCAGCTTTTAATGCAGGTCAACTTGTGGGTCTTAAAAGATGGACTGTGGCCCTTTAAAAACACTCTCTGAGTTGTAATGCGTAATTAATCACAGCAACAGCAGAAAAATATATTGTTTCCTTGCTAAGAATAGGATGTTTTCTTTCCTTATGAATTGATCCCCTAAGCATTCCTCATGGGAATATATTTTTCCCTTCTAATGCAAACTAGCTTTAAACTACAGATGTGCTAATCTATATGTGGGAAGTTCCAGGGCTCATTGATTTGTGGAATAAACAGGTATTCATCTACTGTAGATGGAAAAGTGAAAGAAGGGACAATTAATTAAATCATCCTGTAGTTACTTTTCAAAACTGTAATATAAGCAGTAACGGGAAAACCCCCAAGGTTTCACAGTTTGGATTTGGTTTGGATAAGCATCTGAACTTTGCAAATTGGGTTGAAGAAAAATAAAAATATTGTGCTTTGCATTAGGGAATGTACACACTATACCTCTCATATGGAGTTTATCACATTCAAAAAAAAAAAAAAAAAGAAGAAGAAGAAAGACAATAGAGTTTATGACATTCAGCCTTCATTTTGCGGTGCATGTGTAATGGTGTGAAGATTTTTGTGTGTTTGTGGCTATATGGTCTCCCTTCTTTGATTTCAGGGGTCTTTGCAAAGAGATTGTGTCCTGTACAATTACCTATGTTGGTCAGTGCTTAGCCAATACTCACCACTGAATGCAAATCATTCATACCTCACATGCTCAGTAAAACTTTCATTCACTTACACATTTGTTACCAAACACTAGTTGAGCATCTACTAAATATCATCTCTAGGCTCAAAGAGCTCACGATTAGTAGAAATCCATAATCATTATTTAGGGATAAGTAAATGATACTTTCCAATACCACGCTTGTGTTTTTATAAATCAGTGAGTTTTTGAAAAAAACAAACAAAGAAAAAAAACAAAAAACATTCCCATAATTATAGTATCTGCACTATATCCCAAATCCTTTTGGCGATAGGCAAGATATAAATATAAAACAAAATGATTGTTAGTAGAATTATCCCTGAAATTCAACTAAAATATATTGAATATCTACAAAATGCAAGGGGAAAAAGCTAAGTCTGTTGGTAGCATAACTATTAGAGACTTCAAAGAAAGCAGCGAGAAAGGACCTCCAAAAAATACTATTTAATTAGTCCATTAACCAGTTTAGAAACATGCAATGAAGTCCCACCTCTTCAGCATCGCTGATGTGGCCTCCACACGATGGGCTCTTCTATTTGGCCTCCCCTGTCTTCATTGTTCCAATGCTCTGCGACTGCAGACAATCTAGTGGCCTTCCAGTTCCTCCGAGATGCCAAGTTCTCTCTCAAGTCTAGCCCTGGTCAATGCTACTGGTTTTGCCTGAAACCCCTCCTCTGCCACTCTATTCCCTGGCTATTACTTACCAACCCTCCCGTCTTCCACTTAGCCATTACTCTCTTTCTCTAAGCCTTTCCTATTTCTAGACCTGAGTTCGTGTATGGAGGCCAGAACCTTCTGTGCTTCTACTATCTTAATAGCTAATATGTATGAATTTTGGTTTAGAGTCTGTCCTCTCTGACTATGAGCTCCATGCAGACAGATACATCGCCCTAACAAATAGCACGGAGTCTGGCCCTTAATATGCATTTAGTAAATATTGGTTGTATGAATGAATAGGGAATTGCATGCTCTATTACCAAATTTCAATAGAATTATTATGTAACAAAATATTTAACCTTACATACACAAAAAAGACATTTGAAAGTTTATTTTGTTCAGAAAGTGCTTTGGCGTTTCTCAGTGACAGTGGTGGATGTTTTGAATGAAAATAATCATTTTGCTGTAGATACAGTGACATAGCAAAAGATAAATATTTGCCTAAATGAAAAATAAACATTTTATATATATATATATATATATATATATATATATATATATATATATATATATGTATTTTTTTTTCTTTTTTCTCATCAGTACAAGATATTTTAAAACATGAAGTTTTTCCAGTATCTCAATTCTCTCAGCATCACCTCAATAAATAGAAGGAAAAATATTGTTTTTCCCTTACCAAATATCAGAAAAGGTGTAGTTACTTCTTGTTGATACTTTCAGATAGCAGTAGTTGATAGGTAATTTAAAATATTGATGGAGGTAAGAATGAACTTTGGCGTTCATTTTGTCCTAGTGGGAAGGTCAAAAAAAGTGCAATGGGTTCAGCATCTGAAGAAGTCTGTTCAAAGTCTGGCTCTTGACTTTTAAATTCTGGGCAAGTCATCTAAATTCTCAGTGCCTCTGTTTTTCTCATTTTAAAAATGGGAACAATATAATGTATTTCAAAAGATTAGTTCAACAAATTTTTATTAACAACCACTCTAACTTCAGGTAATATCCAGATCCTTGAAATAAATCAGATATAAGTCAAATAAAGTTCTACCACTTACAGAACTTATATTTTAGGAGACTTCTCAGAAAAGCACTTTGTAAATGCTCTGTAAATTCATTGGGGTAGTTAGGCCATTGAAGTTTAAAGTGATTATTGATGTAGTTGATTAATATATACTATATTTTTTTACTGTTTTCTATTCTTTGTCCTTTGCTCATCTTCCTTCCTTTCTCCCTTCCTCACTACCTCCCTTGCTTCCTCTTTTCTTCCTGTCTTCCTCCCTGCCTCCCTTCTCCCTTCCTCCTATCCTCCCTTCCAGTTTGTGCTCCTGGGCTCCTGCTCCAATATACTACGATTCTTTGAAACCCTCTGTCTTCAATTTTCAGGAAAACAGTTTACCCTGTGACCTTAATTCTCTGGTGACTCTAAGAAGAGTTGTCAATTTTCAGTTTGTTTTGCTTTCTCCTTGTTGTGAAGACTGGAGTGATGACTTCCAAGCTCCTGACAGCCAGATCAGATAGTAGGAGTCCCTTCAACAGATTGCTTTTTAATTTCAAATCCCTTTTGATCATTATTGGAACACAGAAATACATTTTATTTGTTTATACTTTGACTTTGACCCTGCAACCTTTCAATTTCTAGGAGCATCATTTGCAGATTATTTGGAATTCAAAATGTAGAGAAGCATGATATCTGCAATACTTCTCTTTTTCAAATCTGGATGCCTTTTATTTCTTTTTCTTGCCTTATTGCACAGGATAGGACATCCAGCATTATGGGGAATATGGGCATATCTTAAAATTGTCCCCAAGTTTAGGGGGGAATTTTTCAATCTGCCACCCTTGTTAAATATGCTGTTAGCTGTGTTGTTTTGTTTTTTTGGTTTTGGTTTCTTATAGGTATTCTTTATCAGGTTAAGACAGTTTCCTTCCCTTTCAAGTTTTCTCAGAGATTTTAAAATCAGGAATGGCTTCTGGGTTTTGTCAAATGGTTTCTTGCAGTGAATGAGAAGATTGTGTTAATATGATTTTTCTTCATTCATCACTTAACATGATAAATTACACTGATTAATTTTTGAAACCTGAATCAACATTCTTGAGATAAACCCCAATTTTTATGGCATATTATAGTTTTATATACTGCTAGATTCAGTTGGTAAGTATTTTTCTTGAGGACATTTATGTCGATGTTCATAAGTGATATTGTTCTGTACTTTTTTTGTAATGTCTTTATCTGGTGTTGGTAATAGAGTAATGTTTACTTGGCCCCATAAAATGAGTTAGGAAGTGCTCCCTTTTATTTTCTTAAATTAGTTTTAATAGCATTCACAAGAAAAGACACATGCGACTGGATTTTCCTTTCTGGAAAAGTTTTAGATATGGATTGAATTTCTTTAATTAATGTATGATTAATGTATTATCTATTTTTTCTTGAGTGATAATCTGTTTACTTTCACCAAACAAAAAGATGTTTGCAGAGAAAAATGTTACTAGTTTAATTTAATAATCATATATCCATGTTATCCCAACAGAAAAAAAGAAAATAGTTGTGTATGCAATAGTTCACTGGTTCTGTTTCTTCTTTTAAACTTCAATTATGAAATCTGATTTTTATTTTGATCTAACTATTCAGGAACCAGGGTTAAAATAAACATTCATACACACTTAACTTTATTCAGTGGTGAAATATCCAATAAAGCTTTTAAAAAGATCTCTATGGTACATAGCCTAGGTTCCAAAATCATATATAACATATTATTATTATTATTATTATTATTATTATTGCAATCTAACTAGGTGACCCAACATAGACAGTAGCATTTGTCAGTGATATAGGCAATAAATGTCAAGTGTTCAATGAGTGATTAATGTATAAATGTTTGGATGGGAAGGTCCTAAGAAGAAACTAATGTTTAAGGAGCCATGAACTTTTGACACATGCATTATAAATACGTTAAATGAACTTTTATAACTACTCTGTGACTAGGAATTAATATCCCAAATATACTATTGAAGCAATGAAGGCTAAGAAAGGGAAGGTCTTACAGCCTAAGTATTTGGACTATGGCTAGTTCATACGGTACATTGACAGTAAAGTTAAACATTATGGAACCTTATTTGGAAATAGGCTCGGTACAGATATCATTAGTTGATGAGTTAAGACTGAAGCATGATGGGCCCCTTATCTAACATGACTTGTATTCTTTTAAGAAAACAGCCATGGGAAGACAGGGACAAATAGGGAGATTTCCATGTGACAGAGCCAGAGACTGATGTTATGCGGCTGCAAGCCAAGAAATACCAAAAATTCCTAGAAGCTAAGAAGAGGTAAGAAAGGATTTCACTACAAGTGTCAGAGCGAAGCATGGTCTTGCTAGCATCTTGATTTTGGGACTTACAGCTTCTAGGACTGTGAGAGAGTAAGTTTCCATTGTATGTTGTTTCAAGTCAACCAGTGTGTGGTACTTTGTTACTGCAACTCTAGGAAACTAATATAGTAAGTGATGAGTGTATAAAAATGGCATAGTTGTGATGTGCTCTCCAGACTGTGCACTTCAAGTAGGGTGAGTGTACAGGTGTGAAGCTAGGTAAGAAAAGTATTGTGAGTTTCTAATACCTGGTCACTGGTTAGACCGTAGCTGTGAATTCCAACCATATAGTACTAATCCTGGGAGGATGATTATGAGGTAAAGATAGGAGACCCCTAATATAGCTACCAGTCATCCACTATAAGCAAAAGAGGTGGTTTCTATATGTAGGAAGAGAGAAACAGGTGCAGGCAATACTCAATTTGTATTCCACTGTAGGACCGTAAAAATGACCATGCAAGCTGAAACCCTGCAAAGCAAACTTAATCATCAATGGAAACATCATGACTGTCTATAACTTTTAAAAACTTTTGTCAAAACATTAAAAAGTCTTTTACTGTCCATTGTAGATGTATAGGGAAATGGAAAAAAAAAAAAAAAAACACAGTGAAATTAATACTTATTTAGTACACTGTAATTTAAAATGTTGAAAGGACTTAAAATTAAAGTGTTTTGTTTCTTTGTATCAAAATAGTTTAAAGAGTGCTTTCTTTCTTTTGGTAGTCCAACTTAAAATATGGAGGGAACATCTTTTCTATGCCGTGGCAAATTCTTATGTACCCTTCAAAATTGGTATCACCTTCCAAAATGTTATCTTTTGCTCTTTCAATCCCATAGGATATTTTTGAGAGTTTCTCTAAGGTGAAGAATTTGCTGGCATTACTTCTACTAGGATATGACTCTGATTTTCATCATATCCGCTTTCTGTATGTGTGTTATTCAACTCATTTCACTAATTTCCTCTGGCTTCTTATCTAAAGTGTTTCAATAGTGGCAGTGCCGACAACAATCTTGGAAACCATTGATACAGATGATACTGAGTGATATATTGAAGAGTGAGGGTAGAATAAGAGCCAACTCCTTACTTTTGAGGTAAAATGAATTGACAGAAGAGGTTCTTTAAGGCCCTGTCAGTCAGTTTTGCCTCTAGACATCGCTGCTATGTGGATAGGCTCTTTCAGGTTTACACTAACTAGAAATACAAATTGATGGAAGAGACCAGCATAACCATTTCAAATCTATGTTGTTTAGGCAATGGGAGATCATGGTTCACAGGGAACCTTATTTGAGTGGCCACAAAAGTCACAGTCCCAGTGACTGGCAGAGAAAATTTTAAATTCAGGTCTTTTTGCCTTGAAATTTCATGCTCTTTAACTTCTATCACACTGTTTATTCATGGTTTCAAGCAAACCCACTATAAATCAAGACCTTATTCATGGGTTCAAATTCAAATTTCACCATTTAATGCGCGGATGGCACTGGGGATAAGAATACCTACTTCAAGTGGTTTTTGGAAAGATTAAAAGAAGTAGACAACTTTGATAAAGTTTCCAGTCTGATTAACTATACTTAATAAGAACTCAATTTTGTTCTTAAATTCTCACTTGGATTTCAATCTCCCATTTCTTTATACCAATTTTACAGTAATATTATACCTATAAATATTACATCTTAATAATTTAAGATTGCAAAGATCTTTGCTTTGTTCACTGATATATCCCAAGATCCTAAATTGTACCCCAAATTGCAATAGGTGCTTAATTAAAATCTGATGAATGAATGAATGAATGAATGAATGACTACTCCCACTGGTCCAAATTCAAGGTCCATATTCTCCATAAAGACAACCCGGAGAATTTTCAAAGCATTAGAATGATTACGTGAGAATGAGAACAATGGTTGCATGTTGCATGATAATGCCTAAGTTTTGTCTCAGTCTTGTTTGCGAAGCTGCGATGAACTCGATGGCTACTGCAAAAGGCTGAAGAGCTCAGTATTGTATATTATGAGACAAAAACAGTGTATTCTGGGGGGAATGTAAATCATATTCAAGAAAAGAAGCAAAGGCGATAACTAGAAAAGTACCAGGTGGAACGCAAGAAAAGGTCAGAAGTGAGAAGAATCAAGTGCAAATTAGGGAGTGGAGAGAGAGGTGGACCCAGGTGAGTGGTATAGGAATAACGCCATACAATTTTGATGCCCTATGGTTCTCTCTGCATGGGGCTAAGCCTTGCAGGATTGAAAATTTTTTCTTGCATGCATTTTAAATGCTTTGATTTGTACTTAATGACAGGGAACTTGTATATGCCACTCAGTAAAGATGGATTTGTCCGAGGCCGTGCTAAATCAATGCATATTCACTGAAATCTCTTGTCATTGTTCTGTCAGAGAAAGCTCTGCATCCATTCTGCCACATGGAGCTCTGGCTAGTCTGTATCTGTGTTTGTAACCAGCTGGGGCTTTTACTGGTTTCATTATGCCATTTATTTTATCAGAAGACAGTTTTCCTCTAGTCTTTGTTTTTCTGAGTGGAAGTTATGCTCCTTTTGTTTCTGTTATAATAGAGAACAAGCCATTTCCTTTTCAACATCAACAAGCCCATCAGTCATGCACTTTGACTTATAATTTTGAGTGCCTTTCAGCACTTTTAGGACCCAGAGAAGATGACTTTATTCTGAGCCATAACATTATGAGGGCAAGAAATTCCCTCAAGAGGTCATATAATCTAATCCTCTGACTCCAATTGAATATTAGCTTTTGAAAAGATCATCATTTATAGATAAAACCTTCCCCTTTGCTTTATATTCACATGACATCGAAGGAGGCTACATTTTCTGTGAGCCTAGAGGAAGAGAAAATGGCTTTTTTCAGGCCAAGGAATTTCACTTATCTCTTTTACCAAGATTTACAACCTGGCAAAGAAACCTGTAAATGGATCCTCTCTGCAAGTCACCCTTCTGACTATATCTAACAGTTGAAGGGTTAGGTTGTGTTTTCTCTTGCTGCATAACCAATTGCCACAAATTTAGTTAAAACAACACAAATTATTATCTTACAGTTTCCATGAGTCAGGAGTTCAGGATTCTGTAGCTTTGCTCAGTCTCATCAGGCTGAAATCCAGAAGCCAACTGGGGCTGTGATCTCATCTGCAGCTCAGGGTCCTCTCCCAAGCTACTGGTTGTTGAACATTTTCACCTGAAGGACTGAGATTCTCATTTCCCTGCTGGCAGCAACTGCGGGGTGGTTCTTATCTCTGAAAGCTGCCCACTGTTGACTGTCAGGTGATCATCTCTACAATTCTGCATATTCTTTTTTCCTTTTGTCTCAAGGCAAAAGGAAAAGTATCTGTGGGGACAGAGCCCCAGAGAGCAGTTTCCAGGCTCTCGGCCTCACATAGAAAGGTGCTGGCTCAGGTAGTAAATGGCCATCAACCGTGATTGGATGGCCATCAGCTGTGGCTAGTTGGTCATCAGCTGTAACCAGTGAGCCATTGGCCACTAATATAACTGCTGTGGCTTCGCTAGCAGAAAAGGGGGGCTAGCAAGAAGATGGTGGCTGAGCTAGCAAGTGCGGATTGCAGAGAGGCGGATGCCGCCAACGAGAATATAGTGGTATGACTCCCCTACTTATAGCTCCGTGGGTGTTCCTTTTTGGCCTCACCGTGTCCTGTGTTCTCATGTGGGGAGCGGGAGCAGAGACCCCGCAGGCCGCCCCGCACGACAGGATCTATTTCTGCTTTGAGTCCCTCTGATCTCTGTTGTGCCCACAACTTATTAAGTCAGGCCCACCCAGGACATTCTCCCCTTTGACTAACTCAAACTCAACTGATCAGGGACCTTAATTACATCTCAAAACCCTTTCACCTTTGCCTCATCACAGGAGTGATAGCCCCTTATATTCCTAGATTATGTCAGGCATACAGAGAACAAGAATCTTAGGGACCACTTTAGAATTCAGGCTATCACAGTTGGAGAGGCAATAATCCAGTATGTTAGCTTTTGATGCCTATAAGCTGCCCTCAAAATCATTGACTTAAAACAATAATGATTGATCATTATCATTCTATCGGTTGGCCATTTGGGCTGAGCTCAGCGGGACTATTTTAATCACCATAGCTGGATTTACTCACACAACTGCAGTGAATTGCTGGGTTCATTTGGGGCATATTAGTCCCAGATGGTGTCACTCACGTTTCTGGTGATCGGCAAGGAGGCCATCTTTCTCCAGAATCTAGAAAGCTATTTCAGTCTTCTTCACAAGGGAACTGAGTTCCAGAAGCAACCAGAGCAATGGAAAGCACCTTACAACCCTTGGCTTCTGTCATGTTTCCTAACGTCCTTTTGGCCAAAGTAAGTCACATATCCATGCCAAGATTCACGAAGTGGAGAAATATATCCCTAATGGTAGGAATTGAAAAAAATTTGTAGCCACTTCTTAAAATCTGCCACACTCATCAGAAATTTAAAGTCAATCAAACAATGGATCAAGAATACCACCACCACAATTCACACATATACTCTACTTCTGTAAAGCAAATAATCATTCTATAATTTATTTGAAAACATCGCTCGGTTCATCTTTTGAAATTAGACCACTCTTTTTGAAGCCTGGATTTTCCTATATTTCTTTCAATTTCTGTTTTATTCTTCTGGTTTCTTTTTTAAAATAGCTTTTACCCTGGAAAATATACTATTGAAAGATGTGAGTCACTATTTCTTCATGACCTTGTGAAAGATTTTGTAACTACATGCACCCTTATGACCCCTTCTCATTTTAGCCTAATTAAAAATTAGGATATACAATTAAAATACGTAATTTTACTCAAATATAGTTTTTACAAAAACAGATTTGAACCTCATCACTAATGACATTGAAGCCCTCAGCACTCAAAGAAAATTACAAATGACTCAGCAAATTTAATGAGAATGCAGGCAGCTCTCTTTTTTCTGATCTAAGACTACAAGGAGGAATGGAAATCAAGCAAAAGAACAGAGAACAGGTGGAAAGATATATATTTATTTAGCTTCATCTTGTCAATAAAGATAAACCAAAGAGTAGTTTCTGGGAAAACAGAAGGACAAAAGGAATGCTGATTTAACCTAAAAACAAGGGTATTGTAACATGGGATTCTGAAAAAGGAAAATGTTGAAGGTGAAAAATGAGCTTGAAAGAGAGGGGATGCAAAAGCGAGAGAAAAGACACTTGACTGTACCTCTTTAGCAAAAGCAAATAACTTACATGTGGTTGTTTAAATAAGTGCCACATTATTACACTTAAGTTTCCAAAGAACCATGTAAGCATGAAAGGACATTATATACACTCACCTTCCCTTAATACTACCAACAGAATTAGTTTTTAAACCCAGGTGTGTTTGTATCACTTACATGCTTTAAAACACAAACAAAAACACTGATAGTTCTTTGTTATGCATAGGATAAAGCACAAACTCCCTAACCTTTCAGACAACCTGGCTGCAACCTAATGGATACAATAAGCAACTAGTACACACACATATATATATATATATATATATATATATATATATATATATATATTTATTTATTTATTTATTTAAGAGAAATTGTTTAATAGTTCTGTATTTTTCCTTTACTTTTTCCGTCTTCACCTGGAGGATTCATTATTGTAGTCTTGGTCAATTTTCCAGGGAATAGTAAGTGTGTGTGTGTGTGTGTGTGTGTGTGTATGTGTGTGTGTGTTTTATTCCTATTCTTTGTACTTCACAAACCATATTTAATTTCTCTCATGGCACTTATCCTTCTGTACAGTAAACATTTGTTTATTCGTTTGTCTTCCTCATTAGATTGAGAATGACTCTAGGACAGGTTCACGCTGAACTTGTAGCACAGGACCTGAAACTTAGCAGGTGCTCATTTGGTGGGAAAGAAGGAATGAATCAACCAATCAGAAGTAAATAAATGAAGTTTTCCATGAGATATAAGAGACTTAGACCCCAACTACTCAAGCCTTCAAAGTCACTAACTAGTAATCCACGGGACTCCATTAGAGTGCCTTTACATGTCACTGTCTTTTTTTTTATTTTTTATTTTTTTATGTTAACCTGGGAAGAGCGATACCCGCTAATAAAGTGAGCCAGGTATTGCGCTCTGGAGCCTCTCTAATCAGTATTTTTTGGACAAATATTAAGCTGTCCTTTGATTTCACAGAAGTAGAGAATACCTATGTACTCCAGGTTGCCTGGACTAAATGTGGATTATACCTATTATCTGGAGTAATTTTTATATGTGCCCTGTTTCACTGCCAACTGTATTTTTTTAAATAATAAATTACACAATCATCCTGAAGCTGCAGCCATTTCTCATTATATTTTTTATGTCTAATCCATGAGACTATTTAGATAGTATAGAGTCAACTGAATATGGAACCACAATATCAAGGAATTAGGAGATTTGGGTTAGAAATTAGAATTGAAGTTCTACCACTAACTTGATGGAGTTTTTATTGGAGTCCATGTAACATTTAATTCATTTAAGTTACATTATCTTGAAAGTGAAATAGGGGAGGGAGGGAAAACAGTATAATATAATATAATGTTTACAGTAAAAAAATAAATCAAACTCTTAATTGTACAAGGTTAGGGGAAAGGAACATAATAGAAAGAAATAAAATGTACAAGACATCCTGAGATCTTATTGTAGTCGTCACTTTTTTTATGCTTCCCCCCTTAGTAATCTTTTCACAAGAGTTGCAAGCAAATAAAATGTTGACTGGCTTGGCTATCACATTTTTTCTCTCTAGTGAAGATGCAAATGAGCAATAAAGTGGTTACCTGGATGACAATAGAAGAGAGATAGTGAAATATCAGGGAACCAAAGCAATCCATAAATGAGAAAATGTGAGCCAGGCTAACAGAGTGAACAGCAGTTGATACTGTTTTCAGAAAAAGAGGAGATGGAAAGTGATGTATAAATATTATTTCAAAAGGACACTATGGGATTAACAATCCTGTGGGAAATCCAGTCAGTAAAGGATTCTTAGCTTTCCCAGAGGTTAATAAGAGACTTGTCCAACATCATAGTGCAAGAAAAATTCATATCTCACCATTCACCAAATTCTCATTATTTATCTTATAATAAAGCCATACTGACAATTGATCATACCCCAAACACTCCCGCCATTTTATAACTTTGCACGTGCCCTTGACCATATTTGCAGTGCTTGACGACCTTCTTCTTCTCCTCCTTCAAAGCTCAGATTTGACATCACTGTCTGTTCCTTCCTTCTCTTCTACCTCAATTTACTACCATGCGTCACCTATTCATACTTGAGAGAAGTTTGACAGTTTTGTTTTTTCCTGAAACCCAGCCAGCACTTTTCGCGTACTTCCATTGTTACACATATCCCCTCGTATTGCTAAATTTTTAAGGACATGAATTGTGGAAACAAAATGGTTTGGATTTGAGCTCTGCCAAAAGCCATGTACCTGTGGATATTTTCTAACACTTTCTGTTAGTTTTCTCACCTAAAAGAAAAGAAAACAGTAAAACAAACCAAAATGTCAATCTCATAACATTGTTTTGAGGATCAAGTGAAATAATGCACAGAAATTGTTTACCACAATCCCCAGAAGTCAATGAAAACTAACTGTATGGATAATTTTCTCACTAAACTGTGTAATAAAATTTTTATTATTCAGTTTTCTGTCTAGCAACTTTCCATGGTGCTTCTCTCAAGTATGAAGCATCCTAATTGTTCATGTCATACCCCTATTCTGCTTCGTGCCCAGATCTAGAAGAACTGATCAGAAAGTCTATGATTATTTTAAAATTAATATCCAAAGAAATGTGTATAAATATTTTCTCTGAGGTTTTATCTGGAGAAAATATCCCTGGCTGGCTAAGACCAAAGTCTGTCATTAAGGAGACATAGAAACAGATGGCTAGTGATGGCAGTGTCACATGCTCACCAACTTCCTGGTGGGAAAATATATTTTCTTAAAACTGACCACTACATCAAAAGAATAGTGTCTTATTTTATTCTCTGCAGTCAGTGAGAGACCATTCCTATCTAGCATCCTTTCTCCCTTCATTTCATCTGGTGCTTCCTCCATTCTCTTCCACATAAAATTATTTTCTACCTTGTGCAGGTGTCTTGAGAGAAGTTGCCAAAGTCATCCATTGTTGCAGGGCAAGTTTAAAATGACATTTCAGAACTATGGACAGCAGCCCATATCTGTTTTCCATTTCTGCCTCAACTCAATACCCAAAGACATTTCCTCTGTAAGAGCCTGGCCATGCTACCTCTATCCATGTTGAGAGAATTCATAAGAAGAAAAGATAGTATAGAAACTATTTTCAGCACCACTATTTCTATCCTGGTTTTGAAATGATAAAAAGGAAAACCCAGGTCAGGAATTTGAGGAGGACGGAAGCGTCTCACTCTGTGGCAGAAATAGTGGAAGAATAAGGCTCCAGGGCTTCAGCAACAACAGCTGAAGATACCAACAGAATAAGCCTACAAAATCAGGCATATAACCAGCTCAACTTGGAACTGCTTGAAACTTCATTCTTATACAATTGATATTTAAAAGTTTTCTGTATTTCTTCCAATCCCGAAGAGTCATATTAAAAACTTTCAAGAAGTGTGAGCAAGGAGGGTCAGCCTAAAAGAAAACACATGGAATTGGGGTCAACACTGAGGAGCTGAGTCTCCTTCTGTCATTATTTCCTTAGGAGTGTTCCTTCATCTCCCTAAGCCTCAGTTTCTTCATCTTTGGTGGGAGAGGTTAACCTAGATAACATATAATTAAGGTGCACATATTTCTAAAAACTATAAAGAATAAATGTTTTCTGAAATATTCAGGGACTTGGATAGAACATTTCACATTTTGTACTCTGTCTACAAAATCAGGACTAACAGCTTCTAAAGTCCTCGGGAGCATTAAAATTTGGTGATTCTATGTAATTCTTTTAACTCACCTATTCCTATAATATTTAAGATCATAAAGAACTGGGTGTGTTGAATTCCAATTTCTAATTAAAAAACAAAACAAAACACTGACCATGAAAGATGATCGTCCAGAATTAATTTCCCAGAAACTAATGAGCAAGTGAAAACAAAGATAATAGTAAGAGTCTACTTAACACGGACTACCATGGTGATTGCAATCCCACAAAATGCTTCCTACTGACAGACATCATATTAACTCTAGTATTAAACAAATTATTGCCATGGTTTCCAACCAGATGGTCAGAAATCACGAGCTTCCTGCTGAGCAATTCTTGAAGGGGTGCCAAAGCAGTTGTGTGGTTCTCGTGATCTTTTTGGATGTCAGCCATGTTTGCCCCATGTGACCTGTGTCCTGGAGACAAATGCTAGCCACAAATGACCAAATCGTAGTCATTGAGTTGCAATATCACATGATCAAGAACTTCATCTTGAACTGAGAGATGGAGCTAAATGCATATAACTTTCTAAACTCAACAATGAAAAGCTACTTTTATAGTTAGATTGCTGAATAATTTAATGGAATGCTTTTCAGGTAGCATGATATGCAGAGATGCTTCAGCAAAAATGTAGTGGAATGGACCACTTCATATTCACCAAGGGTAATGAAACCAAATTACTCTATTTGTAATTGGAAAGGTAGTTGAGCCTTTCACTTGAAATTGGTGTGAATAGCACCCAAATTTTAAGAATCTTAATATCATAGATCATGTAATAGTTCTACTTTTTTTTTTTCACATTCCTACATTCCTTTCAGATGGCTTTGAGACTTTGAGCTATATACCTCATTGTAAGTCTGGTCTGGAGAATTTAGATTCTGAATATTTGTAACTACTTGGACCATGACCATTGTTTTTTGACAGTTGACAAGTCATTAGCTTTCCTGAGATTCAGTAACATGAGTTGAGAAAACCAGAGGGCTTCTGGAGTCTCCACTAGTGCTGACATCTATGGTTCATACAAAAATAAATGAGAGTGATTTCAATGTTTTGAAACTTGTTGAGATAGCATATAATTTGTCACAAGACTTGAAGATCCTTCTTCAAGCTTCTGAATTATTGGAAAGTAGGAGGTGAAGGAAAGGGAGGGTGTATACATTTTTTTCTGTAGTATTTAAGGGAAATTAATCATGTTTATTTCTGATTACAAATGTAGTCAGTCTTCTTTGCAAAAGTACAAAAAATATAGAATATTATAATAATAAATAAAATGCACCAATAACTACTAAAGTAGAAATAAACACTGTTGAAATTTTGAAATAGGGTTCTTCAGTCTTTTTCTCTATTCTAGCTCACACACATATATCTTTAACCACTCATTTTGTTGTTGTTGTTGCTTGTTTTGAGGGGATCAAATATATGGTGATGGAAGAAGAACTAACCGCTTGTTTTTATCTTTGAAAAAATTGAGATATCCCCTTACTGTTTGTAATCTCATTTTATTATTTAAAATTCACCTTTGCATGTTCTATGCCATTAAGTATTTTTCAGCAACATGAATTTAAAGAGTGTACCTTATGCCTTCATATGGATAAACAATAATTTATATATGCAGTTACTTTTTATTGTGAGGTTAGTGTGTTCCTAACTTTCACAACTACAAATAATGCTGAAATAAACATTCTGATAGATAAATACTTTTTTGCAAATGTCTTGTTATTTTTTATGGAAATTTCTAAAGTGAAATTACTAAATTCGGAGCCCAAATTGATTGTTAGGACTTCACCACATAAATATGTTGAAATGCATTTAATATTAGAATGATAAAATAAGAATCTTCTAGGGGTATGGAGCATTATGGAGAGAGACCACAGGGAAGATCTAACGCTCATCTTCAGATGGGAAAATCTGCTCCAGAGTGAGTAAACACATTTCTCCACACATTATTGTTAGAATCAGAGATTAGAGTCAAAGTCTAAATCCCAATTTAGTGTCATTATGTTAAAAAACAATGTCTTTCTCTTTCTAACTGACAAAGAACTTTCTCTTTGTTATTATTTTTGTAATAACAAATTGGAAAAGTTCACCAGAAATGTAAACATTGGTTCTGTCCCTCCAAGGGGAACGCCGTGTGAAGTCAGTATGCCGTAGCTATCTGTGTACCAGCATGGGACCGAAACAGGGCCACACTCAGTACTCCTCACAAGCTTCCTGAAGCCAGAGCTACTGGAGTGAGACAGTCCTATTCTCCCCCTGAAGCTACCTTATCAGTTTCTGCTTCTGATCCCCTGTGGATGCAGGGGAATTGTCAGCATAAACCTTCTCATAAACAACTCAGTCAGCTGAAGTGCCAAAATTAAGCTTCTTAATTTAGCACTTTGATTTGAAAACCGTCTTCTCTCTCAGTTCCAAGCCAGGTATTTGTAAAAGTTTTCACTTATCTGACAGAGTTCAGCCTCTTTCAAATAACTTTCCCCTCCCTCTGGGAAGCACTTATTCGGTAACTTGCCTTGGAATAATGAACAAAATCATCCTGAGGGTGAAGGACTCTGGGAATTGCCAGGAATGGAAGAACTCTAAATGAGAACATCGTGGTTTCATCAAGTTCAACATAGTAAGTCACGACAACCATCAATGCCTCGTGCTTACCGGGCAACTGTTGTGGTATGTCTGGTACTGGATGACAGGAATGAGATGATTTTAATTTGAAATTCACAAATGTTGCTGCTCACTCACAGCTTCTATGTGACTCCTAGTCAATGAAACCAGAGCCAAAATAGACGTTAGAGATCATCTGTTCTAGTCTTTCAGGCCGGCCAGTATATTGGGCAACTGGGCATATAAATTCTGAATCATACTGCAGCTACACAGGAGATATTTGATACAGTTATGCTGAGGCTTTGCCACACCCCAAACACCCTTTCTATTACTAACAGAAAAGGAAATAATTTTCAATACATTTATATGAACTTTTGCAGTGTATTCTTGTCTTTAGTAGTCTAGATAGTTTTGATATTGCCTAATTATTTTTGATGTTATATAAATATTACATAATGTATGCATGATTTCTCGTTTTTTGCTTTTATTTCTTAGAAGCTGAGAAGTAAATGTGCAATTCAATTAATATCTAAACTGGCCTTTATGAGCTGTATTTTTTATGTTTACATGGTCTTCATTTTTCTACTTTTATTTGTATGGAAAGTGGCTTGAAATTCTTCATGAAATAAGTAAAATGTATACTAAATCAAGTTAAATTTCTAGCATTTCAGTTCAATGTAAAATGTTGTCACTGAACTATTAACCAAAACCTTTGATAACTGGGTTGTAGAGTGGAATGAAAAATAGAATAAAATCTTGTGTTTGAAATGGCTTTGAAGCAAAGTTCAAAAATATGTAGTTAAAACAAAAGTTTAGATTGTGTATCTAAGGCATCATTCTATCTATCAGGATGCTTCGATTAATCATTTCTCACCCACACTTAGTAAATATGTATTTCTGTATAATAAGGTGAATCTGCACCATAGTTATTGTCAGCCTTTGGGTCCCATCATTTTACTGAACTCACAGATTTGTCTTAGTGGGGGCTGAAATATATATGTGTGTGTGTGTGTGTGTGTGTGTGTGTGTGTGTGTGTCTCAAAGTGGTCAAATATATATGAGTGTGCTTTTGAAAAAAGTACTCTTTCCATATCAGGTTAGCACTTTGAGCAAAATTAGTGGGGAAGAAAAAAGACAGCATGTCTCCCCGTAATCATTTCCCATACTTGTTCCATATTTACCAAGTTCATCCTATGAGGCTAACAAGGAGACCTGAAGGGCATCCTGGGCTAATTATAGCAGGACGCATATAAAAAAAGATCAGAATACAAGTCACCAAGGGACCCTATCGAAGCTTGGAGCCAGAGAAAGCCCTTGGAACCGGAAGGCAAGAAGTGGGAGTCATCATTCCGACTTTGCCTTTTGCTGCTTGGCCTTGCACAAGTCACTTCCTGTGTGAGGCTTTCTTCTTTTGCTCTGGGAAATAAGGGCACTGTTGGCTGGCGGTCTTCCAGATGCTGGCGTTCTTGGGCTTTCGGGTTCTACTGCTGCTGATCAATCAGAAAAAAACAAAGAAGACAGAGGTCCCATTCTGACATTTAGAAATGAACAGTAGGGAAACCATGAGTGTCCCAGAAGTGGACAACATAAATTTGATTAAAGACATGATGCAACATTGAAGACAGAGTGACTGTGTCTCTGCTGATTGCTGAGTGACAGGCTCCACGGGTGGCCCTGCTGGCCCTGAGAAGACAAACTATATTTGCAGTCAGCAAGGAACAGATGCAGGACAGAAATGAGCTCCGTTAGCCACACTTGAATGATTGGATAGCAGCCTTGTCAGACGCGTCCGTGTTCAGTGCCGAGAACAGTGATAGACATATGTTGGCCATCTTTCCCACCCGTTAATATTCTAGACATTCAGGAAAAATGTCTGTAACTCAAGAAGTTAGAAGTCAGTTACTAGTTACGCTCAGATTTTGCCAGGCATTTTCGCTGCTTAAATGGAAACGTCTATTCCTTGAATGTTAAAATACACCTGTATTCCTCCCCTGTACTCACCTCTTTCTACTTCTGAGCGAGCAGCTGAAAACACCTTCCTCATACTGAGTCCTGAAACTCTTGCTAATTGATCTTAGTGCCCTGGCTTGTATCCTTGGTGTTGATAACAAAGAGAAGTTCTATTCTCTTTGAAGCATATCTGTTCAAAAGGGATCCGTAATTATCTACATTTAGTTGGAAATCTCTGTCTTCCTATACCTTCTGACCAGCACAAACTTATGGGTACAAACTCCTGATAAGAATTTAATGTCCTATTCCGAAACCAGCTCAACATACACTTAGGAATGAAGAAAGAGAAAAATAAAAGTTACGGTAACATATGAATGAATGCAACTTTATAATGGGAATAAATACATGGAAATGCAACTAATTTTCAGAAATGATAGAACTGCAGAGCTGGCGGGAACTTAAGAATCACCTTATCCACATCCCCCAGTTAAGAGCCAAGGAAGCTGGGGCTCAGGATGATAAAATGACCTGCTCAACGTCAGCCAGCCAGTTAGTGTTAAAACCAGAATTAGAACTCACGTCTTCATAACTTATTGACTTCATTTGAAATACAAAATCAGGAGGTCGAGTCTATGTCGTTATTTACGTAATGATAATTTTTGTTTAAGTACGCTTAGGAAAAATTCATAAAAGTTAATCTTTTGGACAGAGTATGTTATGCCACTTCATATTAATTTTAGGGAAAACCAAGTGTCAGTATGTCCTTTAAGAATATACTTTTTTTCCCATTGGAATTATAAAATGAGGAATTTACATAATTAAAACTTCTCTTGTTTGTATCATAAAAAGCTATCTGCTACCTAAAATCACGAAGCAGACCATGGACATCTTCCTCCCTGGAGAGCTCCAAAAGGTGTTAAGGACTTTGAGAGAGAAAGAAACCCAAGGACTGCAATATAACAGGCTCAGAATAATGAGGATAGGCATGACAAAATGAATTCTATAATAAAGTGATCAAACATTGGATAAGTGTAGCCTGGCTTGTCACCTCATTGATGTGTTGCAATTTATTCCAGAGATTGGGAAAGAGAATGTGGCTGGATCACTAAGAAATCCATCACAACAGCTGGAAAACCAACTTCAAGTTCTCACCCAACAGAATGTAGTGTGTAATAACCACTCATATATATCTCCCAGATATATATACACACACACACACACACACACACACACACACACACACAACGTAATAAACTTATGTAGACTAATATACTTGAGTGTCAAAAGAATGGCATAGAGTAGAGAAAGGCCGGAAAAAGAGAGGAATAAAGGAAAACAACATTTGAGTAGGACGTTTTCTGGGCCAGAGAACATGCTATTTGCACACAATTGCATTTCCATTTCTCAATGAACAAGTAAAGCAAATAGTACTGTTCCCATTTTGCCAAAATAAAGCTGAAATTCAGGAAGGTCAAATAACCTTCCCTAGGACATAAAATATTGTAAGTGATACAGTTAGAATTCAAACCCCTTCTGATATGTGAAAATGTAGATATGGAAATAAGGACATATTCTGTGACATTCCAGGGGGATAAAACCAACAGATTTGATAAATTTGGAGACATATGAAATAGAGTTTTGAGATACAGCGATACTACAGAGAGAAAATTAGCTCTATGAAGTAAGTTCTCCATCAGCAGGAGTCTCAAACCGAAGCTTCAGCCATGATTTGTCCCGAACTTTTCACGAAGAATTAATTGCTGCATTGGAGGGGGATGGGTCTTCTCCGTTTCTAAGATATCGTGATTCTGTGTTGTGAAAGCCTGAAATCTTAGATTTCATGGGTTTCAAATCTTGATGGGACTCAGAGGTGATATATGATGCACATTAATCAGTATCACTAGAATAAAATAACACTGTTTCATTAAAATTTTCATGGTAATGGTTTTCACTACAAATTTAAAGTTTGTTTTAAGACAGCTCAAACTTCCCGGCCCATGCAGCCCTAGACGCATCATACAACTGCTGAAAATTTAGCCCTTGAAATAACAGATTCATCCGATCTTAAGTGCTCCACTTCCTGTTTTTTGTTTGCTGTTCTTGTTCATAAAAAAACAAAAACAAAAAACTGAAGTATTTTAAAAATGTGTCCATTCCAATAAGATTATGGAGATACAGAATGTTTCCAGCTCTGGAAGGTTTTCAGAGGAAGTGCCATATAAGCCGACTGTGGAATTATTTTTACAATGAAGCTGAGTGCCTTTTAAATTTTAGGACATTGGGTGGAGATTACTAGGTCCAAAAAGGTCCCTTCTTACATCAAACTCTATGAGATAAAGAAGATGTATTTTGTATTTAACACAACATTATGTTTTTAAGTACATTGTAAATAGATCCGAAGATTGATTTTGCGTATAATTCAATTTGCATAAATTCTACAATCTTCCTCTGTCTTCTTTCACTTTTCCTCTTTTAACCATGACAATGTGATTGTTAGAAGCTTCTTAACCAGAAGGGCAGAAGCTAAAGAGAAGAATAATTGTGAATATCAGTTCAGATATTGCCCTAATAAAATTTTAGTGAAGACATTTGACATTACTGGTTGGAGGTTTCAAATCTCCATTCGTACTTTCCTCTATCAGTAGGTGTAATTGAGAGTTATCCATATATGAGTTCCATGAACCACTTTTGAAATTATGATGTTTCTTTGCACTTAAATATTTTTAAAAAGCCATAAAATATTTTAAGCTATTACCTGTGAGTGGAAAATTTTCTTTACATTCCACTTAAATTGCAATATTCATTAGCCTTGTGTATTTGCCTTAAACAGTTGATGAATTTGAACTTAGAAAACGACCTCTATAAAACCAGTCATTCAAGGAAAAAAAAAAAAAAAAAGAAGTAGAAGAAAGAAATGGAGAAGGGGAAGGAGAAGTAGAAGGAGAAAATTTTACCACCAAAAGGTAGACCTGAGATTTGAAGTAAAGAACTTTTGGTGTAAAAACTAGTGGATAAATTTTGCATGAATAGTGGATAAAGTATGAATTTAAGGAAAAATAAAGGAATTTTCTTCCAAGTCTTATTAAGCACAGGGCACATTCTTCTTAGTGAGACATTTTTTCTTGTGGTCTTACTGGAAGGCAAGGTGGGCTTGATGAAATAAATTGCAGCACCTTCTAAACTCAATGGTACTGCGGAAATCATTACAAGCCTCTTTTCCTTAGAAAGCTGCCTGCACGTGATGCCCTGCCTTTGTGAAAACTTCATGATATTGCTGATGAATTCTCACGTGCACGGTAGTGTAAAAAAGTCACTTCTGTTTAGACTCAAGAAAGATTGCCATCAAAGCCTACTCTGCTATTTCAAGCAGGATTTCCATAAGAGCTGTTCAGAGGGCATGGCAATTACATCACAGAAACACATAAATAACGAAGGCAAAAAAAAAAAAAAATCACCTTTCAAAACTCTAAAATAATTTTGGAATAGAGCAATGATTTAGAAAGTTATAAACACGCTAAATCCACATTGATTTATATTCCACTATTATGAAACTTATAATGATTACTTGACAGGTAGATCTGGAGAAAAAAGTTTTTCATGTAATTAGGTAGTATAAACAACATGGCTAGGATAAATCAAGTATATGAATTCATTTTGAAATATTAATATGGAGGCAAATGATTGGCCAACTTCAAAGGTATCTACTACTCAACAGGCTCAAACACTAACTTGTAATGTTTTCTTCCCAAACCTGATTCTCTTTCAGTTTTCTCGATATTATTAAATCAAAACACCATCTATCATTCTCCATAACTTAAGTCACTGTTGATAGTCCCATTACTCCCCATTTCAAACCCTTTAATAAATCCTGTTTATTTCATGTACTAAATAGATCTCATGATTGTCTGTGTCACCCCATCACCAAGACCGTCATCACCATCCTAGTCCAACTATACTATCATCTCTTTGCCTATTCTTCCACGATAATTTCCTAAATAGTCTCCTTCTCTTATTATTTTACCTCACCACAACTATAGATAGCTTTTTAAAATGCCATCCTCAACCTATGCCTTTTCAATCCTTTACCAAGTTCTTATAACTCCTAACATAAAGATACACTTTTTTATTAAAGTCACCTACTAGCCCAACCTCACTTGTCTCGCTCTGCCTACATCTTTATACTCTACCTGGAAACACTTTCCTTTATGTTAGGGGACAGAGAGGATTATTTATCCCCTATATGTCTATTTCCCTGTGGTGGGGACTCCACTTTGAGCAGCACTCCCAGCTACCTACCCCCTTTGTATCTGCAGGTTCTGCCTCTCTTGATTGTTTCGGTGTTCTCTTGAAGAATGAGCAAGCATTCCGTGTTAACCACCTAACACAGCAATGGAATTGACTTTATTCTCACCACTCTAGCTTTCTGTCTCCTGATGGAGATTTTCTCTCATGTTGCTCCTTCTACCCTGGAAACCCTTTCCTTCTCTGATCACTTCTCGTACTTCATTTCAGTTTTCTTATCTCTCTCATGGACGCAGGCTCTCCTTTCATAGGCTCTCTCAGCAGGGTCACGCTTACCACAGTAGCAAGTTCGCAAGTTTTTTGTACCAATTTGAGTACTGTTCATCCCTTTCATTATTCTAGAAACCCTCTGGAGGCAGGGACTCCCTAATTCTGTTCCCCACTGAAATCCACCACCTAGTGCCTAGTGGTCCTTACATATGTGTTCATTGGCTGAATGACTGAATGAATGTCAAACATTCTTACATAAGAATTAAAATGATAATAAAAAACCCAACTTAATATCACTCCCTAGGGCTATGCACACCATCAAGTTCATCAAATAAGCAGAACTTTAAAGTTGGTAGGAACTTTGAATTGATATTCATCAAATATTTCATAATTCAAACTTTTTCTATTTAGAATAGATTCCCCTCCCCTACACATACTGTGTTATATTGGCAAGGTTCTATTTTAGGTAAATCATTAAGTATGAGAAATGCCAAAAGAGAGGACTAAGGAGAAATTCATCAACTGATTCATAAAATATTTGCTAAGTGCCTATCTTACATTTGGACAAATTGCTTAAAATCTGACAGGTGAGCCTCATTTCTTTAAAAGCGAGTATAATGTCTGTATCATATAACTACCATTAGAATTAAATGAGGTAAAGTACGTGAACTTGCCCTGCCTATTACCTGTTCATTGTAGGCTCCATGCTGATATTTTTGTATTCATTGTATACCAATTAACACTATTTTATTTTTACAATAACCGGACAACAATAGAATTATTTCTATTATCTTCATTTTATAGATCAAAAGCTTCAGGGAGTTTAAGGAGCTTGTCTAATTTTACCCAAGAAATTAACAACGGAACCATGATTAAAAGTCAGTTCTCCTGAATTCTACTCCACTGTGTAATTATTTTTAATAGGCGATATGTGGCCAAAACTTAAAATGGTACAATTTAAGTCTTATCAGGTGTCAGAAGAGAGAGATGTGGCTGTTCCGTAACTATGGAGATAACTTTGGGCCTGATGAACTGTTCTGACATCTACAATCAGCTGAGATAACACTTTTTTCTAGGTTTGAAATATTTGCAAGGAAAATTTCCTCTGTATTTAAAAAGAAAGCAAAAATAAATAAACGACAATAATAATGGTATCTCATCTCACAAACAGAAGATAAAGAGATAAGAAATAAAATTTACTGGAATATTTCGCCTTTAATTTTTATTTTATTTTCCTATTTATATTTTGAAATATTTTACCTTTCTTTTGCAGCTATTTTATTTCATGTTTTGAGCATATTCTGACTCCTCCTTCAGAACAATCTTTGCCTCTCCAGATACTCGACATATAGGTTCTTGCAATAACTGCTCTCCCACTTCCTACTTTAACATCACCCAGACGTCTTCATCACTTTCCCCAGTGTTCACTGGCATCTTCTCTGTGCCCTTAACTTGTTATGCACTTGCTTAATTTATGTGTATTCATTGCCAAGATATCTGGGTTCCTACCAGTCATTAAAAACACATTAGAAAGAAAAAATATGTGTTTCTCCAATGAAAAACATTTAAGTGGCTAAATAAATAAATTAATTTAAATTCTCAATTACTTTTTACCTTGTTTCTAATCTTATCTACCATCACTTAACAGCTCCATGCCTGCATTTCTGCCGTCCTTTCTCAATTACTTACTGCGTACCTGTTATGTTCTACTCCCTTACCTCCTTGGGGTTGTAAATGCAGAGATGATAGATAGAAAAAGAGCATGTACCCATGGCTGTGAGTTTATGTGTATGTGTGCACATCCTTGTGTATGTGTGTATCCCCTGCCCTCTAAGGTCAGAAGGGAAAACAAATAATTATAATGAAAACTATCAGTGAAAACACAGAACAACCTGTTTCTTTCTCGAATGACCCTTAGACAGCACCTCCTGGGCTGAACCATATGAAATTGCCAATAGACAACCCCCTTATGACTACAAAAAAACAAACAAACAAAAAGGCTTTGTTATATTGCTCAATCTAATAAAAGCATTAAAATCATCAGTCAAAAGTGAAGAGTGTTGTCCCCCCATTAAACCCAGTTTTTTTGTCATCATGAATTCAGATAACTGAATGACTTCACTTTTAAAATAAATTAACAAAATTGATCTGTTTGGGCCTTCCCTAGAAGTGTTTTAATTTAAGCGAACTTTTGTTTCAACACTATTGTACTTCTGTGTGGATTGTAGTTAATATAGTAAAGAGATACTGACCCCTAGTTGGCCATCCCCTTTTGTCCTCTTCTGGTGGAGCAGGTCGTAAGGAGGAAATTCTGCCTGGCTGGCTGTCTAACGCACTCACTCTCACGTCTGCCCCTCCCCCACACACACACAACTACTCTGCCACCTCTCTCTCTCTCTGACTATGCTCCAAGGCAAGCTTAAGCAAATGTTTTTTGTTGTAGTTGTTGTTTCCCCACAGTCAGGCAACATTTATACTAACCAACATTTACCCAAATCAATATATTTTAATTGAAACTAATGGCAGTTAGCTTAAACCAACAGATTTTTCACTGGCCTAAGTGCATTAAATCAATGTATTTCTCAAAATTGCTATATTTTATCTAAAACAATGAATTTTCATTTTATCCAGGACACATTTTTATTCCACTCTAATCTGTCAAGTTAAAGAGTCAGATTGAAGGAATAGATTTCTTTTTCTCATACCAGCCCTATGATCTTGAATGAAAGAAACATATTAATCTTTCAGATATATGAATTTGATTTCATTCGATTCAATGTAGCAGACATTTATTGAGCACCTACTGTTTGTGAGATACTGTGTTTGACACTCTGGAAGGTACAAAGTGAGTAAGATAGAGTTCCTGCCTATAGAAACTAATAATTTAGTGGTGAATATTTCCCATGGACAGAATTAATTATAACATAACACAAACAGCAAGGAAATGCAATGCAGGAAGATATTAACTGTGACCGAGGGATTCAGGAGGAGATGTGTATGAAGATGCACTGATGCACATCTCTGAATAATGGACACCTGTAGTGGGGAGAACATGCTGGATAGACTGGATAGACAGAATGATATATCAGTTAGGTAACACCAGCTACTATAACTAAATGTACATTCTAAATTTTCAGTAACTTAACAAAATAGACATTAATTTCTCACTCACATAATAGTCCATAGTGGCTGTTTCTAATCAAGAGTCAACTATCATTAACTTGATGCTTCTGAGATGAAGGGCACTTCCAACTGGTGAGTTCAACATCCTCTAGGACATTATAAGCACTCTGGGTCCAGCAAGTGGAAGGGGAAGGAGCTTGGAGAAGGCACATCTGCGTCTAACAGCCTTAGCTGAGAAGTGACACCAATCACTTCTGCTTATGACCCATGGGGTGAAAATTGATCTTACTGTTTCTACCTTGATGCAAATGGACTGAGAGTTGTATGCCTTATCTGGGAAGCCACATCCTAATGATAACTGTATACTATCGAAGGAAGAATATGAACCTAAATGGACAGCCAGCTACTTTGCCACAATGAAAGACACAAAGGTGGGAAATACAGAGGTTTATAAATATGGCATAGAAGATACAGGATTAATATTTTAGGAGGTAGGCCAGCCCGGTGTCTGAAGAGCTCCCTACACAATCCTAGAGTGTTAATTCTGCACAGAAATGGGAGCCACTGAATAAGATGAGTGTTTTTATAAAAGACCCCATAGAGATCCCTATGCCTTCCACTAGATGAGGACAGAGTGAGAAGTCAAAAGTCTCCAACGTGGGAGAGGGCCTTCACCAGTACCTGACTATGCTGGTATCTTGACCTTGAACTTCCAGCTTCTAGAACTGTGAGAAATTAATGTCGGTTGCTTACAAGCTACCACTCTGTGGTAATTCGTTATAGAAGCCCAAATGGACTAAAACAGACCCCTACTTAATTTTCTTATCAGTAAAATGGAGTGTGCAGTGTCACTTTCAGAGGATGGTTTGCCCTGGGATTTACATCTGGATTATCCAAGAGGGCAATAAGGTACCCTTCTGAAATCATTTGTCTTAAGATGGGAATGTATGTTTATGTCATTTCGGTTATGTAAGTTCAAGAAAACCAATAAGATGATACTGTAGCCATCATTTGTTGAATTGTGCTAGGTTTGCTATATATATTATTTCCAATCCTTACATATTTAAAAGCCACCCCACTTTGGTCTCCACTTCACTTAATGGTCTGGCCTTCAAATAGCCTTCTCTACCTTCATCATTTATCCTACTGAATTTGAACAGTAGCAATGTGAAGTGAATAAACTGTTTAAATGCTCTATTTTCCAAAAGGTATGTATGCCTGAGGAAAGCTGGCCATTGCATGCCTAATAGGACACATGATTGCCTACTGCCGACGTGTCAGTGACATATAGCACATGGGGTCCTAGGAAAAGAAATTAATTCTCACCTTGGCAAAAGCCCCCAAACAATTGTCTGGCCCTTGGCTGGGGATTATGGTCATCTCTGAGCATTCAACTACAAACGCAAGATTATTTGCTGCTTGATCGCATACCTAAAATTTACTCATGAATTTACTTGTGTAATTGTGACTTATTGAAAATCACCAGGTTTGCAAAGCTTGGGAGGAGCATTTTCCTTCCTGTCAAGTCCCCAAGGGATAATATGTGATATTTACATTGGTCATAACTATGTAGGCAAATATTTATTTATAAAGAGTGTCACATTCTCTAATAATGAGAAAAGTCTCCTCCACTCTCACACTGCCAGTGCATTACTGATATGTTCTCACTTTGCCAAATGGAGCATTTCCCCAGCTTTGTTTCTCCCCATATGGTTATTTTGATAGGATTGATTTGGAAAGAGTCCTTCCTATGTCCTGTTTTGGACAAAGGAAGGGATTGGGTCTTGTGTTAGTTTTATAGTGATGATGGTGTCTGAGAACACAGATACTTCATCTTCAGTTTTCATAGCCTAACAGGCTGCTGCTTCTGCTGCTGAGCTAACTACAGGTTACTGAGAAATTCAGCACAACCAGGGACCTCCACTTGATATATTGGCTTGATTCCTTCACGTGAATCTCAAAATACAAATGTCACTAAGGGGCATTAGGTATAGAATTTCTAAAATGTGTCATCATATATTATTCTTCTTATCTTATTTTTTTACATATATGTGGAAGTGCTATACTATATCTGAACTTTGAAAGTGGACACCCTGGATCTAAGTCGTTGTTCTCCCACGTGTTGATCATGTGATTGAGAACAAGCATTAAACCTCTTGAGCTTTCTCTTCTGTATAAAAAAGGATTAATAAAATTTAGCTTATAAATTGTTTGGATGATTCAAAATGGAACATATGTAGAGAGTCTACTATACTACAATGCCAGACATTCAATGGTCTTTAAAATGTTAATATTAATATTTACAAGTATATGACAATCCTTAATGACTGCATGCTAAAATTTGTATGTCAAACATAAATATATAACATACAACTGAGTTTTTTCTTTTGCCTTGCGTTTAGTGGCTGAGGCCCAAAGCTGAAGAAGAAATAGTACTGATTCCCTACATGCAAAAGAGAACTAGCTACAAGTATGGCCTGACATCTCCTGCCAAGTCTTACTTTAAGGCAGCAGAACTGGTCCTACTACCAACAGCCAAAAACAGAATGCTCCCCAATACCCTTTCTGGTTAAAAAACAAGACTGGAGAGAGTAATAAGGTAGTTGAAATCACTAACATCCTGGGGAATGTGTGTTTATGGTTAGGAAGGAAGCACTCTACTCTTTCACAAAACTGTCATGGAGTTAGGAAGAGAACTCTTCTTAGAGAGTGATGCCACCTGAAAGAAGGAAAGGCTTGTACCTCTTTTCGCTGCTACACAACTGCTACAGAACCAATCAAAGTGGAAGTAAGGGAGTTGTTGGGAGAGAATGACTTGCATTTCCTGCAGGTTTGAGGCTTATAAGAGCATAGATGCTAGGTCTGGTTATCGTTTGGAGTCTTCCTTAGATGAGAGACTTGCTTTTGACAACAGGACAAAAAGGGATCGCAATGCAATATGCCTAGGAAGAAGATGGGGCAACTTCCCACTCCATCCTAGTTTCCTTCAGCCCTTAAAGGGCATTGATAAGGAAAATAGCTATTCCTGATTCAAAAGAGCTCTATGCTTTGAGGTAGAGGCAGGTACCCTGGGCTGGCCATGTTCAAAACAAAGATAATATGTTGAAGGCATGGATTGACAGTAAGAGCTGAAGAGAGGTATGCCTCCCTCTGTAAGTGGGCTAGTCGTAATAGAAAGTATTAGATTAAAGCTGATTGCTGCCTCAGCAAAACTACACCTATTCTCCATGTAGAAACCAATCCATTGGCAGAAATACCAACAATAAATGGAATGGATCAAGCTAGAGTTGAATTAGGAATACTTCCCCATAACCAATAAGTCTGAACAATTTTTTTTTTTTCCCCTCAGCTATCCCCCTTCCCACTCTTCATGCCTGAGGCTTTGAAAAAGGGCAGATACTAGAATAGGATGAGGAAGGAAAATGGTGGCCCTTCCCAACCTCAGGTCTCTGAGCTATGGGTTAAGTGTGTATTGCAGGAAGTGCTAAAATGACAAAAATGAAAATAATTATTATTACAGTAATAGCTAACACATGTTTCTTTCACTCTATGCCAGGCAATATTCCAAGTTTTCCATTTAGAGCAAATCATAACAGCCACATGCTGTAGGTTATTTTATTGTCTCCTTTTAATTGCTGAGGAAATGGAGCACATTTGAGTTTGAGTGACTAACCCCAAAAAACAAAGCTAGTAGTTGGTGGTTCTGGGATTCGAATCAACAGAATCTGGTTACAGTATCTATGCTCCTATACCTGAGTTCAAAACTGCATTCTGGACTGAAATTTTAGTTATCAAAATGTACATAAAATTTCAGACTTTGAAGGAGGTGAGAAGAAAATTTGATAAAGCAAGTTTGAAGACAGATATTATAGAATAATGAAAGCATCTCATTTTATACCTGACCAAGTTAAAACTGGTTGATAAACTCTCAATAAACTGATTTTAAAAGCAAAAGTAAGTATATGTGATATATAATGTATATTTTATATATGTGCATTATATGTAATACACATTATATATACATACACACACACGTATGATAAACTGTAGGCTCATAAGGGCACCAATATATTTTTGTTAAAAGAACAATGTTACTAATATAATAATTACTATAATAATGTGTATCATTTGCATAACATGTACAATTCTACGCAAATAGAAGAGATAATTATTGATTATAATTGAAATTATTGATCACAATATCTTAGATTATATTTATTTTCTAGATGTTCACTATGAGCTTTCTTTATTAAAAAGCTGGAGAAGATAAACACAGATGCATCCTCTAAAGAAACCAACTCTCATTTTTTTATATTTATGTCATTACAATGGAAATGGTAGCTGCTTGATCACAGGGGAAGTTTAATATTAGATTGAAGAAAATATTAAAGAGTACAGCAGACTGGCTGAAACAGGCCTGCACTGGCACAGGGAGAGTCCTGGTGACATGCGAGGTCTTCTCCACATCTAATTTTGATAATATGATTGATGATGTGATTTCTCATAAGTGGTAAAAAGAAACAACGCCAAAACTAATCACATTATGCTGGCATTTAGAAGTCTAAATAAAAGGTATGTGAACTCATTACAGGAAGATATTTTTTTCATTTGAAATTTAAATTCGCCAGCCCATCCATATTTGTCTGGAAAACTTGTGAATTTGTTTGTAGATGAAAATGACCGGAGTTGAGTAATCAGTTCCAACTGATTACAGTTTATAATAGGCAGCCCAGGGACTTCCTCGCAGTTTCAGATCTGCTTTTACAAATCTCAAGAATAGGGAGGATGGTACGGTGCCCTGAGTCTCTGTAATCATATTTCTCTGTCCCTTCGAACGAAGAAACGATCCCCCAGATGCTAACGGAATTTCTCTTTACACATTTAGCTTCCTCCGTGGTTTGATTTTTTTTTTAATGGAAATGTTGAAGAGTTTTAAGTTGAGAGGATGGTATGCCTTTATTTCACAGACTTTTCAATGATACAGTCATGGCTATGTGGCAGTCTCTACCAAGGGGGAAATTAACTTTAATATAACAACACACAGCTAGGAGAACTCGAAAAGTCTATCATTTTTCCAATATGCAGTATTCAAACCCCACAGTTGCACACCCTACACTTAAGCTTTCAAGAAATTTAGGCTATTTGAAATGTTACAAATGTGCAAGCAATACCCATTATCCTAGATGGGTGATACGATTTATGGAAGATATAATAAATAGAGGGAAATTTAGTATGTTTGTTCAATATACAGTAGGTAATTGAAGTACAGGATTCAAAGTCAAACCATAAACAATAATTAGATAGTGAAAATGTGGAGAGTTGACTGTGACCCACATAATAATACAGCTGAGCATCAGCAAAGACAGAAGCTGGCTTGCAGTTGGAAGCAGATTATAAAGGAATGTATGCTTAATAAACATCTGGAGAAACCGTGATGATATCCAAAGAATAATCTTTGAAAGAAGGGAACTCTCTAATCGTAACCTTACAGTCTTAATTTGTGGAGGAACATATGATTATGTCGATGTCATTATGTAGATCTGGAGTACGTTAGTGCGGTGTCAGTGAGCCCCAGCAGTGAGTAAATCGCAATAAAAATGTGTACAGTTGCTTAGTGCAGCTAGTACCCTGATGATTTCCAAGTCAAAAGTTCTCTTCAAGGTTTTTGTGCTATTTGGGGTGGTGGGAGCAGAGAACAGAAAGAGGTTGCTTCCTTTAAGCGAAAACAGAATTTAATGGAGGGATATGAGAAGCACAACTGGGGGGTTGGAGAACTGGATTGGAAAAATGAGTAGGATTAGGCGGCAGGAATAGCAGGGCATTACATGGTCATTTCACTTGTAAAACACGCTTTCTAACCAGTGTCCACCACACACTCAAGAGTCAAAGTACCAGGAGAGAACATCTGACTGATTGATGGTAAATCGAATATGCGTCCATCATTGTCCTGGGACAGGAAGAGATGGAATATGTCCCTTAAAATGTTCCTCAGAAGGCATGTGCTTTTTAATGCCTATTATATAATTATGTTATATAATAGACATTTTGAGTGTCTCTTATGTAATCATATAATAGGTACTTTTGAGTGTCTATTATATAACATTACATAATGTATAACGATAAAATGATATAATAAACACTCTATGAAATACTAGGACGCAAAATTTTGCCTCTTTAGAATTTCTTTTACACATGAATCATTGCAGGAACTAGGAGGAGAGAGCTGTACAAGACAGGAACTAAAGAGGTAGCTACCACTGTTCTCTCCTACTGACTTACATGTGCGTAGAGAAAAGCCTAGAAAGGTAAAATAACGTGCCACACATTACACAGCATGAAAGGAAGGAAATGAGCATCATGAGCAATATACAATGAGGCAATTAGTTGGCCCTGCTTTATTGACCAAATTGGAACATTTTTGAGACTGAAAGGATCGCTGTTAATATTTATTCCAAGAAAACAGGCTTACCCAGGAGTATCTTTGGCACATCACATCTTTGGCATATCAGAATGCAATTAGCCTAAGAAAGACAGAATTATGAAAAGGACAGTGCATACTGGTTGCCGGCTTTAGTCAGAAGCAAACAGAATCGTGCTATCCAATAGAACTTTCTACAATGATGGAAAAGTTCTATTTCCATGTGGCCACTATGTGGAATCTGTTCCATGTGTGGCAGCCACTAAGCGCATTTGAGTATTGACCCCTTAAAAACTGCTAGTGTGACTAAGCAACTAAATTTTAAATTTATTTCACTTTAATTCACTTAAATATAAAGAGCGACATATGCCTAGTGGTTATCAACAAAGATAACACAGAACTAGATTGTGGTTTTCACTTAGGGTTCATTGGACTTTTATAGCTGTATATCACAATACTCTAAGAGGTGTTTTAACTTGTGACTTTATCATGACAAAGGGATTGAATGTCACAGCAATGACACATTGCCATAAAAGTTTCTAGACACTTTTCATTTATGCACCAGCAATAAACGGTGTGTGTGCCAACCCCTATCCACAGACTGCATGGCGAGGAGCAATGACGTAGACTATACTAAGCCAAGAGTAAGCTTGCCATGTCCATAGGAACTATTACAAAAACAAAACAAACAAACAAAAATGTGGCGAGGCAGCAGGGCGGAGGAGGAGGGGGAGGAGAAGAAACCATCTTTCCATTTCAATGGCCTGTGTATTAGATCAATTGAGTATCACTCGCCCCCCTCCCCACCTTACTGAGATCCTTAATGCACATCTACATTCACAGCAAATAAAGTGCTCTACCCTTCAGCTCTACTGAACCCTACGCAGGGAATCCAGATGCACAGCTGTTGTGGGATAGGGTTGAAGGACAAAGTTCACAACTTGCCCTTAAAAATGACTCAAATAAGAAGATAAATGGGAAATAGTTAGATTTCTAACTGACAGTAGAGTAAGGGATCATTGATAACAGTAGTTACCGTTATAATTTTATAAAGAGAAAATCTGTTAATCGCTTTGCCGGGAAAAGTTAATGCTGCTTTTATAATTACCCATTTTGCTCCGAAATGTGATCAACTTCAAAGCAGAGCATATCCCACTGGACATCATTTATAAAGGAAAAACAAATTTAATAAACTAGTTAATGACATATTTTTAAATACCACTAATAAAAAATCCATTTATGTCAATTTTTTTCTTATAAACTAAAATGAAATTGGTATATTTACTGGAGGAGCTCACAACAGTAATTAGTAATATTTTTACATATTCACTATTTTCCAACTCCTCAAAATTCTTTTAATGATTTTAGACATTATACAACGATACTTTAAAAAAAAGAAAAAAAGGAAAAGGAAAATAAAGGAATGTAGAATCTAAAATTATCCTTAATCCCAGCATCTGAACTCAAACACTAAATTTACTTCATGGTGTATTCAGCTCCATTCTTTCAATAACACCGATTTTTGTGCTTGAAATAACTAGGCCTGCCTAACATTTCCACTTCCCATAGTAATAAGTTTCTGTGGGAAATAAGGATTCAAACACTGCAGCACAACTTTGAATAACAAGTCCTTTGTTGAGGCAACCACTACAAAGTTGGAGTGTATTGGTCTTGTGAATACAACCCCGATACTCACAAAAGAAGAAATTATCTAGAGCTTTTTAGCTCAGCAAGAATCAATTCTTAAGTCATATCTGAATTCCTGTAAGTTCAGAATTAGTGGGGTCTGAGTTAATGGGGTTTGATTGTATCCTAGGCTATTGATAAAATTGCCATGTCCCAGATTCAGAGTAGTAACTCCCACTGAAGTTAAGACTCCTTGCTGCTTCCACAAGGGTTAAAGAGGGCAGACATTTCCTGGTCCCCAGCATCAGCGCTTTTTAATTACACTATTAAATGGTAAGGTAGACCTATAAGATGACCTACCAGAGGAAGTCAGCATTTTTTGAGTAAGCACCAGCATATTTTTTCACTTCGCTCTGCAGCCCCCTATTCACTTTCAAATGGGTCAGGTTTCCTTTCTTTGGATCTTTAGCTTTTGTCCATTAGTTTCCCCCAAAGACTATTTTATCAAACAGAGCAAAACACTTTAGAAAAGATTGTAAGTTCTTTGCAGAGTTATAGCCTGCACTTTGTTTATGTATAGTAAACACTTACAGAGTTAGCACTCCCCAAAGGAAAATCTGGGGAGATATCAGAAAAATGTTTTCAGTAATTGCTACTTGGTTTGATCTCCTGGTATTTTTGTGGTGTTTTATGCAGCATTAATGGTATCACCTGAGATTCTCAGGGTACAAAAAAACTCCTAAGTAAAGGTCCATTATCAAATGTAAAGGCGTCATTTTCAAACCTCTGAGGGAATCAAGGGAGTTGGTATTTAAATGCTGTTCTTGGAGGAATGTGACAAAATGTCTCCAGAAAATTTAATCCATTTTAGTGTCTGTGTGTTTATGTGTGTATATGCATGCTTAATCACAAATGTTATGGGTAAAGATGCATTACCTCTTGTCAAGTGCACAGAAATATCTAATCAAGTTATTAGTATTTTTTTGGCAAACCAACCATTTAAATTTCAACATCCTTCTAACACGTGTTTTTAATTTATGTAAATTTGGGAGCTACTGAAAAGCCTTCCAATTTTATTTAATTTGTTATTTGGGGTCTTTAAAGCTTGAATATTCTCACGACTAATTGGGAGCTGGACAGTAACAAATGAGGCAGGCAGAAGGTGGTGAACAAGTTTCCATGCCCTACCATCTTGGGGAGTTCACTAAGCTCAACTGTCCAATAACCAAAATCTCCTCCTCGACTTGAATTCAGGTCTTATCAATGGGTAACAAAAATACCCATTTGTTTGGTGGAAACATAAGCACATCCCATTTTATTTCATATATATATATATATATATATATATATATATATATATATATATATATAAATTTATTTATTTATTTATTTATTTATTTATTTACTTCTGTATCTTTATTTTTGGATATAAGTGTATACCACTGGACCATGGGAGCTCCAGGCAGATTCTACCTATATCTGGTTTCTTGTCCTCCAGGTGTGAAGGCACAGTTTAAGAATCAGTTGCTGACATTCTAGCTAAGATGGGCTTTTCTGGAGGTAGGTGGAAAAATGAACCACGCTGTTATGAGCCTTGTTTTTGACGTTCAGCTGTCTGAACTCACACTTAGTCACTCTTAAGCTATGTGGCTAGCCTCTCACACTGTTTTTCTCAGATGTGTAATGGAGTGAAAGTATGTGTCTCTCAATGTTGCTATAATAATCAAAAGGGAGCGTATGTGAGGAACTTATATGGGTAGTTGTCGCTTTATCTGGTGAAGAACAGAAGCTGAATCATTGACACCTTCACAAAGGGAAGAAAAGAGGAGCACAGATATCTAATCTGAACCTAAAAAGTGACTGTATAAACTCAACTGTTAGGATGCGTTGTGGGTTCCAGGAAAGGTAAGTCGGGTTTGCCGGGTGTACCGGAAGCTGTTTGGCCTCTGGATGTGGGATAGACCCTGAGAGTCCAGATTCATATTCCTCATGCTGTTGGGTTTTAAAGAACAGGAGTGAAAACAACAAATAATAATAGTAAATGGGGTGATAATAGTTAATACAGACTGAGTGATTTCCCAGGAGTAGGCTCTGTCATAGGATACTTAACTATATTATCTTATGTAATCACATCAATATTAACAGCAGTAGCTAATATTTATTGAGTACTGACAAGGTGCCAGGCAATATTCCAAATGTTTGATTTAAGCTCAAAAAAGAAAAAAAATCCTGTGAGGTAGATATGTTATCATGTCCACTTTTAAAAATGAGGGAACGGAGACACAGATGAGAAAAATAATGTATCCAGTGTTATACCGCTAGTAAACAGCCAAACCTGATTTGGAACCTGGACGGTCTGATTTAAGGAGACCCCTAATGCCTAAATTCCCCAAGGAGTATTCTAACCCCACCCCACACCCTGCTTTTTATGTAAACTTCGATGTGTCTATTTAAAAAAAACAAAAAAAGGCATAATAATGTTGAGTTTTTAGATGGCTTCAAAACATGAAAAGAAGTAATTGTGTTTTATGTATCAAAAGGGGAAGTTTGGCTTAACGAGACATTAAAAGTGATCACAAGAGAGTAGTGATTGGTGGCTGAGAGTGTTGGCTCTTGAGCTACACATGCTCACTTTCAAAGCCAGCTCTGCCACTTCTTAGAAATCATGTCTCCTTTGTAGCTCAGCTTCCTTATCTTAAAAATAAAGCAGCTTATTAGTATGATCTTATAGAATTCACTGAGTTAATATAAGTTAAAGCACTTAAAGTACTTAGCACCAGGCCTGATATAGTAAGCAACATATAGGTTAATTAATATTATCATTTGGTTCCATATGCAGAGCCAAAATCAAAAGATAGAAGCTTCTGGGAACATATTTCAACTCAATAAGAACTTACCCAAAAGACTGTCCAAAGATAGAACTATGAGAAATGAGCTCCTCATCATCAGAAGCATCCAAGGAACTTGGATTTGGTATGGATTCTGAAAGGTCTAGTTACTCACGGCATCACCTTCAGACCAGCTTGCAAGAAACTGATTTTCAATTCCGAGCTTTTGTGCTTCCACTCTCCTTCATAATCTTCATCACAGACGACCACCTTTGTAGCAGGTAGCCCATGAGAATGAGGAAGTAAAGGAGTCAGAACAGTGAGGTGTAATGGAAAGGGTCAAACGCTTAAGTCACCAGAGTGTTTGGCCTTGTGACAATGAGCAAATTTCTTAACTGCTTTGCATCTTACTAAGGAGAGAGAGGGGGCAGGTGCTGGATACAGCGTATGTAAAAATACTTAGAAGCTGTAAAGAACTAGAGCTGAGGACTGCATCTGATTTTAGGGAGAAGAAGTCAACAAAAGCCTAGAGTATGAAACACCATCCAGGATGATCTAGAGCTAAGCAAGCAGGGAATCAGGTGGATACTGGTTTGCAGGAAGGATTGGGTTAAACAGAAAAGGAAAGCAGAGGGAGGAGGAGCCAGGTCTGAGAGCAAAGCTAGTGGCTGCATAAATCTCCCTGAGACCTCCAGCAACAACTCTGCCTCCCTTTTTTTGAGAAACAGCTCTATCTGGTTTTCCTAGTCCTAGCTCAGTCTAGAGAATGCTGGTGAAATAAATAACACGCCCACCCTGCATTTCTGCTGTCTCTGGCTACCATACAGCAGCCACCATTCTTAAAGACTGCCATATTTTATTTATTAGCATCATGACACATCCTGGAAGAAACTGAATTATGCGATCAATGTTAATGCTAATCAAACTTATCAACGTCAAGTGTTCTCTTCTCCACATGGCGTGGTCCTTGCTGCTCCCATGATGCCAATTGCATGATTTGTACATAGCCCTAATTTACTGATTACGCTGATCTTCTGAGTTCCTGCAGTTCGGAGTTCTTACCCCCTTGCTATTTTTGGTTTCAGTTCAGCTTGAATATTAGGGAAATGCCATTAGAAGGAACAAGGTATTCAGAATAGAATCCAGCCAGATAAATTTTAGAACTTCAACTGTGTGAGTCTAGTGAGGCTCTGCATTATTAATCATTAGGTAGTTAATAAATAATTCAATCAGATTAGGAGGGAAACTGATTTAAATATATATATATATATATATATATATATATATGCATATATTTCACACATAAAACTTCAGTCAAAATTTAACTGGAAACAATAAGTCACATGCCAAATACAGGAAATACTTCCTACAGTAAGTGCATCTTATTTTATTCATTCTCAGATGGCAAGCACAAATTCATACATAAATGTGTTAGAACACCAACGCATAATACTCCTCTTCCACAGAAAGAGTTTCTGGAATCAGAGAAGGAGGTGATTTAAGGGGTGGTAAAAGGGAATGAAAGCAAGTGCACATAACTGGTGCAAACTCTCTCCCATTGCACTGAAGCAGGAAGAGCATCTACTATCCCCCTCTTCTTATTGTCCTAAATAAAATGGAACAACAGAAGAAAAATATCTCTGCCACTTACTGTGCTATGTGGCCTTGGTGCTTTATTTCACCCCGATGAGGAATGTCTATTTCCCCGGAGTTGTGAAGATGAGAGTTGCAGTGTTGGGCATAGCACACAATCAGTGCTCAATAATTGCTCTAGCCTCCCTTTCAGATTGTGACACCTCACCCTCACTTCTTCGTCGTCCTTCAGCATTCATAATGATTTGGCTTTAGCAAAACAGAGCTGGGTGCTGGGCTGGAGATAAAAGAGGTGGGTATTCTGGGCCCTGTTCATCACTATGTATGACTCAGCTTCTGGCTTTGGAACTGAGTTCTCTGGTACATTCCTTTTTAACATGTATACTCTCGGTATAGCTATGGACTGAAGAAACCCCTACCACAGTATACTGGGTTAGTTTTTAAAATAACCTTTGTTGTTTTCTGATTATAAAGTTATTGCTTTTTTAATATTGTGAAAATAGATTTTAAAAAAGACAATAAAGAAAACAAAAATTGCCCATATCCCACAGTTCATTGCTCCCATTCTGACACTATATTTTGGTTCTGCTATCTGTTTTTCTATGTGTCCATACATACCTGCATACATATTGATGGATATAACTACAACCATATATACATGCATATACATATAATATACCTATGAATGATAAAAGGTCTATGAAATAAACCTGACAAGCTGGGGGGCGATGGAAGGGTGGGGGGTGGCACATGGCAGACCTGACAAGCTCAGTGACCAAAAGTAACCACACAGGATAGTCTGATCATAAATTCCTAACTGGACATACCATGACCCTTAGTCACATCCCAGGCCTATAGCTTCCTTAGCAAAAGGTCAATCTTTATCTTAAGTGAGCTCAATCCATTGCTGTTACTATGCATCTAGGATAACATACCCTTGAAATCTCAGAATAATTTTCTTTTCCAGTCTCCTTGAAGGCAAAACTGTTACAGCACAAGGCCACCATAGAACGAGACCATGGAACCCCTCATTGTTAACTTGTTCTCTGCGTGTCATTTTTATGTAGTGTAAATGTTAATTAGTAACCATCATGTACCTGCTAATATAAAAGAAGTGGGTTTTTCTCCATTTTGCTTTTTATCCAGTCCTAGAGATTTCCCTGCTTTGCTTTCCCCTGACTCCTTAATCTACCACCAATGGATTTCAAGTAACCCTCCTTATGTCTTTTTTGATTCTAATGTATAAAATAAGCTCCAAAACTGCCATTCTCTGGAGCATTTCTCAGTCCGTTGAGATTTTGCTTCCAGACTTGTCCTCAAAATTTGACTCTGATAAACTCTTACAAAACAGACATAAATGCTTACATATGACATATATGTACACACATATATAAATGTATGTATATGTAAAATATGTGCCTATATATGTATATGATCTATTAGTTTCCAGAGTTTTCTCTATTATCAATAATGCTATAACTATATATTATAAATTTTTATCTTAATTTATACTGTACCCTTAAAATGTATTTCTAAAAGTGGGCTCACTGGATCCATAGCAAGTCTAATATTTAGCTACTGTGCATTCAAATAGTGTATCTGCTAGCATTCATTTGGATTAGTCAGTGGGAATGCCATATCAATAGTTTAATATTTTAAATAAGAACTGTGTTCTAAGAGTCTGGAGATTTTAAAATGCCTTGCTTTTAAAAAGAGATCTTTACAATTCAATCTGCATAAGCCCGCACAAACTGAGCTGGGAAAATAAAATCTACTGGGTTTTCTTGAAACTCTCTGCTGGCAAACACATGGACCATGAATTTATCACAGAGGTTTAATCAATGGAATATAGTGTAGTAAATAATAAATCTGTAGATTACCTCAAAATGGAAAATCTCCCTCAAGTAACATTCTTTGTAGTGCAAATGCGTGCCCCAGGCTCACTCCAGGCTCTCAGAGAAGCAAGTGGCTTCTTCCGCTGTGCAATGTCCCTGAAGCTCCCCACTCCCACACCCTCTTCCTGTCCTGTGGGCCCTACATCCTGTTCCATGGGGCCACCACTCTTGGTTCCTGATGAAGAGGCTCTCATCACCTCTTCTACTTTTACTCAGTTCTTCAGAACCTTCCTTAGTCTAAGGTGCGAGGGAAGGAGCCCATTTTACATGTCCTTTGTGAACTGCCACTTTTCTGGCCCTGCCCCTTGCCTCCCAGTGGGCTACGGCCTCTTCTTGCCATGGGAGGCAGCGCACACAGTACCTTTACCTTGGCTGTCCCTCCACAGGCTGTGCTGAGGCTTACCTTAGCGCAGGCCTGTTTCCCATTCAGTGAGGAAAAGATAAAACTATCTAGATACCCCGAGAAAGATGTAAAAAGTTACTTACACTTTGGTCTACTGCTTTTCACTAAAATGAATCTGAAGGTCAGGTACAAGCATGTGAAATAAGAGCTGTAAAATTACCACATTATTATACAGAGATTAAATCAACACAATAAATGGATGACAAGCCAACCTTCACTTTTCTACGACCATCTGTCTTCTTCAGAAGCCCCTGCCCAGTGGATAGTCAGAGAGGTTTACAAAACTGACCCATTGTGGTAAGTTTCCATCAGTCTCTATCTTGCAAATAGTCCATTAATACAGCCCTCCTTTCCTTTGCTCATCACGAAGATGGGGTCTGAGAGTAGGAGACAGGTTTCGTCCCTGACATACTGGTAAGGAGGTGATAGCTTGCCTCTACCTCCTGCCCTCCATGTGGGGGTGGCTGGTCTGTGAATGAGTACTATAGAGTTTATTTTGAAATGTACATCTGGCCCAACTCTGAGTTTTCTGCTGGGATATGCTGCTGCTATCTGCCCCTGGGGCTCTTGTGGTCTAGGTTCTCAGCACCACCCCACTTCTTGCTGGTGCTGTGGTGTCCCCAGAGACCCTAGAGTGACAACAGACCATCCCTGGTCTGGATGCTACTCAGTTGCCTTCAGTCACTCTCTGTTTCCCCTCAACTTTTCCCTTCAGGAGCTTTAAATCTACTTTCTGTATATAGAGATTTGCCTGTCCTGGACATTCAATATAAATGGCATCATACAATATGTGGTCTTTTGTGGCTGGCTTCCTTTACTCAACATGTTTTCAAGTTTCACCCATCTTGTAGCATGTATCAGTATTTTAATCCTTTTAATTGCTGAATAAAATTTAATCGTAGAGGTGTACATTTTATTTGTTCATTCTACAATTAATAGACAGTTGGGTCATCTCCACTTTCAGGCTAATATGAACAATGCATGTACAAGTTTTTGTGTAGACATATGTTCTTATTTTTCATATTTTTTGTACCTAGCAGTGAAACTGCTGGGTTACATGGTAACATTATATTTAACCTTTTGTGGAATTGCCAGACTGTTTTGCAAAGCATCTGCACCACTTTATATTCTCATCAGCAGGGTATGAGGGTACCGATTTTGCTGCATGTTCACTGACATTTATTATCTGGCTTTTTGATTCTAGCCATTCTAACAGGTGTAAACTACTATCTCATTGTCATTTTGACTTACATTTTTCTTGTACCTAATACTCAATTCTCTTTTTAAACAGACTCACCTAAGTAAAAATATCTGCGAAAAACCACGTATTTCTCCGATAGCTGCATTTTAATGCACATTAAATAAATATATAATTTAATATATGCCACACTTGAAATTCACTGATGCATTTTCTTCCATTTACTGCCCATTTGTCAGGCCCTCTCTCCTATCCTTTGTTGGGAAATTGCAGAAGACAAGGAGCTGAGCTTATCGAAAAGGAGCTAATGAAGACCAGCGACTCATATGGGAGAAAGGAGACAACAAAAGTAAAGATATCAAATTCTCATTTACTACAACCTCTACATAGGCCAACAATGAGATTTGGTGGCTCCACTGACCCCATGAAACATTAGACAGTAGTAACCAGAAGAGAGAATAGAACTTCCAAGAGGGGGCAGCTATTCCATTCCTTACAGTGGATGTACAACAGCTGCAGAACTAGGACTCATTCTGGGGGCATATATCATGAAAGGCACGGGCAAATCAAGGTGCACGCAGATGAGGACAACCCAAATGATGAGGGTAATAAAAGCAAACTCCAAATCAGAGCTTGAAGTATCTGAGGACATTTAAACTGGAAAAGAGAAACCTAAGGAAAATGATAGTAATCGCCAACCATTAGAAAGCCGTGAGAAACCAAACACAGACATGCTTTGTGTCCTGGAACTGTAATTCTCCCAGGCACCTCTCAGTGGGGAACACTGCTTTTCCGTTGGTAGGTGAATCCCAAGGCATGTGTTACTAAAGGACCACAAGTCTGGGATTGAGTCTCACTTGTTATAAACTAGAGAAGATTGGGGCCATTCCTACAACATCACTTTTGTTCATTTATTTTCATTGAGAGAGATACAAGTGAATTTATATCTAGTATTAGAGGAATTACACACAGACTTGGTTATCCTCAAGGGACTCGGTGAACTACTCTAGAAGGTGGAACCAGTGTCTGGGAATTACACAGAGCCTGACTTCAATTCAATATAATGATATGGGATCTAATAGTGGAAAGGTCAGCATATTAACCTGAAAATACAGATACTGTTAGCTAGATCCTGAAGTGCAGTGTGTGGTGGGGCTCAGTGATGTCTAACTTTCCTATCAATAAAATGATATATTTTTGTTGGAAAACAAGAGATTTTCTGACTTACTCTCCTGCTTTTATCTCTAGCATTCACCTTTTTCCTCCTAAATATTTGCTGCAGATAGCTCAGCCTTTTCTAAAACAGAGAATACACATTACGTGATGTATAATTTTAGCTGGTATATGAAATGGATTTAGTTTGTGGTACATAAAATTCAGATCACATAGAAGGATATAATCTTCTCAGTTATCTTTCAGTGTTTCTGACTAAGATATGAAGAAATTCTCAGTTTAGTCTTCTCCATCGTCAATACATCTTACATTCTTACGCATGTTCCTGTACTCAAAACTCTTTCAGGCAATCGTATCTAAAACATTGTGTTTTCATTCCATTTTTTATATGATTTCTTTCTCTGTAACTGACTCCATTTATGTTGGTAATATAAACTTCCTTTTTATATAAAATTATTTAAACAAAAAAAAAGAAAATCGATATAAAGAACATTATTAAGTAATGGTGCAGTTGGTAGAGGACATGAAAAAATTTGAAAAGGTGGTTTGATGATGATTTGGGAAACACTGGACAATCTTCCTAAAACTCCCCACTTTCACCCTGAAATGTATGAAACCAGTATGATGGAGAAATATGCATATTGTCATTCTTCCCTTCAGCATCTATTCTTCTAATTCAATGACCATCTTTCTTCCCTCCTCATTCATACAGGGTTTTCATGAATGTTCATGGCAGCCTGTAACTATTCCCATTAGGGAATATGGCCTTCTGTATTTCATGACTGTTTACTAGTCTACCTATTCTTCCAGAATGTAAACTCCTTGCAAAAAATAACATTAAAAAAGCAATAGAGATCACTGCACTGTACACCTGAAGCTGAAGCTGAACAATAATGAATGTCAACTACTATATATATATATATATATATATATATATATATATATATATATATATACACAGTTACAAGAAGTGGAGTACAGCATTAGGAATAGAGACAGTGGAAATGTAATGCCTGTGTGCAATGTCAGAGGGGTAGTGGATAGGGGGAGAGGGGTTGTCTCAAAAGAAAAGAAAAACAAAAACAAAAACAAAAAAGGCAATAGATCTTGAATCACTATTTTCACAGTGAAATGTATGTGATATATATATATATATATATATATATATATATATATATATATCACGTTTAATAACTTTGGTTGAATAAATAAAATTACCCACAAATAGAATCCTGATTTGCATACCCCTACCTAAGCACATAGATAATTTTCCCTCTTGAGTTATGCTGTACTCTGAACTTATTTCTCATATGGATGCCTTCATGCAACAAGATGTTTATAACAATACTCTGCATTCAGGTCATACACTGGTATAATGTATTTGTTATGCTTCCAAAGTTTTTAGGTTTTTTATGTCAGTTTTGTTTGTTCTTAGAGTTTAAGTTTTGGGAGGCTAAAGTGAATACTATGTCAAACTTTCCCTGCCATCAAGCAAAATGGTATAACAAGTTACAAGTTAAGTATATTATGAGTGCATTCTATGAGTGTGCATTTAACTCATTAAGAAAATGGCCAACAATAGTGGGATCAAACATGTTGTACCCTTTGATATCGCTGGTCTTAGAAGTGAATAGTTGCATCTATGAGACTTTTAAAATTCCTGGACTTATCCTGTAATCGAGAAAATTAATTTATCAGTAAATCATTGAAAATACTATTTAATTCAAGAATTAAAACAAAATAAAACAAAAAACAGTTATCTAAGTTATTTGGAACACCTCTGTTTTCTACCCAAGTTCCAACTGTGACTAAGTACTATTTAGTTTATGCTTGATTTATAGGATGCTGCTTTTCCTCTCTCTAGGAAAACCACCGTTTTTAATACTGCTGTCATATCTGTCATTTTTCCTGCCATGTTCTTGAACTTAGGTCCTGAATGCTTGATTTATTAAGACTCCTTCTAAGGCTGACCATATTTTATTATACATTTATTTATCACTTATTTTGGAAGAGTTCTTTATTTCCCCCACGTAACAGTAACTCTCTTCTCTTTATCCATGAAGTCATGGGAGCAAAATTTTGTTTAAATCTCACTTTTTACTCAGTTCTATAGACCCAAAATGTATCTAAGGTGACAAAACGATCACAAGACTAGCAGCTAATCTGCCACAATTCTTCTACTCAAAATGACATATTATCCCATCTTTCTTGTTCCATATGTAGTAATTCATTTTTAAATGAATGTTTCATTTGATTTTAAAGCTTTTTCTCCCTCCCCTCAGACTCCAGCTATGCTTTATTTCTCCTGCTATGTTCTAAGAAAAGGATGAGGGTATATTTCTCATTGGAAACAAATCAAATGAAAGGACAGTAGAGCAACATTGTTAAAGTACTGAGAGAGAAAACTGTCAACATGGACTTTTATATCCAGTAAACATATCTTTGAGAAACAAAGGCAAGACTTCTTGTTTCAGTTCCAGCATGTAAAGAGCTTGGAAGTCATCACTCTCATCCTTATAAGAAGAAAAGAGCTGAACAAATTGAAAATCAGTGACTTTTCTTAGACCTTTCAGAGAATTGAGGTTGCAGAGCAAACCACAATCCCCCAAAATTGGAGAGTCAGGAAAAGACACAGGAGACAGGAGACTATCACAGCCAAGATCACCTACACTGAAGCAGAAACCATTGAACCCATAAAGTGGTAATAATGCTTAAAAGGTAATTTTGACAAACTGCTGAAGGCTAAGTGTGGCCTAGTGTGAGAATGAGAAACTCCGAGGGGCTGCAATCTTAGGCCCCTCCACGCCCTACACAGACACATATTTGTATAGACTTTATGTCCAGGAGTTTCATAGTGTTCTCGAGTTGAAGATACAAGCAAAATCCCCTTGAATGTCATGCAGGGGGAGGAAAAAAGTAACCATTTGAAATATACCCCAAGCATTCTCTATAACATAACAAAGTTCTGTTCTCCAAGGCAAATTGCACACAAGAGCCTTATCTACCTGTTGGAAAGATAAGTAGCCAACTCCATCTCCCTCTAGGTTTCCTGACTCACTGAAAGAGGGACAGAAAAACTTAAGAAACACTTCCAAAGGTCACAACCGAGGGATTCAGCCCAACTAAAAGACTAAGACTTAATTACAAAATTATCAAATGCTTTCTCTCCCCCAGTCCTTACCAGGAATAGGACTGTGTAATAACTGTGTATTAGAACTGAAAGAGTAGAAGACACACCGTCTCTTTAAGAAGGTATGCTTATGGAAACCCAGATAAAATACGGAGGGAAAATAAATCAAAGACACTGAGGAAACTGTATCCTCTGGCACCTAGAGATACAACAAGCATTAAATACATTCTTGCTCCTCGCTAGATTAATATAAAGTCTCACATTAAGATCTCTTTCCCTCAGTTCTTATTGCCCAATATGTCATATCCAGCTTTCAACAAAATATACAAGGTATGCTAAAGGCCGGAAAAACTCATTATCTGAAGAACCAAAATAAGCATCAGAAGAAGACCCAGATATGGACACAGATTTTGGGATTATCAGGTAGGAATTTAAAGTAATCATGATTAATATCCTTAAATGCCCTGGTGAAAAAAGTACACAACATATGAAAATGTCTGTCATACTGATTTAAAAAATATATAAATAAAGGCCCAAGTATAGGTAGTCAACAAGAACCCACTTTAAATATAAAAACACAGATAGGTTAAAAGGAAAGGGATGAAGAAAGATATACCATGTTAACCCTAATCAGAAAAAAGTGAAAGTAGCTATATTAACTAGCAAACCGGAACAAAGAAATTTATCAGAGTATTACATAATGATAAAGGGAATCAATCATTCTTCAAGAACGCATACTAGTCTTAAATGGTTATGCACCTAAAAACAAAATATTAAAATATATGAGGTTAAAAACTGATAGAAAGGCAAGAAGAAAGGGACAAATCCATAATTATAGTTAGTGACATCAGTACCTTTCTTTCAGTAATTGATAGATACACCTGGCAGAAAATCAGTAAGGGTACAGCTGAAATGAATACCACCATTAATCAACTGGATCTATCTGACATTTATGGGATACTTTATTCAACAACAGTGAAATACAGATTCTTCTCAAGCTCAAATGGAACACTCACCAAGATAGACGTATGTTGGCCATTAAAACAACTTAACACATTTAAAAGAATAGAAATCATACAAAGTATGTTCTCAGACCATAATGGAATTAAACTGGAATTCAACAGAAAAACAACTGGAAAATCCTGAAATATTTGGAGTTCAAACAACACAATTCTAAATAACATATGGGTCAAATAACAACAACAACAAATCAAGAGAGATTTTCAAATAATTTGAACTAAGTAAAAAGAAATACAATTTATCAAGATTTGTGGGATACAGCGAAAGCAGTGTTTAGAAAGAAATGTATAACATCGAATACATATATTAGAAAGGAGGAAATACCTAAAATTAATAAACAAAGGTTTCACCTAGGGAAACTAAAAGGAAGAGGAGCAACTTAACTCTAATGTAACTAGAAGAAAATAAGTAATAAAAATTAAAGCACAAATCAATAAATTAAAATCAGAAAATCAATGAAGTCCACACAACTAAATGTTTTTTTTTAATAGAAAGTTCAATACAATCAATAAACCTGTAGCTAGACTAGCCAAGAAAAAAGAGAGAAGGCACAAATTACTAATACCATAAATATTAGGTTGGTGCAAAAGTAATTGTGAGTTTTACTTATGTTTAACCTTTTAAACCACAATGACTTTTGCAACAACCTAATAAAAGGTACCATCACTACAGATCCCATAGACATTAAGAGGATAATAAGGGAATATTATGAGCAATTCTAGGCCCATACATGTGATAACTTAGATGAAATGGACCAATTGTTTGAAAGACACAGATTACTAGAACTCTCACAAAAGGAGAAACAATCTGAATATACTTAAATTATTAAAGAAATTAACAAATAAGCAATATCTTCTAAAACCGAGAGCGCTAGACCAAGATGGTTTCACTGGTGAATTCTATCAAACAAAAAGAAACAATACCAAATTTTTACATTCTCTTTCAGAAAAATAGAAATGGAAGGAACATTTCCTATGTCATTCTAGATGCCAGCATTATACTAATACAAAAATCAAATTGAGACATAGCAATAAAGGAAAACTACATGCCAACATGTCTTATGAACATAGATTTTAAAAACCCACAAAAATATTAGCAAATTGAATCCAACAATGTACAAAAAGAATTACACAAAATGTCAAAGTAGGATTCATTATTTGTAGGCAATGCTAGATTCACATTTGAAAATCAGTTTATGTAATGTACCATATCAACAGGCTGAAGAAGAAAAATCCTATCAATTGACACAGAAAATGCATTGGACAAAATCCACAACATAATCCTGATAGGCACCCTCAGAAAATTACGGATGGAGGGTCAATTCCTTATTTTTATGAAAAATATTTACACCCTACCTATAGTTAACATCATACTTAATTTTGAGCACCTGAATACCTTCCCAGTAAGATCAGGAACAAGGCAAGAATATCCCCTTCTCCCCACTCTTATTCAACATCATATTGGTAATACTACCTAGTACAATAAGACAAGGAATGGTAATAAAGGTATACAAGTCCTTTTTCACAGATAACAAGAATTGCTACATAGAAAATACCAATAAATTGACAAGAAATCAAGAACCAATAAGTGATTATAGCAAGGTCACAGGATACAAGGTTAATATACAGAAGTCAACATCTTTCTTTTACACCAGCAATGAATAATTCAAATTTAAAAATAAAGCACAATACCACTTACATTAACATAAAAAAAATATGTAGCCACACATCTAACAAAACACATATAGGATCAATATGTGGAAAAGTCCAAAACTCAGATAAAAAAAATATTTTAACCAAAGTAAATAAAGAGGTATTTCATGTTTATGTTTATGGATTAAAAGACTCAATATTCTTCAGATGTTGATTCTTCCCAACTTGATCTGTAGATTCAGTACAACCTATTTAAATTTTTGCAAGCTTTTTGTGGATATTGAGAAACTAATCAGTTTATATGAAGACCAACAGTTCCAGGGTAACCAACACAATACTGAAGAAAGAGAACAAACTGAAGGACTGACATTACCCATAGTTTCAATGTCTTTTGTACCTTTGACATGGCCCCATCATAATATTAATAGGATTTTTATATTTTTTTTCCTTAGCATTTTCTCACATCTGTCACTATAAAATACTCCAGGCTTACCTTTCACATTTCCTGCCTTAGTCCCTGAACTAGACATTTCTCCAATGAGCCCTAAATCCTTTTATTGAAGAATGGTACTTAGTAACTAAGGTCTAGGCATGAGATGAACTTGTTTGTTGATAGTGGGGTATCATTGTTTCTAGTCTGTCTCAGCTGAGAGGGTAAGGAAATATATGTGTCTATATAACCTGTGTAATCACTCATATCTATAAATATATGTATATATACAGGTAACTCCCATATAACATGGTTGTTACGTTCCTAAAAAATGCCATGTTATGCGAATCCGTGTTATACGAAACAAAAAAGGGGGTTAGGTTCCAAAAAAAACACACACAAAACACATTATTATATTTTAATAATTAAGAGAAATATCTGTATTACATCAATTTTCACCAAAAGTACAACATATTAATATGTATTAATGTTTTCTTCATCATCACTATTAAGCTTTTATTACGTTCTATGCTGTTTGGGGATTTCCTTAATTTCCAATGAGATATCTTTTGCCCTTAAAAGCTCTTATTATTCTCCTTGTTGTTCAGGGATTTTTCTAATTCACAAACCGTGTTAGAGTGAGACCGTGTTCTAGGATGTCATGTTGTACAAGGGTTTTCCCCAATTCTCGAACCATGTTGTAGAAATGGCGTGTTATACAGGGAATATATATATATATATTTCATAGTGATATTCTCAATTCTAATCCATTAAAACATGGATTATTCTAGCCTTTTTCCCTTTCTTATCTGTAAATTCTCACTTCCTACCTGGCTCTCAATTTCTACCATCTATTTACTTAATTGTTCAATCCCTGTGTGTATGTATAACAGTATGATAATTTAAAACTAATATCCCTGTGGGAAACAACATTATCAACTAAATTGCAGTAATTGTGTACTATTCTTGCCTTTAGTTTTACAGATTCCACTAATTTCCAAAGACACTTAGATCAGCACATCTTTCTCATCTCCTTTAGTGACCTTGTTTCCTAATTTTTTAATACAGTTAGATCATTGTGTTATATTCTGTATTCCATCCTGGAATTTCTCAATCACCTAAATGATCTTTTTTAATTTGCATACATTATGTAGATAACCCACCCTTAAGAAAGTGGACCATAACTTCCCACACCTTGACTGTGGGTTGCACATAGTGACTTCCTTCTAAAGAGTATAGTATTGAAAGCGGGGAAGAAAAGAGGACCTAACTTTATAGTGGAGAAACCTGACAAACATGACCTTAGCAGATGGTCAAAGTTAATATTGACAGTGATAAGTCCTGTTGATAGCATCCACCTTTGATATTATGATATGAAAATGGTACATGTGGTCTTCCTCCCCCAAATCTACCACCTTTACCTAATCATTAGAAAAACATCAGATAAATCCCTTGGAAGGGCGTTCTATAAAATATCTGACCAGTACTTCTCAAAACTGTCAAAGTCATCAAAAAAAAAATCATAGAAACTATCAATGTCAACAGGAATCTAAGGAGTCTATGTGATCCTGGAACAACAACAAAAATAAGGACATTAGGTAATGTCCAAGAAAATCTTAATAAAGTATGGAGTTTAATGTTAATGAACAATATTAGTTCATGAATTGTAACAAATGTTCTAATAAATGTAACAAATGTAAGACGCTAATAATAAAGGAAAGCATGCATGTTCTATAGAAACCCTATATACTATCATTACAATTTTTCTATAAATATAAACTATTATAAAATAGAAAGTTTATTTAAAAAATAGTATATACCTAATCATTACCAATTGATAATTAAAACAAATTTGCCATCTTTTATAAACTTCTACATTTTTCTTTCTAATCTAGTGTTTTGTATCATGAGTATTATTTGACATTTTAAAGTATCTGAATCGCCTCTTTTAAGAATGTATTTTTTCACCAAAAATCTGTTAGAGTCAATAAATGAATTCAGTAAATTTTCAGGATACAAAATCAATGTTCAAACATATGTTGCATTTCTATATGCTAGTAACAAACGATCAGAAAGAGAAATTAAGAAAACAATCCCATTTACAATTGCATCAAAACGAATAAGATACCTTAAAATAAATTTAAACAAGAAGGTAGATGAATGGATAAAGAAAATCTCTCTCTCTCTCTCTCTCTCTCTCTCTCTCTCACACACACACACACACACACACACACACACACACACACACAAACACAGGAATATTATGCAGCCACACACAAAAAAATGACAAAATTTCGCCATTTGTGACATGATAGACCTTGAAATAACAGATTGGTGTTTGCCAGAGGTGAGGGTTGGGAGGTGGGCCAAATGGGTGAATGGAGTCAAAAGGTACAAACTTCCAGTTATAAAATAAATAAATCATGGGAATGTAATGTATAGCATGACAACTATGGTTAACAATATTGCATTGCATATTGGAAACTTGCTAAGAGAGTAGATCTTAAAAGTTCTTATCACAAGCAAAAGAAAAAAATATTCCATAACTATGTATGGTGCTGAGTGTTCACTATACTTATTGTGGTCATCATTTTGCAGTATTTACAAATACTAAATAATTATGTTGTACATGTGAAACTACAATATTATGTGTCAATTATACCGTAATTTTTTAAGAGTGTATTTTCATATTGCAATGCAAAATCCATCTTAAAAGTAGCTGCTTGGGAAAGTGTTTTACTGGTTTACTGCTCATTGTTATTTAGCTAATATGTCTTAGGGAAGTTGGTTCATATGTTGGTAGGAGCACTTCTGTGGGTGGTGTACATTCTCTGAGTCCTTTACATATTTTCCATTAACAAAAACAAAAACTTTTCTATGTAATTGTTTCTTTTATTATTTTATCCCAGAGCAAGATGGGATAGGATACGGACATGCTTATCTTATCACCTTTATATGCAGGGATCATGGAAGAGCACTGAAGAACCAATAGGAGACAGCAGACACATTGGGAGGTAAGGATATGGAAAGTACAGGAAGCAGTCTGGCCAAAACGCTGTAGGGTGGTGAGAAGGAAAAATCAACAAGGCCTCAATGAAGGATATTAATCACAGGAAGCACTGAGTTGCAATCCAGGCTTTTCAATATTTATCCTGGCAGTAACTTAGAAGGTAAATTACAGGAAAGCGAGACAAGAGGGAAAGATTCCAAATAGAAAATAATGGTAAGTATCTCAGGTAAAAACTTATGAGAAACTAAGCTAAGGTAATAGTAGTGGGTCTTGGGACAAAAAGGTAAGTTAGAGTATGTTTCACCAAACATCATCATTCGCATATCCTTTCCAGAATTTTCCATATCCTGGCATAACATTGCATCATTATTTAATATTTTTCTTTAAATTAACTGTTGTCATGTAAATACATGTATATAAACACAACTGTATTCATGCTGGAAATGTAAAACAAGGATCATTTATCATAAACAGAATTTTAATATCAGATCGACAAAGTCAACTCTTATAAAGTCTAATTTGTCAAAGGTGCTGAAACTTTATTTGTTGAAATAGGAGTTTCTGAAGTGCTGTAGAAGCACTGTAGACATAGTAAATCCAAAACAGAAATGCTATTTTTGTTGTAATCTGTAGGATTTGAATAAAAAATGAAAAGGGAATACTATTTTCATTATGTAATTAAATGGTATCTAGTGCTATGGTCTATGGCACCTAAAATTATCTTATGAATATCAGGAGTGGTGCCATTTATTGAGACAAAGGAAACAAGAAAGGGACAGCTCTTGAGCAGAAACACAGAGGGGATTGAACCTTGCATGTTTTATATTTTAATTTCCTGTGAGACATTCACAGGGAGATGATCAGAAAACAATGAGATATAGCAGTTTAGAGTGAGACAAATTTGCTCAGGTTGCTGATTTCTGTTTTTTAAATGTGAATTCTCAGAAAACAGTCATTGAAACTTTGAGACAATTTAGATTAAGAAGGAAAGAAAACTCAAGAGGAAAAATATTTGACAGATATCAACATTAAATGTGAAGGGAAGGAGACAAGTTAGAACAACCAAAGCCCTAAGAGGAGTCTCCAGAGACTGTGGTGTTCCGTGAGCAGGGAGGGAGAATTTCAATGAGACCGCAGCCAACAGCAGCAACCACCAGCACCCAGGGAGTCCGTGAGGGGAGGGCTGCCTGGCAGGAGATTTAATACTACTGACCACCTCCTAAAAGCCTTTCATGCAATATCTACTTTATTGTTCCAAAGATCTTGCTTAGATGAAATTAAGGTTGCCCCTCAACAGAAGAAAACAACGGAAGCTAATGAGTCTAAAACACTGCCAATGATCACAATGCTGAGAAGCTGAAAAACTAAAACCGAAACCCTCGTCTATGGACCCGAAGTCCACATTTTCTTTGTTTCTCTGGGCCCAGCGAATGGTGCAAATAAAAGATGTCTTTAGAAAAGTGTTCTAATCTAATACTGACGGAAGAACCCAGATCTTCTGGAAATTGAGAAAGTTACTGGAGTTGAGAACATGGAAATTATGAGGGGAGGTTACGTTTTGAAAGAGAAGATAAGGCCAAACTCAGGAATGAAGTTGTGAAAAAGGAAAACAAAATTAACACAAGACCCTTTTGATCAGGTTTAATACTCTAGGAGAAAGAACCAGTAGGTAAGAGGTTGAAGATATAGGAGGAAGGAGAAAAAGGAGATGGAGGTGATTCCAGAGATGGCAGGAGGAATAGAGATCAAGACTGAGAGGATTAATTTGCCTTCAGAAAGGAATTATTTTTACTGAAAATGAAGGGAAGAGTGAAAGAAGGTGTGCCCGTGCAGGTTGTTTTATTGTTTTATAGGCAGAAAGTGAGAAGTTTGTGAGCTGAGCAAATCCCAACTTAACGGCAATGAGAGTTGTTTTTTCCAGGTGATGTCAAAGGTAAGAATGAGGTGGGTGAGCAGGTGACCTGGAGAATAGTGATACATTTATCGTATGTTGCTTGAAGCTGGAAAAGGATTGAGCGTGGGTAAGACTGGAAGTCGGAGAACGTGAGCTTACATGGGGGAATAGACAGGGCCTAGAGTTGTGGGATGGATTGGGACATAAGACTAGATGGAAGGACTATTTGGCAAAAGAGTGGAGTATGTGATATATCCAACAATATTAAAGAAATGAAAGAAAAGAGTGAGTATAGGAGTTACGAATTGAAGAACACTGTAATCCAATAATTCCCAAACTGGTGTTTCTATGGATCACTAGCTTCTTTCTTTATTTTTTTAAAGTTGCTCACAAAAACTTAGTTAAAGCTGTCACAGCATGTTGGCTATTCAGAATAAATGTTAGTGTGTTAAATTCCTTCATTAAAGAAATATTTCACCTTTTGTTAACCCTATGTTCCTATATCTATAGTATTTGACTACACATCATTTATCTTCCTCTGTGTAGATACTATTAACACACTAAAACACTCATATTCCACATAATAACATAATTTGGTAATTGTTGATGTAGGGAAGTAGAGAAACACGAAAGATAGCGGCGTGAGCATATAGTGGTCAAAGGATAGAGTATTTGAACGTAAGTTTCCAGAGCTGAGGTATGAGTACAGGTGCAGTCTAGATATACCCACATGGTTAGGCAGTGTAAGTGGACTGCAGTTGAAATTCATGTGAGTTGAAGAGGTCCAAGGGCAAATGAGGTAGGTTGTTGGTGGTTTGTCCACATGGGTACAAACGTAACCTAAGGTCATGCCAGATTTTGACATGAGAACAATATCTGTGAGCCAGCTGCCAAAGTAGCGGTCAGATGTTGGGATTAATTTTGAGATTGGTAGATGAGAATATGACAGAAGAGTCAAAGACACATAGCTGGTTGCTAAGAATTCATAAGAAGCAAAAGTTAACAAATGTAGCAATGATGGGAAACAAGTGCACAAAGGATTCTTGTCTCCAGAAGCTGTGCTCTGCGGATCACAGGAGTGTGAGGGACCTCTCGCTAGGAGGTGAACAGAGGATGAGATAACGCCATTGGGAAGATGCAAGTGTTGTGTTGTTGTGGTTTAAGCAGAAGGTTCTGTGATGGGTTGAATTATATTTCCCCCAAATTCCTATGTTGAAGTCCTAGCCCCCAGGACTTCAGAACGTGAACTTATATGGAGACAGAGTCTTTACAGAGGTTAAAGTGAGGTTATTAAGATGGGCTCCAATCCATGTCCTTCGGGAAAAAGGGAAATCTGGAAATTTGGACACAAGACATGCAGAGAGGGAAGACAAAGTGAAAAGACACAGAGAAATTATGGCCATCTGCAAGTCAAGGAAAGAGGGCTGGCCCAGATCCTTCCTCACGGCCCTCAGAAGGAACCAACTCTGCTGACACGCTGATTTTGGACTTCTGACCATCAGAACTATGAGATAAGCAATATCTGTAGTTGAAGCTGCTCGATTGTGGCACTTCGTAACAGCAGCCCTAGCAAACTAACACAGATGCATTTAGTCAAAAGGTTAAGGATGAATAAAAAGTTACTGTGTTCTCTTTTTCGTTTTGTTTTTCTGTTGTTGATTATTATTCGTATTAGTAGTAGTGATTCTAGTCATCTTTAACACAGAATGAGCTTATCCAAAGACATAAAGTCTAGGAGAGAGAGGACCTCAGGAGCTAGTTTCCACTCCCCGAGGAAGCTGACACTAGCCTGAGAGAATCAAGGCCGTGCTGGACGCCGTGGTCGTCGTTGCTTCTCTATTGTTAAGAGTGAGGAATTTACTGTGAGCAGTGTTCTTTCCCTTTAATCAATGTGCTTTCAAATGTCACCACATCCTAGAATGGCAGTGCTGACTGAAATGCTCTAATACAATCTGCACTCATATTTTAATCCCCTTTGGTGAAAGGGAATCCTTGGCAAATTAGCTGGCATTTTGCTTTTCAAAGGAAGGGATGGGAAGTCTCTCTCCTGTGGGAGGCATTCTGTTCACATCTTTTTTCTCGCCGCGTTTACTTGCTCACTATCCGAGGCACTTACTACGCAGAGATTCATGTTTGGAGGGAATAAGTTTTTCATTGCATATGACACCTTGAATGGTAATACAGGAGCCTATGATACTCTGATGTGCACAGAACTTGAAATTTTAGTGAAGCAGTCCACTGGGGGTTGGAATTTTTCTATACAGTCTAAAATATTTCTGTTCCTGGAAGACAGCAGGAGGAAGAACTGCTGTTTGAATCAGAGTCAGGTGTAGTAAGATTTTTTTTTTTTAATATATATAAAAATGAATGCTGTACAGACTGAGGTGGCTCTTTTTCCATCTGTCAGCACATTCTTTACAACCATGCATAAACGTTATTATCACACTCAGTGTGTTACTGCAAAAATTATCCCCGTCCTCAGAACAGTCTCTCTAAAGCTTTGAGTGGAATTCAAACTTCGGTGCAGTTAATGTATAAACAAGCAACCTAGTAAATGAAGGGGGAAAGCAATAGACATTTTCCTTTCACAGAAAATTAGCCAGATCTCCTGCATTTTAGCATATGCACAAGGGTAAATATTTTGCATTGAATAAAATTGTGGCTGATGACAAGCATTTGGCCTGGATAAAATTTTCCACTATACTCACATATATTAACCTGTGATGAAAAGACCACAAGAAGGAAAAGGCCTGAGAGGAATATGACATAATTGCAGAGGATTTTTTTTTAATTTTTTTTTTACGTTAACCTTTGGGTTTTGACCTGTTGTGGTTGTGTGTTTCGAGGTCTATTTGGATAGAGACATTACTGCCATACTGTTCATATTTATGGGACTGACCTTTGTAGTATAGTAGCCTGCTTTGCAGCAGTTATTTTTAATTGCTTTATGTGTCCATGGAGACTCTTTTTCTCCTCCGTCAGTTATATACAGTACCCTGGCACATATGTTTGCTCAATGAATCTTTCGATGGCTGGATATTTACAACCACATCTGAATACAAGAGGAGGAAATGTTACATTTTGGGATGGTGTGTGCGTTGTGTGTTTGTGCAAAAATGTGTTTTATTGTCCACGTTGCCATATACTTAATGAGGTGACGGGAAGGATTAAAAGTGACAGATTGTTTTGGCTGCACTGGGGCCATCTGAGATATAGTCTCCTATAATGGAGCTCAATAAAGCCAGCCTGTGTGAAGCCCTCAGAATATGATTCATGGCTGCAGCAAGGCTACTCACAGAGGTGTAACCAGACATAGTCATGGGCTGGGCAGCAGGAGGCTAAAATTGTTGTCAGAAGACAATGAAAAGTGCTGTGTGCCAAAACCAGGCCTGAATTGTACAAGGGTGCCTTAATCACCAATGTCTCTAATGACGTTATTTTCTATCTGCCTGGTTAGGAGCTGAACAGAATGATTGCTGAAAATGTGCTTCTCAGGACAACTCATTTGATCAAGAGGCCTCGCCTTCCTTCTTGCCTGCAGAAAGCCTGTGTGCTGGTTCTCTTAAGTGAAGATCAGTTAGATAAACCCACAAAAGGGTAGCAGGAGACATGAGAAAACAAGTATATTATAGTCACAGAGCCCTAGGGAGACGATCACTACATGCCACAAGGTCACAGGGAAGCGCATGGCTTTGGTCAGGTGACAGTGAAACAGGGCCAGATTGAAACCCCCAGAAAAAAGGCCTTGCAATGTCCCTGGTCTCACCTCTCCCTGCCCATGAGCTTAATTGAAAAACCCCCTCCTGGTGGTTTGTGCTTGAAATGTTACCTGCCTAGTTCCTTGCTTTAAATAATTACCCTGAAACTCGTGCTTGCTTATGATCACAGTACCTCTTGCTTACTGATCAATCTCTATGGCCCAGCATTCTTTCCAGGTTACTGTCATCACTGCTCCTGGGTTGATGACCACGTTGGAGAGCCACATCGCCTAAGGGAAGACTCCATGCAGACCCCTGGAACATCACGTGGCCTATGGAAGAATGTCCAGATTTTCCCTTAAATGTCCCAGGTTGGTCTGAGAATGTTAAGGCAGTTTTGGGGGGTGTTAACCCGCTGCCTCCTCAGACCACCGGTGCTCTGATAATAAACGCTTATTCTATGACCCAACTCCTATGTCGGTCTATTGGCTGAGTGGCGCCAGTAGCACGATCCCCGGACTCATTTGGCCTCTAGTTTCAACAAAACACAAGAGCCTAGTGGAAAACCAAAGCTTTATTGGTGTTTCCACAGGAAAGCCAAAGCAGGAGAGCACTGAGTTTAGGGTTAGGTGGTCTGAATAATTTGGGTGGGATTTGCATTCCAGAGGTGGTCTCTAGCTGCCTGGTACCTGACCCTGTGATGATTCAGGCAGAGGAATATTACTTCCTGGCATGCATGGGCCACAGAGCGGAGAGTGGGCTCTGGACTGGCTAGTTTGCGTATCAAAGGCATGCTTCCAGCTGAGTCCTTTGCTATCTCTAAGAACTAGCTAGCACTGGGAGAGACAGTCCCCAGCAAAGAAAGTGTTTGTTTGTTTGTTTGTTTGTTTGTTTGTTTGTTTGTTTTAAGATGGCAAAACATCATAATATACACCAAATCAAAATATATACAATGCAGCATATTCATGAAGTTTCTTCTGCAAATGGTTTGGTTACTTGATTGTGACAAAGATATCTTGAGATATTCATTGATGGTGCAAACAGCTGAGCCAGTGCTACTGAAAATGTTGTCTCTGAACCAGAAGCTTCCCCATCCCCTGAGAGTTTGGTAGGAATGCACATTTTCTGCCCCATCCCTGATCTCTTGAATCAGAATTTCTAGAGTCTGGGAAGGGTGGGGGGGATAGAGGAATCCATGTTTTAATAAGCTTTCAGGTAGCTGTTCTGAATAAAAGAACTTTGGTGGATGATATAAACAACTACAAAAAAGGAGAAAAGAAAAATAATTCTACTCATCAGAGATTCAATTGCATCTAAGGTAAAACAACATCTAAGGAAAACTGAGTGGACTTCTGAAGACATTATATGAGGTCTGACAATTAAGTTTGCAAACTCATCCTAGAAAAAGCGCTACATACCTCATTGCTGAATATCACTATGGTCACCTTCGAAGTACTCCCCTTGGGAAGCTATGCACTGATGCCAGCACCTAGTCCACCCTTCAAAGCAATTTTGTAATTCTTTTTCTGTAATGGCCATCAGAGCTGTTGTCATATTACCCTTGATGTCCCGAATATCATCAACATGTCTTCCTTTCAATATTTCCTCTATATTCAGGTAAAGAAAGAAGTCATTGGGGGCCAGATCAGGTGAGTAGGGAGGGTGTTCCAATACAGTTGTTTTTTCACTAGCTGAAAATTCCCTCACAGACAGTGCCGTGTGAGCTGGTGCATTGTCGTGATGCAAGAGCCGTGACTTGTTGGAGAAAATTTCAGGTCGTTTTTGTCTAACTTTTTCATGCAGCCTTTCCAGCACTTCCAAGTAGTAAACTTGGTTAACTGTTTGTCCAGTTGGTACAAATTCGTAATGAATAATCCCTCTGATATCAAAAAAGGTTAGCAATATCGTTGCAACAAGTTCGTGAACTTAATTGTCACACCTCGTGTGTTCTTACTCTACCGTGTATTCACTTGGACCTCCAGTAAGTCACAAGCTATCCAAGATGTAAGCCCCCAGTAAGTGAAATGAAAAAGATAATGGTAACTACTTCCTGGAATTTATGAGACTTAAAGGAAAGGATGTATTTCAGTACACTTAAACAGTGTAGACAAATGTTAGTTGTACTTAATATTAATCCTCATTAGGCACACCATCTGAAGATCAATCACAATGAAACAAGTTCACAACAAGAATGGGGTGATACCAGCTATTTTATATTTGTTAGACTCTGAGTACATACATTATCCCATTTAATTTTCAAAACACCCGTATGAAAGATGTTGCAAAATTGCACCACCATAAGTGGCTGAAAGGGTAAATTGGGTGAAAGAAGTTAAGCGATTTGTTAGAGGACACACAGATTCTAAGTCCCGTCCCTGTGATTCACACACGGAGCTGTCTGACTTCATGTGCTTTCTTAACCCCACCACAATTTCATCTCTAGGAGAAGAAAACAATTTCCATAGTAGTCTCTAGCATCATAACTCTAAGTCTTGTTCTACCATACTATAATTAGTGAGCAAAAATGATGCCCATGAGTAAGATGCCTTGAAATGAAAAAGTAAATAAATAATGTGGTCACTATTCTCTGAGTAGTAAGGTAGGAAGAAATATACTTAAAGTATTTTTTAAAAAATTGTAACAGCGTAAAGATACTAAGAAGGGTTATCTTATGACCTTACAGTTAAATAAGCATCCATTCTAAAGCATCTTAGTTTTGCAGGTTCTCACTGCCTTTATAAATAATATTATACAGCACGTCTTATTGCTGGAGACCCCCCACCCCTGGAACCATTGTGTGATTCCTGATATTTATATTTCGACTCATCAAATATATAGGTATAAAATAAAAGATCAAAAAATCCCTAAACCAGAGATATTTCAGAAGACAAGAGCTTAACTATCCTTATAGCAAGTTCCCACAGCTTGACAATGTACATTGTTATCTGTTTGGTTTGATTTCTCACTGCCAGGGGAAATAAGGGTTTGGAGTATTTAAAGTGACTCTGTACTACTGAATCAACATAGCGTATAAGTCCCAGGGCTGACACTTCCTCCCTCTCTTTCTTTTCGTGTGTGTGTGTGTGTGTGTGTGTGTGTGTGTGTGTGTGTGTTAAGAAGTAGAAAAGGAGTCTCTCTCTTTTCCTTAAGAAGCCTGCCGAGGAGTTGCTATTGAGTGATTTCTTTGTAGACTAGACACTGGGGAAAAAACTAAAGCAGGCAAAGGGACAGGAGAGAAACAGAACATCAGAGAGACAAAACTATGGCCACCTCCTAGAAAGGAGAGCCGTTGTGCCACACAATGGCCTGGGCATTTCAATGCACAGGGCAGAACAGAGTGCACCAAACATCCCTCCCCTCACATCCTGAGCTGTGAAAAGGGTTGTTCAGTCATTTTCTTTTATGCTTCCCCTCAAAGGGAGCTAATGAAACAAAAGCTAGGTCTCTACACCTGTGGCTCCCTGAGCAGGCTGTTGAGGAAAGTGGCATTTCCATCCTTATTCCTATTCTCAGGTTGTTTCTGGGTCCGAACAAGCGTATGCACCGACGCCAATGCCTTCTGGTGAAACAAGCTCTCGTGGGTGACAGAATCATCTTCTCCATCCTCAGCCTTTCTCCTTAGGTCCGACGCATGCCACACAGTCCACTGGCTGATATTCACAGAACACTAATACAATGGAAGACAAGAGTCACTGGAGGTACGAGACCACTTCTCCTTGTGGAACCTGATAGCATAACCTTTCCATTCTTGCTCCCTTTATCTTGGTTATTTGACACATTAGACCCAGCATAGTGGGAGGCAACATTATGGTGAGATAGATATTTCAACGCCCCGTGAACGAGGGAAATACACTTAATATTTCTGAGCTTCCCTTTTTTAATATGTGATCCAAATAATAAAGTCTAATACACAGGGTGTTTGTGGGGTTTAAGTTAGATGAAATATTAAACTATTTCTTCCTTCATTAATTTGTTTAACAAACATTTTAAATACTTACTATGTTCCAATACTAAACAACAAATGAGTATATTAAGATGAAAACCTTAAAGACTGAATGCCTAAGACTACAACAAAGATTCTGGAATTCAGGTTCTCCTTGAAATTGATTTGATATCAGAATTATACATTTATTTTCACTTCCTTCTAAAATTTAACATTTTAAAAAATTATGACTGTAGATAGCAAGCCGCAGTAGTACTTTGTCACCAGCAGAAATTACAGATACCATATCAGAGTGGTGGAAGACATCAAACTATTGCTTATACTTACCACTACTTCCAAATTACAATAATTACTGGACTTCCTTTTAGACTTTCTTAGTTAATTCTTTAACAAATAAACATACATAATATTATGTCACCATATATCATTAATATTATAGTAACTGTATTTCATTATAATTTATTTTCTTTGTAATCATACAAAGGTCTGACAATTCAGTTCGCGAACTTGTTGCAATGATGTTGCTAACTTTTTTTAATCACAGTGATTATTCATTATGAATTTGTACCAACTGGACAAACAGTTAACCAAGTTTACTATTTGGAAGTGCTGAAAAGGCTGCATGAAAAAGTTAGATGACCTGAACTTTTTGCCAACAATTCATGGCTCTTGCATCATGACAATGCACCAGCTCACACAGCGCTGTCTGTGAGGGAGTTTTCAGCCAGTGAACAAACAACTGTATTGGAACACCCTCCCTACTCACCTTGCTGACCCCCAATGACTTCTTTCTTTACCTGAAGATAAAGGAAATACTGAAAGGAAGACATTTTGATGACATTCAGGATATCGGGGTAATACGATGACAGCTCTGATGCCATTCCAGAAAGAGTTCCAAAATTGCTTTGAAGGGTGGACTAGTTGCCGGCATTGGTGCATAGCTTCCCAAGGGGAGTACTTTGAAGGTGACCATAGTGATATTCAGCCATGAGGTAGGGAGCACTTTTTATAGTTTATGAAGTTAATTTTCAGACCTCACATGTGTTTTGATTTATGTGTTTAAAAACATGATTCCAAGAATGGGTCTATGGGCTTTATCACATCACCAAGGAAGTCGCTGGTATAAAAGGGTTAAGAATCCTGTCTCTGGGAAAAGAGATATTTAAGGAAAACAATAATTCCGATCCATTATAGTTAATGTTATCAAAGTCGTATAGTTAATATCATGGTAGGGATATTAGGGGATCTCAGCTTGGTTCAGGGGGAGAGAGATAAGGATGTTGGGGAGAACAGTCCTTGGGGGTTAGTCTTGGAAGATTTCAAAGGTAAATAACGCTTCAGCAGAGCCTTACGGAAGAGCTGAGAATGAGCGAGGCCAAAGGTGAAAGGTAAGGCATGAGGGGAGGAGGACCGACACTGTGCAGCATGTGTGAAAGCAGGATGTGCTGGGAGTTCGTACGACCGGAGCCCAGGATGTAGTGCAGGAGTGTGGGAGATGAGGCCAGGCAGGTCCGCAAGGGCCAGACCAGGAAAGGGATAGGATGCCTTGTGAGGAAGTTGGACCATTATCCTGGATGTGGTGGAGAGTCACGGGAGAAGGAAGTCACCAACTCTGTGCTTTAGGGAGCTCACTGCTGCATTGTGGAGGATGGAGTGTTGGTAAGTAGCACTCGTCGGTGGTGGGAGGTCATCAGGAGGAACGAGAGCAGTTACGAGTCTCGGAGACTACAGTCGCAATCCAGGCAAGAAACAATGAAGACCTGTACCATGGCAGTGGCAGAGCGTGAAATTCACTTTGTCCAGTGGAAAGTGTCACTGTGGCGTCAAGGGAAAGAAGGGGGGATAGAAAGAAAACAGGAAAAAAAGGAAGAAGAGAAGGAGGGAAGAACTGGGAGAAACAACCCAGAAAGCAAGGGAAAGAAGAGGGCAGAAAAGAAGTGTCTTCAGCTAAGTAGACATTTGGAGTCAAAGAGTTTCAATAAACTACAAGCACAACTGTTAGTCTACCCTGGAGCTGCGAGAGGATTACCATGCACCAGGTCTCAGCCCCTCAGCCAGATGGCCGCTGATTGGTTCTACGGAAAACTACCCTGAACGCTTCTTCTATGGTTCAGTAACTGCACACATAGCCACAACCAGGGTAAACTCAGTGAACAGAAGCTGTTGCCAAGTGCATGTCCAAAAGGTAACAGAAAACAGCACAATTTCTTTTTTGATAGTCAGCAGGAGCTAAGTTAGTTTACAAGTTACCAGAGACTGATCACACACACACACACACACACACACACACACACACACGCTTCCACACTCACTTCTGGAGTTTTATCTTTAAGAAACATAGTGTAGGTAGTGTTTCCTATTAGATGCAACATGGGAGACGTGCAGGAGCACATCTAAGGGTGTAATCGGACCCAGAAGATGTAAATCAATACACACCCATCCTATCATGTGAATTGCAAATGAAAAATAAATCTAAATCATTCATGGAAAGTAATATCGGAGGATGGCTTCAAGAGAAACACACTGTTTTTAGATCAATTATGTCAGTTTTCTTTCATTCTTTTGCTTTCCTTTTATTTTTCCCTTTTTTGATATGAATTATTGGTGTCAAGCAGGAATCACCTATTAGGCACGATTGACACTATTTTTAACAGCTTTGAGCTGATTGAAACTTGTTCTATGTGACTCTATTCCAAACAGTGACGTTCTGTGTTCATTTTGAGGAATTCTTGAATAATTGTCCAGAAAACAGCAAGTGTGATTTTGGAACATACTCAAAGTCAAAGATGCTAAGACAGGGTCCCAATCAAAAGACATGGTTATGCAAATGAATGTAGTTCCACGTAATTCGGTAAGAGATCTTATCTAAACAGCTCTCCCCATTCCATTCCAAAGAGTCTATTCAAAGCTCACATTCAGCAAACCCAAATTCATTTTTCAATGGATGATCTTTTGTATGGAGGAGGGGAGAGATAGAGTATGCCAAATAAAGTAGGAAAAGCAAAGGATACCCTTAGTATGAAAGTTCATGAGAGTAGTGACATCACAAAAGCATAAAATTAAATTTTAAAAAGGTTGTCAACATAAAGAGCTGTTTTAGGATAAAAATTTCGTATGAAAAGTGCAATATGTTCCTATTAGGTAGACTAACATTTAAATCCATGCTTTTCAGATGGTACTTCTGAAGGTACAGCCTGCTATATTCTTGTTCTTAAGACTTAAGGTACAGAAAAATCATACAAAGTTCTATACACGAAACCCTTTCCGTTTTGCGGAACTGGGTTTGTCTGAACATCTCTGCCAGCCCAACAGAAAGAAAGGCTCTCATGTTACATAGTTTTTGTAAAGCCAGAGCATTTTCTAACACATGCCAAAAGCCCCTAATGATACTTCACCCAGTTTGGCCTCCTGAAGCCTGGTCCATAGTTAATGAGGTAGTGGAAGTTCTCTAGGATTAGTTTTCATCTAAATAAAGGTGCCCGATGTTTGTCTGTACCCTTTGTACTCATTGTTGCCTTGAATATACCGAGCTTCCTGTTGGTACAGGGAACTATTGATTTGCTGACTAATCTTTTTATCTGATCATTATAGATTGTAACTCTCAGTCTATAACCTTTACACGCACGGCTACTGTGGTTAAATAAAACACAATACAAAATAATTAACATATTCCCATATCGATATTTCTCTTCCAGACCAAAGGAGAAGAAAGACTTGGATTCGACAACTGGACATTCATACTTTTAGAGAAAAGAATAAATAGAAGATGAATATACAATCTTTAGTTCCTTAATATAAATTACTCAGGAAGAAATAGTATGTAGCCTTGGGGAAATCAACAGTTTCTTCAATTGGATTGCTTCTGTCACTGTATGGACACAGTCTTGTTTGATGTCCTCCTACCATTTGTCTTGTATGGAGTCTTTTATCTAAATCCAAAGTAATGCAGTCATCAGGGCTGCAATTCAATAATGGCTCCACAGGAGCTGTCATCCACAGTTTGCTATTCATCTTGTAAAAGGCTTTGAGTTTTCAAAGTACCAACTAAGGTTGGCATTTCAATGCCGGGGACAGATCTCTTAAAGTTCTTTTGTGTTCACAAGAAAGGGAGTGCATTTGAGAATGGGGGGAAATTAAATGGCCAACCTGCTACTCTACCTGACTACCTAGGGGTAACCTCAAGCTACCCAAGGGAGAGAAGACATTAGGTGATCTGACCCATTCTGCAATGGGACATTATGATGAATGGAGAAAGCATTGAGTGGTGTTAAATTCACACTGAGTTTCACTGCTATAATTATGAGGCAACAAATTTATGGAAATTTACCAGAAAAAGGAAAGTTTTCTTTTTTTTTTAAAGGCAATGATGAAGACAAGAATCATTCGAAACAGTTTTAGAATGAAAACATTTTACAATTAAGGACATCTTTAACGAATTCAAAGATGAGTGATAAAACAGAAGATGTGAATTAACAGGCCCATCTTGTGTGGCTGTTCTTGGTATGTGAACAGGTGAACAGGCTGGATTAGGATTACCAACACTGAACTCAACTGCTGAGCTCTTTGGCTGGAAGTATGGATATTTCCTGTTTCACTCAGATTCAATATTCTAGTTCTTCTGGGACCATAATATGCATGTACAGAGGGACAGCCTAAGAAAGCATGAAATTTAAGAGTTCCTAGAGCTTTGAAGGGATTGAGTCAAATACAGCTTCATGAGATTCCTTGACACTCGACTATTTGCTTGATGGCCCCTGAGTGTGGAGGAAGGTAGAGACTCAACTTAACGATCTAAGTCACCCACTCCTGCACTAGTTCCCAGTAACTCTGGCCCTCAGCTTGCACTTCTGGAATAAAGACGTTGGCTGAGAGGAACTATAACATAATAAAAGGAGTTCAGAATATTAGTGGAGACCTAGATTCTAAGACCAGCTCTGTCATTTTGATTAACTGTCTGATCTTAGACAAGTCTTTCAATTCCCAGGCTTTGATTTCCTTATCTAAGTAATGGTGGGTTTAGAATAAAAGATTTCAAAGGCACTTTTCTTCCCAAACACACTACTATCCTGTGGGTGTAATAGGTGGTGACTGTATTTTCTGCACAGGCCATAAGTTCAACCATTTGTTCACACATGCACAATCTTTAACATACCAACAACTATGTATTCTGCTCTTCTATTTGTCAAGTGCTGTGCTAGCAGCTGAGAATACAATAGGTTTTTAACAGCATATATTGTTCCTGCCCTCATGGAACTTACAGTCCAGTGAGGGAAACAGACATTTCATTAATAATGGCACTCGTTGTAAATTTGCAGTGGTGATAAATGCTAAAACTGTGAAAAATGCATGGTGCTGTGAAATTGACCTGGTTGAAGAGGTCAGAGAAAGTGTCCCTAAGGATGTAATTAATGACTAAGATGAGGTTTAAAGGCTGGTGAGGTGATCTTGTCTGTCAAGCTCAGTCTAACCTTCATCCTGAAAAGAATCAAGAATCATTGGAATATTTAAAACAGGATGTAGCATAATCAGCTCTGCATTTGCATCAGATTTTAGAAAGACCATTCTGTTGAAAGCACAGAGAAAGAGTTGAAAGAGAGCAAAACTAGAGGCAAGGTATTCTTCCTCATAAGACAAGTGAATTGATTTTCAGAAGAAAGGTTAGGAGATACAATAGTGCTAGATCTTGCAGTACCAAGAATTGAGGTAGGACATGGGCAGAGTTCTTTGTGATCTCTCCCTCAAATCTAATTCTTGGGGTTGGACTCTAAACTTAAATGTATCATTTCCTTGCAGTTTATGACCATGTTGTAAAGTTTTCTGTCAATTTGCAACTGTGAGTTTAAAGAGATATAAGTTGACTTTAAAGAAAAAAGTATTTCTTCATCCTTCTCCTCACGCATCATTTAATGATGGGTTGCCATGGGAGCAGGTGTTAATATCTGTGGCACTAATAAATAATTCTGGTGAATTCCAAAGCTGAATCATTGCTTTATAATGATTGGGCCAAAATGAGCATCTCACGAAATTTTGCTAGTCCTGCAGTATGGTCCATAAATCTGTTACATGTTATTTTGGGAACATGCTTCTCAGAAAGGTCACAGGTAAATGGAAAATCCTGATTGATCATTTTAAAGTCTGTTCATGGTGACTGACATATTACGAAAAAGGAGGAATTTCTTAGCAGATCCAAATATTTTTTCAAAGTAAATTCTAGGTGTCCCCTCACAGCCATAGTTAAAAGTGGGAAAGATAACGGATTTTGGCTTCAAATCCCCTTCCCAATTTTATCACTCACAATTGTTCTCACCAATATATTCATTTTTTCCCATATTGGCCATCTCAGTGTTCCCAAATAAGTTAAGTTTCATGTGATTCCATCTTCACCTTTTAGATCAGCTCATGCCTGCGTGCTTCATCCCTCTCACACTGTCCTCTTAACTCCTGTCATCCATCGAGGCCAAGTTCAAAATTTTTCTCCTCAAGGAAGATGTTGCATTGTCTCCTCTATTGAAATCTATCTCTTCTCTATATTTCTACACGTTTTATTAAGTATAGTATCCTTGAACTTTATATCCTTATGCTGAATTATTTATTATTTTAACATATACATATATGTGGGTATACATATATGTGTGTGTATAGTATATATATATGTGTGTGTGTATATATATATATATATATATATATATATATATATATATATGATCTATATGTAGCTTGAGAGAAATTTTAAGGCACTGGAGCAGAGTCATTTACTTTTCATGTCCTCATCCCTCCAGCACCTAAAGAAAAAAAAAATCACCTGAAAGAACAGAAAATAAATATGTGCTGATTAGTTAAAATAATGCCCATTACAGAATCCTTCAAATCCTTCAAGCTGATTAGATAACATATCTTCAGTATAAAGAGTAAAGTTATAATATGGTATTGCCAAAGAAATTGTGTTGAATTATTTTTTTTTTAAACTATGGCCAAATCTACTGGATTTTTTTGTAGCATAAGGATTCCTAAAATCATGAGTTAATATGGTGATCAAGGAAATGAAAAATAGAGTAGGAATTATAAAACTTGGCCAAAAATCTCTAGTGCCACTTAGGGCATTCATGTAGTGAATATGGCCTTTGCTAAAATTAATGTTTTGGACAATTATTAGAGGATTTTATGATATTAACTAGATATTAATAAAACTTAAGAGGCGGTCACATTCAGCTTTCCCAGAACTCATTAAATTATAGGTTCCATGACTTCCCATGAAAATTCCAAGACCTAAAAAGAGTATGGAACCTCAGATTCATTGAAGGTTTGGAAAATTATTTTAGAGCTTAAAGAGAGCATGAAAAGTATATCAGCAGAGCTGACCTCATATGTGCTCTTGAAAAGGTCAGGGACCCACAGGTATCCCGAGACTATTTTGAAAACTGCTAAACGAGGTGGTCAATAACTAGTAATACTTGATTTTATGAGAGGATGACAAACATACAAATGTGAATTATAATTACTCAGGGGCAAAGTTTCATCTCAGGCAGCTGTCTGTGAGTATAAACCTTTCTAGAACTCTCAACTCCGATAAATCATCAAACCGATGGAAACAAAAAAACAACAACAGTCTAGTTTTAAAGTAATTCGATTTAACATATATCTACATCCATTTGTCTTTCCTACTACACTTTATTCATTGGCTATATTCATCTGAAGAAAAACAATAAACACTATTTTGTTCATTTATATTGCCACATAATCTATACTTAGCGATAGATCACAAAAATATAACATTGGTATCTTTTTCTCTCTTTTTTTTTTAAGCAAGGCCTGAAAATTATTCATACCTCCAATACAAAATAAACTTTAAGTTTAGACTATCTCCAACAGGACTGGGAGATGTCACCTTGAAGATAATGAAATGGCACTGTCTCACTAACAGTGCCACACTTGCATGAGTTCCCTTCACAAAGGAGAGCCCGGCCTACTTTACGAAACACCCTAGAGGACATTCCAGGTATCAGTATCTCTGACGCAGACAATTTGTTAAGATATTCTTTAAAAAATATTCTCTAAGAATTATTCTTTCCTACTTTCTAGTTAAATTATCACTGTTATAGTTCTTTAACAAGAATACTTTCTCTGTGCAAAATATTTAACAAAAGTTCCTATGTGTCCAGAATGGCAGAGATGGTGGTTAAAACTGAGATTTAATGGATGCTCCCGGGGGTTGTTAGGATAAGGTGTGGGATGAAAAACTCAAACCTGGTACGGGATGAATCTAAAGATCGCCATCACAACCAAGTGTCAGCCAGAACTGGAGCCCAGCCAGTAGGGGGAGACAGTGAGCTCCTCACCAAGCTTTGCTAGTGCAGAGAACAAAAGTCACCAGCGTCAGACCCAGTGCCCACAATCAAAAGCAAAACTACCCTCCTTTTCGGCCAAGCTAAGAGATAAACCCTGCTACAGAGCTTAGGGAACAAGAAGAGGAGAATCCTGAATCGGAGACTTCATTTAAAATGGAAGCTCCCAAATTGACCTTGAATTGACAAGATATTTTCAGTCAGCTAGGGAAATAAAACCTTGAAAACGAAGTTTATTTCAATTGTAGAGAAATCAAAGTAAGTCTTTGCACTTTGCACTTATAGACTATCGTGATGGTGAATTTTTTATCTGTCACACGAGAATATAAAATTCTTGCACTGACGATAAAATGCCACTATATGTGGGTAAACTTGAATTCAAGGCCATTATTTGCGACATAACACACCTGTCAAATACACTATACGGTTTATGTATTTATATATTCTTTTATTGTCTGTCACTTCCTCTTCTACCCCCACCCAAGGGTAAACTCTGTGAAAGCAAGTTTTGTGTCCTTGGTTTATTACAGTATTCCACTGCCTAGCACACGTTAAATGTTCAATACATATTTGTTGAATGAACGAATGATTTGACAAATGAATTATTTAATCAGAATCTCCTGGGAAGCTCTTTAAAGTGCAACTATCCGCCCCCAGCCCCAAAGTAGCTCTGTAGGGAGCCCCGAGTCTGTATTATTAACAAGTTCCCCAGATGATTCTGACTCATTTTGAAGTTCAGGAATTACTGTGTGTTTGGGTTGGTAGATTGGGTAAGCACAGGAAACCAGGTAAAGAGAGTGGCATTTTAGGGAAAACAAGTTGGGAGAGGGGACTTAATGTGCACTGGGCATTAAATCTCTCCATAAAAATGAACCCATAGCCTGCCTTTGTTTTAATTTCTATCGTAATGAATTATTTGTGATGTTTACATTTACATAAATCTGAGAAAATGGCGCCTTAGGTATCACAAATTTTAAAGGTGGTTGCCTGCATCTTGAGATTTTCATATTCCCAATCGCTTTTTTTTTTCTTTTCCTTTTCTCTGGGATGTCATTATATCTTCACTTGGAGGCCTCATAAGTATTTCAAAATTATCATGCCCTACATGACTATTTTTTCATGCCCACCCAACCCCAAAATAATTCATATTTCATAGAAAACTTTACACTTTATAGCAGTTATCCCAATTTGCAATTATATTAACATCTGTGTTTCCTTTAAATTTTATGTTGTTGTAATAAGATATCACAATAACATGAAATCTTAATATGAGAGCTCCCCTCTCAACACACTTTTAAGTGTACAAGACATTACTGTTGATGAGAGGTACAAGGTTGTACAGCAGATCTCTAGCGCTTATTCGTCTTGCTTAACTGCAACTTTACGTTCATTGATTGGTAACTCTTTCTCTCTCCTTCACCTTGGTCCCTAGCAACCATTTTACTCTTTGATGATATGAATTTGCTTATTTTAGATATGTTTTATATATTTCAAATTATGCAGGATTTGTCTTTCTGTGCCTGGCTTATTTCACTTAGCATGTCCTCAGGTTCTCCCTATTGTCACATAATGCAGAATTCCCTTTTTTTTTCCTTTGAAAGCTGAATAGTATATTCCATTGTATGCATATTCCACACTTTCTTTATCCATTCTATTATTGATGGACAGTTAGGTTATTTCCACCTCTTGACTGTTGTGAAGAGTGTTGCAATGAACAAGGTGTGCTAATATCTCTTTAAGATCCTGATTTCAATTCTTTTGGATAAATACCCACAAGTGTGGGTTGCTGAATCATATGGCAGTCCTCTTTTTAAGTTTTTAAGGAAGCTCCATAACATTTTCCATAGTGGTTGCACCATTTTGCATTCCCACCAACAACGTTCAAGGATTCTGATTCTCCACATCCTCGCCAACACTTGTCGTCTTTTTGATCTGTGTTTGTTATTTATGTCTGTTTTCTCCACGAGAAGGTAAGCGTCATGAGAGGCATTCATTGAGTGCTATGCTCCCATGACCTAGAATAGTGTCTTATATGGAACTGACTGTCAAAAATGTGTAATAAATAAACACATGGGTGAAGGAGTGATTGGAGATGGACCCTGAACAACTTCTTGTCTGTGTAGAAACAGAGAGATACAGGCACCCCAGGTCACAGCTAGCCACTGCGGCAAAAGCACAGGCCTCAGAATGAACAGAACAGTGACAGGGTCCTTGAGAGTAGTTTCTTGAAGTAGAAGGGAATGTGTAGAAGATCATGGGAGATCAGGCTGGATGGGGGTCAAAATTTGGGCTCCCTTAATAAGACACAGAAATTTAAACCTAAGTCCTTAAGCAGAAGACTGACAAGATGAAAGCAGGATTGTGGAAGTATTTGTCTGTCCAATACTTGTAGAGGGGACAGCTTAGAGGTCCCCATCTTCGCTCCCTCCTGAGGCAGCAGAGGCAAAATGAACTGCTCCTGTACTCAGAAGCCCAATCTTGCTTTTCCACTGGTCCCCTAATCAGCATTCTGCATGGGCTTATCTGATGCCTGGCTACTTGAAATCTACAAAGAACTATGAAATGAATCTTCTTATACCAGGATATTCAAAAGTGTGAAAATGAAACACTAGATAAAGTTGACTGGATTCCCAACTAAATATGAATTTGAAACATGTAAATTACAAACAGACTAGCCACTTCCTTCTGCTCTTAAATTATACTGGTGGGCTAACTCTGATTCTCTGCCTCTCTAAAACACGGTGAGGAACCTGTAAGCAGAAAAGAAGAAAACTGAGAAGAGCAGGCACCTGCTGCTTTGGATGTAGGTCTGTTGCATGATTTGGAAAAGGATCGAAAGGGCCACTTCAAATTGTGTTTGAGACAATAAAGAATGAGGAATAATACGAAAGTTCTATGTTTTATATGAAGTATATCAACTAATCCTCAACCTCAGTTCCAATAGAGAGTTTCTATCTCAATTCCCATTTTACAGATAAGGAAACTAAAGTTTCAAAATGTTAAACAATGTATCCCTGTCACTTTGCCTGTGACATAAACCACTACAGTGTCTTATTGGCTGGATGCACCGAACGCCTTACATTTTCGTGGAGCATGAGTTTTAAAAATGTCTTTGTGTACATTGTATCTTCCTAACACCCTTTGTGAGGCAGACATTATTAGTTTCCCCATATTATAGATGAGGAAATTGAATCTAAAAGAAGATAAATGACTTGTTAAGGCCACACAGTTTGCAAGTAGCAAAGTCATATTTGCAACCTAGTGTGCCTGTTTCTTCTATTTTGTTTTGTTTTACATTTTCCCTACATCCTATAGGTTACCCTTGGCACGATCCTCCTCCACATATCACATATAGGTATAGAAAGAAGTAATACTCCCAGGTATAAATATAATATCAGTATTAACTCAGTTCAATATCTCTCTCCGTTGGCCAGAAGTCTTATGGGATCTTAACCTTCAAATGCAGGCTTCAATCTGAAGTGTGCCTCAGATATTTCACAGTTCACATGGTAGCCATTTCAAAGCCTCAACACTAAACTGTCATTCTCATTCTATTGATTTGCTTAAGAGAAAATTTCAACAAATGTGGCTCTATTTTTTTTCCCCAGTCTACGAGATTAGAGGCAGAACATTAGAAGGAGGGTAGGGCGCTGCATGAGACAGATTCAAGAAGAGAAAGCTGGTATGTGATAGTGAGATAGAACGGATAAAAGGAAAATAAATACTATCATATATAGAATATCCTATCTCTCAGAAATACAATATCTTATTCGCTTAGAAATGGTGGTCCTGAATCATGGAGAAAAATTTAAATTATGCATTCTTTTTAGAAAGTCAAATAATTCATTTTCATAATGATTTCCATTAAAAAATAGTTTCCAAATTCTGTTACTTGCAAACTGCAACTAATTAGGCAATTGTTATTTGACTTTAAAAATGATAGGCTAGTGGAGGCATGACTGTTACCAGCTCTCACTCTTGTTCAAGAGTCTTCAAGGTGACATATCTGATAGTCTCAAAATGGACAGCGTCATCTTTTCTACTTTTTCTATTTTCAGATGCTCTTTATTAATCACTAAATCCAGGGACTTTGTTGCTCCCTAGTTCAAGCCATCATCAAGACCAGTGCATTATTTATCCCTATCTGCTTGTTTTCCTGTCCGTAGCCTACCGTGTTTCCCTGAAAATAAGACCTAGCCCGACAATCAGTTCTAATGTGTCTTTTGGAACAAAACTTAATATAAGACCCGGTCTTATTTTACTATAATATAAGACCGGGACTATAATATAATATAATATAATATAATATAATATAATATAATATAATATAATATAATATAATATAATATAATATAATATAATATAATAATAGAATATATAATACTGGGTCTTATATTAATTTTTGCTCCAAAAGACGCATTAGAGTTGATTGTCCAGCTAGGTCTTATTTTCGTGGAAACTCGGTAGGTCCTCATCACAGCACCCCTGTATTACTAACATTTGCCACCTCGGGCTGCTTAGCATCCATTCCCCTGGTCTTGGTACAATATCCTACATTGGGCTCATGTATTAATTCTTCCACCAAACAGTCCACATCCTTCAGAGAAGCTGACTTCTTTCCTGTCTTAGAAGTTGGCCTTGTGAAATCTCAGCCATCCAGTAACAGCAAATTTATTTCAGGCATGAGGACACGATTTAAGATCCAAAGTGAGGCCCAAGATTTTGTTTCCATGGTTGAAAGAAGAGATGCACTCTACTCTTTTGCACATGCACAAAGGGGCTAACCCCGAGAGGTGAAGGCAGCCATCTTGGGACTATAAGGAAATACCATTGCTGAACCTGGGTTTTAGACTCAGTAAATGGAGAAAGAAATGGAAAGAGAGAAACCTGGTGCTGGTCATTGATTGAGTAGACAGAGTAAGACTTGAAAGAAGCCATCCATGTGATCCAAGTAATTCCGTTTCATTTGAATGGATTAAGATTGTGATTTTTGTTATATCTAATCAAAAATATCCTAATTAATATAGTCTGTCTTTCTTGCTTCTTCTCCAATCTATTTTTATTCACTCTTGCTGGAATAAATTTCCAGCAACATATCATTTCGATTCTTCATGGGTCACAGTGACTCCTTTTTCTGTTTCACCAAAGGTCCCCAGATTCCTATTTCATCAAACTTTTTTTCTTTTAATGACTGTTTTTTAATGACTGTTTGCTCAAACCAATTTAAGATGCTCACAATTCTCAAAAAAATCAAACCCTTTTTACACTCTCTGTTTTGCAGACATCAGCCCCCCATTTTCTCCCCCTCCTCTGTAAGTGTCTCTCCTTTTAAAAATGCTAACTCAACAAACAAACAGGGAATGTTTTGTTTCTGATTCCTATATATCCCATTATGACCCTTAGTCGTAAGGAATGTATAAATATGTGAATTATATTTAACTTAAATATGGTATTAATTTTTGAAGCACATTTATGTACATTACTTCATTTGAGCAGCTCAGTTGCTTTTTGTTTTTTGTTTTCTAATTACAAACGAAATTACAAATTTCCATTTACTCTATACAAATATTATGGTACAACGGAAAGAGCAGTGACTTTTGTGTCAGAATTAACTGAGATTTTCATCAGGCTTTGTCATATGATCATTGTAGGACCTTAGATAAATCACATACTCACACAAATCTAAACTTTCCATATTTTAAAAATGGAATTGTCACATAACATGATCAAATATGAAGGTATTTTCACTTTGCATTTCTCAATATTCATGTTTTCTAATGCAGAAGCACCAATTTAATTTTTAAAGTTTTAAAAATAAAACCAACTTTTAAAGCAGAGTTTAAAAGATTTTGCACATTTCTCCTATTTGTATCATGAACATATTTTTATTATTTGAATATACAGAGGGTGCCAAAAAATACACATTTTAAGAAAGGAAAAAATTGCATTAAAATTGTAATACTCAATATATACCGATAACAAAAGATGAATCCAAGTTATGTGTATACATTTTTTTGGCACCCCCCCCGTACATATTTTCACTTTGCAAAAGTAATATGTATACATTATAGAAATGCATATACATTATGCTGTTACCCACGGGATACATTCCATGTGTACTAATACATGCACATTGCCAAAATTTAAAAAATTCAGAAGGACAAGAAGAGACTAATTACATCATTCCAGGAATAATCACAGGCAACGTTCTGGCATATATCCTACCATTCCTTACTGCTGTTGTTGTTGTAAGAACACTTTCCATGAGCTCTACCCTCAACAAATGTTCAGCCTACAATACGGTATCATCCACCACAGGTACCACTCTGTACACCTGATCTCTGGCATGTACTCTCCTCGCTGAACTGAAACTTTATGCTCGCTCACTAGCAACTCCCCAGGAAATAAACTCACATTTAATACTCACTCTAAAACTTTGGTTTCACCAAGTATTTGTAATAGTTTGCAACAATATTACCTATTCCCAGTCAAAATCTGAAGACTGCCTTCTTTGTGTTGTTAGGAAAATCACTTTGTCTTCAAAGAATTTCCTTCTCATGGCTGCTTTGGAAAGCATTTAATATCTGATATCGTTCCCTCCCCAAATCAAAACCAGACTTCATTGTTTCTTGATGATCTCCACGTTTGTTTTGGTAGCCATTACTAGTGTTCACTAATATCTCATTCTTCTCCCATTCTAATTCCCAGCACTTATGCAATTGGAGGAATTCATGAGGATAGATCTGCCCAGTGGCTGTGGTCAGAAATGACATGTGATGTTTCTGGGCAGAGGGATAAAAGAGCTCGCCAATACCTTTCCAGCTGTCCCTTCTCCTGCAATGTTGGCTGAGCAGATCATGTATTCTAGATGATATAGCTAGAGGGAGATGGAATCTTCCTCTGCCCGGGCAGCTGCCTTAGTAAATGAAAGACAGTTGCCCTTAAGTTGAGGCCCCAAGAGACAATTAAGCCCTAATTTGTGAAAGCAAATGGACTTTTCTTGTATACATCTACAATGATAATAGTAACATCCTTGGGAGAACTGAAAAAAAAAAATATCGAATTGTGAAAGGCTGCCCCTTATAAAAGGTGTCGGACTTGCAGTGGACTTTGCCTGAGTGAGAAATAAACTGTGTTGAGTTTAGCCACTGAGATTTTGATTTGTTGCTGTTTTTTTTCTTTTCTTTTTTTTTTTTTTTATCCTAATACTGGTGTTTTAGGAAAATCCTATCTTGAATAGCCATTGCAAATTGTCTCAGGGTGAGGAATCCCACATATGCAGGTAATTGAACTCTTCACATTACACCTTGAAATGGCTAAAATATATCAATTTTCCCTATTCTCAGAGACCCATACAATACATCTCCAGTCCTCTATATTCTTATAGCACTTATTTGTATTATATTCTTTATTTACATTACAATTTTCCTCTTGAAATGTACTTTAGTAACATTTAGATAACTCTTACTATTTCAGCCTGAAAGAGAACATCCGTGATGGTTATAAATATGGTCTATGACCCTGAGTTTCCATTCAACATAATTTCTAAAGATATAAGCATTCTAACTCTGTTCTTCAGGCAAAGTCCCAAGTATCTCATGTGATTTCCTTGGCAGCCATTCAAATTCTGATAAAGCCACTAGTGCCAGACTCGTCCCTACCTGCTACACTGAATCTGCTGCTTTTCTGCCGTAGGATTTGACCTTGACCTTGCTGCTGTAATGTGACATTGCTATCATTTCCCACATTGCTGCCACTCCCTCTGTCAGTACCAACAATCCTTATTGAGGTAAAGGAGGTATGTCTATTTGCAACCTCACCCAGTATTACAAAAGAATGCTAGGAGAAAACCTAATGTTTTGGGCTAACTCACAAAGGAGAAGTGGCTTTAATGTTCTTAGCAGTGAACTATTGATCCTAAGATTGGGAAATACGACTTCAGTCTGATTTCCATCGGATGACAGGGCATAGATTCCTGGAAATGCATAGTGTCTCAGTCCAGGTAACCTCAAAGACCATGGCAGAACTGAGCTTGCTCTAGTAGACTGAGCTATGAGAATGAGACTCGGGGGTCTGGCAGAAAATAGATGTGGGAGCACCGGAGTGGAAAAAAAAGAACATGAGGCGTACTATTTTAAATAAAATGAGTTTGGGGTAACTGATGAAATCGTCCTGACTCATACACTGAGACTCAGGAAACCCAGTGAATCTTAAGGATGATTCATAAGAAATACTAAGGTACATCAGACTGAAACAAAAGAGCTCAGCAAAAGTGAAGAAAAATCTTATTCAGAAACCAAGTTCTAGATATTCTTCCTTTAATATATCTCTCAAAGTTGACTACTTTTTCTTGTCTCCATCAGAAAGACCGAAGTCAAAGTATCCATTGTCTTTCCCATGAAACAGTGAGATAACTTCCTAACTGGTCTATTCTCCACTCTTGCCCCTCCTCCAATTGTCGCCCCACCTATCAGAAATGGTGATCTTTAAGAAGTGGAAATCCATTCTTACCATACTTCTGTTATATAACTTGATTGAAATTCCATTTATCCCGGGATAGTGTTCAGACTTTATAACATGAGTTTCAAGGTTTTATCAATATGACTGTGTCTACCTCACCAGTTTCATCCCTTGCCGTTCTCACTATCTCTAGCCATGCCAGACTTATTTTATTTCATTTAATGAGTCCTTTTCTCATTTCCAAGTGTTCCAATATTCTGTTTATTTACCTAGATACTTTTCTTTTCACCTAAATATCTTACATGAATTCTTCACGTCTCAGTCCTTCTCTTTTTACCAGAGAAATTTCCCCAGATAACCAAGATTAATTTTAGTAATTGAGCTTCCATTTTGGAAGCACTCAGAATTCTCCCGCAGTAGATATGCTTTACCTCTACTTTTGAAGCATTTATCATGATAACAATTATTGGTTGATTTCTATCCATCCAGTCCCCTGATTATGGGATTGGACCTCAATTTGTGTCTTACAGATTGGTTTTATTAACTTCCTAGTACCAGCATACTGAATACAGTTGCTGGTGCATAGTAGATGCTCAATAAATATTTCTAGAATGAGCATGAACTAGTGAATGGAGGAGTGAACCAAAATAATACAGAATGAGACTATGCTTCAGGGATTGTTTCATTTATTTTACAGGTGATTATTGGATACCTGATTGGTATTTGATCTTGGTCTTCATCAGAGAAATAATCAAATCTTGGCTTTAAAAAAGTCCTCATCACCTCTAATTTACTCTAAAGACCTCAAGTACACAAAATTTAAGTTAACCGCAAATCTTGTTTCATTGTGGAGTGTAACAATTGGCATATACACAGTCCACATTTGTTTACTTGCTCATTTGTTCATGTATTCATCTATTCATGCACACATTTATGCATCCAATTGCAGTGGCATTATAATGAAAACTTGTGAATGCACTATTCAACTTAAGTTGAACAGGTGCTTCTTACAGATATCCTTGTACATGTCTTTTATAGTAAATACGAAAATATTTCTATATGTAAAAGTAGAACTACTTGGCCACAAGAGAAAATGCCATCTTGTTTTCCAATATGTCTATATGAGCAATGTGTGTGAGAGCACATTAATTTATCATTTATCTGACACTTCTTAATTTTAGCGAATGAAAATGTTATAAAATTTATTTTCTTGTGGTCTTGTTTTATATTTTCCTTTCCTTTCTAATATTATAACATATTCAAAATCAAAATGACCTACTTACAAGTTAGTGAGTTCTGTGCTTTTGAAATGTTCAAAGATTAATTAAGTATTCACCTTATAGGATTTCTTCTTTGAGGAAGATGTTGGGCTATTCATCACTCATCCAACAAACATAATTGAGCCTCATGTTGGGTACTGAGGATATAGCAGAGAACAAGATAAGCATGGTTGCTGTTGTCTTGGAGCAAGACCCCACTAGTCAATTATTACTGTGGGGAGTGTCATGAAGAAGTATAGGAAGTTATAGACTGAATAACAGAATAACCTCTTCTGGTTAGAAGATGGGAAGGGTTTAGGAGAATACTCCCCATAGGAAGCGACCCTGAAAACTTAAACCTCAACTATGCATAATTTTATCTAAAAGAGGGGAGATCTGGGATATGGTAGAAAGGTCTTCATGATAGAGGAAGCAGCATATGAAAAGATTATCTTAGACATTTTTTTCTCCCAAAGCTTAAACAGAATTCTAGGGTCCAAGGCAGACATTAGTGCCTCGAGGAGCCATTTTTATACCCTCCCAGTCTTTCTCCCAGGCAGAGCTCTCCTCTGCCAAAGAGAACCAAACACATATCAGCTTCTGATGATGGACCCTGCGCATCAGTTTATCAGGCAGAAACACATGTAGCCTCTAGCTGAGACCTCTTACAACAATTAAAACATAATAATTATTGAGCATTTCTGGGGAAGGAATGCAAACTTCAGAAAACAGTTTGGGAAGCGGACCTTGCATAAGACTGACTCTTACATGAGAGCAAACTTAACACTTCTAATATATGAATTAGAAAAAGGATAAAAATGAAAATGGAAAAGGTTTTCTCTAATTGGCATTACACTTCAATATTTCTAAACACATATATATCCTCTTATTCTGTGAGACTATTTCTGGGTTGTTGCTGCTTTTCTTTTTTTTTCCAACTCAATATGCTGAGAGACTAAAGTGTTATAAAATGTATTACACAAACTTTGTTTTTGTCCTAACATCAGTCAATAATCAGTCAATAATCAATAAATAACCAATGATAATTTTTGTGACTAGTATTATTGTTCTGTGGTCTGAAATAAACCAGACAAATATATTGGTGCCATATTTGAGTCTCCAAAATATTCATCTTATTGGGTATATTTATTACATATATTTATATTCTTTCATTTAAGTACTTTATATAACACATATACATAATTAATTATAAATTAATATATGTAGTTTTTCTTTTATACTATTTATATATAATACTTTCTCTTCATAGGCCTTAATTTGGAAAATGGAGTGTGTTCTGTCTCATTATAAAGCCTATGCGTGGCCTTCTAATATTCTTTGCGAAAACTATTTGACAATAACAAACTTGCTCTCCTTTAATCCTTGGGACAAACAATAATTTCTGTTTATTTAAGTCTTAGTTTTCTGACTATTAATGTGCAAGGGGTCATATTGTGAAATGAAGGCTTAACAAATGTCCTGTTTGGAATATCAATGAGTTACTTTTAGTTCATCACAAAGGAAATGCAAAGATTCTTTTTAAAAGTAAATATGAAACTGTCACAGAACTCATTTGGAGAACAAGAAATGAGAGCACATTCATTTGAAACTGCCTGGCTTCCAGCTTGTTTTAGGCATGGCGGGGCAATCATGAATCTGGAAGGGGCCGCAGAGCTCCTCAAACAATCAAGTCCCTTTACCACCACTCCATTCCATAGATACGGAGACTGAGGCGAGGAAACTTAGTACCAATCCAAAGTCACACAACCACCGTGATGCAATGTCAGGCACAGAATTATGGCTTTGATACCTTTTGATTGACGGCTCCTTTCACTGTACTCAGGTTTACCCCTGAGAAGCAATTTCATCCCAGAAGAATGTTTATGGCCATGGTGAGATGGTAAAAAATAATAGTAATAATAACAAAAATTGAGTTGGTGGAATGGGCTTTCTTTCCTTGAAAATTTTCTTGTAGTAGCACTTCTGTCTACCACACACACACACACACACACACACACACACACACACACACACAAACAGGCACAAATGATTGTCAAACACTGGAAGTTGAGGCAGTCTCTTATTCTTTGTGACCTCACAGAGAAAAAAGCAACCTCACACAGAATTAAGCTGAACTGAAGTTCTCCAAGCACACTTTAGCGCCCAGAAGGCACCCAGTATACCTGCCCACTGTATACTGTGAGCTTCTCTTGACTCTCCTCATTTTCATCCTTTCTTATTTGGTGTTGGGATGGGTGGTTGTCTGCTATGAACGAAGAAGTTCAGAATTTGAAGTCAGACAGAACTAGGTTTAAATCTTCACTTAAGTTTTTTATTACATGTGCTATTTTGGGGAAGTTAATATAATGTTAAATGCTTGGTTCATTGGTCCAAGTTCTCAAGTAGATTATTCTATAACTGGGTGAGGCGTTTGCTTTGGCTGTCAGTTGTCTGTCCATTTGCTCTCGGGCCTTACATTTTTGTGCACACTAGCCTGCCTTCTAACTGAGCACATTTTCATGGTTTTGCTAAGGACTTGTGTGCACAGCAGGTGGGAGGTGCCCAGGAATTATCTCCTCCCCACCACCACCCTCACACCATTAACAAAGCCCCTCCACCAGTGCATGGGTATTGGCGTATAAATAACCCAGCTCCCTCACTCTCCAGTTGAAACAACTCTGAGGCACATGTTTGACTGATTCCCAGAATTCCTCAGCTGATTTATGTGCCAGTTGCCAACATGGTACTTTGTATGATAATGCTGCTTTTGTTGGCTTTCTTTTGTCCCCTGACTAATTTCTCCACTCCCCAAAGTTGCCTGGACTCAGCTCTGTGATAACCTATTTCACGTGAATGCTTGTGTCAGGATCTGCTTCTGCGTGAGCTCAAATGGAGAGACAGACAAGTGAGTAGGTCATTACAAACTAATGTGTTAAGTGCCATAAAAAAAGTTAAGAATGGTATATTATGGAAATACATAATACAGATTATAAGGACATACATAATACACATCTTCTTTGTTCAAACAGCTTTTCCTGGAGTAGGTGGTATTTGAGTTGATTTTTTAAAAGTATGACGAGGTTAGCTAGACAGAAAAAGTTGAAAGGTTCCAGGAAGGGGGAATTGCAAGTATAAAGTCTTAGAGACAAAAGACAGTGTGTTCTCGTGTTTAAGGAGCTGAAAGTTGTTAAGTGTGCCTAGAATAAAAGAGTGAGCACAATGGGGCAGATGATGAGAAGAAAGGCTGGAGACAGAGGCAAGGGGCAGAGCAGAAAGACTTGTGCGCTAAGTCAAAGAGATGTTTCTTTATGTAAGAGCACTAAAGAGGCATTGTGGGAACTTAAGCATAGAAATGATGTGATCAGATGTCTGTTTCCGAAAGATTCACATTTGACAGCACCGGGGAGAATGGATTGTAGGAATCAAGATAAAAAGCTGGGAGACCCATTAGAAGACTGTGGCATAAATCCAGGCAAGAAATCATATGAATCTGAACTAAGATATTGGTAGAGAAATAGAAAAGAGAGGACAAATCTCAGAGATACTGTGTGGGTCAAATCAACAGGACTTTTTGAGTGATTGGCTCTGAGGGTAATGGGAGAGATAGAATTTGAGAAGGACTCTGGGTATGTGACATCGGTGATTGACTCAAGTTTATGGTTATGCTGCCCACTGAGGTGGTAGTCACAGGGGGAAGGTAAGTTAAGAAAGTCAAATTGTGAATGCAGTTTTGAACACTTAGAGAGTCCTATGCCTTGGGGAAATTCACATGGAGCTGGAGGTCTGACCTAAGAAGAAAAGAAGTAGGTCCAAAGATATAGAAATAGAATCACCCTCACACAAGGAAGTGATGCCAAGAGTGGATGCAGTCAACCTTGGAGAAAATGTAAAGTGAAAACGCATATGGTCCGTATGTCGCACTGGGGAATGCCAACATTTAAAGGACAGGCAGAGGAAGGAGAGTCCCTTTGGGAAACCGAAACATTGGCAAGAATAGGAACTCCAACTGTGTGACAGAAACACCATCAAAACACAACCCTGTGCCTGAGGCTCACATAGTGATGCGTCCCAGCCCTGTTTCCCATTGTGCTCTGACTTAGCCTAGAATCTTCAACTCAACGCACTTGAAGTAGCGAGGGTCATGACTACAAAGAGCTTATAACTACAGGGAATGGGGACAGGAGCTGATAAAGGACTCACAGAGGAATCGGAAGGAATTGCTGAGACCCTGTATGAGGCTGGACACCAGGACTGTTCCCAAATAAAAAGTCATTGAATCCTAGTCTCCATTTCCTTCAAATATGAGACATAGAAAAACAAAACAACACTACATTAGGAAAAAGGAATAAAGGGGAAGATACTCAGGGATAAAATAATCATTATGCTACATGTGTTACCTAAATGATACAGACTTCACGGAAACCACGTGAGTGGATATTATTATTTCCATTTTGGAGATGAAGAAACTGAGGCTGCAAACGTTATATAAATCACCCAAGATCAGTTTTGTAATCATCAGCAGAGCTGGGATGGAATTCAAGACCGTCCAGAGCTCAAGTCTGCGCTTCTGGCACACACATCCTTGGTATACCAAATCGCCATTTTTTTAAGAATCGCTTATAGATTTCAGCATATTTCTTCTGTTCTGACATTTTGCTACTCATATTTAAGGGAATTCCTTCATAGTTAGCTATGAAATGAACCCTGAACTGTGGGCAGTGATTTCAAACCTCGTTTGTTTTAGTGGTGTTGCTTTTTTGCTTCTCATATAATTGTAGAGAATTTGAATTTCATTTTAACTGACTTTCATTTTAATGCAAATAATACAATAAACGTCTTTGTCAACAGAGATTATCCCCAAACAAAAGACATTTAATAACATTTTAATATTCACATTTATTATTCTTTTCTACGTTCTGACTCTCCCTCCCTCACTTTCTCTCCTATCTATCTATCATCTATCTATCTATCTATCTATCTATCTATCTATCTATCTATCTATCTATCTATCTATCTATCTATCTATCTATCTGTCTATCCATCCATCCAGGTGATTCTCATTATTCATAGTAGCTATGTTCTATAAAGTCTCCACAAACACTGAATTAATGAATACCAAGCAACTGCTCCTAGGAGAAATACAGAGTTGGGTTCTTAGGAGCCTCTGATCACAATATTTTGGTCCCCTTATCAATACATAACCAAGTTTTATGTGTTTTCTGCTTAAAAACACCTTAATATTATTTTCGACTCATTAACACAGAACTCATTGCCAACAAGAATGAGCCCCTTCCTGAGTGAAGCTTACCTGACACACGACTTTCCTTTGTCAGGCACCTCACAGCCTTCTTGCGCATATGAACACTAGACAGCACTTCAGTTTTATGCTTGAGGACCATTTTAAATGGTAAAATAACAAAAAAGAGCGCAAACTGTGAAAATCTAGCCCTAAATAGGCCACAATAAGGACATTATCTACAGTCTGAGAGCTGAAACCAGAAGGCAGAGCTCCAACTTGTTGGACTTAGCTCAAAACATGGATGATGGGAATTTTGATCACTCTGTGCACTGTCTATAAATGACCAAAAAAATCCACAAATATTGACTTTGGGAATTCAAACGAATTTTAACATGTATGCAAATTTAAAAATACAAAAACAGGAAAAATGAGGATTGATTGTGTTTGTATGTGTCTGTGCCTGTGTATTCATCACAAATTTAAAAGCTATCCCAACTGCCAGCTGGTATTTCTTTAAGTATCCCAGACTGTCCCATGCCACAAACAGAAAGGACAGTGTATTGATGGAGAGAGAGTTCCATATGAAATTTCCTTAGGAAAGCATCCTTAGAAAAGCTTGTGAAATTCGGAAACCACTAGAGAACAGACTCTAACATTTGAACTGCTTTTGTTTTTCTTTCAATAATAGGTCTCCTTTGAACTGCTTTCTTTCAATTAATTTTTATATCTTTGCATCTCTTTCAACAGCAGAATGTCAAAATGATGTCTACATTCTATGCACATAAAGCCAGTGTAAAACACTGGATTGGAGATACCTTGAAATTTAGTTAAAGCATTTCTGCCTTTGCCTGAACATTAGACACATTTACTTTTTTACTTTCACTTTAACAGTGGTTGTCAGGGTATATTATACTGATATACATTTCTGCCCAGCCCTTTAGCTTATGGCACTTCTATTCCTTCAACAGTTTGGCCGCTGCAGTCAGAGACTTACTATCACTGGAAAACACAGTAGCAAACAGGATTTTAACTCTGCAGCAAAGGAGAATTCATTTGCAGAGTTACATCTCTTCCCCTTCAAAAACAAAGCAGAGAATCTGGGACTATCGTCTCGGCTTATTGTTTTCCTAATTAATCATGTTTGGTATAAAAATTACAATGACTTTTTTTTTGCAGCAAAACACGTCTTGAGGTTCTCAGTGGGCTTCTCCTTAGATGCTCCGGATTACCATACAGTCCCACAGCAGTGCCCTATCTTCATGTGTCACCATACAGTTCTTTTGCTACATCTTGGGTACAATGGTCAAATTCCATCTGTAGCCTAAATAATTTCATATCAAAATAGATTGTATTTCCATTAGGCCTTGATATTTAAAATCTCTTTTTGAGAACTCTCTATCCTACAGCCAGGTTCCCTGAGTATGAATGTTATAATAAAAGCCACTCCAAGTATATTTTTGAGTCCAGAATATCATGGGAAGTTATCAGCCCTTGGCCATCCCCTCCCCAAACACTGAGGTCTTCTTCATTAGGAACAATTCACCCCTCTAGTGGAAGGATGTGGGTATTGCAGCTTGAGCTACAACAGCTAAGGTTATGGCTGAAAGAGCATCTAGATTTTTATTATTATTGTTATTATTATTACTGTTATTATTATTATTATAAGATCCCCTTTTTACACTGGTTTGTTATTAAATATAACCCAATAGAGACATCTCTTTAAAATGTTAATTTGTTTTCTTATGTTTATACGCAGGGAGATGCTTAGAGCTATAAACTTGCAATAGATTTTTGTTTACACGCATCTCCATTCTTCCCTTGTTTGGAGTCAAATAGAAATTGATTGGAAAAAAATATTTTTGCGTATACTTTACAGAGTTCAACAACAAAGCGGGGATGCTTTTCTCATATCCTTCCTATACACAATGAGGTTATGTTAAAATCCACAATTTGGCACCAAAGGGAAAAACCGTTCTGCTCAACCGGATTATAATGGGGAAACAATGTTGTGACTACCGATGAATACTGGTCACTATTGTGCGAATGATGTGAAAATGCTGAGTCAGCTCTGCTATTGCGATGGCCTTGTCAGTAAAAATGTTGAAACTGAAAAATGCTTTCGAGATTTACTAGTCCCAAAGAACTGAGAGGTAAAATGATTTGTCCAAGGTTCCCCAGTTAAGTTAGTGGCCCAGGATGAGCCCATTTCTCCTGATGCAGAAATCCATAACTCACAACTCTGAAGTCCGAATGAATGTCATTCCCACGTTGACTGTGGACTGCCTGGATGACCATGAACAAGGCGCTTAACCACTCTGCACTTTTCTATTCTCTTCGGCACAGCACCGGGGATGGGGACACCCATCTCAGAGATGTTTTTGCAAGGATTAAAATGAGAGGATGCAGGAAAAGTACTTAGCACAGGGCATGAGGCCTAAGTCCTCAGAATGGGTTGACAATCACCCTCTTAGTTTTATTATCACGAAGGGCTTTTCTCTCTGCTGTTTGGGGGCATTCTAAAAACAGAACTTCTTTTCACTCCCAGGAGTAAATGTGTATGTAAATTAGGGGAATTTTAGTCTTTGTTTTCTATTCCATTACTCATAAGAATTTTATTATGAGAGCATTACTAATCTTATCCTTCATTTATACAGTAATATCAGGGTGATAACAGCTGTTTTAAGAGAGGATCTTGCTTTTTTTCCCAAGCATCATATGCATTGCCTCTATTAAGCCAGATTTGTAAAATAATTTTAGTATAATTTAGACACTATAGCATATTAGAAACCAAAGATTATAAAGTGCAAATGAGATTTTTTTTTTCTGCTGCTGACATCATAACAGTTTTTACAGAGCCATTATCATCTCAATGGATACGGATGTCATGCAGTCATTATCCTCAGATCGTAACGAGGTGCACCATTACAGCCTCCTTTGGAGACCTTATGGTCGGAGATGTTAACGAGCCTTTGGGGAACCCTAAATCCTGGGATGGTTGGCAGCGTACTCTAGACCATAACAGAACCTTCTTCGCAATGACAATGGATCCTGTCAATTTCTATTAAAGAGCTTCTTAATTCCCCAATCATTAAGATAGTGGAAAGACTTATTATACTAGCCTATAATTAAGGGAGCTTTCAGCCATAAATCCCTTCTGTAGAGTCCTTCCCTTTGTTCAATATGGAATGAATAAAGGGTAAGGGTCCCACAAGAGGAAGGATGGAGACACCATCCATCTCAGGAAAACCTTGCAGGATGAGAATTCTGTCTGGTTTTCCTGAAATCCCCTCAGCCACTATGCAGCCCTTTGTAAAGGCACAGAACAAGGGAGGCCCCTTGAATAAAAACCAGAGGTCTCCAGCAACTGGTCCAGTGGGCATCCCTTAACCCACTTCTTGACATTGGACTGTGTTTGAGTATTTATGCTAGGCACTATGACAGAGAAACACAGGTTCAAATCACTGTCTCAGCCTTAAATAACTCACAATGTAATTAGAAAGAGTGGATGATAAAGGTACAGTAATGACATCAGAATGCAAAGCAACAATACAGACAGGAAGAGAGGCGTGACTAGGGTGATTTCCCAACAATTAGTATAAGGAGTATGTGCTGTGAATTAAATGACAAAATATGGTGGAGGTAGATGCTCCTTCCTATTTCAGAGGAAAACAAGTTTAATGTGAACCGTTTACTACTGACTTATTTCTTTATGCCTCAGTTTCACAGAAGTTACATGGCTGAATTAATACATCTTGCTATAAAATATTACTAGAAGATCAAATGATCAGGTTACAATTGTTGTTATGTTCTATGCAATGAAATAACCTCTGGCATGCTAAAGTGATAGGTATTATAGAAATATTCAGGTAGGGAGAGAAGTGAGGTTTACTATCATAACCCAAATTTTATTGTTTTTTTTTTTTTTAAAGCAGGGAGCCAACCAGAAAGATAAATGATGTGCTGCCATAAAAATCCAAAATGGAAGAATCCAACCCGTTGACCTTGAATGTACAGAAACTTGAAGTTCCCTCATTCTTTTTGATAATCCTGGACTTTTCATCTAAATTTCATTCGACCTCAAGCAGACCTGCATTTGGCTTATTACTGAAATTTCATTGCTGAAAATTTCCAATGTAAGAAGTTTTCTAATCAGAAGTTAAATTATAGAAAATCCCCCTATATTGAAGAAGAAATAAATGTCTGCTTCTGCATTTTGTGCTTTGGGGATTTGAGTTCGTTTTATTGTGCTGTTTCTAAGTCAGCTCTTCAGCACTTACACGGGAAAGAATCACACAGGACTCCATCTCTGAGTTCAAATCCTGAATGAATTGAAAATGTATGAAGGGGTCTGAGCTTGCCTTCAAGTTGTTAATAAGGAACTGAATTTCAGTCTCTCTCATCTTAGGTAAATGGTGCTTTAAGGGCATTCAGAAATCAAGGTCTACAGAACGATACTGAGACTTTCTTTATTGTTCTATTTAAGTTGCTTAAGGCAATTCATCTTTTTGTTTGTTTGTTTTTCCTTTGTTTATCATCACTCATATTTGACTGTCTTATCAGGGAAATCTGAGTACCTCTACTGAGCCCTAGAGGTAGGTGCGGTCAGCAAGCTGGTTAGAACACGTACTGCTTTCAAGGGCATTTCACTAGCGTGTCCTTTCCTCTCCTCCTACTTCTCATAGCAGGAGAAGGCCCTCAAAATACCACTCTCCACTGTCCTAACCATTATTTATGTGAGCACACAGCCTTCTGGCCACAAAGTTTCTTGAAATGAAATGTGAAGAGAAAGAACAACAATAACATCGAATAAAGAGTGAGGCACATGGCTTCTTGCTCCCTGCCTGCCTCCGGGATCCAGGAACTATCACACACACACATACACACACACACGCATGAGTTTTTTCCTCTTCCTCCTTTTAACCCACCAAAAGGACAACTCTCTTGTGAGAGACTTTTATTTAGAAAACCAGAGAGCATTTCAGAGGTCCATTGGATATCTAAATAAGCCCCAGGTTTACAGAAGCTCTAGCTCAGGAATCGAGCACCTTCTCCTTCAAAGGTAGCTCTGGACTCTTAACAGTTACACAAGCAACCTCTGTCTGCACTAGGCAAGAGGACACACTCCTGTCTCAATCTTCAGGTGTGAGTGATGTGCATTTATGAGAGTTTATACTGGAGTTGTGAGAAAAAGAGATAGCATTCATCCCAGAGCAATTTAGAAATTAAAAAAAACAAACAAAAAACAACTGAACCACGTATGAGCCCTTGAGGGACAAATGTAAATTGGGTAGGCTTCAATATTACAAGACTAGCAAGGAAGACTTCTGAGGCAAGAATGAAGAGCAGAATGCACCCATTCTAAGTTGCTGCTGAAGAAAAAGAGCAAAACCTGGGCCACTTTGGCTGCTTTTCTTGCTTATACTGGGAGGCATTATCTGCACACCGTTGGGAGAAAATGGTGATTCCTGGTAAAGGCTGCATCTCCCTCCAGGGGTGTCCAGTTATACCACGTTGAAAATATGCTGGGTCAGCATTGGGTGTGGGAAGCAGGTAGGAAATAGAAGCTGATCTCAAGCACAAGTGCCTTCCAACTTGCGTGTGAAGGCAGCTGTTTGCTTGCTAGACTGGTAATACTTCAACTAGTGCTGCCAATAGAATCTTCTACTATAACGAAGCAATGCTCTACATGTTCACTCCAGCATGATAGCCACTTGTTTCACCTGCTTATTGAGCTCGTGAATCCTGGTTGGTGCGACTGAGGAAAAGAGTATTTAATTTTCTATAATTATAAGCAATTTGCATTTAAATAGCCATCAGTGTCTAGTAGCTACCATATTGGACTGCATAAATGTAGGAGATAAGCATCATTACAAAGATTCTCATAAGACTGGAAAATGTTGAGATAATCTGAACACCTACCTTTAGAAGCTGTGGGAACTTGAATAGGTTAAACTATAAGAGCCTCAGATCCCTTGTCTATAAAATTTCTAAAATACCTAGTTCTTGAGGTTGTGAGGATTATATAAGGTAAATATCGGTTCACACCTAGAACCACACACAGAGTATTCCAAAGTCCCTGCCATCGCTGAGTCTGCTGCTGATCCTTGCTGTTTTCGTCAAATTATTCTTTCTTTCTTTCTTTCTTTCTTTCTTTCTTTCTTTCTTTCTTTCTTTCTTTCTTTCTTTCTTTCTTTCTTTCTCTCTCTCTCTCTCTCTCTCTCTCTCTCTCTCTCTCTCTCTCTCTTTCTTTTCTTTCTCTCTCTCTCTCTCTCTCTCTCTCTCTTTCTTTCTTTCATGTTTTTCCTTTTGGTATGCCTTGTAATATCTTTGTGATAGGCAGACATGATGTACTAGGTAAAAGGAACTATGGTAAGTGGGTGATGAGTTGTGGGGGAGGGGAAGCACTACAGCCTTACGATTAGGTCTCAGTCGTTTAGTGAGCCTCTGTCTCTGAACTGTGCATTTCACAAGTGCTTCTCAGCCTCCCTCCCTAACCCCACCTAAGTGGGACAGCATGTGAGAGTAGGCTGGAGTCAGGTATTTCCCTTCCCCCAGGTCAGTTAGGTATGGATAAAACCCCAGTAAGTGTAGGCTCTGGAAAATAATTTCTCCTGAGGTCAGGCCTTGTTAAGAATAATATTGTAAGAACTATATGTGGTGTCAGGTGGGTAGAAGACTTATCAGGGTGATCACTTCGTAAGTTACATAAATGTCTAACCACTATGTGGTACACCTGAAACTAATACAATATTGAATGTCAACTGGTCATTGAAAAATTTTTTAAAAATTAATAATACTAAAATAAATGGAATTACAGAAAAAGAAGAAGAATAGAGTACTCTGGCATATTTCAAAATGGCGGCTTTCCCCTTCTCCTGCTGGCATTGCGAGGGAGCACTTCTCCGATATTCACTATTCATCCAAGATCTTGGATGTAAAACTCACAGAAGTGTGGGGGCCCCTCTGCCTGGGCCCTCATAGAATTTTTGACTCTCAGACTTGGTTGTCTGCATGGAGCTGCCAGCAATTTATCAATTATATTTCAGGTTTTTCTACCCTGGAACTGATTCCAGTAAGTAATGATTTTCTGTATCTGTCTATCTGTCTTTCCAGTTTCGGAGGCAGCAGTTTGCCCTATAACCTCACCTTTCTGATGGATCTAAGAGTTGTTGATTTTTCAGCTGGTTTAACTTTTTACCTGCTGTTAGAATGGAGCGATGACTTGCAAGCCCGAGCAGAGACTGGAAGTCCACATTGTACGAATTTATGACATTGGGAAATAAAAAAGAGGAGAGAGGAGAAGGAGAGAAGACAGTCCATGGGAAAGGGTAGAAAGAGAGGGAAGATTTAAGGGACTTAAGGGGTATCAGGAGAAGGAGGGAAAGAAGGAAGAAGTAAAGGGGAGCAGAAGGAAGAAGAAAATAGAACCCAAGAAGAAGGAAGAGAAAAATGTGACCTACTAGAGTGTTGAGCACAAAATATACATTTAATAAATGTGAGTTCACATCCCTTTTTCTTGATGATTCCTCAAAAGACAAAAAGATGTGCCCCTCTCCCTGCCCACCATGCCACCTGCTGGTTCCTCCCATGGAGTGTGCCTTCCTTGGACTATCCGTGTTCGTCACCTCATGTGAAGGATCAACCATTCTAGACCACAGGTAAACCAAGTGTCAGATGGAGAAGATGCAAGAATGGGCTGAGAGACCTTAAGGGTCCCCTCTAACCAAGAGATCTTCAGATTAAAGTGATTAGGCATCTAAGTGCTTGTTGGGATTAAGCACCCTGACAGCTGCCATCACTTCAAAATAGCATCATCCTCTCTTGTCTCATTTGCATTTTCCACCACTTCAAATCTTAAAAGGAGACTATGTTAAGTCATTGTCAGTCAGTAATAGCTTGTTATCGATCCAATTATCAGAATGTATTTATTCATTCTTTCACTTGCCAAATAGGTATTGAGTGCTCACTCTATGCCAGACAAAACATTAGGTATTGGGGGTATCACAGTGGGTGAAGTTATAGTTATTATCTTCACTGAGCTCAGAATGTAGAGAGAAGTGTCTGAGTGGGTCACCAGGAAAGTCAAACATGGAGGACAGGCAACTTTGGAAAATCCACCAGAACATGGAGAACAGGAGGAAGAACCAAAAAGTCATAAATTGAGTCTCAGGCAGATAATTGTATATCTGTGTAGGTTTTACAGCTGCATTTAAGAACGGTACTGTCTGTATTCAAAAAGCTGTCAATTTGCATTGAGTAAAATTTGAAAAGCATTGTTAACAGTAAATCACCATCCCAGATGCAGAGAAAACTTTAATATTTTTGTTTGGCTAAGGATGATTCTCAAAAACCAAGGCAGCACACCAGCACCCAGAGCAGCTTTTCTAATGCCATTCCAAAATCCTTGGAGAACCTGCTAATTCTGACATTGGAACAGGGAGCATACAAGACGAGCCTGGGACATCTTGTAGTGTCAATAAGCAGTGAAGTGGTCAGAAAACAAAATAATGGAGGCATGTCCCAGGGACACAGGAGCCAACTGAAAGAATGCCCATTGGCTAAGCTGGAACACTCTGAGCAACAGAACTAGTAATGTAGTATTAGATTATAACGGGCAGTATAAAATAAATATCCATGTCCATACTGATACAAATAAGTGGTTGAATAAGTAAATGGGGAGAAAAACAAACCTCCCACACAGAAGAATTCTAAACATTTATATAGATACATCACTTTCAGAGATTAATGATTGTGGTTTTTTAAAAAATTATTTACTTATTTTTATTATCGCTATTTCTGCTATTTGTGATATTGTTGACAACTCAGGGCTTAGTATACTGCTTCTTCGTTTATTTTGTTTTAAATTAGGGGAGAGTAAAAAAGCGAAGAGATATAGGTGACAGTCAACAAGAAATATTAGTCAAAACCCATTCAATTAAATGGACCAGTGTATGGAGAAGGAACAGAGAAATTCTGGTAAAACAGTGATATCAAAATGTTATCATCCACCACACACTAAGATTGCACCATGCTGCTTCAGGTGTTAATGTGGGATTGTTATTGTGGTCTTTTCCAGAAAGAAAATACATTGACTTGAGGGAATTAGTTACGTTTTATTTTGCTGCAATTCCACTATTATTTCTACAATAGGAGAAACATCTATGTGCAAAAGTTCCTTTAAAAGTGTAAAACCCTTTCCAAGTAACCTCATTCATCTTCCCAGTACCATCTGTGTTGGGGTGGGGGGCAAATTCTGTTCTTTAGAGCTGCTATCTTGAGACTCACATTAATGAACGGTCATGCGGGGCGGCCTGCGGGGTCTCACCTCCCGCTCCACACATAAGAACGCAGGATATGGCTAGGCCAAAAAGGAACACCCACGGAGCCATAGGTAGGGGAGCCATACTACTATATTCTCGTTGGCAGCTGGTTTGGAGACACAGGAAGTAGGAGCCACAGGATCCACTACTTGCTGTCCACTTCTCTGCAATCGCAATCCACACTCCGCTCTTGCTAGCTCAGCCACCATCTTTTTGGTAGGCCCCATTTTTTGCTAGCGTAGCCACAGCAGTTATATTAGTGGCCAACAGCTCACTGGTTACAGCTGACGGCCAACTAGCCACAGCTGATGGCCATCCAATCACAGTTGATGGCCATTTACTACCTGAGCCAGCACCTTTCCACATGAGGCCGCGAGCCTGGAAACTGCACTCCTGGCTCTGTCCCCACATGAACTTACTAGGGAGTGTGGCAAAGCCGAGATGGGCTGCAGACCCAACTCATGGACCCTATGTCTGGATACCAGGGCAACTTCCTAGGCTATTTCTTCTGAACAATCCACAGAAGTAATGAAAACTGCTTTCATCTGAATGTTGCACCATGTCAGTCTGACACCTGCGTTTTCCTAATGAGTCTGCATGATGAGAGAGGTTAAATGAGTTAGTCCCTCCATGAGTCAGCAGTGCTCAAAGGAAATAAGCGTGGGATCTCACGCTTCTTCCAGGGATCTTTCTAAAATGAAAACCACAACTGGATTCTCCCACCCCACTGCCTCAACATTATCAGTGACCCCAATGATTCCTTGCAATTAAAGGCAAAATTTCTGGGCATACAGTCGTCCCCCCATTATGTGCAGTTTCACTTACCCACAGTCATCCAAGGTCTGAAAATATTAAACGAAAAATTTTAGAAATAAACAATTCATCATTTCCAAATTGCACACAGTTCTAAGTAATGGGATTAAAACGTGTGCCATCCTGCTTTGTCCTGCCCTGGGCAGGAATCCTCCCTTTGCCCAGTTATCTGCACTGTTACCTGGCCTTAGTCATTTAGTAGCCGTCTTGGTTATCAGATCTACTGTCACATTATCACAGTACTTGTGTCCAAGTGACCCTTATTGCACTTCATAATGGTGCCAAAGTGCGAGACTCGTGATGCTGGCAATTTGGATATACCAAAGAGAAGTTATAAAGTGCTTCCTTTAAGTGAAAAGGTATGTATTGGAAAAAACAGAGTAATGTAGGTGTCATGCGGGAGACCCTGCTCGCTGCGCCATTTGTCGTGCAGGGCGGCCTGCGGGGTCTCTGCTCCCGCTCCCCTCATAAGAACGCAGGATATGGTGAGGCCAAAAAGGAACACCCACGGAGCCATAGGTAGGGGAGTCATACCACTATATTCTCTCTGGCGGCACTATACTCTCAATGGAGGCTGGATCCACACTGTCCGCAAACCGCCATCCACACTCGCCAGCCCAGCCGCCATCATCTTGCTAGCCCCCATTCTCTCCTCTTTCTGCTAGCATAGCCACAGCAGTTATATTAGTGGCCAATGGCTCACTGGTTACAGCTGACGGCCAACTAGCCACAGCTGATGGCCATGCAATCACAGTTGATGGCCATTTACTACCTGAGCCAGCACCTGTCTATGTGAGGCTGAGAGCCTGGAAACTACTTTCTGGGGCTCTGCCCCCACAATAGGCTTCGTTACCATCTGAGGTTTCAGGCATCCACTGGAGGTCTTGGAACCTATGCCCCATGGACAAGGTGGGGACTACTCTATAAGGCAGGCCCTTTATGATCTAAAACTAGCTCTTCAGACTCATCTTCCACAATCCATGCTTTTCTACAAATGAAACTAAACTCCCAATGCTTTCAAGCCCTCAACCCATGCTGAGCCTTTTCACATGTTGTCCTGGCTGCCTGACATGGACTCCCCACCTCCCCTCCACCTCCATGTGGCCTACTCGGCAAGCTCCTTTTACCATTCAGTCTCTCATCTGAAATGTCTACTACTATGTAGGGTGACCAAGTATCCCAGTTTGCATGGGACTGAAGGGTTTTCAGGGGTTCTAAAGTTCAGTGTTAAAACCAGGAAAATTCCCAGCATGTTGGGACCAGTCGGTCATGGTATCCCAGCCCTCACTGACAGAACTGATCTTTCTTTCCTCTAATTTTCCCACACCTTTTTATTTTTAATGTTACTATGAGTGGCATGCTGCATTGCATTTACTCACATCTTCCCTATCAGAGTGTAACCTCAGAGGGCAGGGAAGGGATTTATTTATCTTTATAGCCCTAAGCAGTATTCATTAAAGGCAGCAGCATGTTGGAATCTCCTGGAAAGCTTGTTTTTGTTGTTTTTCTCTTTTTAAACACCCTCCAAATCCCAGAGATTCTGATTTAATTGATCTGAGGTGAGGGCTGGGCATAGGTTATATTTGGAAGCTTAACCAAGTGATTGTAATGTGCAGTCAAGGTTGCTAACACCTGCTCTAGAGTAATGATTCTCAGCTGGGGTGGTGTGAACATCAAAACTAAACACATCACCCTCGGCCCAGCTACCTACAGACTCCAATTTAATTCATCTCGAATGGGGTCCAGGCAGCTGTATCTTTAATGTCAGGTGATTCTAATCCATCGCTAGTGTTAACCCCTGTTTAAATACACAGTGAGTCCTCACTCAACATTGTCAATAGGTTCTTGGAAACTGAGTCTTTAAGCGAAACAACATATAATGAAACCAATTTGACCACAGTCTACTTGACATAAACAAGAATTAAGTTTCTACAGCATTTTTCTGGTCACAAAAATGTCATCAAACTTCTAAATAAAGACCCCAAATGTTTCTTAGAGTAAACATTGAAATAAATGTGAGCTACACATTTATTTAAGAAAGATAATAAAACAAGTCAGATGATTTTATAGCCTACTAATTCCAGTTCAGGTTCTTGGTGGCCTGGAGAATATCCCAGCAGCTCAGGGCACCAGCCAGGTGGGACCCAACCTTGGACAGAGGCCCTCCCATGGTAGGGCCACTCACAGCCCCCACCCCCAGCCACTCAGACTGTGACAGTGCAGACACTCCAGTTCACCTCAGATACACGTCTTTTTGATGTGGGAGGAAACCAGAGGACCTGGAGAAAGCCCAGGGGAGAACATGCAAACTCTACACAGACAGTGGCCCACGCTGGGGATCTTTTTTCCCCTCATCAATGTTATAACAAAATGACGTTATTCGAGAACCTGTTGTATATGTACACAGAGGGTGCCAAAAAATGTATACACATTTTAAGAAGGGAAAAACTGTATTAAAATTGTAATACAATAAATGACGCTAGCATTCATTTGATTGACGCCATCTTTTGAGTAAACGTCATACTACACATTGCTACCATAATCCAATTCAACTTCGAAAAGTAATACATAGATAACATCTCTGAAAATGTGTACACTTTTTTGGCACCTCCGGTATATGAGCAAATTAAATTCCAGGCCATTCCTACTGCCCTTAACTCTTGCCAGGCCTCTAAGTATCAAGTGTTGATCCTAAACAGATTCTAAGAGCTAATGGAATTAAGACCTTCAGGTTGGGGTTCATGCCATTATAGAGGCTGGTTTTCTTCAAAAGTCTCCCCAAGCGGTCTCCTTTACACACACTTCAACCACACATATACTTGTCTGCCTCACGTCCTCACTCATGTCAGCCCTTCTCAAAGCCTTTCTCCCAATCTCGTTGTTACTCCGCTCGCATGCATGCTTTCTATTCCTTCCTTCCCACCAGGTTAACAATGTACAAAGAATGATTTTCCAACTCTGTCGCGCCATCTTTCCAACTCTCTCCCGGCCTCCTACTGCTGCTCCCATGACCAGCACAGTCCTCAAACACACTGGACTTCTTTCTCGCTCTTGAACACACTAAGCTAATTCCCCAAATCAGAAACCTTTCACTTTATCTGAAAGGATTTGCTCACAGATTTTCAAATGACCTCGTTCTTTCACGTCATGAAGGTATGAGCTCAAATACCACCTCCTCAGAGAGGCCTCTCCTGTCTGCCCAGTAACTTCCCACAGTCATCACTCTCGATCATGCCAGCCTCTATTAATTTCATCAGAGCAATTATTTTCTGAAATTATCTTGTTTTGATAATGTGTGCATCTTGTTTCCTAATGTAGCCCCAACACCTACAAATACACCTGACCAACATTGATGGAAATAAAGTCAATACATATATGGATAGCCCCCATTTTTCAAGAGTTCTCATTACACCACTTTACTTTTATGAAAGACCTACATTAGTACCTGTTTTCGCTAACCAAAAGAAATCCAAAGAAAATTTTTGTTTTTACCAAAAAAAAGGTGAAAAGGGAGAATAGTATTCAGTGTTTTGCAACCAATGTTACAGAGGCAATGGGCACCCTGAAAAGCGTGAGTGGTGCCACCAAGCTCCTTCCCAAGGAACCAGCCTGAGCATCTCAGCACCAGGTCTCCAGAGCCCTGAACTATGTCTGTGAGCATCTGTGTTTTATCTCGATTGTTTGTGTATCTGTTAAAAAGATGTGTCCTAAGGTATCAGAAAAGCCTAAGAGAGCCCAAAAGGGCTTTATACTTAGCATAATGCTGGATGTAACTAAGTGTTTCAATTGTGGTAAACAAAATATATTGTGTGTGCATTGAACTTGGCTGCATCCTCTATTCATACTGTTTACACATAGAGAGGAAAGATCTTGAGAGCTGCCGCAATTACTACTGGTTCTGCTAGTCACAGAGTGGTCTCTTTCAGTAGTGGATAAAAATGGAAAGTCTATTGGTTGAGTGAATACATGGGTGCACAAAAGCACGGTGTATATTTATCATATCATTCTTGCTTTTACTGCATGTTGGTGTTACTTTAGGTGGTATATGTGATTTGGTATGATTTGATAGGTTATTGTGGGGGCCTGGGAACACTCAAAAATTTCCATATAAACTAATGGTAATTGCTTCTTTGTATTACGCCATTTCGGCTTATGATGTTTCACAGGAACTCTCTATTTTCGGAGAGCAAGGGAAACCTGTAGTGTACTCTGATGTTGGGATTCTATCCATCCCTTCCTAGCTGGGTCATCTAGGGCAGCTTTTCTCAGGGACCATCAGCAGTTGTATCACTTGGGAGCTTGATAGAAATGCAAATATTTGGGCCCCAGCCCAGGTCTACTGAATCAGGGTCTCTGGAGGTGCGGCCCAGGAAATCGTTCTAGCAAGCTCTTTTTGTGATTCTTATGTACACTAAACTTTGAGAAGCACTGATCTAGGTCAGATTAGGGCACCTTCTGAAGCCCAGTAACTTCCTTTATGTTGCAAACACTGTTAAGAGGACAGATGATAATGAATGTAAAAATGCTTAACACTTAGGAGGTGCTCAAAAGATAATGGTATCCTTGCATTTACCTTTATTTTTTAAGACAACAATATAGACCTCACTTTCAGTTGGGCAGAATTTTGACAATCTGCTTTTTCTTTCTGGGTGGTCAACACACTAGGAGAAGAGACAGAAGGCTGTACTATCAAAAGCAAGCTACCTACCTATCCATAAGGAAATAAATAGAAGAGCTATAAAAAGTATGTCCATCCGGGGTCATTTAAAACGGGGGCAAAAAGTCCTTCATGCCTCAGTAGCCCCCCATGCTATGGCGCAGTTCAATAATTGATGTCCACAATGGTAATCCTGCATTATTAAGTCATTCAAAATTCTTCTCCAGAGTCTCTGCTCAAGTGTGTTCAACTTCTATTAGAAAGATTTCCATTTGAAATATTTAAATCACTTTTGGGGGCCCCAAAAGGGATAAGCTTTGTTACTTGGAACATTTTACTTGATAAAATTATCTCATTCTTTGTGGATTCCAGAGGAATTAGACACTGGTATATTTTTGTCAACATATTTCCCCTGGTGAGTAGGGCACTCCTCAACTGAAGGGGCTGTGTCTTCTCTGCCCTTGGAAGTCCCATTCAGCACCTAGTTCAAGTGACTCTGCACAAAAGGTCCCCAAGACTGTGGTTGAGAGGCTGGTTGACCTCAGTAACCTGCATTTTCTATTGTGAAGAGCATGGGTCATCACTGTCATCACCGCCCTCTTGGATACCCTTTAAGCTTCTTCTCTTGCCAGATAAGCTAAAGAGATAACAATCCTCAAAGTCACTGGCATTTATTGAAAGCCAAAGAAATTAGTGAGCTCTGACATTTATAGGTCTTAAACTTAAACATTAAAGAAGTTAAAAGTAGTTCAAGCAAGGTTCAAGTTTTAAATGTAATGCCATGTGAGTTGCTGTTAATTCTGCAATGATCACTCTGTTTATTATTTCAACAGCCAGATTTACAGTTCTAGTTAGCTCTAACTTTAACAACATGTTCTCTCACCTCCAAACTTTTCAATTTCCCAATGACCTAAGTTGTCTCTCAGGAAGAAGGAAAGATGGGGCATTCCTTAATGGAATATGTACTGTATGTACATATGTGTACAATTTTCAATATGTACTATATGTCAAGACTTGTTATAGTTGCTTCCCATGTATTAATTCATTTAATTTGAACAATAACCCAATAAGCTAGGGAGTATTATGGAATTTATTTTGCACGTGAGGATTCAAAAGCACAAAGAAGTTATGGAATTTATCCACAGTAACACAGCTACTAGACAGAACAGCCATGATTTACACGCAGAGTCTGTATGTTTAATCATTCTGCAATACTGTCTTCCAGTGAAATAAGTTTCCATCGAGGAGAAGATGATAAACTCTTAATCATTCATTATGTGGGGTAGAAGTCAGAAAGCTCTGACCGAGGGGAAACCAGAACACAAGCAATCCTTTCTGTCCTACTGGCATTGTCCTTTCTTTCTCTGCTCCAGCACCTACATCTCCCATCGTCAACAGCCCTGTGAGAATGGATGGAACCGTGTCTCAGATTCATGTAAAGCAAGTGCATGTTTCTCTGTGGCATTTGCTGTCCCCAACTCAGTACAGGTAGTCTGGTTAGCAAGAGCTTCAGGGAAAGATCTTGTTGCAAATGAGGTCAACACCATTGTATATCGACAATGCATATCAGTACACACACATATATACACTTACATACGTATGTATACATATATGATATACATCGTTGTATATCATATATACATACATATATATGTATATATAAATCTGCACAGCTAATGCTTACTTTATAAGAGAAAAAGTGAAGGATAGCACTGTGCAAAACGAATTCAGAAAGGAGGTGGGCATGTGCTTAGTGGTATTGAGCAAAGTAAACAAAACCTGTCCGACAGGCTTGAACAATGAACAAAATAAGGCCTCTGAGGACCACAGCAGGCTCATCCTTGACAGAAGCCATTTTGTCTAGACAGGTCTTAAGCCTGAAGTTGGATGCATGAGCAGATAGGAGCAGTCTCTTTCACCTCTTCTGGGGAAGATGCAGGGCTCAGTCGGTATGGGTGAATGAGAAAACTCTTTGGCTTTTCAGTGAATACAGAATAAATGTCACTTTCTTTGGAAATGACCTTTCTGCTATTCTCATCTTTGTATATAAAGTTGCTGTGTGAGAAAAATCCATGGCTATGAATTTCATTTCTGAGGGTACAACAGAATCATTCCATAGACATTTTCAAGATGGATGGACTAAAAAGTATCAGAATCAGAGATGAGAGTCGATTTCTTCAGTGATCTTGAAAGAGTCAACATCATCAGGTTCCCGTACAGTGTAATTCAGTAGGGTTTTATATTTTCATCAGATGAGTATTTGGATCGAGAGATGCAGTGCATTTCTTAGAAGGTGGTTTGTCTGAGACTGTTTGGCTTTCACTCAGCGAAGAAAATTGACAGCATGTACCCCCTTCATGGGGCATTTTTCTTGGCCCTTCTGTTCATAAAATACAGTGAGCTCAAATTAATTCCCTTGAAATTTTAGGGATGGGCATATTCATGATGGTGTTAATGAAAAACAGAAGTGCATACTCTGTTACAGAATTGCCAGAAAAAAGCCAGAGGTCTAACATACAGGTCTTCAATGGCCAGCATTGGTAAGAGATGGATATTCTGGCTTTTACAAACTGAGAATTGCTACAAGTGTGTTGCGTTCTTCCAAGACTAATAACGTAATGCCAAAAGCAATCAAGCTTTTAAAAAATCTCAGCTGTCCAGAAAATGGATGATCATTATTATAGAAAATTACTATGCACCTAAGAACAAATGAAGTTTAAACTTCAGTGTAATTCAATGGCCGGGTTTCATCACCAGCTCTCCAAAGTAGTGCAATCTTTCATAGGAACACAATTGGTAATTTCGATTTGAACACCTAACCAAGGTCTAATTAAGTAAAACTGCCATCTTCTCTCACCCCCACCCCCCACCGGCCTCCCCTCCACACCATCTTAGTATGGTTACCTGTCCTAACTGTTCTTTTGGGAAGTATTCTTTCCAAATTCTGTTCAGAAATCTTTTTTTTTCTTTTTTTTTTTGTGTGTGCCAGACTTCACCTCAAAACACTGATGTAAGCTTTCAGATACAAAAGAAAGAAAAAAATATATAGTGCATAGTACTATCACTGAGTTGCATGTTCCTTGAAAGAAGTCACGGGATCTTGTTCACTAAAATGGGACCATTTTAGTCCCAGCACAATGCCTAGGACTCAGCACTATACTTATGGGATAAATCGATATATAGTGAAATATCATTCATTCAGAATCCTTTAATACAGGCTTTGTGTTAACTCATACAAGTCTTGAGCTTGTATTTTGATCTGCACCCATTTATGATGAAAACCCAATTATTATTTACTTTTTTAGGACTAATACATGGACAGTTTTCAGATATGGGTTGCGAAGAATAAGCTCTGCTATATAGCAATATTTTAAATGCAGTATTTATGTACAAAGAATTATTATGCTAATTTCACAGCATCTTGATCTACTCATTAACACAGATACAAAGAATCAGCATGGTGTGGTGGGAAAGCATTAAAAGGGTAATTAGGGGCCCTGGGCTGTGATCCCAGCTCCACCACTCATTAGCCGTGTCACCTTGGCCGAGTCACTTAACCCCTCTGAGTCTGTTTCCTCACCTGTGAAATGAAGAGATTGAACTAGAGCATCATAAGTGCCCTTCGAGCATTAACATTTTATGATTCTATGATCCTAGTGAATGCCCAAGCGGCTGCCACACTCTCCATTAAATTCATTGTATGCACAATTCGCCCTCTTATTACAGGACTGGCTTTTGCACATGGTGTTCTCTGAGTCAGAGATGTTCTTTCTTCCCATTGCTCATTCCTCCCTTGCAGTAATTGATTCCTGTTCCTTCAGTAAGCCAGTTCCTCCGGGAAGCCTTCCTTGATTTCTCAAATCAAGTTCTAAATATATTATGGCATAACTATCCCTTTTCCTTCATAGTATGGATCACAAGTCTAGGTTTTACTTGCCATCCATCACTTCCACTAGATGATTTGCTCCATGAGGACAGAGACAGTGTCTATTTTTTCACACTATTGCTTCACCAGCACCTTCTATGATGCCTGTCATAGAATAGGCACCCGATAAATAGTAATGGAATAAGCAACTGAGTGAATGAACATGTAACACAGTTCCAAACACACTGATTGATGTCTTGAAATGAAAGAGGGGGATGTTAGCCAGACTGTGATTACTATGTGAATTTAAAAGTAATAAAATTCTCCTGTTTCAATTGTACTTCTTTCCTTGAATAGGATCATTTGTAAATTACTCCAAGGTAAAAAGAGTTTTTACACTAGTTTTCATATCAGAATTGAAGTGATATGAATTTGAACCAAGGTATTTGTTTTTATTTATACAGTGACATTTGCAGAAGCAAAGAGATCCTATGGCTAGTTCCAACATAAATTTGAACATATATAGTGTTTTCTTCCATAAATGCTGCCATTATATTGTTTGAGTACATGTACAACTTCAGCTTTTAAGTTTTCCTCTGATAGTTTCTTCCATACGTTCATTATCATCTGTGAAGATTTTATATATGTACATATATATAAAATCTTACTAAACTGTCTTAATGCCAGATCATTCTTTTCAGTTTTATCTCATGTTTCTCTTGTTTTTCAAGCCTGTTATATTTTCAAACAGCTTTCCCCAGTCATTTTCTCTGGTTTTAAACCTTCCATTGGTAATGAATTTCGATCGCAAAGCACAGAAATTTCACATTTGCAGAAGTTCACTGTATGAATATATTTCATACTATTAACTCTAGTCTCAAATCATATGTAACTAAGCACAGGTGCCCCCTGCCATCTTTGCCTTCGGCCCCTTTCTTATTCCAGAGAAAAGAAGAAACAGTGATTTATATTAAATCCTGGTATTAAAAGAATATCTCACATGTCTCCTTTTGTGATTGTCCTGGACGTGAAGGATGACATGTGATAATAGTCAGGTTTTAAAGGTGACAGTTTAGAATTTCAAGGAAGAGAAATGACGTATCAAATGCAGTAGTTCCTCCCTTATTCATCCAAGGAGGTAAGTTCCAAAACCCCGAGTGGATGCCTGAGACCATGGATCATACCACGTCCTATATATACTATGGTTTTCCTATATATGCACACCTATGACAAAACTTAATTTATAAATTAGGCAGAGTAAGACAGTAACAGATCAGCAACAACTACCGTGTTTCTCCGAAAATAAGGCCTAGCTGGACAATCAGCTCTAATGCATCTTTTGGAGCAAAAATTAATATAAGGCCCAGTATTATATTAATTATATTACATTACATTACATTACATTACATTACATTACATTACATTACATTATATTATATTATATTATAGACCGGGTCTTATATTATAGTAAAATAAGACCAGGTCTTACATTAATTTTTGCTCCAAAAGATGCATTCGAGCTGATGGTCCAGCTAGGTCTTATTTCCGGGGAACACGGCAGTTACATAATAGAACAATTACAAGCAACACTGTGACACAAGTTCTGTGCATGTGGTCACTCAGTCAGGGGACCCCTTGCTGACGTCTTCCTATAGCCGCAAGGCTTTCTGCTGAAACACACTGCCATCAATCAGACCATGTTCTCATTCACGTGGTTCACTCACACATCAGTACCTGTCTTACCTAACAAAGCACTTCTCGCGCACTGTGGCTGTGACTTGTGTAGTCTGAGATGCGACAGCAAAACTAGCACACATTTCTTTCTTCTTTACAATTTCATGGACAGATTGGTTCTTACCATAGACCTCAGGAACCTCAACATAGAATTCTGTTTCTTTTCTTCCTCAGTCAAGAACTTTCTCCTTTTCATTCAAAGAAAACACTTCACAGCTTCTCTTTGTCATATCTGATTTGCTAGCATCAGTACGCTGGCGTTTTAGGGCAAATATTAAGTAAAATAAGGGTCGCTTGAACACAAGCCCTGCGATACTGTGATAGTTGCTCCGATAACCAAGACTGCTACTAAGTGAGTAACGGGTGGGGAGAGTATATAGTATGGAGACACTGGACAAAGGAATGATTCCCATCCTGGGTGGGAGGGAGTGGGATTTCATCACGCTACTCAGAACAGCATGCAGGTTAAAACTTATCAATTGTTTATTTCTGGAATTTTGATATTTTCAGACCACAGTTGACCATAGGTAACAAATCGTGGAAAGTGAAACCACCAATAAGGGGGGACTACTGTAGCAATTGTTACATCAGCAGTGTGGCTAAATAGGTTGAGACAAATGACTTTCTAATTCATTACTATTGTATGTGAGTCCCTGGTTATTGATCCCTAGACTGTTTCTATTTTCACACAGAATAGCAGTTTTTACGCCCTACAGTTTAGGAGCCTACAGTTTGTGTAAACATCATAGACAAGAAACCTTTCATTTGTAATTACTTGAAATTTCCCAAAACTCAGGATGCTGCTATCATGGGCTTCATAAGAATTCTTCACACAGTCATATTTCAAATCCTTTCTCTTGTGAACTGGTGACTGTCAAGTTGTTAGGAAAGCAAAAATAGGGCTACAGCCATTTGGGGGAGATTCTTTCCTTCCTCTTTTTGCATTTGGCTTGAACTGTGCAGTTTGATGCACCAATATTCTTCGATGCATTTATGAATTAGTATCCCACTTATTTTTGGTTTGGGGATTTATGAACAAAGTAACATAGAAATCTTAGGAGAAGACATCTGTCAGTTGGCGCTTACTGAATAATAAGCCACCCAGAGTTGCTAATAGTCAGGTGTCATTTGGATATTTTTCCTGGTCTATGCCAAAAAAAAAATCTGGTCTGTGCCTGGTAACACCCACACTTAGCTAGAGGCTCCTCAGCATCCTCTTTCTGCTTAGCTCCAGCCCCTCACCCTAAACATCTAAATGTGAGTGTCGCAGTTTAGAATCAGGAACAAAGACCAGAAACTCCACTGTTAAGTTCAGTTGGTGCCTGTATGAGGGAGATACATTTTTTCCCATGTGCTCTGGCAGAGCTAGTCTCCCTCACTCCTGGTGTCTAGATACTAAGATACTGTATAAAGGACAAGAGTGGAAAACAGGAGCCACTCAGGCAGGGACAAATGACATGAAAAAACACTGAGTTTTTGCAGAGAGAGAATTAGACAACAGTTCAAGGGAACTGGCTGCATCCTGTGTCACCATCTAGTTGATCTTTCAGGTGCCTTCAAGACAAGACGGTTTCATCGTCAGCAGTCCGTGTCATGTTGACCAGCTCATCTGGAGTGATGTTTCTTTGCTTTGACATTTATACGGGGCTCTATTTAAACTAACTTGTGTGGAAAGGAATGCACCCATGGACCTCTCAGAGAATGAGGATATTTAGAAAACTTTAGGAGTGATGGCATAAAAAAGGAACTCGCTTACTCTTGAACTATGTGAGAGTAGACAGAACAATTTAAAAACCTACCATTAACCTGGAGTAGCCCATGTTATGCTTTTTACAAAATATGTGACTATTTCTTTAGATTGATGCATATCTAGCCCATTAGCAAAAGCATAAATACCTTCCCCTCTTTTTCTTTGTTTTCCCCAAATATATACGTACATATAGCAGGTCTATGTGAATGTTGCGCTTTTTAAAACCATATTTCACAGCATTGTCACATCTTTGGGATGGTTAAGAATTGAATTTGGGACACATTTTCCAAGAACATGTGACTTGCAAAAATAATACCATCATCCTGTGAGTGGGCCATTAAATGTGTTTATAGATCAGACATGCAAAAAAACATTTTATCATAATCATTTTTGCTGGTTTGTATTTAGATTGCTTCTTGCAATTTCTACTTTTAGTGGTTAAGAGTCTTTCTGGTTCACTTCTTAAATGGGCCAAATCAAAATGTAGAGGCAAAATTCCTGTCAATGTTGAAAAAAAGATATTTAAGAACCGTTCAAATCAAATTTATATTTCAGTCATTTGATTTCCCCCAAATGGAGAAAAAAAGCCTAATCAACACAAGAGCTTTTTCCCAGTGGCTCATATTTCTCTTTAAGTGAAGATTCAAGAAAAACATTCTCCCAGAACCAACCAGAAGAGAAGAAACTCCCCAAAGACATAAGAAGGCATTGAGATAGAAATTAGGGAAGAAAGGGAGAAATCGCCACAGCAGGCAGACCCATTGGCCTGAAGCAGTCAGAATCCGGATGGCTCCATTTGAATAAACGCCTAATGAACCTAGAAGCAGTGGCACCAGAGTCAGACCTCATGGACACTGGTGAGGAGGACGCTGCTGCTAGCCATGTACGGCTGTTCTGAAGACATCGATATCCAAGGACAGAGGACAGGTTTGGGTGTGGGGGGTTGGGTGGGTGGGATATGCAGCTTCCTCCACTGTAATGAAAAACAACAACCACACATCCGAGTCTGTGTTTTCGAAAGTTTCACTTTTGAAATGGTATACAGCAACACCTCATAAATTTGGACCCTATTATAGGCCCTTTCTCCCAACAGTCACGATGGTTTCCTGGGAAAGTTTTATTGCCCACCTATAGTCAAGGAACTCAGTGGGAAAGATTGATGTGACAGCTCAAGTTTGTCTTGCAGAAGTACATTTTTATCCAGGCTTATTTTAGTCACAAAACCTCCTGCTCCTTTAATATACAGCAGGATAGAAAAATTCTCCTTTTTACAGGGACTTACCTGCTTTTTGTTACAAGATTCTGGTTTGAGCTGGGGTCTCAGCTCCAAATCCCCTCATCATTGCAGACATTGATTATCCAAACTGCACCAGCCCCATCCAACCCGCCGTTTTGCTTTCTTAATAGCTCTTATTACTATCTAAAATCATGCTGCTGTTTACTTCTTTGTTATATGACAGTTCCAGGAAAGCACGGACCTATTGGGCCTTGTTTATCCTGTATCCTTAGCTGTTGGAACAATGCCTGGCACCTAACAGGCACTCAATAAATATTGTTAAATGAATGAGTGAATGAGGTAGAGGTGGTGGACACTATATTACCTAGAGATAGGCGGTAACAGAAAGGGGACCTAATTTGAGTACTGGTCCCCAATCTCAACGTTTGTGTGTATGGCGGGGGTGGGGGAATTTCCTCTACACCAGTTAAGTAGTGCTTGTACACCGGCTACGTTTCCTACAGTTCAACTCATTTCTGACACTATCTACCTGGAGATGCTATAGTTTGGCATCAGATCTCACAGGTTAAGGGCTCGGTCCCACAATACTGCCCCCGACCCACTTCAGGCATCAGTGACAAGCCCATGTTGTCATCTAAGCTTCGGACAAATGCAGCTATAAATTGGAGGTTTCAACAACCCCTCCTTGGACTCCAGATGCCAATTGCAAATCCACGTTGCTACCTGTGCTTCTGACCAACTGGCTATAAATCGGAGGTTCACAGGAGCCCCCTCCTCAGGTTGGATTCCTTTGCAAAAATGGCTCACAGAACTCAGAGAAACATTGTACTTACTAGATTACAGGTTTATTATAAAAGGATATAAGTCAGGGATAGCAAGATGGAAGAGATGCAGAGTGCAAGGCGTGCGCATGTCCGTGCCTTCTCAGAGCATTCTGCTCTCCCCAAATCTCAATGCGCTCACCATCCCGGGAACTCTCTGAACCTTCTCCTTTTGAGCTTTTACAGAGGCTTCATTACGGAGGTGTGATTAATTAAATCATTGGCCATTTTGATTGATTCTAGCCCCAGCCCCTCTCCTTCCCTGAAGGTCTGGGGATGGCACTGCAAGTTTCAACCCTCTAATCACACAGTTGTTTCTGGTAGCAAGAACCCATCCTTAGATGGGGTCAAAGAGTCACTTTATTAACATAACAACTGATACTTTTTTGCTCACATCTCAGGAAATTCCAAGGGTTTTGGGGAGATGCCAGCCAGGAACCAGTGGACTTAAGGCCAAACATATATATATATATATATCTCCAAATGTATATTTCTTATTAGTCACGATATCTCAGTGTCTATAAGAAGATATTATTGATGCTGACTTCAGAAGAACATAAATATAATGGGACTCTGCCAGGCCAAGGAGGGCATGGAGCTGAGCAAAGGGTGAGAGAGAGAGTAGGTGAGATGAAGATGGAGGCAGGGTATCAAGCGTGGAGTGTCTTGTAGGTCCTGGCAAGGAATTTAATTTTTATTCTAAATGTAATGAGAATCTGACTTGCATTTTGTAAAAGTTTTCAGCCATTATGGATGCATTTTTAAAATTTACTCCTATTAGCAATGCTCTAATAAAGTTGCATTTTTGTGAAACTGAGATATGAGTTACTATGGCTCATAATCTCACAATTAATAGGTGGTATGAAAGACATCTAAACCCAGGTCCACGGAACCCAAAGAAAGTGTCATTTCCTCTACTCCATAGGCTTTCCAAGAAGCTGTGGCATGCAAACAATTATCACACCATTTATATTCACTATTTGCCCTGTAAATTACAAACCATTTTTAAGTTATTATGTTAAAACAGGTCTCCCAAGGAGATCTGCTTCACAATCCTTTAGTTGGTCTAGTTGAATAATTACTTGTTCTTGAAAGCAGTAAGGCTGCATAATCTATGTAAAAGCTATTATTTCTTGATAGTTTAGCCATTCTCATTTCTCACTAACTCAGCCCACCCCACCCACCACAATCTTGAAAATCAGTTAGTTATGTGCAACTGTAGCGTTCTATGGATAAGGGCTTTTTAAAGACTTCAGGTCATAAGACCCACGTTTCTAGAGAAGCCATAGAAACCTCAAGCTCCTTCCTTTTGAAATCTGAAGAAACAGGTTCACAGATGGTTTCATTTTTAAGACTCTATGCAATCTTTTATTTATTTTTTTTTCTGTTCAAAATAAGTTTCCTGACTCAACTTCAGGGAGTGCCCTCAAGCTTTCCATCTTTTTGGGAAAATAATTGACAAATTCTCTCCTCTTGTAGTAATTAGGAGGTTTCTGCTCCTTCTGTCCCAAAAGGAAAGCACTTTTCACCAATTTGAACTCTGCTGCGTCAGAGCTCTGGAGGAAATTCTGGAAACTGCAGGGAGTGTGTGTAGGTGTGGCATAATCACCATTAACCCAAAACAACTCTCCCCCTCTGACACGATGCACTTTCCATCTCCCCAGAGAACGTGAATCTGTTCAGCAGCACCTGCTAACAACTGAAAAGGGAGAACTGCCTCCTGGAGGGTAATCCCACACAATATTTGATCTAACGTGGCAGCCAGAACGAAGACTTGCCAAGGGGTTAGAAGCATTGCTATTCCCGAACTGCCAGGCACCACCCCACAAGCATCCTATGAGGCCTGGGGAACAGAATCATATAGGAGTTGACAAGAGATGCTGGTAAAGAGGCTGCTCAAGGCTTTGGATGGTAAGCTGTCCTTGCCCCCTCTGCAATGCGAACTGGAAGAGAAACTTGCCTCATTTAAAATATCCCTTAGAGAAAGAAATAGCAGAGTGAACTTGGCAATGTAATATTGAGTCTTTGCTTCAAAAACATCTATTTCTGTGGACTGGCTATAGATGTGACCAGCATGGGGTCCTTTCTTGCTGCTCCTTTTGGGTGCTGAGTTCTAAGCGGTGTGCCTTAGCCCCCTGCCTTAAATGTAATTTTCTAGGAGCTATCAATAAAATCAGATGATTTGTCAGGAATGAAGCAGACCAGGTGCAGGGTCCCCAGGATCCCAGACAGAGCCTGCTTCTAATGGAATCAACTGCTTAATGACTGGGGGGGGGGGGGGGGGGGGCTTTACTCAGACCCTGAGGTTAAAAGTCAACAGGAAGGGTTTCAACAAAAACTTTATTAGACAGATGTGCACCATGGTATTCCAGCCCGAAAATACCTGCCTCGGATGGTTTATCTTCTAGTTAAATGTTCCAGGGGACAAAAACAGATTAAAACATACATATACACACACTTAATAAATTATCCCAGGATAATTTGCTTTTCGGGTGATTAAAACCATTTGGCTTTAAGCCTCAGTCTTAAAATACCCCCAAGTTGTGCAAAGAATGGCCCATCACATTCATTAGGTAGATTTTTTTTTTTTTCAGTTAGGGTCAATATGTGTACAAGGCAATTACCAGTGCGGGAGTACTTAACACAAGTTGGGAGGAATTGATACACTGCCAATGTTATTACATAGTTGATGAATTTAAGAGCCAAGTTTATAAATTTAATTTGAAAAGCACAGGATCCAATTCTGCTTTTAATTGGCATGACTAGTGGCTTCTGATGTAGCCACTCCAAGTTTCCATGAAAATTTCTGAGCAGAGATATAAAACCATCTACAACATCACCAAAATTTAAAACTAAAGACAATGTGTTGTTAATGTCTTGGAAGAATTAATACTATCAACAAGTAAAGGGAAATGCAAACTATACAACAAATGATAAGTAAATGCACCCTGGGTAACAGGGCTTTTAAAAAATATCTAAATAAACAATCAAAAATTTCCAAAGCAGCAGCATGAAGGGGAAAATGCCAAAATAAACGAAATTTGGAATAAGGAATAGCCAATAAAATTTAGATTTCTCCCAGAATGTAGAGAGAGAGAAAAAAAAGATAAGAGAGAACATGCAAGAAATGGTATGACACATGCAATTCCAATATAGATGTTCCAATATCCAAAATAAAAGATTCTCAAAAAGAAATAAATTATTGGAGCAATAAGAAACAGACATCTTTCTAGAGAAACAAAAAGATATATGGCATTAAGCTTAAAGGTCCCACTGAGTGCCAGAACAATGAATAAAAAGGAAACTACTGCAAATATTACTGTAAAATTTTAAGACCCCAAAGATAAAAGAAATATCATAAAAGCTTCTAGAGAGATAAAACTGGTCACCCTCAAATAAATAAAGTAAGACTGGTACTTTTTCCAGCAAAACCAGTGCTAGAAGGCAGTAGAATAGTGCAATAATATGCTAAAGAAAAATTATTTTTATCCTAGAGTATTATACCCAGCAAAGTTATCTATAAAATTTGGAAGTGAAATGTTTTCAAGTAAGGACCTAGAAAATGCTTCTCACACACTGTTTTTAGAAACTACATGAGAGTATATTGCAGCAAAATCACACCAACAGAAGAACCAATACCAGAATAACCTCTTCAAAACAGATAGGATGAAAATGGAGACTGTTACTCTTCCTTAATTAAAACCCTTAATTCAAAGTACTTAAATTAATATCAATAGATATTGGATTGAAATATGATTTTCTTAAAGGATAATTTTTCTCCTTCTCTGAGCTTCTTTTAAAGAATAAAAACCTACACTAACCATTAGATCAGTTGCAGAACACAGTATTTTTATTAAAGAACTGAATGCATAAGAAAATGGGATCTCAGACCATCTCCCAGGTGGATGCTGCCCTTTAGGATAGAGTGCTATTCACAGTTAAACATTATTAATACCTCTTGTTCTGTATCTAGTCCTAGGTGGAAAGTTTCAGAAAACTAAAAGGAAACAAGAAGATAAATGGCACAGCACCCTACAAATTATAAACCCTACAAGCAAAGGACTGTGAGTGAGGCAAAGATGGGAAAAACCTGACAAACTGTGCACTGGTGGTTACAGCTTTCCTGCCCTTTATCTGTTCACTGGCATGAAGTAGTGATTAGAGATGAACCCATTTCAAGCCAAAGTAGAGCCAAATCAAAATCTGTTTGAAATTTTGAATAATGTACATTACTTTACTCTTCAGTTCTAGTCCAAAATGATGATCTAATCAGCATCCAAGAGAAAATCATTGACCTAATTTGTTAAAATCAAGTTAAGATGGGCTCCTGTAAAAGAAGAGCCTGAGATAAGGTTGGAGTGCAACTAGTTTTTATGGGGGTAGGTCCAAGGAGCGTCAGGAATTTTACTCATGGAGTGAGAAAGTAATAAATGGAAGGGAAGACGGCCAATAAACTGCATTAACACGCAAGTTTTCCTGTGAGAAACTGGCGCTTAGACCCACTGCAGACCTTTGGGAGAGAGCCGAGGGCATGCTTTAAAGTTGTCCCAAATGAGAAATTAGGAAGCTGGGCAACTGCCATTCCACATTGGGCTACCCTCATGAGGACTACTCCCAGAATGCCAACCCTCCAGCACTTCTGTCCCTAAGCATGCCAGAGAAGTCTTTGGGTGTAGAATCCCATATGCTTATTGTAGAAAGCTATTAGCCTGCTCAGAGATAGAGTAGTAAAGGAATGTGACAGCCATCTATTATGTAACTGTTTTAATGAGGCCCCTCTTCATTAGATGACAAGAGAATTCAACATAAAATCATGACATCATGAAGATGGGGAATATTGAAATTAGGAAAAAGAAAATTCAGCTTAAGAGCACAGAGTAGACACATCTTGGAAAAAAATATCTATTATGATAACTAGAAAATATTTGGGGAGATATTTTATAATTGCTGGGATGCAAACAGTAATGCTTCTATGTAACCAAAGCAGAAAACCATAGGAGAGAAGAGATTGTGAAGGAAAAGTCAATAGGATGTGAAGAAAGGGGAAACAGTAGAAAAAGGACGTTTGGGGAGAAAGAAAGATAGAGTTAGTTGCAGAATGAACTTCTGCATTGAAATGAGTAAATAGTACAATTGATATAACAGAGAATAGATTGGGTGATACAGAAAAAAAATGAGATCTTAGAGAATGCACAAGAAAAAGACAAAATAATAAAATTTACTGAAAAGGAGACAAAGTTAAAATTTTGGTAAAGAGCTATGAGATTGCCTCTCCAGCATTCTCAAATCTTATTCAGCAATGGAGCTTCTCCTGTACTGCAACAGAAATATATAAGATATAACAAAAATAAAACTAACAACAACAACAAAAATACTTATGACTTATGGAACAACTCAGTCAAGATGGCACAGTAGGTAAACACTGTGCTGCCTCCTCTTACAACTACATCAAAATACAACTAAACTACAGAATTCATGAATCACCTGAAGTCTAGCTGAACTGATGCCCTACAGCCAAGAACAGACAAAAGAAGCCACCTTGAGACTAGTAGGAGGGGCAGAGACACAGAATGAGCTGGCCCCACACCTGCGAGTGACAATTAAAAATTGGGAGGAATATCTCAGCTGTGAAGGTTCTCCCACCCTCAGAGGAGCAAGGGGTCCCAGCCCTACACCAGGTTCCCCAGCCCAGGGTTCCAGTGTCAGCGAAAGAAGTTCCCATAATTTCTAACTATGAAAACTAGCAGAAATTGTGCCTGAGTGAGATGGAGGGCAGCTGGAGTCCCAGGCACTCCTTTAAAGGGTCTGCACACAGACTTACTCATTGATGGAGCTCCAGCACCGGGGCAGTAGATCAAAAGACACCAGGGACATATGGGAGGGAGCTGAATTGTCTGGCCTCAAGGCGAGGGTGAGAGAGGCAGCTTTCTCCTCAATGGAGAAGCTGTCAGCAGCCATTGTTTCTTTGCTGAGCCTTCCCCACCTCCTGGCATGTAGACTCAGATGTCCGCCATAATTGAGTCTCCATCTACCTAACCAACAGAGTTTATCTACCCACCCTCATGATTCCCTGAGACCATACCACACCCAACTAGTATGCCTAACCAAGCCACTTCCAGTGACTTTTTTGTACAAACAGCCTGTCTTGGCTCATGCTGTGAACTTTCCTGTAGTCTCTCAAAGGTTCACAAAACCCAAACAAGCCACATCTGGCATGTCCTGTACATTTTGCTGAGCAGCCCTAAGTCCAGCACTGGCAACAGCCAGTCTTGATTGGCAGCTTGGCCTCTCAAGGCACCTCCAAGCCTAGCACAGGTGGCGGCCATCTGTAGACTGCTTTGTGGCTCATACCAGGTGGACTGGTTGATGCACAAGCTATGGCTGAACTTGGCCTGTGGCAGAGCCCCTCACAGGAAGCCCCAAGGCTGACACACCCAGTGGCCAACTTCTGACTGAGCCAGAGCATCACCTAGCTGCCGCCAAAGAAGATACATTCAAATGGGAAGCTCGGCAGGCATCAGAGCCCTACTAAAGTGAATCCCACTCTATAGGTTCAGCCCCTGCACAACAGTTTCTTCTCTGTAATAACAGCTAGTCCTCACAACCAAAGGTCAATCCTTCCCATTGACTTACAAATAGCAACCAAGTCTCAACTACAACAGGAGGGTACAAAAGCGACACACCTGGAGCACCAGGCTTAGATGACCAGGGAGACTGCTCCGCTGGGCCCCATAGGACACCTGCTACATAAGGCCACTCTACTAAGATGAGGAGACATAGCAGCCCTACTTAAAACATAGAAACAAATACAGGGAGGCAGCCAAAATGGGGAAACAAAGAAACATGTCCCAAATAAAAGAATAGAACAAAGCTCCAGAAAAAGAACTAATATAAATAGAAACAAGCAATCTACCAGACACAGAGTTCAAAACACTGGTTATAAGGATGCCCAGTGATCTCAGGGAGTACTTCAACAGAGAGATAGGGAATATAAAAATGGAGATAGAAAATATAGACAAGAACCAGTCAGAAATAAAGACTACAACAACTGAAATGAAAAATACATTAGTGAGAATCAGTAGTAGATTAGATGAAGCAGAGAATCAAATCAGCCATTTAGAAGATAAGGTAGCAGAAAACATCTAATCAGAACAGCGAAAAAGACAAAAGAATCAGAAAAATGAGGATAACTTAAGGTGCCTTAAGGGGATGACATCAAGTGTACCAACATTCACATCATAGGGTTACTAGAAGGAGAATAGAAAGAGCAAGGAATTGAAAATCTATTTGAAGAAATAATGATGGAAAGCTTCCCTAACCTGGCAAAGGAAAATATACAGGTCAGGAAGTGCAGAGTCCCAAACAAGATCAACCCAAAGAGGCCCACCCCAAGACACGTCATAATTAAAAAGCCAAAGGTTAAGGTCAAAGATAATCTTAAAAGTAGCGAGAGAAAAGCATTTAGTTACCTACAAGGGAGCTCCCATAAGTCTGTCAGCAGATTTCTCAACAGAAATGTTGCAGGCCAGAAGGTATGGGCATGAAATATTGAAAATGATGAAAATCAAATACCTACAACCAAGATTACTCTATCCAGCAAAGTTATCATTCAGAATCGAAGGACAGATAAAGAGCTTTCCAAATAAGAAAAAGCTAAAGGAGTTCATCACCACCAAACCAGTATTACAAGGAATCTAAGAGAAACTTCTTTAAGATGGGAAAAAATATATAAAAAATACGAATAATAAAATGGTAATAACTACATATCAACAATTACTTTCAATGTAAATGGATTAAATGTTTCAATCAAAAGATAGGGTGTCTTAATGGATAAGGAAACATGACTCTTACATATGCTGCCTACAAGAGATTCACTTCACATCAAAAGATATACAGACTGAAAGTAAAGGGATGGGAAAAAGATATCTCAAGAAAATGGAAACGGAAAATAAAAGAAAAAAAACTGGGGTAGCAATACTTATACCAGACAAAATAGACTTTTATACAAAGACTATAACAAGAGACAAAGAAGGATCCAGTAATCCCACTTCTGGATATTTATCTGAACAAACTGAAAACGCTTCTTCAAGGGGATATGTGCATCCATATGTTCATTGTAGCATCATCTACAATGACAAGAATGAATGGATAAAGAGGAGGTGGTACATATACTGGGGTGCCAAAAAATGGATATAAGTGGACACTTTGGTCAACATTTCTCAAGCAGTATTTCGCTGTAATCAGAAGTTGTCTGGATGCTGATGGTAATCACTCTGAGCACCTCTTGTAATTACAGAAGTCAAACGTGACTTGTGTTCATCTTTTGTTATAGGTATTTACTGAGCATTACAATTTTAATACGGTTTTCCTTTCTTAAAAGGTGTATACATTTTTTGGCACCCTCTATATACAATGGAATAATGCTTGGCCATGGATGGAAATGGCTTCTTGCCGTCTGCGGCAGCATGAACAGACCTGGTGTGTATTGTGCTTAGTGGTGCATTTCAGACAGAGAAAGACAGATGTGATGTGATTTAACTTACATGTGGAATCTAAAGAACAAAATAAACAGACAAACAAAACAGAAACAAACTCAGATACAGAGATCATTTTGATCATTGCCAGATGGGAGTGCTGTTGGTGGGGGTTGATGAAAATGGGGAAGGTGTTACAAAGTACAAATTGATATTTACAAAATAGTCATGGGAATGTAAAGTAAGGCATAGGGAATATAGTCAATAATATCATAATAACTATGTATAGTGCCAAGGAGATCACTTCTTAAATCATATAAATGTCTAACCACTATATGGTACACTTGAAATATAAAATAATATTGAATGTCAACTGTAATTGAAAAATTTAAATGTGGGAAAAGGTGAAGGGAAATAAGACATTCAAATTTCTAGGTATACTTGTGAAACAAACAAGGGGATGTGATATACAACATGGGGAATATAGTCAATAATATTGTGAGAGCAGGGTATGGTGTCAGATGGTTGCTGGACTTATCATGGTGATCACTTCTTTAGGTCAATAAATGATGAATAACTATGGTGTACACCTGAGACTAATATAATATTGTATATTAGTTATATTTTAATAAAAATCCTTTTAAAAACTAACAAAATAACAATAGCAATAGCTTACACTTGCCATGTACCAACACTGATCCAGTGGCTTTATGTATGCTAACTTGTTTCATCCTCTGGCGTCTAGCATGTGGACTGACACAAAAGAAGTTTGTGTGTAGAAAGACAGAGAAATAGCACACCTGTAGAGCAAGGCAGAGATGAGACAAGAACCACTGAAAGAATGGACCTGGGTGGGGGGTGGGAGATGAGGGTAAGGGGGATCGAATATATGGTGATGGAAGGAGAACTGACTCTGGGTGATGAACACACAATGGGATTTATAGATGATGTAATACAGAATTGTACACCTGAAATCTATGTAATTTTACTAACAATTGTCACCCCAATAAATTTAATTAAAAAAAAAGAAAAAGAAAAAAAAAGAAAAATAAGAATGGACCTGTCCCACTTCCATTTGTTTCTGTTACAGTCCGTTTTCCATCACTCTTTTCAACTCTTCCTAGTCTGTGTTCCTTAAACTATTCCAGGACCCTTATGCTAAGCTTCTGTTTTTGGTTAAACTTGATAGAATTGAATTTCTGTCACTAGCCTCTAAAATACAGATGCTAGTCCTTAATACAGAATTCAAGGCTAAGAAAACTGTAATCACCATTGTTCCTAAGGAAGAAAATAAAATACTTGGAGAAGAACCAATAATTAGGATTGAAGATAATGTTTCCTGAACTAAAAGTGAGTAGGTTTGTGGTAAACACACCCTACAGTGACTCATCCATATTCCCCATCCTTGCGTACCAGCAGAAATTATCAATTTCTTCTAACCAAAGAAAAAAGTTATGGGATGTCACACTCATGGGAAAAGTTATGGGATGCCACACTCATGATTATACTTCATAATATAAAACAATGTCTTGGCAGATGGAGAGAGATTCTCTTAGCGAGCTTAAAGAACTATGCTTCTACGTCATGAGAGGGCCTGTGGCACCACACATCTAGGAGCTGAGGGAAACCTCCAGCCTGTAGAGGAAAACCCCTCAGCATCAGTCATACTACTTCGGGACAGTGGATTCTGACACAATCTGAATGAGCTTGGAAGCATATTCTTCCACGGGCAAGTGTCCAGATGACACAGCCTGGTCAACACTAAGCCTTGTGAGTCCCTAAGATAGGACATAGTCAAGCTGTGGCCAGATTCTTGACCCACAGAACCTGTAAGACAATAAACACATATGGTTTTAAGACACTAACTTTGTAATTAGTTATACAGCAATAGGAAACTAATGCAAGGATGGTAGGCTTATCAAGTTTCTGGCGAAATGAAAAATAAAAAGAATAGGCATGTGGCAAAATTTTTAAATTACATTCTGGCAGAAATTTAGTATCACAATTATATTTTTTAAAATGTTCTATACAGACAAAACAAGGAGGGGGGAGAACTGTTTATACAGAAACTAAAAGCAAATTTAGTGACTACAAAAAATTACCTCAGACTTCTCATCTCAAACATTGAAAGTCTGAGGGAAGTAGTGTGGTAGCAAATATAGAGTTAAGGGAGATGGTTTTTCTACTACAAGAAAATACATTCTCCTCATATATGAGAACTCAGAAACCATTACATTTATATTTACATATGAATGTGTGTGTGTGTGTGTGTGTGTGTGTGTGTGTGTGTGTGTGTGTGTGCAGGAGAGATGGGCTGAATGTTTATGTCTCCCCAAAATGTATATGTTAATAGTCTAACCCTAAATGTGATTTTATTTGAAGTGGGGGTGCTTTGGGAGACAATTAGGTTTAGACGAATTCACGAGGGTGGCAGCCTCATAATGGGGTTGGTAATCTCCTAAGAAGAGACCAGAGAGCTCACTCTCTCTGTCATGAGAGGATACAACAACAAGGCAAATGTCTGCAAGCCAACAAGAGGGAGCTCACCAGAACTTGATCATTCTGGACCCTGACCTTAGATGTACCAGCCTGCAGAGCTGTGAGAAATAAGTGTCTGCTCTTTAAGCCATCCAGTCTATGGTATTTTGTTATGGCAGCCTGAGCTCAGACAGTGTGTTTGCATCAGCCAACGAACGTTGAACAAAATTAGCACCTTCATTGTGGATAAATTTTGGTATAGAAAGTTATGATTTTCCTTCTATGAATACCCACTGCTTCAAAAACTAACCTACTCACCACAAAGTCTTCAAGGGGAGGATGAATTCATAAAATAAATTTGACTGAATTGGTCCCAATAATGAATCACCAAGAATATCAAGGCACTTATGATATTTCACAATACCATCTGGAAAAAGTCTAAATGAAAATAATTTTGTTTTGATTCATATTGTTCATCATAAGAATAATCTGCAATGAATAAAAGGAAGTAGACTTTTAAATTTTCTCATTTTTAGCATCAGATTCAGAAATACAGACAAATGTCATTACAACCCTGTGAAAAACAAATAAATGCCACCTGGCCAGGGGTGGAGGATGCGTAAGGAATGGAGGGAGGTGGACGAAAATATAGTAAAATTTGAATGCATGAGTTTGAGTAACAGAACAATTATTAAAAAAAAAAAATTGCCAATATTTCTTTAACAAACATGATGACATAAGCCTCCTTACTAAGAAGAATACATGTGAAACAAGAAATATGATTCCTATTAAGAACAAGATCTGCATAAATTAAAGGGAAATATCTAAAAAAAAAAAATCTCAGGAACATTAGGTTAATCCAAAGGCAATGCAATAAATGAACCTGATGTGAATATTTTGAACACCTTGTGAGCATAGGAATTCCAGATCTTGTTTTCATAGACTAAGTACTGCTGCAACCCTTTAGTTCTCAGACATTTACAAGACATTGTCTACCTGCCCTCAAGGCTCACGGAGATAAGAGTGATCACAAACCTCTACTTTTTTCCCCTCCTTTTTCATGTTTTATAGGCTCCTTAAACTATGAAAATTATATGTAACTTCTCGTCTTTGAAATGGGACATTATTCTGTGTATCTGTTCTCTGCTATGGCTCAATAAAGTATTCCTTAAAAAATTAAGACTATTTGTACATTTGAGCCAGTAATGCAATTCTGGGACTTGATACTAAGGAAATACACAGAAATACAGTCAAGTGTTATATGCAATGGTATTTGCACAACATTTTTGTAACAAAATTGTTTCTATTCTAAAAAGAAAATTAAGGATATAGTTAAATAGGTTATGGCAAATTATTGGGCAGATAAATACTATGATAATTTACTAAAAATGCATGTATCTAATATCTTCCTTTTTTTTCATGATTCATGTGAATAAAAACAAATAAAGCAATGATTTACTTACACTTTGTAACAGTTACATATGTGTGTTGCAGAAAGGTTATAAAATAGAGTACTGTAAAATAAAGGCAAAAAATCACCCAAAATCCACCACAGAGTGATATCCAATACGAGCTTCCTAGTTCCATTTTGCTCTCTTTTAAACAAGTAACGTAGTTCTTTAGCTTTCTAATTTTATTTATTATTTTACCATACAAATAAGTTCCAGACTCAGAATGCTTGGGATCAAATCCCAGCTAGACCCTATGTGTTGTATGTCATTTTGACAAATTATTAAACATTTCCACCTGTATATTTTCTTATCTGCAAACTGGAGATAATACTAATACTTATTCACAATAGTGGTCTTATGGAAATAATTATTTTAAAGAATAAATAATATAATATATATTGAATGCTTAGCATACTTGTACATAAAGCAAAACAGAACTCAGAAGAGAAATAGACAAATGAACCATTTTATAGCACTTAGAAATTTCAACACCTTTCTCTCAGTATGTAAAAGAACAAATAGACAAAGAAAACAGTAAAGGTATACAAAACAAAAGACGTGAACATACTATGAAATTGCTTGAACTAATTGACATTTATAGAACATGCCACCCAATAAAAGGAGAGTACACGTTCTTTCCCACGGCAAATAGATACTCTATAGACTTTCAGATAGACCATATTATGAAAAACAAAAAATAAATCTCAATAAATATAAATGAATTAAAATCATAAAAACAAAATGTGTTTTCTGACTATATGGAATTAGCAAAAACTAATGCAAAAAAAAAAAAAAATACAAGGAATGTTTCCAAATGGTTGGAAAATAAATAATACACATTTCATAACACGTGAGTCAAAGAAGAAACACAATGTACATTAGAAAATATTTTGAACTGAATGAAAATGAAAACATATCAAATTTTCTGGGAATGCATCTAAAGCAGGACTCAAAGAGAATTTAGCAGCATGAAGTGTTTATATTGGAAAAGAAGGAAAATTTCAAATCAATATTATAATTTTCTACCTTAAGTAACTCTGAAAAGAAAAGCAAATTAAATCCAACATAAGAAGTAGAAATAAAATAATATGGATAGCAGTATTAATACACCAGTGACATAGAAAAGAGAAAACTGATAGAGAAAAAAAAAAATCAATAAAACCAAAACCTGTTTTTCAAAGTTTAATATAGTTAATAAATCTCTAGCTACAATAATAATTTTTTGGAAAAAAAAGAACAGAGAGGACACAAACATTCAAGATAAGAAATGAAAGAGAGAAGATCACTATTGATCCTACAGACATTAATAGGGTAATAGACAAATATGACAACTGTTGGTTTATTTAACAACTTAGATGTGAGGGACAAATTACTTGAAAGATATAAACAATAACATCATAGAAATGGAGGCGTGAGGTGAGCCTCTTGAAATCTTCCCTAGAATTTACAACAAATTGAATAACTATAATTCCACTAAGGACACCTTGCACAGCATACAGGCAAGACTAAGTAAGAGACGCACAACTGAAATCATCTAAAGGTGGGCAAACTGGGCGAGCAGGGAAGGACGGAAAGGGAAAGTGGGGAGATGTAGGCCCCGTGGGCACAGGAGCAGACTGAAGCTCAGAGCTCCCAGTTCCCTCCATTCCAGAGCTACCACAGTCATGGGAGAGGAAAGAACTTGGACTGCTACATAGTGCTCCGCTTATGACCCACAGTCCTGCCCGAGGGATCAGCATATAATACGGCTGAACCCAATGCTCACAGCAGAGACCTCGGAGCAAAGACTGAGGGAAGAAGGGTGAAAACAGTGGTTTAAACCCTCACTGCCAAGCAGAGGATGGAAGGCATAGGCATGGAGACTAGCCGCCCCCTCCCTACCCTCCCAGAGGTTACTCCACCCTCACCTGCCCAGTGCTAGAAGTAGAATGGTAGTAGTGTCAGATCAAAAGCACAGAATATTTGCAGTTCTGAGAACTGCAGCTCGCAACCATGGACTCGTGGCCCAACTAGTTCTGACGAAGGGGAGGGAGCCTTGGGTACAGCACTGGCTCTGCTGGTGAGCCACCTCTCAAATGCATTCTGACCCTGCCCCCACCTATCTGGACAGATCACTGCAGAGGAAAACAGAGCCACTGAAACACACAGCCTCTTATCTGGTGCAAGAAAAGCTTTGGAAATTCAAAAGCTCTCCACATCCCCCAATGGAGGTAGTACCCTGAGACCCAGGTGACCTGCTCACAGAGGAGTAGCCCACCTTCCAAGGAATCCCCATCGTGTGAGAAGCCAGGACAGTACCAAAAAATATATAACACTACAGCATGAGAGAGAATAAAAGGCTGCAGTCAGAGAGAAAAATAAAGCATTCTACAAAGACCTACTGGAAAACAAAACAAAGACCTCTTCCTACCAACTTGTTGCAGAACCCACTCCTGTAGATGCCTAGGAAGAGAAATAATTCATTAATTGCCATGAATAACCAAGGTAAGAAGGCAGGTCAGAAAGAAAAATGAAAAGTCTTCAGAAGATGAACTTAAAGACATGGAAATATGTGACTTAAATGACAGAGAATTCAAGACTGCAGTTCTGAAAAAACTCAATGAGATGCAAGAAAACATAGACAGACAGTTTGATGAACTCAGAAACACAATCAAACAACAAAATGAACATTTTACCAAAGAGATTGAGATTTTTACAAAGAACTAAATAGAATTTCTGGAGATTAAGAACTCAATAAAAGAAATGCTTAGGCAACAGAACTGACCAGATGGAGGAAAGTATCAGTGACATTGAAGATAGAAATCTGGAAATGACACAGATCGAGAAGAGAGAGACTTGAGAGTTAAAAGAATGAAAGAACTCTACAAGAATTTTCTGACTCCATCAGAAAGAGCAATATAAGAATAATGGGCATACCAGAAGGAGAAGAAAGGGAAAAGGGAACAGAGAATATATTCAAACAAATAATTGATGAGAATTTCCCAAACTTGTGGAAAAAACTGGATCCTTGAATCCAAGAAGCAAATAGAACACCTAATTACCCCAATCCCAACAGGCCTTCTTCAAGGCATACTGTATTGAAGCTGTCAAAAATTAACCACAAAGAAAGAATCCTCAAGGCAGCCAGGGAAAAGAAGACAGTAACATACAAAGGAAAGCCCATTAGCTTATCATCAGACTTTTCCGGCAGAAACTCTATAATCCAGGAGAGAGTGGACTCAAATATTCAAACTATTTAAAGAGATAAATTATGAGCCAAAAATAATATATCCAGCAAAGATATCCTTTAGATATGAAGGAGGAACAAAGACCTTTCTAGACATACAGAAACTGAGAGAATTTTGTAATACACAATCTACACTACAAGAAATACTGAAGGAGGCTATTCAACCTGAAACAAAAAAGCAAAGAAATACAAAACCATGAGTAGTATTATGAGCAGACAGACCGAAGCAGGAAATGGCAACCATTACACCAAATAAGACACTATACACTTAAGCATAACATACAGGGGTAAAGAAGGAAAGAAAAAAAACTTAAAAAAAGAAGGAAAAAGACAACTTGCTACTGCAGTACAGACATCAACTCATAGCATAAATAGAGATATTTTGTGTCAAATAAAACAACAACAACATAAAAGCGGAGGGTGTAAAAGTCTGAACCGACTCAAGGGAATGGAGAAAGTAAGCATGTTGAAGAAAATGGAATACTCTAAATATGAAACTTTCTTTTACATAAACTTAATGGTAACCACTCAAAAAAAAAAAAAAAAATCCAGAACTGAAATATATAACATAATAAAAGAAAAAACAGAAGAAAAAATCATAAAATATCACCACACTGAAATAATAGACAGCAACAAAAAGGCAAAGAAACAATGGAGACACAGCCTTACCAGAAAACCAAAGATAGAATGATAGGAAATCCTCACATATCAATAACCACCCTAAATGTAAATGGACTGAACTCACCAAAAAAAGGCACAGAGTAGCAGATTGGATCAAAAAACTAAACCCAACCATATGCTGCCTCCAAGAGACACTTCTCAGCTACAAGGACAAGCATAGACTCCAAGTGAAAGGGTGGAAATTAACACTCCAAGCAAATGGTACCCAGAGAAAATCAGGTGTAGCCATAATGATATCAGATGAAACAGAGTTCAGGGTGAAAAAGATAACAAGAGACAAAGATGGACATTTCATAATGATAAAGGGGACTATACAACAAGAAGACATCACTATTTATGCCCCCAATCGGGGAGCACCGAAATACACCAAGCAACTACTAACAGAACTAAAGGGAGAAATTGACCAAAACACAATTATAGTAGGAGACATAAATGCATCATTGACAGCTATGGATAAATCATCCAAACAGAAAATAAATAAATAAATAAATATCAGCCCTAAAAGATGCAATAGATGAAATGGACATAATTGACATTTATAGGACACTTCTTCCGAGAACATCAGACTATACTTTCTTTTCTAATGTGCATTGAACATTCTCAAAGATAAACCATTGGGACATAAAACTAGACTCAGCAAATTTAAGAAGATTGAAATCATACCAAGCATATTCTCGGATCACAAGGCTTTGAAATTGGATATCAACTGCAAAAGGAAACAGGAAAAACCACACATGTGTGCAGATTAAACAACATACTTTTAAAGAATGACTGGGTCAAAGAAGAAATAGGAGGCGAGATCTAAAGATACATAGAAACAAATGAGAATGAAAATACATCCTACCAAAATTTTGGGGATGCAGCGAAAGCAGTTTTAAGAGGGAAATTTATATCATTACAGGCCTATCTCAAGAAAGAAGAAAAATCCCAGATAAATTATGTCACATTGCACCTTAAAGAACTAGAAAAAGAAGAACAAATGAAAGCCAAAGTCAGCAGACGGAAGGAAATAATAAAAATCAGAGCAGAACTAAGTGAAATAGAGAACAAAAAGAAAATAGAAAAAATTAATGTGACAAAGAGCTGGTTCTTTGAAAAGATTAATAAAATTGACAAACCCTCGTCTAGATGCATGAAGATAAAAAGAGAAAAGACACACATAAACAAAATCAGAAATGAAAGAGGGGAAGTTACCACGGATGCCACAGAAATACAAAGGATCATCCAAGGATAATATGAACGGTTATATGCCACCAAATTCAATAACCTAGAAAAAATGGACATGTTCTTAGAAATTGGCTGAATCACGAAGATTTGGAAAATCTAAATAGACTGATCAACAATAAAGAAATTAGATCAGTTATCTGAAACCTTCCCAAAAGCAAAAGTCCAGGATCAGATGGCTTCACTAGTGACTTCTACCAAACCTTCAAAGAGGATCTAATACCAATCCTGCTCAAACTCTTCCAAAAAATTGAAGAAGAGACAGTACTCCCTAACTCATTTTATGAGGCCAACATTACCCTGATACCGAAACCTTGTAAGGATAACAAAGAAAAAAAAAATTAGAGACCAATATCTCTGAAGAATACAGACGCAAAAATCCTAAACAAAGTTCTAGCAAATCAAATGCAAAAATGCATTAGAAAGATTATACATCGCGACCAAGTGGGGTTCTTCTCAGGGGCACAAGGATTGTTCAACATACACAAATCAATCAATGTGATACATCACATTAACAAAATAAAGGACAAAAATCATGTGATTATATGAATAGGTGCAGAAAAAGTGTTTGACAAGATACAACATCTATTTATGATTAAAACACTTAATAAAATAGGTATAGAAGGAAAATACCTTAACATAATAAAGGCCATATATGACACACCTCTGCAAATAACATAATTAATGGCGGAAAACTGAAGCTCTTTGCTCTACATTCATGACAGGACTGTCCCCTATCAACTATGCTTTTCAACATATTAGTATTGGAAGTCCTAGTCAGAGCAATCAGGCAAGAGAAAGAAATAAAAGGCATCCAAATTGGGAATCAAGAAGTTAAATTGTCACTCTTTGCAGATGACATGATGCTATATATAGAAAACCCTAAAGACTCTACCAAAAAGCTATTAGAAACAATGAATGAATACAGTAAATTTGCCGGCTACAAAATCAACGTACAAAAGTCCATTGACTTCCTATATACTAACAATGAAATCTCAGAAAAATAAATAAAAAAAACCACTTACTTTTGCAATTGCAACAAAAAGAATAAAATACCTAGGAATAAACTTAACCAAGGATGTGAAAGACCTATATGCTGAAAACTACAAGACATTTTTAAAATAAATTGAAGAAGATTCAAAGAAATGGAAAGGCATTCCGTGTTTACAGATTGGAAGAATCAACATAGTTAAAATGACCATATTATCCAAAGCAATATACAGATTTAATGAAATCCCCATCAAAATCCCAATGGCATTTTTAAAAAGAAATAGAACAAAAATCATCAGATTTGTATAGAACAACCTAAGACCCCAAATAACCAAAGCAATCCTAAGAAAAAAGAACAATGCTGGAGGTACCATACTCCTTGACTATAGCTTGTACTATAGGGCAACAATAATCAAAATACTATGGTATTGGCAGAAAAACAGACATATAGATCAATGGAAAAGAATCAAGAACCCAGAAATAAAGCCACATAAATATGGACAGATAATTTTTGACAAAGAAGAAAAAACATACAATGAAGAAAAAACAGCCTCTTCAATAAATGGTGCTGAAAGAATTGGAAAGCCACATTCAAAAGAATGAAATTAGACTGCTATCTGTCACTGTGTACCAAAATTAACTCAAAATGGATCAAAGACATAAACATAAGACCTGAAACAATAAACTGCACAGAAGAAAACATAGGTACTAAACTTATGGATCTTGGGTTCAAAGAGCATTTTATGAATTTGACTACAAATGCAAGGTAAGTAAAAGCTAAAATAAACGAATGGGACTATATCAAACTAAAAGACTTCTGCACAGCAACAGAAACCATCGACAAAATAAAGAGGCAACCAACCGAATGGGAGAAAATTTTGCAAAGAATGCCTCCGATAAGGGGCTAATATAAAAAATATATAAGGAACTCATACATCTCAACAACAACAAAAAAACAAAAAGTATTCAATTAAAAAATGGGCTGAGGACCTGAAGAAACATTTCTCCAAAGAGGACATACAGATGGCCAATAGCCATATGAAAAGATGCTCAACATCACTGATCATCAGAGAAATGCAAATAAAAACCACAATGAGATATCACTTCATACCAGTTAGAATAGTTATCATCAACAAGACAAATAGCAACAAAAGTTGGAGAGGCTGTGGAGAAAAAGGAACCCTCATACACTGTTGGTGGGAATGCAGATTGGTTCAGCTGCTATGGAAGGCAGTGTACAGATTCCTCAAAGAATTAAAAATAGAATTATCATATGACCCAGGAATCCCTTTCTTGGGTACCTACCCAAATAACCTGAAAACATTTATCTGTAAATATATATGTGCTCCCATGTTCACTGCAGCTTTATTTACGCTGGCCAAAACATGGAAACAACCAAAGTATCCTTCGATAGATGAATGGATAAAGAAGTTGTAGTATATATACACAATGGAATACTATTCTGCCATAAGAAAAGATGAAATAGTACCATTTGTGACAATATGGATGGATCTAAACAAAATAAGTCAGACAGAAAAAGTAGAGAACCATATGATTTCACTCATATATGGTATATAAAACTGAAAACAACAAAAGAGCAAGAAAAACAAATGAAGAAACAAAACTCATAGACACAGACAATAGTTTAGTGGTTACCAGAGGGTTAGGGAGGAGGGGGTTAATAGATGAGGGTAAAGGGGGTCCAATATATGGTAATAGAAAAAGAACTGACTCTGGTAGGTGAACACATAATGTGATATATAGATGATGTATTACAGAATTGTACACCTGAAATTTATGTAACTTTGCTAACAATTGTCACCCCAATAAATTTAATTAAAAAAAAAGAAAGATATAAACAACCAAAGTTCATTCAAGAGAAAATAGATGGCATAAACAGTGCTATACCTATTAAAGAAATTAAGCATAATTAAGCAAATAAATGGGGTAGGAGTGGGGAATCTCCAAACCTGGATGGCTTTCACTGGTGAAATCTACCAAATATTTAAGGAAGAAATAATACAAATTTGACACAAACTCTTCCTGAAAATAGAAGAAATGGAACACTTCCAAACTCATATTATAAAGTTAAGATTATCCTAAATACCAAAAGCAGATAAAGATAATACAAGAAAAACAAAACAAAACAAAACACCTTACAGACCACTATATCTGATAAATGTAGACACAACAATCTTAACAAAAAATAAGCAGATTGACTCTAGCAACATATAAAATTGATAATACATCATAAACAAGTGAGCTTTATGCTAAAAATGCAAGTTTGATTCAACATTTGAAAATAAATCTATGTAAACCATTATATCAACAAAAACGAAAAAAACTATGTATGGTCATCTTTATGAAGGCAGAAGTACTTGAAAACATTTAGCATCCATTATGAGAAAAACTCAAAGTGATCCTTAGAATACAAGGGTATTTGTTTGGCCTGATAAAAAAAACACATGCACAGAAGCTACAGATAACATTATACTATATAGAGAAAGACTTTAACAATCAATTAAATATTTAAAGAATTGCTTTAAACTATTGTCACTTGCACACAACAAAATCATATACATATAAAATCCTAAAAAATTTTGAAGCTACTAAAACTAATATATGAATTTAGCAAGATCGCAGAATAATCAATATTCAAAAATCAACTGTATTTTTCCACACTAGAAGTAAACATTTAAATCAAAGATTCTTTAAATACCACTTAAGTCCTCCCTTATGTGTGGGGATAAGGTACAAGATCCCCAGTGGATGCCTGAAGCCACAGATAGTACTGAACCCTATCTGTACTTTTTCTTTTTCTATACCTACATACCCATGATAAAGTTTAATGTATAAATTAAGCACAGTAAGAGATTAACAACTAACAATAAATTAGAGCAATTATAACAATATACTGTAATAAAAGTTATGTGAATGGCTTTGGGGTCATCATTAAGTACAATGAGGGTCACTTGAACACAAGCACTGCAATACCCCAACAGTCAATCTGACAACCAAGATGGCTACCAAGTGCCTACTGGGAAGGTAGTGCATACAGTGTAAATATGCTAAACAAAGGGATGATTCCTGTCCCAGAAGAGATGGAGCAGGACTGTTCGCGATTTCATCATGTGACTTAGAACTGCGTGCAATTTAAAACGTAGGAATTGTTCGTTTCTGGAATTTTCCATTTAATGTTTTCAAATCATAGTTGTCCTCGGGTAACTGAAACCATGGAAAGCAAAACGTAAAGGGAAAATATTGGATTTAGGGACAAATTTAGCAAAACACATGCAAGTTCCGTACATTGCAAACCACAAACCTTTGCTGAGAAAAATTAAAGAAGTCCTAGAGAAATGGAGGGAAAGGCAGAGCTATGAATCTAAGACTCACTGTTGTTAAGACATCAATTCTCCCCAAATTGATCTACATATTTAGCACGTCCCAGTGATAATCGCAGCATGTTTTTGCAGAGAGTGCAGGCTGATTGTAAAATGTGTATGGAAATACAAAACTCCTTTCACAGCCAAAATTATTCTGAAAAAGAACAAAATTGGAAGTTATACTACCTGATCTCAAGACTCACCATAAATCTACAGTATCATTGGTATAAGAATGGTAATATAGATCCATCAAATAGAACAGAGAATTCATAAATAGAACTGCAAATATACAATTAGTTGGCTTTTTTTGAAAAGTGAAAAAGTAATTCAATTGGGAAAAATATAGCTTTTTTAACAATAGTGTTGGAACAATTGGATAACCGTGTGCACACAAATGAATCTCAACCCTTACCTTACAACATACAAAAATTACTTATAAATAAATCACAGACTTAAATGTAAGAACTAAAACTATAAAATACACAGAAGAAACTATATGAGAAGTTAAATGCAAACTTGGATCAGGTCAAAATTCTTTAATAAGGACCCAAATATGAGCCAAACTGTGTTTCCCTGAAAATAAGACCTAGCTGGACCATCAGCTCTACTGCATCTTTTGGAGCAAAAATTAATGTAAGACTCAGTCTTATTTTAATTTAATATAATATAAGACCAAGTCTTACATGATATAATAAGAAGACTGGGTATCATATCGTATCGTATCGTATCATACCATATCATATCATATCATATCATATCATATCATATCATATCATATATCATATCATATCATACTGGGTCTTATATTAATTTTGCTCCAAAAGACGCATAAGAGCTGATGGTCTGGCTAGATCTTATTCTCGGGGAAACATGGTAATATTGATATACTGTCCTCATTATAATTTCTGCTTTTCTAAAGACACTATTAAAAAGTAGAAAAATACAAGCCACTCATAAGGAGAAAATGATTGAAAGACCCGTATCATGTAAAGAACTTCTATACAGAATACTTAGAATTTAATAATGGAAGACAAAGATTCCTGCTCCCCTACCCCATAACATACACACACACACACGAGTAAATATTTGAACAGATATTTCACAAAAATGATATACAAATGACCTTGAACACATTAAAATGTTCAACATCACTAGTCATCAGAGAAACGCAAAATAAAACCACAATGAGATAGCAAAATAAGCCTGCTAGAACATTATATTACTTAGGGTCCTCCAGATAAACAAAACTAATAGAAAAAATATATATGTGTGTATGTGTGTGTGTGTGTGTGTGTGTGTGTGTGTATACATATATATATGTATATGTGTGTGTGTATATATATATATACATATATATATGAAGATTTACTTTAAGGAATTGGCTACTGCAATTGTGGAAGATTGGCGAATTCAAAATCTGATGGGGCAGGCAAACAGGAAGGAGTTGCTATTTGAGTTCAAAGGCAGTCAGCTAGAAAACCAAGAAGAGCTAATGTTGCAAACGAAGACAGTCTGCTGACGAAATTCCCTCTTGAGCTCAGTGGAGGTCAGCCTTTTCTTCTATCCAGGCCTTCAGCTATTGGGTGAGGTACACCTATATTATGGAGGGTAATCTGCTTTACTCAGAGGCCACTAATTTAAGTGTAAATCTCATTCAAAACACCCAGAATAATTTTTGACCAAATATCTATGCACCGTTGCCCACTCAATCAATATGACCCATACAATTAACCATTACAAATATCTAAAATTTAAAAGACTGAAAATACCCAATGTGTGTAAAGATGTGGAACAATTCTAAGTCAGATACATTGCTGGTGGGGATGTAAAATGGTACAGCCACTTTAGAAAACAGTGTGGCTATTTCTTATAAGTTAAACGTGCATTTGTCATGTAACCCAAGAGATGTGAAAACACTTATTCAACAATAACCTGCAGGCAAATATACCTGGCAGTGATATTCATAACAGCCAAATACTAGAAACAACTGAAATTTCTATTAACTGGTAAATAGGTAAATAAATTGTGGTATATTGACACAACAGAAGACCACTCAACAGTAAAAAGAAGCAAACTCCTGATGATTGCAACATTGTGAATGAACGTTGAGAGCATTAGGTTGTGTGCAAAAAAAGTCATCTGCAAAAGACTACATACTGTTGAAGTCCACTTATCTGACACTCTAGGAAAGACAAAACTATAGGAATAAGAAACATCACTGGTTGAGACTAAGGTGAGAGGAGAAGACAGATTGCAAAAGGATTCAAGGAACACTTTTAGGAAAGAAATCGTTCCATATTTTGATTATGATTGTGGTTATAGGATTGTTTACCTTTGTCACAACACATCAAGCTGTGCACTTTAACAGGATAATTTTTGGTAATGTAAGCTACGGTTCAATAAACGTAACTTTTTTAAATGGAGCAAGAAGTGCATTGATTAATTAAATTAACAAATTATTGGGTCAATTAAGTGTTAATACATTTTTTCACAATGATGAAAACTGAATTTATGGAAAAAATGTTCAATGAGCACTTGTTATTGTATCATTAAATTGTCCTTTGAGAACAAGTTAGTCTATAAATTAAAACTGAATGATCTCTCTCCCTCTCTCTCTCCTCTCTGTTACACACACATAAACACACACGCACGCACACACACATACAAATGCACACACACGGTTTTCTGGAACACTGACAGGGCAATAAATAATTCCTTGAGATCCCCGTAACAGCAATGACATGACTGGGGATGTCTGAATAGGGGCTGGATTCTCCCTTTCTGTAGTGTGCTGTTGTGGTAAAGGCAACGGCCTGGAGCAAACTTAGGGGAGCCAATATGAGATCATGAATTTGGTAGGTCAAATCAGCAGCAGTGTTAACACCAGTGGCTATTGTAGGGTTGTCTGAGAGCAGAAGCAGAGGTGGAGGAAATGTGGCAGATACTGTGCAGTGGTGAAAGTTACACGTCCAGGATCTCTTGGGAAGAAGCCCTTAGGGTCTTCCATAAATAGTGGATGAGACATTTTTCCTTCAGTGACAAGTAGGTGTGAGCCAGGGAGAGACATGTGACACTAACGCCAATGAACACACAAATGTTCCAAAGCCTGACATTTTGATCTTTGATGTAACAGAAGCTGTTTCTACACTAAGTCGTCAAACAAACTGAAAGCAAAAGGACATGTGATGTGTGAGAATGCATTTGAACATCAGAGCTGCATGTTTGTTCTAAAGCCGTAGACACGATTGGAGTTGGAGGGCATGCAGTGATGTCCACAACGACCGGCATTTTTGGAGCTTCTAGCCCTGACTCTGCCTCGGCCCAAGCTCTGTGACTGGGCGAGCCACATGGTTTTTCAACGTCTCATTGTCCCGACCAGTAAAATGGGACCGTTTAACTAAATATGCGACTACAAAATGACTAGATTCGGGACTCAGACATGTTTTTGTTGGGCATTTTGTTTTGACCTATTTTTTTGCTTAACAAAATTAAATATGTTGCCAAATTTGAAAAATTGGGACATTTGATACAACATGTGGATTTACAGCTGCCCAGAACACCTTGAAGATACTTAACTTTCATCTCAGCCTGAGACCAAATGGTTGGATCTGAGTTACAGTTGCCACATTGAGCCAAGGTGTCGGTCTCCACTAGCTACAGTCCCAATCCTGTGTGTCACCTACCTGCTCTGTAGGCAAGGGAGTTCATGACAACCTGACCCAGCTGCAGCTAGGTCCCTTCCATCCCTAATTTGCCATGGCTCCAATTTAATTACTGCAGACAGCAAAACTAGCAAGAACTGCTACCAAAAGGCTAAAATCTACCAATTGCTCATTCTTGTGTAGTGCCAGTTGTTGGCACAGCTTCCCAAATACCAATCTCTGATCAGAGAGTTAACCTCCAAGGAAGCTACTTCACAAAACAGGGAAGGAAATGCAAGAGTCACCAAAGAAATATGTCCACTGCTTAGTAACCAATACAGACTACCGCCTGACCTCACCAACTATTTTAGCACTTGAAATGCTGCACCTGCTCTGTCCTGGAAGATTACTGTCATTATTAAATTTAACCGAATGAAGGTTTTTTTAGCACTTGCTGAAGAACCAGACTCTGCACTGCACAAGAATACAGCGATGTATAAGACACAATTCCTGCCTTCATAGCCTCAAACACTTAAATACATAATTAAAGAATGTGTACTTCATATAATAGAAAACATACTTTAAATTTTTAATAATTAATAATTACAAAATATTTGAATACATGTCTTAATAGAAATAGATGTGGTACAAAGGCAGCATGAAGGAAGTGGTTCCCCAGTGCTGCATTTACTGTTCTTCTGTCTGGAACATTCTTCCCCTAGTTTCCAAGTGCTTCATTTTTCTCCTCCTTCACATCTTTGCCCAAATGTCTTTGCTGATTGACCTGTTTAAATGGAAACTACCTCTCTCCCCAGCCTTAGCATTCTATAATCTATCTCTTCCCTGCTTTATTTTCTCCATAGCACTCATGACCATCTTTCATTCTATACATTTTCCTTATTCACATTGTTCATGTTCCCTAGGGGAACGTAAGCTCCATGAGGCAGGGATTTTTTAAATCTTTTGATCACAACTTCCATAGTTCCTAGAACAGTGCTTGGAACAGAGAAGACATTGGATAAGTATTGGTTGAATGATTCATTGGATAAGTATTGGTTGAATGACTCAATGAATGAAGTAACCCATTCTCCTCATGAAGTTCAGGGAAAACTTCCTGAAGAGACGCTGTCAGAATGGGTGGGTTTTGCAGGATGAATAAAAATTCACCATGTGAAATGATGAACTGGGGAGAGGGCATTGTAGAAAAGACAGCAGCATATGCTCAGGCAGGAATGGGAGAAAGACCACTGAATATTCAAGAACAGCATCTATTTAGATTTATTACATGTATATTAGTAGTAGTAATAGAAATAGTGCCACTGTCACAAGTTATAGCTCCTAAGAGTATTAGATACACTTCTAAGTCCTTTACAGACAGTGTTTCATTTTACTCTCATGTAATCCTTTGACGTATTTCGAATCCATCCCATTTTTCAGAAGAGGAAATCGGGGCTCAGACTGGTTACATCTTGCCGATAGCCACATGGCTAGCAAATGCCAAAATGACATATTCAAACGTGTTTGGTGTCTCCAAACCTGTGTTTTCCCACAGGGAGACATCCAGTCTGACCTTACTCAATGCTGGCTCCATCATCAGATGTTCCGGTGACGAAGTGCAGCTGATTATCCTCCCGACTTTGAATCTTTTAGGAATATTTCCATAAGGCACATGCATCACAAAGGGACCGGAAGGCATGCAAAATCTTCATTTCTTTGGTCTAAAATGACTCACTTGCAAGTCAAATTGATGTTTTCCCCTCCCAGCTTCCATTCCTTTATCTGCTTGTCTAAAGACACACATGCACTCTGTGATAAGAAGCCAAACATTTCAGTTAAAAGTCTCCTTTGTTGTTTGCAAGAATCCTTTATGATATTTTAAAAGACAAAAAAAAAAAAAAAATGAATGGGAAGTTAGAGAAAAAGATAACTTCTGATTCCAAAACAGACTAATTGTGTCTCTCTAAGGACTGCTATTAGGCATTTGTTTGGCTGGTGCTGATTTGGAAACCAACGGAATATACAGTGTTTATTTCAAAGCACTACTTGCTTCTGCCACTCTGTAATTTTTCTGGGAGAATATTTGCATTTAGATGCTACCTGTATAAAGTGACAGATTCGACCATAAACAATTTGAAGACAATGAGAAAAAACAGTCAAAGCAAAGTGAAGGAAAAGGCACTTGCAAAGAGAACAAGTGAGAAGATAAAATGAGAAAAGGGGGCTCATTGATTTAGCTTCACATGAAATAATGGGAAATCAAAAGAGGCACTGAAAAAAGTAAAGACAAGTCGAAGAAAAATCAAAGGCAATGAGAGTGCTATTTTTGTATATTAAAACATAATTAATATTCATCATCCTCTTTAAAGGAAAAGTGGAAAATTGAGAGAGACAGAAAAGCACAGGAAAGGAGTGAATAAACGGTTCAAGATAATAAGGGGAGAAAACAGAGCAAGGGAGATTATTGGAAAGATTGGATGGCCAAGGTTGAAGTATAAACAGTCAAATAAAGTGTTCTTTTTATAATGTTATGAAGTATTTCCAGAAAAATAATAACTTATTCATCCATGCATTCCTTTACTCCTTCGTTCATTCAGCCAGTATTGGGAGGGTACCTACTGTATATCAAGTAGATACTGGCTATTATAGATACAGGAAATACCGAGATGAATACGCATGGTCTTTCTTTCAAGAAAAGTAGAATTGTCTTTGCAACTTGGGCCCGGCAGGATGGCTCCCTCACAGAAGGGTGGCGAGAAGCAGAAGGGCTGTTCTGTCATCAACGTGGCAGTGACCAGAGAAGACACCATCAACAGTCATAGGTGCATCCATGGAGTGGGTTTGAAGGAGCGTGCCCCTCAGGCACTCAAAGAGATCTGGAAATTTGCCGTCAAGGAGATGGGAACCCCAGATGTGCGCATGGACACCAGACTCAACAAAGCTGTCTAAGCTAAAGGAAGAAGGAACGTCCCCTATGTATCCCGGTGCAGTTGTCCAGAAAACAGAATGAGGATGAAAAGTCACCAAAGACATTCTATACAGTGGGTACCCATGTACCTGTCAACACTGTCAAAAATCTACAAACAGTTAATGGGGATGAGAACTAACTGCTGATTGTTGAAAAAAGTTATAAAACTGCCAAAAAAAGAAAAGTAGAATTGTATACTCTAGTTATGGTGAAAACTGTTGAGTGGAAAAAAGAAATTTCAAGAGTCATTTCATATTGCCTGTCACTAAATGGCAGAATCTCAGGTGTTGTTTTTCATAATGATGTCTTTTGACCTACACTTGGCATTCTGTGTAACCTTGCATGTGTCCCAGATTTCTAGGACAGAAGAAGGAAGGGGCACAGGACCAGAAAACATGTTGGGAGACAAACTTTGTGACTTACAAAGATGAAAATAACAAAGAACCTATGTTTGTCAAATCACATTTTGACAAATTAAATGGTCCCGTTTTCTGGGAGACACTCATAGAACCAGAAAGAAACTAGCTATGTGCACATATATATGGGTGTATGTACACATGTGTGTGTGTGGTGAGGGGGGTGGGGGGGCGGGTTTCACATCCCAAGGCACAAGGCAGCTGATTACATTGAAACCAGAGAAGATCTGAATTATGTTGAAGAAAAGACACAGAAGAGTTGAGTCACAGATGAAATGGCATTAACCTGTGCTGATAAAGAAAGCCCTAAATAACAGTTCTGAGTCAAAGTCAAGAATGTGATCTCCAACTGGACATTAGCAGCCGCCTCCAAATACCCCCCTTCATCTTCTCTCTTTGGATATTTCCTGCATTTTTCTTAGTGATGCCTGATTATTCTGCCGGGGTCACCCCTCTGGCCTGAACACATCGGTCTCCTCTTTGATTACGCTCAATGGTTCTTATTATTTCTAGTTACTAATTAAGCATTCAAGATCATCTAAAACCTGACCCTACTCCCCCTTTCCAATTTTATTTCTCATTTTCCCTTCAGTAAACCAATCACTCCCTAATCTTAGGGAATAGCCTACAATTTTCCATGTCCAACACTATGCAATTCTGTCCACTCTGCCTCTCTCTCCCCATCTCTTTATGCTCAAATCCTACCCATTTAAGACCCAGCTCAAAGACCCATGTCACTTCTTACATGAAATCCTCCTTGCTGTTGCCAGATGGAAATAACCACTTCCTTCTCCAAATTTCTATAGCACATTTTCTGTTCTTTGCCCGTGGCATTTACTGTACTCAGTTTACATTAAACTGCTTCATGCTTATATTCTGCTTTAGATTATAATCTCATTAAAAGAAGCACCTGTTTCTGGGTCTGGATTACATTACCTAAACTGTTCAACACCATATCAGCTTATAAATGACTACATTAGAGGTGAAAGGGGATCATATAGGTGGGGTTAGATGAGAACAGTAGCGTAGGGTTAGAAATAGAGGGAAATAGTAGTTGGAGAGAGGGGGTGGCAATAGATAGAAAACAATCAGTAAACTGGTGATCCTTAAACTACCCAGACAGGCACCAAAGACCCAGAAATACTTGAATATTTGTCAACGCTAGGAGTTACCTTATGTAAACTGCCAGAAGCCAGTTTAGAACATATATTCCATGTGCTTAATCAATTTATTAAATGATAACCAATTCAAGAATGACATTTTTCCAGTTACTGTATGTTTGTGCCGATGAGCATTTGCTGCAGTTATCAGAGGTGTGGGATATCCATTTGGGATGCATTCAAAACTTTTATACAAAACAAACACTACCTTTGCTCATATCTCACGTGTGCTTTCTTTCCTTATAGCTTTACTCTCATAATGGCACGTTGAATATTTATCAATAATGACATCATGTGCAATAAACTTGTCCATGGGATGAATTTTATTTTAGGCCTGCCAGCATTGATTTTACGACTAGAGACGCTCCCAGAGTTTCGCTGATACTCTGTAGAGTCCTCGGTATGTGCCCTGATGTGACTAAGCCAGCAAGTGTCTGAGGACAATACCTGAGACTCTTTTCAGGTGAACAGAACCTCTCACTCCTGGAGTATCATTTTAGGCCCACACAACTGCAGCCCAACTAACATGCAAGCTTGCACATAACCTAACCTTTTTCACACCCATGGTAAACATGTACAATGTGTTAGATTTTGCAAATAAATTCTATAAAGCCATAGCAATCATTGCTTTACTCAAATGCTAAACTGTATTCAACCAGATACATGTACTCCCTTTAGACTGGTCACCTTGAGAGTGTTACAGTCATTCCAGAATTGGAAGCTTTTTTCACAACCTCTCTGTATTCAGTCTTTGGGGTATAAGTTAGGGGATCCCCTCCTTTCCCTTGGCCTCATGTCTCCTCAAAGCAATGTTAACTAGAGTAAAAGTCCCAGTTGCTTATTCCAATGCAGTGTCTCTGAGGGAGGAGGGGTGAGTTCTTTGTTTGTTAGGTGCCATTAATAGGTCCATCTTTCTCATTTGGCTGTAATGAATTTAATAAAAAACTGGAAGCCCTGGGCACTGTCTTCCTTACTTCTCTATCCTCCTTCGATTACTCCAGAGCAGCAAAACTGGGCCTCCTAGGATGGGAATACAGGTCTGACCACCACGTGCGTGGGGCCTGCCCCTGCACTAGAGCTCTGCCTCTGTCCCTGGGTGGATCATTCTGCCTCATTCCAGGGTAGATGGATTAGCAAGGCTGCATTTCCACAGATCTCCAGGTCCCTATTTCAATCAGCATGAACCCTGTAAACATGGTAAGTTACTCTGTAACTGGATAACTCCTACCCCCATCTTTAAGTTGCCTCCCAATTCAGCAAGGGGAGGTAGGAATGTTCTATAGTGGCAACCATATTATTTTGGTCATCTTTATGGGCAGGAAATCTACTTTCTTTGAGGATGACTTTATATGTTGAAACAGCCATAGATATTTGGTAACTCTTTGGGTCAGGTGGCTGGTAACAAAATTGAGTGATGCCATTTATGACAATTAAATAGTGGCTTGTTTGCTTCCGGAAGCTCGCACTGAATGCAGGCTGTCAAAAATAGTTTTGAGCCACAGTGACATCCTTACCGTAGATTCAAAACCTCCCAAGGTAGTGACTTGGAATGAAAGCCCTCATTGGGACGTACGGTTTCAATGTCTTTATTAGAAAAGCAATCATACTACTTTATAATTACACTTGGAACTTGAGGAGAATTGCTGCTAGATGCTTCAAGCTGGTTTCTGGGCTTCCCTCAACTATGACTTGGCCTCTCAGGGAATTGTTCTAACAAGACTGTGTTTGGCCCTTGGCCCCAGGGTTAGGCTGAGTGACACTACAAGAAAACTTCAGTCACTACTCGCCACGGTACTTGTAGCATCGTGTTACTGACAGTATATTCCACGACGTCACACCACATCACCTTCTGAGGTCCCATGGAAGAACTTGAGTTAAATTTATCGATATGTGGAAAAAAATAGTCTCTTTCTAAGCCAAAGTTCTTTATGTGTTTTTTTTTCCCCCTGTCATATTGTATGTGTTTATTTCCCAAGGCATGAAACCCCATTTATAACCAAGTAGAGTAGAAATAAATACATGTAAAGAGATTTTTTTAAACTGTGTTTACCTAAGTATGCTTATAAATGTTATTGACTGTGCTTGAAAGAAAACCTTTATAAGCCTCTTTGGTACAGGGGCCAAGATGTAAAGGAGAAGCTCAAATAACAATAAGTGTGTCAACAACAAACATTTATTGAGCTCTTGAGATGATAGCATAGTGTAGGCTGGTGGGTTAAGGGTGTGTATACAAGTTCCTTACTGCCTGAGTTCAAGTTTCATTTATGCCTTCTCCAGACTGTGGTGCTTAATTTCCTCCAGGGTAAAACGAGGATGAAAAATGAAAATGCAAAATACTATCTACCTCATAGTGGTGTTTTTAGGATTCAATGAATGAATGCATGTAAAATACTTACAAGAATGTCTGGCACATAAGTTCTAGGGAAATTTGACTTCTTGTTTTATTATTAATTGCTTGCTCTGTTCCAGTCGTTGTTCTAAAAGTTTAAAGGTACTATCTCTCTGAATTGTCATTTCAATCCTGTGAGGCAAGTAATAGTATGTCCATTTTACAGATAAGAAAACCAAGGCCCAGAAATGTTATGCACTTGCTCAAGGTCATGTGGCTAACAGTTGGTAGTCAATAACAACCACAAAATAGTCACTAAACTTCATCTGAAGAAAGATGACACCGGTTAATACTAAGGCTTTGAGTTGTTGCTGTTGTTGTTGTCTTGGAATATGCATATTAGGAATAAGAAGAGAGTTGTTCAGGACAGCCAATGAGACAGTGAGCACTATGGGAGAGAAGAGACATGTGCAGTGTCTTGGGAGAGGGTGATGCTGAGATCAGAGCTGTCAGACACAGCATCGGAGGTGGTTTGCTCTGAGTATGCCGTGTAGTCTTCCTCTTCCTGTGACATCCCCAGTAAGTGTGTGGAATATTGACTAATGGTCTCAATTTGTCATTCTCCTCATAGCAGAATTACAGATCCACACCCTTGCCATGGTCTCACCATAGGACTGAGTGTATATCCCACCCATTAACTTTTAGATTGTCTACATTTTGGTGGGGGGGCAATGGGGTGTTATTAGACGTGATGTGAGTAAATATTTAATGTGTTGTTGGGCTTATTCTCTTGTGCTTTTGTCAGCACCATGAGGAGAACATATGCCACGAACCCTCCAGCTTCCAGCCTGAGATCCAGAATGAGACACATGGAGCAGACCTGCCGCCTGGATCTGGCGCTGTCGATCCACAGACTGTCCCAGCTGACCCTCAGGTACAAGATCGTCTAGTACACATGCTCATTTTCCTCAGGGCAGTGACTTCTGACATCAGTTACCTGTAGTCAGGCCACTCTCCCAGGTTGAGGGCACCATCCATCTTCAGACTGCCTTCACTTCGGGCACCAGCCACAAGTTGGGAGGTCCCCAGAACACCCTCACTCTGATCAACTGGTAATGAATTTGAGGGTTCCCAGTACTACCTCAGGTTCAATAATTTGATAAAATGTCTCAGAGAACTCAGAAGAGCACTATACTGATGATTCCAATTTTATTATAGCAAAAAGACACAAACCAGAACCAGCCAAAGGGATTAACACACAGGGCGAGGTCCAGGCGGCTCCCAAACGTGAAACTTCCGTTGCCCTGTGTCCCCATGGGTTAGGATGCACTGCCCTCCTGGCGCACTGATACTTGACAATACTCATGATACTGACAACCAGGGAAGCTCACCCAAGCTCTGCTGTCCACAGTCATAACCGATTGAATCATCACCTCTGTGGCTCACTCTCCAGGCTCCCTCCTTTCCCAGAGCTCAGGCTGGGATCATATGCCCCCCTCCCCCCACCACCCCCACCACCACCCTAATCATATGGCTGATCTTTCTGGCATGACCAGTTCTCATCCTGAGTTAGCATAAATGATCAGGACTCATCATGAAAAACAAAAACAGTCCTATCATTCAGGAGACTGCAAGGAATTTGAGGCTACCTCCCAAGGACCAAGGACAAAGGCCAGACAAATTCTTTATTACACAGTAAGTCACTGAATCTTTGGGGTGGTTTGTTATACAGCATCATTGTGGTAGTAGCTGACTTATCCAAATGTACACACACACACACACAAAAAAAAAACAACACCTAAAATCCATACTTTTTTTATAAGAAATTAAATGGGGATAGGGGACAAAAAAGGGGACCTCTGGGTCTTATACCCAATAAACAAATAATCACAACCTCCTAACGTACACTGAGCCCTCATTCTAGATGAAACATTTTAAAAGATGGCTTTGTAGTCCATGATCTATTGTATTGTATCTTTCTCCCTTATTTTGACCTAAGCCACGAGAGTTCTTAGGGTGGGGGATGAAATTTGGGGCTCTTGATGGAGACTTTTTCTCCCTAAAAGGTAGTTAGTACCGTTGCTAACCATGACTTTCAGTGTTGAAGAGGGAGTCATTTATTTGTCCCAAATTCAAGTGGAGTAGAAAATTACCTACCTCGTACTAATAAGCAAGAGTCTAGAATATGCTTTACATGGAGAAAGTATCTCCAGTGATTCTTATTTCCTTAATGTATTTAAAGACATAGTTAAACCAGGTTTCATTTTAATTTTTACAGGTGTAGTGTAATGACAAAAAAGAACCACTGGCCTACCGCTCAGGAAATCCATTCAGCAGCTCTGTTCTTCCTTTGCTGTGTGACTTTGAGCAAGTCCCTTTTCACTAGATCCCAGATGTTTCATCTATAAAATAAAAAACAAGAAACAGCAGATCTCTGAGTTTCTTATCAGTTCAATTAACTCTGTTTCTCTCTGACTTACCAGTGCGATCTTGGGTGAATCATTTAACATCTTCGAACCTGACTTTCTTCAGATCTCCTCCCGAATACACTCCCTCATCCCAATTAATAGCAAATCCACCCTGGGAGTCATCCTTGCGTCCTACCTGTCACATCCCACATTCAATCTGTCAGCACATCCCATGGGTGCCAACTTCAAAATATCCTCAGAATCCAACCACGTCTCACCACTGTTACATCCTGGTCTTCAAAACCTGATGTGTGTTTTATGCCAAGAGCCATCTCAGTTTGGACTAGCCATATTTCAAGCGCTCAATAACCATATGTGGTTAATGGCTACTGTATTGTGCAGCAAAAGTCTAGAACAAAAGTCTAGATAAAAATAGAATATTCTGCTGCTTACCCAATGTCCCTATTTTAAAGTTCCAAAAAGAGCTGCTGGCCTTAAATGAGGTTTCAAGTTCTAGGGTGCTACCACCACTGTCACCGAGCCCCTCTACCCCAATACCACCAGTTTCTTCTCACTTTGCGTCTCTCTTCTTAGAGGACTGTTAGGCTACTCTTCTCTAAATCAATTCTTGCAAGAGTGCTCATAACTAATAAACACATTGATGCATTCCTTTACTTATTCAACAATCTTTTACTGAGCTCCTGCTACCAGCCATTAAGTGTTATTCTTCCCAGACAACTGCTTCCATAAAGAAGAAGACTGAAAGCATCCTACTGTCACCTGGAGGGATAAAAGGATCACTAACAGTAAGGTCCAGCATTGTGGTGCAGCTGTGTTAGGCGTCAGACCAAGAAAGAAAGAGGATAATTGAAGGCCTGGGTGGAAATTTTTCTTGTTCCTTCTATCGTTAAATATAGTTGCTTTCTCTGCTTATGCATCACAGGAGTTAAGACCTGTGTTCTTTCCCCCCCATTCATTTGCCCATTAGTTTAGTGGTCTATTGATCACAATGTACCAAGAGCTAACTACGTGCTGTTAAACTATAGTTATACAGTCTCCATCTTCATCAAATGAGGGAAATTGGAATGCTTTCTCTTGATGACTTTTCCAGGCACCTTCTAATCATCCTGAAGAGCAGGAGCAATGAAACTCTAGGTATGTTAGATACACACTTACTTATACCATGCATGAATTACGTAGACACCTTTTTGTAACTTATTTTCTAAACTTTTAAAGCAAATCAAATTGTCAAAACGGTAAAAGCCAGTCTATCAAGTGTTAAAATGTAAAAGTCATCAAGAAATATTTACCACTTCCCTGGGATTACCGAATCTTTGGCTGGCAGAACTTTGGGTAACTTTAAAGGCCATCGAACTCCACACTTTCATTCCATTGAAAATACACGTGGGCCAGAGGGGTAAGTGGCTTCCCTAAGACTATATAACTAAAAGGGGTGGGATTTTTATACCTGGTTTTTGTTGTTTTTAGCTCTTTGGACAATGAAACGCCCAAGAAGTTTGTCTTTATTCTCTGGTTCCTTCTCCTCTGAGAATTACACAATGCTAATGGCATGATAGAATCTTTTCATAAGACTGGTGGTTCTATGCAAGCAACAAGGTATCCCTCTAAAGACGCACTTGGCGGTACCCTTCCCACACACATGAAAGAGTTTGAGAGGTCAAGAGGGAGGCTGTCAGGTAGAGCCACTGGAGGGCACCAAATGATCTCGTTTAACTGGAACTTTCCACTTGTGGAGAGGAGTAAAAGTTATGATGGACTGTCATGCATGGGGGTAAAGAGAGAAGAATGGAAATTCCCACAATGCTGATTTTCATTTCAGAGGCTTAAGCTACAGAAACTAAACACAGACCAGATATGCACAAACAGGTATTATTTCCTGGAATCAGCGGCCTTCCAGCTTATGACAGATCTTCAGTGGTCCAAGCCCCAAGGAGACTGTGCTACTCTGTGTTTTCACAAAGTGATTTTTTAGAGAAGACCAGGAAAACTTGGTGCAGAGGTTTTACTGAACCAGAATGATTTTTCACCTTTGTTTTAAACTGTTCATCCAGAGTCACTTGCCAATAGCCTCAGGAAAATATAAGATGAATACCCATCTGTTCAGAATCCTACGGAATCATCTGTTCTCATGGATATAGAACTCTGGTCAGCCTGTCACCTCACTTCTTATAATTCATCCCTTGTCCTCCAGATGACTTAGGTAGCATTTCAGTTGGTGACCCTCCAAGCCCATTAATGAGTTTGATATTCATTTTTTCTATGCTGGTACTTCATTTGTCTGAGAGGTGGCGAGAGGCAATGAAATGTTACTGGGCATCGCTGTTCTACAGTAAGAGGAGATAATTGGGACTCCAGAACAATACCACAGGCTCACTTTGGATGGGAAACAAGCTTTCATAATATGTGCGCAATTCAGAGTCGCAAATCTTCAGCAAAGTTACTAAAGGCTTTTATTTCCGATGGTCCTCATGAAGAGAATAAAAAGAGCTCTGGTGTAGCGAGCAGAATGACAAGTGGACAGGGACCAGCTTGGACACGTTAGTGAGCAATCAGGAAGAGAGTAGTCCCTTTGTATTCACTGTGGTGCATTTCGTGAAGCTCTAGAAGATGCCATGTAATGTGCATTTATCTAGGACCAGGATAAGATTTGTCCTTCCACACTAGGGCCTTGCAAACAGCACAGCTCACTTCAGAAACATGGAAATCCTGGGATGCAGCTGATTGCTTTTATATCACACTATTAAAACAGCCAGGAACTGGGCCACCCTGGCTTAACCACTGTTTTACTATTGGACAAGCCACGCTAAGTCACGCGTCCGGTTGGGAACTGCAATTCTAATGAATTCTACCTCTTAATTAAGTATGTTGTTGATAGTATTCTATAAGAAGATATTTGTTATTTCATTCATGGAAGGTAACCAAAAGAATAATTATAACAATTAAAAATTATAAATTCCTCTATAGTTAGCAAAGCATTCTTCCTCTATATCCTACTTAATCCTGTCAACAATCTATGAGGTGAACATTATTATTTCACATTTAAAATATAGACAAAAAATAAAACAAAACTAAGGTCTAGAGAGGTTGAATAAGTTGTATACTGTCATGCAATAAGTGGTCAAGTCAGGGCTCACGCTGTACTCTTTCAGGCAAGTCTAGCCACAGATTACTGGGGCTGTAATATGAGTATTTGTCTTCCAGAAGGTGCTCAGTTCAGGTGGTATAATTTTACTGAGGTCTGCAGTGATTTACTAAGTGAGTGCAATACTGCTTTTGATTCCTTGTTTCCCATAGGAAACTTTATCAGCTTATCAATTTATATGATTTGCTGTGTGACTATCAATTTTAGCCACTGGACTATAAGCTCCTGACAGGCATGTAACATGCCTTATTCACTCTCACTTTCCTCCCTTTCCTCAGAGGCTAGTACAGTTTTCCATATAATAGATCTTGAAATATTTGTTGAACTGCATTGAATTAGTGGCTACAATAAAGTTTATAATCATGAGGCATCTTGCCAAATGATGCCTGCTTGAATTTCTTCTAAGACTAAAATGAGATATTTAATTGTGCTACATTCTACTTTGAAGAAAAAAGAACTTTTAAAACCAATTGGAAACTATAAGTATGACAAACTACGAGACCCTTCGTGGCCCTACCTTCTGTGTTCTAGACTTAAGTACTGAAGATATTTGAGAGATGGAGAGCTGGAGAGAGTTTTGCAGCAGCAAGCAAAATGCTGCAGTCTTGCAGGACACATTCTCTCTGCTCTCAACTGTTTTGTCTCATAAGAGCCCACAGATCTACCCATCTACTCTCAGGCACAATGGGTTGCACTCACCGACAGCATCCTTCAATGGCTACCTGGGGACTTCAGAAGAAAGCCTGTGTGTTCTCTGTGGCTGGCAAGTGGAAATAGTCTTCTCTTGGTTTCACAGACATTCTCAGACAAAGCCTGGTGACAAACTTAAACGTGGTCATGGAGGACAGGATACAAATATATGTGTACTTGCAGGTTTAGGGGATGAGGGGAAGGACAAAGCATTATATGAGAAAAGGATGAAAACACTGGGAATGGGTACCCTGGAGGCAACAAAATTTAAAGTGGATATTTAGAGGATTCTTGACAAAGAATAAGTGTGATTGCTACTTACAGTGTAAAATTGAATGTCATAATTATGTTTGATGATGGCCCGGATCAAAAAGGTAGCAGTGGCTAACATATCGCATAGAGAGACCCCTATAATTTTGTTGTTGTTCTATCTCACACCTTCCCTCTGGTGAAAAAAACATAGTCTCCTTTCAAGATTCAGTTTGTTTAACACCTTCTCTATGAAAGGTCTCTGATTCTTTGACAATGTTAATTATCTTCAGGGTAGTTTGTACAGACCTCTCATTCAGCACATGCCACACTCTTTTACAGGTCTTTGTCTCCTCCGCTAGACTGTGAGCTTGGAGGGGAACGCTACGAATATGGTTATTTATCTTTGCAGGCCTAGTGCTTAATACAGTGTTTAACATGTATTAAATGTTCAGTGGATATTCAAGGAAAGGAGAAAGAGGAAAGAGAAAAGAAAGAGAAGAGAAGGGATTCTTTAGGAAAAGATTATCTATTGGAGTTATAATACAAGACAGAACGGAGATTCATCAGTCATGTCCTTGAGCTGTTAGGGTTGATAGCGTGGGAATTTAATCATGTTACGCAGGAAATGACATAGTCCCATCATCTGGCCAGTATCAAAAACTAAATATTCCCACCATTAAAAAAAATTTTAATTGCCCCCATTTCAATGCATCTAAGCTCAGAGAAAATGGTGTTCCTACCAAGGGACCCCAACTACCCCCAGAAGGCATGACCTTGGTGCACCCTAGTTAAAGAGACAGAGAGCTGCAGCATCTGGCAGACTCTGGAGCCAACCTTCCAAACCTAGGGGTTTTGGGGATTAGTACCAAGAGAACTGAAATGAGAAATAGTGCCCCACAGAGACAGCACAAGGCAAGGGTGGCTTGGAAGGTCAGCAAAAGGATGTAGACCAGACCAGAGCAAAAGAGAGATGCTATTCGTGCTTACACTGGGTAAATACTGCTACCAGTTTGTTATGAAGAGGAAGTAGAAACTGCCAAGAAAACACTTGCAAACATCCTGTATGGTTCATTGTGCGTATATCGAATAAACTACACACAGTTCCAACCACAGGTATGGGTTTAGTCATTCTCATTCAAGCTTTATCTTCATGAAGTCTTAAGTTAACATGCCTATCGAAATAGTGTTATCTGTAGATATAAATAGATGTATACCTGGAAAGGATAAACTCTGCCTAAAGATAGAAATCAAGATTTTGATGCTGACTGTGGATAAAACAGGTAAGTCATTGCCCTTCAAGAACCTTCTAGTAAGTCCATCTCCTGTGGTTGTATAATATATCCAAATAAGACCTTCAACAGAAATCTCTCTGCTTAGATTCCCAGATTTGCTTTCGTAATCCAGTTCATAGCTTTGTGTATTAACACCAATATTCTGATTCTCCTCTACGATCTGGTCTTATAACAACATGAGGCTTGAGTCTCCTAGCTCTATGACTGGTTGGACACAATTTTTGTTTGTTTCTGGGGACTAAGCTATCCCAGCTATTTTAGATCCCAGGCTATCGTGTGACCTCATTGTGATTCATTGCTCACCAGTATTTTCCACCACGAGTTTGGGAAATTTATGATGATGTACGCAATAGGCCTTTCAGAAAAGACTTCCATATACAGGAATGGTGTCATTCCCCTCCTTCACCAATTAAAAATAAGTCCGGAAGAGGAAGCTTTGAAAATTATAAAAAGTTTTGTTTGTTTGTTTGTTTTCTTCACTTGTTGAATTCCAAAGGCATTCCTGACACAAATTTCTATATCTTCCCCATACTCTGAGGGAGGAAATAAATCATTGCCCAGGTTTTCTGTTTCATGAAGAAGCAGCTCAGAGAGCATAAGTGCATCGTGTAAGGTACACAGCTGGACAATTGCAGAGAGCATGGAGACCTGATGTTCCTACAACCTGCAAGCACCTCAGCCCTTAAACCATTGCAACGTTCTTCTATGTCAAGTTACACAGCTTCAAAGATGCCACCTACTAATGTTCATACATGTTTTATGCCAGAAAAGTGTATCTTTGAAATGCCATCTGCAGTTACAGTTATATGATTTCAAAAAGCATTCTACCTGGACTGCAGGTATGGTCACCAAAGTCATTTTTAAAACATCAGCTCACTTGGACGACAATCAAGTGAGGTTTTCAATGGAATCTTGAAAGCCCGGTTACTTCAGTGTGAAAACTCTGGCAGTCTAACCCCAGAAAGTTGAAAGAGCTCATATATTATTAGCTTAGTCAGTTGTGTATAACTCGAATGGTCTTGAGATAGTTGCAAGACCACATTAAGAACCCAATGCTGAAAGCTTCCTCAAGGAATATTAATGGTGATTTGAAGGAGGTGGGCGATGTAAACGTCTCAAAATCTCGGTTCAGCCCTTAGAGAACCCTGTGCAAGGGTCCAATTGTGCTGTTGCCAGAGTCAAGAGTACACGTGGTTCAGACAAATATGGCTGTACAGCTGCCAGTTATTATTTATCCAAGCCTTGGAGCAAAGTATTAGGAATAGAAATCAGTCCTGCTCTTTGATCACTGTCCAATGAAGCTGTATTAGGGCTGCAGAAACAAAGTAAAAAAGAAAACAAAAATAAACAAACAAAACCTGGGTTAAACAATAGAAATATATTGTCTCCCAGTTCTGGAAACTGGAATTCTGAATTCAAAGCAGTCTGAAATTCTGGATGGGGATCCTCGGCATTTCTTGGCTTGTGGATGCATTCGTCCCGTCACACAGCCATCTTCTCCCTCTATGTCTTCACATCATCTTTCCTCCGTGGATATCCAAATTTCCCCTGTTTATAAGGACACCAATCACATTGGATTAGGGCACATCCAAATGACCTCATTGTCACTTGATTTCATGTGTGAAGACCTTATTTCCAAATAAGGTCACATTTTGAGTTCATAGGGGTTAGGACTTCAACATATCTTGTTTGGGGAACACAAATCAACCCAAAACAGAACCCTTAAAAAAATCGAATCTCTAGGAAAAAATGCATTTCCAAAAATATGATGGTTTTTGATTTGCATTCATCAGGAAAAAAATCTAAGCTCGTATTTTCTTTCATGCTTTCATTCTGATCAGCACTTTGAATTAGAATTCCAAAGTAAATAATTGATTTTGTAAAATCCAGCCTATAAATCAAGGGAATTCTGTGTCATTCTCAACTCATCCGTCTTCTCTGCTTCCTTAGCCACCCTCATTATATTTATGATTTTGTTGCCAGTATCTTAATACATATATGGACTGTGAGGTCTTAGATCAGACACTGCTTTATTTCTCCTTGAATCTGCAGTGCCCAGCTGAGTACCTGGTCATTTAAGAAATGTTTGTTCAATGAAGTAATGAATTGACAACAAGTAGAGACAATCTAGTGTTCATGAAATAAAAACTTTGGCGTTCAGTACACCTGGTTCTGGTCCATAGGCTATTACTAGTGAACTTTGTGACTTAGAGCAAGTCACTTCATCTCTTTGTGTCTGGTTTCATCATCTGTGTGATGACAATGTTAAAGTAAATGACCTCTAAGTTCCCTGAGGGCCCCCCGCCCCATATAGGAGTCTAAGCGATTTTCATGCCACCTGAAATAGATGACAGTGATATCAGATCTTGCCCCAGCATTTGTATGCACCCTTGCAACTAACTAATGCACACAGGGAAATACAATAAAGCACTGAGGACTCGAACTCTCCCTGGCACCCGACAACCACCTGACCCTTCAGCCTCACCCACATTATCCCCTTTGACTCTCTCGACTGGGTTCAGATCTCTCATCTCTTCAGAAAGATCACTTGTGCACATCCTTCCTTTGCTCTTTTCCCAGCAATCCCGTGATCGATTTCTGATATCTTTTGGGTCAGTGAGGTCTTCCAAAGGTGCACAGAACTCTGTTTAAGTTATGGGTCATGATCCACATTGCTCCTTTCAAATAGAACAGGATATCCCCTTGCATTTTCTTCAGCAGCCTGACTCTACTCTCTCTCCCTTCCAAAATAGATGGTGATTCAAGAATTTAGTATGTCAGTCAATTTTGATGTTTTAGGAAAAGGCTATAAATATCCCCATGATGATAGGAGAATTTTTCTAAAAGAAAATCCATTTCTGTGTGCAAGAGTAGTCCAACAGGTTCTGTATTAGCTGCTTACTATTTGGTATTTTCTCTCTCGTTCTTCTTCTTACCACATGATGGAAATAACCTGTCCTAGACTAGAGACGGAAGGTGAGAAAGGAGACAGAATTTTTTTTTTCAGTTTTTCAGAATTCCACCTAAAACAGGAATAAAAGGCAACAATATATACTCACCCCGTGCCTCAGTTTCCCATTGGCAGAATGAGCTCAATGGTGTTAGCCACCCATCTCAAAGACCTGTTTGGATAAGTAATTAGGTAATTACCAAACACTTTGATTTTCTCCAATATACATTAAGCAGTCAAGCAATGATTTAGAAGTCTGTCTCTGGGTCTTTTAGAGTCTCCAGAGTGAGATTCATCCACAGTCAAAAAGCTGTATTCAGTGAAGGTTTTAGTGATTTTCATCAAAACTAAACTAAGAATTAACTTTGAAAGCCTAAGTTATAACCATATCTGGGCATAAGAGATGTCATAGTTGGTTATGAAAAGAGATTCACCTGTGGGCCATCAAGCCCTGGGACTGAAATAATGCAAGCACCCTTTCAAATCAAGCAACTTACTACAATGATTCAAAAAAAAAAAAAAAAGGAAGGTTATAAAAACTGACTTAGAAAAAATATATATATATAATGACACATCCTGAATTTTGGCATCAGGGAAAAACACATTGATAGCTTTTACTCTTAGAGAAAATCTTTTTGGCAAGTTTCAGCTGTAAAGATTTTCGCAGACTATAAGTATCCCCTTTTCCTTTATGGATAGGAAATACATATATATATATATATATATATATATATATATATATATATATATATATATATATAAAATGAGGTGGGAATCTGTGTTTATTTTCTGAAGAGAAAGAAAGAAAACCATTGACTCCTTTAGATTTGTGCCACAGGGAGCAGAAGGTTTGGCTTTGGGCAGCAGAGTAGTGGAGGAAATAAAAAAATAGGACTCAGTACCATTTGGGTAGGTGTGAGATATAACCAAGTTGCTTAGCCCTTCTTATGGTCAGTTTATCTGTAAATGGAAACCACATTACTTGTTCTGGTACTTGAGAGGGTTTAGCTTTTCTGATCCAATTTTCATAATTTCATGTTCTTCTTTGATAGTTCTATTTTTGTGCCTCTCTTCCATCGTTTGCACTTGATTTTTAGAAGCTGGATGCATGAGAGGTCTCCCTGTACCACCCTGTTGTTTTCCGTGGTTGCCTGAGGTCATATGGGTAGATTTACAGTTTAAAGCTTATGTCATTACGTCTTGGGCCATCTCTCCTTTTAGAAGCTCTGGTCATAGGATCATATCTCTTCGTTGCCTGAGTCTATATTAACTGGCTCATTGTAGGTGCTCTGTAACTCTGTTGAATGAATAGTGAATGAAATCTGATTTCCTAAAGTCCTCAACTATACCCAAAATTTTATTTCTTGGCTGTTAAAGCTCCTAGAAGTTTATTACGTTCACTCTCTCCCAAGATCCTCATCTCTTTTCTACACAAGAATGAAGTTCAGGGCAGAGGTTTTCTGGTTAGCTTATTCCATCTTCACATCAATGAAATTGGAGGCAAGGGAGTCAAAAATTTATTAGATTATCTCTATTTCCAAGAAAAACCTGCCCAATTATTGAAATCTCTCCTTCATTACTCAAACCCTTAGATCAGAGGTTCCTAAAACTCACCAATCATAAAAATTACCAAGATTGTTCAAACTAGACAACCAAGTCCTTTCCCAAACATACTGACTGTGAATCTCCAGGAAATTAAATTGAGATATCTGCATTTTTAAAAAGTAGTCCCAAGTGTCTCTGGTGTGTAGGCCGGTTTGGGAATCACTGTCTTAGAAACCTGTCCTTTGAACCTGAAGAGAAACCTCCTACATTTTTCAATACAGATAGTATTGAATCTCCCTCTGGAGGTGGGTAAGTCATATTCTCCACAATATTTTTCTTGGAATGAATCTGTGCCTTTGTTTAATAAAAGAATTAAATAATGTTGTTGGATTAGTTTTCTAGGGCTGTGTAACAATGTATCACAACATGAGTGGCTTAAACAACAGAAGTTTGTGTTGCATATTGGAAGGGTACAAGTCCAAAATCAAGGGGTCAATAGGCCATGTTGCCTCTGAAGGTTCTCGTGCGAAAACTCTTCCAAGGCCTCTCTTCTAGCTTCTGGGAGTTTCCTGGCTTGTGGCAACAGAACAGCAGTCTTTGCATGGTGTTCTCCCTGTGTGAAGGCATCTCTGTCTAGACAGCAAAAGATATACGATGAGAATGGAGGGAGCTGCTTCCTATGCTTGCATGTTTCTTGCTGTCTTTTTAGCTGCAAGAGTAAAAATAGGAAACAGACTTCTAGCCATAAGATGGAGGAAACGGCAAGATGCCACTCTCAGAAAACCAAAATGTCCTGGAGGAAAGAAAATTTCTGTAAACAAGAATATTGTGTTTCCCCAAAAGTAAGACTTCCCTGGAAAATAAGCCCTAGCATGATTTTTCAGGATGACATTTCCTGAGCATACGCCCTAATGCGTCTTTTGGAGCAAACCTTAATATAAGATCCGGTCTTATTTTCGGGGAAACACGATAACAAGAGGAATGTTAAGAGACATACTGACTGATGCATGAGAAATTTACAATATAACTGACAGGAAATTATAACTTGAGCTAACATGACAATTCATTAAATGAATATCAGAGAAAATAATCCAAGAAATGATATTTCTTGGAGACAAATAACTGAGTAGATGCTCCCAAGACACTGCTAACAAGTGTGCACGTGGGAGAGATAAAACAGCTTCAAAGCAGCATCTGTGGTGACTAATGGTGACAAATGGTGAAGGACAGTCAACTGCAGAAAGAGACTGCAACATATTCCAGGATGTTAGCCTAGGGAAACACAAGACAATGCACCCATAAAACTTGCCTAGAAAACAATGCAAAGGCACAAGAACCAAAACAGAGAGCCCCGGAGTTTCCTATAATCAGCTGGGTTCGATCTGGTCACCTTGAAAACAGTAGCTTAGTATCCTAATTTAAAACACTGACCTTGCATAATCAAAACCACCAAAGACCTGCTAATCACCTCATTGTTGGTTTTTTTTTCCTTGTAACACATGTACTTTTCTTGTAGCAAATACTCAATCCTAGCAGATTTTATCCTGAGACATGAAAAATATGCATTAAAGTGTACTGTCCTGAACCATTGGTTTATTTTGTCCTTTTTGATATGCTTACAATAATATTTTACTAATCCAGGACTCAAATTCTGGCCATGCTACCTTTATGAAACAGAACTGAGAACTAAAAAAATCAACACAGATATCCTTTGAAGAGTCAAAAGGAGTGTCCCAAATGTGTTCCATTAAAGCTCATGTAGTTCCCTCTTGGGGAAATGCTCTGTTCCTCTTTCTGAAGCTGTCTGCACAAGCTCTGCCCATAGCTACCGTACATGTGATTATCTGCGTTGCCAACCAGTGGTACTTGAGGAACAAGTGATTGAAAGGATACAGTATATCAGTTCATGGTGACACATTGATAGGTGCAGGAAGTGACAGTTGACAGCAAATGAGAAATCACAGAAATGATAAAAATGAAACTCAAGAACAAAAAAAGCGCAACAATGAAGTTATTGAACAAAGGGAAACAGCTCTCCGCATCTCAATGATGGCAACAGCATCACTGAATTATAGCGTGTGATCATAACAGACGACTATAATGATGACCCCGAGCCATCAAGAGAAAGATAAATTTGGTTCCAAATGCATCACTTAAGGTGGCAGGGAATGTGCAATAACATTTTAGAAAGGTCTTCATGCAAATGATTATTTTTTTTTAAGTTTTAGTGCTTAGAGTAATAAACCCTTAGTATTCAAAAAATTCAACTCTTAAAAGTGACTTGTTCTTTGTGGTAGTCATAAAATGGCATATCGTATTTATGCAGTCCTGACGTGTTTCCTAAGTTCCAAATGTGGATTTGAAAAAGTTGGCCAAACATCTCTGTTTCTGTGTCTCACTGGTTCTTCCTACTGTACATCTGAACTCAAATTATGACATCCAGCCTCAGAGTTTCTCCTTTGAGTTCCACTATGCAAGAAGTAATCTACGTCAGAACTACCAAACCCATCCTCAATTATTCCTCTGCCTCTCCCTTACATTGAGTTAAGTCAACCCAATTTTTCCATCCTGACAGAGAAGCCTATTTTGTATGTTCCTGCTTCCCACCTCAGTACCTGTGCCTGAACTTTCACTCTTCTAGCACCTCTTTTTCACAATCACACTATGTTAGAGTAACACCACATTTCCACTTTCCATGGTATTTAATTATTTCATGTCATTCCTCCTCCCTGGTCAGAATGAATGAAGTATCCTCTTATTTAGGCAGCTCATTTTGCATGTATGTGTTTATTTGTCAGCGTTTTTGAAAGACAGCGAGGTCCTGCTTAAGGCTAGGTACCACGTGTTAGGCACTTGGTTAATCCCTCCTGAAATATTTAGTGAGCAGCTAACAGGAGCCAGGTAGTCTGCTAAGCACTGCAGGACCATCAGTGAGTAAGACAGGCCCCTAGATTTCTAGAATGTACAAGATATAGAATTAAATCACATTTATAAAGTGCCCAATTATTGTAGCGCTTCCATATCGTCTATGTATTTTTTAATAAGCAAGTAGTCAAGTTTAAAATACTTTATACGTATCTTTATAAAACACAGTCTTTTCATTGGATCATCTCATTTGTTCGTTAGAACAGCTTTCTAACAGGCATCTTTATTGTCCTGGCTATAATTAAAAAAAAAAAAAGTCGCGTCTCACTGAGGTTATGATAGACTTTCAGGTTTTAAAAATAAATCTGTATTTTCTTCATCACAAAAGTTATGAATACGCATAACAGAAAATATGGTAAGTAGAGAGAAAAAATAGTACTGTAGGCTGACCACTTGGAGTAAACCACTGTGAACATTTAACATTTTAAGTTATATTCTATGTGTAATTATTTTCTAAACTTTTCATTGTTGTAATCATACTATTTTCTACTCTCATTTGTTACTTAAGATACCACAGATATTTATCCATGTTATTATTGGCACTTTACAATACAATTTTAAGTAGCTGCAGACTAATTAAAAATGTAATTCATGATAATCCCTTGTCTTCTGTTGTTGAGCTTTGAGTTTGCCTTTGACATTATTCATAATATTGCAATGACTGTCTTGGTGCATGTAACCCTTTTGTTTTCAATATATTGGATTAGGTCAAATTAGCAAAGATCTAATCACTTGACCTAAAGTTAGGTGGTGTGATGTGATGGACAAAGCAAGAGCTTCGTTGCTATAGAGACTTGGGTTGCAATTTTGTTTCTGCTTCTCACTAGCTCTGATGCTTGGACCAATTACTTAACTCACAGACTGTAGGGGTCTTCATTTATAAAACGGGGATACTCACATCGGCTTCAAAGGATTGGTGTAAGTTTTAAATGAATTAACGTCCATAAAGCTATTCAATAGTTTTTAAGGTTTTGATGTCTATTGTTGAATTAATCTCCAGAGGGTTGCTCCAAATTACATTCTTATAAGCAAGATATGAAAAATTTCCATTTCATCACAACATTCCCAGCATCTTCTCTTTTTGATGATTTGATACATAGAAGAGTTTAGTTATTTTTCAAGTCCTATTGTTTGCTTCTTAGGGGGAGAATCTATATGTTCTCACGCTATTACCCTGTGGATTAGGGTCACTTATGGACTTGTGAGAATTCCGTTCTCCAGAAAAGAAATTTTAGGTATCAAAGTATTATTACTCCTGGTTTACCTTTTCCTTTACTGTGAAATTTAAAATGTCTATTCCTCAGCATACTCTAGATTTTCTTCATGTCTTCTCATAATGCCTTGTGATGACAGTAGAACCCAAAGAGCTGGTTTTCTTCCACCCGTGAATATTTCATGTCTATGCTTGGTGGGACCTCTAATGAAATCTTGCAGGCTTGAGTTCAATCTTACTGTCTTCCTAAGAGTAATTCACTATCTACAAGAATTTTTTCTTTTATTTCTTTGCATCTGTAAGTTTGATTCTTTTGTTTAGGTTTATTTCAGTTAAAAAAATTTTTATCGAATGCATACTGATTGCCAATTATTGTGTCAGGCTCTATGGTAGGAGTTCTTTGGACCTTGAATACTTTGTGGATCGTACCCCTGTGATCTGTGAACTTGGGTAGGAAAAATAAATCTTTGATTTCCATTAATCTCGTATTAACAAATCACTAATTCTGTCAGCTGTGACTGTAAAGCAGAAAATTCCGGAAGTATTAAGAGTATCTGTGATTTCTGTCTCTATTAGAAAGCACAGATTTTTAAAATCTAATTACAGTTATTGTTGATATCTAAAAATGTTACCTTTGTTACCATGTCACAATTATGTTAGTTATTAGAATGACTATTAGATCTTATTTTGTAATATATTACTAAAAGAGAACACACATTACTATATCACAAATTTTTCTTTAAATATTTCTGACTGGTTTATATATAAATACACATTTTTTAAAATTATTTTTATTATTTGTATTCCTATGAATCTTATTTAGGCATTTAAAACCTTTATTCTAAGAATGTTATTTTCGACAGGTTTCATTAGCTTTACAAGGGCACGACACAGAAATGGTTAAACACTCCCAAATAAAAATTTTAAAATTCATAAAAATAAGATCACCGCAATACTTAAATTCTTTGGATTTTCCACATGCCTTCTGTACCTAATACAAATTTTCTATTGGGGAATGATGCTCCTTGGGTATCTTTCATTCTTTCTAACGTGGCTTTAAAATCATAAGTGTGTATTGAACTCTTACCATGTGTGCCAGGTACTTCACTTTACCTCCATTATCTAATTTAACTCTTCCGAATGTGCTATGTGATGGATACTGTTACTTCCCTCATTTACCAGGTGATGAAACTGAGGCTCAGAGACATTACGTAACTTGCCTGTTCACAGTGCTGTTGCGTGGAGGAAATTTCACGGACTGGTTCCAAGGTCCATGATCTTAAATGGCACGTCATTAAACCAAGACGCATTTGATATAACTAATGCTAATCAAAAGCTACTGAATAACAGAACCCCTATCCTATTATCCTGAGAATCCCAAGAATTAATAGGAAAATGACATGCTTCCATTCTTCAGCAGGTAGAAGAATTTCTAAGCTGACCATTCTCCATTTTCCCTCCAAATCTATTGTTTGCCCTGTCATCCCTCCATCCTACCCCAAAAGTCTGATCTCAAAAATTACCTTGATTGGGCTCCACTTCTCTCTAATTCAAATTGGGTTCTGCTAATGGAAGGCACTGGCGAGACATTGGAGGAGGAGATGAGGGAAGGCTACCAGAATGTCTTTACTTCTCTCTGCTGGACCATGGTTTTGGCAATAACTGTGTTCCTTTTTCTACGGCAACACATCCTGTGTGGCGGTTCCTCTCCTCTGACTACTACTGTTGTGGAATCCCAGGAACAACATTCATTCCCTCTCCTGTTCCTTCAGGCTTCAGATAATAGCTCTCCGCTGCCACTCGTTCTCTGGTGCTCTGTCATCTCCTGCTGGTGACCTTGACTTCCTTTCCTTGCTACACATAATGGCTTCGCTGAGGTTTCCTGAATTAACACTGAGAATGGACCAGTATTTCAATTGATACAAGTTCCTTTTGTAGATGGAATGGCCAATGCTTATCCATAGGTCAATAAATCAAAAGCAGTTTCTATTCACTAAATGTTTGTGTCCCTTTGCATTAAGATTTTCATATTTAATCAACGTATGTTTTGATGGATGAGCATTTGGGCAGTAGAGAAGACACAGAGGAAAGAATACTAGACTAAGTCAGAAAACTATGTCTTTTGTATCTCTATCATAAACTCAGTGAGACTCGACTTTTTATTTTTATTTTTTAATTATAGCCAGGACAATAAAGATGCCTGTTAGAAAGCTGTTCTAACAAACAAATGAGATGATACAATGAAAAGACATTGTTTTATAAAGATATGCATAAAGTATTTTATATATTTAACTAATATATAATTAATATATTTGGATTGCAGAAGAGCCTAAATATCACAATACTAAAGCATAATATTGTTCCATCGAACCTAGCACTATATTGCTACATGTGACTTTGCAATATGTTCTAAAAAGCAGCATCACCTGCTTTGACATGGCCCCCAAGAGCCTTGGAATAATGGCCATTGTGTGAAATATGGCAGCAACATAGGGGTGAAAGTTCTCAGTTTGTCCCTGGACTCTGCAACTTACTAATTAGTTTTGTGATTTGGGGCAAAGTTCTGAAATTCTCTGAACCTTATCTACCAAAGACTGTTATCATTAATTTTTTTTTAAAGATGGTTACAAAGAGTATATTGGATACCATATGTACTGTTCTGGATGACTTCAAGCTATAAATATGACAGAATGTAAGGCACCATGCCGTGCGTATATTTACTTTAGTGTATTTCATTATACAGTCCTCTTTCTAAAATATAAAATTAACCAGCTGACAGAGGGTACAAATACAACACAATTAATTATACAGGAATAAAAATTTAGGATGGAAAGATGGTCAAAGGAGAAAAGCTAACATTCCAGTCAGAAGGTCGACGCAATTTCCGTGACCAAGCATAAAGTCTGGCTCCAAGTTTCCCAGCAGGCAATGTAAAGTCACTTACATAACTTTAATGATCAAATAGAAGGGAACAGGCTAATCTCTTAAGGGACACTAAGGTTTTACCAGAAACAAACTCTAATTTCTCTCCTCCCACCACGCGTGAGTACTATGCAGAAGAATTTAATGAGATAATGGGCAATGCTCACAAATAACTTTTTTTCATGGCAAATGGAGAAGTAGATGCCACATGACAATTTTTAGTGACTTTTGTGAAAAGTCAAGAATTTTACATAAATCCATAAGTTAGTGGAGTCAATTCCATAAGAACTCAGATGATGTCAACCAAGACTGTGGGTTTCCAGTTAGTTCTCTTTTTCTCCCTTCCCCTCATTCTTCTCTTCTTCCCTCCTTCCCATCTTTAAACTCATTTGGAGGCACCCAGCACAAGTAGCTAAGAATGTGGACTCTTGGATCAGATTGCTGGGTTTAAATTCTTATTCCCCATACATACTAGTGATCGGCCTTGCACGTATTATTCAATTGCTCTGTATTTGTAAAATGAGGTTAATCACAATACCTATCTCCATGGGGTTATTGTGAAGGTTCACCTAGAGAATGCATGCAAAAGGCTTCCGATAATGCCTAACCCATGCTAGGTAGCCCATCAAATTCAGTTAAAATGATCATGATGACAGAAATAATTATAATAATAATAATAGGTATTTATTTCATTCATTGGGCAATTATTTTGAATGCCTTATGTATAGGTAATGTGCTAGATGTTGACTGTTGAAAAAAAAAATCATTCTCTGAGCTCAACAAACTCACATATAATAGTAGAGACAGGCATCTAAACAGATCATTCAAAACAAGTTAATATTATAGATGATTTATGAAAAATAAAAAAGTACCAAACCTTTGGTAAAGAGAAGAGTGGGAGTCAAAGCGAGCTTCCTGAAGGAGGTGATGTCCGAGGCAAATCTAATAAGAACAAACATTTGCATAATGATATACCTTGGACCAGGCACTGTTCCAGGTACTTGCATATCTTAACTCATTTAATCCACCCAACAATCCTGTGATGTGCTTTTATTCCTATTTGTAAAATAGGGAAGCTAAGGCACAGAGAAATTAAATAACTAGCCCAAGAGCCTATAGTTAGAAAGTGACAGAATTCAGTGGCCATATTCTTCAACGGTATGTCTGTATCTACTTAAACTTTAAAGGACGTGTGGCCATTACCTAGGCAGAGTAGACAAAGGACAGCATAGAGGTAAGACACAGGTGAAGGGAACCACGCAGTTGGGGAGAAGAAATTGGCATTTCTCAGCAGTAGACGTCAGGAGTGTGGGAGAGAGAGGTGATGAGGGTGGAGGTGCAGGGAACGTGAAATAATGAGGTCTACATGCCACGCTAAAGAAGTTGAACTTGATCCTGCTGGACCTGAAAAGGATTATACGTGAACTTGAAATGGGCCACTTGAGCAAGAATTTTTCTCTGTGTGACCTTGAGCAAGTTACTACATATCTGTAAGTTTCCACTTCATTAGGGGGATACGGGACAAATAAAAGTTACATTGCAGGGCAAGCAAGGATGTCTGCCTAGGTAAAGTTCACCAGTACCTTGTAAACATTCAACAAATGATCGTCAAGCTTGCGCAACACGTCAGAGGGAGCCAGAGTAGGGCGACAGAGAACACACGTGTCCAAGGATCCACGGCTGCCAAATCAAGTACAGAGAACCTACACCTTTTACAGGGTTGGGACCTACAGTGAGCAGTGACTATGGTTGAAGGTTTACATCTTGGAAGGGACTAGGAAGGAACAGAGTTGGTAGTTTCAGAATTAACCTCAGGAAACCTGCCAGGAAACTTGGGGCTTTACGCCTCCCCCGCCCCTAGCAGCGCTTCTCACACTGGACAGACTCAGTGGTACCGAGATACCAGGCATCTCACCAAAAACTGTCAGGAAGCACTGACAGGTGTGAGTCATGTAGGCCCCAGGGATAATAAATTAGGGACGAAAAAGGAAAGAAACATGGATATACAGGGACTGAAGAGACAAATATTTCCCCCAAAACACAAGCTTTCATCAGGAAAAAATAAAAGGACTTTAAATGTAAGAACCAAACTCACCAAACAGCTAGAAACCACCACCACACTATTTCTTATCGTGAAACTGGACAGAAGAAAACCACTGAGATTGTCCGTATCTATAAAGAGAAAACCTCACAAAGAAGACTGTGATAAATGGAAGCAGATGGTTTGGATGATGTGGAGATAGGAAGTGTTCTATCTCCACCTACCTGTCCCAAGAAAGTCCTGGAAACAGATGGGTCCGTTGAAACATTTTTATGCTTCCAAAGCTGATCAGATCTACACACTGAGAATGAAGGTGAAGAGATACAGTTTTAAGAGGTTATTTCAGGAAGAAATTGTTTTGAAATGCTCCTTATATGATATTTACAAAAGGCTGATTGTTGAAAAGAAGAGTTTGGGATGTGCTTAAAGGTTCACCAGGATTACAAAGCATACACTGTTGTCTCTAGAGAAAGAAAAATAACAATTACACATATCGAACCACCTTTCCCTGTGACACTGTTCTCACAGGTGGGCTCAGTGTCGCCCTCTGCTGGCCCAGCTGCCGTGTTGCTGGCAAGGAGCACAAAGTGGGTAAAAACCAGCTCTAAATCCTCCAAATATTTCTTTCACATAATACTGAAAAACAAACAAATGTCAGAGCTTATATAAGAGCTTGGAAAACAAATGTGTCAGGAGAGGAACAAAAATGAAATAAATAAACAGAAATAGAGCAAAATCAATGAATGAAAACAGAATAAGATTGGAATACAATGGAGAGAAAAAAGGAATCTGTCTTGTGGGGAAAATTTTCCTTTCCTGATTATTTAAAATATAAATAGTGTTTTCAGGGCTCAAAACTTTTATTCTGAGTCCTGGTACCTTAAGAATAATTCATTTACATTAGTCAGCTCTAGTGTTAGTCACACACCACACCAAAATCCCAGGAGCTTACAAAAAGATTTCATTTTCACTCACTTCACATGTTGGTGGCTGTGGGTCAGCTACTGTGTCTTGATGGCATACGAGGTCTGCCAATTAAATTCACAAACTTGCCACTGTGTGCTTACATTGGCAGCACTGTACAAACAGCTCCGTAAGGTTTCATAACCTTGGTATATCAGTGTCTCACAGCTGTGTTTGTGTCGACATGTGGCAGTGTCTTGCTGAGTGGCGTTCATTATTGTTGTTGCATGCTTTCGTGGGCCGATGCGAGAATGTCTGTGCTTGAATTAGAGCAATGAACAAACATTAAATTTCTTGTTAAACTTGGCAAGAGTGGAAATGAAATCAGGGACATGTTAGTCCAAGTTTATGGGGATAATACCATGAAGAAAATGGCAGTATACAAATGGATTAAACGTTTTTCTGAGGGGAGAGAATGCATCACTGATGAAGAGAGGTCAGGGCGGCCAGTAACGAATAGAACTGAGGAAAACATTGCAAAAATTTGTGGAATTGTGCATCAAAATCATCAGATGACTCTGAGAAGAATAGCAGACCAAGTAAATATCAATAGAGAAACAATTAGGAAAACCTTAACTGAAAATCTTGGCATGTGAAAGGTGTACAAAAATAGCTCCAAAGGAGCTCAGCAATGAACAAAAGCAAAGGAGAGTTGAAATTTGCCAAGATCTTTCGGAGAGGAAAGACAATGTTTTGGTCCACGTTATCACTGGTGATGAAACATAGGTGTACCAATATGACCCTGAAACAAAGTGTCAAAGTGCACAATGGAAGTCAGCCAATTCTCCACGAACAAAAAAGGTCTGTGAGTCCAAATCAAGAGTCAAAACAACGTTGCTAACTTTTTTTGATATCAGAGGGATTATTCATTATGAATTTGTACCAAGTGGACAAACAGTTAACCAAGTTTACTATTTGGAAAGGCTATGTGAGAAAGTTAGAAAAAAATGACCTGAACTTTTTGCCAACAATTCATGGCTCTTGCATCATGACAATGCACCAGCTCACATGGCACTGTCTGTGAGGGAGTTTTTAGCCAGTAAACAAATAACTGTATTGGAACACCCTCCCTATTCACCTGATCTGGCCCCCAATGACTTCTTTCTTTACCCAAAGATAAAGGAAATATTGAAAGGAAGACATTTTGATGACATTCAGGACATCAAGGGTAATATGACCACAGCTCTGATGGCCATTCTAGAAAAAGAGTTCCAATATTGCTTTGAAGGGTGAACTAGGTGCTGGCGTCGGTGCATAGCTTCCCAAGGGGAGTACTTTGAAGGTGACTGTAGTGATATTCAGCAATGAGTCATGTAGCACTTTTTCTAGGATGAGTTCACGAACTTAATTGTCAGACCTCATATGTCTTTTGATTCCATTCCCCAGATGAATGAGCATGTCCCTCTTGCCTGGACATGCATTTCTCATGGCAACGGCAAAAGAGCAAGAGACTTGGAGGAAACTCGAGATACCAAAAAAGGCTTCTGCTGGCATGTGGCCTAAAGCAAGCCAGCACCTATTAACTGACCAAAACAAGCCATGTGGCCACTCCCAACATCAGTGAGGCAGGATGTGCACTTTCCCATTGAAAGGGCAACGGCCAGGATGTATAATTATCTTACAGGGAAGGAAGGAACAAATCGTCAGGAGTGGTAACACAATCTGTAGCAGTCTACTTACATAGTCACAAATATCGACCTCCTTCCCACAGGCAAAATTCACTCAACCTCTACCCATGGGCTACACTTTGCTGGTCTCACCCGGTCACAGCACTGGGGTGAACTCTTGGAACTCTTGGTCTATAACACGCAAGACTGTGGCTCCAGTTGATTCAGAACCCAGTGAACTAAAACAAAAACAGGCTGTTCACCATCTAGCAATGCTGATTTGCCAAAAAGGGAGAATTAAAGCAAAACTCATTCCTGTTCAGAGAAGGAAAGAACGTGAAGCTCACAACAATACGAGTCCTTCCTGCTTCATTGTCCAACTCGGCAATATCTGAATAAGAACTTACTCTCCACCCTCTCTTAGCCCTACTGGAGTGAAGCACGGAGAGAAAGGACCTGTTAGGTGAGCAGTAATACTCTGTTCAAAGCCTGCATCCAGACTGTCAGCACCTTTGATGGTTCAATTTTCTGAAAAATTTGCTGGCGTCTGTTTTGTTTGGCTCTAGTAATCTTCATAGGCCAATAACCACACTCTCCACTCTGTTCCAGACTTTCCTCTCTCAATTAGAGAGAGAGCTAATCCAATATCTGTGGAGCCACACTTAGTCCCTTTTTCCTTGAGTCATTTTGTACCTGGTAAGGACTGACTGATTTACCCCTTAATTCACTCTGGGACTGTGTTAGAAGTATGACGGCCGTATCAAGGAGCACAGCATTGTTTTACACAATGGTAAACCTGCTGTATCATGTTTGTAGTCATCATTTTAAAGCAAATCCAACACACTGTCATGGCACACAGGGTTGTCCAATTTGACATATCAACTATACTTTGGTGAAATATAGCAGTCCTCCCTGTATCTGTGGGGCATACATTCCAAGACCCCCACTGGGGGGCTGAAACTGCAGCTCTTACCAAACCCTACATATACTATGTTTTTTCCTGTATATGCATACATTTGATAAAGTTTAATTTATCAGTTAGGCACAGTAACTGATTAATACCAGTAACTTATAATAAAACAGAATAATTACAACAATATACTGGAATAAACATTATGCGAATGTGGTCTCTCCCTCTGATAACCAAGATGGTTACTAAGTGACTAATGGGTGGGCAGCATATACAACGTGGATACGCTGGGCAAAGGGATAATTCATGTCCTGGGCCAGACGGAGAAGGCTGGCACAAGATTTCATCACGCTACTCAGAACGGCATGCAATTTAAAACTTATGAATTGTTTATTTTGGGAATTTTCCATTTAATATTTTTGGACCACAGTTGACTGCAGGTAACTGAAACCACAGAAAACAAAATTTCAGATAAGAAGGGAACACCATACAGCAGAATTTAGAAGGTTCTGCAAAGAAAATTTGCAATGGTGAATATATATATATATATATATATATATATATATATATATATATATATATATATATATAATTATAATGTAATATGCTACAATCCATGATAGAAACACAGTGCTGTGAGTTTTTTTTTAATGGTATTTATAAAATTACATGAGTAGTATAGTTGAGTAATTTTTCCAAAAGCAAAATTCCTGGGACCTGGTAGTTTCCCCAATAAATTACCTATCCATCACTCTGCATAAGAATATCTGTATTTATTCACGAGCATGTTTTGCAAATTATCTCTTTAGAGAGGAGTACATAAGATTTAGAGCTTTCTCTTTTTTGATGCTGAACAGATTAAAGAAGTAAGTTTTGGGAACAGAGAGGAAATCAAGGAATCCAGGCAGCAGAAACCTACAGAGCTTTCACAATTAATATTAGTACCAGAAAACTATCCATATACAAATCTACAGAATTTCCCATAGAATTGTCATGTGCTAAAGACTCCTGAAGCTTATTCATAGCCATTCTCCCAGGGTACCAGGACTCCCAGGTGAAGAGTCGCTGAATTAGACTCCCATTGGTCCACGTAGCCCATGAATGTGTATGCATTCTTGGCAATCAGTTTTCTTTTCTCGCTCCTCTTCCTCTGCTAACCTGGGTTACGTCAGGTCTCAGTCCTGAGCTCCTGGTATTTCCATGCTACAAACTCTCTCTAAAGAACTGCACCAATTATATGATTCTAAATGCTTTTAAATGCCACTATTTCCAAATTTATATTATCAGTATCGTCTTTTCTCCTAACCTCCAATTACCTGCTTGATATGTACAATTGAGGAAAAAAATCTCACAAGCACCCCAAACTTTACATGTCTCCCACAGACATGTATCTTTCATCAAATGAAACTTACTTGCATTCACCCAGATGATACCATCATAAACCTAGGAGTTGTCCTTGGTAGCTTCCTGTCCTTTAACTTTCTTATACCAACATCAGCAAGTTTTATCTCTTTTACCCTTAAATTGTAACTCAAGTCTACCTACATGCCTCCACCTCCAAGATCACCCCTTGGCCCAAGCCACCATGGCATCTCTTTCTCAGAGTGCTGCGGTTGCCTCCTAAATGATACCCCTTTGCTGTTCTAGCCACGCTCCATTGCATTATCCACGAAGCAGCCAGAAGGATATTTACAAAATCTAAAGTAGGTCATATCATATCAGGGGGACATGCATGTGTATAAAGCTATTTAATATCTACTTTTAAATCTTAGAATAAAATCCCAAAACTTTGCCATGACATAGAAATCCTGACCTTCTTCATGCTGTTCCATCTTCCACTCATGCCACTCTCCCCCTCAGTATCTTCCAAACACATCGCAACGTGATTTCACTCAATTCCTTAAACACGCCTTGTTCTTTATAACCACAGGACATTTACACAGGCTCTTCCCTATACTGGAAATGTTCTTATCTCTACCACGCAATCAGTGAATTCCTAATTATCTTTCAGGCTTGAGATTAAATGGTTTTTTTGATTCCTCAGTGAAAATGAGAATCCCTTGCAATAAATTATCAAAGTTTCAATTCTTTTCCTGCAGCATATGTCTCACAATCTGTAATTACATAGGTTGTGGATTTTTTTTTAATTTCTCACTACCGACTTTACCATATTGGAAGCTAGATGAGGACAGAAATAATTGTTATTTTTTCAATAAAATACATTGCTGCATCTCCCACACCTATCACTTAAAGCGGTATATTACCTGCTCAAATATATGAGTAAGAAGTTGAGCAGTGGCTAAGAATATGTTGATAGATTTAGATATAAATCCACTAATACTTACTGAGTGTCTACTATGTACTACGTGCTGTGGACAGAGCAGTGAGGAGGCCAAACCCACCTCCAGCCTTCATGGATCTTTCAGTACATACACCCCTATAGTCATATGTCCTACAGGAAATTGTCCAAAGCCTCTTTAAAATGGAAGGTTGGCCTTTATGCAACTAACATCCCCCTTGAAAAGAACAATTCATGGCAGAAACACCAGGTCTTAGCAGAAATTCTGACTTCAGGTCAAGCCACTTTCTCATTCACTCACTCTGCCTACGCCAGCAAATCAAAAAAGGACAGGTCATTGACTTTGATCTCAGATTTCTTTTGTTCATTTGTGTCAGAACTGTGATGTTATTTAACCTTTGCTTTTTGTGCTTAATGGATATGGGTGTTCTGATAAACGCAATGCAGCAGTCAATAACACTCCAAAGCCTGCCCATAATTGGCGAACGCAAGGTGCTAGGAAATAAAAGACCCTGCTTGCTAAGTCTTAAATAATACACGCTGGGCAAGTCCGAACATTATTTTATCACTGATTATAGGAATTTAGATGTTCAAATCCCAGTATTATTAATGGGAGTTATAACCCAGCTGCCCACCACCTATTCTAAAAATATACCAGGACCTATACTGAATTCTCTACACCCTTTATTTTTTTACCTGATTCTTTCAGATTAAATAAAACAGGGTTAGTATACAACCTCAAACAATTTTTAGCCTGGCTCAATTAAAATACATTTAAGTTTGTAAAGCAATGCTCACTTCATGTTAGTAGACAAAGGTATACAAGTTAACCAGGTAAAAACTATAAACATATTTATAGGAAAAAATGAATAGAGCCTCGATTCGTCTCTATGTCACACAATCTGCAATTACTTTTTGCTGCCAAGCCTGATGTCAGAGTATGAACTCTGTCATTTAGACTTCAGGAATAATTAGCAGTGAATGTTTGACAAATTTTCATGTAACTTTATTATCAAGTAGCAATGTAAGCTGACCAGCTAATGGAAAAAGCATTAATACTTTCCTAGTCTCTAAAAGGCTGTGGCGTAGTGAAAAAATCACTTTGCAATAACTCATATAAATCAGAACGCATGTGTTATGTATCAGTTTCATGTGGTACCTGAAGAAGAATTTCCTGGGAATGTTTTCAATGTATGAAGATAATAAGACAGGGAAAGCACATCATTTATCAAGTAGAACACACCGAGGCATACTTCCTCGTGAAATTCTTGAAGGAATAATGTGCAAAAAGAAAATAACCCATTCAAATCTACAGAGTTCGCTACCCCATTCTAAAACGCCGAGTGACTGATGAAAACAATGTCAGTTGGCACAGGGCAAATAATCTATATAACGCCGGAAGTGAACGAAGACTTCCTGAGGAAACAAAAAATGGGCTCCTCAGGTTCCAGACCTGGGACTGGAAATCAGGAACTGTTGCATTCCAAATGACACTGATAGACTGGAGTGGGTGGCTTTGATCATACGTCTCCATCTATGTCTATGCCCTATGTCATGTCTATTCGTATGTCATATGTCTATTCATATAGCTATGTCTGCGTGTCTATATGTGTCTACCTATGTCATCTATACCTATTTAACATATATGGTGGTCGATATATTCAACTATTATGTGTCAGGTACCAATGCTGGTGACCGGTCAAACACTGAGAACTCAATGTAATAGAATAGGCAGAGATGCTACACAATAATTATCAATATAATCAGGAAGATTTACTCATTAGGCACTTCAGACAGAGTGCAGAGGCCAGCGAGCTTTTCAAAAACCCAACAAAATATTTGAGTCTTCAATGAAAAACCTGAATTGTTGGCTCTAAAACATGAAATTAAAACCACCAAGTGAAAATTTGCAAAGATTTAAATAGATGTCTACAAACATAATATTATGTCAATGTCTATCATGGTGCATCGTTCATAAACTTTTTATTACACTTGAAGACAATTCGTGGATGAGATTTTGTTTGTTCCCCCAAATTCCTGAGTATGCACAATGTCGGCTAAGAAATTGTAGCTGACTTTAAATAAACAAGTGTAGTCCAATAATTTTGAAGCCCGTTGTAAAAATCTTCACAACAATTTTCATTGGCCAAATGTGTTATTTTAAAAGTAGGATTTGGGGGCACTTTTATGTTTGATATAATGTGGGGTGGGGTCTCCAAAAGAAAAAAAGTCTCAGCTGTGTGTACCAAGGGTAGATGTTAACATACATAAAAAAGGCTTCCTAAAGGATTGAAGTTTGAAACGTGATTAGGGGTTTCTCGACAAAAGGATAAGAAATACATACACCGGCAAAGACACCGCCATGCATCTTGGGGCATTAGTAACACCTTAACTGGGGGGGAAGGGTCAGGTACATACACTGGAAGGTAGAAAGAGGGACTGGAAAAGTATTAAGGACAAACAAACAGCACCTCAGGAGAAAAGGAACCAGCAAAGGATTCTAAACGAGAAAATGACGTGATCAAGATATACTTTTCTGTACAATATCTCTGGTGGCAACACGGACAGTAGATGGCGCAGGGATACCCATCCAGAGGCCATTGCAGTATAAGACTGTTAAAAGATGATGAGAGCCAAAGCTCTGGCTGGAAATGTCCAAATTCAAGAGATATTTCAGTTTGCGAAAGTGCTTCTTGGAGATAAAAAAGTTTTCTGCTCTGCACTAAGCCTTTGAGAGTAATTCAGAGAAAGAAGTATTGAGTGGGTCATTTTCTCTGAGACACAAGTTATTTTATAAAGTGGGCAAGTCCAATTCATGGCAACCATTAATGCATCCTTTTTCTTTTCAAAATGCAGTATGATTCTCTTTTGTTGAATCTAGCAGAAATCTGAGCGCCCACGATGTAAGCAACATTATTATCTTGCTAGGATTGGAGAAGAGAAGCAGGCGGCTAGCATATGGGTTTGGAACACGGCTCTGGCTTCTTGAAAACCCCTTTGCCTGTTCTTTGTGCTTGGATTGGCTTTTTTTCCTTCAGCAAGTTTACTCGCCATCCCTAAACAATGCTTTCAATGCGAACCCAGATTTCTATCCTCACTGCCCACTTTAGCCTCCTACCTCAAGCCCCTAATTATGCCAAGATTGGACCAGCCTGTATCAGGTGGGTTTACTTGCCCTTTAATCCACCAAATCCTCCAGTGGCATGAGTTTCAGGCTGGCTTTTTCTTCTCACCTGCTGCTGAATATCCTCATCTGTTAAATTTGCAACTCTATGGCTTTTTTTTTTTTTTTTTTTTTTCATTCTTAAGGTCCATGAACTTTCAAAGCCATATTATAAATTGTCTCAATTCTATTGTTTATAATCTAATAATATCTTAACGTATTTAATAAGATCATGACAAGCCCTGAAATTCATTACTCTTTCTACTCCTAGAGATGATAATAATAGAGGAAGGGAAATGTGATTTATGTATCATCAGGTATCCAAGAAACCTGCTTATGCTAAGAGAGGTGGTAAAGAGAGATTTTATTATCGCCTCTTAAAGAACATAGTGACTGAGCCAGAGAAAGGTTAACTAGCCTTGGTGACCCATTATTCGGTTTCCATGCCAAGATAAAATTCATGCTTCAAATCCATTTCCACACTTTCCTCACAAACTTTTTTTTTTCCCTTCAATAATCCCTTACCTCAACAGAAAACTAGCACAATTCTTATAAAGATATTTGTCTTATAAATTGGTGTTTGCCTCTGTGCTTTGGATATTTATTTTTGTTTTACTTAAATTGGTTTAAGTTTCATCCCCTGAAGATCATTGGTCTAACCGTCTCCATCACTCCAGAGGGGCAAGAAAAGGGAGACAGGAAATCAGTGGCTTTCTTCTCCTTACTGTTTCAGCTCCTGCCCCTTCTTTTCATCTCTAGGTTTTCCTCTTGTTAAATCTTGTGTCAATAAAGTAGAAAATGAAATACAGAAAGAGAAAGTGAACAGTGCATGAAGTTCCATAATGAGCCACTGAGTCCTAATGGCCTTATCTATAGTATTCTCTGGTTGGCTAAAAATTAAATAATAATAATAATAATAATAGTAATAACAACATATCTGAGGACATTTATTACCTAGTAGGTATTCGAGGATAGTTTTCTCCCTTTGGTGCACTCACTCCAACCAAAAATTTCAGTTCAGTTATTTTTCTAAATCCCAAATTATGTGTTATTGTAGTTATGCATAGATCATGCAATAAACCAATACATTTTTAAATCATTTATTTTGCACATCAGCCATCCCATAATTATATTCATTAAAATGGTCCTATCTGAACATCTATTCCATGCAACCTTCAGCTTGCTGAACATTTCTACATAACCTGGATCTATGGGCTTTGTTTGGCTTTCTTTGTTGAATTATCAGCAAATATAGAGAACTGCTTTTGTGCAGTTTTATTTGAATTTTGAAGGCAGGTAATTTACTAATCCTTCTTTTAGATGCTTCCTTTGTTCTTTCTGGAGATGTGTATTGACTGAATGTTTCAAGGGCTTCATTGTTTAAAGTCAATTAGGAAATAAAATTCCCTTTGATAAACTAACCTTGTTGACTTAGTCCTTTGCAGAATAAAATATCATCAGTGTGTAAAATATATGTTGATGGAGGTGATTGTACCTCTTGGTGAAACATGTAGCTGCCTGTCTTTATAAAAGCTGATATCTTAATAGGAGAGCATAACTTTGATTCTCTGTTATAACTTGAACCATCCAAAGATGCTAGGAATGGAGCCGAGAAAGGAGGAAGTTGATAAAGACATTAATAATGCATGTCTACAAACGCTCATTCTCAAAGACACTTCCTGTGCTGCGTCTACACTGAATGAACGATTTAGGTCCTTGGAATTATTTCTAAACACTCTCCAAGGCATCCTCTCCCCCAGGGACCTACACCTGGGCTCCACATGCATGCTCAGCTTCTCCCCTACTGTCTCATCTCCCACTTGGGACAGACTTTCACTGAACGAAAGCATGTCCTGGAGAAATAAAAGGGTACTACCAAAGAAGTAGGAGACAATGAGTTGTACCGCCATACTTCCCCATTTACTCTCACTTTCAGCAAACCACTGAAACTCTCAGGGCACCAGGTATCTCATATGTAAAGCAGAGATCATGTCTTTCCTTCCTAACATTAGATGATCCCTGAATTCTCTTTCAACTTTAAGAGTCATTTCAATATAAATATATAGAGTGGCATGGGAGTACACGTTTATTTATGTTATTAACATGCGTAAGGCCTCTGGGCCTATCTTCCCTATCTCAAAGAACTGTTATGAGAGTCACATGTTAAAATAATTAAAGCACTTGAAAGATCTATAAGATGATGATCTAAATGTAAGGGGGGAAATCTTATTATTGTAGAAAAGAACAACTAAGTATCTTAATGGCTAGTGTCTCTAAGGGTAGAAGCAAAGCTATTTCTGATCAGAGAAAATACCTTGAGAGGTTGCTTGTTGGAAGAGGATGAGGCATATGTTGGGAGAAATCAAGACAACAAAAGAAGCAGCTACACTCGAGAAGATTCCTGATAGCTAGAGCAGAATTGAATCAAAATATTGTGTCTGTCCAGTAGGGAAGAGAAAAGATAGAAAAGCTGAACATGATCAAACAGCATGAGGGACTTCAGAAGCCTCAGCTGAATTTATACTTTAAACTTTGGCTTGAGTGTAAATCCCTTACACCTATATGCTAGAAATCCTGCTTCACACACAAAATCCTGGTGTAAGTGTATATAGTAAAAATTATGGAAAATGGAGGTCTGTTTCTCAGTCCATGCATTATACTTAAATAATCAAGTTCACAAATAAGATATTCTCTAAACTGAAATAATTTAGAAACAGTAGACTCTCAGAACCACAGTAAAACATGAGAAAAGTTAGAACATGAAAACTTTACCATAGATGTTAAATTTACTTTGCATCATGGTCTGAATCTAACTTTTCTGGATATTAAGGGTAGGAGGGTAGGCGACCACTCCCAGCTGTTATCTGGACCATGATAACCGTGATGATGATGATGATGAGGAGGAGGAGGGAGAGGAGGAGGAGAGAAGAAGGAAGAAGAGGACTAGAAAGAGGATGGTGATGACAATGATTGGTATTTAAAAAGTTTGTATTTCCAGAGAAATTTAATGACATAGAAGGAGGAGAATCAATGACTCCTAAGTGAAAAAGGGGGATGCCAGTGAACAGACAAGCTTTGTAATCAAATATGGTTAAGAACTATGAGCCAAAAGGCAATGGGTAACTTATAATTGAAAGAAAAAGTTGGGACAGAGAGGAAGGAACAATCCAGAAAAGAAATGAGAGACCTTGAAGGAGATACTATGAGGTTAGACTACATCTTAACATGCACAACAAGTTCTCATAAAATTAGCATTCCTTTTTGAATCATAATTATTGTAACATTAAAGAAAATAATTGAAATGAATTAGTAGTCTTCTTCAATAAATGTCTTAGTTACTATTTCAACTAATAGAACAGATGCATTTCCAGAATGCATTTATAATCGCAAGATGAAAAGCAACATAAAATGAAGAGGACTAATATAATGAAGAAAAAAATAACTGGACTTAAAGTTCAAAATCTAAATTTAAACCCTGCTTCAGCTATTGACAATTATTTATTGAATTTCCATGTGCCTGAGTTTGTGTTATATGCCAGGGTATAAAAATGACTAACATCGTCTCCGGCCAGCAGAAACTCAGTCTACTCAAACAAACAGGAAAACAGATAACTTTATTACAGTATATAAATGCAACCTTAGAAATCTGAACTGTAAGTGCAGTGTGGCAAAAAGACACTCACCCAGAAGCTAGGCCTCCAGGGTTTAAGTGCTTTGGCTTCCGCATTTAATAATTGTGTGATTTGGAGTGATTTATGTAACCTCTCTGTGTCTCAGTTGTCCCACTTATAACATGGAAATATAGGATAGCTTCCTGGGGTTATTGCAAAAATTAAATAAACTGAACTCATAAAATAGTTAAAAGAGTCCCTGGAGCATTAAAAAGTTTGCATTGTCACCATCCTCTTCACTCATCAGCATCATCATCACCACCACCAAGCAAACACTAAATTGAAAGGAGCTAATGTAGTCTAGGAAAAAAATAAGAAAAGGCTCCACAAAGTAAATGGACTTAAAGTGATCTTTAAGGTAGATAAATGGAAACACGTATGCCAATCAGAACGACCTCCATGTTCAAAAATGAGAAATCAAGACAAGCTCTGTTGTATTGTGGAGTGTGTACAAGGTGAGACTGAAGAGGTAAGATGGAACAAAATTGTGAGAGACCACATGGGCCATGGTGTTGTTTAAGCAGGTGAATAACATCATAGGGTTTATTTATTTTAGGTTGATTATTCTAGTGGCTCCACAGAGAACCATAAAATCTCATTGAGTTCCAACAACAAAGGGATATTTTGCATCCTATCACATGTTGGGTACGAGTCAGCTGCAACTGGGTTCCATGTCCTCTTCATTCTGGCAGCCAGGCCAAATGAATGTCCCTCATTTGAGACATTCCTATTCTCTTGGTAGAGGGGAAAGGGAGACCATAGAACCACATGATGGCTCTTCAAATCTTCTGCTCTGCAGTGGCATGTCATTTCTGCACATGTTTCACTGTGCAAAGAAAATTATGTAGCTATGCTTGTTGTCAATGAGTTGAAGAAGTATAATCCCCCCAAAGGAAGGAGTGTCACAGATCAGGTGGCAAAACCTAGTCTCAATGGAGTGGGGAGCTATGAGTCTCCCCAGGGAAGGGACAAACAATATTTGAGAAAATTATCATCCCAATTATCTATTGCATATCACATCCCCTGATATAGTGGCTTAAAATTGCAGCAATCATTTATTATGCTTATGAATCTCAGGTAGTCAGACAGGGCTAGTTTAGAGTATACAAGATGACTGCATTTACTTTCCAGGATCTTTGGAAGGAATGGCTCTGAGGTTAGGCTCAGCTGGGCTCCTCTTCCTCTCTCTGTAATCTCAGAACTTCTCCATGTGTTTCTTCCAGCAGTGAAGTCAGACTTATTAGTGTCTTGGAGCTGCAGGAGACCAAGGTGGAAGCTGTCCGTCCTCTGAAGGTCATGTGCCCATTATACTTTATTGGTCAAAGGAATTGCAAGCCAAGCTGGATTCAGAGGGATGGAAAATTAACTCTACCTCTTGAGGATAAGAGAGTCAAAGAATCTGAAGCCATCCTCCGTATATGTAAAGGGTGGGAGGGTCAGAGTGAGGTGCTATCTCTGAGACAGTATGAGCAGGATATTCTGACCACCTAAATGTGTTATGGAAATAAAATCATAGAATCATGAAGACACACTATCAAAGAGAAAAGGCTAATTTCTGCAATGTTCAAGCATAAGGACTGAAAGGATATGCATCTCAAAAGTAGGAAATTATTTTATAAATTCTGAATTATCCATGAAATCAAAAGGAAGAAATTTTGATTAAGATGGTGATCACATCCAGGAGATTTATTTCAAGATGTTATTCGTGTCTGATGCTTGTAAAACTGCTACGGAAACACACACAAAAAAGCATATGTTAAATCAAAATAAACTTTATTTTAGAAAGTCATTTTAAGTATGTGGTGATATAATTAAGCCTTATTAATATGCTGTTTATTTAACAAATTAAAAATGCACAAGAAGCATGTCCCATTCATCTTAATTAGACAATATGCTTGTCACAATTATTTGCTTTATATTTTCATTTTCCATGAGCATTTTGAAGACATCCATTGATGCTATTAGAATCAACGTTCCTCTTGGTTTGTAGTTCTCTGATCTCAAAGCCATGGCTCTCTCGAGGCACTACCCAGCATTTCACCACCTGACCCTCTGCCAATGCCTGGCTGTTAGATCTTTCTTGGGCTGAGAACAGCTACAAAAAAATGGCTGTAGGATTTTAGTGTTCTCAACAGTGTTTTCTCTTTCCTTCTAGGCCTCAGATTTCAAAATATCCCCACTCCCAAATATTGCACACAGCTCTGGGTGTGAGATAATAGATACTGGCTTACATAGAATATCAAATTCTAGAGCTACAAGAGATTTTTAAGATTATTCCTTTCAATTATTTCCAAACTCAATCAATTCATTCACCACTTTCTCCACATTGCATCAACCACTGACAGCTATTTTTTTCTGTAAACTTATTTGCAGTTTTTACTCAATATATTTTTAAAAGAAAGTATAAACTGCTACTACAAATGGAAAACTAGTGGAATTTGTCAAAAATTGAAGGTGATAATACACATGAATACAACCAAAACAAAATAATATTGATAGATTCTACTAGTTGTTTTGGCTTGTCTGAAGCTCCGTGCTAAAAGTTCACTTACTTTGTTAGAAAAATAGATACCCAAGTTTGAAATTACCAGGATCTAACTAAAGTTTTCCCCCTGAACCAGAGGATTAAAATTTTAAAGATATAAACACTTCCTCCATGTCATCCAGTGGACAGAGCCTTTGTTATTACAAATCATTTTGTTATTTTTAGTGGCATGGAGCCATTGGTTGGTGAAATTTTTCTATTTCGTTTTGCTCATTGAAGACACACTTATTGAGTATATTTCTTGCCCAAATCTTGCTTTCTAATACCATTTCCAGTAAAAAGAACCACAGCTCCTTGGAAAAATAGTTGATTGTAAAACAGAGACAGGAAATATACAACAGAACTTGGTGAAGTTTGTAGTGCCTGAAAGTAAGGAAAGTCTGAAAAAACAAAATCAGACCACAATGATGGAAATGTGCCATAGGGACCCAGGAGCCAACCAAAAGAGTGACCAACGGTCAAAGCTAGAATAAAGTGAGCAAAAAATTAACGGAGTTTTAATTTATAGCCCAAAGTATAAAATAAATATCCATAAAAATGAATGATGGAATGAATGGGAATGAAGAGGTAAATCTCTCATGAAGAAGAATTACAAATAATTTGTGTAGATACTCCATCCTCAGGGAGGTGGAATATAACCTCCATTCCTTGAGTGTAGGCTGAGCACAGTGACTTTCATCCACAATATGGAAAGAAAGAAAACTACAATGTAGACACCTGGCAAACATGACCTCATCAACAGTGATCAAAGTCAACAGCAACAATGACAAGTCATGTTGATAGTAGGTACCCTTGATATCATGTGATGGAAATACCCACAAGCCCATTATGTATAATCATGAGGAAAACATCAGACAAATCCCAGTAGGAAGAATTCTACAAAACACATGACTAGTACCACTCAAAACTGTCTAGGTCCTCAACAGCAAGGAAAGTCTGAGACATGACAGCTAAATGCAATGCGGTATCCTGGATATGCACTTGGAAGAGAAGAAGGACGTTAGGTAAACACTAAGGAAATCTGAATAAAGTACTGGTTTTAGTTCACAATAATAATGAACCAGTGATGTATTGGTTCATTAGTTGTAGCACATGCCCATGCTAATGCAAGATTAATAATTGAGGAAACTGGGTCTGGGGTACATGGGTGGGGATTCTTTGTATTTGTATTATCACAATTTTTCTGTAAATCTAAAATGCTTCTAAAAAGAAAAGTTTGTTTTTAAAATACACATGTATTCACTCATTTAACACATATTGTTCTACTGTCTAATAGATGTCAAGGTACACTCTAGATGCAGGGGAAACTAACATGGCAATTGCCCGTACGGAAATAAGTGTGACACAAAATTTAAGTAACTCAGCCAAAAATCATATCATTGGGATGGAAGAATATTTGAAATTGCTTCCAGACCTATGATTTTGCCCTCAACTTTTGCAGCCCACTCCTGAGCTATTCAAAAGCATATTATTCCTGAGCTATTCATAAGCATATTCCTTGTTGAGTAATTTATGGCATGCAAGTGAATCTTTGAATCAATTAGCAAATATTTATTAAGAATATACTATGTCCCAAGGACTGAGCTACTCGATGAGGATTAAAAAAGGGAATCAATGGTCTCTTCCTCCTAAAATATACAATAATATTACATGTCAACCATAATTGAAGACATTTTTATTTAATTAAAAAATAAATTATATAAATATATAAAGACTAATATTTAAATCTTCAAAAAAAGTGGGGGGAGCAGAGGGGCATCGGTCTTTTCCTCCTCTAACGCATATGCTTTTTCTGTGACTGTAAAACAAGTATATATGTTTATGATTTAAAGATGATCCTCAAATTTAAAAGGTGGGGTGACAAAACAACAGCAGTCAAATAAAATGGAAAGGATTCAGAGGAAAAAAGAATTTGAACTAGGCTGCTGTGTTCGGTACAGTTGTTTCTCCAGAATAAGGATTATTCATTAAGGTGTTATAGTGTGGTGATTAAGGGCGTGAGCCTAAAGGCCAGACTGCCCGGGTTCCAATCCCAGTTATTCTACTGACAAGACGTGTGATCTTCGGCAACTTGTTTAGCCCATCTGCTTTCCTCATTTGTAAAATGGAGCAATAATGATATATTCCTGATAGGGTTGGCTTAAGGATCCCATGACATATATGCCAGAGTTCCAAAAGAAAAAAAGATGACCCACTCACCCTAGAAAAATTCAAGGGGAATTGTTATTTTATTATTATTCTTACCACCACATCTATGTTATCAATATTTGGTACAGTTTCCAACATTGGTAGGTGCTTAAAAAAAATTCAGGTAAGGAGTGACAGATGACAGATCCAAAAGCAGGGCAGAGATTGCCACAGTATCTTAAGGCAGTAAGAGTCATAGTCACATATATACAATTGATCGTAAATACATAATTGACAATGACATGTGTTTCAATGAGTTGCAATTTGAATGTTGAAAAATAGTGAGAAATGAAGTTGCATGGGTAGTTCCTGAATTCTTCAGAAAACAAAAATGGCATTATTAAATTATTAATATATACTGTTCCATGCAGAGGGACAAGTTAGGAAATTGTAAGCGATGTGTTCCCTCACAGTGCTGTGACTTTTAGTAAGTTCCTTTCTCCTCTGCATCTGTGATGGTTAATATTACGTCAACTTGACTGAGCCACAGGGTGTTTAGACATTTGGTCCAACATTATTCTGCATGTGCCTGTGAGGGTGTTTCTAGATGAGGTTAACCTTTGAATAGGGAGACTTGAGTAACGCAGATTGACAGCCCCCCACCAATGTGGGTGGGACCCATCCACTCAATGAAAGACCAGGATCCAACAAAAAGGATGAGTAAGAAGGAACCTCTCCTTCCTGATTGCTTAGTTGGGACATTGGTCTTTTCTGGCCTTTGGGCTCTGACTCAACATCAGCTTTTCTTGGGTCTCAAGCCTTGTGGCTTTTAGACTGGAACTTACAACTACTCTCCTAGCTCTCAGGCCTTCGGACTCAGACCAGAACTATACTACCTGCTGTCCTGGGTCTTTAGTATGCCAACTGCAGATCTTGGGACTTGTTCTCCATAATTCCAAAGGCCCATTCTTCATAACACATACACACACACACACACACACACACACACACACACACACACACACATTGCTCTATATTGAGACATATCCTATTGGTACGATTTCTCTGGAGAACCCTAATACAGAGCTAAAATGCCCTGATTTATAAAATAGGAATTACTAGAATTCAGTGAGGAAACTCTATGCAAAGTGGGTAGCACATAGTAGGCATTCAATGAATGTGTTTGTTCCTTCTGCACAGTTGAGGGATTGAAAGCACCGCCAGGAGAAATTAAACAAAAAGAGGGCTATCTTTCTAATAGACATCCTTCCTGCCTCCAGTCTTTAATAGAGTCCATTAATATCTATCAAACATTCCTAGGGATGGAAATATAAAGCTATCGTGGCTGTAGATGTGGCAGCCTAATGAGCCAGCATCTCCCAGTGAGGCAATAATTTACTCAAAGATCCCAAAGTGGCCAGCATGAGTTAAGACAGCTTTCCAAATTGACCAGATCTTGCACAAAGAGATTTCATTATTATGCTACCCTTTCTCTGTGATTTGTTCAACAAAGCTCTATTCAGGATAAACCAATGCACTATCTGCCCTCTAGGACCTTTCCTTCAGGGATTTTAATGCCAACTTCAATCCCCCCCGAAATTATGCAGTCAGCTGTCCTAGTTCCAGGCCAACGAACTTTTCCAAAACCACACTTTCTCAGAATAAGTCATGTATATCCATTTCTCTGGGAGGGGCCAGAGGCAGGATGACACTGGGCAATTTCTCAAGCTCCATTTCTCAGTAAAATGTCTCAATATTTGTGCACATAGGAGCTTTTTTATATTGGCCAATCTGTATTGGGTGATGATATGTCACTTCACAGTAATGAAAGGCCCAGCTGCAGAAGCCGTTTTCTGGAGTCCAGTGCTAATTCTGCAAGAGAGATATTTATGACCTTAACAATCATACCAGAAGGCTCTCTGTCACCCCTTCTGAGTCTGGACAGTGCTTGTGGACAGACTGGATTGCATTTTCTTCACCAGATTTGATGTTTAAACACATTAGAAAGTAGTTAGAAAGCCAAATGACTGAATAAAATGATATCAAGAAATGATCTAGTAGAAAGAACATTACCTTAGAAAGCAGAAACCTGAGTTATCGGACCCCTTCCAGTCCCAACCAGCAGTGTCACCTTGGGCGAGTCACTTAATCTTTCTGAGATGAAATAGTGTGACCTGAAAAATGGGTTAATAATATCATCCTAAGGCCGAGAGAAAGTAAGATTTCCTGAGGTTCCTTTCAGCTCAAGTATCTAAAATTGTGCTTTCTATTCTGCACAAAGGCAATCATTGATCAGCATCAGCGTATTAATACTTGATCAATTCCGTGTGCACAGTGTTTGTGATTTGACAAAGTATTTTTACGTAGGTAGCTTAATTCAGTACACACAGCATTCCTCAGGAAGGTTGGCAAAGCGAAATTATCCCTGTGATTTGACAAATGATAAAATTGAAGCTCAGAAATGATAAATCACTACCTAATATTGCTGTTCCATGAAAGTACGAAGCATACTGCTGCTTAAGTTCCTTGGAGATTTCTCTACTGTGGCAGTAGTCTCTCGTCTTCACCTCACTCAGGTCTCTCTGCTCAAAAGCCATCTTCTCAGAGAGCCTTTCTTCTCTTATCACCCCAAATAAGACAAAATTATTCTATCCCTTCACTTTGCCTTAGTCTTCTTCATAAAGCTTGGTATTTCACAAAAAAAAAACTCATCATGTGTTTGTTTTTTCATTGATGGGACTCGTACCTTCACTAAAAAGTAAATTCTACACAAGTAGAAACTTTATCAATTTTTGCTTATTCTTATGGTCCTAACACCTAGAATAGTGCCTGGTCAGTAGTAGATACTCCACAAATAATTGTTAGGAAATGAATGAACAAATGAGGTGAAACAGGGAAGCCACTAGAAACTTTGGTTTTTATCTTTCAAAAAAAAAAGAAAGGCGCCCCGTCTCCTAATGTTTAAGTTTCGATTCCTTTCCTAGGATATCTTGATTTTATTCTATCTTACATATACATTTTTATCTCTCTCAAGAAAAATTAGAGCTTATTTTAATCTTTTATGTCCTTAAATCATGGGGAAATATAATTCTATTTTTTTTTCTATTTCAGGATTCGTGGGAGTGGTCCTTCAGATAGAAAATAAAAATAAGAATCAGTGATATCCAAACCTGGCTGTCTATCAAATTCACTGGGGGACACTTTTAAAACTCTAAATTCATGAGTCCTAATTCTAATCATTGGGACTTCAGCAGAGCCAGACTCTCTACATTGCAAACATCCTCCAGTTGATTCCCATGCATAGCCCTTTTGGAGAACTAATGAGGTCTCTGAGAAAGATTCCTTTCTGTTCTGTGTGTAACATGTTAATTAAGCAAGGAACTTACTCTGAAATGAGAGAGAAAAATATACTAAACATAACAATACAGAGGAATGTCTACCTCAGTAATGGGATGTAAAAAGTTAGCTCGAAGGGAAAACCTGAAAGATGGCTAAAAGTTGACAAACAGAGAATGGAAAGAGGACAAAAAGAGTGTTGCACGAAGAAATAAGAGCAAAGATGTTGGTCCAGAGGGGAGATAGAGATCCAGCATTTAAGGAAGTAAAAATCTAGAAAACACAAACTGACAGATTTTATTAGGTTGGTGCAAAGGTAATAGCGGTTTTTGCAATTTTTAACCTTTTTTAAACCACAATTACTTTCACACCAACCTAATAAAAGTCTGAAGTGGTAGGAAATAAAGTTTGGAAGGCTGTACATAATATTTGCAATGAGCTTTTTAAAGGGAAACTCAACAAATATTTGTTGAATTCACCCAATATTTATGTTGTGCCTAACATAACTCATTCATTGTTCTAGGTATTGGAGATAGAGGAAAACAAAGACAGACCAGGGTCTGGAAACCTCAAAGCTAACGTGAATATTTGATTAGACAATAAAAACATGAAAAAGTATAATATGACCATACTTCAAGTGAGAGACTTAGGCTAAGTGAGGTTATGGAGAAAATAACTCATAAATGACCATGTAGCAGGAAGAATGGGGTTGGAATGGGACCCTTGCAGGGATCCCCTGACCTTTGGTCTGTCTGGGTGAGTAGCTGAATTCTAAGCCCCACTGTTTGAGGGATCTTGCACTGTTCATATTCTGCCTGCTTCAGTCCAAGGATTCCGATTCAGTGGATCTAGCTGAACTGTGTTTGAAATAAATAACACAGAAGAATTGAGACTGGGGCTGAGCCTATTTATCTTTGCATGAGAAACAAATCCTACACATTTGGAATGTTGTATAATTAAAATATTGATTTAAATAGAAGACATCTGAATGCTCTCTCTAAACCCCAATGATCATTCAACTAACTTTAAAATAATTGTGAAGGTGACAACAAAACAAAGGGCTTAAACTCAAGAGTAAACCTACATTTATCTTGTTTTATTTTATAATGAGGTGAACTTGTTTGGTATTCCCTTGAAAATCAGCTATCTGATAGCAACACACCTTTTGAATTATTGCATTAAGATCTTATAAATCTCTTCTCAACCTATCATGTGAATGATTCATAGATGTAGAATGAAAGGGCTGGCTTATAGCAAATGGAGGAAGTATCCATAATCCAAGTGGACATGGGCAGGAAGAATTAAATCACAGGAAGACAAACGGAAAAGACAACATCGGAATGGGTTAAGAGAGGTTAATCAAAATGTGTTCTCACTCCAGAAAAAAGTGAAAGTGTAGAATAATTGATAGCCTCAGGAGAAATGCAAAAGCTGTGGGTAAAGGAAAAAAAAAAAAAAAAGCACATTCCAGAAAGGGCATGTTAGGAAAAGTAAGAAAATCTGGATGCAATAGTTTTAAAAAAAAGGCCTTTGAGACAAAGGCAAAGTCATGTAACACAAGACTGTACTATACTTTGGGCATTTTAATTTTCTTCTCAATCACTCCAAGAGCTTTCTTGTCTCCCTTCCTCAAGTCTCTGTTTATCCATTTCCTATACTCAAACTACACTGGAATAACCTTGACCTTGTGACTTGATTTCTAAATGTATTTTCCAAGTAGGTCCATTTTCACCACTTAGAGAGGTTCATCTGCTTTTTGCCAGACAAGTTGTTTGATCACATATTTGGGATACAGGCAATATGAATTGTTGCGATCAAATGGAGCTTTTTACTAGAAATGAGTATGTAGTTGTTGACTGACTTCTAAGGAAATGCAGTGTCCTGTCTTCTTTGGGAACTAGATGAGAGGGTGGTTTTTACACCTATTTTTATGTTCTACTTCCAAGATGAGACCAGAAGATTCCATTCAATCCACAAAACAAATGCTCACACTGCAAAATAACATATGCAAAAATTGCATGCACATTTAAACCATGATAGCTACAAACAGACCCAAACTGAGCATTTTTTAAAAAATACGTTAATTTTAGATGATTTTGTAACTGAAATAGTAGCTACAGAAACATTATATTAGCGTATATGTTTTCAAAATTAAATTATTGCCTGGGTTCATTTTGTTCAATGGCTCTGGCAAAAGTCGTCTTAAATTTAGAGAAAGTAGCATGCTATAAAATGGATATAAAAGGTAAAATCAGACTCATCCATGATTTATAATTGTGAAGAACCATACCTAATCAGTACCAGATAGAGAAGCAGTTGAAGAGAAATACTAGTGTAATTAACGTATTTTTAGATCACTAGTCTGACTTCTGAATAAGATATCTAAATTGATAGTATTATTTGTGTATCACTAGACAAAACCACAATTCAAAGTATGGTGATATTGAAAAACTCCCTTACAGAAATTATCTAACAGAGCTATGGAAAGAAATAAAAATGCAAACATCAAATTTCAAGGTAGAAACTTTGATTCCAGCTTGCTTTCTCTATTACTCAATAAAGAGCCCAACTAAACTGTTTCTTTCCCCCCTAATCCTTAGCTATGTAGTTGGAATTGAAACTTCCAGTTTCTGGGTAGCTAAGATCTCCTGGCTTTCTATTCACTGAGTTATCTTGCCTCTCTACTTAATAAAGCCAATCCTGTCATTGGGAAACTTGATCCAAGTGGTTTAACTACCTAGGAAAGCACCCTAGTCACTTACCTTCTTAAAGAACCCTGTTTTAGCAAATCATTAGCAGAGACAAAGTTAGGTGGAAAATTTAATATCTATAATAATGGACCAAAGAATCAAAATCCCTATTTCTGCACGAGCTAAAGTTTGAAAGATTTGATCAGAAGATCTTAGAGAGAAATATGATATATAAAAGCAGGATAACATGATTGCTACATTTCAACTTCCTTCAAGATACTGATCCTTGATTATCCCAATGGTTTTCCCTTCAGTATCCATGGAATGGAAAGTAATTAACCTCCTCTGAGACAGTCAGTGAACTGATTTAATAATAATCATCTTTATTTCTCCTTTCAGGACATGCATTAAGAAGAAGTTTTAATGTGACAAAAAACTAAGATTATATATAACCAACTTTCATCAGAACTATAACAACATATTATTAGACTAACATTTTTAAAGGTATTTAATATTCCAAATTTTAATTGTAAGTGTAGTCAACTGAACTAATTTCCACAAGGACGAAAGCCCAGCATTTTGAAGGTCCTCAGATCTAAACTTCTTATTTCAGATACGAAGAATCTGGTGAGTTGTACAGCTAGTTAGCTGCAGAGGTGAGAGTAGAAATCAAAACAGCAGCCTTCCAGACCAGCACTTTTCCTACCCTTCTGCCTCCCTCAGCACCCTGTCCTTGTAAAATGACTTGAGCACAAAGTTGGGAAAGGCATGGTGATTTGCAGATGATCACCTGATGGCCATTGGTCATGGAGAACAGCGGTACTGAACAAAAGAAAGACATGTCCTTAATATCTTATGAAAGGAGACTCAGATATTAAATAAGATAATCCACACAGACAGAACGTTGCCTAAGAAACAGAAAGTCTGCCTACCACGCCATAAATGTAAACCATTAGGATCTCCATCATCATCACCATCATCATCATCTTCCACTTCACAACACCCTATTGATAAGGAGAATGGGCAGGTGGGAGTTTTACCAGCACTAAATAGAATATGGAATTCTTCACACTTTGAACCCATTTATTAGCAACCTCTCCTTGATGTCTTTGGCCAATATAAACACATGCTCACAAATCAATATCATATTGTTAGCTTCCTCACCAAATTATTTCCCAGGGTTGTTGTTAAAATAAAAGTTGGCAGAGTCAAAGATTTTTCCAAGAGAATGTGAAGTGAAGTGTGTCCCTGAAACCAGCCCTCCACCTGGAGCAGGACAAGGGAAGAGGGAACCAGACTCCTCAGAAGAGACGAGTCTGACTCCCATGCTCTCTTTGCATTATTGGCTCCTTTGTGTGAAAATGAAACCTAATTGTGACCCTTCAATATTGAAATAAAATTAGTTTGGATTTTACTCCTCAATCTTGAGAGAAAATTATGTGCCATTTTTAACTGTGCAAGACAAGTGCTGATTCATCTGTGGAGTGATAAGCAGTGTTATTTTTATGAACATATAACTAACTGTACGTAGGGCCTGCTCAGGGCTTCTTTTCTTGTAGGTCAACTTAGTATCCAAACCCTTGCTTACAGAAGCTTTGGCAGACATCTCACCGGCCACAATGCCAACACTGACAACTACTCATGTTGATTAAATCTCTTTAGCAACAATAAATATAGTCAATTATAATGGCATTTTTACTCATGTATCCCGTATCTGTGCCTAGTTATAATGAACCAAAACAAAAAGCTTAGAGAATTACCTTGTTTAGTTTAACCAGGATAGTTTTTAATCCTAAATAGATTATGTGCAATTGCATAACATCCCTAGAATACAGACAATATATTCATGTATTTTTTAATATATTAGTAAAGTTTAAAAATCACATAATGAATTAAATATTAAGATCACGTAGCTAATCTAGTTTCAGTGCTGTTTAAATGCCTCTGGCAAGGATTTAATTTCGATTTAATAAAAGAGTTATTATATTATTTATTTGATTATAAATATGCTAATGTAAATGCTATGCTATAAATACTTCTGCTAATTAAATACTAACTGACTTATGGAGGTTTATTTAGGTACAACTAGCAGTTTATTAAGATCTATGAGTTGAAACTCAATAACCATATTCTTAAAAATCTATTGATATTTAATAGGTAATAACCACATTATACTCAAGGCATTAACTTTAGATGTATTCTTTCTGTTGAATGTTAGTTTAAAACTACTTATCAGTAACATATTTACTAAGCTTTGATTGTTTAAGAGATATTCATCTTAATAAAAAAGGTTGTTATGCCCCAATAGATGTTCATAATATTTAATTAATATGTAATAACTCCTTCATTAAATCTAAATTAAATTCTTATTTGAAATACTCAATTTGAAGTGCAACTGAAAAGATTACTATAGAAAATCACACAGCTTACCCTGCATGGCTTTCACAAGCAAAGGTACAGATCCTCCTAACCACCTAAGATAGCCTTCTATATGACACTGAAGGATGTTTAGAGTATGTCTTAAGTTCATACATATAGCTCATAAAATGAGACAAGTTTTAAAGTAAGCAGCATTCCTATTGAGCCCAAATTTAAATATTGTTTTTAGCAATCACTAAATTCTACTGAGCTAGAAAGTAAACTAAATGAAATACTAAAGCCATTGATGTTCTTAGATAATACAAAACCAATTAAGGTGAAAGAGGAGCTGTATTCTTCATTTCTCTCTCCAGACTCTCCTTCCACCCTTCCCTCCCCAGCTCTATGACCCAGGAGGCTGACTCCTAAGGAATGTATCACCCGGATCCCTTGCCTTCCAGATTCCAGTTGGGTTTGATCAATGGGAAGCACCATCAGGAAAACGGTACAGAGAGGTTAGGGTCTTTATCCTTCCATGTCTTCTTGCTGAGCTGTGGTTTATCAGTAGTTATGTTTTTTTACATAAAGCCACAGATTCTATCTGACAGCCCTTCCTATAGCTCTAGTTCTCATTGTGTTCTGGCAACTCTTCCTTCTGTTTGCCATTCAAGTATGGGGAAAATAATGGTTTCATATATTTGCTAGTCCCACAGTGTTTCTCTGACTCTTGCTGGTTCCCTTAGCTCAGCCCATATCTTTGTAAATATTCTAATAATAAAATGATCTTCAGTTACTCCTTTTGAGTGTGCTATCTCCATCTGTTTTAGGACATGGACTAATATGCAGCTTAAAGAAACAAAATGAATAACAACTAAAACAGCAGTAACTAACCTTTATAAAACATTTTCACATGCACTGTTTCATTGGATTTTACCAGGTTTTATTTTTAGGCCATTTGTCAGGCAAATAAACCAAGGTTCATGTTTCTACACAAAAGCACATGGTTTAGTAAATGGAAAAGCCAGAAATCAAGCCCAGGTCTTCCAACATCATATCCTAAATATCTTCAATTATATGAAATAGCCAGAAAGATGAAGTCCTCTTCAGTTATAATCAATATTATACTAAAACAGTAGTTTGAAGACATAGAATCCTTTTTTCAAACAAAATTCCAAGAGTTTCAACAGATAGAACATATTTGGTTGAGCTAATCTTTGATAATCCCATTCAGACCATGTGGGGGTGACCCCATAACATCTTGCTCCTGGTATTGTCACATGTCCTAAGCCTGCCCAGTTAGAGAACTCTATCTCCCTGACCACCATGATTGGTTCACTGATAATCACATGATCCAAAGGTTCTCTTTCAGAGTCCTCTGAAAAGTGCTTCTTTGTCTGGGATCTGAAGCTGATAAGATAATGACATCTACCATTACCGTGTTTCCCTGAAAATAAGACTGGGTCTTATATTAAGTTTTACTCCAAAAGACGCATTAGGGCTTACGTTCAGGGGATGTCATCCTGAAAAATCATGCTAGGGCTTATTTTCTGGTTAGGTCATATTTTCGGGGAAACACAGTAGTTACATTAGCTGCCATACAGAGACAGCCAGCCTAAGAATAAAGGCAAATATAGAGGACACGTGCACCAAAAGAAGGGGATCAGTGGGTCCTACTAGCAGCCTTTGGCTCACAGACTAACCAAGACCAAAGACAATCCCATCCTTTGGAATTATCAAGTATGGGGGTTGATCAATTATCTTTCTGCTGAAATTAGCTTCAATTGGATTTCTATCATGTACAACCAATAAAACAGAAATCCAGCAAAGTTACATGGTTAATTTGCTACTGACTTGTTATCCAAAAGGCATAGTTGTCCCTGATATGGAGCATTAGCTGGAGATCCAATGATTTATTTCTAGATATTCTTAATGATTGTCAAATTGATCTTTGTACAGAATTAATACGATATAAAATTTTCCAAAATATACGTAACTTCCTGTTTTGTGATAAAGTATAAAGATCATTAAGACCTTCAACTGTGTAGCTGTTGCAAAACTCATTTTCCTGTTCTGAAATTTGATTCCTCAATGATCAATAAATTAATATCATCAATCTTGTCTTTTTCACAGGATTGTAAGGCTCAAATTGAGTTTAGAAATTTTTACAATTTGGAAAAGTTCTATATTGCACCAAGTGTAAGGTCAGCTGTCGGCAGTTTACCAAATGTCAATTTTAATTATTTTTTAAATATTTATATATATAAAAGAATATCAAATTATACATTTGGGACAGTATATTCAAAAGAAGATAATGTGTTTAAAAATAGGTGCCACGATTTGCTTCTTTCAGTTTGAACCCTGTAAGTTAATGTTCTTAAAACACTTTACAACCATTAAGTGATGAGACTTCTTAACAGCCCTCTGACACAGCGGTGTTATAAAGGGGAACCCTTCACTGCTATAATGTAGACCTGTATTTATTTTGTAGATTTTAAAAATTCACTTAGGGAGACTCCGAGCATTAAAAATCAATTTAAAATACAATTAAACTATTAGTGTATCCAAAAGAGACCAATAACAACATTAGGCTATGTCTATGCTTGTGCCAAATGAGTAGGGAGTACAGGCAAACATCCAGATACTTAGGACATAATGGCCTAAAACAACTACGGAACAGAAAAAGAATGGAGGACTTGAGTTTCCTTAACTGACTCTTCTCAATGAAATCCATGTACATATTATTCTAACTCCATGTGCCTAGATAAACCCAACATCTGGCTTTGTTTTCGTGTTTCTTTTTTATAGACCAAAAGCTCAATTGACAGGTCATAGGTAATAAACACATTATACTCAAGGTATTACAATTTAGACATCTTAGGTCTATTGATTTTTTTAAACTGATTATTAGTAACTTTATTGTTTTGCAACCAAAGTGTACTTCCATCTTGCAGCCTCATCTGTCCACCTGGTATAAAAACACAATCACCAACAAATTGTGGTTCCCCACCTCTCAACTTGAATCTCATAGTTGACCTAAGCATGAGTGAGTCCAAATATAAATTGCAACTTCCCATTCTACCATTCTGGCTCTGAGGGAAACCAAAACAAGCATCAGTGTTTTCTGGCTTTTGATGGCTTAAAAAATCTTCTCCTAATGACAAAAAATAAAATTGGTATATGCTTTTGATTACATATTCTACATATACAGGACCATGGCTAAAATATGTTATTCTGCCTATATCAATCATTAAGGAAGGGCAGAAAGAGAGCAAGACTTAAGTTACCTGGAAATAATGATGTGAGCACACTTTGCAAAGCCTACTAGTGACAGCCGTCACATCCTTCTACAGTTCATGATGTGGTATGTACATTGTCTAGTAGCATAAATAGAGTCAGGCCACTTTTACACCTACACAGAACATAACAAATATTAAGATTTTTGGGTAGGGCCCAGATCTCATATCTATAGGCATATAAAATCAATATATTACTTGGACAAAAAAAAAAGAAAAAGAAAAAAGAAAACACCCTCTGTTATTGTCTTTGCTCACCGCATAAGAGAGGAGAGTAGTGATCAGGTAGGTGTGCTCAGGTAGTGACCAGGTAGAGTAGTGACCAGGTATGGGTTCAGACTTCTTCAGTTCAAATCTTGGCCTCATGTCTCTAATCTTGTACTTAACTTCTTTGCATTCCATTTTTTCATATGTGGAGGTAATAACAGAACCTTGCTCATGGTAGAGTATTTAGATGTGTGCTTCAAATATCCTAACTGAACACCAATTATTAGCAATTACTAAGCACTGCATGAAACACTAACTCTGCTTAAAACCCCACCCTGACCCTTGTCCGGTTAGTGCCGACTCAGCTTTGATATTTATTTTTGCCACACACACCGCAGTCTGGAGTCTGCCTTCCTGTTTAATGCTTTCATATCACCCTGTATTTTTTTGAGATATTATTACTGCTTGTCATTGTATATTTGTGAGTTTTTAATAATCCTCCATTAGACTCTAAGTTCCACAAAGAAGAGACTATTTAGAAAAAAAGAGAGAGACTATATTTGTTCACAATTTTATCTGTAGTGCTTAGCAGTCTAGTACAAAGTAGGTCCTCAATAAACATTCGCTTAATGAATAAACGAATGATGAAAATATAGGTCTTAATTTTATTTATTCTTCACTTCTACATTTTTCACACTTTAAATAACCAATGCTAAAAAAGTATGGCCTCCCAGTATTCCATCATTTCTTATAATACCAGCTGTATTGCCTAAGTCATTGAATTATTTTTCATTAAGTTAGGCAAGATCATCTCTAAAATCAGCATTTTGTGAGACTTATAATACGACTAAGCAGATTGTAAGTGATGAATTAGCTAATAATGTTCCCAAACTAATTCTCTCTCTCTCTCTCTCTCTCTCTCTCTCTCTCTCTCTCTCTCTCTCTGTCTCACTCTCTCTCTCTCTCTGTCTTTCTCTCACTGTCTCTCTCTCTGTCTCTCTCTCTCTCTCTCTGTCTCTCTGTCTCTCTCTGTTTCTCTCTCTTTCCTTTTCCTATAGCAACATAATGGAACTAAAAGTTGTCCTTATATTGATACAAGTCCATCAATGATCATTTGTTTTATGTCCACTATGGCTGAAACACAATGGTAACGTATCCTATTTCTGAAGGTACTATAGCTGTTTTAATTGCCTTCTGTAGCATATAACCATGTAAAGACTCAATGACAAATAAATACATCTTGATATCAATTTAATAAATTGGTAGCCACAAACCAGGGCCAATTAAAGTGTTCTAGAATCAGAATTCCAAAGCGTTTATTGCCAAAGGAAATGAAACTACTTAGGAGCTCCACATGGAACGCACGGTGGAAATTACAAATGCAGTGGGAATATTGGAAGTGTCCACATCTGAGCAGAGTCATCACCATCTCCATGGAAACCATCCCCCACCCCCTTCTGGGAGAAAACAGCAGCTGTTCCACAGCACACGACCAAGAAAAATGTAAATCGGTCAGAAGTGGAAAACTCAAGATTCATTTAAAATTGTTAAGAGGATGAAATTTGGAGTAAAGGAGTGAGATTATGAGATTAAGAAAATGTTTTTGTTGTTCTTTGTTTGTTTGTTTGTTTGTTTGTTTTTTGCCTCCTGTACATTGTGAAGAGTGCCAGGGACGTAGAGGTACACAGTAGACAGAAATTCACGTCAAACATCATTACATCGCCATGCTGAAATAATACATTGCAGGGATTTTGCAAAGTAAAATTGCAAGGGCAGAATCATAGTTTTAAAGAAAGAAACCAGGGAAAATATGTTTGAGGGTTAGTTTTGAACAAGAGAGAAGAAAAAAGAAAGTTAAAGCATGCCATTAAATACCAGATAGAAAGAAATTTGGAAAAGGAAGGGAAATAAAAAAGAAGATTGTAGTCTATGGGCATAATCTATCAACTTGATTACTTCATATGTTTCTTCATGTGAGCTTTTATGTGCTTCTCATGGGTAAATGCTCTGCTACAAAGGTTTCATTGCTATGTAATACACACTACTCAAATAGGGAGTCCTACATGAAGGCCCTAGATAAATACAGGCAGCCAAGTCAGGCAATTTTGGTCATGTCAAGGAGGATGAAGAGCTGGGTGGTTAGGGGTCTGTTTGCATGAAGAAGGCAGGATTGTGATGTGAAAAACGTGGCCACTCAATAAGTGTTAGACTCTGAGAAAGGCCTCCTGTCCCATCAAATTTTCTCTCTTAATTTGGTGCTGAGATTCCTTTAGTCAACTGCACCAGGCACAATGAGGAAATGTAATGCAAGATTCTGCAATGGGGTGGAAAAGCAGAATGAGGAGGGAGGGAGGAGATGGAAAAGGTGGACAAGCAAAAGACGCAAACAGGGACAGAGTTTCTAATGCCTCCCCAGTTCCTGTTCCCAGTCCCATTCCAAGTTCCAGCTACATTCACACTCTCAAACCCAATAAAACACCCCTTTATCTTTATAGAGAATCCCCCCTTTTTACATAAGGTAGTCCAAATTGATTTCCATTACTGGCAGCCTAAGGGATAAATTATCATATCCCTATACCATATTATTCAATGTCTGGGGGTAAAAGGTATCTTTGACCTCCTTTGATCCAAACACAGACACAAACATTGTAACAGCTGGAAAAAGAGATCGGTTTTGGGGGAGAAAGATTCAAAATTCTAGACTTGTTTGAGAACAAGGCCGGTATCACAAGTAAGGAAGAATCTACTGGATTCATCAGAATGCGGAAAAGTACATATACTGCAAAATACCAACTTATCTCCTTTAATTTCCTCCCTATTCTGGTGGGAATAACTGTTTCTTCTTGGGACTTCCCCCAGTATTATGCCAAGATTCTAGGGTGAATTGCAGAGGCAAACTTTAGGTGGGCCATGGTAGTCTTCAGCCACTGACCCACTGTGTTATGGACGAAATGCATATTGGCCCTGTTCATGCGGCCTTTTTAAGTTTGTCACTGAGGTTCTTCCCTGCCTCTGCTGAGGTTCAAGCATGTGACAAGACCAAGAGCTTTAGGCCCAAGATATCAGCTATGTACCTCCAACTGTATGTCACATTCATAATGACAAGTTCCTTTTTAGAACGTTGTAACTGAGAATCAGTGTTTGAACTCTTCAAACAGCCACGGTGACACTAGATAACTCTAAAAGAAAGTTCTGCGTTTCTTAATTCTATTGATCAATTGACTTTTGTAATAGAATGGGAACACTGTCCCCATAGAAAATATCTGAGCCTCAAGGTATCATAAATCACACCTTGGGGTACAAAACAGCTTTAAAAGTACATATTTAAAAGAAAAATGTTGATTTCTTGATAAAATATTAATACTGTTACTCAAATTAAGTCACTATATACCGTGTTTCCCCGAAAATAAGACCTAGCTGGACCTTCAGCTCTAATGCATCTTTTGGAGCAAAAATTAATATAAGACCTGGTATATATTATATTATATTATATTATATTATATTATATTATATATTATACCTGGTCTTATATTAACATAATATAAGACTGGGTCTTACATTAATTTTTGCTCCAAAAGATGTATTAGAGCTGATGGTCTGGCTAGGTCTTATTTTGGGGTAAACAGAGTAGGAATGCAAAGCAGCCACAGCTATTGCTATGTTTAGCATGATGGCTTTAAGCTCTGATAGAAATGTAGCAATGATCACTCAGTGAAAACCACATAGTCAATAGCCAGGTTATTCAACGTTTTTCCAGCTCCTTCTCCAGTTTCTTGGTGTAGGCCTTGAAGAAAAAGAAAAGAGAGGCAAAAGAAGAAACAAAGGGCACTGGGCACAATTCCAGTTAAGAAACAGAAAGCAAATTCCTAAAAACATATGCCCACCTTGCTTGTCTTTCAAAACATCCGTTCCTCTCACCGATCACCTCCTGAGCCTCCTGTCTTGTCTCCCATCATTTTATCATTTTCTCTTGATGTGATATATAATTTAAAGTAAAAGAAGTTTGGGATGCGTATATTATTAAATACCATATTATAACGATGCTAATAAAATCTTTAACAGTATTCATACTATATAAAGACAAATTTTTACTTTTCCCATTTAACAAGTGATGCATACTGTTTCATTTACTTTAAATTAATTATGTAATAAAAAGCATGAAGTGTCAACAAATAAATTCAAAAATGATATATATTGTTTTCTGGTTGGAGAACTAATGGGTATGAAAATGTCGATTAAAATTTTACTATGCTTCATACCATCAAAACACAAGACAAAATACTTTTTGGTGACTTATAATTTGGAGGCCTTGAAAACTGCATTTTGAAGAATCAACTCATTTATTTTTTTAATTTATGCTTTTTTTTCTACATGATGGGACATAATGTTCCAGGTTGATTTTTGCCAGCAGTTTGCAATTAGCAGGCTGAGGATGTAAACACTTTTTACTCCAATACCTCAAAAGCCAATGGGATTCAACTGTCACTACCTCTTTAAATACCAGGTAGGTCATAAAAGAATATCTTAATAAATGCAAAGATATGTCATGTTTCTGGAAGACGTAACATTGTAAAGATATTAATTTCCCTCACATTAAACCAGCAATTCAGTTAAATACCTATCAAGATCCCAACAAATTTTTTTGTAGGACTTGATAAGGTAATTCTAACTATTTCTAGAAGAGAAAATATGTAAGAAGTGCCGGGAAAGTTTTTAAAAGGTATATTAACGATGAGGTTTTATTACCAGATAGCAAGATATTATACACTAATAGTAATTAAAATAGTTTGTAAGATATTGGTGTGAGGATAGAGGAATAGATCAAGGAAAAATTATAGATAGTCTAAAAACAGACCAATATTCATATATGATTGTGCTGTATTAACCTTGATATATTTCAAATTTAGTGGGTACGGTATAAACAATTAAATAATGTTGAAGTAATTAGATAGCTAATTCCAAAACAAATAAATAAATTGTATCCTACTTAGCATAGGTCATGAAAATACTATAAGAAATAAAAACCTAAATCAAATTTTGAAAAAAGAAATTAGGCAAAAATATCTTAGCAAGAGACTACATTTATGACTTTGGGATAGGAAAATCTTAAGGTGCAAATACAAGTGACAGAAAGTAGTAGGGAAAGAGGTAAATTTTAATTCATTAAAATTTTTGTGTGATTAAAGACGATCATGAGAAGAGTCAAAATAAAACATACACAAAAAATATTAGCCACATATGTAACAAATAATGTAATAGAATCAGCTTTTAAAGTAAAACCAAATAACCCAATACAAAAATGAGCAAAATATTTTAACAAAAAAATTATAAACCACGAAATATACATGATCAAAAAACAGAGAAAACTGGCTAACACTAGAATAATTAGGGAAAAAAATGTTAGACTAAAGATATATACAAGGTTTGACAATTAAGTTTGCGAACTCATCCTAGAAAAAGTGCTACATATCTCATTGCTGAATATCTCTATGGTCACCTTCAAAGTACTCCCCTTGGGAAGCTATGCACCGATGCCAGCGCCTCGTCCACCCTTCAAAGCAATTTTGGAACTCTTTTTCTGGAATGGCCATCAGGGCTGTCATCATATTACCTTTGATGTTCTGAATGTCTTCCTTTCAAAATTTCTTTTCAATATATCTTCCTTTCAATATTTCCTTTATCTTTGGGTAAAGAAAGAAGTCATTGGGGGACAGATCAGGTGAGTAGGGAGGATGTCCCAATACAGTTATTTGTTTACTGGCTAAAAACTACCTCACAGACAGTGCTGTGTGAGCTGGTGCATTGTCATGATGCAAGAGCCATGAGTTGGTGAAAAGTTCAGATTGTCTAACTTTTTCACGCAACATTTTCAGCACTTCCAAATGGTAAAATTGGTTAACTGTTTGTCCAGTTGATACAAATTCATAATGAATAATCTCTCTGATATCAAAAAAGGTTAGCGACATCATTGCAACAAGTTTGCGAACTTAATTGCCACACCTCATATTCATCCATCAACCGGTAAAAACAAAAAATAATTGTTAATATCTAATGTTGATTAGAATGTTGAGAACAAACATTTTCATTATTGAGATTCTGAGGATTTAGGGAAGGAAATTTTTTTTTTTAATTTATTGGGGGTGACAATTGTTAGTAAAATTACATAGATTTCAGGTGTACAATTCTGTATTACATCATCTATAAATCCCGAAGGAAATTTGACAATATCTTATTTTGAAAATGTATAAAATGCATTTCCTTTTGATCAGCAATTCATTTTTAAGAAGCTGTTATACAGATATATTAGTATATTAAAAATGTTAAGACAATAAATAAATTATTGTTAAAAATTACAAAATACATTTTACTCAAGTCAATGTGTGTGTTATGTGTGTACAGCTAGATTCTTGAGATCTATCCTGCCCCTTCTGATCTTTCAGGATGGTATCCAAGATTTTCATTTAAAAAATATTTCTCAGTTATTCCTATATACTCACACTTACAAATTACTGGAGCTAAGACAAAAAGAAGAAGAATTCTTGGCATCTACATTGTTTATTCATTCAGAAATATTTATCGAATGCTTATTATGTGCCTGCTCTAGCCTCTGGAAATACAGTGGTGAACAAAATAACATCGGTGACTTAATGGAGTTTTAATTTTATTGGGAAAGAAAGAAAACAATCAAATAAACTTATTGCAAAATATTCTCAAACCTAAACGTAGATTTTTGTTTTCTTAATAATGCAAGAAATACAGCTACTTTTTTTTAAGATACTAAATGTTTTTGCATGATAAAGGTATTTTTCATACATATATATACAAATATATGGTAGCAATCATATTTATGACTACTATGAACATTTAATTACATATGTTTATACATTTTAATTGATTCCCAAAATTATAATTGTTTAAACAAAGGGTTCATAAAGAATACTATTTAAATACAAATTAATAAATATGAAAGTTAAAAATTCATAAGATGATCTACCAAGGTCATTTATTTGATGAAAATTCTTCTATGAAATATCATTACATTCTTAAAACATTAAGTTAAAGATTCAATGTGCAAATTCATTATTATTTTTAAAAACCCAACAATATAAAAGTATACTGATTAAAAAGCAAATATAGTGCTTAGTCCTTCTTGCCCCTCTTATCCTTCCTCTGCAACTCAGATAAACATTGACTATTGGGAGTTATTTCCAGACTTTTTTACACACACACACACACACACACACACACATACACACACACATACACACACACACACACACAAAATGCAACCCATGGATAGATTAGCCTTTGGAAAATACCAAAGGCCTGCAGGATCTGAGGGTCTTATAACATATCTCTTTTCTGTTTGTATTCTGTCAGCCTCTGATTTATTATATTTTCTTATTCTGAATACTTTAATACAGTAGGCACTGTGTAAAAACCTCCATTAAGTGAACTCAGTAAGTTCTACTTAGTAACTCCAAAAATAGTATTATGGAAAAAAATAAAAATTAAAAAAAAAAAAAAAAAAAAAAAATATATATATATATATATATATTATCTTATTTAAAAGCTCCTAGTTTCATGTAGACAATCTAAATTGGCCCTCAAATGAGCTGTCTAGGACTTTAATAGAAGAAAGTGATGGTAAGCATGCTTCAGCGAAACACATGAACAAGACAGATAAGATCCTCAGTCCAAAAACTCAGTGAAAAAACTCTTGACTGAAAGTGAGTGGAAGTGACAGCAGTAAATAAGGAAGCTATAGGAGACTCATTGGAAGAGCAGAGTTGGTTTCTCCAGAAGAGGGGGCCAATAACCTACTATAAACAAAACATTTGCGTCCCCCCAAAATTCAGTTAAGACCCTAATCCTTAATATGATGACACAGTAATCCCCCCTTGTGCTTAACTGCAGATAGTACCAAACCCTGTATATACTATGTTTTTTCTTACAATACATACCTATGATAAAGTTTAGTTTATAAATTAAGCTCAGTAAGAGATTAACAAGAATAACTAATAATAAAATAGAACAATTATAACAATATACTGTAATAAAATTAATGTGGATATGGTCTCTCTCTCTCTCTTAAAGACCAGTCTGACAACTGAGACAGCTATTAAGTGACTAATGGACGGATAGCATATACAGTGTGGATACAGTGGACCAAGGGATGATTCCTATCCTGGGCAGGATGGAGCAGGGTGGTGTGAGATTTCATCACACTCATCAGAACGACATGCAATTAAAACTTGTAAACTGTTGATTTCTGGAATTTTCCATTTAATATTTTCTGACTGTAGTTGACAATGGAAAGTGAAACCACGGATAAGGGGGAAGAAGACTGTATTTGGAGATTGGGCCTTTGAGAGGTATTAGGTCATGAGGATGGAGCCCTCATGGACGGGATGAGTCTGCTCTTACATGAAGACACATGAGAGAGCTTCTTTCTCTCTCCCCACTATGTGAGGAAACGGCAAGAAGGTGTCCCTCTACAAACCAGGAAGCTGAGTGACTGGTGTCTTGACTTTGGATCTCCCAGTCTCCAGAGCTGTGAACCTCAATTTCTGTTTAAACCACCCAGGCTATGGTATTTTTGTTACAGCAGCCTGAACTGACTAAAACAAGCCCAAGTGACCAGATCTGAAGAAATATTGGTCTAAGGTAGCTGATTAGAGCTTGAGAGAGAGGCAGTGGCTTCAGGTAATGCATAAGCACTGGAGATCAGCAGCTTTTTGACACACAAGGGCAATGGACAGTTTATTAGAGAAAAACCTGTATCTAAATTCCTATTAATAATGGAAAGTTTAGGTTTATATTTCTCAACTGATTCACTGTGCAATGTAAATAATTCTGAGCTCATAAATATTCTACTTCTCATATATATATATATATATATATATATATATATATATATATATATATATATATATATATCCTGTAGAATCTTCCTCATGCCTCATATATTCAATAAAACACAACTTCCAGATAATCTAATGGGTTACAGTGCCTTTCGCAAAGAGATCAATATATACTGAGTTTCCTCCTGTCAGAAAAGCTTCAAAAGATGTAATAGTCCTCCAATATAAAACACAAATATGGATGAGTTGCATTAGAATAAAGGTCTAATGACAAAGTGGTGAATTTTAATCCACCCTCAAAATGGAATTTACTCTCATAATATAAAGTAACAAGACATCCTTTATAAATTTCTCTTTAGATCTTCCATTTACCCATGATCAATGTCAAGTAGCAATTTCCTGTAAGTTTTTATTTCTGAAGGAGAACAACATAGTACTTTTTACACACTATAATTTTAGACACTATAATACTGAATAGAGCTCTTGATTAAACTTTACAATTCTATTCATAAATTTAACATTTTTGGAAGTCAGCATTTATGGTTTTCAGAATAACAGGTTAAATTAGGTAACAAGAACCACTAAGCTGATACAGTTTACTATGTATAACATGTATTAATTATTTCATACATATGAGCACATGTGTGTGTATATATATGTGTGTGTATATATATATATACATACTTCTTATATATATATATGTTTATGTAAAGATGTATATAGTCATTTCAGGAAATATTATAGAAGACATTATAGATAATAGACATATATATGTATATACATATATATCTATACATACAATACATATATATGTATATATACACATATCACACAATATGTACTGTGTAAATATGAGTAGATAAGAAAGAAGATATAAATATACACACATAATTTATGCATTGCAATGTATTGTAATGAACATGTAATTTATGCATATGCAATGCATAATATATATTCAGGGACAGGGAGGCCCTGGATCCTTTATTTTACTGAGAAGCAAGTGAGACCCAAAGAAAATAAATGGCTTAATCAAGGTTATAGTGGTGAGAAAAAAGTAAAAACCCAAGCGTCGTGATTTCAGCCCAGTGTTTTTCCCACTTATTACTCTGACTTTACATCTCGAGTTTCAGAAATGGAGAGTGAACTACAGATGCTGCCTTGTATCCCAGCTTTCCGGTGACTTGTCTGCAGAGATTTGTCTTCTCTGAAATGTGGATTCATCTAAGGCTCTGTTTTGGAAGTACCAGTTGCCATTCTAAAGCAACTTACGGATCATGCAGACAGCCAGCCTCTCATAAATCATGTAAAGTACCTGAAAATATGATTTATGAGCTAAGTTATGGGAAATGGGGTCCTTTAATATTCTTAACCCTTCAGGATGCTGTTACCTGTCACAGAATGTTTTTCCTTGAGTCAATGGAAGGTGTGTCTGAATGTTTTCATCCCCAACTGCCCTTACCTCCACCCCCAGCTAACACTGACTTTTCCCCTTTCACCTTCATCCATAAGGAACGTTCAGCTTCTTTAAGTCATTAACTGTGTGTGAATTTTTGATTCAAAAGCTTACTCCACTGTGGCTATTACAGAATGCGTTCCTGAGGCCTTGCTGCACATGGTAATTAAAGAACTGCACTTAATAGCATCTTACTGTAGAATTGAAAGAGCAAGAAAACAGTCCATGAAAGATCCTAGGAAACCCAAGATGAAACTAATTTAAACCATATGCCTTGTTGCAGAGGAATATGGAAAAAACGTCTGTAATATGCAGTAAATGAGGCCCATAACTCATTGGGGCCTCCAATGAGTTATGTGTTAAATTCATATTTCACAACATGGTCATGCAGCTTTTTAAATCTCCCTGTCCATTAACCCTTTTCTTTGTGTGGAAGAGTTTATAAGAACAAAATGGCTCTGTGTGCATCAATATATTTACATATGCAAATAGAAATCATATACCAATAGTGGTTTTTTTTTCACCTCCTCCCCATGGCTCAATATATTATCGCTTCACCAAACCAACAAATTAAAAACAATTTCCAATTTCTTCCACAAATATCTCATGGCTAAATGTTATTAATGCATTTGTCGGAAAGGCACAAATTCAAACATTGCTCAGTTAGGGAAGAAGACTATACAGTGCTGATTGTTTGCAATCAGTTTCAGTAATGTATATTTTCTTCACGAGGTGAAAGTTTATCTCACCATAGAACAACAGTTATAATTTTTCTTCTACCATTCATCAGCTCTGATATTTCAGAGCCTCATATCATTGCTTTCTGGAGCTACAGAGTAAGCAAGCTGTTGACTATTTTGCTTTTAGCACACGCCTTAAAAAAAAAAAAAAGAAAGAAATGTTTGCCTGCACATTATGGGTTTATCTTCTGTCTGTGAGAGACCCTAATAAATCACATTTGCTTTCAGCTATCATAGATTATTAGGCTTTTATAATCATGAAATAAAGCCAATAGACTATTGCTATTTTCAGAAGATTGAAAATCACTAGGTATTTTCCTCTTTGTATGAGCATGTGATTCCCTCATTTTTCAGGAGGGTAGTGTTACAGTTAGACTCTGTCAGCATATTTGCTTGTACAACAATAATGCTTTCAACAAACTGTGGCCCAGAGGGTGGGAGAGAGAGTGAGCACAGGAAACAGGGACTTCCTGAATCGCAGGGCTTTTGTCAGACTCTGCCGTCCTTAAGTTAAAAGCCTGAAGTTTATTCCACAATGTGAACCGCTCAAATTGTTCTCTTTCGCCCTTTCTCTTTTCATAGACAATAATTGCTGATAATCTTTTGTAGAACACTGCTTTGAGATCATTTCAGTTTTAAGAGAGTACATGAAGGCCATCAAACAGAATGAAACCCCTAAAGGAGATTTATGTGAATTCTTTCTCAACACAATTACTGCAATTAGATACACGTATACCTTTGTGTCCTTAATATTATAATTTTCATGGGGCAATGATTGGAAGGAGTTCCTTACTAGAAATAGATCTAAAACACAGGGTTTTGATGACATTTTCAACTAAACTAATTGTGTGAGCTGGGAACAAGGTAATGAGGACAGATGTCAAGGTCAATGTAATTACTAATTTCTGAATCTGGGTTACTATTTCCAAGGGCCTCGCAAATACCTTACAACGTATAACTGCCACTAATGGAAAATTCAGCTTTGGTTTTCTGCTATGGATGTAATGGTTGTGTTTTCCCAATTGTGTCCCAAAGTGAACTGTATTTGACAAAGGAACAAAACCAAATCTACTTTCTTGTTGATTCTTCATCATATCGAAAGATGCAGATGTGAACAACAAAAGAAAAACTTGGCGTGATCACTGGAAATGTGCGCATTCCAAAATGCAGCTCATAAAAATCGTATTATTCCCTTTGAGAACAGACAGGCATAAGAGGGGACAAATTCAAGGAGGAACTGTTGGGATTGGGTTATTTTCATTTCTAATAGCTGTGACATTATTAGATAGCTATTTTCTTGGATCTTTTTCCCCTATCTGCCACAGACTGCCTGCACATCTTGTGTCCTAATGGCTCTGACAGGACCTTATTCCAAAAGACATTCACTTCCAGGTCTTTATGCCCAAGTTGCTGGATGATTACCATGTTCAAAGTGATATAAGAGAGTTTCATATACAGTGTTTTAGAACTCTAGTGGCCTCGCTTGGCTAGGATAAATCAACAAAGGTAGAGAGATGCTGATTAAAAGGCAGGCTTCAAGAGAAAATTATTTCAAAGCCAAAATTAATAGAAACCACTCAGCTAAACAGATTTAGGGGCTTAGGGGTGGGTGGGGGACTGGCATGGAAAAATACAGGAGAAGAACAACACTCTCTCTCTCTCTCTCTCTCTCTCTCTCTCTCTCTCTCTCTCACACACACACACACACACACACATACACACACACACACACACAAAGAATTATTCAACAATAATGCATACTTCCCCTTATATTTATGTTATAGAAAGCCTCTTTTTATTCACTGCTTGTATAAAAGTCTTCTATTCATCACAATATTTCAGTATTCCATAGGGAGTGTGGATGGCAAGCTCTCTGAGTTGTGATTGTCCAACAGGTTTCTGGAATTCATTGGCTAATTCAGAAAGTCATCTCCTGCCTTAGGCTTCACTGACTCTTTGTCTGTATAGTATTCCATTGACAAGCTCCCGCTGTCTGTCCTGACTTACTCCACTCTGACACTGAGCCTTGCCTCATGCCAGTTGCTGAGTTCCACAATGAACTCTTTCCCTTGTGGAACCAAATATTTAAAATACTGATTACAAAACATGTCTTAAATTCAACCAAAAGAAAAGAAAAAGAAAAAGAAAGAGAGGAAAAAAAGTAAGGAAAGCTTTCCATCTTCCCCTTCCCCATATACTGACAGCTTGTGTCTCTCTATTTTTCATCCAAATAAGCAGAGCTTGTAAATCTTGTCCAGAAGACCCCGACTGAAAGAATTAATCAAAGTGTTGTTTATGAGCTGCTCAGAGCAGATTAAATGTTGTGTCGACAACACAATTTGCAAATTATCTATCAATATCAACAGACCCACACCAATGAGCAAAGCCAATTGGATACCTTTGGACGCAAGAGGACCATGTATTTCCTAGTCTTGCTTCCAAAACTGAGTCCTTGTGAATGAGTTGTATCCAATATTATTTGCAATCTCATTACTGTAGATGAGTCCCTTTCATGATTCATTTTGGACAATGCCTATTTGATTTCAGCCACATACAAGTCAAATTTCCTATATAATCTGACCACAACTTTTCTTCCCGGCCCCACTGGTCTCCTCCACTCCAAAAAGGCCATACTGGTTTCCTCCACTCCCAAAACTCTATATTCCAATGCACCACCAGATATCCATATCTGAGGCAGCTAGCCTCCAAAATGATTTCAATCTTCTGGTATTCACACTCTTCATACCACTGTGTGTGTTCCCTCACCTGTAACAAAGTCAGTCCATGTGACCAATAGAATAGCACCGAAGTGGTGGCATGTCACTTGTGACACTTTTTGTTGTATCTGTAATTTGTTCCTGTATACTTCTGAGTAATAATTCATCACATTGCTAAACTACAATTGGTTTATACATTTACCTATTGATGAATATTAGAGTAGTTTACAATTTTGACAACCGCAAATAAAACTACTGTGAGCATATATGCAAATGTCTTTTTATGAGCACATGTCTTCAATTATCTTAAATAAATACCTAAATGTATAATTGGTCACAGGGTAACTTTGTTTGTTTTCTAAAAATTGAAAAAATACTGTTTTTCATTTCTCCAGTACTATTTTACAAAATCATTAACAAGTATGAGGTCAGATAATTAATTTTGTGAACTTGTTGCAATAATGTGCTTACCTTTTTTGATATCAGAGGGATTATTCACTATAAATTTGTACCAACTGGACAAACAGTTAACCAAGTTTACTACTTGGAAGTGCTGAAGATGCTGCATGAAAAATTTAGACGACCTGAGCTTTTTGCCAACAATTCATGGCTCTTGCATCATGACAATGCACCAGCTCACATGGCACTGTCTGTGAGGAAGTTTTTAGCCAATCAACAAATAATTGTATTGGGACACCCTCCCTACTCACCTGATCTGGCCCCCAGTGACTTCTTTCTTTACCCAAAGATAAAGGGAATATTGAAAGGGAGACATTTTGATGACATTCAGGACATCAAGAGTAATACGACAACAGCTCTGATAGCCATTCCAGAAAAAGAGTTCCAAAATTGCTTTGAAGGATGGACTAGGCGCTGGTGTCAGTGCATAGCTTCCCAAGGGGAGTACTTCAAAGGTGACCATAGTGACATTCAGCAATGTGGTATGTAGCACTTTTTCTAGGATGAGTTCGCGAAGTTAATTGTCTGACCTTATATGAGAATTACTTGTTATTTTGATTCGTGATCTTGCCAACACTAGGTATTCTTCATCTTTTTAAAATTTCAGTCATTCTAATGGGTCTGAAATGTTATTTCATAATAGTTTAGTTTGCATTTTTCTGATACCTAATAATGTCCAGCAACTTTTCATGAATGTATTGGCTGTTTGTACAACTCCATTTGTGAAGTGGTCATTCAAATCCTTTACCCATTTTTAACTGATTTGCTAGCTTCTCATTACTGAGTTGTGAAAAAAAAGAAAAAAACAAACAAACAAACAAAAAAATCTATATATATAGTGCCAAACAAAAGTACACATTTTAAGAGATGCTATTATGTTTCCCCAAAAATAAGACCTAGCCGGACAATCAGCTCTTATGCATCTTTTGATCAAAAATTAATATAAGACCTAGTCTTATTTTACTATAAGACTGGGTATAATATAATATAATATAATATAATATAATATAATATAATATAATATAATATAATATAATACAATACAATGTAATACTGGCTCTTATATTAATTTTTGCTCCAAAAGACGCATTAGAGCTGATTGTACGGCTAGGTCTTATTTTCAGGGAAACACAGTATCTATGTATCACTTTCCAAAGTTGAATTGAATTACTGTAGCAATGTGTAATATGATGTTCACTCAAAAAATGGAGTTAATCAAATGAATGCTAGCATCATTCATTGTACTACAATTTTAATACCATTTTTCTTCCTTTCTTAAAATGTGTGTACATTTTTTGGCACCATATATGTCATATATACATATATATGTGCATATATGTGATACACACACATACACACACACACACACACACACACACACACACACACACGTTCTTTGTAATTTTATTCTGTGTATATACACCCAGAACAAAGTTAGGAACTCATGGGGAACTCCTATCCCACAGAATTCTGGATTTACCTATTAAAAAGAGCTTCTTGACCTCCAGTGCCCCGTCCTGAAGATTCCAGCTTCTCCAGGAGCTCCATACTTAAATCTTGGCTTCTTCAGCTCTTCAGGAACTGTTATTTTCCCCTTGGATTCTAGCTCCTTTAACCACAGATGGGAATTTGCCCCAAGCAGAAAACCAGAGCAATCATGGGGCTCCCCGTATAAATTTCCATTCTTTCAGGGATTGTCTTTTGCTGCCTGTTATCTAAAGCCTCAAACCCAATGATTCATTGTTTTTCTAGTTTTATGGTTTTCTTGGTTGATTATGATATAATGGTCTAGTGTAATATTCCATTATATTAATAGAGTTTTCTTTATAGTTTTTAAGTAAAGAAATTTCAAAGCAGATTATTCATGCTTGCGAACAAAGTTAATTAGCCTGTGTTATAACCCAAACAGGTCTGGGCTTGGAAATCAACATAATGATTCTGCCTATTCAGTGTGATGTAGATTTGCCAAAATGTTTGTCTCTAAACATTCCTTTATCCACCAATTATGAGGTCTCCTGATATTTTTTTTTCTTGGTCAAAAATTCCCATTAGACTAATTTCTTTCAATGTTACAATAAATATAGGGACATATCCTGCAATAGACACCAGTTAACATTCAGTTTGGCACATATTTTAGAAGTTGCCCAAATATGTGTTACAGAAATAGAGTTTCATAAGCTAAGGAATCAGAGTTAAGAGAGAGGACTATTTATCAAAAGCTCAGTTTTCTAATGTTTAAAGTGTGCTAGAACTCTTTGTGGATCGCTAAATTCTGTTTGAAAAAATGTTTATTTCATTATAAGGTACTGATTAAAAAATGCTTCTTACTTGTATTTGGGAGGAAAAGGTAAAGCAAAGGGAAAAGGGCAGAAGAAATATTTTCTATGGCTTTTACCCGTTATCAAAAATTAATTTATCAGAATATTAATTAGCACAGAAAATCTGATTCTGAGGAAACAAAATTCAATCTTGTTCCATTGAAATATGAAAAAAGGCATTTATGACATCCAAACAACTAACTACATTAGGAAGTGTCACAGATGGAAAGAGATATATAATAAATTTAGGAGCTTGCAGTAGGGGCAATGAAGATAAATTACATTCAAGTAGCCCTGATTTTCAACAGCTCACTCTGATGAAATATTCATTTTCACCTTCACCAAATGAGCAATTAATAGATAATATCAATATATAAGCTGCCATCAAATGCCAAGCAAAATACTAGTATTTTATATGGATTATTGCATATGGTTGGTACAATTTATACCCATTATACAGAATAAGAAATGAAAGCTTAACAACTGTGGTGGACAGACTTTAAGGTGGCACTTCTGTTGCCTGCTTCCTGGTATCCATGCCTTGTATAATTTCCTTCTTTTCTGGGTGAGATCGTTGACTTACTTTTAACCAAAGAATACGTCAAAGGTGATGAATTAGTCCTGTGATTATAATACATGACATAAGACTTCATCTTGATAACATACTGTATTGGTAGCTTTATTGCCCTGGATCCAATAACCACAAGGAAATACTGGCAACAATTTGAAGGAGTTTAAAATTAGATCCTTTGCCAGTTGAGTCTCATTAGACACCAGTCCTGACTTAAACTTTTACAACCTTGTGAGCATTCAGTAGAGAAACCAGTTAAAACTTGCTTAGGGGAGACCCAAGATGGCAAAGTAGATAAAGCTGTGCTTGCATCATCCTGTGAACACATCAGAATTACAACTAAATGATAGAACAGTCAACCTAGAGAACCATCTGAAGTCTAGCTGAACAGAAGTTTTATAACTAAGGATATAAAGAAGAAGCCACCTCAATACTTCTAGGCGGGGCGGAAATGCAAAACAGTCTGGCCCCAAACCTCTGTGTGGTAGTTGAAAATTGGGAGAGAAATCTCAGCCACAGAGGTTCCCCACGAAGGAGTGAGGGACCTCAGCCCTTAATACCAGGCTCCCTAGCTCAAAGTACTGGTACTGGGAAAAGGACCACCACAACCCTGGCTGTGAAAAACAGTGGGGATTCTGACCTTCCATGTGGGACAGAAGGTGGTGAAAAACAGACATCCTCTTAAAGGGCCCATACAGGCACTCACCCTTGGCTATGGTGGAGGGATGGTGACTCTAGGGGAGTCGGAGACATATGGAGAGAGACTGTGTCATGTAACTTCAGGGTGAGGACTGTCTCCCCCAGTCCCCATTTTCCTTGTGTGGGGCCCTTCTCCTGAGCAGTTGGCAGGCAGGCACCATCTTTCCTGTGTTGTGCCCATCTCCACACAGCCAAATCTGAATCTCATTGGCCTGGTGAGCTTCACTGTTCAACCCTGCTGACTCACTGAGACCCTGCCTCACCCAACTTGCATACCACAGGAGGCTAATCAGCAGCTGAATCTCACAGTAGCCAGCAGGTGGCAGCAGGCCTCAGAGTGTCCTGGCTTTTTGTACAGCTACCCCAGACCTGGTGCTGGTCTAGGGTTGACACTGTATCTTCTATTTTGAGACTTAAACCTCTAGTGTAATTTGATTTAAAGTATAGTTTAGCTTGGAACTTTTGAAAGTTTTTTTTTTTCTTTGCTTTACTTCCATCTCCTCTTGCCAAAACTTAATGACTCTCTTTATATACATTTACTATGCATATCAGTTTCAATGATTCTGTTTACTCCAGACCAGTCTCAATTACTCTTTTTACTCCAGGCCAAGACCACCTCTCCCCACCACACACACTCCTTTTTCCTTTGTTCTAGCTCTTCTTACCTGCCTATAAAACCTTTTGGTCAGTGGGGAGAAGGCTTTCAGACAGGATTCAACCATCCTCCCAGAAAACCAGCATTTTAAATAAACCTGCTTTGCATTCCACCAACCTTATCTCTCATGTTTTGGCTTTCGTGCTGCAAGCAGCCTGACTTTTAGCATGGTAACACTGGTGGCAGCCCTCCTTGGTTTTCAGTATGGCCTCTCCCATGCACTCCCAGGTACAGCACGGGCGTCAACCAACTGTGGATTAGTTTGTAGCTCCTACCAGCTGGTCACAGGTAGTAGCTGACCTGAGCCTCCACCGGAACCCTTCCAAAGAGGCCCCATAACCAACATACTTAGAGGTTGGCTTCAGCCCATGGCAAAGCACCACCCAATTAGCCCAACAAGTGGCACACCTAATAGGCTGTCTCAATAGGCACCAGAGCCCACTGGGACAAATACTGCTCAGTGGGGTAAGCCCCATGCCCAGCAGCCCATAAGCTATGGATGTGACCAAACCCCACAGCCAGTTGGCCTGAGGCTCAATACTACCCACTGACATGCCAACAGCAATCAAGGCTTAACTATAACAGGAGGGCACACAAAACCCACACAATGGACACTGCTGGAGCACCAAGCTTCAGTGACCAGGGAGACTGTGCCACTGGGCCCCACAGGACACCTACTACCTAAGGCCACCGGGCAAGACTGGGAGACATAGCGGCCCTACATAATACATAGAATCAAACACAGAGAGGCAGCCAAAATGAGGAAACAAAGAACTATGTCCCAAATGAAGTAACAATAGAAAACTCCAGAAGAAGAACTAAACAAAATGGAGGCAATCAACCTACCAGAGACAGAGTTCAAAATACTGGTTATAAGGATGCTCAAGGAACATAATGAGAACTTCAGCAAAGACAGAGCAAACATTAAAAAGGACAGAGAAACAATAAAAAAGAACCAGTCAAAAATGAAGAATAAATAATGCACTAGAAGAAATCACCAGCAGACTGGATGAAGCAGAGGATCAAATCAGCGATTTGGAAGACAAGGTAGCAAAAAACACCAAATCGGAACAGCAAAACTGAAAAAGAATCCAAAAAGATGAGGATAGTTTAAGAGACCTCTGGGACAACGTGAAGCATAACAACATTCACATCATAGGGGTACCAGGAGAAGAGAGAAAGCAAGGGATTGAGAATCTATTTGAAGAAATAATGACTGGAAACTTACCTAACCAGGCAAAGGAAATAGACATACATGCTGAGGAAGTGCAGAGAGTCCCAAAAAAGATGGACCCAACGAAGCCCACACCAAGACAAATTATAATTAAAATGGCAAAGTTTAAAAACAAAGAGAGAATCCTAAAGGCAGCAAGAGAAAAGCAGTCAGTTACCTACAAGGGAGCTCCCTGTCACCTGAATTCTCAACAGAAACTTTTCAGGACAGAAGGGATTGGAACAAAATATTCAAAGTGATGAAAAGCAAGGATCTACAACCAAGGGTACTCTACTCAACAAGGCTACCATTTAAAATCAAAGGCCAGATAAAGAGCTACCCAGACAAGAAACAGCTAAAGCTGTTTATCACCACCATACCAGTATCCCAAGGAATGTTAGAGGGACTTCTGTAAGATGGAAAAAAAAAAAAAAAAAAGATAAAAATATGAATAAAATGGCAATAACTACGTATCTAGCCACAATTACTTTCAGTGTAAGTGGATTAAATGCTCTAATGAAAAAAAAAAAAAAAAATAGAGTGGTTGAATGGATAAGAAAACAAAACCTTTACATATGTTTCCTACAAGAAACTCATTTCAGCCTGAAAGATACACACAGACTGAAAGTAAAGGAATGGAAAAAGTTATTTCATAAAAATGGAAACAAAGAAACAAGCAAAATCTGGAGTAGCAATACTTGCACCAAACAAAATAGACTTTAAAAGAAGGGCTATAACAATAGACAAAGAAGGACCCAGTAATCCCACTTCAGGGTATTTATCCGAAGAAACCCAAAATGCTACTTTGAGGAGATGTGTGCATCCACATGTTCATTGCAGCATTTTTTACAATAGCCACGATATGGAGGCAGCCTGTGTGTCTGTCAATGGACAAATGGATAAAGAGTAGGTGATACATATATACAGTAAAATATTGCTCAGCCAGGGAAGGGAACAGGTTCTTGCCATCTGTGGCAGCATGGATGAACCTGGCGGGTATTGTGCTGAGTGGAATATGTCAGACAGAGAAAGACAGATGCAATGTGATTTTGCTTATATGTGGAATCTATAGAACAAAATAAACAAACAAAACAGAAAGAGACTCATAGATACAGAGAACATTTTGATGGTTGCCAGATGAAAGGGGTGTTGGGTGTTGGGTGAAAAGGGGGAAGGGATTAAGAAATACAAATTGGTTTTTACAAAATAGTCATGGGGATGTAGGGTATAGCATAAGCAATATAGTCAATAATATTGTAATAACTAGGTATTGTGCCAGGTGCGTATTAGATTTATCAGGGTGATAGATAGGAGGGGTGTAAGGAGGCAGGGTGAAAAGGTGAAGGGATTAAGAAGTACAAATTGGTAGTTACAAAATAATCATGGGGACGTAAAGTGAAGCACAGGGAATATAGTCAATAATATGTTAATAGCAACATATAGTGCCAGGTGGGTACTAGACTACCTGGGAGGATCACTTCTTAAATTATATAAATGTCCAACCATATGCTGAAATTAATATAAAATAACATTGAAGGTCAACTGTAACTGAAAAATTTTAAAGGGTGGGGAAATATGAAAGGTCCAAATTTCCAGGTATGAAACAAATGAGTCATGAGAATGTAACATACAGCATAGGGAATATAGTCAATAATATTGTGATAGTGTGGTATGGTGTTAGATGGTTGCTGGACTTATGATCACTTCTTTAGGTTTGTAAATGTTGAATAACCATCGTGTACACCTGAACCTAATATAATAATATATGCTAACTACATTTTTAATAAAAAAAATCTTGCTTAGACTGTTGACACACAGAAACTGGGAAATAATAAGTGTATGTTATTTTAAGCCACTAACTTTATGGTAACTTGTGCAGCAATATATGACTGACACAAGAGTTAAATTAAGTTGCTCAAGGTTACGCTGTTTAAAACGTGGCAACAATAACAAAACCAGACCTATTTTAATTCACAGTGCTTGTTCTTTACTAATATTCTATATTAAAGACCACCCTCTACTATATAGGTTCCCAATCCCCCATCAGTGAAAACTTGATAACGCCAAGAAGTTTCCTAAGAAACAAAGTTTCAAATAACTTTGAACCTTGACTGTGAAATAGCCTTGCCTTTTATGTAAAACGGTGGCAAAATCTCCATATGTGAACAATAATAATAGCTGATACTAACTGAGCTCACCATGAGTGAGGAACCATTCTCAAAGATTTATGTGCATTATCATATTAACCTTTTGACACTCTTATGAGGCAGTAACCATAATTATTCTATGTTATGGAGAAAACAGCAAGCTGGAGAGGTTATCAAATTTGCCAAAGGTCGTACAGCTTCTAAGAAGCAGAGTACAGATCTGAACTCAGGTGTGTTCTACCCTAACACTGGGTTTTAGGTCAGAGTAATCTTCAAGCTGTTGAGAGATTTGCATAAATCCTAGAAAATGAAAACATTGGAAAGTGATGCCGGTGGCTATTGTAATTGCTAGTCTTTGATGTGATGTCTATGGAACCTTCTAAGGAAGATGGACACTGTTTATTGACCACAAGCAGTACACTTAGGATGGGATGCTATAATAGTATTAATGACAATAATGAATTTCATCCATCTACTCTGCATTTATTTAGTGGTTTTCAACTATGTTCCAGGCACATAGCATATATTGAGAAAAGAGAAAGGAAAGGCATAGCATAGGACTTCAAAGATCCTACCGTCTATTGAAGGAGAGAGACAAGTGAATTAATTAATTATAATTATGGCCCAAATGTTAAATCTCTATTTGCAGGCTTGACTCTCGTATTTATTGGCAAGTGACCGAAATTATCCCTGTCCAAATATGTAACCTCAAAGAATTAAAAACCTATTAAGTGATGACTTCCTTTGAAAGTGAGGTATTAACATTGCAAATGTAAAGTTATCCCTAAATTTTAATGAAGTGATTAAACAGACCAATGTATCCTTTAGGAAATATTTAGGAGAGACATCCAGAATTTGAAAAACTTGCTTTGATTTTTTCTTCTTTGAAAGGACAGTATAAATTATTCCCATTTTGGTAGATTATGCATATGTGGTTAGATCAAGTCTGAGATGCTAATTATAATAAACATGAATATTTGTCCCTGTAGTGGGCATTATTGTTCCTCCCTACATTTTTGTCCATCTTTTCCCTATCCTATAGTAGCATTGCTCTTAGCGTGGGCTTTAAATAACCTATGCATTCAGAATAATCCCATTCCCTTTGCTACAGTGATGACCAATCAGAAAACTGTTGTTCAGCTAATAAACATGGCTACAAATGAATCTCCCAGAAGCATTTGACAGCCATTCTACCACCATTTAAGGAGTCCATTTAGAATGAGGGCACAATAATAAAACAAAGCAACAGAACAACAGTAAATCCATGATGACATTGTTGAGTACCTAGATTAAGTCAACCATAATCTTTCCCTTTGTGCAAGCCAACAATGTCCCCTTTGTTTAAGCCAATGTAGGTTGATTTTTTTTTTCTTACAGATAACCGAGTGGTTAAGTATTGTGAAATCCTAAATTTGTTCTCACCACAAAAAAAAAGGTAATTATGTGACAATGTGACATAATAGAGGTGTTAAGTAACATTACAGTGGTAAAAAAATATTGCAATGTATAAATGTATCAAATCAATATATTGTACACCTTATATTTATAAAATGTTATGTGTCAGTTATATTCCAGTAAGGAACGATAATCAGTTTTGCTGATGTCTTCATCAGAAGCAATGCTTTATGGTAATAGATGTTGATGGTTAAGAAGTACAAGTCTTGGCACGTGACACCTGAATGTTTGAGACAACTCAGTTTATCAGTGTGGTAGCTGGTCTTCAAGGAAAACTGCTAAGGATCCTTACTTCCCAGTACTTGCACTCATATGTAGTCTCTTCCTACATTGAATCAGGGCTGCCTATGATCTATAGCAGGAATGACAGTGTAATTTACATAAAAGGTGTTCAAGCTTCTGTTTTAATGTCTTGGATCTCTCCTTCTGGGGGAAGAGAGCCAGGATGCCATGAAGACACTTAAACATCTCTAGGAGGGTCTCATACGAAGAGGAAATAAGAACTACCACCAACAGCCAGTGCCAACTTGCCAGGCATGTGAGGGAACCACTTTGGAAGCAAATTCTCCCACCCCAGTCAAGCCTTCAAATAAGTAAAATCTAGGATATTTTTGACGGCAACCTTGCTCGGACCCTGAGTCAGGACAACCAGATAAGCTATTCCTGAATTCCTGACCTATGGATATAATCAACAATTACAGCTATCTTAATTTACTAAATTTTGAAATAAGTTGGAACACAGCAATAAGGAACTAATATAATCATCAAGGGTTTCATAAGCATGTAGTTTTATATGGGAGAAAAATAAAAATAACCAGGTGACAAAGAAATGACAATCTTATTAGAAAGATAATAATAACACAAATGAAGAAGGCACATTCTCTTCCATATAGTTGACACTCAAAAATGCATCATGAACTTAGAGACCAATACATGATAGTCTATTAACAAAGGCTAAATAGTGTAGTTCAAGAAATAGCTATGAATTTAGTCAGCTTCCCGCCATTTCCTGTAACCAATAAAAATGTGTATGGTGTTTACAAGAGCGGATGAATATAAGTGTTAGTTTAAATTACATTAAAAAATAAAACTATATCTTAAGGTCTTTAATTTCTACAGTAGAATTTGAAATTCTCTCATAATTTGATTAATAGATGGGTTCTCACTCATTGATAAGCAGTTTACATTTAAGGTGATAGAAACTATCCTAGAAGTAGTTGGTGAGATGCCAAAAAGAGAGCTGACATAGTCATCAACCAATAACCAATAATTTTATCTAATTAACATTTGAAATAGAAGACGGTTTGCTTAAGAACTCTCAGGAATAGGGAAATATCAGGAACTGAAAATATATGTTGTCCCCTCAAGATAAAAGAAGGGTAGAAACAGTATAAGCATAGAGTTTTGCCAAAGATTTTCATTAATGGAGAGTTTAAAACATGGTATTTTCCTCCCTTACATGGTAGCTACACAGGGCATATGAAATAGAAACTGAAGATCCTTGTGGCACAAAAACAAAAACTTGATAAATCTGTTTGCTGAGTTTTCCTGGGCAATTACTCTAACACGTGAAAAATAAACTCCTACAATATGGTTGCTGGAGGACCAGAGACATCTAATGCCAAAGATTTCATTAAGCTATTAGATTCTCTTTGATTAAAATTAACAATTGGTGTTACACCACCTGACAATGGATGCTTCTCATCAGAGCAGCTAGTTAAAATACAGCAGTACTGTCTCGCTTATCACTGCTTCCATATGAAATTTAAAAAGAGCAGAGCTTCCTCAGTCTAACAGCTGGAAAACCCCACTTCTGAGATAAGCAAGGTTGTGTTCATCATGACAAAGAGTACAATTTGAAGGAATTTGCAGAAATAATAGGATCTACACGAAAATGCTGAGGACAATTTAACAGGTGCGTCCAGACACTGACTTATGTTTTAAGCTTCTCTTGAAAACTGGGCACAGCATTCACGGCTGCTACTGAACTTGTGTGTAGCTTTTCAACTTTCGATAATCACATGTAGCTATTCTTTCTCTTTCTTTGTCTCTGTTTTTTTTTGGCCCCCAACAATAGAAATTACATTTAGCAATCAAACCTCAGAGAAGAATCGACTACAGCCATGTTTTCTAAATCTAATAATAGTATTTTTTTTTTTTTTAAGATTTAAGATTTCTTTCTTAGCAGAAATAGAAATAACAACTTGCTGGTTACCAGATTCATCTATAAGTGATTTATTATATGGACTCAGTTAAGCCTCACAAGAACCCTGAGAAGTAGTTTACTATGAATAGCGCCATTTCACAGATAAGGAAAGTAACCCATCGGGAAGTTGAATGATTCCAAAGGTCATACAGCTAATAAATTTTACCATCTGTCTCCAGACTTGTTACTGTACAACTTACTCAAGTGCATACCCCCCGACCCCCACTTTTTTTTTTTCCATGTTTAATGTGGTAGCAATCAAGGAATCAAAAGTTTGGCAAAGCTGCCTGACTTTGCAGGGGGGTTAGACAAACTGGTTTTTGTCTGTTGTTTTATCTTTTAAAAATAGCTTTAATGTAAGCAACCCACCAGTGTGAGCAAATCTATATATTCTTGAAAATGTGTGAATCCAATATTTTTCTATGTGAAATGGTATTTTAAATGAACTAAGAGAGGTACTGTTTAAATTACTTTTCAAAGTACATTTTAGAAATTCAAATTCCCATAACTTGGGCTTGGTTGAAGTATGTCACCTTGTGAATGATTTGTTGTTGTTGTTGTTGTTGTTGTTGTTGTTACCCTTCTTGGACAAGAGGGAAAGAAAAAGAGCAAAGAGAAATGATCGAAGGAATGCCAAATTGTAAGAAGAAATTTTTTTTATATGTATTGTTTAATCATACGACCCTTGAATAAATAATACTGATTATCACAAACTCCTGATTGTAGAGAACTCTGTGGTTTACAAAACTGCTTTCAAATTCATTTGTTATTTGATGCTTAAAACGATCCTGTGATGAAGGAAGTCCAAGGATAATTATAACCACATTACACATGAATGAATGCTTGCCTATCAGTTCTGGAAAGATAGGAATAAGCTTTACCCTGTTCACTCCTGTATCCCAGCTATTCACATAACATCTGAAACATGGTAAAACTCTATAAGTAGCTGCTAAATAAAGAAATGAATCTATCAATTAATGAGTTAATGTGCGGATAAGAGGTCAAGATTTTGATCTCTGCCCAGACTGCCAGGGTATGAAGCTCAGTTCTGCCACTTAAACATTTTGTAACTTTGAGCAAGTTTCCCACCCCCCCACCCCCACCTCCTGTTCAAGCCGTTGTTCTCAGCCTAGTTGTGTAGGATGGAGCGCCCTTGCCCATGTTGGTATTATGAGCCTTGCGCTCCCCCCAGCTGAGGCAGTGGGTCCCCGCCCGCGGGTCAGCAGCTCAGGGGCCCATGTGGGAATGGAAACTGCAACCTTGGCGTTAGGAGCACAGCGCTCCAACCACTTGACCCACTGGGCCGCCCTGAGCAAGTTTTTTAACATCTCTGAGTCTCGGTTTCCTCAGGTAGGTACTATTATCCCCACCGCAAAATGAAAAGATTTTGATGCAATGAACTGATGCATGTGAAGTACACAGAATAGTTGCTTAACATCTACTCGGAGAACGAATGCATAATACAACAATTACACAAACTGAAAATTCAAAACTAGTCTCTGGCTCTAAGTACAGGCTCCTTCTATTATCATATCACCCGAGAAACTAATTCCTGTGCAATCCACCCACAGGTGGATTACAGGCACGGAGCTAATGGGCTGACCCAGACACCAGACCAAGTCCTGGAGAGATCCTGACCTATCTGGTCAACGGCCTTCTCCCATGACTCTAAATCACTGTTACTGATGATGCCTTCAAGCCTTCTCTGGAACTAGCCTTACATTTTTGGAGCTATAGCACCTGAATACCAAAGAATGGGGTTAAATTCAAATGACTTAGTTTTGTGGTCTTAAATTGAGTTCCTGAGAAACTGCAAGCTCCTTGAAGGCAAAGACTGCTTCAAATCTGATCCCCAGAACTTAACACAGCACTGGCCACCTACTGGGAATGCTATAAATGAATAGACGTTACACTTCAGGTTTTCTAAAATATTTTCTTGCAGTATTTATTTTAATAAATATGTATGCATTAACTAATATTTATTTAAACATTTATTTAAAAATTTTAAAGACTTTGAAGGTGTCATAAAAATGGCATGCATGCTCAAATGCACTGTATTTCAAAATTTCACACACTGAATACCATTAATACAACGAATCACGCAGTCAGATGAACCAGGGTAGGTGCTAACTTGAATCAAGTGTTTCCTGTCATTTTTCTGCATTCATTTATTCATTCATTTAATTCAACAAATACTGATTAAGCACCTACTTATGTCAGAAATCATCTACTTACTTGAAATAGATTGGCAAACAAAATGGAAAAGATTGCTACCTTCATGAAGCTTACAATCTAATGGACAGACAGATAATAAACAGTGAATTGTATGGTTTTTATAAGGAAATAAAGTGCTATGGACTAGAGTTGTGTTGGGGAAGGTGGGGGTTGCAGTTTTAATTAGGGAAAGGAAAAAATAAACCTGAACTTATGCCTCAGACTATAAACAAAAATAGTTTTTTGATGGAGTAAATATCTAAATATGAAATTCAAAATAAATAACGCTTTTAGAAAACAACACAGGAGAATAATTTTATGACATCGACTTAGAAAATTTTTAATAGGACATAAAAGCTGTAATTATAAAGAAGATATTAATAAATTTGGCTACAGTCTGTTCATCAAATTCAGCATTAAAAAGTTTAAAAAGCAAGGATGAATTGGGGAAATATACTTTCATCATATACAATAGATATAAAATTAATATCCAGAATATACAAAGAACTTCCACAAATCAACAAGAAACGACAGCAACCAAATTAAAAAAAAAAAAAAAAAAGGCAAGCGTCTTAAACAGGGACTTCCCAAAAGAGGCTATCCAATTAGCCAGTAGCCATATGAAAAAAATGTTTATCCTTATTAGTCATAATAGAAATGTAAATTAAAAACACATGGATTATGGCTGCAGACCCAAAGAATGACAACAAAATTAAAGAGGTGAAAATATCAAGTGTTTTCTAGGATAGGGGATAACTGGAACTCTCATGTACAGATGGTGAGAATGTAAATTGACACATTTTGGAAAGTAGAGTGACATGATGGCCCTGTGACTCAGCAATTCCACTTCCAGTTGTATATCCCTCTGAATTATGCACACACACAAGTTAAGAGACGTGTACAAGAATGTCCACAACAGCATTATTCAAAATAATGCAAATCGAAAAGCAAACCAAATGCTCATTATTGGTACAATACAAAAATTAACTGTGCTACATTCAGGACCAATGATGAAAATGAATAAACTACTACTACACACAGCATGTAGCTAAACACTCATAAACATAATGAGTGAAAGACGCCAGACACAAAGAATAGGCACAAAGATTGCATAATTCCATTTATACAAAGTTCATAAACAGACAAAACTAAACTAGACCATTTAGGGATGCAGAGCTGGTATGCAATATATATAGCAAAGAGATGGATATAAAAAAATCAAGAGAGTGATTACCTATTAGAAGAGACAGGAGTAGTAATTGAAAAGAAGCACGGGAAGGACATTTGAGATGCCAGCAATCTCCAATTTCTTGACCTTGGTGGTTTTCATGAGAGTTTCTTTATAGTAATTTATTATGCTATCAATGCACATTAAGGTAATTTTTGCATGTGTTACCTTTCGTAATAAAAAGTTCTGAAGTCATTAGAAAGATATTAAACATTTAAACAATTTTTAAAGATTGGAGAGCAGGGTATATAGGAAATCTCTGTACCTCCCTCTCCATTTTGTTGTAAACCTAAAACTGCTCTAAAAATAGTCTTAGTAAAAAGACACAGAAATAAAGAAAAATTTGAAGAGGAAGAATTGGACATTATGAGTAGGGACTACACTTTTGAGGAATTCTGTTTCAAAGGAGAGTAAATAAATCAAGCAGTAACTATTGGGGGAAGTGATTTGAAGAGGAGGATTGATGGGTGAAATTGATCCCGTAGAAAGCAAATGTAGAAGACATGAAGGAGAATTGTGCAGCCAGGTCTTTGAATAGGCAAGAAGGGATGAAATCCGGGGCACAAGAAGGGTTGCCATTAGATGGGAACGTGGCTACTTCACCTATGGAAATAGACAGCTAATATTGGAAACAGATGTTGGAAGGTGAGTTTATGTGCTGGTGATATCCTACAAATATTCTCTGTTCTTAGCTTTTAGTTTCTCTGTGGGGTACGAAGCACGATCATTGTTCAAAGTGAGGATAGCAAAACTGTTAGGGATTGAGAAGAGTAAAGAAGGTATAAAACAGTCCTCTAGAAAAGTAGAAGACGAATGGACAAAGGAAGTGTAGTATAAATACCAGAGAGCAGTGAGTCCTCTTCAAGTTAGGGGAAATGGATATAAAGTGAGACGTGTCAATTATTCCAACTGAACTGGGAACCCTAAGGCCTATTAGTCATCCAGGGGCTATGTTGGAGGCCCTGTCAACTTATGTCCCCCAAGTGATGTCGGGCTCACTGGGTGGGGGAGGGGAACAATTGTAAACATTGCTTTTCAGGAGAACCAACTATGTCCCCAACACTGTGCTTCTTGAAGAGAAGCTAGGCATTCACTTGCCTCCCCCTCAAAAGCATGATACTCCATTTCTGATTTTGTTATGTCGCAAACCTGTGACATAACAAATTCGAGAAAGCCATTTAATTACCTGGGGAATATATAAGAGAAACTGGCTGATTTCTGAAATGCCTCATTACTCAGAGAATCTCAGGTGAACGAGAAGGGTGGAATTATTCAGAGAGGTTATTTATATTGATGACACGTTCAGGAGTTTTGAACCTTCAGAGTCTACAATGTTTGTGTAAATTTGTATGCTGGAGTATTTTCATTTTCCCCTTGATCAAAAGTGAGAGAAAGGAACGATTACAGAATGTAGTCCAGTCTTGTAAGCAACATGGTGACCTGCACTGTGGCAAGATGAGTGTGCAGGCATGGGAGATCCCAGGGGAGCTGCTTCGGGCACATACCAGGCAGCACCAGTAGAGAGGTGTACAGGTACTGCGAGGAGCTGGTTTTCGGTAACGAGACCATTTCTGAATAGACTACTATTGTATAAAAAGAATGTAACCTCGTTTTGTAGTCATAGCGTAGGCCTAGGGAAATAACATATTACATAGGGTGGAACAGTGGGAGGGCTTCGAAGACGGGATGACTAAATTTGGTGATTATGGGTATTCTGGAACTTTAGAGGCATTTAAGTATGGAATATGGGGTTATTTACCAAAAGTGTTTTAGAAGAAATTGAAAGGCTGGCTGCAAGACTGGACTACATTCTATGATCTTTCCTTTCTCTCACTTTTGATCAAGGGAAAAATGAAAATACTCCAGCATACAAATTTACACAAAAAATTTAGACTCTGAAGGTTCAAAACTCCTGAACTTGTCATCAGTGTAAATAACCTCTCTGAATAACACCGCCCTTCTCATTCACCTGAGATTCTCTGAGTAATGAGGCATCTCAGAAATCAGCCAGTTTCTCTTATATATTCCCCAGGTAAAGAAAATGATACTCAGCACAATTAAATGGCTTTGTTAAATGTTCAGATTTGTGACATAACAAAATCAGTAATGGAGTATCATGATCTTTCTCACCTGGGGTTCCTCATCTAGACCACAGAATTCAGAAAAATTATTCAAATGACTATTTTCTCAATTCTCCCAAAGTTGGTACATAGCACCATTTTAGAGACATAGCTGACAAGACAGGTTTATCTACACTTGTACATGGATACCTAAAGCCCTAAATATTATTCTCTCTGGAGCCCTAGTTGAGATGGCTGTCCTCGGCAGTGGCATCTGTCATCCCACCCAGGTCACTCATTTTGTCAGTATTAAGGATTGCTTTCCCCTCAGCATGATCAGGTGGTCCACAAAGTACAGTGAGCCACAGAGAGAACACATAGTCCTTTGGGTTCTTTGGTAGAAATCTAATGAAGCACAACTGGAGAATTTGCAGCAAATTAAGACGGTGCTCTGGCCGTTTGCTGGGAGCAAGCAGCCTTGCATCACCAGGTCTCACGCTAGCTCAGAAAAACACCAACATTTTTATCCTTGATACACTGTTTGCTGAGCAAAATGCCCAGGTGAGCCACCATGGCATTCAGTGGTGATGAAGTCCTCATTTTTTAAAGAGAAGCACATTTCCTGAGCACTTTGCGGGGAAGTAGGGGGGCCAGGGGCCAAGGAACAATCTGTGCCGTTCTCTGTTCTCTCTGCGTCTGATGGAAACAGGCTGCTAAGGTGTGCAAGTGTGTGAATTATTATTTTCCTAACATTAAACACTTGATTTAAAGCATATTCCTTTTGAAGGGAGGTATCATTTGGGGATTACTTGAAGTCTCCTAGTGGTTAGAAGCTGAGTTTAGCCAGGTTGCTAGCAGTAAGCAGAAGTCAGCCTCTGATAAGAAGCTGTTATACTTATTGATACCAAGGAGGTAAGTACCCTTTTGGGGGGTTCTTGATTCAAGAGCTGCCTGGTTGTTATGTGCAAACTACAGTGTGCAATTCTGAATGTGTCCGGATACAACGGCCCCATATAGCTGAGTTCTCGTCAGAGGAAGCTGCCAAGGACCTGGGTGAAGTTTTAACGATGTCTTGGTTGTAACATGGGTTTTGTGAGGCAGAAAAGCTTCTCTCCATTACCTATTCATATGTAATATTGAATTATAAAATAAAGCACAGAACCGAAATAGATAGACTTTCCAACAGAGAGACATGCAGATGCATTACAAACTCAATTTCATATATGGGATCTTGTGCTGAATCATTTAGCTATTTAGGAATGCGTTTCACAGCTAACTCATCCTGGCAGGCCCAACGGGACACAGTTCCTCTTAAAATAAATATGGAGTCATCAAACAGGCATCACTGTGACAATTAACTGCTGGGCTTGAAGGAAATTTTACTTGGCTTTTCAAAGCAGCCAGAACAAAAAGAGAGGCTCCGTGAGTCACAAGTACAATCTACATATGGGAACAAACTTTTGCAAAAATCAATCTGAATAAATACACTACCTCAATCCTCCTTTTTGCTCAGCACAGTTAGGAAAGAAGGGGTTCCACATAACTGAATTTTCCAGGTAACTCGAAACTTGCTACTTAAAAATCAATTTAAAAAAAAAAGAAAAGAAAAAGGAGACAGTAGGATAGAGACATTCCTAAATATATTACATAGACTTCAGTTCCCTTAAGTAGAAGCTGGGTTAGAATTTCATTTTATAAGTTTTTTAGTTGACTTGACATCATCCATTTGGGAAGCTCTTCAATAATAATTCCAGGGAGGGATGGCACAAGTCTAGACTGGGTGGCAGGGGTGATGGAGAGAAGGGAACAGATTTAAGATATGTTTTGAAGATAGAATTGACAGAACTTAGTGACTAATCGAGTGTGGCATTTAGGCCGAAGGTAAAGACAAAGATGATTTGCAGTTTCTGGCACAAGTAACTGGGAAGATGGAGGTGCTGTGCATGGTGAGGTCGTATGCAGAAGGAGGAACAGGTTGTAGAGGAAAATATCAAGAATTCAATAAGATCAATAACTTACACATAATAGAACTCAGAAATAAAGGATAATACCTCTGGGCCAGGGGAATGCTCTCTGCAAATCTCAGACAGAGGCTACACTCCAACTTTGGGTAGGTCTTCACTCAGAGCATAATGACTCTTAATTGACTGTCAGTTGTAAAGGGTTAGTGTGAGATTACCTAGTTGCAGAGACTTAGTAAGTTGGAAACAGTCTACAACTACTATACTAACTTCACATATTTCCTGAACAGCAGCCTTATTTATGAGATTCAAATTCTTACATGTTTTCATGGAAAACCCTAACTTTACCATCTCCCAAAAGGCCAGAGTCTAAGTTAGGAGCGAAGTCTACATGAAGCAGACACCGTGAAAGCTGTGGTGTAGAGCCTGAATGGAAAACTGGTATATTGCAACACGAAGCAATAGGTAAGGCCCTGTATTGGGTGAAGATTAAGTGATCTATTATCTGTAAGGCTCATGATTCACCAATTGTTTTAATACTCAGAACAATTCTGAGTGGTCACTAGATTATCAGCATTTTGCACGTGAGCCAATGGATACAAGAGAAGTTTAACTAAATTACTTACAATGGCAACATTCTGTGAGCTTAAAATCCAGATTCAAATGAAGTTGTGGACAGATAAGTGCTTCAGATATGGTAAAGTGATATTCAATTGTCAGCAATTTTGGTATTTGCACCAATGTGGACACATCAACAGACGCCATTCCACAACAGGCTGAATTATCCAATAAGTAAGTGTTAGAATTAGATAATCCAGTCCTGCTCTGCCCGCTCTCCTCTGCTTCATTATTTCCCTCTGATTGTACCTCGATTGAAATGCATGTCATCCAAGTCATTTCTTTAAATGACTAACAAAATTAGGCATTTTCTGCGTAAGGCAATCATTGCAATGAACACATCTGCCAGGGATGAGGACTGGAGGAGCTCAAAGACCTTCTCTCGGTCTTTTGAATGATCACAGTCACTTAGATGGAACTGTTTAACAGACTAGCTAGTGGTCCCTTTGGGAGGCAGAGACACATGGATAAATTATCTTTGATTGGAAGTGACTGGAAAATGTGGTAGGAAGCCTTTTGCATTATTAATGTATATTTTTCTTCTCTGTCTTTCCTATGTCCTTTGCCCCCATTCAAACAGGCAAGAGTCTCAAACCAAGAAAGATTTGTGACAAGACACCTGGCTGTTATAGTCAAAAGCCTAATTTCATTAAGAATAGTAGGGCTTGAAGTAAGAGGTATACCCAACAAATAAAAGAGTTTTCCCAGAGAAATAGCTGGGAGAGAGTTGGTAGGAACAAAACACTGCATGGTTCTGCATGCTGAGGATACCTGCATGCTACTACTTTATAACACCAGATGATGGGGCAAAAATTTAGTGAATGGTCGGCCACATTCACTAGGGAGGCTAGACGCTAGGGCCCAGGGCTCATGAACTTATCAAAGATTCCTTAAATCCACTGAGGACCATGGCAGCTGGGACCATGTAGTTCTCAACAGAAACAGTGCAGTGGTACTTTGTAATGACCCCAGGACCTTCACACAACCTTAGGAAAGTGGTGAAGGGATGCCCCAAGAATATGTACTTTTATTTTCCGTAGGCCAGAAATTTAGTTGGTCTAAAATCAAAACATGAAAAAAAAAATTCTGTTCCTCTGAACAAGAATAGAGATGGAGACTCACATCCACTGCGGAACTAAAGCCCTAAGGGACATGCAGAGCAACAGCAGGGAGGGTCAAAGTGGACGAGCAAACTCTGGTAAGAAAATCTAAGGAGAGCCAGGAGTTGCTGAAAGAATATGAGGCCATGCATGACAAGCCTTAGATAATGAATGATCCTGGGTTTAAAAGGGAGCTGAACGCTGCCATAAAGGGTGCAAGTGCCCCAAAGGAAGAGGGTATTCTACATCTACTATACTAACTTCACATATTTCCTGAACAGCAGCCTTCTCTATGAGATTCGAATTCTCACACATTTTCATGGCAAACCCTAATTTTACCATCTCCCAACAGGCCAAGCAGAGCCTAATTTAGTGTGACACTTTCATGTCCAAACTACTTTTACTCCTCAGAGTGAGCTGAGTCTGAACATCAAAATGAAATTTCAAATACGTTAGTTTTTTCCTTTTTCTTTTTTTTCCCCCTAAGCCCTCCCACTTCTTCTAGAAAATCTATGGCACTATGAAAAGTATTCTGTCTTGTAGCAGAAATACTACAGTTCCCTATATGGGTGGAACTTTGCCCGTAAAATAAAGTCCAATAATGAACCTACTCTAGGGGCAACTGAAATCCCAGGTTTTCTCTTTGCATGTGTGGAACCTGGCTGCGTTTCTTTCCTTCCCCTTAACCCATTTTGGAAGATAGTCTCCAAAGATGGCTGTCATCAATTGCCCTCCTCCCTGTACATGCAGCTAATCCTCTCATAAGGGGGGGGGGGGTGCGATTTCAATCATTCTCTTTGAATCTGGGCCGGGCTTGTAATTAATGGAATGTGCAGATGTGACGTTGTGCCAGTTTCAAGCCTTACTTTGAAGAGTCCTGGAAGCTTCCACATCTATGCTCTCAAGGGAAGCCAGCCTCCATGCTATAAAAAAGTTAGTTAGACTATTAAATAATGAGGCATAATGTGGAGAGACGGGGGAGGAAAAGAGGCAGGGAGAGAAAGAGATAACATGGAGGTGCCAGATATGTGTATGAATTAACCTTAGACCTTCCGGCCCAGTCTAGATCCAGCTGAGTGACCTAAGCCCAATGAGTGACCTAAGTGACACTATTTGAGTAGAAGAACTGTCCAGCTGAGCCTTTTCTTAATTCTTGGCCACGAGAAACAATAAATCATTGCTGTTTTAAGCCTTTAAGAGTAGAGGTTATTTGTTTGGCAACAACAGAGAATTGAAACACAAGTCTAGACCTCATGATGACTTATTTCAATCATTCTTTGGCTATCACTTCAACTACCATGAAAGACCTCAATTCAATATAAATTAAAACACTCATCTCCTATACAATTTCTGCCGGGCACTTCTAGAGAAGGGCCACTGCAAATATATGTTCTCTGTCCTCAGCTGGACTTCAGTTCCCCTCATTAATTCTTCCGTATGTCCTTGGATCATTCTTCTTTTCCTCACAGTGGCCATTCACAGATATTCCTTACACTTCCCTAGCCCTCCTACGCTTTTCTCACCTCCCTCAAAATTAGGAAGACTTCACTTTCCACTTCAAATAATAAAGAGAAGTGGGAATCCGCTGAATCTCACCAGCTTTCCTGTTGGAGAGGGGACTCCCTAGATCACTTGCCTCTTGTCTCCAGAATTAACTGACTGGCTAATATGGCAAAAAGTACCGGGCGTGCTCACTTCAACCCATTTCTGTCCTTGAGATCCACCTGCCTGCAGAAAAGTACACATTGAATAGCTGAGCAGTCATCAGCTCAGCTCTTCTTGGCCCTGAAGTAAGGGGCCCATTCTGTGTCGTGAGACTTAGAGAGGTTCAGATGTTCAGACTCTCCATGTCTGTCTAATTCAGGGCTAGAGTATTAGCAATTCTATGCGCTCGTGCCTCATAGCTACAGTTTCCAGTCTATCTATCATTTATAAACCTTTCGTGTTGAGTTTTATCTCCCTGCTTTACTGTGTTATCCTTCATTTAGTTCTGAACTCAAGGAACAAGGAGGGAGAAAGTTACATATTAATTCCTCAAAACTCTGATGTTCCCTACATATTTAACTGTAAATACCACTATCCTCTCTTCTCAACTCCAAAGAACATGTAAACTTGTTTGTCTTTGGAGCTAATGCCTCTGCGTTATGACCTGCATCCCAACTCCCATCACTCCCTACACGGAATGAGCCCCTTATTGCAGGGCCAAGGACAGCTTAGCCTCGCTCTGCTACATTTGCAAACTCTTCCTCAGAAATAGATCTATCTGCACAACAAGTCTCTCTTGTATGAGGAACTATCCTCTCCTCACCGTATGTCCAAATTTAATCACTGCTTTACTTCTACGCTTCCTTTCACAGCTTGTTTCTTGAAGACTCATCTATAATTATAATCTCCACCCCATCCTATCCCTTAGGCTTCTCAATACACTGTAGTTTGGCTTCCATCCCCATAGGCCCTCTGAAATGTTTTCTTAGTAAGTCGGGCTAAGTATTTGGGCTCTCCATTCTGTATCTTCCATGGCTTCCCCTCAGTGCCTAATTGCGGTGGCCATTCATCCTTTCTCGGCTTCCATGGCGCCAATGCCACCTCTTTATCTTCCTGAATTGTTGACCATTGATGCAACATCCCATGTCTGTGCCTGACAATTAAACAGTAACTTTCACCAGAGCACCAACCTCTCTTATCACTCTGCAAATTCTGGTGGGACCGTGACCCTAAATACAGTGTTTTAACTGTCATTAACTGTCACTGTTGAATGCTCTGTCACTATCCTCACAGACTTCTATCTTAAGTTCTACCCACATAATGCATTTATTTTTAATCACCTCATAGCTCCTCTTGGGAGTTCTCTAGCACCACAAACTCAGCATTTCTTTTAAAAACATTATTCCCCCAAGCCTGCTCATCTCTTAATTTTCTATTTACAACTAATAGCATCATAATCCAACTAGTCACTCAGACTGAAAATGTCAGAATTATCTTAGACTGATCTTTGTTATTGTCACCTCATATCCTATCAGTCATGGGCTTATATGAGGTCCTCCTTTTAAATCTTTCTCAGACTTGACCCCTCAGCCCTCTGATTCCATTGCTTTAATTGAAGTCTCTACCAGTATCTTGCAAATGGCTTCTTAGCCTCTAAAGGTACACTTCTCCCATTCATCAAATGCTATCACTATATTTAAAAATTCAAATCTGATCATTCCTACCCTGCTTGAAGTCCTTCAATAAATCCCTGTTGACTTCAAGATAAATCTAACCTCTTAGGCTTTGCAAGTAAGACCCATGGTTATCTGACTCCTCTCCATGGCTCCACCAACACAACTGCAATTGAATCTCTACCCTGCAGATCCACCACACACTCAGGCAACTGGACTGCACCCTCCTTCCCAATGTGCACACAAAGTGGCTCGTTCTCTCACACACCAGTGCCTTGACATACGCTTTTCTTTCTATCTTGAATGCCCTCCCTCACCCTTGATATTCTAGTCTGCGTGGTGAACTTCTAATCAAGCTTCCAACGCCTACACTAATGTTATCATTTCTCTGAACATTCTCTCAAGTTTGTCTCCATCCCCATGCTAACAGAGAAAAGGAACTTGTATTTTAACTTTTAAAATAACTGCAGACCTCCATTCTCACATTTATCAATTGTATTATGTTTTATTACCTTGCCTGTCTCCCTCCTTGAAAATAGATAACTTTCATTTATTTAACAAATATATTTACTGGGTCCCTGCTTTTCTCAACCACTGGTGCTAAGCTCAGGGAATAAACCACTGAACAAGCAAAGATCCTGTTCTAAAGGAGCTTACATTCTAGTGGGAGAAGAAAGACAATAAACATTAAACATAATAAATAAGCATATTGTGTAATATGTTAGAAAGAACAGTGTAAAGGAATCAAGAATGCCACGGTGGAGGGAAGGCAGGAGGGCTGATTTTCAGTTTTAAGCAGGGTCAGGGGTCATGGACAAGATGAGATTTAAGCAAAGACTTGAAGAAGGTGAGGGAGTCAGTCATTCAGATTAAGGGAAGAACCAATAAAAAAGCTTGAGGTTGGAAGTGGGTGTGTCTTGTTTGGAAGAGAGAAGGAAGGGACCAGTTCATCAACTGAACAGAGGGCTGAATTGTGTGGGACCTTACAGCTTCTGTACAGGCTGTAGCTTAGATTTGGATGAAGTGGGAAGCCAGGAAGGATGTTTTACAGGGAAGGGATATGAGCTGACCTATGTCGTAAAATGATCTGTTTGGCGACAGTGTTGAAGACAGACCGTAGCCAAAGAAAGAATCATGGAAACCAGATAGAAAGCTATTGCAACAAGCCAGGAAGGAGGAATAAAAGAAAAGATAAAAGAAAGAAAGGAATAGAGGGAAAGAATTGGTAGTGGCGGAGGGCATGAAATGGAAAGCAGAATAAGGTGTAAAGAGTAGGAATAATGAAATGAGGGGAGGGTACAAAAATCCTCCGCGTGTACACGGAACCATTTGCCAATCCGTTAGTGTGACATTCTCTCAGTTTCTAACTCTGCAGTGTAGGGCTTACTCTTCCGCTTCTGGGGTTAGCAGCTACTAACCTGGCTTCCTTTTCATTCATCTGAGGGTATTTTCTGCTAGCTGAGCTACCTGCCTGTAAGCCTGTCTGCTTTTTGAACAACAACAACAAAAAAAATCAGCCCCTGGGACAAGAGCCTAAAAGAAATTAGGATAGTCTAACGGAAATCAGGAGACTGGCCTAAATATAGTGCTATGTCCTACTTCTCTTTTCAATTTCTCTGAGCCTTGTTTTCTTGTGAATCTGTGTTTGGGGAAAATTCTATCTGTGTTTGCTTCAAGAAAATGTTTATGTTCGTTCTCTTAGTTGGATGCCTAGAAATGGAATGATTCAGCAGTGACTCAGGTGTGAAGGGAGAAGCTGAAAACCAGGACAGCACAAATCTCAATTGGGAAACCAATGTTTCCTGTCTTGAGAAAGCTATATTAACTGAAATCATATTTTTCAAATGACTGGAAATAACTAGTTTTAAAACTGCAAGTTGTACTATATTAATAACATAACTGTTTTCCATGTATACTTTCTTACAACATGTCATCTTGATTTTTAGCTATGGAAGAGTAACTCTCCGTGTCTCCATAGTTTTTTGCTGGTTTCCCATTTTCCTCTCTAGCAGGCATTCATTACAATGTTGTTTTGCCCAAACCTAGGTAAGGTATTTAATAATTGCCCTTCCTGTGTTGGAACTTGTCACATTGGTCACTTTGAAATATAACATTTACTTTTTAGTCTGCATCTATTTTTTCAGTGCACTCCTAATGTAGTTGCTGCAATTATCAGGGCTAATTCTTAAAAGTTGAGCAAACCCAGTTGTGGGCTCCTATCTATAGGTTTTCTTTCACTTTTACAAATAATGATTTATGCAAAGTCACCAAGACAGCTATTGCTTCAGTGCAAGGTTTATTATAGCCAAGATGAACAGACAAGTCATTAAGCCCTCATGGAAGGATTAGTGTAGAAAAAGATCACCACATTGTGATTTTCTGGTTACATGGTTCAATACAATGATGGTTTAAGGAAGTAAAAGCCAATTTCAGCACTGCCATTATGGAGCTGTGTATATCAATAGGCAGTTATAAAAGCTGTGACTGATAGGAATTTCCTCACTATAAAAGTTTCTTCCATCACATACCCACTAAGTGAGTCACGTAGAAGAAGAACTTCTAAAGAGTGTGATTGATTCCTTGGCTTTTATTTTCTGATGTATTTCTTATATATGAGCCAAGGATATAAAGCTATAAGATAGATTCTACAATAACCTTGTGCAATTAGCCTCATTACTTTATAACCACATTTTATGTGTGTATTTCTTCGTGTACAGAGTATGTGTTTGTGTGTTTGTGACAGGATCAGTTGTCCTGAGCACAGCTCAGGCTTTTTAGCCGTACTAATGTGCCTTAGAGTGGGTGGGGCAGACGGGTGGTGGTGATGAATGAATGAATGAATGAATGAATGAATGCATGCACCAACATCCAGTATGTCTAACTGGTCTCCTTAACTTCCTCTCCCTCCCCTCCACTTTAATTTACTCTAAACAGTAATCAAGTTAAACAATCCCTTACCAAAAAGATTCAAAATCCCTCATTTTCCTTAGAACAAAGCCGCATCTTATTAAAGGTCTTCTATGGTCTGGCACCAACCTCCCTCTCCATTCTGGTTTCCTACTCTGTTAGCGCCCAGCCCTCCACCTCAGTCAAACTGGCCCCGGGGCTGTCTGTATTAGGCCAGATGTATTTCCACCACTCTACCTTTGCTCACACTAATACTCACCTGTCTTCAGCTTACTTTTGCCAGTTTTCCTAAAGTTTTACTGGCATACAATAAAAATAACAAAAGCAATAACAATAACAACAAAATGAGTGTAATAGTAGTAGCAGTAGAACTGATGTTTGTACAGTTGGTATAGTTCAGTAAAGAACACAGATTTGGGACCAGATGCCCCCACAATTCTATAGATGAGATAAGTCATTTAATCTCTCTGGACCTCAGTATCCTCATTATCTTTAAAATGAGAATAATACTGCATTCACTTCATAGGGTTGCCAAGAATAGGAAATGAGTTGATATACATAAGTACTGTTTAGAACATAGTAAATGCTCAATAAAATTAGCTCTGACTACAGAGTATTTACCACATACTAGGCAGCATACTAAGTGTTTTGTGTGTCTTATTTAATTCTCCCAACACCCTCTGAAGCAAAGCGTATTATTTTCTCCCCAGTTGACTGATGAGGAATCTAAGTTATTTTTCAGAGTAACTGAGTCAAGTTATGTAACCCAAATTTATACAGTATGGGAATGGTTGGGCTGCAATTCAAATCTAAACAGGTGGACCCCAGAGCTTGGCTCTTAACCACTCTGATTTTATTCTTTATTAACAACCACTAAAAGTCTTGCTTCCTCTTTTAAGCTTTCATTGACCACTAGATGCTTCAGTACTCTATAGCATTTATTGTTAAAACACACTCATATGATAGTGACATTATTTGACTGTCCATTGGGTACTACCGTGTTTCCCCGGAAATAAGACCTAGCTGGACAATCAGCTCTAATGCGTCTTTTGGAGCAAAAATTAATATAAGACCCGGTCTTATATTATATTGTACCCAGTTTTATATTATTATAGTACAATAAGACTGGGTCTTATGTTAAGTTTTGCTCCAAAAGACACATTAGAGCTGATTGTCCAGCTAGGTCTCATTTTCGGGGAAACAGGGTAAGCATCTAACAAAATGACATTAACCCATTAAATTTGATATTTATAATTTGATATTCCAAATCCCCTCTCTTACATTGTTATCAAAATCAATTATTTGGTATTTGAGGGACTGACCTTGACTCCTATATTCTTTTGCATATCCAGTATACACACACAAAATATTCCTTAAACATAATTAGTGCTCGTCAAAAGTATTGGCATTGCTTGTTTGGGGTGATAATGGTAGTGACATTCATAATAGGTAAGCATATCATGAGAGTACGTGATAATTTTAGTTTGACAATACATTCTGTAAAGCAAGGCAATGAATCTCTGGAGTTTTAAAAGGATAAAATGAGGACCACTGTGTTCGATAGATCTGACACCAGATTAAGCACAGGGATCCTTGGGGTCAGACCACTCCTTGTCACAATGATCTGTGTGATCACAGAGGTGTTGCTCACTGTTAGGGGTGTTTCTCATTTGAATTATCTATAAATATGTCTTAGCAAGATATTGAGCTGGTCTGCCCCACCGAGGTGTCAGGGTCCAAATAAGATAATGTACATGAAGGAGTTCCCTAAATGTACACAATAAACCCCTGACACTGATGAGGGTTATATTCCCCCCCCCTTCTTCTGCCTCCTCCCCCTTTGCCCCCTCCCACGCCAGTTCAAGTCATTGTTTCTCAGTCTAGTTGGGTAAGACACATGTGGGGACAGAGCCAGGAGTGCTCTGTCCAGTTTCCAGGCTCTCAGCCTCCCATGGAAAGGCGTTCACTCGGGTAGTAAATGGCCATCAACTGTGATTGGATGGCCATCAGCTGTGGCTAGTTGGCCGTCAGCTGTAACCAGTGAGCCATTGGCCACTAATATAACTGCTGTGGCTATGCTAGCAGCAAGTGGGGGCTAGCAAGAAGATGGTGGCTGAGCTAGCAAGAGCAGCGGATTGTAGTTAGCAGGGCGGATTACAGATAGCAAGTCGGTCGGTTGGCAGGCAGAAAAGCAGACAGCAGGTTGCAGGTAGTGTGGCTCCAGCCCTCCAGTGAGACTATAGTGCCACCAGTGAGACTACAGTGGTATGACTCCCCTACCTATGGCTCCATGGGTGTTCCTTTTTGGTCTCGCCATATCCTGTGTTCTTATGTGGGGAGTGGGACTAGAGGTCCCGCTGGCCATCTCCCACGACAACACAGCTCCCTGGCACAAGCTGGTATTATGAGCCTTACGCCCCCTCCCTCCCCCGCACTGAGGCAGTCAGTCACCGGCCGGCCGCTCACAACAGCTCATGGCAGTTCTCATTGGCTGCCGGCCACTCACAATGGCTGCCGGCCACCAGCTGCTCATGGCAGCACACAGCAGTCCACGGCAGCTCACATCAATCTCTGACCTCCGCTCACAGCAGCCCAGCTCCAGGGAGAGCCGTTGTTCACAATCTTAGCTGTAGAGGGTGCAGCTCATTGGCCCATGTAGGAATCAAACCCGCAACCTTGGGGTTAGGAGCACAGCGCTCCAACCACCTGAGCCACTGGGCCAGCCTGAGAGTTATAGTTCAAGTGAGAGTTTTTTAATCCAAAATTGGGAACATCACTGGAGCATGTATTTTCTCATAAAATGCATTCAATTTACAACTATAAATTTTTAAATTGTTTCTTTAAAACCTTAGTTAAAATTCCTAGGCATGCAACAATAAAAGGAAAACAACACAGCAGTCTTGAGCTGTGATTCATGAGTAATCCATCAGGTTCATTCATTAGCTATTCCTCAATATTTAAAGTGTGTGCTCTAAGGACTAGCATCATATCCGCACCCCCAGAGAAAAATTCAAAATCTCAGGCCCCTCTTCAGACCTACTGAGTCAACATATAAATTTTTGTAAGGTCGTTTTGTGATCTGTCTGCACAGTTAATGTAAAGCCCTGCCATATGTGCCTCAATTACCCTACACATTTGCCATTCGTGATAGCTGATTTGAATTCACACCTGAGAAAAATGAGCTATTGCTACATTTCAGTGATGTCCAAGATTACACACAACACATCAAAGACACCAGTCTTAAATCCCAGGATTCCAGGTAATGGGCTATATACTTAAACTATGTTGTTACTACCAATAACTGAAGCTATTCAAGTATACTTTCAACTAAGGGGGTAATTCGTAGATTCAAAGACACAAAAATCTCACTGTCCTTGGAATAAATTATCTACCAGCACCTAGAGGCATATAAAGGAGGAGAAGTAATTAGTTGATAAACACAGGATGTATAGCTGGCTAATTTTCTCTTTGAAAAAATCTGTTTCCCAAATGAAGAAGGTCATGGCACGCCATGGTAAGTTACTCATCTACCATGTCCACAGGGGCTCAGCTTGTGCACTTAGCGACCTCTGGGGGCATTGTTCACACTTGTGCAGTTGAGTGAGTTAATGAAGCAAATATTTAGTTCACTATATAATTCACAGACTTTTGAAGCACAATTATGGTCAACAGTCCTCTAATTCCCACATAATATTGGAGCATAAAGGCTCATTACCATTTCACCAAAGCAGAAATTATATTATTTCAATATTGTCCACTGAGAAACAGAGCAGCGACCGAACAATAATTTTAAACATTTTGTTTTGTCTTCCTGTCATGCAGGGTCTCTGCTCCCGCTCCCTGCACAAGAACGCAGGATACGGTGAGGACCAAAAGGAACACCAACGGAGCCATAGATAGGGGAGTCATACCACTATATTCTGGACGGCGGCTGGTTGGAGACATAGGAAGCAGGAGCCACACTATCCACAATCCGCCGTCTGCTTCTCTGCCAACCAACGCACTTGCTAGCTGCAATCTGTGCTTGCTAGCTTAGCCATGGCAGTTATATTAGTGGCTAGTGGCTAATTGGTAATAGATGATGGCCATCTACTACCCGAGCCAGCACCTTTCCACTTGAGGTCGAGAGCCTGGAAACTGCTTTCGGGGAGTCTGTCCCCACACTTCCATTCTCTGAATTTAATTCTTTTTTGAAGGAAAGTTCCTATGGGATCCCAGTGTGTGTTTAAGGCTGGTTGAGTCCACAGACACAGTGAAATGGAGTACAGAAGCAATCATTCACATAATTTGGGGTAATTTGCTTCCACTTGAATTGTAGTTGAGACAATAATGGGAATGAGGGTTTCATGAGAACATGGATTTTGTCTGTGTTATTCACTAATGTGTCCAAAATTTACTGAGAGCAAGAATTTCACTCTTTCCTGCTATGCCCCAAACTCCAAAAAGCCAGCACACAGTAGGTACTCAATAACTATTTTCTGAATAAATGAATCCCCAAATTTCTTAAATCCCTAATTTTCTTATGGGAAAGCCCAATATCTGAAGACATATTATAGGACCTTACAAGATTATCATAAACCAATAATGCAGGCAAGTGATTGATTTTTCTGTGTACTGACCATTTACAATTGTCATTTTATTTCATGGATTTTTCTGATTATTAGATTGACTCTATTCCAACTATCAAGAGTTTAATATGAGACATAACATAAAATAATTGAAAGACTACAGATACTGAAGTTAGTCAGGTCTTAGTACAAGTTCTAACTCTGACATCAACAACAAAATCTTAGGCAAGTTATTCACCCTCTAACTTTCACATCTTTAAAAAACAAGGATAGTTATGTCAACTTTACAAGAATATAGAACTTCAATGTGATAACACAACTGAAAGCACTTATCCTGGCATTCAAATATATCACTCTTTTTCTTGTTTTCATCAATGTTAAAAAGTTATTTGTATAAACACAACCTGAGTGAATTTTGCTGTAGGTCAATGAGCATATGATCATAGTCTTAGAATATGGTGCAAGTTAGAAAGGATTAACAGTGGAGAAAAGGCAGTGAAAATTATTCAAGAGGGACAAGGAGAAAAGAGCTTACTGAAAGCAGTAAGATTTACCTTTCCACCTAAGAGTCAATTCAGCCAGCCTTACAAGAAACTTGGGAAGTCATTAGATCCCAAAGATCCTAGGTCTCCTGAAATACTTGTTTTGATACTTTCTCCTGACCCACCTTGAATAATTTTCACTGCATTTTCTGCTGAACTTTGTGGTATTTGGACACAGATACAGATTTGAGGTACAAATCCATCTCAGGAGAAGGTTTTTATTTCTACAAAATGAAGGCTATTTGCGCTTGAAATAAAGATCAGTTATGCCTAGAGCTTAGCCTTTCTGGTATGCTCACTACTATCAATAACCTGGTGAAACTGGAGACTGTTTATAACCATCAGACTTACAGCAGAATGTGAATTCATTCACTCATTAATTCATATATTCACTCATCTAACAAACATTATTAAACACTTACTATATTCTTATCTGTGTGCTGAGTGCCAAGGTGAAGAGACAAAGACTTCCTCCTCTCTTCAAAAAGCTGTCTAGCTAACTAACCCATTCCAATACACAGTTACACTTTTTACGTTAAAGGTAAGCATAGGTGCCTTTGAAAACACAAAGGGAGACCTCCTCACCAGAATGAATCTGTCCCAAATGAGAATGTTGGTTTCCCAGTGAACTACTTCTAACTTACCTTAACCACCTTAACACCTCAAGCCAGCAGCGAGGAAGAGTGACTTGAGGAGACTTGTTTGACAGCACCGCTGGGCCGTGACTTGGGCAAGTAACCAAAGGGCAAGAAGGAGGTGACTCCACCAGTTAAGTCACAATAGGCCAACGTCCATTGTCCTCTATCCTCATCTCTTGCTGCCATGCTTCTATGCCTCCCTCATAGAAAGGAACTTCAAGTATTCAACCACAAATCCCACTTCATTTATAGCTGAATAAACCAAAGTTCTAATAATTAAGTGACTGGTTAAGGTCACAGAGCCATTCGGTGGCAGAAAAAAAGTTAGAAGCCCCTGAGGTCTCTGGGATCCTTGCTAAACACCCCTCTCCCAGGCTTATGGAGTCCAAGACCTCACCTTTCTGGCTTCAGATGAATGCTTTGGAGAGAGAAGAGTGACGTCTTATCCCTCTAGGACCCACACTGAACGTGACCTTCCTCCCACCCCCCACCACCAATCTGAATAGATTACCAGCTCCCATATTTTGTTCACATCCTGTCATTATACCAAGACCAGGGCGGTACAGATTTGTTTACAGAGACCTTCCCCCACTGTAACTCTCTAAGGGGAGTCTAGATTCCCTCTTACTCTCCCATATCTCCAGCACCTATCTCAGCTCACTGTTTCTTGAAAGACTCAATGAATGTGTCCATCTACATTTGGTTGCTGCTTCTGAATTCAACACTTGACATCTGGACCCTCAAACATTCTAGCACAACCTTTTCCCCCAAGTTTCACACAATTTAGTTTGAACTCCCTCTACTGGTGAATCCAGTAAAAATCCTTATGACTACTGATACAGTTCACGATGGAGAAAAAGAGAACGCAACCAAGCAGAAAAAGAGTCTAAAATGGACAGCAAGCAGTTCCTGAGGGAGCACTAAACTTCCTCTTTAAGAGATCATTGCTTTGTGCAAGGAACTGCTATAAAAAATGGTGAACCTTATCATCGGTTTCACCGTAGTTGAGTCTAGGAGTAAAAGGCAGAGACTGAGAAAACTCCTGGGCTGAAACAGGAGGACGACTAACGGACTAGAAGACATCTGGGGTGTGTGATCCTTAATTGCACATTTCATTGCTTTCACTATTTTCTATTACAGCTTTATAGCTGGCTAACCATGTTTTCCAAGCGCCAACACTTGGTAGTAAGAATTTGTTTAACAAAATAAAAAGAGCCTCTCAACTTCTTTAGAAACTTTCCTCCCTTTGACAGATTTTCTCCTTTCTCCCCTGAAGCAGCAAATCTTTCGAAAACAAGTACACTAAATTTATTTCAGAAATGAATAGGGAGCTTTTTAATAGCTCACACTTATTTTCCCCCTCACTGTCTTAAGATTTGTCTTCCTTATATTTCAATATAAGGCAATATCATGAATCATAAGATTGCTACAAAAAATAAATAAATAAATAAATAAATAAATAAATAAATAAATAAATAGGAAGTGATGGAATTTATTCACTCTCATGGTGTTGAGGAAAATTCAAGCATTTTATATGTTATGAAGGATTGTTGGTTCCGACCAGTGCAGAATTTGGCAGTTCTTCATTCCACTCAAAAGTTCTCAATTAGATGAGGCCAGCCCATTAAAGCACGAAAGTTCATGAGACCAATTACACTCATACAAACTTACGTGGAAAATAAAACAAAAAGGAAAGGTATAGACATTTATTTAATGCACAAAGATACACACAAGAGATTTTCAAAAATGTACCTCCAATTTATTTCCATGGAAACCCTTCATTTTACAAAAGAGGGAATAGGCCTCAAGAGTCCAGGTTGCCTCCCGAAAGGCACACAGACAGTGAGTAACGGAGCCAGGACAAAATTGCAGGTCTGTGGATCATATTAGTTTGGTGCAAAAGTAATTGCGGTTTAAAAGGTTAAAAAAAAAATTTGCAAAAACCCCGATTACTTTTGCACCAACCTAACAGAAACTGAGAGTGAAATGGTGCTGGCCAGAGACTAGGGGGGAGGGTAATGGGAAAGTATTATCTGAGGGATACAAAGTTTCTTATGCAAAATGAATACATCCCATGCATAGTGTACAGTTAACAATACTCTGCTATATTCTGCATTGTATTACTAAGAAGGTAGATCTTATGTTAAGTGTTCTTATCGCAAAAATTAATAATAGCACGTAAAAGGGTGAGAGGAAACTTTTAGAGGTGATGAAAAGGTCTGTGGCTTAGATCTTGATGATGATTTCACAGGTGTAAACTTATCTCTAAACCCATCAAGCTGTATACATTAAATATGTACAGTTTTTTTGTGTATCAATTATGCTTCAATAAAGCATTTCTTTTAAAAAATATATAAAATAATGCCACTCTTCTCACTAAATATTTTTCGTTATAAATTGTTGTTTATATGAATTTAAAAAAATTCCTTAATGTTTAAGGTGACTAAAATAGGACAATAAGTAAGACACATCAAATAAATTTATCAATGACCTCCCATAAATCTTAAATTAATGACTGGTACTGTAGAAATAAATTCTGCTCATCTTTCTTTACTCAATGGAAAATGTTAAGGATCTCCCTCCCTTGAAATTTCCACCCAATGCTTATAAGTTTGTTTGTTTTTTCTGTAAATAATATGTACACTAAAGCATTTTATCTTCTAAAAAAAAAAAAAAGAATTCAGATCTGGACTCTAATGCTTCTTGATGATGATTAAAGAAGTTCTTGTGCATGTAATGTGAGAGCTAGAATGAAATTCAGACATTCCCCCTTGCCAGTCCCCTCAGTGACAGGAACAGTGAAGCCCAGAAAATCTTAAAATGTATCAGTCTGTATCAGATGTAGTGGAGACCCATCCTGAGAAAGTCTTTGTTTAAAGCATAGCTGACCGTGCTTCACTTATCTGATGTTTCCGTTGAAGTACTCTGAAGCTCTGCTTCATCTCAGAAAGTGATCCAATTCTGTTTTGGCAAATACCGGCTATGTACTTAGGTCCCATGTGGTGAGTTGACTGAGATGTGAAACAGAGTCAAGCTGGTGAGCAGAACTGCCCACACGATCCAATTCACTAGAAAACACAGCGGTGTATTGCCCCTCAGCCAACCTTCAGTCCTATTCTTATTTTGAGGAGATAGTATTATCATTATAGTATTTTAAAACGTACATTAAAAAAATATATTCTGGTCACTGATAGAAATTTTCTTTCTGAAACTCTATTTGAAAAGTGTGCCAAACCTGCCCAGCACTTCTAAATAAGTAATAACAAAAAAAATGGTTCCTTACATATTTAAATAAATGTACTATGTTCTCTGGCACTGCTGTCGCATTTGAACATCACGACCATGCATTAGATGAGGAAAATTGGGACCCAGAGAAGTTAAATGACTTACCCTGCAAAGCCCAGTCTTTTGAGTCTAACTCTGGACTCTGCCCACTTATCTTTCTGCCAACCAGAAAAATTGCAACTGAATACCTAAGTTCCTCACACACCTTCTCATAGCGCACGTCCAGAAAGGACCTTTGTAGCCCCCCACTTCTTCATTAATGCTAACAAGGAGAACCAAAGGGTTGGCATCAGGAAAGATGTTCCACCCTTTTCTTCTTCTCTTGGGGACCAGGCTCACAGGGAGAAAAATTCTATCTCCAGGAATCTGAAGTGCAAAGGGTGTCGTCACCCATAACCCTTTCAACTGCGTGAATTGACTTCATGTTGCTTCTTTTTTTTTCCCAAATGTGTCAAAAATCCACAAAAAATAAAAAGTTGATATTTTGACTATTTTATGCATTTAATAACATTTTGAGCTGCTTTATACATAAACACCATTATTTTTATTTTAAACTTTTGTTATATAGTAACAAATTTACTATTATATTGAATTTTAGCAAAAAATACTCGAAACATACTAAGTGGCATCAATTAGATTTAAGTACAGATAAAGTAGAATCTAATGGCATTGATGACATAAAAAATGTATTACAAAATGTTACACAATATGGCACACAAAACGTCTTTATTGTTGATAGTGCAAGCCACAGGAACACATATCTGAACATCGCAGCAAAAGTGATAAAGGGAAGGAAAAATAACCAGGCTCCCAGACTCTTGTCTGAAGAGGGTGAGGCTGAGTTGGGCTATCACACCAATTCCCTTCTCACCATGGGATTATTGCACATGTAGCATCCTCCACTGTGGAAACACTCACTCTCACCACCTTCTCCAGAACCACAAACACCTATTGTTCCTTCAGGTCTCAGCTCCATTAGCAGAAAAGCCTTTCCAGGCCCTCTAGGTTAGAGCAAGTCTCACTTCTGTAAGTTCTACCTGGCACTGTACACCTGTCCTTCTTAGCATTTGTCATGACTTGAATTTGATATTTCTATTGGCATGCTTTACTGGTTAATGTCAGACTCCTCTCCTGGATGATAGTATCTAGATGAGCAGACTGTGTTTGACCAACCATTGTTTCTCCAGTGCCTGTCACAATACCTGGCATATAGAAGACATCTATAAATATATGTCCAATGAATGGATGAATAAATGAACAAGCCAAGAGAGTATGGAAGAAACAAAGGATGTATGTCCTAGGATCAGATGCAGAGATCTTTAGGGAATTTTCAATTATCCAATATGTTGAAACTAACCTAAATGGATACAATGAGATATTTTCATTTTAGTTGTTATTATTATTATTTTGCTATTATTTGGGTTTTGGGGGAGGGGAAGAGGAGATTAAGGAAGAACTTGAGATAAATAGAGAAAAAAATAAATAGGGAAATTATTTGATGTAATGCTTCTGATTTTCTGCCCTAATAAATCAATAGTTGGGTTGTCAATACAATGAAGCATTCTTCAAGGACTGTATTTCTTAATATTTCCCAAGAACGAAAAATCTAAACAGGGTATATTTCCAACGTGCTCTTCAATTGTTTAAATAGCATCAGACTTTGAACTCTGAAAGAATTTCTACAATCCAATTCTCTTTCATCATCATACCATATACTCAGATTTAAACGTTTCATTCTCAATGCTATCGTATTATAATTCACAACAGAAATGCTTAATCCACCCCCCAAACACCTGTTTTCGCTCAAACAAAACAAAAATCATCAATACGGTTGAAGTTCAGTAAATCCTACCTACAATCCCCATTATTTTCATTGGGAAATAATAACCATCCCTGAACCTGAGAATTGAATACTACACTCCACTTCTGTAAAGATTTTTATCGGCAAAACCCAGAGCAGTCACATATTCAACGATGAGATTAGAGTCTGCTAAAACGATTGTATTGTTTCAGCTATCAGCGAGTGCTCATTTGAGAATCTCTGTGTTTTAAAACCTAACGAAGTTACGGCCAGGATATATGCAGATTAAGCTCTGTTGAGAAAGAACTGCATTGTCCGTATCATCAGAAACCCTCGTGTGGGAATGGATCATTCCTGTGACTTGGGGGAGCTAATTATCACTGCAAAGAGGAGGGGTGGTAGACAGAGAAGGAAGTGCAGGTGGAGAAAACAGGCACCTGGAAGAAGCAGAGTCAACAGAGATAAAAGGGGGCATTTTGACTGCTGAGATGGAAAGACAGAACAGCTAAAGTCTCCCCAACTTGTCTCCCAGCTGTAAAATTGGCCCAGGATCAGAGGAAAAACATCATTAATTTCAATGCAATTAAATATCATTAACAAGATGCTCTGGAGTGTGTGCTGCTTGGAGATAACAGAAGGCCCTGGGCATGACCTATAGGGAAGCCATATCTGGGGAGCATAGCAGCTCTGGGCTCCCACATGGAGTAGGAAAGTAAAAGTTATGCACTTTAGTTAACTTGGTTTATGGACTTCGCAGTTCTTTCAACAACACCTCCAATAAAAGAGATCAGAGAAGATGGTGCATGGCAGCCATAAAATTTATATCTTTGTTGAATCAATAGAAAGGATTGGATTTCCCAGGCCACTGATTGTCCTTACCAAAACGCTTATGGAGACGTGCATGGTAGGAATGCCTTTGTAAGTACAAGAGCATTGTAGAGGGGTTTCAGTTCTACACTCAGTATATGAAATTATGTATAATCAAAACAGGTCTGGATCGCACTGGCTTGGTGAGATGCTAGCACATGTCTTTGAGAGGGATTGATGGTTGTGAGCTTGCACTTCTTACCCCATGAGTGTGAGACTTAATTATGGCTGCCTTGGGCTGGGGAGAGAAGCACAGCATACACGCATAGACCGGAAGAGCAGGAGGAGGCAGCCTTCATGCTGAATTTTATTCTTTCTCTCTAATTCTCTCGCTCCCTTCTTCCCTCTGTACCTCTCTCCATAAATAAATGAATTCAGGAAAATGAAATGTACATCTGATGCGATTACATGGTCCTTTTCCTTTTGTCTGGAAGATCATTTCTCTCATGTCTATTCCCTATACATCCCTTGAGTCTCCACTAAGTCCATTTTTGTGACTCTCCAAATCTAATTTTAGTTGGCCCTCTTCTGGGTTCTCTTGGAATCCTGTGTGCCCTTCTGTGCAATCACTTATCGCGCCTAGAGTTATAATTGGTTTACATCACTGCTGTTACAATAGACAAGTTGTTCATCGGTTCTGTCATAACTCTCTTCGTATCATTAGCACTGAAAACAGTGTGTGACATCTGGGAGTTACTCAGTAAATAAGGGAAGGAGAGAGGGAGGAAGAAGGGAAGGAAGAAAGGAAGGAAGAAAGTAGGAGATATCTGTGTGACTGGAGCAATTTTCACCCCAGGAGGCATCAATTTCCTCATCTGAAAGTGATGGGGTGGTTACTTCCAATTTTGGAGACTGTTATTCTGTGATTCTAGACTTGGAACAACCTCTCAGAGACCTAGCATTGGGCCAAAAAGAAGCAATTAAAAGAAATACTTTATATAAGAAATAGGCTTTAAAAATAATCCAATCAGCAGAATGTGTCTCAAAATATGTACACAGCTCTGAGCCACTATCTTGAACAGTTGGGTAGTAGCATGTTCAGCAGTGAAAATCTCTCTAGGGTCTTGGCCAATATGAACTCACAGATGTTCCTGTTGAAGTCAGCTGATGAGTTTCCTTCAAAGCCATGTTTAATCAGAGTCCTCAGTTCACCTCCAGGGCACAGCCCACTCAGCCCCTGCACCCTTGGCTTCTAAAAACAGAAAAGAAATAGGAAACAAGGAAAGAAGAAAGGAAGGAAGGAAGGAAGGAAGGAAGGAAGGAAGGAAGGAAGGGGAGGAAAGAAGGAAGGAAGGAAGTTTTCTCCTAACACAAAGAACACAACTCATATCTTATTCTTATTGTTCTAAGAGTTGATGACCTCTCTCTTTCTAAAGAAAGGTCATCATTAGAAGAGTGCCAAAACAACAGATTTAGTTACTATTTTATGATTTCTCTTCACTTATTCTCTCCACCCCAGAAAAGCCCTACCACTATCCAGTGGGTAAAGAGGTTGGAAAAGTCATGGGTTTTCTTGTCAAGGGATTTTTTTTTTTTTTTTTTTATTGTGGATAGGGAAGTTGGAAGGATGCAGAGGAGAAATAATTTGTTGAGTGTTGACTCTGCAGCGAAAGGTTTATATACAGTATCTCATTAATTTTAAGCCTCACAAGATCCCCTCCAGGTACTATCAGCATTTTACAAAAGAGGAGGAAATGAAAGCAAAAGGATTTCAAAATAACTTGCTTAGGTCACCCAACAAGTAAGAGAAGCAGAATTTGAGGCTTGGTCTGGGCAGTCCAAAGCCACCAAATTCCTCTTGACCTAAATCCCACCCGCTCGCTCAACGCTTCCCCAGTTACTCCAGAACTTCCCAAATGGAGTGCCGAGACATATACATGACCGGAGTGCTGTACTCAGATCTCAGAGTAGCTCAGCGGGGCCTGAGGAAGCGAGAGTCCCTGTGTCCTCTGCTTCTAGTCACAAGTGGCCTCGTTTGTTTAAGCCAGTGCTCCAAACAAACTAAGTATATGTGTGCCGTGATGTGAAAAAGTTTGGGAAACACCGTGTTAGCCCTGTCTTGTGTCACCCTACATAAATGATGTTCCAGTCACACAGTTATATAACACAATAAACTTAACGTGCGTGCTTGTATGCCTGTGTAGATTTACTCCGGATACAACCTTATAGAGAATGCCTTCCCCTTCTCCAGCTGGCTAACCACTACCTACTTCACAGGCAGCTGAGATCAGAGAAAGCCACAATTTTATTTCCTTCAAGCACTTTGGTCTACCTTGGTTAGGGGACTCATGACATTGTACTGTAACTTACAGGTTTATATAGCTGTCTCATCCACTTAAAACATGTAAAAGATCCTCAGTAAAGGTATGTTGAAAGAATAAATGCATGGAATGCAGAGGGAACAACTGCATTTGAATTGTGTTAGCATTACTGGCAGTTAGCTGAGGGGTAAACATGCAGGCCTCTGGGCCAAATCGCACCTGTGGCCTTTTTGTTTTCTTGTTTATCTGTTTTTGTTTTTTATTTTCATCGAGACTTTATTTTTTAGAGGGGTTTTAGCTGCACAGCAAAATTGAGGGGAAGGTGCAGCGTTTTCCTATATGCCCTCTGCCCCACACATATACGGCTCCCCCATTATCAAATTCTCCCAGCAGACAGACATGTTTGTTCTAATTGATGAACTTATATTGAGACATCATAATCACCCAAAGTGACCTGTTTTTTTTTTATAGCCAGAAAACTAAGACTGGTTTTTACATTTTTAAATAGTTGTACAAACAAACAAACAAACAAGAATATGTGAAAGACATCATATATAGCACACAAACACTAAAATATTTATTGAATCTGGTCTTTCACAGAAAAGTTTGCCAACCCTCAATAGCTAAATCAATCCAGACTGATTGACTGATTTCACACATACACGATGTCTAAGTAATTTTTCTGTTCAACTCTAGTTCTCTTGTTTTTTAACCTGTCCCTGTTTCTGGCCTCGATTATACCATTTTTCCCTATTATTTCTCTAGTCAGTAGTTCTTCACTTATTACTGAAGTATAACACATATGAAAGAGACAAAAATCATAACTATAGAGCGTACGATTATGACAAAGTAAACACGCCTCTGTGACTGCCATGCGGTTCCAGAACTAGAAGATTACCAATAAATCAGAAGCCCCCACACTCCTTCCCAATTATTACTCTTCTTAAAAGTAACCGTATCCATGACTTCTGACCCCGTAGGTTAGTTTTGCCATTTATAGAATTTTTCATCTTTATATAAATGAAATAATACATCATGTAAGCATTTATATCTCACTTTTTTATTTTTTATTTTTGCTCAATATTAGGTTTGTGATACTTTTCTGCTGGGTTTTGGGTAACAACCCATAATGAACAGTAGTCTGTTCATTTTCATTGCTGTGTAGTGCTCCATTATGTGTGTGTGTGTGTGTGTGTGTGTGTGTGTGTGTTTAGTCCATGTTACTGTTGGCAGGCATTGGCAAATGTTTATGATTTCAGATTAATATGAATCATTCTGCTTCGCATCCTTAAACATGCATTTTGCAAGTATCTCTGACCCCTTTTCAAGCTCACTTGAGCTCCCATGTGATCAATACTTGACCACCTCACCTCCCTCTGGTCAGTTCCTTGTCTATAGTTATAGATCCTGGATTCCTCTCAGAAGGGCAGCAGAGTGTGAGGTTAAGAATCTGAAGCTAGAGCACCTGGGTTTAAATTTGGATCTGCCATGGCTATGTATGTAACCTTAAATAAATGACGTACACTTTCTATACCTTGGTTTCCAGATCTGCAAAATCAGGATAACAAAATTCAGTTAATATTTGTCAACTGTGTAGAGCAGCGATTGACACATAATAAGTGGCATATGCTATTTCCTTAATAATTAGATAGTTACACTGAAACAATTGTTCTGCATTTAGAAAGATACCTTCAGCTTGAACAGTTCACCTGACATAGGTTGATGACTTTCTTCTATTTGAGGGATGTTAAAAAATCTAACTCTTCAGAAATTGGCAATCAGAATTAAACACTCAAAAAATTACCACAGCCTCAAGTTTTTGTTCAGAGATACAGTTTTTTGTATGCTACCCTCAACATACAATTGAAAAGCTAAGTACTTTATGGGTGCTGCATAAAAACTTATTAAATAAATGAAATACATACCGTGCCAAAGAAGGAATCAAAAATTCTGATCATTGTAGTATCAAAATTAAAACCAGTTAATCAAATACCAGTCAAAGGAAATAGCTGTTTCATTTAACTACACTTTGCTAAACTAGCTGAGAAATAGTCTCTGAAGTTAAAAAGCAAGTATGTATTTATTAAACCTTAGAACTGTACTAAATTCTGTACTAAATTTATTTGTACTGTACTAACTTCTGTGAAAGAACACAAGAGAAGTGTATTACAGCATATTTTCTATCAAATGCTTGCAGTTTTGTTATTCATTCATGCATCCTATGTTTATTGATCGTTTATTGGGTTCTAGGCGCTTGTATCCTTCTGCATACAAAATCATCAAAGAATATATGATGAGAGCCACTCTGATACTAAAGCAGGGCTGTTTTTGTTCCCAAATCAAAACAAAATGCCTGTCTAAGAATTGTACAAGCTGCAACAGCACCCCCAAACCTCATTTTAATTAGACCCATGTTCTACTTGATTGAAATTGGTGTTCAAATCCAAATAATACAATATGTTGATTTGGAGGCATGTTTGTAAAATAAAATTTTCATTTTCATCACATGCTTTTTAGAAGTCAATGGAAAACTCCAATTTCTCATGAGTGGGATGCAAGGCTAGCCTATTTAATAAGGGACACAACAGAAAGTATCAGGTGGAAAGAAGGAAAGGAGCCCAGGCGATGGTGTGCTGGTAAACGTCTAACAACTACCTCTCAGGAAAAAAAGCACCTGATCTATATCATCTGCCCACTTCCCTGGTGTAAAACTCCTAGCATGGCCACTTTCAAGCCTGCAGGGGGATGTCCCTTAGGACAAAGTTGGAAAGACTTGTGCACATCACCTGTCATGAGCCAATGCAAGCTGGTTCCAACACACGACTGCATTCAGAGTAAAAGAGCTTCAGACTTTCTTTGAAGAATTACCCATCCTTCATGAACTACCCACGGAGGACCTGACAATGAAGATGTGACACCCTTGTCTGGAGGAGTAACAGTAAGAACTAATAGAGTCTCTCTCCCAACAGACGGAGTCTTGAGAAGGGCACAAATAAAGACGGAAGGCTTGGGAGAAATCCTTAATGGTGCTTGCTCTCTAAACCTAGTCCAGGCTCTAGTTCACCTGATATATGAAACCTGCATCTTTCAGGTTTTCCCACGCTTGTATGAGCTTTCTTAAGTCCTTCTTAGAATCTTCCCCTTACTCTGTTCAGAGTCAATCTCTGACTTGCATAAGGAGTAAAGCAACAGCTTTGATATTTATTAGTTTAGGATACTGTGTACTGAAATAGTTGCCCCACAGTACTCTTCCCCCAGACTCTCTCTGAGTCTTACAAGGAAGCAGACTGTATAGGAGTCAAATGTAATTTATTTACAAAGGTACAAGATGACACACCTTCTTTCCCACCTTTTCTCATTATGCCAACTAATTATACCTAATATTAATAGAGAGCGGTTTGGGAGGAGTACTATATTAGAGTAAAAGCTAGGCTGCTGTAACAAAGGGACTTTAAGCAATGTGGGGGCTTAAAGGAAAAGGATATTATTTCCCTGTCACATAACAGTTCCAATGTGGGAATCTGGGCAACGTGAGCTGCTCGGCTCCTCTTGGGCATTCAAATACCCAGGCTTCTACATCTGGCTGTTCCACCTTTCCTTAGGCATGTTCCCTGTATGATTGACGTTGGGTTTCTACCATATCCAGTGACCAGCTATCAGGAAGCAGATACAGAACAGGACGGCGGCGTGATCATGTTCTAAGCGCAAACACTTTGCCACATGAAAATACATAATCAACTCGTCATCTGCAAACCTAAATACAACTTAATTATAACAGAGGAGAAAAAGGGAGCATTGCATAGAAAAGTCGCCATCTCTTCAACAAGAGCCTTTTAGAACCATTTGCTGTTACTGTTTTTAAAAAAGAGCTCAAGCACAGATCACAAAGGTGAAACATGTTTCAAAAGATGAAACTAGAAATAATCCAACATTCTATACGTTTTCTATGTAATAAGTTCACATAAATCAACAATTCTAAACCGGAATGGAATAATATACAATATAACACCTTAAGCATTTCTGAAATATATCAAGGAATTTGTTGCTAATAATCTTCAAAGTATTAAAAGTTGAAAATAATTTATTTTTGAAAAATTAGGACCAATTCAAGTTTATTGCCATAGCAGTATTTCCTAAACTTCCATCATTCAAGTAGAAGAATCAAACTTTTCTAATTGCATTATTATTGTAATATATCTGCACTATCATGTATTACGGGACATATCTGTACTATTATTTACTGAAATATTTTTCTTAAAATAGATCAGTTTTGAGTTAAATAAATTTATTTATGAAAGAACCTGTATGCCACTACTATAAATGAAAATCCGGTATCACTTGCCAAAATAGAAAATAAATTTAAAAATAAATAAAATTACCAATGTTGTTAATTACATTTTAGTTAGATACTGTTGCCAACCGAGAACTGTTAGAGCTATCTGGTCTTTGCTCTGCTCCAAAGGGAGACAGTAAAAGCTGAGATGTTTAAAGAAACACTAGCAACAAATTGAGTCATTCCCCTTGATGTAATCTGCAGAACTGGAAGAGAATTTAAATAGGATTAAGTGACTACGTGGGTCAATGTTATTTGATTCTTATCTATGAACTACCTAAAACCACTCCTTAGTGGAACCCTGCCCTAAGACAACTGCTACTCTTCCTCATCTGTACATGTATATGGTTTTTTGGGTAAGAGGGCAGGGTGACATTACAGTAGCACATTGAGGAATTCTAATAATCCTGCCAACGCCATAGGTTTTGCACATTACCATTCACGTGTGTCCAGGTGGTAGAGGCTGCAAGGAAATGCTGTCCTAAAGCCAGATGTTGTCTCGGAGCCATGAACAGGAAAAAACAAAAAGTCACCAAAGATGAGTCATCCATACACATGGGTCGCAAGTCTGAACTGCCTTTGCCTCTAAGAATGTTTATTTGGACCAAGTTGACTCCCTGACTCAGCAGGCTGGTTCCCATGACCACAGCTCTGTAACATGTTCTCTGGGATGTTCGTAATAGATGCTGCCGCCAATGTTTTAATCAACCAAACACTCCTCCCAGGAAAAGATGATTTGAATATCTGGTCACCAGACCTAACCTATAATTATGCTGAGCATCTGACTGCCTTTGATATTCCTAAACTCATACTGCTCTCTAGGAAAACCTTTTCCTTTTAGAAAATCATGAAACACAAAATAGTAGTGGCAGCCAGTCAGTCCCTTCAAGTGGCATCCAACTATCGCTCGTCTTCATGGCTACAAAGAGGAAAGACTTCAACTTTCCGGAAAACTGTAACAATGGAACTCTATGGCCTACGATAAACCAAACTACGTAAGTGAAGTGTAGCTGACTCCGCCACCCCAAAATGTGTCCCTTTGGCTTAAGGATTATTTTGAGCTGAAGGCAACTGAGAACAAGCAGATACAAGGAAAGTTTTCTGCCCTCCCTTCATTTGCCTAAAAGGAGGACTTAATTTGCAAAGGTGTCCCTTTGCCCCTCTTTACCAGGAAGAATAGGAGCTAATCACTGGAGACAACTCTAGACCCTCATCAGCCCAGAGACTGTGCTAGAGGAATCTGCATAACCAACCTTGCTAAAACTGGCCCTTTGTCCACCACTAGCCCATTATCAACCCTAATCTACCCCATTTTTTCCTTCCCACAATGTGTCTCCCCTAGAAGAACAAAGTCCTTTTTCTTTGTCATGTCGCTTCTTTACAAAAGTGCTCCTTTGCTAACATGCTACGTAAACTCAAGTTCTAACCACCCCACTTTGACTTACTCATCACTAAGTGCTCCCATGTGTACAAGTGGTACATATGTTAATACACTTCCCTTTGTTTTTCTCTTATTAATCTGTCTTTAATGTACAGGGCCTCAGTCAGTGAACCTGAAATGAGAAAAAGGAGAAAAGAAGGATGCATGGACTAGATGCACAATTTCTTAGTGATAGAGATCAAGGTTTAACTAAAATATCTGGTTATCATAGTAGGATCCAAATTTCAATGTGAGTAAGATGCATTTGACAATGAGGTGCATTTGGAGATAACTTAGGAAATAGCGTTGATGGCGGGGATAAAAGGATGATTTGATTTATCACATACCCACCCTGTTCTAATCATTGTGCTAAGTACGTTGTAAAGATTGGCTCATTTGCTTCTCCCAACTCTTTGAAGACTGGGAGAGGAACATGAAGATGTCATTCATTTTTACTCCCCAGTGGTAAGCCAATCATACACTCAGTGTCAGCATACTCTGCAGGTTTCAGAGATTGTCTCAAGGTCCAACATCTATCATTTGCCCTCTAAACCATTTCCTCTCAACATGGAAGTGAGGAGGTACAGTGAGGGAGTTATAGCCACTCATATGAGGACTATTATAACACACTCCTCTGTACCCCCAAGATTCTGATGCCCGAAACGTGCTCCTTACCCACCATTGAGAATCATCGCTTTAGTAAATTGCTGTCCTAAGGGAAGTTTGAAATATTCTTCAGGTAAATTCTGCAGGTAAGTGGAGAACCACTTCAAAAGCTGGATCAGCAAATGGCCCCTGAAGGCCTAATATTTCCGATAACTGGGCTGCATATCTAAGACCACTCCTTCCTTCTAGAAATGGTAGAGAAAGTTTTTCAGACCATGTTATGCTCTCTACCTTTCCCTGAGTACAGCCCGCATCTCCAAATTTGATGTCTCTTCATTCCATAGGAAGTAGTTTTCTTGGTGTCCCAGGGACATGCACAGGAGGACATCTCAACATGCTCTCCACCTTTAGAATTCTATGATCCCATAACATAAGCAGAATGTCTGTCATCATTAATATCTGTCAGGTAACAGAACCCAAATTATCTCCAAACTTAAAATAACCCTTTTATAGTCTTTTCAACACTTCTAAAATGAGAAGAAATGACCTTATCTGGGGAATTATTTTTCAGCTACAATTTTCAGCCAATATAAACCAGGCTCAAAACCCAGAGCAGTTGTAGAAAGACCTTTAATTTACATTGAGAAAAATACACTTAAATATGCTGGCACACGTGTATGTATTTATTGTGTATAACTAAATTGCTTGATAACAGACGGCTTAAAGAACGTTAGAGCAGTGGGAAGGAGTTGTAAGTGGAAAGAGGTTGCCTTAGTCTGATTCTTTAATTACAAACTGTTTGCACTGTGGGTTGAGTATCAGCATATTTTTGTTTTGTGTGTCTACAGGTTGATCCTGGATATCTGCAAATAAACTTGTGACTAGGAAGAATAAAATGGTTTCTTTATTGCTCCTAAGGGGAGTCTCGTGGTTTGATCCTGTTTTCCAAAAATCACTGAGACAAAATTTCAGGGTTAGAGATGAGGTTATGTAGTCCAGTTACTCAATTATTGAATCTTTCCTGCAATGCACTTGACAAATAGTCACTCAAACCCAATCTGATGTCTTGAGTCAAAGGTAATTTCTGGAATAGTCTATGCATTTGCAGTGGATGACTAATGTTTTAGCTCAGCGTTTTGCATTTCCTCTTCTTCTGAAGGAGGTACCTTGATTTTCCTCTGGGGAATTGTTCTTCCTCAATTGTGCTGCCTTAATGGGACCATCAGTCAAGGTGACCTCTTCTCTGTTAGCTAAGAAGTGCTCATTTGATCCAAGTTTTGACAACCTAAATCTATCCCTTAGGGATTTAAATTCTGAGTGTTAGGGAGTAGGAGAGAAAAATAGTTGGAACCAATTTATCCTAATGGCAGTACTTTGAAGATCCTAGTATCCTGAAAGACCAGATTCTTCAACTTTAATTTCAGATCTGAGAGTATCCAACACTTTCTCATAAATTTGATTCTTCCCTAAAACTAGGCAAAGTCAACTTATATTAATTGCCACCAAAAACTTTTATCTGATATCCCACTGGTCTTATATTTATCCATCTGGGGAAATATAGACAGATGGGCATACTTCTTCTTTAATATTATAGTCCTTCATATGTGTGACCGTTTAGTTCATTCCTCTTCAATCATTCCTTATTTCCTTATATGACTTTTTAAGAGGCTGGCTCACCTTTCTTCAACCTCTGCTATGTGTCCTGTGTTTTCTTTTCTTCCCTCATTCTCCTTTTTCTCCCCCCACTGTCAGATTTTCCTGAAAATGTCTGAAATACAGGGCAATAAATACTTACCCCACTGTTACTCCAGCACTTCTGTAAATTTGTAAAGGTTGTGCAGAAAGAGTTGTAAAACTGTATCTACGGTAGCTAGTAAACTGACCTATGGTGAGTGGAAACTGGAATTTCCCATGCCACAAAATCTCACTCTTTCCACACCTCCTTTCTTTAGCTCTTGGTGACAGCAGTATCACTCATCTCCTTGTTCTGACTTATGCTTTGACATCTGTTGTATATAATGTGGAATTTCTGGTCGTCATCGTCCTTGGGGCCTCAGTTATTGGCATTCCTTTCTAAGACCCACAGACCGTGTTTCCATTTCACACATAAATTCAGCTGTGTGTTTGGCTACCTGAATTCCTTTGAAAATTTATGGATACATGTTGCCAAATAACGGGGAAAAAACAAGAAAAGTCATAACTCCTTTCTTTGCATGACATAATTGTTTTCTCCCTTTACATATAGCTCTCTCGTTCTTGCTTTGGGGATAAGGTAGAGTCACTTCTGCCTTCCCTTGAAGTCTCTCTTCCCAGCCAAGCTGCAGACCCTTTCCATGGGGCTCCCTAGGAGGGGGTGAGCCCCTCCCCTCCTTGTGTACTAGGAAGAAGCCCTCTGTTAATCAGTTTGCTGACTACAGCACCACCTGATTCCAGCTGCGTTTCAACATTTCAAGTCTGTTCACCTTTCTGCTCCGTCTTCTCTAAACATCTTCCAACGGGTCTGTTTCCCTCAGTTCCCTAAGTATGTGCAGGCTCCACAGAGATATCATGGGTACGGCTCCAAACCCCTACAATTAAGCGAGTATCGTAATAAAGTGAGTCATCATCTTTATCTTGGTGGAGGGTCTTGCCTTCCATTTGTAAAACACAGTGTCTGTAAAGCACAATAAAACAAAGTGCAATAAAACAAGTGCCTGTACTGAGTACCTACTAAGTGCCGGGCTCTGTAAATGCAAAATCGAACTGGACATGCATTCTGCCCTCCAGGCCGGATAGACAGAAGCAATATTGCAATGAAAAGTGATGATGGTACTATTATAATTGAGCCAGCCCAAGATGGCAGTGATTAAATGGGCCTGGTGGGCTTGGAGTCGGGAAAGGTGTCATAAAAGAGGTGACCTTGGACTGGCTTTGGGAAGATGAATAGGAGAACACCAGGCAGACAAGGGGGGCATTCCATACACTTCACAGTGAATGTGTCCCTCCAAGTGTGCAGAGAAAGGGGGATGATCGCTTTCCGCTGTCCTCTGTAATTGCAGTCTATGATCATATTAGTCTTTTCAGCAGCCACAACACACAGCTGGCTCACAGGGAGCCAAAGCCACGATCTTTCTTGCATTGTTTTGCCACATCGACCCTCATCATTCACGCCAGTGAGTCATTATTCTTTTCCAAGAAACAAAAGCCAGCCCTGAGCTCCTTCATCTGCTCCTCCTCGATCACTGTTCCTTCGTTCTGGAGACCACAGCCTGTTCCGTCATGCCCTCGATGTTAGAATACCTCCGTCTTCTCCAATGTTCCCTCTTCTTTATTGCACACATCCCCTTCTGAGATGACATGCCCCAAGATTTGCAGGAGGGAGAAATCATCTTTCCACAAGTTTTGCAGAGGGTTAGATGCAGTCTGTACCTAGCTGTTGTCCAGTGTTCTTTGAAACCAATCAAAGGAAAAGAAACCAAAAACATGTTTGCAAAAAATCAAATTAAAGCCAAGCCTGATGGAGTCGCAGCTATCTACGCCCATGTGGGCTGCCTGCCAAGAATGTTTTTAATATAATAATCGCTCATCCATAGACCCATAATAATTGATATTTGCAATTCGATAATGTTTCTTAACAATTTTTTATTTGTTTCCAATCTCACCACTTCACTCCTCACCTCATCCCCTCAACAACCCCCTGTGTCAGCATATTCGTGGCTGTTAATGGCCCTCGCAGCAGCTACTAATCACCGTCAAATTTTAATTACAATTCTAATTTTGGAAGTTTGCTTCCTTTTAATCTCAACTTTTAGAAGGAAGTCAAATGTGGGCTTGCAACATCTCATAGGAAATACATGAAGCTCTAGGACTATTTAATTGGACAACTCTGACTAGTTTTGAACTTCATACTTCCAACAAGGTGACTACACCTATAGAAGGTAGCGTACATCACAAATGACTCACGTCAGGCCTGGGGAGACGGGGAGAGTAAAAATGACATGCAATTGTGTGACCTCAGAACTTCACTCTCATTGTTTTAGAATGGCTACCTTTTCTCCAGTAGCCTCTCCTTTCCACACTCTGGTCTGAGCCCACCTCAAGCTGTCTCTGTGCCTTTATCCCTTCCCAAATATCCTGTTTTAGCCTTTGGAAACCATAACAACTCTTACAAGACCACCTCAAAAACTCCATCTAATGTGCAGCCTTTCCTGAGCCCTCCCAATACAAATGCCCTCCCTCTGGAAATCCCAGAGCACTTACCGTCATTGTCTCAATATCAAACTGTAATAATAATGACAGCTACTCACTGAGTGCACACTATATTGTCAAATAGGAAGCATAATCTTACTTCATCCTCCCAATAATCCAATTGTGTACCATTAGCATCCCCATTGTACAGATAAGAAAACTGAGTCTCAGACATGTTAAAATGTGTTCAGAGTCAAGTAGCTATTTAGTGATAGAATGAGGATTTGAATGCCAGTTCTATCACAGCAAGCTGCAATGATTTATATTCCTCCTACACGCACAAAAATAATCTCAGAATGTAAGCCCGGGCAAGAAAGAAATTGTTTCTCATACTTCTTTGAACCTCCTAGTGTTCACAAAGTTGTCACTTAATAAATATTTTTGGATTGAATGACTCCCTCTTAGAACAAACGCAAATATATTTAGAAACTTGCACATGGGGTGAAAAAGTGACTTTTTAAAAAAATATTTCTCTGCTTCTGAACAACTTCTTTAGAAATTTAGTATTTCAAAAAGACAACTAAGGTGATACCTATACAGCACCACAAGGCCTTCAATAGAAAGACAAAAATTCTGAGTGAGGCATCCACAGTATCATTATTAGGCAGCATTTATTAAGTACCTAATATTTGGGAAGTACCGTGCGAGGTCCTGTAGAGGACAGGAAGATGAAAACAATTGCTCTGGCCATCAAGTAGCTTACCGTCTCGTCCAGAGGGAGACAAAGAAGCCATGTTCACTTTCACTACTCCTGACTGCCTGCTGAATAGGTTAGGTAACGATAATAACAGAGTTTTTGTTCTGGAGCTTTTAGATCACTAATGTATGCAGCTGGAGTCGGAGCCAGAGGGAGAACTCAGCTGTAATGAATAATAGCGGCAGAGGGATTCCAGATAGACTCTGGAATGAGAAGAGAAGGAGACAAGAGAGATAAACTATCAGTAGCAATGTTTTAGGAAGGAAGAAAAAAAAAATGTGCGCTATGAATTTTAAACTGCTGTAGGGTGCAAAGTGAAAAGCCTCCTGTATGAAATCTTCAGTAAGGTCTACATTGATGACTTATTTTATATAAGTGGACTTTTCGAGGAATTAAAAATATGCTGAATTTACAGGTATGTCAAAGCAACCAAATCCAGAGCATAGGGAACCTGACAGATGCACAGGAGGTAACAGTCAAGGGCAGTGGTCATTCAGGATGGTCTCAGTGTGTGCTCCACCCTCCTCACCCCGTCATAGGAGAGCGTGTGCTTCCACTTTTCTCCCTGCCTTTGGCTTCCCAGTTTCTTGTCATCATCATCATCATCATCATCATCATCATCATCATCATCATCATCACAGGTCCTGTATCCTGACCCTGGACCCAATTGTTTTGATGGGATTCCCTTCTCACTTCTTGGGCCCTGCACTGGGTGGAATAGTACAGAAATAGAACACAAATAGAATATGACCTTTTTGGAAACAGGGTTTTTGCAGATGTAATTAAGTGAAAATGAGGTCATACTGGATTAGGGTTGGCCCTAATCTAATGACCAGTATTTTTATAAGAAGAGAGAAATGTGGGCACAGATGCTTGGGGAGAGCTCCACGTAACGATGGAGACAGACAAGCCAAGCAAAGCCAAGGCTGCCAGCAGCTACCAGAAGCCAGGAGAGAAGCATAGAAAGATCCTTCCTCAGAGCCTCTGGGAGGAACCAAACCTGCCAACGCCCTGCCTGCAGTCTTCTGACCTCTAGAACTGTGAGAGAAGACATTGCTGTTGTCTTCAGCACCCGGTTAGAGCAGACCTAGGAAACTAACAGAGACCCTTATTTCCCTACGTCGGGTTCTGGCGTCCTCCAGTACTGAGTGAGACCCAGGCCTCAGAGCACACGTCCAGCTGGACCTGCCCTGCCAAGTGAGGACTCAATGGAGATCCCTACAGAACACATTGAGCTTTTCCCTCAGAGCCCGACAAGGGAAACAGTAAGGCACGTTTTTTCTATCACACCTCTTTCTGATTCCCTATATAATAGCAGCAACATGGCAAACTTCATTTATACTTGAAAGCACAGATGATAGGCCTGCCACTGGCCACGAACTCACATGCACTCACTCCATACACTGCGCACAGGCAATAAATACACACTTGACTAGAGTTAGGATACTGTTCTGCCCCCCGGGGATTCCCTTACACGACCTCATCCAAGAATCCTTACGTTAAATGTGTTAAAGATGACTACTATGCTGCTCTGATAAATGACTCTTCATTCATTTATTTGACACATATGTACTGAGTGCATATTGTGGGCCATAGTATTTGGGACTTATTTATTTATTTATTTTTGAAACACCTGGGACAGGAGGTATGGTTAAGGAGAAAGAGACATGAATACCCATTTATAACACATGGAGAGAAACACTGGGGCATGGACCCCCAGGAGTTCTTAAACTTAGCTGAAGTTTCCCATATTCGGGAATGAGTCGCCTTACACAAACTTAGATTGCTGGGTTCAACTGTTTATTTGGTGGGTGAGTCTAGCTAATGGCCTAACATTAGCATCTCAGCATGGGTTTGTGGTTCTCTATTCATCTTGTGTACACAGTTACTCTAGTGAGTGATAAAACCTTTGTTTCTTTGAGAGAAATGATCCTCAAGTGAGAGATAAAACTTTAGTATGAGATGAAAAAGGCCAATAACTTGCCTTGTGCTTCTAAAGACTGGGAAATGCCTACAGGCATGGAATTTAAGAGAAAACAAGTCACATATAGATGCGTCCGATACCTCCAATGGATGCTTGAAACCACAGCTAGTACCAAACCTCGTATATATCGTTTTTTCCTATATACACATACATACCTATTATAAAGTTTAATTTATAAATTAGGCACAGTAAGAGATTAACAACAATAGCTAATAATAAAATGGAACAATTATAACAATAGACTGTAATAAAAGCAATGTGAATGTGGTCCCTCTCTCTCCCAAAATATCTCATTGTACTATATTCACCCTTCTTCTTGAGATGATGTGAGATGATACAATGCTTACATGATGAGATAAAGTGAGATACTCAGAATGGCATGCAATTTAAAGCTTATGAATTGTTTATATCTGGAATTTTCCTTTTAATTATTTCAGACCACATTTGAATTCAGATAACTGAAACAATGGAAAGTGAAACCGCGGATAAGGGGGAACTACTGTATTGTCTGTACAAACTGGAGATTTTAGAAGTCGCCAGGATGGGCCACAGATAAATGGCAAAGGTCTACTTTAGTAAAGGTGAGGGGTGGGGGCAAGCTGACAATTAAGTAATGAAGGTCTAATTGCTCCTTTGTTTGGGGCTGAGTTTGTGAAAGGGTTGGAAGAAACTCTCCCTTCTCCTGTTCTTATATTTCCATGACAAAACTTCAATTAGAGTAAAAATGCTGGCCTTTCTTCCCTGTGCCTATGGTTCCTCCAGAAGAAGGACAAACAGAGATGAATAAAAATAGGCAAAGACACTAGGCAAGTGGGACTTAGCCCGTTCCGTCTTGTTTTTCAGAACTGTCTTTCTTTAAATGCACCTCTGTCACACCATAAAAAACACCTGCTGTTGATGAGACAGAGCAGGATACCAACTAGGAGGATGGCAACTGCTGCCATTGCCGGCAATACGGTGGGTACGTTTCAGTCAGTGAAAGCTAGTCTTAGGGAACTCAGATGAGGCACGGATACCCAAGCTGCACCTCCAATCAGCTTGATTCATCACAAAGCTCATACCGCAACTACTTCTCAGTTGGCTCCAAACGCAGGAAGGAAAAACTCAGGTGTTGTTTATCAACCGCTCAGACACTCACCCCTTGCTGACCTCTCTATATTATCCACTGGGATTGCTCCACAACTATTCTTAGCTCCTTAACTCTGCAAGCTGCCCTGCCAGTTACTCCAGTATGAAGTTTTTGTACGCTATTTCAAATGCTGGGAAACTGTGCCCAATCACATGGGCTCTTTTCTTCCACAGCATAACATGACTGTGACTCTGGCAGTTATGAGTTAGAATTATTCTGCCTTGAGTTAGAATTATTTAAGTCTGTTTCATCTGCCCTACTAACCTCACCACACCATCAACTCCAACCCCATCCTCTCCTCCACACGACTTCCAGCTCTGTGATAACAGGGAATTAAATCATCCTTAAAGTTCCTATGATTCGTGTAGTAGTATTTGTCAAAAGGGAACACATTCGGAAGGCATATCTTCATTTCATTAAGAATATTTACTCTGGAGGAGAGCCAAGATGGCAGAATAGCTAAACACAGTGCCTGCTTCCTTCCACGAACACATTAAAATTACAACTAAATTACAGAACAATCAACCTGGAGAACCATCTGAAGTCTAGCTGAACAGAAGTTTTATAACTAAGGATATAAAGAAGACATGTCGAGACAGGTAGGAGGGGTGGAGATGCGAAACGGGCTGGCCCAAACCTCTGTGTGGTGGTTGAGAACCCGCAGGGATATCTTGGCTACGGAGGTTCCCCCCGGAGGAGTGAGGGACCTCGTCCCCACACCAGGCTCCCAGCCCAGAGTACTGGTGACAGAAAGAGGAGCCCCCATAACATCTGGCTGTGAAAAACAGTAGGGATTCTGAACATCCGGGTGGGACAGAAGGCTGTTAGAAACACAGACCTTGTTTTAAAGGACCCGTGCACAGACTCACCCGCAGGCACTCACCCTGGGTTCTGGCGAAGAGACAGTGACTTGGGAGGTGTCAGAGGCACATGGAGGTGCAGACTGAGGTTTGTAGCTTCAGAACCAGGGCTGGAGGACAGTCGCCATTTTCCCTGCATGGAGGCCTCCTCCCATGCAGCCAGAGGGCAGGCGCCATCTTTTCTGGGTTGAGCCCGCCCCCACAGACCAAATCTGAATCTGATTGGTCTGGTGAGCTCTGCTGCCTTGCCCTGCTGACTCACTGGGACCCTGACCTACCTAACTCCCAATGCCAGAGGGACTTTCTCAATGAGCAGTCAGCCCCATCCCCACTGCACTTTTTCTTGAAAAACTATTGGGGTCCATGGTCCCAGGCGGTGGTGACTGGCCTTGGTGTGCTCCAAGACTTTTGCTGAGTAGCTCCAGGATCAACACTGGCTCCAAACCACAATCTACATTAACCTACTAAACACAACTCTTCTCACTCTAGTGACTGCCTGTGAGACCCTGCCTCACCCAACTTGCATACCACTAGGCCACGGAAGGGAATGGGTTCTTGCCATCTGTGTTGGCATGGATGGACCCAGAGGATACTGTGCTGATGGAGTTTCAGACAGAGAAACACAGGTGCATTGTGATTTTGCCTGTATGTTGAATCTAAACAACAAAACAAACACATAAAAAACAAACCATAGATACAAAAAAACATTTTAATGGTTGCCAGATGGGAGGGGCTTTGTGGGTGTGGGTGAAAAGGTGAAGGGATTAAGAAGTACAAATGGGTAGTTACAAAATAGTTATGGGGATGTAAAGTGAAGCATAGGGAACATAGTCAATGATATGGTATTAACTACGTACAGTGCTAGGTGGGTACTAGACTAGTCAGGGGAATCACTTCTTAAATTATATAAATGTCTAACCATATGCTGTACACCTGAAATTAATATAAAATAATATTGAATGTGAACTGTAATTGAAAAATGTTTAAAGGGGGGGGAGGTGAAGGTGAATAAGAGGTCCAAATTTCCAGGTATATAACAAATAAGTCATGGAGATGTAACTAATGTACAACCTGGGGAATATAGTCAATAATATTGTGATAATGTGGTACGTTGTCAGATGCTTGCTGGACTTATCATGGTGATCACTTCTTTAGATATATAAATGTTGAATAACTATGGTTTATACCTGAAACTAGTATTATGTTGTACGTTAACTGTATTTTTAATAAACATCTTTTACAAAGAGGCCGATGTACATGTAACAAACAAACTGTCCATTTTGGTCTTGTAAACATATTCATGACAAATACAAGCAGAAGAGTGTTAGTTTGCATGGAGTGCAGAAAAAGTGATCCAAAGAGAAAGAATTCGCAGTGTCTTTCCAACTCTGTCCTTGGAAAAGAGACTGGATCTTGAGGCACATATACTCAAAGGTTTGCTGTAAGGTGAACCAGGTATAATTTCACAAGTTGAGCGTCACTAGAAAAATATATGTATCCTTTAAAAAAAAAGCAACAGCAACAATAACAACAAAGGATATTTATTTATTTCATGGTAACTTTAAAATGTGTATTTTAGCTTTTCACTATGTCTTATGATTTGGTTCATGTGAATCAAATGGGTTTTGACTCACACCAAGTCTGTTCGGTTCTGAGGTCACGTCTCAGCTAAATGGGAAAGGGAGTCTGACTCATTGCTGAGAGTGGGTGCAGGGAGAAAGCATGAAGGCTTGTGTGCCACTCTAGTTCCTAAACCCTTACGGAGTTGATAAAATCAAAAGTTAAAGTTTAGACATGAAGTTTTACTTGACACAGTAGGGTTCAGTCATCCTAGAAGGTTCAACCAAATCATGCAACTCCAGGCTTTATCATTTTCTAATTGCAGCAACAGCTGTAATGAGTCCTTAATATGATTATAGATATGACATGGTGTTTTGGTGTTTTATATATGTGTATATATAGATATAGATATAGATATAGATATAGATATAGATATAGATATAGATATAGATATAGATATAGGTAGATATAGATATGCATAATATAATAAAATATACATTAGAAAGTAAAAAAAAATATTTATTCTGATACCAATTTGTCCTGCTTCACCAATTTCAAGGTACAAATATCATCACAATTCCAACTAACTATTAAAATATTCCTAACCTACATTACGTAGCAGTAAATCTGGGGTCTCCTCTGGGGGGTTCTCGTATACCAGTGTTCAGTTCACAGGGGTGCACTCCTTTAGAAGGGTCAGTTCTGCTTCCAAATGGCAGTGAGAGAGAAATGGACGCTCTTGCCTGTGGTCACACAGCAATATCAAAGCATTAGATGATTCTCGTCACTCATCCATCCTCTTCCTTTACGGATATTGTGCTCCCTTTTGGGACCCTGAGGTTCTTTCCTACCAGTCAGCTGGGACCATTTCAATCTATCAAAGTTATTCTGGTTGCATTCTGTTCTTCTAGGAGATAGCTTGGCCCCTGTGTAAATGTGCCTGTCCCCACACTTCTCTGATCAACTCCTCATTTATTCCTAGTGGCTTAGGAGGGATGGCTTCGGTCAGGGCTCCAAACGTTTTGTCCCAGACTAAAGCATCTACACTCATCATACAATTGCACAACTGAGTCACAATGTTCTAAATATACTGGCTGGGTCCACCTGACAAAACAGCTCACAGTCTCTATAGCTAAAATATCAAGTTAAGTAAAATAAACAAATTCCACCTCACCAGGCACCTCACTAAAATTCCTTATGCCCAAGAAATACATATATACATATCCATCGATTTGTTTGCCAACGCAGAGTTAAGAAGCAAAAACAATGACTACAAATGCCCTTTAGGAAGGACATGTGAACGTTCTCTACGGGATCCATTTGAACACGGAAGTTCGGCTTTATGCCGGCCTCCGTAGGCATTTGACTTTGAACATTCTGCTTAATGGACCCACATGATTAGTTACACCCCTGGGGGTATGGGAATAAAGACACACACACACACACACACACACACACACACACACACACACACACACACACGCGAGGCCTTATGAGCTGAGGGAAAGCAGAGCCTGCAAGATACGTGTACGTTTCTCTTACTAATCCTAGGGCTCTTTCAGCAACTTGCCCTCTGAGCAGCCATGGGTAAAAGGATGGAGATTGAAGTTTGTCTATAGAGGAAGAGAAGACCACACCAACCATCCATAGGGCTGATGCTTGTCCCAGTCACACGTGTTACTGTGATGGTCAGATTGCCTGTTGAATCATTAAAAAATCTACTCCACAGGATGTATTGAAGTAGGTTGGTTATTGTCCTGTGAGTGGCCACAGGGGCCATCTGAGAGGGATGGAGTGGCCTGAGAGGTGATAAAGGGAGCTAGACCTCCCCACCACCATCACCATCACCATGTACGATTTTCAATGAGGCAAGTTCTGTTTTTATCTGTTTTACATATCGGCGGTCCCACTAGGAGAAAATGACACAGATGAGAAAACAACTGGGATAAGTTAAAATAATTTTTAAAAAAGTACCCTCTTTGGAGAACGCTACACTTCAGTTATTTTGCTTAAGAGAATTTGAAGAGTAGTGATCCTCAACCTTAGATGTGCATTAAAGTCATCTGGGAACATTTTTGAAAATATGGATGCCTGGGTTCAATCTCTAGAGATTCTGATTTATAATTTGTCTGGGGCATGACCTGAGCATTGAAAATTTTAAAGCTCCCAGCAGATCTCAGTGTGCAGCCAGGGCTGAGAAGCCCTGTGGGAGAGGGAAAGGACAGATTGTAAAGCCTAAGCAGGCTTCAGGTAACCGAGAGATGCCAAGAAGAGGCAATGACAGCCATCAGTGGGAAAGTTTATTCAAAAACTATTCATGGAGCACCTTCTGTATGACAAACATTGTTTGGGACACAACAACTCCATCAGAAAACAAGTAATCAAAAGTAGAAAGATAGGAATAAAAATGGTCCATCAGTGTCATCATGACTTATATTTTCATAGTCAGTGATCACTTAGACTGGGGCAAAGGTTTTATGTCCAGGAGAAGAGCAGATGCTTTCAGATTGTCCTTAATATTTTAAATATCTGCAGACAGGGAAATGAGACCACATTCCTCAATAATCCACACCAGTCACTGAGAAATCTCACTGTCAGTCTGTCTGTGCCCTGCTTTTCCCAATCCACCTGTGAAACAATTAAGCTTCTGTTTCTTTCTTTCCCCACCCCCGTGAGGCCTAAGTGATGACTGATTTTTTTAAAAAAAATCTCCTTTCCCTTACAAAAAATAGGTGTCAAAATGAGTCTGTGAGAGCCTGCCCAAATTTGGTGAGGTGTGAGAGGCAGTGACCAGCATGACAAACCAGAGCCAATATTTCGAGAACAGCTCAGCCAGGAGGGAATCCTTTGCAGACAGTGTGGTCTCTCGTGAGAGAAGAGCTCACAGACTCATCCCCATCAGAAACCCTTCGACACAAGCTGTGATCATGTTTTTAATCTGAGGGCTCCTCGCTTTCACAAACCACGGTGAGCCAAGCTGAAGTATGATCCATTTCTCCTTATGAGTAAAAAATATTCTTAACTTTACACCTTTGCTTTGGAGGAAAGAAATAGAACATAAAATCTATAGTGCCTGTTTTTGGAAGGAAGTCAGTCTGTTGGGTATGTATGCTGTATTCATTACAAATGATCGCCATCATTTATGCGGTTTTTACTTCTGGTGTGTGCCTTCCACCGTGCTCTGTGCTCTACGAGCATCTTCTCATCACTGCCTGCAACACTACTGGGTGACAGATGAGGACAATGACACTTACGAGCTGTAGAAAACAGTTTGGTGGTTTCTGGAATAGTTAAGTGGTTCCTGAAAAGTTAAAGATAGAGTTACCATATAACCCAGCAATTTCCCTCCTAGGTGTAGACCCAAAAGACTTCAAAATGGGCACTCAAAAATATGCATGCACAGACTTTTGGTGCAGCATTATTCACAATAGCCCAAAAGTGGAAAAAACCCAATGTCCCTCAATGGAGGAATAAAGAAACAAAATGTGGTGTATCCATGTAATGGAATATTATTCAACCATAAAAAGGAACAAAGCCCTGATACGTGCTACAATACGGATGAACCTCAAAAGCATTATGCTAAGTGAAAGAAGCCAGACACAAAACAGCATGTGTTATATGATTCTGTATGATTCTATATGAAAGATCCATAGCAAGTAAATCCACAAAGACAGAAGTACTTTGGTGGTAACCAGGGTCTGGGGGGAAGAGCAAATGAGGAGTAACTGCTCCACGGGTACAGAGGCTCCTTTGGGAAGGATGAAAATGTTTGGGAACTAGACAGAGGAGACCGCTGCACAATATTGTGACTGCACTAAATACCACAGAATTAAACACTTTAAGATGGTTAATTTTGTCTTATGTGAATTTCACCTCAGTTTTAAAGATAATAAAAAATTTTAGTGAGACTTAGAGTCCGAGGTATTCGTGGAGTCGCTCCACTCATATCTTGCTCTAAGAGGACAGGCCGCAAGGACGGCAGTTGGTTGCCAGGCCCCAGCTGCCAAACGTTTGGATCCCCCACAGCATGTATGCCCCAAGGCCATCCTTTCCTGGAGGTTGTCCCCAGTCAGGGATGCTAGAGCTGGACCATTCCTGCCCAAAGCAGGGCTCATCTAGTAGGCGACCTTTGTTTACAACGGAGGCAATCTGAGGTTCCTCCACACACTTCGAAATCCTTCTCTTCTCTCCTGTGTCAGACTTGTGTTTAATTCCCCCACCTACTCCTTTCCTCAGAACTATCCATCACAGGCATTTCTCCCCAGTAAACCTCTGGCATGTCTCACCCCATCTTGGTGTCTGCTTCTTAGCGAATCCAAACTGATGCAGCGTCAAGAAAATTGCCCACAGTTACACAGAGAGCTGGTGGCAAAGCCGCAACTCAGTGTCTGTTACTAATTTTCGTCAGCTATCATAAATACAAAATAATGTTTATTTGATGATGAGAATGACCTAAACTGAGTTTTCATATATTCCTGATGGAGTGCTTCTGATGCTCATTAAATAACTGATTTTGAGCAAACCACTTACCTTTTTGTATCTATTTTAAAAAGATGTAAAGATGAAAGGTCGCCCACTTGCAAGTTGTAAACGTTGTTCTCCTTCATGTATTCATGGCTCAACTCATTAACCCACCCTCAACCCCTTCTCACTCTAAGGTACCAGGCAGCTATTCTAATTGATTGGCGTTGGGCATATATGTGGTGGAATTTATTTGCTTCAGATGTATAAGGGTATACTCCAGCCAGTCCAGCCCAATGGGACTGAATTATCCACTGCTCTTGACCATGGCACTACCCAGAGTTGTGAATTCTCTAAGGAAGACCTCCACTCCTTCCTGCCCAGTGTTCCCACCACCATAACAGCCTAAACCAGGATGTCAGGATGAATTAATCTTACCTTACTTCCATATGTATGCCAGTCAACACCAGATGCCCCATCTCCCAGGTCATCCTTTATCACTTTACAATTCCTCTAATCTCATCCTAGCTCCCACTTCTCCCCATGAGCCTTCCAGAATTCATGGTCCATTGTCAAACCCCTCCCTTTATCATCAGTCCGTTCTGCTTCTCTGACATTTTATAACTGAAATCTTGCTCTGTGCTGAAGACATTGGCGCCCCTATCGCTCTCTCAAGTAGCGGTTCCTTTCTCTTCCATACCCCTTGTAGGACCGAACCTAGAGGTGGAGTGCCATGCTTGCAGCTCCTAGCCATTTCCAGATCATTGTCTTTTTCTCACTTAAACTCCCAGCTATGAACTGAACTCAATCTGGCTATATATTACCACTACCACACTCATTCTTAATCCAGCCTTAGTCACTCGTCCTTATTCCTTAACCATTTTAGAACCTGGTTCTTTATTAGTTTCCAGTATTACTTTTGTCATGATTCTTGGTGACTTACATTTTCCACACAGACAGTTCTTCTATTACTCTGACCCTTTTTTTTTTTTTTTTAAAGTTTATTGGGGTGACAATTGTTAGTAAAATTACATAGATTTCAGGTGTACAATTCTGTATTACATCATCTATAAATCCCATTGTGTGTTCATCACCCAGAGTCAGTTCTCCTTCCATCACCATATATTTGATCCCCCTTACCCTCATCTCCCACCCCCCACCCCCTTACCCTCTGGCAACCACTAAACTATTGTCTGTGTCTATGAGCTTCTGTTTCTCATTTGTTTGTCTTGTTCTTTTGTTGTTTTTGGTTTATATACCACATATCAGTGAAATCACATGGTTCTCTGCTTTTTCTGTCTGACTTATTTCGCTTAGCATTATAATCTCAGGATCCATCCATGTTGTCACAAATGGTCCTATTTCATCTTTTCTTACCGCCAAATAGTATTCCATTGTGTATATATACCGCAACTTCTTTATCCATTCATCTATCAAAGGACATTTTGGTTGTTTCCATGTCTTGGCCACCGTAAACAAAGCTGCAATGAACATTGGAGCACACGTGTCTTTATCTCTAAATGTTTTCAGATTTTTTGGGTAGATACCCAGGAGAGGGATTGCTGGGTCATATGATAATTCTATTCGTAATTTTTTGAGGAACCTCCACAAAATGCCTTCCATAGCGGCTGCATCAGTCTGCATTCCCACCAACAGTGTATGAGGGTTCCTTTTTCTCCACAGCCTCTCCAATACTTGTTACTATTTGTCTTGTTGATGATAGCCATTCTGACTGGGTTGAGGTGATATCTCATTGTGGTTTTGATTTGCATTTCTCTGATGATTAGTGATGTTGAGCATTGTTTCATATGTCTATTTGCCATTTGTATGTCCTCTTTGGAGAAATGTCTCTTCAGGTCCTCTGCCCATTTTTCAATTGGGTTGTTTGTTTGTTTTTTGTTATTGAGTTGCATGAGTTCCTTGTATATTTTGGATATTAGCCCATTATCAGAGGCACTGTTTGCAAAAATCTTCTCCCATTCAGTTGGTTGCCTTTTTATTTTGTCAATGGTTTATTTTGCTGTGCAGAAGCTTTTAAGTTTGATATAGTCCCATTTATTTATTTTAGCTTTTACTTCCATTGCCTTTGAAGTCAAATTCATAGAATGCTTTTTGAACCCAAGGTCCATAAGTTTAGTACCTATCTTTTCTTCTATGCAGTTTATTGTGTCATGCTCAAGTCTTTGATCCATTTTGAATTAATTTTGGTACATGGTGACAAATAGCAGTCCAGTTTCATTCTTTTGCACGTGGCTATCCAATTTTCCCAGCACCATTTATTGAAGAGGCTGCCTTTTCTCCACTGTATGTTTTTTGCTTCTTTGTCAAAAATTATCCATATTTATGTGGTTTTATTTCTGGGTTCTCAATTCTGTTCCATTGGTCTATGTGTCTGTTTTTCTGCCAATACCATGCTGTTTTGATTATTGTTGCCCTGTAGTACAAGCTAAAGTCAGGAAGTGTGATACCTCCAGCATTAATCTTTTTTCTTAAGATTGCTCTGGCTATTCGGGGTCTTTTGTGGTTCCAAACAAATCTGATGATTTTTTGTTCTATTTCTTTAAAAAATGCCATTGGGATTTTGATGGGGGATTACTTTAAATCTGTATATTGCTTTGGGTAATATGGCCATTTTAACTATGTTGATTCTTCCAATCCATGAGCATGGAATGTCTCCATTTCTTTGTGTCTCCTTCAATTTTTTTTTTTAAATGTCTTATAGTTTTCAGCATATAGGTCTTTCACATCCTCGGTTAAGTTTATTCCTAGGTATTTTATTCTTTTTGCTACAATTGCAAAAGGAATTGTTTTTTTTTTTTAATTTATTTTTCTGAGATTTCATTGTTGGTATATAGGAAGGCAATGGACTTTTGTACGTTGATTTTGTAGCCAGCAACTTTATTGTATTCGTCGATTGTTTCTAATAGCTTTTAGGTGGAGTCTTTAGGGTTTTCTATATATAGCCAAATGTCATCTGCAAAGAGTGACAATTTAACCTCTTCATTCCCAATTTGGATGCCTTTTATTTCTTTCTCTTGCCTGATTGCTCTGGCAAGGACTTCCAACACTATGTTGAAAAGCAGAGGTGTTAGGGGACAGCCCTGTCGTGTTCCTGAACGTAGAGCAAAGGGCTTCAGTTTTTCACCGTTAATTATGAGATTAGCTGAGGGTTTGTCATATATGGCCTTTATTATGTAAAGGTATTTTCCTTCTATACCTACTTCATTAAGTGTTTTAATCATAAATGGATGTTGTATCTTGTCAACAGGGACAATTTGTGGCAACCAAAACGTAAAAAAGGAAAAGGGGGAGAGTAAAGGCCTGAACCGGAATATGGGAATGGAGAAAGTAAGCGTGCTGAAGATAATGGAATACTCTAAATATCAAACTTTCTTTTACATAAACTTAAGGGTAACCACTCAAAAAAAATCCAGAACTGAAATATATACTGTAATAAAAGAAGAAACAGAGGGAAACATCATAGAATACCACCACATAGAAATAATAGTCAACAACAAAAAGGCAAAGAAACAATGGAGACACAGCCTTACCAGAAAACTAAAGCTAGAATGACAGGAAATCCTCACATATCAATAATCACTAAATGTAAATGGACTGAACTCACCAATAAAAAGGCACAGAGAGGCAGATTGGATCAAAAAACTAAACCCAACCATACGCTGTCTCCAAGAGACAAATCTGAGCTACAAGGACAAGCACAGACTCAAAGTGAAAGGGTGGAAATTAACACTCCAAGCAAATGGTACCCAGAGAAAATCAGGTGTAGCCATACTGATATCAGATGAAATAGACTTCAAGGTGAAAAGATAACAAGAGACAAAGATGGACATTTCATAATGGTTAAAGGGATTATACAACAAGAAGACATAACAGTCATCAATATTTATGCCCCCAATCAGGGAGCACCAAAATATACCGAGCAACTACTAACAGAACTAAAGGGGGAAATTGACCAAAACACAGTTATACTAGGGGACTTAAATACATCATTGACAGCTATGGATAGATCATCCAAACAGAAAATAAATAATGAAATAGCAGCCCTAAATGACACATTAGATGAAATGGACATAATTGACATTTAAAGAGCACTTCATCCTAAAACATTAGACTGTACATTCTTTCCTAATGTACACGGAACATTCTCAAGGATAGACCATATATTGGGACATAAAATCAGTCTCAGCAAATTTAAGAAGATTGAAATCATACCAGGCATATTCTCTGATCACGAGGCTTTGAAATTGGATATCAACTGCAAAAAGAAAGCAGGAAAAACCACAATTGTGTGGAGATTAAACAACATACTTTTAAAGAACGACCGGGTCAAAGAAGAAATTAGAAGAGAGATCAAAAGATACATAGAAACAAATGAGAATGAAAATACATCCTACCAAAATTGTTGGGATGCAGAGAAAGCAGTTTTACGAGGGAAATTTATATCACTACAGGCCTACTCTGACCTCTTGATTGGAGGTTTCTTGACCTCGCCCCTCCTTGATGTTGTCGGCTTAACTTTAGCCACCTGGTCCTCAGGACATTTCCTGAATTTGTCATCACGGTAATCTTCCTTTCAATTATCCTCTCCTCATACCACCCTTCTTCTCTGTGCAGCTTACTCACTCTCATGCCATGACTCAAACAATTACTAAGCCCCACAGGGACCAGTAAGCCATCGATCCCAGCATTCACTCTTCTCTTGTCCTCATTTGCCCTCTTACTCAGACTTCATGGTTCGTTGCCGGTAAGGCTCAACTCTCTTCCTCCATCATGACTCCCTGGCCAGACCCCAACCTTGAATTGAATCCTCCACTTTCTCTGCGGTTGCTTCAGTGTACTTAAACTTAGCTGGAGAAAAACATACACAAATGCTCCCTCATGTCACTTTCCATCATTACCATGGCTCTCGAGAGAATCCTTAAAGCTGCCTGACAATCTTACTATAGTTCCCAATTCTATTTTGTCTCCCGTGAATCTAAGAGACAATTTCATACCTTCCCTTTAAAATTCCAACACCTCTTTCCTCTTCCTTCCTCCCCCTCCATGATGTCCCTTCCAAGTGCACGGAAAAATAGAAAGAAAAAAAAATCAGAAGAGACCGTCCATATCGCTCCTGCCACCACATTTACCCTCTCCACACCCTTTTTCTCTTGATCTCATGTTTTTTAACTACCACTCAAAAGTTACCCAAGACCTATTATTTATGTAATCTTTTTTTTTTTTTTTTTAATTAGTTTGCCATCCTATGTTTCCTTGTAGGAACTAATTCCCAAGATAGTTGAGATTAGTTTTTGCTCACTGATCTAGCCTGAGCACCAGAGCAGTGCCTGGCATGTGGTAGCATTCAATAAATATTAGCGAAGTGTGTAGCCATTGTGGTGAATAGGCACAACTCACGGTATGTGATCACAAAGCAATTTTACTTTGTCTCCCGTTGTCCTTTTAGACTCACTTTCATGGTGCTAGTTCTGTAGGGACCTCTGCAGGACTCATGATTTTTTTGGTCATCCTTCAGTATACAAATAGCTTTCTTGCCACTTTAAGTCACAAAACACTATCTAAGTTCAATAATTAAAATGTGCAATTCTGTGTAACAGTAAATCTTCAATTGAAATTAAAGTTTCTTCCACTTCTCCAGCTCAGACTGTTCCATAAACAAAAAGCCTGTGTTCAGAAGGGGTTGGGTTGCCTTCTTATCTCTTTCTTAGCTATTTCTCTTTTTTTTTTTTCTCAATTTGCCGTACAAGATTCTGATGGCTTCCCCCAAAACCTAATATTGAGGGAAGTTAGAAAAGAAAGTAGAGGGAGAACGCATTTTTTTTTTAGCTGACAGTATCATGTCAATTTGTCATTGACTCATTGCAAAGTTGTTGGATATTTACAACTGACTCTAATATGATGCTTTCAAGAATCATTTGCTGTCCTTCCATCACAGGGAGTCGCACCTGTAGTTTTATGGGCAGGGTCAATGTGAATGTGTCTGTACTTAGCCTTTTCCTCAGATCCTACAAATCCATTAGTATCTTCAGCTTCTCTTTGCTTAAATCTGCTCACCATTTTTGGACAAGACTTTAGACCACCTCATGTGGATCTCTCTTGTATGTAGCCACATAGATTCATAAGAAACATTCATTGTTCCTTTACCCCCACTCTTAGGTGGCTGCTGTCCAATGCAGCAAACTTGCTTTTATTCTACCAGTGGAACATGGTACCAGCCAGACAATCCAGGCTGGAATTTGAGAGCAAACCTGATATGGTTTCCAAACAACCATATCTAATAGATAGCATTTATGTTGGTACTTAATATGTGCCAGAAGCATTTGGAGTGCTACAATTATATTAATTGATTTAATCCTCAAAACCCATTAGAGCCAAATATTTCCATCTTATAGATGCGGAACTGAGGTACATCCTTTGTACCAAGTCCTGTATAGAGGGTTCTAGTTCCACATTTTGGGATGTGATTTCCATTATCTTTAGTCTTGGCCAAACCAACAGAACTCATTAACCAATAATTCTAGAGTAGATAATTTCTAAGGTCCTTTTCAGTACATATAATTAAAAATTTTTAAATTATATCACTGCCCCCTCCATCCATGGTAAGGAATAAGAATGGGTTTAACTGGTGGTGGTGGTGGTGGTGACAATACAAGATTCAAAATGGATTTTCTTGGCCTAAATTCCTAGAGGACCCCCAATGTGATTCTAGCTGCGATGTCACAGTTCAGCAGAAGACTAACACGACATAAATGGTATGTACTCATGGAAACATGAACTTATAACTAACTCTTTCCTGGTCCTATTGACAGATGTTTAATTGACCATTCAAACTTGTGCCAAACTGCATGCAGAAAATCAGAGCATAATGCCAGAGAGACTGGATATGAAGGCCTGAATATATATATATATATATACATATATATATATATATATATATATATATATATATATATATATATATATATATATATCCCAACTGTCTATGCACCTCTGCCCTCATACAATTCCAACATTCCTCTATTGGAAAAACCTCAGTAGAATGGAAGTGATATTAGTTCCATGGTAACTAGTTGGAAGTTTTCTGATACAGGAAAAAGAGGCAATAAACATGAATTTTGTGACAGTAGTTTGGTACTCCCTGCCGGGCATCTCCTGCCAGAAAAAAGGAACTGGGGAACTCATGCACAAGTTCAGATTGATATTTAAATTGGCTTCCTGAACTGTGGTCTGTGAGGACCACAGATTTTTGGTACCATTTGTTAGTGTCCAGCTGAAGAGCATCACCATGGTGTAGGAGTAATGACAGCAAGAGAATATTAAAAGTTTGAATGTTCCTAAGCCTCATGTCTTGGATGTTGAAATCTCTGCAGTACACCTGGAGAGCAAGAGTCCCCTGTCTGCCAGTCTGCATCTATGACCAGTGAGGCACCTGTGAATCCAGTATTAAAAGCCAAGAAGAATCTACTTAAGTAAGTACATAATAGTAAGGTGAATCTAAAAAGAAAACAATACCAGGTCCTTACCTCTCTGTCCCCACCACTATTGTCTTTATTTCACTCCATTACAGCTATCTCCTAACCCTTTTCTCTGCTTTCAGCCTTTCCTGCCCCTTCCTATATAAACTCAACTTCACAGCCAGAATCATATTTCTAAGATGCAAATCTGATCATGTCACTTCTCTGCTCAAAAACTGTTGCTCCCTACTGCCTACAAGCTAGAGTCCAAACTCATTAACATGGAAGTCAATGCCCTTGAAAAGCTGGTACTGACCCACCTTCTGGCCTTATTTATGAATGTAATATTTCCAAACCTGTCATGCTCTCTCCTCTGTGAATCTTTGCACATGCAGCCCTCTTGTCTAGAATTCCCTGCAGTTAGGAGGGGATCAGTTGCAAGAGATAGAAAACTCAGCTCAAACAGTCTTCAACAGAGAAGCCTTATGTATTGACCCACAGATTGGAAAGTCAAGTGGTTGACAGGATTCACATTTGGTTGACCACATGGCTCATTGGCATGGCTAGGGATGTACTTTCTTGCCATCCCTCTTCTCTGCCTTCTCTAGTGTCTATTTCAGAAACTGGGAGACTCATTTTAGGGCAGCAGGATGAATATCAGTAGCAACCAACTCTCCATGGGGTGAGGCATACACACCTTGAGGAAAGAGTGGTTCCCCAGAGAAAAGTCTGATGCTGAATGGGGAAACAAAGGAATAAATTATACTGCATCTCTCAAGTTCCAGTGCCAGGCTTACACTCCCCATCTTCCAGGCTAAGTTCATGTTTTCTTCTTTCATGCTCACCTGACATATTACATATACAAAACTCTTTCATTAACACTGTTACAACTCAAAGAAGTCTTCATATGGGCATACCATGTGCTGACTAGTGGAGATACGTTAACCTACTAAAACTTTGAAATAGATATTCGTATCTACATTTTATTTATGAGGGAACTGGTCCTAGAGGTTAAATAACTCTCCCAAGTTCACATGGTTAACAAACTCTCTAACCTCTAAGTTCATATTCCTTGCTCTATACTGTGTAATGAAAGCACATTACAAATACACACTATTTAGCAGTCACCAGAAAGATATGTTGAATGGATCATGCTGTGTATATTTATGGGTCTCTCTTCCACACTAACTCTAAAACCCGTATAAAAAGAGATTGTATCTTACTCCAATTGAGAGCCCTAGAGTGTCATGATTAAAATCATAGACCTTAGAAACAAACTGATGGCCTTAATACCTGAGTTCCATCAGTTCCTGTAAAACCGTGGCCAAATTTCTTAACCTCTCTGTGCCTCAGTTTCCTCATCTGTAAAATAGGGATAATAATAGTACCCACCTCAAGGAGTTGTTATAGTAATTGAATAAGGTACAGAAAATCCAAACAACTATGCTTGAAAGGTGTATTTATCTCAATAAATATCACCTAAAAAGTACGGTTACTAATTTTGTATCCTCTTAGGATAGTGCCTGATGCAAAGCAAGACAGTGAAATGAAACGTGATCAGAGCCATGGCATAGATCCTTACCCTGCAGAAAATTTAACTTGTCCTTCGATTTTCCCCATTGCCTTTTAGCCCTGAAGGACACAGAGATATTTTGTTGCTCTACAAAGAAACTAGGACCTGGTTAACACTGAATAATGACCTTTTGGTGTCCTGAATAGAATACACAGAAAGGAAAGGAAAAATTCGTATGTTACAGTGAGACGGAAGTAAAACGTGGTCTAGGAATCAACAGATGTCAGTTCTTAGAGCTGCTTGTTTGCACTGTGTGGGACAATGAAGTGAATTCACAGAACTTGATGTGGGACCCAGAACTTGATGACTTCCTGAATGTGGAGATTGAGAAAGAAGGAGAAAGTGAGGCCCAACCCTCAGTTACTCTGATATTGGCCAACCCTGTTAATGCAGAAAGCCTTGATTTTCCCGTCTGTGAAACCAAGAAGAGCATCATCAGCCTTTCTCGCTGGGGTGTTCTCAAGATGGAATACGTCTCACATTTAAAGAATAGCACTTAATGGGACGGGATCAACATGCCCATTTAAGCTGAGGAAGCAGCCGTAGCTGTTGCAGTGTCCAGCAACACAGGGTTTTATCCTTTAAGGACCTTGGACTTCATCCTCATATGATGAGAAAGCACCGAAGGGCTGTACAGCAGACTGGCATTACACTTGCATTTTAAAAATACTTCTGTGGTTATAGTTTAGATAAAGATTGTTGAAAGGCAAAAGTAGTAAAAGCAATAAGGGGTTATTGCAGAAATCTAGGCAAGAAATAATGGGAGTCTGGACTAGAGTTGTACTTGTAGCGATGGGAAAGAAGAAAATACATGAATATGAAACATATTTGGGAGGTAAAATCAAAGGAACGTGGCGACCGACAAGGTGGGGATTGATGAAGAAAGAAGAATCGAGGATAATTCTCAGTTACTCTGATTTATCCAACTAGGTGAAAGCAGTGTCACTTTTTAAGATGGAAATACTAGAAGAATCTCAGGGTTAAAAATAATCATTCTTTTCAGAAATTAAAACAACACATAGAAGAGACTCTTACCCATTAAACGTTATAATGTGGACTCAAATTTCATTATAAGGCAGACACATTTTATATAAATTATTATGGGATCCAGTCCAGAGAATATGAGCAATTTAAAAAAAATGCCAAGAGGAGAATTTATTAAGTCCATTTATTCATTATATGTTAGGTATTATTCCAAGCTACAGAATAGCTGCTATCCCTGTGCTACACATATGAAGAAGAGAGAAGGTCATTGCTCTTAGGAAGCTGATTTTCTAGCAGGGGCAAAATATGTAATAGGCAAAAAAATAAACATGAAGAAAAGGGATAGCAATGAGGATTCTTCCGTTCATTAAGGTGATGTGACAGAAAAGGGACAAGGTCTATTCTTTGAAGAGGTAATAGAAAGAGATGGCCTTTCTGATGGAGGAACCATTTAAGCTGAGGCCTGAAAAACAAGAGGCAGTAATCCTTCTTACCAAGAGGAAGGGCATTCTAAGTACAGGGAACAGCTAACACAGAGGCCCTGCGGCAGGACAAAGCTTATGCTGCTCAGGCCAACCGTATTGTGTGATGGGGAGAGTGGCACATGAAGAAGCTGGAAATGGAGGCTTGTAAACTAGGGCTTGGAGTTGTATTTTACTGTAGGTTTGAAGGGAGGCCACAAAAAGGATTAAACGAGTTTGCATGTTTCAAGTTCCCCTGGTTGCTGTGTGGAAACTGGATTGTAGGGAACCACAAGGAAAATGTGGGAAGTGCTTAAGTCGAAAGTCAAATCCATACTCTGCCACCTACCTGCCAAAATGACTTGGGGAAGTTACTAAATCCTCTCTTCGATTCTTCATTAGGTGAAGACAAATGCAATTAAGATACACAGCACAGTCCTAGCACATAGTATATGCTTGCTAAATGGTAGCTACTAGCTAATGTTATTATATCATCCAAGTCCCAGAAAATATTGGCCCATTGAATGTGCAGGGAGACATGTCAAAGTTTCCTATGCAATTCTGCTCTTTTCAGTCTTACTGGGGAGAAATATCCACCCTTCTACCAAAACTGTATCTTTTATTCCCAGCCTGAGGCAAGTCGGAAGCAGTGGGGAGAAACCAAGGAAGGAGGAAGGAGGGAGGGGATGCTGCTTTAACAGATTCCACTGCATTTTAACACAACATAAATCTCAGAGAACTTGTTTCCTGCCCGTTAGCATGACATCCTGCTCCCTGAGCAGTTTGCCCAAGTCGCTAAATGTCTCTGGACCATGCGCAAACTTCATTTTCCCTTCCTCGTCTCTCTACTTTTCATTGATCTCATCTACCCACATCATTTTCCCTCCATGAAAGCCACCATGCTCATCTGGAAAAACATTAAGCTCTCAGCTTTGTCTGTCACTAGGAAACATTTTCAGCTATTTGGTATGAAGATTGCTGAAGAAAAACAAATCGTGTTCTCGCCTACCTGCCAGAGTGGCGGCTGCTATACCAAATTTAATGAAAGATTGCCATCAGGTGTCTAAATGCTTAAGTGACCCAAAGGTCAGAAGATGCCTTATCTGCTGCTGTAAAACCTAATGCCAGTCACAGACTCATAGGGCCAAAGGAAGGAGAGCAAACAACAGATCAAATTACTAAACTCCTTTCCCATTGTCTCAGCCAGATTTTTAGGCAACATTTTAAAAATATTAAATGATTTGAAATATTTTCCATGACAGTGTGAAATCAAAAAGTCACTTTTTTCATCTTTGTGTGGTTACATCTTCCGAAATTTAAAGTGCTTCTAAAAATTATTAGAAAGAATGATCTCTTTAATTCTAAATGTTTCAACCAAAAATATCATCCCTTTCGAGTGAAAGTGAAATAATGTAAAATACTTAAGTGATTTGAAGCTTCAGAAAATTACAACTTCAATATTTTATATTGTTTATATTTATATTTTTTCCTTTCACTCAAAAGGAATGGTATTTCTGGTTGATACATTCATTTATTCTGCCACTAGGTAATGAGCACCTACTCAGTGCTAGACTCCAGGGAAAAACTGTCCAATGAGATAGATAGGGTCCCTACACTCTTAGAGTTTGCATTATACTAGGAGTGGAGAGTTGGACTGGGAGAGAGGCTGAGGATAAACAAAAATAAATAAATAAGCAATCTGATTACACAGCATGAGAAGTGCTTGAGGAAAAATAAACAGGGTGGGAACTCCAAGAACCCAGAGGATAGAGTGCTCAGAAAAGGGGGCAGGCCCTATAAGGAAGGGATATGGACCCTTATACCAGAATGATGGGAAGGAGCCATTCAGGTGATGGGGTTGGGGGGAAGGGGTGCTTAATAGAGTCTGCTAGGCATTGAGATTTGCAAATGCAAAGGCCCTGGCTGGGAAGAAATCGGCATGCTTGTAAATCACAAAGGAAGCTGGTAGACAGGGTTCCTAGAGGGAAGAAGTGACTGTTAGAGTACCTTCCAAGCCTTATGAGCCCTCAGAAGGTCATATCCAAAACTAATCCAACGCCTTTGGGTCCAGGCATTCTTACCCACCTGTGTTCAATTTGAGGGGAAAATCTGACTACAAATCTGGTGGCTGTTTTGATTTCACCTTCTTTGTGGGCTGTGTCCTATGGTTTATCAGGTTTACCTACGCAACATTTTACAAATCTCCCCCAAAACTCCTGGCCTAATTTAGGCCCTGGACATATTTCACCTGGCCCATTGAAGTAGCCCTGGTCTCTGGCTTCCTGCTGTGACCATCTGCTCCTCCAACCTAGAGTTTTTCCACTCTGCTGCAAAGTTAGTTTGTTAAGGTACCTCTGACTAGTCTACTCCACCTCTGATAACTTCAGAGGCTCCCCACTGCTCAGATGCTGAATACACAATACAAGGGCTATCACAGTTTAGTCCCAGTTTACATTTCCTGCTTCACTTCCTTGATTAGTGTCCTAGGGCTGCCTTCACAACGTACCTCAGACTAGGTTCTGGTCTGTCCCACAGTTCTGGACTCTACAAGTCCAAAACCAGGTGTCGGTTTCTTTGGAGGGCTGTGAAAGAAGGATCTCTCCTTGGCTTATAGATGGCCATCTTCTCCCCGAGCCTCTTTACATCCCATTTGTGTGAGTGTCCATGTCCAAGTTTCCTCTGCTTGTAAGGACACCAGTTAACCCTGGATTAGCTCCCACCCTAGTCACCACCTTTTAACTTGATTAATTACCTCTGTAAAGACCCCATCTCCAAGTAAAATCAATTCTAAGGTGCTAGGGGTTAGGATTTCAACATGTAAGTTGGGGGTAGGGCACAGGGGGACACAATTCAACCCATAACACGTCCCATCTCCCATCTAATGCTCATCCTATGTTCTGATCCCTTTTCACACTCAGTTCCCAAACTTATCCGGTACTCTTTGACACCACTGGGTGTTTCCTCATTCTTTTCCCTCTGCACATGGAATTCCCTTTGTGTCTTACTAAAGTTGGTGAAATCTTACCAAAAAACTCAACTTCAAAAGTTATGACCTCTATAAAGTCTCTTACCACCCCAATACACACAATTCTATAACTGGAAGAAATGGCCTCACCCACTTATATTTTTGTATTAGTTTGTTTATAACTGGGAATGACTTGTGCTTCATTATAATAATTAGTTTGGGGCATGTCCATCTCCCCAGATAGAGTGGTGAGCTGCTACATACCCTGCATGTAATAGACCTTCAATAAATGCTGGGTGAATCATGCTACGTGGCATGGCTTTCATTCTTAGTCTGTTGGTTTTCTTTCAGAAATATTTTTGTTGGAGACCTTTCACAATGACAAATGACATTATCAAAATAATGATGGAGACAATGTGATGGATCATGTTGTCAGACTCTGCAGTTTCTTTTATATATGAAGTATTGACCAGCTGTGTGATTGAAGGAAAATAAAAGTATTATCCATTGGATGAGTGATTGGACTAGACAACCTTTAAGTTATCTTCCACCTCTTGCATGTTATGACAGAGCTTTCAGCTGGATTTGAATGGATGCATAATTGCTAACCCATCCCATCCCATACTCCAGAAACAATATTTTCTTACACAGATTTAAAGGGGCATTATAATGAGTAATAATCCAAAGAGCTAGCCCTTGAATAAGTGTGTCCCATGATCAAATGAGTTTGACTAAAGCTAAATTCCAAATCTCCCTCTTAAAGATGACAATGGTGTCAACAGATTAAGACTCAGAAAAATACAGCAACAAAGAGGATTTTTCAAATGTGTTCCAATATTTCTCCCACATATTTGATTACAGAAATTTTTATATGTAAATATATATATACACATATATATAAATTTATAAAATAATTTTTATATTCATTTGAAACATGTAAATTTATAAAATATTTATTTGCATATAAGTGTACATATATTTACATACATTATAAAGTTCGTATTTTGTATATAAATACAGATAGATATATAGATAACAATATTGCAAACAGGCATTTCATTTTAAGAAACTAGTGTGCCATGAAACCTACTTTAGGAAAGCAGGGCCAGTAATATTCAGTGGATTTAATGACAAAAGAAGTATGTGTTATTCGAAGTGGCCGTTTATATTTTTTCTAATTCGCTATACTTGTATTTTTCTCCCACTCTACACCACATGGATTAAAGGGAGTAATATAGAACTCATTTCTCTACCTAATTCCTCCCTAAAGACATAGTGTCAAGAGTCCTGAACCTCTGAAGCCATAATAAAACTCCTGATTATAATTTCGAGGTAAATTGTTGGCACTTTAGGAAACAGATCCTCGTAATATTTGCTCACCAGACGCTGTCTGTGATTTTGGAAGAGTGCTACATTAGATCTACATTAGACTCATGAGGATTTTGCAAATGATGATTGTGATGACCAGTTTTATGTGTCAGCTTGGCTGGCTCTAGCTGGAGGTGATGCAATCAAACACTCATCTCGGTGTTGCTCTGAAACTTTTGTAGATAAGATGAAAGTCCATGACCAGGGGACTTTAAGTGAGAGATTTTGTTTTAGATAATCTGGGTGGACCTGATTTCAATCCCTTGGAAGACCTTAATTGTACCATGTTTCCCCCAAAATAAGGCCTAGCCAGACAATCAGCTCTCATGCATGTTTTGGAGCAAAAATTAATACAAGACCCGGTATTATATTATATCGTATGGTATTATATTATATTATATTATATCATATTATATAAGACCTGGTATATATTATATTATATTATATTATATTATATTATATTATATTATATTATATTATATTATAGTAAAATAAGAGTGGGTCTTATATTAATTTTTGCTTCAAAAGATGCTTTAGAGCTGTTTATCTGGCTAGATCTTATTTTCGGGGAAACACGGTAGCTGCAGTTTCTCTGATAAAATAAAAGAGTGCAGGAATTCCTGATGGTCTTTCCTGATGACCTGCCCTGCAGATTTTGGAGTTGCCTAGAATGTCCCCACAATTGTATATGCCAATCCATTGCAGTAAATCTCTTAATATTGTCAACATAAGAAACATCCAAAACTGTAGAGATTCTTATAAAGATTTATTTGAGCCAAACTGGGGAAAATTGCCAGAAAGCCAGAGCTCAAACGCTCCCTTGAGGGTCACTACGCCTTTCAGGGGTCTGGGAAAGAGGATTACTCCGGTATTTCAAGGTGTACTAACCTAGATGCACAAGAACAATAGACAAGATTTGCTTAAACCTTTTACTAAAGAAGTTATATGCCTGGGGTGTGACTACCCACCATGACCTGCCAGTTAGACATTTATGATCACATCACCCTCTGAGTTTACTTTCAGTCAGATTTATTACAGTGCCCCTTTTCACCCATAATATGTATCTCCTACTGAGCTTCTCTGACTAAGCACTGAGTGTTACCAAAGTGATGTGTTTTCTTGGGCCACCACGTTACACTTTCTTTTGCCTTTTTTTGCTCAGGAGCCTCTTAAGAGCAGGGAGAAATCTCATGGCCCCAGTACCCAGAGGACATGTTAGAGTTGAACTCAGTAAATGTACACTGAATGAAATAATTAATAATAAATATAGGCCAAATCCATTGCAATGGCACATTTGAATAGATTGTGTGTGTGTGTGTGTGTGTGTGTGTGTGTGTGTGTGTGTGTGTGTTTCTTTGTGGTTTTTAAAATAACCCACCGAGGTCACATTTTTTTGTGGTTTTGCTGATAAAGGAAAAAAATTCTATTTTTCTCTATCTTTCTATAAAATGAAATAAAAATATAAAAGCACTATAAATGCAAGACTTGGCTAATTATTAGGGAAATTACATGGAACAAGCACAACAAACAAAATAGTTTCAAGGGTAATAACACGGTGACATTTTATGTAATTATAGAGTTTTGTAATAAAAAGTTTCCTTTTTGTAGTCTTATGATACAATCCCATAATTTGCATTTGAGGAGGCTGATTTTTTTCAAACCATCTTTATCACACTCTAAAATGCAGGTATACCATAAGAAATAAGCCAGAGTTTCAATGGGGCTGTATTAGTAAGGGATTCAAAAAAAAAGTATGATTTTGATTGAGTGTATATATGATGGATGTTACAATGGATGGTGCACACTCCTCACAAACATGTCCCTCCCTTAACAATAGGTCACGTGATTATGATGGAGTAAAATAGGGTTTCGAATGCAGAGGATGTGTACATGTGGGGGTGGAGAAGGGGGAAGATAAATAAATGTAACTTGTTCAAGAAAAGAGAAATGAGGAAAATAGCTCACAGTATAGGTCTACTATACGCCAATCATGGTGCTATAGAGAGATAATGAAGTAAGTTATAACATCTTATATATCATTTAAACTTTACAATCCTGAGATAGGTTTTGATAACAATATTTTACAGCGGAGGCTCAGATAGGTTGAGTAATTGAGTCAATAACTTATTAGTCAAAGAAGCAGGATTTGAATTCGAGGCTGTTGGCCAAGGTTGATGCTGTTTTTCACTAGGTAAATGCTTTCCTTGCATTTTTATGCAATTTTATACTAGATAAACTCTTTAATGTGTATTTGGGTTTCAGATCATAAATAATCACACCCATTTCCTGCATTTATCCCATAAGAAAGGAGCAGGAATTTAGATAGATGGAGGAAAAGTATCCCCTTTATTGTAGGTAAAAGTGGAAGGGAGAAGCCCGTTTCAAATGTGCCGCCACATTAGGGCTTCCCAATATAACCCCCAAATCTAGACCCTGGGAAGAGCCACCTGAGGGAGGATGCAGACATTCAGATCATACATGGTTACTCAGACCTCTGGACCACACGGTTTTGTCGTTATTAGTGGGAAAAGATAGAACCCAGCTCATCCTTTAGAAATAGGTTTAGACTCACATCCACATGTGCTGAGTATATGGAAGATGAAAGCAGAAAACACCGATGCTGTGAGCAGGCAGATTGAAGGGGACAAATTGGAAATGGATTCACTACACACATTCAGTGCCCTTTTTGCAATCTCACCAGTCAGAAAAGTCACACTTCTCCAAAGGGGAAGATTGAGGAAGTGGTAGAGAAAGATCAGAAACACACCCTCTAAAATCTTCCGTCCAGTGTGGTGGAAACCCACTCCACTAGCATTCCTCACCCTGCTAGTCACGGAAACTTAAGGAGTGAGACTTAAGGTCCTTTCTAACACCTTTCCACTACATCAGTCAGAATGTAGCTACCTGTCTGGATGGAGCTGGGGAAGGCGCGAAGATGAGCATCTTACCGGGGACAATCTTACTCCTACTTTCATGAGTTGGTTCCCCATACCACTGCCTCTGTGAAATAATGGGAGGGCAGCTGAGCTTTTCCTTAGAGAAGGATCTGACATTATTGAAAACAATAGACTAGTTCAACACCAAGGCCAGTTTGTATCCACGATTGCAAATTCATTTTGTAGTGTATTTACCATCTAAAATGTTGACCAGTAAATTATCCTATATGTTTTATCTCATGGTCTTCCCAAAAGGAGCAGTTTTCAGGTCCATTTTGCCCCACAGGTCCCACTGGCTGCACTGCGATCTAACTGTTCCAGCAGGTCAACAGGATGTCCTGCACCAGAATCCACTAAGGTGTGGATTTGGAATCCTTTGGGTATGGCGCTGCGTGCTCCATCGTGGTCCCTGCTACCTTGTGTGGCCGCCACGCACAGACTGCCCATCCTCATCCCTACTCCAAACCCCTCCCACTCAACCAGTTTTCTCAGCATTTCCCTACATCCTGATGGAGGCTGGGAATTCTAAACAGTTGTCTCCAGACCTCACTGAAATTTGGGGGACTCTGTGAGGCTGCCTTAAGTCCTACCGTTAAGCATTTTCATCAGCCACAACTATGGTGTTGCCCCTAAGAGGAAAACCAACAAACATTCTAAACTCAATTCTGTTCTCTTTCTTCTCTCACCTCGTCTCTGTTTCCCTCCCTTTCCCTGCCCTCCCCTCCCCCTCTCTCTCTCCTTCTTCTTTTCCTTCTCTCCCCTCCCTCTCTCTCTCCTTCCCCTTCTCTCTCTCTCCTTCCCTCTTTCTCTCTTTTTCTCTCTGGTTCAAACCCTCATAGAGTCCAGAGGTTTTGGTTTTCCTTCCTTGGTGACAAAAGCTTTCATTAGGCTCTGTGTGATAGCCTGCCTTCTCTACAAACTATGGCTTTGCACCTTTGACAGCCAGGATTGCTTCTTCGTGTATAAAGCCCATCTTAGCAAATAAAGGAGAAAATATAATTTCCTCTCTCAGTACAGCCAAGCTACTGGAAACATTGACCCTCACTGGTGGCAGGAAGGACTAGAAGAGAAAAATAAATCTATTATAGGTATATGAATTTTGGGGGGCTGTTAGGAAACTTGGAGTTGTGTGGGCTTCTATAGATGACGGATCTAACAAACCCCACTGTGACACGGATTCGTTATAGAGACTTTTTCATCCCAGGTGAGGCTCAGAGCTACAGTATGTTGACTTTTTGAACATGGGGTAGTTTGGGGGGGAAAAAAATGAAACTTTTATTATGCTTCTTACACATTACTTGAAGTCAATACTTTATTTTCTGTATTTTAAAAAATATTTTATTTATTTTTTAAATGTTGTTTATTAGTTTCAGGTGTACAAAACAACATAGTGATTGGACATTTATATACCTCACAAAGTGATAACCCCAATAAGTATATTACCCATCTGACAATGTACATAGTCATTACAATATTATTGACTGTATTCCCTGTGCTATATTTTACATCCCTGTGACTATGTTTTTTTTTAAATTTCAGTTGACATTCAATATGATTTTATATTAGTTTCAGGTGTACAGCATAATGGTTAGACATTTATATAATGTAATGAAGTGATCCCCGGTAAGTCTAGTACTTTAAATGCAAAGAGTGAAGAGTTCCGCTGGGTCACAGACCACCGGCATTTGAGGTTTGAGCCTTTAATCGTTAGTTTTGGAATAAAGGAGTGGTGTTAGATTTCCTGCCTAAATTCTGTGGCTTTCCATGTCTTTTGAACTACCGGTATATGAGGTCTGATAATTAAGTTTGAGAACTTGTTGCCACGCTGTTGTTAACTTTTTTTTTTTTACATCAGAGGGATTATTCATTATGAATTTGTACCAACTGGACAAACAGTTAACCAAGTTTACTATTTAGAAGTGCTGAAAAGGCGGCATGAAAAAATTAGACGACCTGAACTTTTCGCCAACAATTCATGGCTCTTGCATCATGACAATGCACCAGCTCACACGGCACTGTCTGTGAGGGAGTTTTTAGCCAGGAAACAAATCACTGTAGTGGAACACCCTCCCTCCTCACCTGATCTGATCCCCAATGACTTCTTTCTTTACCCGAAGAGAAAGAAAATATTGAAAAGAAGACATTTTGATGACATTCATGACATCAAGGGTAATATGATGACAGCTCTGATGGCCATTCCAGAAAAGAGTTCCCAAATTGCTTTGAAGGGTGGAGTAGGCACTGGTGTCAGTGCATAGCTTCCCAAGGGGAGTACTTCGATATTCAGCAATGAGGTATGTAGCACTTTTTCTAGGATTAGTTCGCAAACTTAATTGTCAGGCCTTGTACAGCCTCAATGAGAGGACTGTGGAGGGGCTGCTTGCCCTTTCCCTGTCACCAATCCACCTTTTACTTGTTCCCAGTCATCACATGACTTCAAGTTAGCTCTAGACTGTTCTTTCAAAATGTCTTCAAGTCACACTGTGAAAGGGCTTATTTTTCTAGGCAGAGAGAAGAAGGGTAAGAACAGCGAGTACACAGTAGTCACGTGGGCGTGAAGGACGGCGAGTACTAGCGTTTGACTTAAGTCTAGGTTTTGACTATACTGTCAAGAGCCTTGATTGTAGAGTTTATTCAGTAGACAAAGAGGAACCATTAAAATGTTTACGGTTGTGAGTAACTGAACCAAGTCTAGGGAAAAACTTAAGGATCTGAAACAGTCCTCTAGGAGCTCAAAATCGATGTAGGTTTGGAGGAAACAAATCATAATTTACAGACACAATATATGGACAAAGGGGCATTGCGCTCCAGAAAAAATATCCCTTTCCCAAAACCAGCACAACTAAATTTTACCCAAAAGACCATAGAACTTTCTCTAGTAGAAATAGTTATTCATATCATTAAGGCATTGACATAGTCTTAGGAAAAACAAAACACAACAAGATTTGTTTTTAAAAAAATATTAAGTACTGTATAGGTCACTCACAAATCCCACTCACTGATCATACTGAATGCATTCAAATTATGTTCTAATGACTTACACGGTGCCAGTCTGGCGTGACTTCTGAGTAGCAGCAGCTGAGACGTTCTTTAAAAACAGGTTTTCTTTAATTAGATTCAAAATCAATTAAATTCTACTAGAAACGTAATTGTAGTGATACCAATCATAAAACGGTATATTTTAAAATACACTAAAAATATGGGGGTGCTTGCAGATTAATACTCTGTGTCGCAGGGACTGCATCCTACTCTTTAGTCTCCACCTGTCCTGATGCAGGTAGATGCTTCAATTACTGAAGAAGGAATAGCTGGAAGAGAATGTCCCCTGCAGGTGGGGAGACCAGTCACACGTACAGATCCCCAATGGTTCTTTTGTGAGAGAGCCAAGAACTTGATGGATCTCCCAACATGGTTGAGGACATATTCTACGTCTCTTCTATCAACTACTTAACCAGTAAGAACATACTAAGCAATGTCTTCCCTCCACTTACTTTTACCTACTGTAGGTATCACATGTTATTTGTTATCTGATTCCCTCTGCTGCAGCTACTAACTGGCTCCTCAGAGTCCTTTGGCCATTATCACCTCAAAAACTTTAAATATAGAGTCTTTCCTTGTTTTCAAAGGGTGGTCCTCAAACCAGCAGCATTGCCGTCACCTGGGAGCTTGTTCAAAGGCAGAATCTCAGCCCCACCCAGCCCTGCTACGTCAGATCCTGCAGTGTGACAAGACACTCGGTGGTTTGTCTAGACATTGTAGGTGGAGAAGTAGTGTACTTTGTTTGGTTCTTAGGAAATGACTTGGAAAGAACCAATTCTCAACATATATTTTTAAATAAATAAATGCTTCTTTAATTTTTGAGGTGTTAGCAAAATTAGATTAAAAATTAGCAAAATGCACTGTCATTTTGCTTATATGTGGAATCTGAAAAACAAAATAAACAAACTCATAGATACAGAAAACATTTTGATGGGACAGGAGTTGGTGAGGTAGGTGAAAAAGGGGAAGAGATTAAGAAGTACAGATTGGTTGTTACAAAGCAGTCATGGGAATGTAGGGCATAGCATAAGGAATATAATCAATAATATTGTAATAACTATGTATGGTTGTCAGATGGGCACTAGATTTGTTAGGGATATAGATGGGAAGGGGTTAGGGGCAGAGTAAAAAAGGTGAAGGGATTAAAAAGTACACATTGGTAGTTACAAAATAGTCATGGATGTAAAGTAAGCATAGGGAATATAGTCAATACTATGGTAATAACAATGATAGTGCCAGGTGGGTACTAGACTAGTCAGGGGGATCACTTCTTAAATTATATAAATGTCTAACCACTATGCTGTACACCCGAAATTAATATAAAATAAGATTGAATTTCAACTGTAATTGAAAATTTAAAAAGGGTGGGGGAAGGTGAAAGGGAATAAGAGGTCCAAATTTCCAGGTATAAAATAAATAAGGCATGGGGATGTAATGCACAGCATGGGGAATATAGTCAATAATATTATGATAATGTGGTGTCAGATAACCAGCTGGATTTATCATGGTTATCACTTCTTTAAGTATGTAAATGTTGAATAACTGTGTTGCACACCTAAAACTAATATAAATTCTATGTTAGCTATATTTTAATAAAAATCACACAAAAAATGAAATTAAAAATGAGCAAATTTTTCTATATTGGGGGACCTTTCACTTCTGAGTGGTAAGAATTAAATGGGACAATTACACGTAAAGCACTTATCCAAGGCCATTACATTTGGAGCACTTAGAGCGGCTATTATAAAGTTGGCTTACTGTATGTTAGTTAATATTGTCATTGCGTAGTTTGTTATGCCGTGTGGTTTCTTTATCCATATAGGGATGATCTCAGTGTGTAGGTCAATGTATTCCAGTGTCTCTTGGTTGAATTTTGCTTCCATTGTATTGCAGTGAAATGACACAGTATTGTAGAGAAATCATTTTTAAAAATTAAAAAAAAAAGTGGGAAAGAAAGTGGCAAACATGAACTTTTTCTCTTGTAGCAGATGAGTCTTCATGTGAGGAATACAATATTATGGTCATCCTATAGAACATTTCTTCAGTGGCCACTGGATTTCTGGGAAAATCCAGAGCCCACAGAAGATATATGTTCTATTCAGCATAATGCTAAGGTTGAGGGGGAATCTTCCTTTAACTAAAATAAATTCCAATTTTCAGCCATTTCCTCATCAATCTTCTTCAAATTTCATTAAAAGAAGACATTAGGGGAGGGGAAAAAAAAAAAAAAACTATGTTGAAAAAGTATACTTTTCCAGTTTTTGAACTGATACTTGGAGGTCTCACATAAAAATGAAGTACATAGTTGGATTGTCGCTTTATCAGATTGGGGGTGGGGGTACATGATAAGATTCCTTTTAGCAGCCTATTGACTCTTTCAACCTTGCCTCTTGAAACCTTTCTGAACACAGGAGCTGATACTGCAGGTTTTATATTTATAATGATTAATTAATTCTGCACTAAGCAATGTGCTTGACTGCAAGAACAAAATCCACTTTAGAAAGCCTAAATGACAGCTTGCCTAAAATAATTAACACCCATGCTGATAGAATTGAAATGTTCTTACTCTACACAGGCAGATTTCAGAAATTTAATTACTAGTATTTCTAATTGTTCTAGAATTATAATAATATTAAGGAGAGTTTGATAAAGCAATGATGTAGATGAAAAATGTCAAGCAAAGGATAGCTATATAATGAGGAAATCTCATTTATATGTGGATACGCCTAAAATTATTCCATACAACCCAGGCACAAACACTGTGTTTTGGTTGGTTGAATACAAACAAAAAATGGAGCTGGTTATGGTCTAGGTTTGGGGAAGATGCTCTTCGAACACCAAGGTGACTCTCTGGAACTATTAAACACTCCAGTGAAGTATTGTGTGACTGTGGCTTCGCAGCATCAGAGGTTTAACATTTTCTGGGAGCTCCTTGGCCAGTCAACTTTAACTACCGTGTTTCCCCCAAAATAAGACTGAGTTTTAGATTAAGGTTTGCTCCAAAGGACGCATTAGGGTTTATGTTCAGGGGATGTCACCCTGAAAACTCATGGGAGGGCTTATTTTCCAGTTAGGTCTTATTTTCAGGGAAACACAGTATCATCTACTGCATGGTGAAACTTACAATCTCCAAATTTAAAAGTACTGACATCCGATTTAGGTGACATACGTAAATAAAAAAGGCAGAAGCATATTGCCTTTTCCCAGGAATTTCTGAGTAAAGTTCATAAAATCACTTTCCAAGGGGGAGCCCTCAACCAGAACAACTCAACTCAGCACAGCGTCTGACAGACTTTGTCTCCATAAAGGGACAGCATTGCTGATAAAAGGCTTTGATGGCATCCTCACTGTGCTCATTCCCCCATCTCCTCGTTTTGTGCTCCCTAAATATCTGGTACATTAATTATACATATTTCCTTCTCCCCCCGCCATGAAATCCTAAACAACTTTTTAAAAACTTGCTTGTAAAATGGTAAAAGCAACTGAGTTCCTATTTTAAGTGAACAAATCATGTTTTAAGAGCAAAATAAGTAAGACTCTTTGTAGATTTAGCAAGTGTAGTCCAAAATTTCATTGACAGGATTAATTCATAAAGGCTTTGATCACATTTTTCCTTTTTAGTTATCCAGGGGCAATCAATCTTGCTGTGGCTACCAAATTGAATGCCTTCTATCGCTTGGAGGATCATCCAAGATGACAGAGGAAGTGTCTAAAGATACACTACCCACTGTGATAGCCACTGGCCCCTTGTGGATTTCAAGGACTTGAAATGTGCCTGGACCCAAATGAGATGTGCTGCAACTGTAATAAAATATACAAGGTCTGACAATTAAATTCACGAACTCACCCTAGAAAAAGTGCTACATCCTTCATTGCTGAATATCATTACAGTCACCTTTAAAGAACTCCCCTTGGGAAGCTATGCACCAATGCCAGTACCTAGTCCACCCTTCAAAGCAATTTGGGAACTCTTTTTCTGGAAAGGCCATCAGAGCTGTCATCATATGACCCTTGATGTCCTAATGTCATCAAAATGTCTTCCTTTCAATATTTTCTTTCTCTTCGGGTAAAGAAAGAAGTCATTGGGGCCAGATCAGGTGAGTAGGGAGGGTGTTCCACTACAGTTATTTGTTTCCTGGCTAAAAACTCCCTCACAGACAGTGCCGTGCGAGCTGGTGCATTGTCGTGAGGCAAGAGCCATGAATTGTTGGCGAAAAGTTCAGGTCATTTTTGTCTAACTTTTTCACGCAGCCTTTTCAGCACTTCCAAATAGTAAACTCAGTTAACTGTTGTCCAGTTGGTACAAATTCACAATGAATAATCCCTCTGATATATAAAAAATGTTAGTGACATTGTTGCAACAAGTTTGCAAACTTACTTGTCAGACCTCATATACTGGATGTCAAAGTCTAAGTGAAAAAAACAACAAAGTAAAACACCTTATTATATTTTTATATTGATTACATTTGTAGGTAAAAATATTTTGGATATATTGGGTTGAGGACATTATTAAAATTAAGTTATCTAGCTTCTTTTCACTTTTTAAAATGTGGCTATTAGACAATTTAAAACCACATACGTGTCTCATATTTTTGGCCCGTGTTACATTTCCACCCACAGTGCTGGTCTGCAGAAAGCTACACATTCACGATTTACAAAATACTCATTAGTGTGGTTTTAGTGTGGAAACAGAGTGGGCTTTGGAATCTGAGACTTACGGTTTATACTCCTTTTCTGGAGTTCTCTGTGAATGAAAAGCAGAACACTTACCGCTTGGAGTTACTGGAAACAATAACTGAATAAACTACTAAGGGGCGAAAGGTGGTGACTGGTAATGTTGCCTAGAAAAGAGCAGGGACTAGTGTAGCCAGACGGAATACCATCTTCGCATACACTCCGTATCCAGGCAGCATGGGAGCGGGTCAGGCGACCTCCAAGCCTTGGTATTTTTTTCACCTATAAAGGGAAAGTGATGGTCCAGACTTGCAAAGGTTGTGATGATGACGGCAGAGCGCTCAACAAGTAGAGGCAACTGTTAATACGTTCTCCATGAATGTTCATTACACCCCCTTGTCTTTCTCCCACTTACTGCTTAGCGGGTGCCAGGGATCGTTTTAAAGAATGTCAGACACATGTTACCATGGAATCCTCTTCCCTCCCACCATCACAACGATGATGAGAACAGCTGGAGCTCACAGAGATTTGACCAGGCACTGAAGAAACTGCCTCACCTGCGTAATCTCACAACATCATGACGCACTCTTATAAGGACACTAAGACACCAAGCACGATTAGCCACTCTTTTGTGGATGTGGAAATTGGGGCTCAGAGAGGCTAAGGAACCTTCCAAAGTCACACAGCTAGAAGCAGAGCTGAGAGTCAAATCCATTAGTTCCTAGCCGTTCTCTTAATCACCACACCACTGAGTCTGTCGGCACCCACGTTCCCTTCACGGCTCCATTTTTTTCCCATCTTCTTGCCTCTCCTGTCTTTTCCTTCTTCGTCCCATCCTGTTTCCTTTATGTCTCCTTGACTTTTAGTCTCCCTTCTTTCCAACCACTTTCAAGATGCCAGCTTACATAGGCAAATACAATTTTTTTTCTCCCAGCAATGTCTAGTCCAGTCTATTAAAGAACTGTGTTGTTTTAAATTTTTGTAAAAGCATCACTACAAACATTGTCTCTGCCTGTGTGTTTTTACTTTTAGCTTCTATTTGAGGTCTGGTGTGTTCCGCTTCCAGTTACTGCTCCTCTAATATATTAATCAGTGGCTTGGTGCTGGCACAGGGGTGCTTTGACAACTGTCAGATGTGTAGGCAAGACAGACTCATAATAGCATGGCTGTGAGATTCCAAACCAACAAGAATATATACCATGTCACATTATAAGTCATAGAACTCAGTCCTAAACATCATTTTGGACGTCATCTAGCTCAGCTCTCTACGTTTTACATAAAAGGAAATTTTATTCCAGAGAGAGTTTCACATGATGTTGATTTTCAGACAGCTATTTGGCCACTATGGTCTAGATCTAATCCAATGTTCTTTGTCCTATACTGGTCTATACCCATCTATATTCCAGACTTGTTTATCTTTAATAAGTAGCTAAAAGTCTACTGTAAAATATGAAGTTCTGTTTGAGAAAATTCAGCGAATGCAAAGCAATATTAAAGCTTTGGTGGCTGAATCCCATTGTTCCTTTTTTGATCTGCTTACCAATCTCTCTTGATCTTGTTTTAAAGTTTCCCCATCCATGTGCAGTCACACTTTTCTTGGTTTAACACTTCAGTGTAGAAGAAAGCAACTTGACTTACACCCTGCACTTGACCTCTCAGCATCCAATAGAAGACTAAATGCTTAGTTTCCGAGCTGCAAATCCAGCCTGCCTGATATTGTACAAATCAAAACAAAGATACTCAGTTGTTTGGCTGGTCTCTCAGTACATGTTACTTACTTAGCACAGCATTACTGTTCTACTTAAGGACCAGAGCTCCACTGTTTTACAAATTGCTCTGGGAAAGCAGGCAAAGCTGACTGAAACCCTCTGAGTTTTTCTGAGCTAACCTTACCACAAGTTTCTCCATATACCTCTAATAAAGCTTTTCACACTTTCAAACAGATTTCCTATTTATCTACCCACAATAGCTGTGAGTCATTGTACAACACCAGGGAAGGGTAATTATTTATAAATGCCCTCACAAGGAAAGTCTTTTTAATCTGAGAGAACATTTTGAAACTCATCTTTGTGGTAGCTTACTCCCACCATGTTTCGTACAATCTCCCCCACCCCACCATTACCTGTCACACTCCAGAATCAATTCTTGTTATTGTATCTGCTAAAGAAGGTGGCAGAAATGATCGTTGACTGTTCTACATCTTGAGCATGCCAGTGAGAAATGAACTACAGATTTATTAGCCTTGATCAAACTATAATAAATTTGATGGGGAATAATGTTAATGTGTAGCAATCACAGGACACACCGACATCCCTCCAATCTCTGAGGCTGGTTACTAGTCCCTCCGATCCATATCTCGAGCAAGGCAATCAAAATCTTTCCCGTCTCATGGGGTCATTTGTCCTTAGATGAGTTAGATATATTTTCTAATTGTGCTTTCTGGTGAGTGAACACAAAGAAATTGTATCTTCAAAGATCATTAATGGAGTTTCATCTATACCCAGCAGGACTCTGGGCATCGTATAAAACCAGATAAGCAGGTGTGGCTCTGCCCTCCAGAAGCTTAAATAGATATCCATAGACTTCTGCTTCTATGTGGTGGATACATCACTCAGCTATATAACACAAAAATATTGAGTTTTAACGACACTTATTTCTGCGGTCTATATTTGGCACATCCTGTAGAAAGGCATTAAGTACTTTCCTAAAAGGGTATGGTTTTTAAAACTTGTGTTGAGCACCATTTTCCTTCAAGACTGAGCCATAAATTGAACTTGAACTATAACTTGATCCCCGTCTGTGGCTCCTCCCTCTGGCATCAATCAAATCGTGGTGTAAGGATGCAGATTACTGAGAGACGTGGTGTGGATGTCCCAGGGAATGCATACGGTACAGTAGAGCAGGCACATCCTTTCTATAATATAGAGAGAATGGTTTAATTAAAAAGAAATAGGTCCCTATGTCTCCTGTGACCCCAAACAGACTGAGTGTGAGTGTGTTCCCCTTGAGAGTCAGCACCCTTGGAGGCCTGTTGACCTCACCTGCATATTAAAGGTTTTCCAATTCCCCCATTCTAAACTCTTCTGCAGTTATTTCTAGAGGGCTCCATGTGCGTAACATATCCTTATGAAGAGTATTCTTGTACTCCAGCTCATGAGTTGAAATCCTATTTTTCTAGAAGTTTCTCCCACTCTTATTGCCTCCAGGGTCTAGGGTCCCAGTGGAATAAACAATGTCTACCTTTGGGTCAAAAGCAGGGTGTTCATCCTCCCCAACGTGCAACCTGAGGACCTGAGGGGCGCCCCAACGGCACTGTGATCCCCTCAGTCCTCACCGCGGTGGGGAGGCTGTCACTCCATGTTTGACACAGAAATGAAGAGCAGCTCCACTCCCCTGAGCTGCCCAGACAAATAGACTCCGAAATGGTGCTGCTTGAACCCAGACATCCCAGAATCCTCTCACAAAGCAGCAAGAACTAGGCAGTGAAGCCGCACCTCCAAGCACAGGCGAGTTGTTCCCCTGACGCCCTTCACTCCCTCCCTCCCTCCTCCTACGCAAAATCAGATTATGGAAAATAGATGCCGGCGTCCAGAACCACCAAGTACAGCCAGGCAGGGGCTGGCTTCCCAGTTAGTAGCAAAATGATTTTTAAACTTTTTTGAGTTCCTGATTTAAGCCAGGTGTTGTTCTGAAGGCCTGGTGGGTTCAAGCCCTGACCCTGCCTCTTCTAGCGATGTGACTTCAGGTACATTTCCAAACCCCTCTATGCCTCAGTTTCCTTGGTGGTGAAATAGGGGTGATGATAACAATAATAATAATAATAATAATAAGTATATTCTAGGGTGCTCTGAGAACTAAAGGATTCAGACATAAAGCTTGGCTTATAATAAGTACAATATTGCTTTTAGTTGTCATTCACTCCCTCCTAAACGTATATTACTCTCAATCTGCAGATGAGGAAACCAAGGCACAGAGGGGCAACATACCTGATAGGGGGTAACCCAACAAGGACCGTGTTCCCCCGAGAATAAGGCCTCACCCGAAAATAAGCCCTAGCAGGATTTTTCAGGATGACATCCCTAATGCGTCTTTTGGAGCAAAAATTAATATAAGACTCGGTCTTATTTTTGGGGAAACACGGTAAGTGATCAATCTGGGAGTCAAAGTCAGAGGTTTCAGATCCAAGGCTCCAGCTGGTCACCACCACTCTCTGGACCTGTTGTGCGTGTGTAACAAAAGTTCAAATCTGCAGAGTACCTAACAAGAGTCTTGTAAAAGTCCCATTCAAACCTCCTACTTGATTATCTCCAGTTTTCTCATAATGGAAACACCGAGAAATAGTAAGCAAAAAGCCCAGTGCCCCTAAGCCTCTAGCATGGGCCTCTACAAAGATGCCTTCTCCTCTCATGCATTCCCTATGAAAATGTAAACTAGAGCTCCATCCTTTCAATACCTGTAATCACCAAGACCATTCCTCTGTGATTTTCGTCTTCTGTTGTTTTGTTTTGTTATCCTCCAGCACTAACTGCCTTCACTTCCCATTTCTCCACTGCTGCTGGACATCTGCCCTTAATTTTGTCTTTTGCACTTTATTCCCTCAAATAACCTATAATCAAAGCTCTGAAGCAGAAAACTTGGGCAGTGCAGCCCTCCCCCTAGTGGCGACGCGGGGAATATCCCTAAATTGCCTGGGCTACAAATGAATTCTTTTTTGTTAAAACCTACGGACTCCTTTGAAAGTTACTACAAAAAGAAGCAGACAAGTGTAGAATGTCAAAGAACCAGGATGAAACAGGATTCCGATGCCCCTAAAAGTTAGGCACTTCAGTCTTCTGGAGGAAGAGTGGGATTAACAAAGTGGAGTGGGGGAAGGGCCAGAAAATTCAAATTACGAGGGAGGACCTAGGTTTGCACTCCAAGTTCCTGAGGCTAAAGGGAGGGGGATGGGAAATAAAGGAAAACCAGTGAGGCTGGAATGCAGAGAAGGGAGAAATTAGCAAGGCCAACACATTGGAGTTCCCCTAAGCAAAGTTAGGATTGGTTTTTTTTTGTCTAACAGCAAAGGGAAGCAATAAAAGGTCTTGAATCAAGGAAGTGACATGCTCAAACTAAAATTTTCAGCAGCTCCTTCACATCATATCTAGTCATGCCATGTTAGAGGTAGGAGTCATTCCTAGTTCAGTGATGTTGTATTCCCCATTACCTTTATTTCATGTTCCTGGACATGGACAAGACTAAACCAATAGCAGTAGAGACCTGCTGTCTTAACAGACATGAAAAGAGTTGCTTTTACTAGGGAAGCGAGGGATATTTCTAAGTCAGCGTTCCCTACTGGGTGGATGTCAGCTCCATCTGGAAATGGCTAAAGTTACTTAGCAGAATAACACGTTTATAAATTCCTTGGCTCTCTTCCCCTCTGTGAAGGGGAAAACAATAAATGCTTCTCTGTGGTTATACTACATTTACTTCTCCATTTACTTTTCCAAATGGTGTGGGAGTCCGAGGGAAGGCTGGAATATAGTATTGCCAAACTCTTCCCACCTCCATGAAACCTTCTCCACGAAACCTTCATGGCTGTGATCGGCCTCGCTCTTCTCTGCTCCCCCCGTGGGTGCTGACATCATTACTTGGAATCTCATAGTCAAACCTTATTTAACATAGTCAAAGGAGAAACTGTGAATTCCCCTCCCTGCTCCTCCACCTCATGTGGAAATAAATGCAGAGATGGGAAGGATGCATCTACAAACCAGGAAATGGCAGCAAACCACGAGAAGCTAGATGAGAGGCATGCCATAGATTGTCCCTGTCGGCCCTCGGAAAGAACCATCCCTACCAATGCCTTGATCTAGGGTTTCTAGTTCCCAGAACTGTGAGTCAATAAATTTCTGTCATTTAAGCCACCTGGTTTATAGTACTTTGTTAAGGCAGCTTTAGCAAACTGACATATATAAATATCTTTTGGTCTCAGTCTTCCATATCTGAGGAAACATCACCGCACTTTGCTAAAAGCCTAGGTTAAAAAGTTAAGAATCATTCTTGATTCGCCCATTTTCTTTGGCACTCCCACCCCATATTCAAACCATGAATAAGCATCTCATCAATGAGTAACACAGTCCCCTCCTTTCCATTTTCACCACTATCCCTGAACTTAAGCTTCCGTTACTTCCTGTCTAGACTATTGCAAAAGATTATGTCATTTTCCTGATTTCCTATTTAAAACCTTCCAGTCACTTCTGTCACATTTAAAATAAAATCCAAACTCTACTCAATGGCCTTCCTGGGCTCCCATCAGATTGCCCTGCCCATCTCTCTGTCCTCCTCTCTGATACCTTGAGTGCAGTCTTGTGAGAAAGCCTCAGTCAGGTGTATCAGCTAATGCATTCTTAGACGTGCTTCAGCACACCCTCGTCTTTTCTCTTGCTAAAAATCACCAAGACTCACCAACAGTCACCCCAATAAATTTAATAAAATAAAATTAAAAAAATAAAATAAAACACACACACACACACACACACACACACACACAAAAAAAAAAATCACCAAGACTCTTCGCACCTCAGGGCCGTTGCACTAGCTGTTCATGTCTGTCTAGAATGCTCTTCATCCAGATATTTGTACGGCTGGCCTCTCCTTGTCTTTCAGACCTCAACTCAAATATCCTCAAAGTCTTTAGTAGGGCACTCCCGGACGATCTAATGTGAAGTATCCCCTCAGTCCCTCTCTATCATATCATGACTTTATTTTCTATGTGGTGCATTCTATAACTGGCTATTTTGTTTTTGGTCAATTGACAATATTGATGGAACTTCTACTCTGTGTTGAGAACTCTTCCAGGCACTGTAGAATACAGTGGGAAAATAACAAAGTCTTTGTTTTCTGGAGCTTAGATCCCAATGGGGCAAGATAAATAAGTCACTTCTCCCTACTTGACGTTTTTCTGGTTTATTCATTTTCTTTTTTTAATTGTCTGCCCAACCCACCCTTCCTCCAACTAGAATGTAAACCAGTAAGACATCAAGGCCCTCTTCTTCCTGTTCGTCTCTGCATCTCCAAGGCCTTAAATAGACTCTGGAACATTTTTCTTGGAATAAAAATACTGAATAAATAAAAGGGGGAAAAAGGAATGAATAATACTGGAATTACAATGTGGCGTTGCAAACTTACATCTCAACTCTAATTGAGCATGCCAGTTTGCATAACTGAGTCTTAGGGAACTCATCTGTAAATATGGGGATAATGATAACTACCTTCAGGGTTACTGTGTGCATAAAAGAAGATTCAGCAATATTTTGCACAGTGCCTCACACACAAGAGGTGCACAGTAAATCATTAATTTAAATTTATGAAAGTAATTTGGAGCCTTTCTTTGAAACCTAAAAATTATGACTGGGTTCCCAGGTACATTTTCAGATTTAACTAGTACCTTAATTCCCCAGACATCTTCCCTTCCTCAGCACTCTTATGCAGTCCCTTTCTTGCAGGATCTGTGATTTTCTAGTTTAAACTTTAGGTATTCAGATACATGCTTCATCTGTACTAAGCAAGATCCATTTATTTTTACAAAGAATTACATGCAGACGTGTACTAATTAAGTATTTCTGTTGGTTATAGACCATCTCTTCATCTCCACTGCCATCTTCTTTGGAAGAAGAAATAACTCGCCCATCTTTCAGCTGCCATCGAGCCCACTCACCCCTGCCACACAGAAAAGCCTTATCAATTCTGGGTACCAAGTTGGTCCGCAATCACCAAACACTTGTCAATTGAGTGGGACTGATCGTGGTAGGTAACGTCTCCGATAGGTCTTAATACCTCCTGATATTTCTGAACTCATGTAATTTCCTCCCTTTGAGTGTTGGCTGGACCTAGTGATTCCCAGGTAAAGAATAGAATACTGTAAAAGTAATGGTATGTCACTTTCAATATTAGGTTTCAAAAAGACTGACTTCCATTTTGCTTTATCTGTCTGTCTCTGTTTGTCTCTGTCTCTATCTGTATCTCTCTCTCTCTCTCTCTCCTTTTTTTTTCTCTCTCTCTCTCTCTCTCTCATCCCTCTCGTAGCCCTCATTCTGGGGAAGACAAGCTGCCATGTTGGGTAGTCCTTAGGATAGGCCCACATGGCATGGAACTGATGTCCCCATTCGATATCCAGCTGGGACCTGAGGCCTCCCCACAGTCATGTGAGTGAGCTTAGCAGTGGATATTCCCAGACCTGTCAACAGCATGTGAATGAACCTGGAAGGGAAGCCTCTTCCAGTTGAGCCTTGAGATGACTGCAGCCCCCAAAGATACCTTGAGTGCAGTCTTGTGAGAAACCCTCAGTCAGGCATATCAGCTAATGCATTCTCTTCAGGTGACTCCTAAACACATGGTCACTCTGAGATAATGAACATGTGTTTTTTTAAGCCACTGTGTTTAGGGAACTTGTTACGTGGCAATAGATAACTAACAACTTGGTAGTTGCTCAATAAATATTCTTTGAGTAACCAAGTGAATATCTTCTGACTCTTTACTGACAGTTAAGAAAAATGAAATCAGAGATTTATAAAAGCAAGTTCTCTTACTTTACTCTGCCATCTGAAACTATAGGAACATAAGTAGAGAAATCAGATTTTTTTATTCAATTAAATTTATTTTGATAGCACTGTGTCAGAAAGTAAATATGATACAATCCCTGACTCCAAAATGGACCTTCCAATCTAGAAGGCACACATCAGTCTTCCTGCCACTCATGGGTGTCTCTACGCAGTGTCTCTCGTTATAGAATTCTGGGTGAAACAGAACTTAATAAAAATGAAAATCATTTTAAAAAGAGTATTGAGACAGACTAATCTTTATATAACTCCTGGCTTTCCACTGATTAATGAAGATATCTAGAGGGAGCAAATAAATCTCTCCAAGCCTCAATTTCTTCAATAGTAAAATAAGCATCATGATATCTATCTTGTTAAGGTTTTATATGTTAAGGTCATAATTAGTAATCTAAATAAACTGAAAAATATTTATGGTTTTCTTTGCCATCCTTCCAAAAACAGGATCATTAGCTGGGAAACATACACAGAGGGTCAACTACCAGGATGCCACAGAAAAGCAAATGACTTGTGTTGCAAGACTGGAACTTGAAAGGTAGGAATTCTTAACTGAACATGGCTACAACCACACCTATAGCATCGATCTCAGACTTTTTATCCACATTCCCCAGGTACATGTGGAAGCAGGAATCACTAACCATTTGAGAGAAATGAACTTAAAACACTACCTTGTAAAGGAGGTTAATAAATGTAAGAAATGTGTCAACCTGAGAAATGGGATGGATGAAATGGAAATTTAGAAACATGTAAGTAAAAGGGGCTTTACAAATTCAGATTTTATCTGAAAGCCTTAAAACAAGTATAGCAAAAGGCAAAATTGTTACGAAGTGTATTTATCAAAATGTGTATCTTTTAGTCTCTGGGTGCCCATTTTCCTTTAGTTTACATATAATTCTAACAAATGTGGAATTTAATTTTGAGGTCCTTCCTAGATTAGGCTCAAATAGTTGCCTAGTCAGACAAGCTGGAAGTGCTGAGAAGCACTAGTCTGACAGAAAGAAGACAGGTGGCAATAAATTAGCCAAAAGCCTAAGAATATAATAAGAGCAATCTGAGGCCATTTAATGAAGAGGAAGGAAGTCCTACATACCCCAATGGCATCAAGACAGGCGCCATTATTTTATAGATGTGCATAAGTATTCTGGTTAAACTGAATCTTCCCAAGGATGCTATAAATGATGTTTTACATTTTATCTCCCTCAACTTGAAAGTGTGCCATAACTTTAAAAAATTGTATTGTTTTTTGGCATAAATATTATGTATGATGTTACACTTCAGTCATCCATTGAATTGAAATATAAATTCCTCTAACTTAGACAGTAAGTAAATAAAACATTAAATAAATGGATACAAGAGGACCACAGACAACTAATGAATCACTGAGGGACACTAGGCTGTGTGAGGTAGGCCCTAACCTCTGATGCTGACATCCAGAAAGGCAGGCATGCATCCCTTGGGACAGTCAGGCAGGGATTCTGCAGGTGAACATATCACCACTGGAGAAAGAAGGTTCAAAGTACAGTACCTGGGTTTTCCTTTCTACATGTAGTGACAGAACATAGGCACACCCTGATATTTTTACAGTCGCACACTACCATCCTAGTATAGACAGAGGGTCCTCTAATTTTTCCTGGGCTGTCAATGGTCCCATTTGCAAGTCCTATAATACCTATACATTAGGTAGTACCTAATTCCTGGGGTACTACCACACCTAATATTTTTCTCCCCAGTGGTTCTTTAAGGGCCTCACCTCACACTATGTGGAAACATTCTGTGTTGTGTATGCCTGGCTTGCTCCTATAGATTCACTTTCCACTCTGCTCTGGGCCCCAGGAGGCTGACCTCTACAGCCTACCTCAGCAGGTCCCCTTGTCTTCTGGCTTCTGGTTAGGGAAGGCATGAGAGACGGCAGCAAGAGATCATGGAGTGGGAGGAGAGGGAGGCTGGCATTTTAAACCCCTAGTTTCCTTTCAGCAGACCAATTGTTAGAAAGGGCTCCTTTCTTTCCTTCTTCCTTCCTTCCTTTTTTCCTTCCTTCCTTCCTTCCTTCCTTCCTTCCTTCCTTCCTTCCTTCCTTCCTTCCTTCCTTTTTTCCTTCTTTCCATCCTTTCCTTACTTCCTTCCCTGTTCTTTCTTTCTCTTTCTTTCTTTCCACCAACTTTGTATTCATGTAGTAAAACCCCTTTTATTTGTACTATTCAATGAGTTTTAACAGATGTATACACCTGTATAATCACTACCACAATCAAGAAAGAAAACAAGAGAAGAGGAGAGTGGGGTCCAACATGGCAGATTAGGTAAATGCTACACCTACTACACCCCAGGATCCCAACAAAATTACAAATAAATTATAGAACAATCAACCTCAAGAATCATCTGAACACTAGCTGAACAGAACCCGTATAACTAAGGATATAAAGAAGAGGCCACATTGAAACTGGTAGGCGAGGTAGAGTCATGAAATGGGCTGACCTGAAACCCACAGACACTGAGAGGGGCACTCAGTGGCTGAGGTTCCCCCCAAAAGAGGGACAGTTCGCAGTCCTACATCGGCTCCACAGCCCAGGGGTCCTATGCTGGGAAGAAGAGTTCCCACAACATCTGCCAGTGAAAAACACCAAGGACTCTCTGTCCTGGTGATACAGAAGGCAGTTGGAAACCCAGATACCCTCTTAAAGGTCCCACATACAGACTCACTTGCAAATACTCATCTGTTCTCTGGCAGAGGGGTGGTAACTCATGAGGTGCCAGAGACATACAGGGGAACACTGAGCTGTGTAGCTTCGAGGCAAGCCCTGGAAGGTCAGCCATTATCCCTTTGTGGAGTCTGCCTCAATACAGCCAACAGGAGGGCGCCATCTTTTCTGTGTTGAAACCTTCCCCCAAGGTCCAAATCTGAGACCACATTGGTCTGGTGAAATCCCCATGTGTACACAACCTTAGTGACGTCCTGGGTGCAGTCCCCTAGTGCTGCATCACCTAGGGGACTCCCAGCTCCTGAGCAGCCGGCCCAGCCCCACAAGCTGTAGAAGGCTTTTACAACAGTGAATGGCCTGCAGCAGTCCAGAGAACTTTTGGTGCTGGGCAGTGAGTCACAGCCTGTGTCTCAGCCTCTCCTGGGTGGCTCTTGGGGACCTGGTAGCCTAAGGTGAGCAGTGGCCACCGCATTCTCAGGGTGTTTTTGTGAAGTGGTCACAGGCCTGCCACCAGTGCAAGGACAGCAACTGCATTAACTTTGTAAAAACCACTGCCCACACCCTGTAGCTCCCTGGTACCTGGCCCCGCACACCTAGAGCTGCATTGCCAGGGGCACTCTTGGCACCTGGGTAGCTGGCCCCTCCTCACAAGCCATGGAAGCCTTTCACAACAGTGGACTGTCCGCATGCCTGGTGGTGGACAGTGAGACACAACTCACAGTGCAGCCTCTCTTGGGCAGCGCTCAGGAATCTGTGAGCCTTCGTTGCATGGTGGCTGGCTGTGGTGTACTAAGGACAATTTGTGAAGTCGTCACAGGCCAGGCACTGGCACAAGAACTGAATCTGCATTAACCTTGTAAAAACCACCGGGAGCACCTCGTAACTCCATGGAACTGCACCTCACTCAGCTAGTGCTGCATCACTGAGGGCACTCTCAACACCAGGTCAACCAGCCCAGCCCATGCACCTAAGAAGGCTCTTTCAATGGCTGGGCCTTACGGACAGCTGGCAGGTGGCAACAGGCTTAGGGGGCCCTGGGCCTTTTGCCAAGCTGCATCAGGCCCAATACTGGTGGCAGCTGGCTTCAGCTCACAGCGAGGCAACCCATACATACCTCCAGGCAGCAGCCAATTACATATAGCTTGGCAGCTCCCACTGGGGAACCATGGGCTGTTCACAGATAAGGCTGAAACTAGCCTGCACAGGAGACCCTCCCAAGAGACATGAGAAACAACACACCCAGAGGTCAGCTTCATACCACACCAGAGCATTACCTGGTTAGCCCCACAAGTGGTACACACAAAGGATGGTCTCAACAGGCACAAGAGCCTGGAGGGATGAATCCCCCTCTGAGGGGTCAGTCCCCACACAGCAGCTCATACACTGTGGGCATAGACAATCCTCACAGTCAATCAGCATGGGGTCAATCCCACCCATTGGTGCCCCAAAAGCAATCAAGCCTGAACTACAACGGAAGAACACACATGACACACACAAGGGACACTCCCGGAGCAAACACACAGGAGATGAGGAAAACTGCACCATTGGACCACACAGGACACATAAAACATAAGGCTACACAGCAAAGACTGAGAGACATAGGAGATGTAACTAATAAACAGAAACAAACACAGAGAAGGACCCAGAATGGGGAAACAAAGAAACATGTCCCAAATAAAAGAACAGGTGAAACCCCCAGAAATAGAACTAAATAACATGGAGGCAACCAACCTACCAGACACAGAGTTTAAAACACTGGTTATAAGAATGCTCAAGGAACTTAGTGAGGATTTCAACAAAGAGATAGTAAGTATAAAGAAGGACACAGAAACCATAAAAAAGAATCAGTCAGAAATAAACAATACAATAACTGAAATGAAGAATATACTGCAAGGAATGAACAATTAAATGAAGCAGAGAATCGAATCAGCAGGAAATATTCAAAGTAATGAAAAACAAGGGCCTAAAACCAAGAGTAGTCTACCCAGCAAGGCTATCATTTAAAATTAAAGGAGAGATAAAGATATTCCCAGATAAGAAAAAGCTAAAGGAATTCATTACAACCAAACTGGTATTATAAGAAATGTTAAAAGGGCTTCTTTATGCAAAGATAAGGAGAAAACAAACAAAGATCAAAAATATGAATAATAAAATGGCAATAACTATGTACCTATCAATAGTCACTTTAAATGTAAATGGATTAAATGCTCCAATCAAAAGATACAGGGTAGCTGAATGGATAAGAAAACAAGACCCGTGCATATGCTGTCTATAAGAGATTCACCGCAGATTGAAAAACACATACAGATTGAAAGTAAAGGGATGGAAAAAAGATGTTTCATGCAAATGGAAATGAGAAAAAACCTGGGATAGCAATACTTATATTGGACAAAACAGACTTTAAAATGAAGACTATAAGAGACAAAGAAGGGCATTACATAATAATAAAGAGATCAATCTAACAAGAATACATAACCTTAGTAAACATTTATGCACACAACATAGGAGCACATAAATATATACAACAAATATTGACTGCAATAAAGGCAGATTCAACAGTAACAGTTATAGTAGAGGACTTTAGCACCTCACTGACACTGATGGACAGATCTTCCAGACAGAAAATCAACACAGAAACAGAGGCATTAAATGACACACTAGACCAGATGGACTTAATTGGTATTTTTATAGCATTTCATCCCAGAGCAGAATATATATTCTTTTTAAGTGTCCATGGAACATTTTCCAAGATAGAGCACATGTTAAACCACAAAACAAGTCCCAATAAATTTAAAAGGACAGAAATCATATCAAGTCTCTTTTCTGACCATAATGGTATGAAACTAGAAATCAATTACATGGGGGGAAAAAAGCATACAAACAAATGAGGGCTAACTAACATGATACTAAACAATGAATAGGTCAACAATGAGATCAAGAAAGAAATAGAAAGAAACCTTGAGACAAACAAAAATAAAAACACAATGACCAATGACCCACACTCTATGGGACAAAGCAAAAGCAGTCCTAAGAGGGAAATTCATAGTAATGCAAGCCTATCTAAAGAAACAAAAAAACTCAAATAAACAGTCTAACTTTACAATTAAGGGAACTGTAAAAACAACAGGAAGCAAAGCCCAAAGTGAGTACAAAGAAGGAAATAATAAAGATCAAAGCAGAAATAAATGAAACAGAGGGGAAAAAAGAAAAAAGAAATCAATGAAAGCAAAAGATTTGTTTTGAAAAGATAAACAAAATTGAAAAATCTTTAACCAGACTCATCAAGAAAAGAGAGGAACCAAATAAAATCAGAAATGAAAAAGGAGCAGTGACAACAGACACCACAGAAATCCAAAAAAAACTTAAGAAAATACTATGAACAATTATACACTAACTAATTGGACAGTCTAGAAGAAATGGATAGATAAATTCCTAGAAGCATATAATATTCAAAGGCTGAATCAAGAAGAAAAACTGAACAGACTGATTACTACTAATGAAATCAAATCAGTAATCAACAAGCTCCCAACAAACAAAAGTCCTGGACCAGATGGCTTCCCAGGTGAATTTTACCAAACATTCAAAAAAGAATTAACAGCCATTCCCCTCAAATTAGTCCAAAAAATCGAAGAGGACAGAAGGCTCCTAAATTCATTTTATGAGGCTACCATTACCTTGATTTTAAAATCAAACTAAGACATTACAATAAAGAAAAACCATAGGCCAATATCCCTAATGAATATAGATGCAAAAGCCCTCAACAAAATATTAGCAAACTAAATTCAGCAATACATTAAAAAGATCATACACCACATTCAAGTGGGATTCATTCCTGGTACACAAGCTTGGTTCAATATCTGCAAATCAATTAATGTGATATGTCACATAAACAAAAAATAAAAATCACTTGGTCATATCAATAAACACAGAAAATGTGACAAAATCCAGCATCCATTTATGATAAAAACTCTCAGCAAAGTGGAGATAGAGAGAACGTATCTCAATATAATAAAGGCCATATATGACAAACCCAACAGCTAATATCATACTTCATGGGGAAAAACTAAAAGTATTCTGCTTAAGATCAGAAATAAGACAAGACTGCTCACTTTCAACACTTTTGTGCAATATAGTACTGGAAGTCCCAACCACAGCAATCAGACAAGAAAAAGAAATAAAAGGCATCCAAATTGGAAAGGAAGAAGTAAAATTGTCATTATTTGCAGATGACATCATACTAAACAATGTTTCCCTGAAAATAAGACCTAGCTGGACAATCAGCTCTAATGTGTCTTTTGGAGCAAAAATTAATATAAGATCCAGTATTATATTATATTATATTATATTATATTATATTATATTATATTATATTATATTATATACACTGGCCTTATAGTAAAATAAGACTGGGTCTTATATTAATTTTTGTTCCAAAAGATGCATTAGAGCTGATTGTCGGGCTAGGTCTTATTTTCAGAGAAACACAGTATATAGAGAATCCCAAAGCTTCCAGTAAAATCTTAGAACTGATTAATTAATTTAGTAAAGAAGCAGGATACAAAATTAATATTCAGAAATCAGTTACATTTTTATTCACCAATGATGAACTATCAGAAAGAGAAATTAAGAAAACAATCCCATTCATAAGTGCATAAAAAAAAAATACTTAGGAATAAATTTAACCAAGGAAGTAAAAAACCTGTACTCAGAAAATTATAAGGCATTGAAGAGAGAAATTAAATAAGGTACAAATAAATAGAAACCAATAACATGCTCATGGAAAGAATTAATACAGCTGGGGCAGCCGAATGGCTCAGTTGGTTAGAGTGCGAGCTCTTAAAAACAAAGTTGTGGTTAGTTTCCCATATGGGCGAGTGAGCTGTGTCCCCACAACTAGATTGAAAGCAATGCCTTGACATGGAGCTAATGGGTCCTGGAAAAACGCAGTGTTCCCCAATATCCCCCAATAAGAATAATTTTAAAAAAAGAATTAATATAGTTAAAATGGCCATGCTACCCAAAGCAATATATAGATTCAATGCAATCCTTATCAAAATGGCTTTTATCACAAAACTAGAACAAATAGTCCTAAAATTTATTTGGAACCATAAAAGACCCTGAATAGCCACAGCAATCTTGAGAAGAAGAAAAAAAAAAAAAAAAAATGAAAGCTGGAGGTATCATAGTACCTGATATCAAACTATATACAAGGCTATAATAATCAAAACAGCATTATATTGGTGCAGAAAAAGACACATAAATCAATGAAACATAACAGAAAGCCCAGAAATAAATCCATGACTATATGGTAATTTAATCTATGACAAAGGAAGCAAGAATTTACATCGGGGTAGGACAGTCTAGTCAATAAATGGTGCTGGGAAAACTGGACAGATACATGCAAAAAAAATGAAACTGGACCATCTTCTTATACCATATACAAAAATAAACTCAAAATGAATTAAAGACTTAAATGTAAGACCCAAAACCATAAAACTCCTAGAAGAGAATATAAGAAGTAAGCTCGCAGACATTACCCTTAGTAATATTTTTACTGATATATTTCCTCAGGAAAGGGAAACAAAAGAAAAAATGAACAAATTGGACTACATCAAACTAAAAAGTTTTTTTCACAGCAAAAGAAAATATCACAAAATGAAAAGACATACTACTGAATGGAATAAAATATTTGCCAATGATACATCTGATAATGGGTTAATATCTAAAATTTATAAAGAACTCATACAACTCAACACCAAGAAACAAAACAAAACAAAACAAACAAACAAAAACAACAATAATCCAATTAAAATATGGGCAAAGGACTTGAATAAATATTCTCCAAAGATGACATGCAGATGGCCGATACACATATGAAAAGATGTTCAATGTCACTAATCATCAGAGAAATGCAAATAAAAAACACAACAAGATACAAACTCACGCCTGTCATCAATATATCAACAAACAAGTGTTGGCAAGGATGTGGAGAGAAGGGAACCCCTGTGCACTGTTGGTGGGATTGCAAATTAGTGCAGCCACTACAGAAAAGGGTACGGGTGTTCTTCAAAAAAATTAAAACTAGAACTACCTTATGACTCAGCAATTCCACTCCTGGGTATTTACCCAAAGAAATCCAAAACACTAATTTCAAAAAAATATATGCACACCTATGTTTATTGCTGCACTATTCACAATAGCCAAGATATGGAAACAACCAAACTGCCCATCAATAGACGATTGGATAAAGAAATGGTGGTACATTTATACAATGGAGTATTACTCTGGTATAAAAAAGAATGAAATCTTATTTTTTCAACAACATGGATGAACCTAGAGGATATTATGTTAAGTGAAATAAGTCAGACTGAGAAAGACAAATATAATGTGATCTCATATGTGAAATCTAAAGAGTAGAAATAGATTCACAGATACAGAGAACAAACTGATGGTTGCTAGATGGGAGGGGTATTGGAGGGTTGGGTGACAAAGGCGAAGGGACTAGGAAATACAAATTGGTAGTCACAAAATAGTCACAGGGATATAAAATACAGTATGGGAATATATTCAATGATGTTGTAGAAACTATGTATGGTGTCAGATGGGTACTAGACTTTCAGGGGGGATCACTTCATAAGTTATATAAATGCCTGACCACTGCACTGTACACCTAAACTAATGAAAAATATTGAATGTCAACTACAATTAAAAAAAAAAAAAAAAAAAAAAAAAATATATATATATATATATATATATACACACACACACACATACATACATACATATACTGCCAAAAATGTATACATATTTTAAGTAAGGAAAAAACTGTATTAAAACTATATAATGGTCACCACTTTTTGGCACCCTCTGTAAAGCATAGGAATATAGTCAATGGTACTGTGATATCTATGTACAGTGTGAGATGGGTAGTAGTAGACTCTTTGGGGTTATCACTTTGTGAGGGGTGTAAATGTCTAATTGTTATGTTGTTTTATACATCTGAAACTAATAATTAAAAAAAGAAAGAAAGAAAACATGCCATCAGCACAAAACGTTATCTATTTTCCCCTTGCACTCCCCTCACCTTCCTAACCGCAGGCAACCACTGATCTGATTTCCATCTTTATAGGTTAGTTTCACCTTAATTAGAATTTAACAGAAATGGAATCATGGAGTATGCACTCTTTTGTTCAACATAATTATTTAGAGAATTATCTGTGTTGCTGAAGCTATCAATAGTTCATTACAATTTATTGCTTTGTAGTAGTCCATTGAATGCCTAACACAACAAAGACAAACCGTGGCTACTTTCACACAGGCCTCTTACTGAAGGGTGTTCTCCCCAACTCCATTACCTTTGTTGGTTGCCCTTAAAGCTGCTGCCGTCTTTGTAAATAGCCCCTCCAGGGAACTCTTGTCAATGATCCCTCATGGCTATGCCCGCTGTCTCCTGCGGGGCCTCTAACTGACTTACTATCACTTAGGAAACATTCTATTAAAAGAATACATAAAGTTTTTATCCTCTAAACTGATGAACATTTTTATAGGTGTCATTCTATCATCCTTCATGATGTCCCTCAATGGCAAAGAGAAGTAGATAGCAGCCTTTCTTAGCTGCAAAGAGAAGAGAAATCCAACTCCTCGCCTGGGGTAGGTCGTGAAATAGTAGGTAGAAAAAGGGTAAGGCCAGAAGAGCCTGGAGCCCTTGATTTTCTAAACCTTCAATGTCCCTTTAATTATTTTAAAATAGTCTATTTCTTCAGATTGTAAAAGATATGTGTGTTAAAGAAAAATGTAAATAAACACACACACACAAATCCATAAACCCACCATCCAGAGATATGCTGAGCATATTTCTTTCCATTTTTCTTTTCCTGATGATCCATATGCAGCTGTTTTAAATAAAATCAGATTCCCAGGGAAGTTTTGTTTCCTGCCTTTTTATACTTAAGTATAGATTGCAGCATTTTCATGATCATCACATATTATTTGTAGATATTATTTTTAATGGCCATATAAATCTTACATTGCATAACATATGTTCAGCTACTTCCCAATTTTTTGTGGTCCTTTGCTTCTAATAGGGATCTAAATTTTGCAAAAAGCAAACCATTCATTGGCCATTATGACGGTATTCTTTGACATTTGGGGCCAGCCTAACTCCAAAATAGAACTCAAAATCAAGGGATTTAACAGTTGAGAGAAAGGTGCTTGACGGCTAATGGAGGCATTTGGGGATATTCACTGGGCCTAACAAGGAAAATAATGGGGTTCTTATTCCCCAACTCCAGGTGACTTCTAAAGCCAGCCCTGCTAAGGTTCAATTAAGATGAGAAAGATCAGGTAACTTCACAGGAAGACCATAATTCCTGCAATAACAAATGTCAAATGTTGCCATTTTAGCTGTTCTGAGTGACTGCCTTGTTATTTCTAAGGGTTTTAAAGGTAGTATTTGTCAATGATGGTATCGCTGACTTTTCAAAGTAATTAACTTTGTACCCAAAAATAAACTTAATTGTTTAACCACCCGGTGTATTGGGCACCACCAGGGGAGGGAGGGATGCACCATTTTCTTGGGAAATAAATCTGATTCCTTCACTCTCTCGATTTATTTCTCCAGCAACCGTGTTATTGTCTTGTAAAATGGTCCACCCCTCCCATTATCTGCTAAGTAGCAGTTAGGCTGGGAAGAAAACAGTTATATTGATATATGAAGTTGGAGGCAGATGCCAAGCTAATTGATCTGAGTAGTTTAAATGGGAGAAAATACTTCCAAGAATCAATAGAGGTGCTAATTCGGCTAATTGTTGGATAGTGTTTCTTTTTTAAGTGAGTAATTTTCCCAATTAATGTTTATCATGTTGACTTTTTTTTTTTTTTACCCTGAGTTGATCAGTTTTAACTTTACTAAACCTTCTGTGATATTGGTTTCCAATGTGCCTTCATCCCACAGTTTTTATTGCCGACCTGGTGATGGGTGGTTTTCCTGGATAGGCTGAGCCTACAGTGCAAAACCTAGGCTTGGCCCTCTACTAAGATGACTTCAGCAAAGGCAATTTTCTGCCAATGGTATCAAAAACAAAAACAAGAGTTGTTGTCTTCATAGAGTTGATGGACCAAGCAGCAAAAGTGAAGCATATGATTTAAATTTGCAAGGGTAACCAATAGACAAACTGAAAATTAATATCTTACTAATGAAAAAAAATGGGAAAAGAAATGCAAGGGGAGTGGGTAGTGAAGTAATTTTCTACCTTTCCATAAGCGTTGGGAAGGAGGTGTCCGTAAATTTTGCTTAAGATTGGTAGATCAAAACATGGCTGACAATGAATACAAGGAGTGGACGTGAGGGAAGCAATGAGGGGGAAAGGAGAGAGACTTCTCTTTCTTTTTTTAACCCTTCCATGGAATAACTTAAAAATATTAATAACGCAAACACAAAGGTGTCGGGAGTCTAGAAAGAATAGTGAAGAGAGAAAATGGAAGGTGGAATCCCAGAATCCTAGAACGTAAGGACGAAAAGAAGACCTAAAAGGACAGTCTTCACTCATCCCCTTTACAAATGACAGATGAAGAGACAGATGGTTAAATAACAGAGAATATTATGAACACTGAGACTCAAAAGGACAAATCAGAGTATATTCTATTGATATGCATGATATTCTCTTGGAATAATACTTGGCAAGTTCTTCTTGCTAACCCTCCCACCCCCAGGCTTCCTCACTAATGCCTGAAATTCTTTTAAGATGGGACTAAGCCTTTCATTCCAAAATGAGGTATACCCTAGGGAAAAATTTACACATTAACTCAGGGTTCTGCTTGAGTGGTTTTGACCTAAATTGGAACAAAGTCTGATATTAGAAGAGCACAAAACTCTGAATGCTGAGACGAAGAAAGCTCTGTCAATATGAACTCAAAAAGGAATGACTAGCAGCATTAGCTACATATAGTTTACATCATAACTGCTTCCTGCTGTGTTTCCTGCTGTCCACTATCTTTCTCCAGTCTCCTTCTTTCTTTCTGTGCAGCGGTCCATGAAGTTGGAGTTGTTTTTATGGCTAAAATCAGCATCAGAATTGAAACTTCAAATAGTTACTGTCAGATTTTGGCTGGAATCTTTGGCAGATTCCCACTTCTAGAGTCTTCACAGTCATATCTGGATGGGAATGAAAAAGTTGAACCAACACATCAGCTGGTAGCTAACGTGGAATAGAGAAGAAACTTTTAAGGCCTTTCCTAGGACAGTTGGAGTTCATTGGTTAAGACAATTAACACAAACATCAAGGTACCAAGTGTCTCCCCGAAAGTAATGTGTTGTCATCATCATCATTATCATGATCGTCATCAACACGACACTTGGGTTGCCATGTGACCTAGAATAATTTATTTCACTTCCCTGATGATCAGTCTGCTCATCTATAAAACGGAGATATTGAACTTTGTTACACCCACATTATAGAGTGAGGAGATGTAAATGTTGAGGGGGGAAAATGAGGCAAAGATGCATAGGAAAGCCATTAGAAAGCACTAAGTAAATATAATCAGAAATTATTCCGAGGTTATGAGCATTTTGAGGTCAGAGACCCCACAGAGCATTGCATAGAGTAGATATTCAAATGTGTTTTATGTATATGTAACTGAGAAAACTGGGTAAAAATAGACAAAAATGCAAACAACAATATAACGGATTCCATAATATAACAGGATTAGCAAGAGGTATGGACAGTCAATGTGATGATTTCAGAGGACACTGGGCCCAATCCAGAGGGACTCTAGAGTAAAACTATGGGGGAGAAACTTCAGCTGGGCTTTGAAGGACACACCAGGGTTAGCCAGCTATTGAAAAAGAGAGAGACCATCAAACACAAGGGTTAAATATAATTGTTAAATTCAACAACTGTTTATAATACAACCAGATATGATTGTCTCGTAGACCTTTATGTGCATTGTTTGGTCTTCCCAAAAATTTTCTGAGCAATAAATACAAAAATTAGTATAAGCCTCCAATAATCTGTATTTCATAAATACGCCATGATACAAAATGGTGGAATTGTCTGAAAATGCACCGCTAATCACGGGCAGGCTTGTGTGACTGACCCCAAGCCCTGTGCACACTGAAAAGTGGACACACACACAGTTTGGAAACTGTACACCACCCGTCACTCAGCAGTAAGACAGCATTGAACCTTCAGAGGGTGTTCAATCCTGACATCCTGGAAGAGAGGCTCCTCTGTACACTGAACTCTGCGAAAATGCACATACCACCGATCCTCACTATTTGTAGACTCCATGTTTGAGATTTTGCCTCTATTTTAAAATGTATGGGCCAAAATCAATACTTGCGGCACCTCTGTGGTCCCTTGCAGATACGGTAGGATGGCAGTCACTTTGAGTTACCTGACACGCATGCTCGTTCTAAGCTGAGTTCTAAGACGATGCTCTGCCTTCGTGTTTCACGTCTCATCCTGTCAACAAATGTCCTTGGCAGATTCTATTTAGGGCCCTGCTTTTCACATGTTTATTGTTCCTTCTGTTGGTGATTTTTCTGTTGCAAATGCCCCACCTGCAAGTGTGGTGCTAGTTCTGTCTAGCATTCCTATGCTAGACAAGAAGTATATGATGTAAGAAAATACACATCTTTAAACAGAAACACATATAAAACAAGGTTAACTATTGATCGGTTGTCAAAAAATGTGACCAGAGGTTGCCGAGAACCTAACCTTGTGTTTCCCCTGGAAACAACGTTCAATATTCACCAACTCGGTGTTGACAGTGACTATAAAATGAATAACAAGAATCAAGTCTATTTCCTTGAAGACATAACATGATACGTGCAGTATCACTCACTGGTTACCTATCACAAATTAACTTACTGGATTTGCTACCTCTTCTTGGGGACAGAGATAAAGCTAAAGGCAGGAACAGAGGTGGAGAATGTGATAGAGAGATAGTGTCCTGAACTAGATGGACAAGCACAGATGAGTCAGCACAGTGAAGAAGATGGCAGCAGTCTGAGCAGCTAAAGAGAGCTGGGTATTTGAGGTTCTGGGTGTGAGAGAGGCAAGAAAGGAGCCAGTGAGCACAGGCTTTAGCTGTTCATTATTTTGTCTTTAAAATCAGAGCTGCTTTACGTGACATTCACATTTTTATTACAATATGCCTACCCGAGGTCTTCTTAAACCCCCAATCCCAAGACTCCAAGTTTGAAAAGGATAAATCTACATGATCAGGCCTGTCAGGGAAATTCTTGATATTGCTTAAGCTTTGCAGCAGGTTTTAGCCCGTGTCACAGACAGCCTTAAGGCCTCAAATGGGGGAACGAGAACGAAAGAGGGCAAAAGAAAGTGGTAGTGAAGGGAACACAATGGAAGAAGGTAATTAGTGGAGGGAAAGGAAGATGGGTTAGAAAGAAAAACAAATAAAGTAGTGTATGAGTCTGGGTATGTCAGAGAGGGAACAGCAATGACAAACGTATGGCCCTTGGGGAGCCCAGTGCCACATGGGTTGGCCCAAGCTCAAGGCTAGTAGCTAGAAAACAGGAGCTCTGACCCTGCTCTCTACTAATTAGTTAGGAAATCTTGAGCCATTCAACCAACCCCCAACCAGGTTCCACGTCGGGTATTTGAGATTTGGAGATGAGCCAGATCTAGTCTCCACCCTCAAGGAACTCACAGACCAGGGATGGAGGCAAGATGTGTTAACAAATGTATTTCAAACAGTGTGACAAGTATAATACAAAAACACATTCTAAGAGTAAGGAATGGTTAACTCTATCAGGGCAGGTCAGGGAAAACTTCACAGGAAGAAAAGGCAGGTGTTTGTATTGGTTTTATGGGGTGGGGGGAGGGAAGGTGATGAAAAGAAGTAAATAAAAATATGCAGCTTTAAGCCCACCTGATTCAGTATCAAAGCAACAGTGTATTTGTTAATGTTCACCTTCCGTTCTCTGTAATTTTAATCAAATTTAAAAAAAAAAAGAAAGAAAGACACTGGTGCGATTAAATCACCACCCACAGACCTTGATTTATCCAGGGGAAAATGGACTATTTAAGCCTCCATCCCTTGAGCAGAACAGACAAGGCAATTTTGTCTTTAAAACATCAACAGGTAGAGGGATAACAAAGACCATATATTATGAGGCTGCAGATGGAAATTCAGCCCAGCAGTTACATCGACACAGTTATTACTGTTATTAAAGCTAAACCTCCTCATTCTGCTGACATTATTAACCAAGACAAACGTGGCCCTGCAGCTTTATTTCATGGGGAGATCACCTATTAAACCAAGAACAATATCATTGTCTTTTGCAGCACTTCCCAAATTGCTTCCTGCCTCTGAGAGGTTTCCTGGGCTTCCCACCCCCACGCCCGCTGCCCCGTACCATCAAAATAGACACTATCCATCGTGTACATGTTGTTTTACGGCCAGGTTCTGTTTTGCATATCCCAGTATATCCCCATAGTATTCATTCAGGTAAGAGACGTGTGACTGTTGCAGTCATTTGTGCAATCATCTATATCCTCGCTGGCAATCTCACTGAGATGCTTACAGAGTGCATTAGCCCCTTGAAAAGCCCAAAATTTATCAGGCTATTTTTTTCCCCTTTAATCCAAAATGCATATTTCTGGACCTATGGGTGAAACTCATCCCAGAATTTGGGAGGGCCACTTCAATTTGAAGGAAGAAACCATGTTAAAGACAGTGTGAGTGATTTGACCAAAGTTACACAGATTTAGGTGACAAACAGGAACTGAAAGGGAGGTCACATAAAAATGTTTTTCACCTGTTTATCTAGGGCCAAATGGCCATGCTTTTGAAACAGGATTGTAAGTCATTACCTGCTATGTGGGTGATAACTAAAATTCAAACCACTTTCATTTATTTGGCTTACAGGTTGGGCTGATTTTTGCATTTCCCTTATTTAATTATGCCTTTCTTCCCTCAATTAACATACTGAGTAAATCATTCCCACACTCCATGTCACATGCCTTCTATTTGATAATGTCCCCGCTCCTTGTCCAAAGGGGAATAAATTTGCTCTAAGCACTGACGATCCTGGAACTGGCAATATTGACTATTTTTGACAGAGCCCTAGGTGCACCTCATAATTATAAACAAAACCCCAGACAGAAGTAATTATGGCCATCACTCAATGGCACCCTCGATTCTCTCGGGAATGGTAACTTCAAGAGGCTGAGTCCTGCAAGAAGTTCAGGACAATCTTATCCTTAAGAAAAGGGAAATATCTTTAAGGTTTTGTGAAACTCCAGATGATCAAAGCTGTCCAAGGAGGTTTGCCATATGGCTTGGGCTTTTGCACGTCTTTTCTTGAATTTTCTTTAATAAAACACACCAACATGTCGCTGCTGAACAACAACAAAATAGCAGGACTTTATGTTCCAAAGGCGTCAAGGTCGGGAGGCTGACCCGTGAGGGCCTCTGTGGGCTGTCTCTCCCATGGCCTCCTCTCTGCCTGCCAAGCTGGCTGATGGCAGACACGTATGATGAGCAGAGACAGAGCTCTGTTGTCTCGGTGGTAACTCTGGTCTGTGGTCTCTGGTCGGATGCAGGGCCAGACCTGGCTCCCCAGCTCTTTGTCTTTTGGCGACCAGCCACCTGGAGTCTGTTCAAATGAACAAGCTGCCTTTTCTTCCTGCATATTGGTTTCTCCTCCATTTGAAAACAAAACTCTTCCCCATCTGCTTGCTTCTGGGATCGCCATAATTGCATGGAGGATAATTGGCGGCAACTCAATCTGAGGAAAACCCTGTTGATTCGAAGCACAGTCTCAATAAACGTTTGTATTTCATCGTTTCTGCTAAATGGAGCCTGTGTCCCAGCCAGCTTTGCTAACGCAGGAGTGGAAATTAATGAGAGGCATATGAGGAGGAGGGGAAGCATGGGATAATGCTCCAACATGACCCTCTTTGTTTCTAAGAATTTTCTACTGTCAGGGGATCCATTGATTTGTCTAGATGGTGTCCCCCCAGTCATAAAGCACCAAAGTAAGGGATGTCATAATGGAGCCCTAAAACCAATGGGACGGCCAAGAATTGGGCCATTTCGCTGACTCTATGTACTAAACTGCAGTCCCGGATCTGAGTACTGAGCTGGTCAACTCGCATAAAAAAGAAAAAATCATTGCCTTAATACCTAGCGTTTGCTTTCTGAAATGGTCATTGCCTGTCATAAAAGAAACAGCTCAAGTTTGTACACAGTCTGAGCAGGGAGCATCGAAGCAAGAGATTAAGCTTGTCATTCACAAATCTGGGTTCGAGTCCTGCCTCTGACACTCACAAATTGTGTGACCTTGAGCATGTCCTTTAATCTCTCTCAGCCTCAGTGTCTCATCTCTAACATGGAGGTTAAGAATCATTTCTAACTCATTGGGTTACTGTGAATGAGACCCTTCATGTAAGGATTACAACAGTAACCAATGCACAGTAGGCTCTGTAAAAGTTGGTTATCATAGCTTATTCCAGTTGGTAATTCAATAAACCTTTACTGAGCATTTACTATCTATCAGGCCCTGCTTTATGTTCTAGAAATACAGCATAAAAGAAAAAAGAACGACAAGGTTTGGGCAATCATGAATATGAGATACTTGTAAGGGAAACAGGCAATAAACATGGAAATAAACTAGTAAACAAGATCACTTGAAATAGTAAGAATTTCTACGATGAAAATAAAACAAAGTCGACGGGGTAGAAAGCGCCTGAGGTGGGACTACCACTCTAGGTTGGGTCTTCCGGGAAGACCTCTCTAAAGCAGAAATATCTGAGTTGCAATTTGAATGCTTAGACATAGAAGAAAGACCAGTGAGGCTGGAAAATAGTGAACAAGGGATGAGATGACATCAGAGGGCTTGGCAGGACCTCGTAGTTCAAGGTACGTATTATTTTGTGTGTAATGGAAGGCTCCGTGAGGAATTGGTGTTATGTGATGTTTAAATGCTGCCTCCGGCTGCTTGGAGAACACGGCCATGGGCAAGAGGTGGCAGACCAACAGGAGGCTCTTGCCGGGAGATGATGGACTAGGGTGGTGGCCACAGAGATGGAGATGCCCAGCATTCAACCACATCCGATGTTAGTTAGCAATGTCAATCAGTCTGGCACTTGTCCATTTCCACTGACCTCATTAAGCTTAAATTCTTAATCTCAGTCCCAAGTTCACCTGTCCAGCAGCACACACATAGACAATGGAGAGCAGTGACATGAGGTATATTCAAGGGACTTCTGTTCACTGTGCTACTTAGGCAGGATAGGTTCAAAAGAACCGAGAATGAGCCGGGCTCCACCGCCTGCGAACTGTGTCCCTTTGATCCAGTTACTCAACACCCAGCCTCAGTTACCTCATCTGTAAAATTAGGGGGATCACACCACTTACAGCATTGTGAAGATACTATATGTGGAAACTGTACCGTGAACTTTAACATGGTATTAAAATATAAGGAAGTATTTTCAAACAGAGAGCTGGGACCGATAGTTCCCGCTTTTCCTGTAGTTCAGGGCCTAGCCACAGGGCCGAGTGGGCCACTTCTTGCTGGAGTTTCTATATTAGTAACAAATTACCTGTACGGCATCTGTAACAAATTACCGCAAACTGGTTGGTTTAAGAAAACAGAAATTTATTCCTTCACAGATCCAGGGACTAGGAGTCCAAAATCAAGATGTTGACAAAACTATGGGAAAGACTCTAGGGAAAAGTTCTTGGTTACCTCTTGGAATTTCTGGTGGCACTAGTTGTTCTCTGTCTTGCAGCAACATTACTCCAACCTTTGCCGTCATCTTCATGTGACCATCTTGCTTCTGTGTCTGTGTGTCTCTCTCCTTGCCTGGTATTCTCCTCCCCATGACTCTGTCTTCTTTCTTTCAAGGACACCAAATTAGATGATGGCATACCTTAATTGAGTATGACCTCATCTTAACTTGATTACATTTGCAAAACCCTATTTATGATTAAGAAGCCCAGGTACCACAGACTAGAACTTCAACCTGTCTCTCTGAGGGACACAGGAAAAAGGAAACACTCAGATTTGGACTGTCCTGGTATCTTGCTAAACAGGAGAGTAATGACCAGTTTTGAGCTTGAGGAGATATCTTGGCAAAAGGGAAAAATCAAGAATCCAGGGACAGAACCATTCGTAGGTGAGATAAGAGGGGATCAGTTTGCTGTTAAGAGTAAAAGTTAATCTGGAACCATTTGGTGACCCCAAGGAGGGCTGACAAGTTGGAAGAACTAAAGAAAAGAGGAGACAGAGAACAAGCCAGTATTGTTATAAGGAAAGGGTTAAATGGTTACAAACGGGGGCATTGGGGGCAGTTGCCACATACAATGGATACTGCCTGGGCATTTCACTTGCCAAGCAAAGAGTAGGTTACCCAACACAAAGCAAATGATTCAAGGAAACCAGGTTTCAAGTTCTTCAGATCATTAATTGAGCACAGGTGGAAGCGCTAAAGAAATCAGACTGTAAACCACTTTGAATTGTGTGTGTGTTTGACAGTAGGTTCTGTCTGGCATATCGCTATGTTCCTAGGCAGACAAGTTGGGGAATTGAAAAAAACAAAACGAAAAACTCTTGCTTTGTTGGTTTCCTTTTTGTTTTAATAAAAACGTCAATTTAAACCTTTTGTGAATATACACTTGATTTCACTAAACAGAGATAGTAAGTTTTAATCCCAATTCACTTTTTTTTTTTCTTTCTTAGCTGGGGGAGGGACTCTAATCCTGGAATTGACTAGGTACATTAAAAAAAAATATTCAACTGGAGCTTCGTGCGATGTCTTCTGAAAGAAATTAATTCAAGCAATGTAGAATTTTGTATAGGAAGGAAAGAAGCAGAATATTCTCTTTCCACAAGAAATCACAGTGGCTTTCAAGGATCAAAGTAGTAGCCAAACCACTATCCTTGTGCTGATGAAATGAAAAGTAGACTTTAAATCCATCAAGTAGAACTGACAATGTTTCTTTCACAGTATCAAGCACTGCCATGTGAATTTCACTATGTGTAACAACTTCACCCACGTATGTCATATCAAACCACATTAGCAAAATATTAGCACCACCACTGTACCAACCTCTGAGAGATAGATCAATATATTAGTGTAGCTGGATTTCTCTGTGTTTATATATTTACTCAGCCATCTCCCACATTCAACTGCAAGTCCCCTGAAAGCAGGGGCTGTCTTTCTTCTCCACATCACTGAACCACTGTGTCATCAAAACCCAAAGAATGGATGTACCTAACATACGGACATCTCACTCTCCCCTAACTGTAAGAGAGACACTTCTGGGGAAGGTGACGTCTGAACGGAAGCTTGAAGGAAGAATAATAAGGCATTTCAAGCAGAGATATGACGTGAGCTAAAGCTCATGAGCCAAAGAAGTAGGAAATCATTAAGTGAAAATTAGAAGACGGCAAGTTTGATGTTAAGACCAAAAAATGAGCTACTGACATACAGTGACCCCAAGCAAGCGATTCCCACCTGCCATTCCAGACTTCAAGATCGGTTGGGGTTCTATCTAGAAACAGAAACCACTTTAGGTGTTTAGTCAGGAAGGGATTTATCATAGGGTATTGGGAGTTTTTGTAGGATTCTTGGAGCTGCTGAACGTGGGAGTTCTAGCCTGAGTCTCCAGGAACATCTCCTGGATCACATAGAATAAGCTACCAGGAGCTTATGAGAATGCTGGGGCTATGCCAGAATCGGGAAGCTGTGACTGCCTCTGCTGCTCCAGCACAATGGCGTCCCAATGCCGGGGAAGCTGCTGGTGGTCTACGGAGCACTACATACCTGCACAGACACCTACCAACCCGCCCGTGCCCTTGTCCAAGGGGGGCGGGCAGATGGCACCTTGTAAATACTGCACAAACGCACTCCTGGGTAGATTCTAACTCAAATCCAAGCCCTATCCATAAAGAATTCTAGGAAATGTAGTTTTAATGTTGTTTTCAGCTTTTAACCTCTCCAACTAGAAGGAAGCTGGTGGTTTGAGTGACCCAAACCACAGTATTCAGAAAACTCATTATAGTATTAAAATGCAGATGATAAAATGAATGGTTTGAGAAATTTTACCAGGATGCATTAAACAGTCTGAAAACAGGGAAACCAACATAAGCCAATGAAAAGTTTTATTTTTTCATGTCAAGTACATCTTCATCAGAGATTTTATTGATGCGATAAGTATTGTTTAAGAAAATATATTTCTTGCTTTTGAGGTGGAGTGTGAGTGTGTGTGAGTGTATAAGTGAGTGTGTGAGTGTGTGTGTGTGTGTGTGTGTGTGTGTGTGCATTTTAAGAAAACTGCATTAATGACTGACAAGGGCATTTTTCAGTAGGGAACAATGAAACACTGATAAGGAAAAAGCATCCCTCAGCTCAGAAAGACTGCCTACAGTTGTCATCTTACGCTGTGACTTGCTGAATCCTGGAGCCATCCACAGGATTTCTTGAATTCATTTGGCATTTCAAATATCAGCTGCAGTTTTAGGTCAAGCATCGGCTTAAACTTCTGTGGGGTTTGTTCAATATGGAGTCTCAGGTTTGGGTATTGGCGAACTGTCATTGTAATTGTGCGTCTAATTTGATGTGACTTCAGTATGTACCTTTCACTAAAACCTCCTGAGCAGCTTTTAAAATCCCTGATTAGTTTAGGAAAAGAAAAAAAATTCTCCATTAAAAGAAAGAAATAATAATGGCCACATTAGTAGTGAGGCTTTCAAGATGTGTGACTGGGAGAGAACAGTCTCAGTCACTTCACAGCTACACCCCAGCTCACCTTTCAATGCACCAAGGACATATATATTCAACCTGAGCTGAATCCCAGTGCTGTTCCTTACCAGCTATGTGCTATTTATTTAACTGCTCTAAACCTCAGTTTCATCATCTGAAAAATGGACATGACACATTTTATAAGATGGTTGAAGTTATTAATAAGATATATAATTTCTGGCATATAGTATAGTTTTAGTAAAATTGCATGCTCTCTGTCTCTTTTGGTACTCAACTATATGTTTAAAGAGCATACTGTGTGTCTGTTCTAGTACCTGCATATGTAACCGGCACACAGTAGGCTCTCAATAATTGTTTCTTGGATAATTAATTAATGTTAGGATGGAGAGATAGATGGATCCTTCACAACAGCCACTCATCCTATGAGCCATTGTTGGCTGATTGGGTTGTACTCACATCTCTGTGATGCTGGATGATGAGTTTATAAAGCAGGCACCAGCCCATTCTAAACATGAAGCAATAGTCATTTTCACTCCTGACTAGAACTGAACAGGAGTTTCCTCTTACAGCCACGGGAGACTTGACTTGAATTTGAGGCCCCAGGAGTAATTGTCCTCTCCAACGGGCTTATTTCACAGTCGATTATTCTGTGGCAGCTTCAGACATCCCATTTTTAAACATGTATAGCATGTCCTTGAAGAACCCAATTGCTTCAACAAGAAGCAGTCACTCCAAATATTAAATATCACTCAGTCTTCAAAGCAACTTATCATATCAAGAAGCCCTTCCAGAGGCAAGATCTGCTATTATCAAAAGTAAAATAAAATAAAATGAATACAAAAAAAATACTAGGCTTAGAGATGCAATCAGTTACCAAGCCATGGTATCCACAATGCTGGATATCATCAAAGAAACATCACCTGGTGAAAGGTTCAGCCATAGCCATTTGGCTGCCAACATCTAAACGAATGCTTTATACAAATAAATATAGGCCTTTGATTTGCCCCAACTTGCAAGGACGTAGATGTGCACCTCCCTTTATCCTGGTGGGAGTCCGTGGCTTGCTCTCGCCTCTCGGTGCCTCCAAGTGGTTATTTCCCTTGGCTGCCTAAGCCACCCTGGTGTCATTAGGGACTCCAGTGTTTCCAACTCACTGTGGACAACAGAGGGGGTGGTTTGTGTTAACTCCTGGGAAGCAGGCTGCTAGAAGAGGCTTTCTCTCCTGCCCGAGAGTGAAATTATATGAGGCTTTGATCTGACTTTTATTTTCCTTCTCTGAAGTGAATTTTATGCCTGTGGAAAGTGCCAGAGGCAGCTGAGCAGGCCAGGAAACTGAAGAGTTGCATTTGCCAAGGGAAAGGTCAGAGAGGAGGAACGACCTGGCTCTCAAAGGTCAATTTTGTCCTCCCTTGTCTAGGGGATTGAGGAAAAAGCAGTCCAAGAATCAGATTGTTTCTTGTCCCTGCTGCAGTCTAATTTGAAACCTTGGCCAGCTTCCTTGCTCAGCCTCAGTTGTCCTTTCTGTTGAATGGGAAGAATCGCTCAGCTTTTTCTTTCTCAGAGAGATACTTGAGAAAAAAAGGGTGTTTTCAGGTTTGAAGTGCTTCTGAGTTTACATGAGCACAAGCATGATAGCAACTCAGTCAAGGAGAACCGGGTCAGCTTCTGGGCTATGAAGAAGGTACACAAGGGAAATCATTCATTTCCGCGTGTTTATCAAGTTCCCACTGTGTTCCCCAGACTGTGCCCACCTCTGCGTGGAATAGGAAGAGATGTAAAAATGGGATCCTGCCCTCAATCAAGAATTCTCTATGCAGTTTCTTTATTTCTCTGAAAATGGAAACACAGATCTACCCCAAAAAATAAAACTAAGCCAATGAATAATTGAGAAGGAAAGAAGTTAAACCAAAACTGACTTAGCGTAACTTAACAACTGTAAAGTATTATGGAGGTAGCAATTGCACAGAGTAGCTACCACCCCTAGGGCTGGGAAAACTAAGGGGAAAGATTAGAATCATTAAAACAGAGCTAAAACCAATGAAGCTGAAACTCAGACCTTAGATGAGGGAGCATCCTGCTTGGCTGGACCTGGTATCTCCGAGGTTATGTGATGCAGTTGTTTCTGCAACTGTTGCAAAAACTTCTATATGCATTCAGTTGCGGGGGTGAAGAAGCATCTCCTGAGCGATACTGACAGGGACCGCAAGTTCACTAAGGCAAACGGGAAACAAACAGGAAGAGCAGGTCCCTTCTCCCCTCCAGCCTTGCTCACAGTCGCCCTCTAGCGCCTCTTCTTGGCAGGACTCAACAGGGAGCATGAGGCAAAGCAGAAAGGTGGTTACAGAGCCCCAGTGGCAGCAACCCAAAGAGAAATAGAGAAGGATCAGTTGGGAGTGGGGAGACAATTCCTTAATAACCGGCACTGGGGGATACTCCTTTAGGGCTGGCGCTATAAAGACACGGAGTAGAGAAGAAGAATCAGGAGAAGCAGAAAACTGGCGATAACCAGTTAAAAATGAGCGATAACCAGTTAAAAAAAAAAAAAAAGTTTAAGTCTTTGGAATTCACAAGCAGAATTTGAAGAGGGAGTAAACAGAACACAGAACGTCAGATTAGGGTGAGGCAGTTGGGGTGGGGACAGGTGGTAATGAGACAGCTAGATCTTAACGGATAAAAATATCAGGGCTTAGGGACTTGGATTTAAACACATGTCTCGTCAATTATTCAACATATGACCTTGGTAAAATGCTCAAACTCTTTGAGTTTTATTGCCACCATCTGCAAAGTGGGCATAATAAGCTAACTATGCTGCTAAGGTTGTTGTGAAGAGTGAATGAGATGATTTTGGAAAAGAACTTAGTGAAGTGGCAGGCACAAACCAAGCACTCATTGTTTTCATATTTTCAAATCTATTTATACCTATTATCTTCATCAGTGATGCAATGGAAGAAACTGTTATTTGTGTCCCAATATCCATTTTTTTCTTTCAAATAAAATTGTGGGATTTTTAACGGGGCACCTAGCAGTGCTGAGTAATGACTTCATTTCTCAGCTGTCCTTGTGCCTGTGGCCAGTGGACTAAGTTTTAATCAATGGGATAATAAGCCAAGTGATGCCTGCAATTTCTGCGTGGTGCCTTTAAAAGTGGGGGGGGGGGCCTCCCTCTCCTCTTCCTTTCCCTAATTCCTGCTGGCTGGAAGGTAGACATGGTGGGTAGCCATCTTAGTTTTATGGATGAGGGCTAGAGATGGCAGAGCAACAAGATAAAAGGAGTCCGTTCACATGACAACATCACACAACCATCACAGCAGCTCAGACTTTGCATAAGAGAGAAATAAACTTCCACTGTGCTTAAATCACTGTAATTGGGAGTAAACTAGACTTGGTCCCTGTCCTCATGGAGCGTGCATTCTGAAAGGAAAGTGTAGCTGTTGTAAAGGTATATCAGATAGGACACTTTTGTTTTCAAAACACAGAATTACCAGAAACTAAGAGGCTTTGAATTAAAGGTTTGTTTACTCACATAAAAAGGTATCTAAGTGGTTCAGGGTTCATTCAGGATTAGCAATATCAGGGCTCTATGTCAGCTTCTCTGCAATGCTCTTGGACCTGTGCTCATGGTCTAAAGATAGCTGCCACAGCACCAACCATCACATCCTCATATATATATATATATATATATATATCAAGAAAAATGGAAAAAGATGTACTCCCTGTTTCTTTTTCTCTTCTATCAGTATGGAAAGTCTTTAGCAAGTGTCCTCGTCAGTTTTGGTGTCGGGTCCCATTGGTCAGGATTGAAATAGATGCAAAAGCCCTAGCAGCAAGGGAGGCCAAGCATGCAAGGAACTGACATTTTCAGCCCCCATAGACTTTGGAAGGTGGGATCTATAGGAAAGGAAGAAGTAGGCTGGCAACGCTGTTAGGCCTATCTTATCAGGAACTCTCTTTTGCTGTTTGTAATTTTCATGTGAACAGGTTAGTGCTGAAATTCTTCTCTAAAGGTGCTTATTTATACCCTGATTTTTTGTCAAATCCTCTTGTATTGCAGAAAACGTAAGGTAGGTTTAATTAATTTTTTGAAAAAATAGTTGCAACTACTATTTAATTCAATTCTACCAGGCATCAGATTCTGTGCAGTGCTTCGTGTACATTATATCATTTAATAAAGCATGCTTTCTGAAAACTGCTGGTCATCTGCTTGTTACCTTCCAAAACACTGTATTTTAGGATGAATAAAAATAAAGCTGGATGATAGAAGGCACTGTGAATCAATTTCCAATATGCTCAAGAATCAACATTACAGAAAGCAGTCATCTTATTATCTTGGCCAAACTACAGAAAGTGTTGGCTTAGCTCTTAGCTATGGCTTCAAATCGATTCTGAGAATGGTGACAGAAAACACAACGGAAAACTAAAACATATCTGGCATTTTCCTGTCAAATAAACCGACCACTCCCTGGGAAATGAGACACTGGTCAAGAATTTAGATTGATTCACCAGGACCATTCTAGGACTTATCAAAAACTCTTAGCCTTCTTCTAATTTGCTTAAATATTTGCTGCAGAAGTAGTACACTCTGCCGGTTATTTGCAATGCATAAATTGCTACACATTCTATTTTGGACCATGGGCTTGCTTTTAAATCTGCTGAGTTTAAGCAATTCATGTTTAGAAACTTCATTCAATCTGTCACCATCACATCCCATCACCCTCAAGCAAATGGTCAGATTGCAGATATGGTAGAAGCCTACTGTGGATGCAGTGAAGAAAGCTATTGAAAGAATTGTCCAATAAGACCAGACAGATTCTTCATCACACAGCGTGGCCCAAGGGTGGCATCGGTCCATGGTTTGGGCAGTTGTGCAGGATCTTACGTCTTGGCTACATCTCCAGTATCGGCTCAGCATAATCATAGCCTAGAATCGTTTGTTCTCAGCTTAGGTGTAGCCATCACAATCACAAAAGGAGCATGGTAAAAATACAGATTCTTGTACCTTATCCTAAAATAAAATGTGCATTCAATAGCTCTGGGGTAAATGATTCTGCACTTTTAACAGGTGTCCAGGTGGTTCTGACACAGATAGACCAGACCACAGACCATAGTGGAGAAACATTAGTCTAGATGCTGCTTGGTGGGCAGCTACTTTTCCAAGTTGAATTATACAATTTAGCCTTTGCAAGTAATTATGAAGTTGGTCTAAAAGAGGGTTCCTTTAAAATGAGATCACGTAGGCAAGTTGTGCAATGGGTAGACCTGAGAAAAATCAACAAATTACCATGTTGACTGGCATGAGGTTTGTATGTACACACACATACACACACACAAACAGAGAGGCAGAGCTATGAAAGCATCTCATCTCAATCACTTAGCAAATAAATGATGAAGTATATCAGAGACGTAATGCAAAGAAAATGATAACTATTTAAAGATGGTCACACATTGCTATCATCAAGTTGTATGATAGTTTTATACTTACTAGTAAAGCAAAGATAAACTTGAGGCACTCTCCTCCAGGATAAGCCCTATATTAATGTTAGGGACTAAAGGTTTGATAGCCAAGGACTTCTAAATTCTCAAATCTTCCCCTGAAAAATATCCGTATCCCCCCCTAAGGTTCCCAAGGGAACTGTATTCCAATCACAGAAGCAGGCTGTTTAGACTAAAAGAACCACTATTAATAGCAGCACAAGGTCCTCCTCGCATTTTACTCAGTTACAGAATTGGAGCAGGTTTGCTGGTGGACAAGACCTAAGAGGGGACTTCGATTCCGTTCGTCTTCCTGCAAATCTAAATTTTTAGACAATTGTCCATAGTCCAATCTGAGGAGGGATGAAAGGATGAAGGAATGGAAGAAAGAGAGGAGATACAGAGAAGAGAGAAAATGCATGAGTAAATATGGAGAGTGGATGCTGACCTGAGTTACCTACCCAGTCATATGCTGAGAGTTACTGCAGAATAAGTGACCACGGTTTTCAGGATCGTGGGCCCTGCCTAGATCTGCTTATTATATGGAGAGAAATCACAAGCGAGAATGAAAGATGTCATTCCATCTTCAAAGACTGTAAGCATACCTGTAACGTTGGTACGGACCCCAAGGATTAATCTGATCAATACTATTAGCAACTGCTTCCTTGGTGGTAAGTACAGAAGGGGTGGGGTAGCGGCAGTGGAAAAGCAGTGCAAGTTTGCTCCTGCTCTGATTCACTTGATGATGGGTTTTGACATTGAAACTGAGTGGTCAATCTGTTCCCTCATCCCTACCCACCATTCTAAATCCTACCCCTCTTTCAGGGTTCAGCTCAAACGCTCTCTGCTGCCTGACACCTATGCAGGCAGTTCTTCCCCAGTGATCACACCGCACACACCTATACCACTCGTTTGCTAGCTCATCTGTTGACAGATTGTGAATGATTATACTCATTAGAAAGGAATCTAACCCTTGCATGAATTCAAAGAGTAATCAGGAAGGATTTCAGATACGTGGTTATGCCTTGTCTTACTAACTGGATTCTCTATCCCTCTAAGACAACAACTCATTTTTGAACACTTTGAAATCTTTGTATCACCTGTAATGTAGAATCCAGAAATCCCCTCACTTACTAACATTCAATTTACAAACTTTCACAGAGACAAAGGTCCTTACTCAGGAAAAAGTGAAGCAATCTGCCAGCCATCAACAGATGGTCGGGTATGGTCCCCTGAGATATGACAATCAAGTCTTTTATTAATTAATTGCATGTCTGAAGAAGTATCATGTCATCAATTTATTTGCGATTTAAAAAAAGATTAAATGACAGTCTCATAGATACAGAGAACAATCTGATGGTTACCAGACGGGAGGGGGCTTGCAAAATGAAAGTGCAAGCATATTTGGGGGAACTATTGGAGGGTTAAAAGAATCAGAACTGTCAAATAGTTATCGTTCTTTTAGAAAACTTTACACAAATATGCTGACAGATCTTGCTTGTCAAGTATCCTAGGACTTCTGAACAAATGAGCTAATCAACAGCCTTTTGGGTCCTGATTTGCTCCTCAGTTAAAGAAGATTTGGACATTCTACTTCACGTAGTAAGTACTCAGTGACTTTTGATCTGATTTTATTTTAATTCCTTTGACTCCACAACTAAATTTTAATCTTTTCAAAGGCAAGAACCACATCCACTGTCCCCTTTACATCCCCCTCAAATGACCGAGCGTGGTGCTAAACAGCATTGTCAACCACAGAAAGAGAACAAGGTGAAAACTCATCTTCAAAATCAGGCCACAGCACACACATGGGTGTGAGATTCCACACGCTAACCCAGACACGTTCCCTCCAAGAATGAACCCTGGGAAACGATGGAGGGGAAAAAGAATGTGGAGCAGATCTTCAGACATTTGCGTACAGAACATGTAGGTTCAGGCCAAACAGCCTGCTTTCTTCAGATGGAGGCACTCGTTAAGCCTGTAACTTTAGGTAAGTTACATGGTCATTCTGTGCCTCAGTTTACTCTTCTATAAAATGAGGGTGACAATAATAGCAGAACCTATCTCATATACAGTCTGAGGCTTAAATGACTTAGGGTTGGCAAACAGCAGCCCACAGCCCAAATCTGATCCATAGATGCTTTTTATAAATAAAGTTTTATTGGAACACACAGACACGAGAGGTGAAGCATGTGAAGTTCTTAGAGCTTTGCCTGTCCCCTAGCAAATGCTCAGTGAGTGTTAGCTATTGTTTCTGTGGTGTTGGAAGGCACAGACTGTAATCCTCATTCTGCTGCTACTGAGCCTGTGATTTTATCTTTCTTCACCTGAGAGATGGAAATGCTAAACCAGATGATCTCTAGCACTAATTCTAATTCGGGTAATTCAGTAAAGAAAATACATACGGTATTTGAAAGAAAAATACAGACAAGGAAAAAAGAAATAGAGCAGAGTAAATTATTTGACAGGAAGGATTCTGCCTCCCCTTCCCTTCCCCTAAAGAAAAAGAAGCTAAGACAGGAAACAGGATATATGAAGAGATAGGGACACTTGAAAAAAAAAGGAAAAAAGAGGGCAAGGCAGTATTTCACTCAGGGCTCTATCGTTTTTATTAACTGGCAGACAAATTCACTCAGAACTTTTAATTCTTCAAATAACAGGCATCATAAACACCATTATCTGTTTGCTTGTGCCTGTAGCACTTTACTGTAATTTCTCAGATTAAAACCACTGCTTCTAATATGACAGGACCAGGATGGAGTGAGAAGGGCTTAATGGAATTCAAGATATTCAAAGGAAAGAGGCTGCAAATGAAAATTATCACAATGAACAAGAATAAAATTATTATAAAACTGTCACATTTCTAATATTTCCTATCACTTCTGACCATAAGCTCTGCAGCTATAAAAGCAATATCTTTTACTCCCCAGTGTGCAGTGGTGATGCTTCTCATTCTCCAAGACTTATGATGTTAAAATGCCTTTAATTATGTTCCGGATAGCTACTCTTAAACCTCTCCAAGGTCAGCGTCTTCCTTCTCACTGCTTCTCAGATCATCACTCTCTGATTCTAGCTTCACTGACACAACATGCAGCTCATCCCGGGGAACGACACAATTGCTGAATTGGCCACACTGGCGTCCGTGACGGGAGCAAAACTTGTCCCGGAAGGTCCCTCTGCCGGGCACTTGATGTCTGCATTGGTCTCCTCTGCCGCGCTTTAGAGGTCAGCCAAACAGAAAATTCTGACTGGTACTTAATGCAGTGCAAAGCCCGAGCCCTGCAAACAGCCACCACCTTTTGGGGCCATTTGGAGACCTTGAGTATGAAGCAGATGGCAAGCGGCAGAGCCCCTTATAGATTTGTGTTTCTGGCGACACTTTGCCATGGGGAACACGAAAGCCATGTTGAGTTGTCAATCCAAGTGCTACCTAAGTGGGCACCTTGAAAACTGAAAACCTAAGTCTATCCACAGTGGCTCCTGAATGTAAACAATTGCTAGCTATGCTGCATACAGTAATCGACTTTCCTCTCAAAGCATTAATTTAAATGTTCAGCCACCAAAACCCCAAAAAAGAATCAACTTCATGGATCGCTGGCCTGGTTAACAAGGAGTGAGTGGGGTAAGTTATAGTATTTCAGGAGCAATGCTCACCAGGCTCTTGTTAAAGGGCATAGCAACTTTGGAAGCATCCTTGCTTTCAGGGATTTTCTTTTCACACACACACACACACACACACACACACACACACACACACACACACACCTATATGCCTGTTTCTCTTCTGTGAAGTATCTGAAAGGCTGTGAAAAACAAGTGGGAAGGGAATGTGAAGCCCAAAGCTATGCAGAGGCAGACGGAGTGCAGAATGGGGCACAGAGTAACACCCAAGGGCCACCCAGATAATGAGAAATGGGTTCATCTTGCTTGTAATAATTTTACTGTGGTTTTATTGAGAGAAATCTATGCCCATTATAGGCAATTTGGAAACTACAGAGATGGAATGGAATATGTATCACTCCTCAGAGACCACATTAATAACATGTTGATGTATTTTTACCTAATCTTTTTTCTATGCAATGTTATGTTGTCAATGTGTTTTACACCTGTTCATTTCTAGCCCAGAACTAATCCCAACCTTTAAATACTTTGCTTATTCACATATTGTCTGTCGCCCTACCCTTGGCCCCAGATCCTCCTCCTGCTCTAACAAGTGTGCACCCAAGAGGAAGAATTGTGTCCTTCTCTTTGCTGTCATAGAACCCGGGTGGGACCTCTTCAGCACTCAATCGAGTATTGAATGCTCAAATTAACTGAGATTCTATTGAGCAGGTAACTTCAGACCTTACATTTCTCTTCCCACATTGTAAGAATGGGATGAGCGCATTGGTGTCTCACTGCACTATTCCTTTAGTCTCTCCACTTACTCCAAATACTGCAAGAGCAGCAATTCCCTGCAGCCTCAATGAGCTTCACGCCAGGGCAGCTGGAGGATGCCTCGCATGGAAGATGCCTCACAGACTTTGCTTCCAGCCTGACAGCTTCCCTCATTCCATAGACAGGGAGGCTCATGGGAACCATAAGCACAGCCTGGAGCTGTGTCCCTCAGGCCACCCTTGACCAATGCAAGGCAGGAGCCAGTGAAGAAATGCTCCCTTCTTTCATTCCCGTGGAAGATGGTTGTGAGACGTATTTCATAGGACGCTTCACTCCAAAGATGTGAGATTGAGTATGTCTGCCATGGGCAACATACAAACATATCCTTGTTTAGGTTTTCCTTGTTTCACTCCTCTGTGTTCTGCAAGATGGGTCCACGGAATTCTACCTTAAAAATACTATCTACACACAACCTTCCTCTCAGATTCTGCTTCATGGGAAATCCGCTTAAGAAAAATTCTATGGAGTATTAAAAATGATTTACAACATAATTTTTTCACAACATAATTTAAATGAAGAGATAATATTCTACTGCAGTCTGTGTGCTAAGTTTAATATCATTAGAAGTTTAGATAGTTTATAATTTTTAATCTTACAAATAAAGCTACAATAATCATCTTCGCATGTAAAGCTTTTATTTTATTTTCATTTGTTAATGGAATTAGTGAGTCAAGAGTAAGAATATTTTTTTTAATTTTTGATCATATTGACCAACTACTTTCCAAAAATGACTGTACCATTCTATAGTCCCACTAAAATTAGGGGGGAAAAACAGCTCCAATATATAAGCTTGTTACTTTCATTGAAACTTTGACAGTACTGAGTATTATTATTATTTCTGTTTTTGATAATTTGGGAGTGTAGTACGATTTTTTTTATTTTAATTTGTGTTTCTTTTATTTCTATAATTTCCTCTTTTAGCAACTGCCTGTTATTGAAGAGCAATACTTTTCAGAATTTTTTTGTGAAACTCTAAATTAAACGTACCCTACAACATGAGCCAAACCACCCGAGATGGCCATTAGAATAAATAAGTGTTGGAGAGGAAGTCTAAGGGAAGGTTTGAGTTGGAACAAGAGGGAGAAGGGAACTCTTCAACTGAATAAACATGGGTACCTCTTGTGTGAGGGGGCACATATTCGATATCCAAAGATGAAAAGGTCACAAAACTGTCAGCTTGGAGCTAACAGTCTAATGATCATGCCAAACAGAGAACTGAATGCCTGAGCTAAAGTCACCCTAAAGGAAGGTAACAAAGCTTCATTATAGTTTGGTTATAGACAAAGCTTCATTAAAGTTTGGTTTGACATGTAAGTAAAAAAACTAGTTCAAAATCTTCCCACCGTCAGTTAGGAAAAGTGGATTGTTTGGACTGCATTTCATTTAGGTATGAAAGAAATTAGACAATGCTGATGGTTTGGAGTTAGACATAACTGATTAGGCTGAAGTGATACCAAGAGGGGTAGATGATATTACAAGAAGAAAACCTGAGCATATGAGTCAGAAAACCTGGTTTCAAGACTGAAATCAAGCACTTCTAGCTTCTGGCCTGGGGCAAGTTAATTTCTCTGGTCTTCTATTTTTTTATCTGTGAAATGAAAATTATAATACCTTCCTGACAGTGTTGTTATGTAACTTTAATAAGAGAATGTATGGAAGAGCCCAGAAACTTACAATAGCACAAACTAAATAACGAATAAAAGCCATAAAGAAAAGAATGATAATGCTTTTTAAATGCAAAAGACAAAATTCCTCTGAGGATGAGAATTGCATTTTGTAAAGTAAAATACATCAATGTCACATTTGACTATGAAAAGATAAACCCAATGCCAGAGTCTGAGAATGGAGGAAAGACTCTGAAAGATAGTAACTATGAAGAAGATAAGAAGGAAAAGCAAAAAGAAAAACTAAAACTAAAAAAAAAGTCCCAACAACTTTTTCAAGAATGAAAAATATGAAACATTCACTTAAAAGTTGTTTGCCACATGGTAACTGTAGTTCATAATACTGTATGGCATACTTGAAATTTACTAAGAAAGTAGATCTTACATGTTCTCATTACACACACACACACACACACAAGATAACTATGTGAAGTGATGGATGTGTTAAGTAAATTGATTGTGGTACTCACTTCACAATACATATGTATATCAAATCATCACATTGCACACCTTAAATATATACAATTTTTATTTGTCAATTATACCTGGATAAAACTGGAAAAAAAAGTGACTTTTCCCTCCTTCCTCACCAATATTGGATGGCAACCTTCAAATTTTGTCAATACAATTTGTGAAAATGTTGCATTAAAAAAGTGTTCTAAGTTGTATATTTTATGATTAATAAGATTGAAGACTTTCCCCACATTGACATAATAAAAATATTCTCTTGGGAAAAAAGAAGTTGGTTGCTGGGCAATGCTGAGATTTAACCCTTCCTTTTATATCCAAATCTACAACAAGACAAAGACCTCTGTGATGAATATTTTAATTAACCTGACTAAGGGAATCATTTCACAATGTATATGATATCAAATTACCATATTATACACTTTAAGGATATCACAATTTTATTTGTCAATTACATCTCAAGAGAATTAGGGGGGGAATACACCTCCAAAAAACTTTGCTAAACACATATTCTAGTACCAAGAGTGTTAACTAATATGTACTATGGATTTAAGATTTCTAGTAGCTCTTTCCTTCCATAATCATGACTGGTTTATTTAAAAAAAATGTGTTAGATTGAGACATTATGAAAAATGATACATGAATACCTAAATTATTTTTATCTACTAATCTTTGCATGTGAATCTAATTCTTTCTCATCAAGTATCGTTTTCTCAGTTGGCTTCCCTGTTATCTTTCTCATATAAACCATACCTGTAATGCAGCAGTCATTTCTATTTTGATTTACTTAAAGTAGAACAAGAAATTAAAGACAGTTGCAAAGTAATGTGAGTAAAAAAATCCTTCTAGAGCCTCACAAAAATTTCCAAATATTTTACTGTTGTTTTTCCCAGGATTAATGTAATGCTCTTTTATTACACAACTCATCTTTATTGAGAGTTGCCATTGTTATTTCATAATAAACAAAAGCTCCCTTACTTAACTATTTAATTAGGGTAATATTTCTATAAATTAATTATACTAAAAAATATCTGTAGTAAACAATTAGAAATAACAGATACCTCTATATTGGTAAGTATACAACTTGACTGGTAGAGGTATACATACATGGGTATAGTTCTTGAGGATGACCTAAAATGACTTCTATTTCTAGAAGTATGGCACACTAGATAATTCTGAACAACCCTCCTGAGTGAAACGGCTAATATGTTGGATAAAACGTATATACTCAATCTTCTAAAAAGCATTGCTGAGTTGGCATGAAAGGAAGTAATTCACAGAGGCCAAATAGAAAAGTGAAAGCAGGAACCTTGAAAGATAAGAGGATACCAAAATGAGAGTAAGATGTAGAGATTTCTGGTAAATCCTGGTGTTCCCGAGCATCTGCGTTAATGCTGCAAAATCTAGGATTGGACCAAAGATGGAGCCTATGAAGACAAACTCCATAAGGCTCACCCTCAAGGACTCCATACTCCAGGCAAAAAGTGACTCGAGGAAAAAAGCATTTAGCAGCTCATTGTACTTACTGATTCTATACTGAGTGAAAAGAGAAATATTTTCATGTGATAATTTGTTCCCAATTGGCAATCATTATAGAAGTTTACAATCCAAATTCATGCTTTCATTTTGGTCAACAAAAATATACCAAAGTGAAGTAAAGTAATCCTATGTTGGTAACATTGCCAAATAGCCTATACAAATACAAATGTAGTTCGGAGGACTCCAACCACAATGCAGTCCTCAAGACATTCTCACAGATAAAGTGTCAAGGAAAATGAACAGAGCACAGACAAAAATTCACAAAATACAAAAGGAAACACAAAAGTGATAGCCAGCACAAAGAAAGTGTTGGCATTATCAGAACTGAAAGTCCTCAGCAATTACAGCCTCAGACGCTGAATATAAAATGTACAAATTCAATATACTTAAATAAATAAATGAGAAGCTTAAAAATATAAGCATAGAAAAATGGACTACAAAGAACAACTAAGCAGATTTGCAGCAATCCAAACTGCAGTCCCAGAAATAAAAAATGAATTAATTAGAATTAAAAATACAATGGGTAAATTAAATAACAAATTAAAGACAATAGCCAAGAGTGTTAGTGAACTGAAAGACAGATCCAAATAAATTATCTGGAAAGCATCCCAGAAAGAAAAGTTATTGAAAACATTAAAGAAGGTAAATGATATAGAGGACAGAGGGATAATGTCTGGCATAAATATAATTGGTGGTCCAGAAAGAAAAAAAAAAAAAAAAAAAAATATATATATATATATATATATATATATATATATACATATTAGTCAAAATAGGATGATCTATGGTGTAGCAACAAAGTAAGTCCCAAATTTAATAGTTTAATCAAAATAAGTATATGTTTTACTTGCATAAAGTCCAACGTGAATCAGGCAACTCTTCAGGGAAATATGCTTCCCTGGGTGCCTCAGAGATTTTGTAATTTTTCCCTCTCAATAAGTGGTCTCCACAGCTATTGTCTAAGGAGAAGAGAAAACTGGAAGGTCACAGAATAAGCAGAAGTGACATGGTGAATGCATGGCATTAACTCTGCCTCTGTTTGCTCTTCTGTTCATCAAACCCTTCCATTCTTCTACCCACACATAAAACACGCTCAGCCCCAACCCAAAGTCCCATCTAGTCATTGCCTCCATTCAAAGTCCAAGAATTCTAGGTGATATTCATATTAGTCTTTTCAAGCATGGCTTCTGTGATTCCTGACTTCTATGAATGAAAAAGTCATCCTTATGCCCTGTCCCACCAAATCAACAATGGTGAAACAGGAACAAAATAATTATAATATATATTCCTATTCTAAAAGGAAAATAATGGGAGACATATACTATTCACTGAACTCCATGGGGCAGGCATTATGCATGTTCCTTATTCAAGAGACATTTTTCTTCATGAAGCCCTGATTATCCTCTCTGGAATAATTTTTGTTCATTCATCTCATATCTGTGGGGCCATTTTTTATGAAGTCACCACTTTTTAATTACTATCCTTGGACACATCTGAAGTGGGCTTTGGGAGGCAATCACCCTTGTGGTCTGCACAGGCTTCCCATATGACTTTTTTTTCATGGAAGGCTGGAACCCAAGAGCTATTTTAAATTTATATATATATATGTATGTATTTTCTTTTTAAATCCAGGCTCATAGTTTCTTTGTCAGTATAGTTTTTGTAAAAATTTATCAAGATCTCATCTATTTGCTTTCAGTCAGTTCCACGTACCAGTAATGATACCAGAAGCACCCTTAGAGACATTGTTTTCAGATATGATTTCTTTCTTTCTCATCCCATGCATGCCTCACTCTTGACTTAATGGCAGATACAGACTATCTGGAACAATGAGTGGGGTGGCTAAATCTATAATGTGATTTTATCCTGGGCCATTTTATCTATTGGTAAGTTTTAGATCATTTGACTCCCAATTCTGCAAGGTTGAGTTTCCAAAATCTCTTTTTTCCCCCTCTTATTGTCCTTGCAAGCTGGCCCTATCTCTCTTGAATAAATCCCATTTTTGTAATATTGTCACGAGTTGGGTTTCCCAGAAAGCATAGTTCAATATAGAGTTTAGTGTACAGGATTTTTGTTAAGGAATGACCTTGGATTAGCACCTGTAAAAGATAAAGGGAAGGTAGCAGGATTGACCAGAAGAAGAAATTGAGGTATAAAGAAGACTTATCATAACCTCAGCCTACACCACAGGCAACTCTGGAACTAAAACGGTCCAAGAAAATTGTCACAACCTGGGCAAAAAATGACTGGGTGTTTATACAGATGCTTTGATCAGTCTTTGGATATGGAAGGTAGTGACTTTGGGCAAGATGGCTATCTACAGCTAAGGATTCTGTAAAGAGGCTGCTATCTAAAGCATCTCTATTAATATACGTACCAGAAACAAGGGAATAAGTCCTTCTGTGAAGCGAAATCTAGGCCAAACATCTCCTTATCCATCATAGTCCACCATTTGTGGCTCTCAACTGCATTTCTTAGCATGTTTGAAGAGCAGCTTCTTCTCAAGTCCAGTAGGCCTCTCTTTGGGCTTAGAACAGGATGGTTAATGAAACGAAAGACAGCCCCACTGCTGCAGATGATATCTGGGCCACAACTGATATTCAATGTTACAGTCCTCTACTATATAAAATCCATGGATGCCAGGGTATAGACCCACTTGCATAATTCTTTGCTATAAAGTGGGTCCCCTGGTTTGACACAATATAATATTGAATGGACTAGTGAATCAAAGATCTGTAGATTCTTCAATCATGATGGTGTTTGAGGCCCTCCAGGCAGGACAGGAAAATCTATACACAAATTATGTATCTATTCCTATGAAAATCAATCACTGGAACTTCAATGGTAGAAAGAGCTAAATGTAGTTAAATTGCCACAAGGTGGTCTCCTCGAGGAATGGTGCTGTCTCAGTGCCGCATCCTTGGTATCTGTTACTGATTGGTTAGACAGTTAGCAGTGGCAATAGCTACATCGGCCTTGGTGAGTGTGAGACCATGTTGTTGAGGTCATTCATGGCTTCCATCTGTCACTACGGCCATCTCATTCATGTGACCATCATCTAGCACCAGGGTGACAGAGGCTGGCCAATGTCAATCAGCCAAGTCATCTGAATAGTTGGTTGTTTAGTACCTCTTCCTGGCGATGCTCTCTGATGGGCATTAATATGCCTTACACAGGTTTTTACACCTAGCATCCACTCCCATATGTTCACCCACATGCCTCTATTCCAGATCACCTTTCCCTAGTCTGCTAATATTTCTCTTTCTAGGTATCTGACCAGCTGTCCAGAATAGTCACATTTGCCCATAAATCAACATATGTTTTAACCTGAGGTGGTCACTCCTCTGGCCACACAAAGGTTGATACCCAGGTGCACTAGTTGTCTATGCTGCCAAACCCAGATTGTTCAGGCATTCCTTCCACTCACATTCCATTGTCTATAACTGAGTCACATACATAGTCCCTAATTGAAAGAGAGTCTAGATAAGCTCATCTTATTCTGTACCTGAAACAGTCAAAGTATTGGCTCTGACAAAGAGACAATAGAAAATGGAAAAAAAGGTAATGTTCAAATTAAGAATTGTTGAGAATATTCCAGAACTATTTAAAAACATCAATTCTCAGAAACAAATCCTAACGGGATTAACTAAAAAGATATCCACATCTTGATTTTAATAATAATACCAAAGAACACCAAAAAGAAAGAGACGGTATTAAGACAGATGGCCCACAAAGGAATGGAAATTAGACCAACTAATGACTTATCAATAGTAGCAATGAAAGGCAGACAGTATTAGAATAATACCTTCAATGTTATGTGTGTAAAAGTTGAATTATTGGTCAAGAAAGAGGGTAAATAAATTTTCAGATAAATAATATATGAGCTCAACCTAGCACATACCCTCCCTAGAGTACAGCCTATGTGGTATACTTTAAACAAAGGGAAGTAATCACATATAGAATATTTGAGATAGAATGATGAGCAAAAAGCAAAATAAAATTGAGAAATATGTGGGTAAATTTAAGTTAACCCTGACTACTCAAAATAACTATAAACATTATAATTGTTGGAGAAAAATAGGAGAGAATTAACATACAGAATAACAATGAGATTTAAACTAGGAAAAAAGGACTAAGATTAAAGTATCTAAGGTTCTTGATTATCTGGGAGTATGATGAGGTGGTGGTGGTTAAATAAGTGTGTCAAAGGGGTTAGGGTAAAGGAGAGATACATTTAGCACATGATATCCAAACATGTATAGGGAAAAAATGAAATGAGTAAAAGATTATTGTATATATTACCTAGATGTAAGTAAAATAATATGATTATATGAGAAAGCAGCAAAATGAAACTATATATTTTAGGTGTACATAGCAAACCATTAAAAAAATATTAGAGACTAATTTAGAGAACCTTCAGAATACTGGTTACCCTGGGGAGAGTTCAGGGGGAAGCAACAAGAGGAATGAAATGAGGGAAAGGCACAGGTTTTTATTTTTAAAGTTGGATGGTGGGTACTGAGGGATTTATTTTAAGGAATCATAAATGTTTTAAATATTCTTTTACATGTATGATTATTTTATCAAAAAAAGTAAGTATACTAAAAAGAGGTAAATATGGGAGTTGACAGATGTGCTAATTAACTCCACAGTGGGAATCCTTTCACAATCTGTATGTATATCACACCATGTTATACACTTCAAATATATTATTACTTATTTGTCAATTATATCTCAATAAAGCTGAAAAATAAAATTAAAGTAAATTAACAAACAACAAGGAACTGACTTAAAAAAGCACAGCTTACTAACTCTCAGTATTCAAAATACCACAAGTATAGGTTGCCAGCACATATATTTTAGAGAAGAAATGGAGAGTGCCAATTAAATATAATCAATCAATCCAGAAAAATGTTAATCCAGCAATTTGATTAAGTAGAGATCAGTTAAGATTGGTTCCACTCTGGGTGTATACAACCATTTGGATATGCTCTCCCTGGAGCAGAAAGGAACGGAGAGAAGACCTAGTAGAATTCATTGGCCCTTTTTTGGTTTCTTGGTAATTACCCTGAATCTTGGTTGTGGGTTTCTCTGACTGCAATGTGTTAAGACTCTGTATGTGTTACCTGCAGGAGTATGGTGTGCATATTGACTCTCACTATTTGTGGGTTACATTTCTTTCTCTGTAACATTTTTTCCTTTGCGAAAAGCACAGCAACCGATTACTGTTTAACAACAACAAAAGAAATTATAGTTAATAAGGCTTGCATTTCTTCTAAAATTCCATAAATAGTGTCTGCTTAGCTCCCTCAAGAAACTTGGATGAAATAATGATGTACATTTTAATAACATACACAGGAGTTTGAACATTAAAACTGTCATTATCAGTGCTACCATTATCGGTAGAGAAGTTGTAAACCTAATTCTCCATATGAGTACATTATGCTAAAAATTAAAGCATTATATCTAATACAATGTCAAAGATAATGTTAATGCAAAAATTAACTACAGGAAAGTCCAAAAGTGAAAGAATAGAATTCTAAATGAACAGATTAGAAAGATGGTAGCAAGAAGATACTGTTAGCTTCTAGAATTAATGTAGTTTAGTGCTCTGAAAAAAAATTCATTCGTGGAAATGCCACGTATAATCATTTACATTTTCATAAATGATATGTAAAATGGCTAGTTAAAATGCGATATTGACATTAGGGTGATAATGAATCAATAACCAAGAAATGTTCAACAGTGTATTGATCTAAACTATCATAATTGGCCAGACACTGTGCTTTGTCATAGAGAAATACAAGGACAAAACAATCTGGATTCCTGCCTAATTGGATGAATGAAGACAAGTCAAGAGATCCCATGCTCACATAGTGAGTCCCTGGTTCGCAGTTCTCTGTCTCTTAGTAGGGCACTGTGTTTCCCCGGAAATAAGACCTAGCTGGACAATCAGCTCTAAAGCCTGTTCTGGAGCAAAAACTAGTATATTATATTATATTATATTAATGTTATATTATACTATATTATACAAGACTGGGTCTTATAGTACAATAAGACCAGGTCTTATATTAATTTTTGCTCCAAAAGACGCATTAGTGCTGATTGTCCGTCTAGGTCTTATTTTTGGGGAAAGATGGTACTTACTGAAATGTTAGTTGAATGATGGGATGTGGTATGTTGGGCAAAGGGCTTTCAAAATACCAGGGAGTACGTTACTATTTGAGCTGAATCGTTAAAGAGGGACAGGGTATTTCTATGAAGAGAAATATTAAGCGAGCAGAGATCAATGGAAACAAAGATTGTAATTTGCATCGAAAATGTAAGATGTCACAGGGGAACCTGAGAGGTTCAGAGTATGAAAGAGAGGATGAGGGTAGATCGGGCCATATCATGAAAGACATCTATTCCAAACCAAAGGGCTTATACTTTCTCCTTCAGAAGAGATGGAGACTTCAGAGGTTTTCCTGCCGGGCAGTACGTACAAGTCAGACAATTTAGTTGGCAAACTTCTCACCGTGTAAGTGCACGTGGAAAGTTCGCGAACTTAATTGTCTGAATGGCATATGCAGGCTTGTTTCTCTAAGAAGCAGAGTTTCTGCAGTGTGAGAGAGGCTGGTTCTGGGAGGGGGGGCATGTCTTAGGCTCTGTGTTAGTGACCACGCAAAAATGAAGAAGACACTGTCACTGCCTTCCAGGTGGTGGAAGCCTAGGGGGGACGCAGGTAAAATGAAGGGACATAATTGCTAGACAAAAGCCATTGAGTGTTGTGATAAAGGGATAAAGGTATGCCCAGTGATGCCTTGGAAATACACAGGTAGGCTATCTACCTCATGGTGAAGAAGTCAGGGAAGGTTTCCAGGAGAAAGTATCAGCTGAACTGAGCTACAAAATCAGGAAATAAAGGCACAGACACTGTTCTTTAACTCTGCTCAGGCCACACCACAAGGCTAAGAGAACATAACTGATTCTTATTCAATGGTGTGTATTTAGGGAACATGGCAGGATATAAATATAATAGGAATTAATTTAACAAATCAATAAAATCATAAGAACAGTATTTAATCTTGTTAAGCACAGGGAATGTTTAATTGATTAATTATGTAATCAATTAAAGTGTTTTGATTAAATGATTAAGAGACTATTTATCAAGGGTTAGGTCCCAAGGAAGCTTCCAGAGAATTTTCAGAACTGCCAGAATGATGGCCAATGGGATTCTTACATTGGGAAGGGAGTTAGAATGGTCATACTTTGCTCAGTGTCTTTGAATCCCGAGGTTCCATTTCTGCCACTTTCTAGTTCAAGAAGATTATAATCTAATTGATGAAGCAGACTTCATGCCAGAACAAAACAAAAAGGTTCTTTTAAAAAGTGGTAGGAGTATTAAGTGGCATGGTACAAAGGAAACTTCTGTGGGGGTTCTGAAAGACAAACTGAGAAACGAGGACTAAAGGATTTCGGACAGAGGGGAATATTCTGAACAGAGAGCCCCGAAATAAGCTAAAGCATGGCTTTCTCTCCTCCCTCCCGCCTTCCTGCCTTCACTCTCGCCTTAGTTCTTCCCTTCTTTCTTTTTTCCTCCTTCTGATTATTGAGCGTAGAATTACTTTTTTAAATCAGAAACATATTGAGCATAGAATAATTTTTTTTAATCAGAAACATATTCCTTCACTGCACCTATCCTGTCCTCCTTTCCCTCCTATATCTAATTGCATTTTCTGGAGAGAAGGGGGTAGGTCAGGAAATATAACCCAAAAGAGGTGATGCCCAAACTAAATCATGAAAGAGCCTGGAAGGTACTCCAGGCAGAAAGAACTAGTCCACTGCAAAGCAAAATACAGCGTGTGACATATTCAATATTCAAGGAATCACACGGATTTGAGTCTAGCAGAAACTTGCGGTGTCCTGGAAAAGGATGAGGGATAGGACCGGAGGAACAATGCAGTGATGACAGACAGGACAGGACATTGACCTGGCTCGTGTGGGAAACAGTCGGAGATAAAGCCGAATACCTCATCGAAGGTCCTGCTCGCTAGAGAATAACAGATGGACCTTACATAAAAACGGGTGCGGATAGTCCTTCAGAACGGTGTTTGCTAAGCAATTCTGCACACTTGAAAGCAATCCGGGTACATTTAGGCTTCTCACTACAGTTTGTGTTACCTGTAATTAATATTAATTAAGGCAGAGACTTGTGTATATGAAAAGAGTGTGGAAATCTGCAGGGTTCATTTTCGCATTTGTCAACTTTTATTTGAAAACAGCAGGTGAAACTCTGATGTGAGCAACGTTTAGCCTCAAACTATCATGCAGATTGTTTTGGTGTCTATGTAATTGCAAAAGACGGCTTTGGTCGAAGCTCCTGAACACTTTTTATTGCTAATTTTGGCAATAAACCTGTTAATTAGTTAATTGTAAAACATTAGTGAATCAAGCAAAAAGAATCCATCTGTTTATAAAATTTCAAAGATCTCTTCTGGGCATAACATTTAAAAACAAGAGCTGGCTTGCACTGTATTGCCTGCTAACTACAAACCATCTCTGGAATATTTGTACTGTCTCATTTTAGGGCTAAGAGGTGATATTGTAATACAACCATTTGACGTTGCTGAAGGTAATTCTGTAGGCACACATTGCTGCATACAATTTGTTTCAGGGACTGTTGGAAACTGAAAAATTGGTGAGGGATATATGACTTTTTCATCTATCTCCCAAGCTGAACCTAGAAATAATTAGCCAGGCAGGAAAAAGGCAGAAGGGCATTTCACACAGAGAAACACAGTTATAAAAAAAGCCAGGAGGAAAAATAACAATCAGAAAATCAGAGCACGGCAAAAATTCCTAAACAAAGGAAATCTGTAATGTACCTAGGAAAAGGGGAAGAGAGAAGATTTGTGAGCTAGGCAGTGACCAGCCTGAGAAATTTAAATTTCCATAAAACGGGATCTTCCTGAAATTTTACCATCAAGGTTATGAGACTCCACTGGAAATATTCCATCTGGAGAGTATGATGAAAAATCTGTTTTTAAGAAACGTCGCCAATCATCCACTTGGGGAACTAGGAAGAGTCCTAAGGTCTTCCACCCTGTGTCCAGAAGTAAGTGTAGCGGGAAGTCCAGGAAAAGCCTGGGTATCCAGGAATGAAGTAAGGGAAGAGGTCACCAGCTTCGAGCCAGAAATGTGGGTTCTAGTCTCAGCCCTGACTAGCTGGTGAGCAAAGGCCATGCCATTTATCTTTCCTGGGTCTCTATTTTTCTGTTACTGGAAAAGTTGTTTGGCGACACATTTACTATGGGTTTAGGGTGATAGATTTATATGGTTTCATTCACAGTCACTTCTAGGTATAACTAAATTATTGACAGCCACCAGGATAGAGGGATGTCTTTAAGGAACTCCTACCACCTGAAATACTGACTAATCTGACCTCCTCACATGAAGGTGCAGAAACAGAGGACAGATCACAATATGAGCTAAGGCACTCATACCTAGAAGTAGGCAGGTGTTGCGGGAGAAACAAGGTGTGAAATGTAAGATGGCAGAAACTAATCTATGGTCTAAAATCACAAGCAAAGGATGACGTTTTGATGGACACCTAATCATAATGGAAGTTACTGCATTTTTTATAACCTGAATTTTTTGTTACAATTTGCTTCTCAAGGTCAGAATGATTACTATTTATTTTTAATTGCTAATCTTCATAGATTTTTGTTCATATTCCATTTATTAGGTTGGTGCAAAAGTTATTGCGGTTTAAGAGGTTAAAAATAATTGCAAAAACCACAATTATTTTTGCACCAACCTAATATTATCAGACTTTTCTCTCGTATCTTTAATAATAAATTTCAGAATAGCAAAAGAAGGTGTCCTTAAGATATGTCTAAATCTAAATCATTTGTTCTGTTTCTTTAAACATTCCAAAACACCTTAAGTATCTTTTGTAGAAAGATATTTAATTGCAATCAAAGCTTCTGCACAGAAAAGGAAACCATCAACAAAACAAAGAGGCAACCAACTGAATGGGAGAAGGTATTTGCAAACAACTCCTCCATTAAGGGGCTAATATTCAAAATATATAAAGAAGTCATACAACTTAATAACAAAAAAAAACAAACAATCCAATTTAAAAAATCGGTGAAGGACCTAAACAGACACTTCTCCCAAGAAGACATACAAATGGCCAACAGACATGAAAAAATGCGCAACTTCACTAGCTGTTAAGGAAATGCAAATCCAAACGACAATGAGATATCACCTCACACCTGTTAGAATGGCTATAATCAACAAGACAAGTAATAAGTGTTAGAGAGGCGGTGGAGAAAAAGGAGCCCTCATATACTGTTGGTGGGAATATAAATTGGTACAGCCACTATGGAAAATAGTATGGAGATTCCTCAAAATATTGAGTAGAATTACCATATGATTCAGGAGAGGGATTGCTGGGTCATATGGTAATTCTACTCTTAATCCCTACCCAAAAAAATATGAAAACATTTATCTGTAAAGATATATGTACTCCGATGTTCATTGCAGCATTATTTACAGTGACCAAGACATGGAGACAATCAAAATGTCCTTTGATAGATGATTAGATAAAGAAGGGGTGCCATATATACACAATGGAATACTATTCTGCCATAGGAAAAGATGAAATACTGCCATTTGCGACAACATGGATGGATCTTGAGATTATTATGATAAGCGAAATAGTCAAGAACCACATGACTTCACTCATATGTGGGATAGAACTGAAAGGAACAAAGGAACAAGACAAACAAACAAAGAAACAAAAACTCACAGACACAGACAAGAGTTTAGAGTTTACCAGAGTGTAAGGGGACAGGGGGATGATAGAAGAGGGTAATGGGGGTCAAATATATCATGATAGAAGGAGAATTGACTCTGGATGGCGATCATACAATGTGATATACAGATGATGTATTATAGAAATGTACACTTGAAACCTATGTAATTTTACTAACCATTGTCACCCCAATAAATTTAATTTAAAAAATTAAAAACAACGCAATTAAAATGAGAATAAATTAAACCTTTAGAGAGAAGCATCAAAGGCTCCAAAACTTTCATTCTATCTTATTTATGCTTTACATTTCTGTGGACTTTATTATTATGTCTTGATACAACTTATTTCAACACTGTGGGGACCCAGCGACCACTAACTTCCATGCTCATTTTTCTGCCATAGATTACCTAGTTATACGTCAACATTCTATTAATTTATTTTTAAGGCTTTCTTTGCTTTGATATTCCCACCTTGGGGTCCCACTGGACATCTGTTATTAAGTACACTGCTTTGGTCATGAAGTTCTGACTTAAATATTCAGCAAGACTTGAAGAAGAGAAGGTACCATGATGAGATAGTAGGAAGAGGACTGAATTGAGAGTTGGGAAACATGCCCTCCAGTACAGTCGTGAGAGCTGTGTCACCTTTAATAATGCATTTAATCTCCTTAAGCCCTAGTTTCCTCATCTCTGAAAACAGGGTTGGACCAGGTATCATGTTAGATTCCTTCCAGTTAAAACATTCTGGTATTTGATTTCCCAAGCTGTTTTGGGGGGCATGCATTTGCTTCTAGCCCAGGCAAGCAGAGGCCAACACTATTATAACCTGACAGCTGGAGAGCGAAAGAAAAAGAATGAAAGCTTCCCTAAGTGCTCCTGATACTTCCTATTTTGTAAATAAACGAAAAGACTTCATTTTCCAGAGAAATCTTGGGTTGCAAATGGCATTTTTTTCTTCATGGGGAGGTTAAAAAAAATTAGCATTTAAAAATATGCCAGCATGTAACATTTCATTTGTTTTCATAATGTCTGATTTAAGGATAAAAATCTTTTCTCAACACTGAAAGCAAAACCTCCTAATTCATCTGGCTTACAGGATCATTTACATATCCAATGGAACATTTATTTTATCTGACCAGAATTGAAGATGATACAACATTCTTGGCTGAGATTAAAAATATATAAGGATGGAATATTGATGGCAATACACATTATAGAGAAGAACAGCCCAGACGATGCACTGTGGATGATAAGAATGAAATGGTTCCCAGCTAAAGTGAAATGATAACCTCAAAAGATATAGATTAATGATGGTAGTTTCTAAGATTGAAAAAGGAAAGGCAAGGATAAAAGAGGAATAAATTTAAGCATTTCAACAAAGGATGGAGAAATTTAAAGGATAATGTTAATTGAATTATGTGTTGTAACCAGATAATACTCTATTATACAAAGATGAAAGCCACAGTCATATCAAACCATCTAGTGGAAAGACGTCAACTTGAATCCACAAGGGTTATTTTTAAAGTGGCAGATTCTAATATGAATCTGAATTTCAGGAGTATAATTTTAATTTAAGTTTGTTCATTCACAATGGTGAAAAACTTAGTTTGATTGCTCAGGAAAACACATCCAGACTTATGGCAACATGAGAATAACTAAAGACATTGTTATTTTTCATCCAGAATTCATTGATTTATGTAGTTATTAAGTTCCCTTATGTGTCCATAATCACAAATAGTTCAAAGGGCCATGTTTTTTCAATCTTCATTTATTCAACAAACCTTTCTTAAGTTGCTTCTGTATGAAAAGCACTATACTAAATTTCAGAGCCTAAAAGAAAATGATATGCTTTTGAGGATAAGTGCTATATTGCCCTTACCTTTCCATGCCTCGTAAGAGGGCTTGGCCTAATATATGTAACTGATAAATGTTCAAATGAATTAAACATGTTATGGGTGCAAGCATACATAAAACAATGAACTAAGAGAACCAAATAATATTTTATATGTCTAGAATCAAGAACTGAAAAAGTTGGAAGGGATCTTCTATGTCATTGACGTTAATGTTTCCTAAACTTGTTCCATGAAATAAAAGTAATGGATGTTACTAAAACAAAGAGGCTTAGGAGAGTCCTTGGTCAAATAAGTTTGGAGAAAACAGAATCAAACAAGTTTCTTTACTTCTCAGAGATTTTGATGTGCTAAAATTTTGTATTTCTCTCAGGCATACAGCGTTTCCAACCTTATCCATCCAGGGGGCATTCTTATTGAGCCACGTCTTGTGAAACTAACGTTCTGACTTTGAGAAAAGCTCAACTGGTCCATTTTCCTGGATTTACCATCCCAACCACCCTTCAGTCTGTAACTCTGCTTAAATAACTGTAAAAACTGTAACTCTGCTTAAATAACTGTAAATAAGTGATTTGTCCTATTTTTTGAGCAAGTTGGTTTTATCATTGGATAGCCATAATTGTTAATGATATTTTAGAATTTGAGCTAATATCTTGTCCTTTAGAGGAGGTATTGGAGAACAATGGTCTGCAAGAAAAATATGGCTTATGACCTATCTTTGGATTGCCCTCAAGCTAAATATGGTTTTTATAATTTTAATGACTGTAAAAAAAGAAAGAAAGAAAGAAAGAAAGAAAGAAAGAAAGAAAGAAAGAAAGAAAGAAAGAAAGAAAGAAAGAAAGAAAGAAAAATATGCAAGTGATCATAAGTGGCCCAACTGGACTAAAATATTTACAATCTGGATCTTTACGAAAGAGTCTACAGAACTGTGCTCAAAAGAAGTGGTGTCCAGATTTTTGACCATACACCCTGTGGTAAGTACCCTCTAAAGTAGTCTCAAGAGATCTCTGCATTCTTGTATTCAAGTCTTTGTATAATACCCTCCCCTTGAGCATGGGGTAGATTTAGGAACTCACTCCTATTCTATTCTGTTCTGTTCTGTTCTGTTCTGTTCTGTTCTGTTCTGTTCTGTTCTGTTCTGTTCTGTTCTATTCTATTGACTTGCTTCTTATTCTATTCTGCTGAGTACAATATGTCAAAAGTGATAGAATGCCTACTCTATTAAAAGACAAGGATAGGGAAAGACTTCCAGCTAATAGACAGTGAGGAACTAAAGACTTAAGTACAACAGTCTACAAGAAACTGCATCTTACCAACAACAGTAAGTGAGCTTAAAGCAGATTCTCCCCCAGCTGGGCCTTCAAATGTGACCACAGCCCTGGACAACAGCTTTATTTCAAGTTCATGAGAGACCTTGAGCTAGAGGCAGCCAACTAAATTGCACCCAGATTCCTGACCGATAAATACTGTGAGTTAATAAATGCTTGCTGTTTTAAGCCGTTATGTTTTGGGGTAATTGTTACCCAGCAATGCATAACTAACACATACTCTGATAAGCAAAAATTTTTGGAGCATGCGGTCCCACTATATGTATATTTAGTTATGAATTATAAACAGGTACTACTTCCGTAAACCTTTACTTTAAACACAAGTAAAGCTTACTTTCTAATTTCAGGTAAAAATAAATGCAAAGGAAAATTTTAATGACTTGCTATGGTTATGGACCCTACTAGATTTGTTTGTTGACCCTTTGATGTTTCCACAGTTACTTTGGCGAATACTGTGATAGAGGAACATAAAATCATGACCCAAACTCTACTAAAGTTGTAAACAGGCTTTTATCTGATAACTATATCCTTTCAATAGAATCAGATCTTTCTGTCTAAAATATTTCATTTGCTTAGAAGTGTTAGCTCCTCATTTATGTTAATCAATGGACAACTCATCACAGATGTCACCTTGGAAACCTATACTTAGGTTTGTAGGAAATTTTCAGATGCCTAAGAGAGTTTGTCTATGTCTTAAGGGTTACTTGGTCACTGAAGAGGAATGTTGGCAGCTGTGGGAGAAGCAATTAGTGTCCATTCTATCCTGATTGACAATTCTGTAAAATGCCCAGTAGCATTTTCTATGGTTTTACAAAATGGCGACCTTCTGTTTCAGAGAGCTGGGTAGCTACTGAGCTCTGGGTACAGTTATCATCATACGGATGACCCATGTGGCTTCCAATTAGGGAATCAAGCCTAATTTCACTCCCCAACCAGACTGAAATATAAAAGAGACAGATAAGACCATCACAGCGAGGTATGAACAAGATTTCAGGCAAGCAGAATACATGAATATCAACTTTTAGAAGCATTCAATTAAAAATGCAAAGGCAGAGCTCGCTGAGAAACTGGGAGACGCTGGATGAAAGGAGAAAGATTAGTAAGAACCCTGCGATGAATGCACTATTTTCATACAATGCCCTAATCAGGACGACAAGTGGTAGTTGTTAGGAAGCAGTGAGATTCAGAACAATGCCCTTCCCAGGGAAGTAGTCACCATGAAACTAGGACAATACTGATTCATACACAGAAACAGAATAATTACTTTATACTTTATGCCTAACATCTGGTAAGCTTCCTCGGTCCAAAAACAAAACTACTAGAAACTTGAAAGTAGTGGGTTATTTTTCCCTTGGCTTCCAAACTTCCTATTTTTCTTGCCATGCATTTCATATTATCCCAATTATCTAAGTTAGTGCATTAATATAGAAATACTATGATCTTCCATTTTCCCTAATTAAGACTATTAGGAAGACATTTTATGCTCTTATTTTTTTAATGAAATTCAATTTAAAGTCACTGTATCAGATCTTATTAGCTGCTACATTATAATATGTAATATTTCATTGGGGGCAAAATGCCTAAATCAAAAATTAGATCCAAACGTCAAGAATACGAATTCTGATAGTAACACAGTCATGGTCCTTTGCATATATTTCATCCTGCATAAAATAAAACTTTCCTTACCAAGTTTTAATCAAGAATGTCCCCAGGAAATACTATGGTTTGGGAGATGTGGGAAGAAATTTTACCCTTCCATCTTTTCACTAATAGGGTGTCCAAATTAAAGTTTGCACATATTTAAGGAGGGTGTGAGAGGTGAATAAAGGAATTGACCCACATCATACCATTTTTGTGTGGAAAGAAATGGGAAAATTCTATTTAATTAACACAGCAAGTATATTGAAGTGTCATCTACATGCTGAGCATGAAGCTAGTCACAACAGGGTTGGATAAGATACTGAAGGACGCTATCCCCAGTGCCCAGCACACAGGGGCTGCTCAACCCTGGATTTTTTAATAAATGGAAAGAAGACCTTACTGCCTTCCCTAAAGGAACATGCACTCTACTTGGAATTAACAGACATTCCCTCATGAGACCTTCACCATGCCTCTCTGAGGAAGGAAATATTTTTAAGCTCATTTTGTAAAGAGGAAACTGAGGCTCTGAAAGGTTGTTTGCTCAAGGTCAGAGAATTGGAGAGTGGTGGAGCAAGGAATTCACCCCCGTCTGTCCGACTCTGGAATCCAGGCTGTTCATTTGGACTAGAAGCTTTCCACTGCCGATGTTTCACTACTCTGAGAGCTAAGGACTGCCTGCTAATTTCAGTCCTGGATTCTTTGTCATATGTTTTCTTCCCTTATCTATTACATTATTCTCCCTTAGAAATGCTATAGAATAACAATTGAGCCTCCTACAGGAAATCTTTCAGCCATAATTATTAAAACACAAGTAAGCATGAGGTACACCACCCCCCCGCCCCCAGCCAAAAAAAATAAAGATTGAGGGAAAACTGTATTTCAAGTCAAACCTTGAGGGCTACCTGGCAAGCCACTTGGCAGGTACCCAGGCGGCCGGGACAACTGATACTCAGAGATGTATTCTTTGTCATTGCTGAGCAGGAGGGGCTTTACTCAATGATTTTCTGTCACCACATGAAAGTGAGAAGTTCTATGAACAGTTTAATGGCCAAATAAAGGATATTTGGATACCCCATGGAGGGGATTCTCGATTTTGCTGTGCTCCCAGTATATCTCCCAGATACGCTTCAAGGACACATCAATGTTCAAATTTCCACCAGGGCCCAGAATCCTCTATTTCTTAGAACAGCTCAGCACTGGCAGGGCTCAGCTGAGACTCAGGATACAGCATCTTAGGAAGCTGACAGTCAATAAAATACGGGGCCTCACTTTTAGCTGATGGCGACAGAACGGTTTTTCATTTGAGACCTAATTTTTTAAAGCCTTAACCCATTTGAATAAAAGGTACTGTACAATGAATGAATATGTCAGGAAATAAAAAAATGACTATTGGGATTCCTCTACCAACAGGAATCCCAATCACATGGCTAAAATTGTTTCCTGATTTTCATTTTTGTTTTTTCAGCATTATATATTTAAAATACACCACTCTTTCTTAACACTCTGTCACTCTTGAAGGAGGTTCAGCCACTCTTTGCCAAAAGGCTTCATCCATTCACCCAGAATCATATCTGATGGAACAAATTGACAACTCTGATTCCCAAAAGATTGACAGATTGTCAAATGCAAAGTAGACAGGGTTTCCAGAAACACCACAGAACTAGTCACACCCAATTCTTCTGTCTGATTTGTAGCATATGAACAGTCTACACTGCATTTTTCCTGGAATCATGACTGTCTGAGGTCAGAGATTTGTTCTTTCCACCCTCTGGGAAGCCTTCCTTAATCTTTGGGTCTTCATTCGTTGGACACACTAGTAGGTAGAGATATGTGATTATGGTGAGAATTAAGAAAGAGCTTTAAATCTCAGAAGGTTTTTGCAACTTACAAAATGCTTTCAGATATACAATTTGATCCTTGTAGCCACTTTGTTATAAGAACATGCATTCTACAAATGAGGGAAGAAAATTTGGAGAAATTCAACAAGGTTAAGATGATCAGAGCATTTAAACAGGGGAGCTGAAAACCTACCAGGTCTTCTGATTCTTCAGCCAGTCCTCTTTCCACCTCCCCACCATTAAGGTTAGTTAACTTGATGTGTACATCAAGGGTTCTCAGAGTGGGCAGCAGCATAGCATCGCCTGGCAACTCGTGAGAAATGCAAATTCTCAGTCACCCCACCCCCAGACCTGCTGAATCATAAACTCTGGCAGGAGGCCCAGCAACCGGTGTTTTAAGAAGCCCTCCAGCTGCGAAGGATGACCACCAGTGTTTGAGGGCCCGTGACACACGCTTATATAAACACAGGAGTCCGGATAATACTGTGATTCACCTGCAACTTCAGATCAAACTTCCTAAGGACCATGCAGTATGTCCCCAAGCATAGTATCATAAAGTCATCCCAGAAATGGTCCTTATACCCATAGTCTGTATATCAAGCCTCCAGAAGACCTCAAAGCCATGAGGAACAGAATGTTTAAAGCTTGTCCATTCAATGCAGGTAACGTGGCCTGTATTTGCAGCTTCTCCTCCCTTGAGGCCTATCATTTGGAGATGGAAACAGTTTTTACTTCTTGAAGTCAAGATTGTCCAACTATTCGTTAGAGTAAAAACCATGTATCCTTTGCAAGTCCTTTCTCACGCGTCTTCAATGCTTTCTTGGTCTGCCCAGAACAGGGTTCTTACCTGATTCGTGGGAAGCCAGAAAACGTGATAACTTCTTTCCACCTTCACCCACTGCAGGCATCGTAAAAACCAACTCTTTCAAGGGCTTTATTCCACTATAGTTGAAAATGTGTGTCTTGGATTTCATCGAGAAAAAAGAAGGGAGGTTAGGCCCCCTGTCATATGCTCCATAGCACTCTGTACTTCTCCTTTACAGCACTCATCACACTTCTAATTACTTGTTCAATGTCACTGTCTAATTACTTGGTCCCCACATGTTCTCTATTAAGACTTTTAGAGGCCCTAAACTCTGACAAGATAATGGTGTCTCCTCCAACACCATATGGATTTTGGAAGTTAAAAAAAAAAAAAAAAAAATCAAAACTTTCAAATAAGTTTAAGATGTCAGACAAGGTTTTGATAGTCCCCATCATGACTGATGCAACGCTTCACTCCAAACGTGATATAATAAGCCTAATTTTTAAAAAGGGGGAGGAGGGGAGCTCCTCCTTTGCCGGTGCCCTAAGCATGGGGGTGGTCTTCATGCTGGGGAATCCAGTATTGTTTCCACATAAACGGTAAGCAGCTTCCAGAAGACCCAAGCTCTATCCGTCTTCTGATACTGCAGCCCCGGTGCCAGTCCAATGCCCGAGCCAAGGAAGGTTCATAATAAATGACTGATGAGAGACTAAGAGAGTGAGTGAGTGGAGGGATCGAGGGGAAGAGAAGGAGGTGGAAAAGATAAAGTGACAGGAAAAGATAAGAGAAAGAAAGAGGCCATAGAGAGGAGGGTGACAGGGCAGGAGGATATAAAACCAGTTGGTTACTCTCTTCATTCTGCTAAAAACTAGGAAAGAGATGTATTGGCACCACCCTCCCTACTCTATTGCTAGCGCTCAAGAATCATCTATTTCATTATTGCTTCATCCTAGAATAAATGTTGCCATCATCCTTTCATAGAATTAAGAACTGGGTCTCTATTTACTTACACGGAACAATTTTCAAATATGTGACAGCCCATTGCTCATATTGTCTTTGTCATGGAATTAGAGACCTGTAGCCTAAGTTTAAATTTGCAGCTGCTGTCCAATCAATGAGGACCCACAGTGCAGATAGCACTGTGATACATGCAGTTAGCTATTCAACAGTCACAGTCTTGGGACTTCTGATTTCTGTCACCCTGGAAAATGAACAGCACTTGTGCTGACAAGTTTTCTTTTCCAATTCACCCCTTTCTAATGAATCTATTCCAAACCGAGGTACGCATGTAAATAAATTTTACACGCATATCAAACCACCAATATTAACAGTGCATATTGCCACAAAATCCCCTGCAAATTACAGGGAACTTAACACACACGATACAGTTAGCCCAAATGGGTCTTTTCAATGACATCAATCTTAAGGTGTCAACACACAGCAATGAATGATATGCAGAACTTATTTTCTGCTTTTTCTTGATGAGAACAAAAGTATGTTTGGCACAGCATACAAATTCATAAAATAAGCACCCAAGAACGGAGTTACTGCATGGGGTAAAGTTGAGTAAAGAAGGCCCATATGCTGCGTAAAAATGCTTCTATATCTTCAGGTCCCCAGATCCTAATGTGACAAGGATATTATTATCCACCAGAGTCATAAAGCCTTTTATAGAGATATTTTCCCCTTAGCCCTGTTATTTTAATTTGTTCACAGATTTTAGCACAGGCAATTTCCCTCCGCAAGAGCTTTTCACTAATAGAATTATACTGCCTTAGCTCAAAATGGCCTTTGGTTCTTAGTCCACTGGGCTCAAAAGATTATTTTCTTGTGGTGGAGAGCGCTCCATACCACCTGGGAGCCCACTATTATCTGCACTGAACACCCCAATCCTGTCCGTCCTTCAAGAGGCTCCACAGCTGGGCCCAGCATGAAAAGGACAAGCATTAGAAAGCTCCAGGAGTTTATTTTTCTTTGGTTGGGCATCTTGGCTTCTAGACTCCTGTTGATGCCTTCACAACACATGCCTTTCAGTAAAAAGAGATAGTAACAGGATTAAACGTAATTTAGAGTCAATAAGGAGAAGTTTTGCCATCAGGGGGGGATTATACTAGAAGTATGACCAGAAAATAGAAAATCTGGAAGATTTTCAGGAGCGCATTCTACTGTAAAAATGAAGCACAGAAAAAAATGTTAGTCTCAGCCAAACCCTTTCACTAGTTTCATCATGCACGCAAATCAATTCATGGACTATTAAAGTCATGAGTCATGTATTGTCATTTACGGGGAGGAAAAAAGAAAGAGAGAAGGAGAGAGACACTTATGGGAGAATGGAAGATACAGTGGATTTTTCATCAGTCTTCTTCAGTTATGTAAGTGGTACATAAAATGCTTTCGGTTCTGCATGGTGTGGAACACGAACTCACAAAAAGAACATGGAGGCCACTGCAGAATCATATTTGATACAGGGCAGCTCTCCTAGGAGGCAGCCATCCTTCCCCTGGGCAGCCTGGATCTGGAAATATCATGGAGGAATTGGGAACTGGACTGGGCTTGTGATCCAGGAAGAATAAGCCTCCACTGCAAGAAAGATGAGCTGTTTTCTTGAAGCTGCCAGTGGATGCCTGTCACTGAGTCGACTGCTTTAGTGAAGATGGAAGAAATAAAGAAGCAAGGGAGGCATGTAGCAAGAGTTGATTGCCTGAAATCATTTCCGAAACTTTGGAGTGTCTGCACCAATATTAAGAGAGAAAAACAATAATAGCTAACTACCACTTCATGGACATTGCAATTAGCGCTTAGCAGACAGAGTGCTAAGTTATCTTACATGTCTCATCTCATTTAATTCTCACGTCAGTCCTATAAAGTCACTAGTCTTATTTCAATTCTCACTTTGTAGATGAGGGAAATGAAAATCAGAGGTATGAGTAAGTTCCTTGAGGTCACACATTCCATACATGCTGGAGCGACGACCCAGCCCTGGGTGATTGGACCCCACCCACGGGCTTAGCCACCACTTCTGCTCAGAAGGTGAGTGGAAATGCAGCACTTTGATCATGGGAAGAATTTTGTTGTGGTCAGTGCCGTTGCTGGGAAGAGTAGCTAGTTTATTAGAAGACAGGATTCAAAAACAAAATGTCCTGGGTGAGTGTAGAAGGAAAGAAAATAATGTTCAGTGTGGACAATGGTCATTATAGGAAAGAAAGAAACTACGCTACTACGTTGTGAAAAGACTAGCTGGGAAGTGTGGAGAATCAGGTGAGTCTTAAAAACACAAAGGATCTTCTACTGAAATGTTGCAATATGGCTAAATCATGGGTCAGGGAAGCTCTTTGAAAATACCCGGAGCCAGAAGCCCTGGGGCCAGGCCTATTCTAACACAACTTTATCATGAAAGAATATGAAGTAGCATTTTGATGTCTGGAAACAGATTGTATGGGTGGCAACACCGGCTCCACCACTTACCAGACAAATTACCTTCTTTCTGCCTCAGTTTACTAATCTATAAAACGGGGATAATAATTGTAGAATTGACCTCTTAGGGTTATTGTAAGGATTAAATGAGTCCATCTATGTCTTAAGTTTCTAATGAAAATAATAATTTGACTACCTAACATCCACTGCATTAATGATTTAATACACATTTGTAAATTGCTTAGCTATGCCAGACATCATGCTAGGTAGTAGAAATATTAAGATGAATAACATGCCAAATTGTTCACCATCTAGAAGGGCAAAAACAAAAAAAATTATGTATGACAGATATAATAAACTGGTGATTATAGTCTAGAGGCAGCAATTAATTTTTAAATATCTCAAAACTGTAACATGAACTTAAGAAATATTTGTTGCCATGACGTGTTTAAAGTATCACCTAGAAAAAGTAATGTGTACACTTGCCAATTTCTATCAATCGTACCATTGTTCCCACACAGAGCCATTGCTGAACTATCTATCTCCATTACTCTAACATCCAATGAATCACCTTGACTGCTGAAGTTTGTCTTTAAAAATATTTTCTAATAATAAAAGAAAACAAAAGCAAAATAAGGAAAATGTGGGAGCAAATTATAAAGTAGAAAAAAATTAGCTACAATACCACAACCTAGAGAGAGAAAAAAGGAAATGCCAAAGCATTAACAGTGGTTATTTCTTTGCTGTCTTTTATCTCTGTTTATGTAGATTACATATCTATATTTACATATTCTCTGACTATTGTATTAACTCTTCCCATGTCGATTTTTAAAACTTTTGTTGCGGGGGGATGATTTTAGATTCACGAAAGAGTTGCAAATAAAGAGCTTTTCATATTCTTCACCCAGCTTTCCCTATTGTTAACATCTTGCATAACAATGGACTATTTATTTATCAAAACTAAGAAGTGCTTTCTAGTCAAGTAGGTAAAAGCTGTGCCCGCCTCCTCTCACGACCACATCAAAATTACAACTACACTACAGAACAGCCATCATTGAGACTCTCCTGAAGTCAAGCTGAACTGAAGCCTTACAACTCCAGACACACAGAGGAAGCCACCTCAAGACTGGTAGGAGGGACAGAAACCCAGAACGGGTTGGTCCCATGCACACGTGTGACCATTAAAAGTCAGGAGGGCTATCTTGGCTACGGAGGTTCCCCCCACCCAGGAGCAGGGGTCCCAAGCCCTCCCCAGCCCCGGTTCCAGTGCCAGGAAGAGAAGACCCCATGATTTCTGGCTGTGAAAACCAGCAGAAATTGTGGCTGAGTGAGACAGAGTGTGGCTGCATTCACATGCGATCCTCTTAAAGGGCCCACGCGAGACAGAGTGTGGCTGCACTCACATGCGATCCTCTTAAAGGGCCCACGCATGGACTTACTTGCCGATGAACTCAGTCACTCTGAGCTCCAGCGCTGGGACAGCAGCTCGGAAGCCACTGGAAACACCTGGGGAGGAAATGAATTATCTAGTGTCAGAGTGAGGGCTGGAGGGGCAGCTTTCTCCTGGACGAAGGAGCTAGTGGAAGCCATTGATTCTTTGTTGAGCCCTCCCCTTCTCTGTGTGTAGACGCAGGCAGAAGCCATATCTGAATCTCCATCAAACTGGCTAACACGTTTTGTTTGCCCCGCCCAGGTAATTCCCTGAGACCATGCCCCAACCAACTCTGGGGCACACTCAAGCCACTTCCACGGGCTTTTGTGTATAAACAGCTTGTTTTCACTCATGCTGCAGACAGACTTTCCTAAAATCTCTCAAAGGTTCACAAAACCCAAACAAGCAGCAGCTGGCTTCGGCATGTTCTGTACCTCTGGCTGAGCAGCCCTAGACCAGGCGCTACCGACAGCAGGCTTTGGTTCTTGGCTTGGCCTCTCGAGGCACCTCCAGGCTTAGCATGGGTGGCAGCCATCTGCAGATTGCTTTGTGGCTCATGCCAGGTGGCGCCAGGCAGGGCACAGGCTCCAAATGAAATTGGCCTGTGGTGGGTACCCTCCCAGGAGGCCCCAGAACTGGCACACCTGGTGGTCAGCTTCAGACTAAGCTGGAGCATCACTCAGCCGCTTCTAGGGATGACACACCTACAGGGCTGACTGAGCAGGCACCAGAGCCCTGCTAAAACTAACCCTGCTCTGTAGCATCAGCCCCTGCACCACAACTCCTGTACTGTAGTTACGGCCAGTCTTCACAACCAATCAGCCTGAAGGTCATTACCTCCCATTGATGCACAAACAGCAACTAAGGCTCAACTACAACAGAAAGGCAAACATAACACACACAAAAACACACCTGAAGCTCCCGGCTTTGGTGACCAGGGAGACTGCACCACTGGGCTCCACAGGACACCTACTACATAAGGCCACTCTACTAAGTCTGGAAGACATAGCAGCCCTACCTAATACATAGAAACAAACACAAGAAAGCAGCCAAAATGGGGAGACATAGTAACATGTCCTAAATAAAAGAACAAAACAAAGCTCCAGAAAAACTAAACAAAATGGAGACAAGCGATCTACCAGACACAGAGTTCAAAACTGGTTGTAAGCATGCTCAGTGATCTCAGGGAAAACCTCAACAAAGACATAAGATATAAAAATGGAGATAGAAAACCTAAGAAAGAACCAGTCAAAAATAAAGAATACAACAATGAAAATGAAGAATACATTCCAAGGAATCAACAGATTAGATGAAGAGGAGGATTGAATCACCAATTTAGAAGATAAGGAACCAGAAAACACTCAATCAGAACAGCAAAAAGAAAAAAGAATTTTAAAAAAATGAGGTTAGTTTAAGAGGTCTCGGCACAACCTCAAGTGTACCAACATTCATAGCATAGGGGTACCAGAAGGAGAAGAGAGAGAGCAAAAAACTGAAAACTTATTTGCAGAAATAATGACAGAAAACTTCCCTAACCTTGCAAAGGAAATAAATATACAAGCCCAGGAAGCTCAGAGAGTCCCAAACAAGATGAACCTAGACATATTACAATTAAAATGCCAAAGTTTAAAGACAAAGAAGAATCTTAAAAGCAGCAAGAGAAAAGCAGTTAGATACCTATAGGGGAGCTTCCATAAGACTATCAGCTGATTTCTCAACAGAGACTTTGCAGGCCAGAAAGGATCGGCAGGAAATATTGAAAGTGATGAAATGAAAGGACCTACAACCAAGGTTACTCTACCAAGCAAAGCTATGAGTTAGAATCAAAGGACAGATACAGCTTCTTTGATAAGAAAGCTAAAGGAGTTCCTCCCCACCAAACCAGTGGAATCTTAAAGGGCCTTCTTTAAGATTATAAATAAATAAATAAATAAATAAATAAATAAATAAATAAATAAATAAATAAAATTAATAAAATGGCAGTAACTACATATCTATCAACAATTACATCCAATATAAATGGGTTAAGTGCTGCAATCAAAAGATAGGGTTGCTACCCAACATCAAATCATACTACAAGGCTATAGTAGTCAAAACAGTATGGTACTGGCATAAAAACAGACACTTAGGTCAATGGAACAGAATAGAGAACCCAGAAATAAATCCATGACTATATGGTAATTTAATCTACGACAATGGAAGCAAGATTTTACATTGGAGTATAGCAAGTCTATTTAATAAATGGTGCTGGGAAAACTGGACAGATACATGCAAAAAAATGAAACTGGACCACCTCCTTATGCCATATATGAGAACAAATTCAAAATGGATTAAAGACTTAAATGTAACACCCAAAACCATTAAACTCCTGGAAGAAAATATAGGGAGTAAATTTGCAGACATTACTCTGAATAATATTTTTACTGATATATCCCCTTGGGCAAAGGAAGCAAAAGAAAAAATAAACATATGGGATTACATCAAATTAAAAAGGTTTTTCACAGCAAAGGAAACCATCAATAAAACAAAAAGGCAGCCATCTGAATGGGAGAAGATAATTCAGTAGGTACATCTGACAAGGGGTTAATATCCAAAAATTTATAAAACACTCATTCAGCTCAACACCAAAAAAAACAAGCAATACAATTGAAAAACTGGCAGAGGACATGAAGAGACATTTCTCTAAAGAGGACATTCAAATGGCCAACAGACATATGAAAAAATGCTCAACCTCATTAATCATTAGAGAAATGCAAATAAAAACAACGAGATACCACCTCACTCCGGTAGGAACGGCTGTCATCAATAAGTCAACAAACAATAAGTGTTGGAGAGGATGTAGAGAAAAATGAACTCTCGTGCACTATTGGTGGGATTGCAGATTGGTGCAGCCGCTATGGAAATCAGTATGGAAGTATCTCAAAAAACTGGAAATGGAACTACCTTATGACCCAGCAATTCCACTCTTAGGTATCTATCCAGAGAAATCGAAGATGCTAATTCGAAAAAATATATGCACCCCTATGTTTATTGCAGCACTATTTACAATAGCCAAGACATGGAAACAACCGAAAAGCCCATCAGTAGATGACTAGATTAAGAAACTGTGGTACATTTATACAATGGAGTATTACTCGGCTATAAAGAATAATGAAATCTTACCATTTGCAACAATATGGATGGACCTAGAGAACATTATGCTAAGTGAAATAACTCAGTTGGAGAAAGACAAATACCATGTGATCTCACTTATATGTGGAATCTAAAGATCTGAGTAAATGAGCAAAGTAAACAGAAATAGTCTCAGAGATATAGAGGAAAAACTGAGGGTTGCTAGAAGGGAGGGGTGTGGAGGTGAGGAAGAAGGGGAAGGGATTAGGCAGCATAAATCGGTAACTACAATATTGCTACAGGATATGAAAGACAATTTGGGGAATATAATCAATAATGCTGTAAAGATTTTGTAGGGTGTCAGATGGGAACATGTCTTATTAGAGAGACCACTTCATGGACGGTGTAGATGCCTGACCACTGCGCTGTACACCTGAAGCTGATGTTGAATAATATGAAATGTCAACTATAATTTCATATATACAGTCATAGGGTATGGAGTCAATGGGATATAGTCATAGGGAATAGAGTCAATGGAATTGGAATACGGTATCAGAGGGGCAATAGATGGGGGAGGGCGGTTATCACTTTGTGACGGGTGAAATGTCTGAGTGTTGTATTGTTTTGTACAACCTGAAACTAATTTAAAAAAAATGGTTTAGTGGCCAGAGAACTGGAAAAAAAAAAAGATAGGGTGGTTAAATGGATAAGAAAACAAGACCCTTATATATGCTGCCTACAAGAGATTCACTTCAGATTGAAAGACACACACACACACACACACACACACACACACACACACACACACTGAAAGTCAAGGGATGGGAAAAATATATTTAACGAAAATGGAAATGAAAAAAAAAAGCTGGGGCAGTAATACTTATACAAGACAAAATAGACTTTAAAACAAAGGCTATAACAAGAGACAAAGAAGCACCCAGTAATCTCACTTCTGGGTATTTATCTGAAGAAACTCAAAATGCTACTTTGAGGAGATGTGTGTATCCATATATTCATTGCAGCACTGTTTACAGTGGCCAAGATGTGGAGGCAGACTGGGTGTCCATCGATGGATGAACGGATAAAGAGGAGGTGGTACATATATACAACAGAATATTACTCAGTCATGGATGGGAATTGGTTCTTGACATCTGCGGTGGCATGAATGGACCTTGAGGGTATTGTGCTGAGGGGAGTATGTCAGACAGAGAAAGACAGATGCACTGTGATTTTGCTTATATGTGGAATCTAAAGAACAGAATAAACAAACAAAACAGAAACAAATTCATAGACACAGAGAAAATTTTAATGGTTGCCAGATAGGAGGGGGCTTTGAGGGTGTACGTGAAAAAAGGGGAAGGAATGTAGAAGTACAAATTGGTTATTACACAGTAGTTACGAGGCTGTAAAGTATAACATAAGGAATATAGTCAATAATATTGTAATAACTATGTACGGTGTCAGATGGGTACTTGGGTACTAGATTTATTGGGGTGATAGATGGGAGGGGGGTTGGGGAGCATAGTGAAAAAGGTGAAGGGATTAAGAAGTACAAATAGGTAGTTACAAAATAGTCATGGGGATGTAAAGTAAAGCATACAGAATATAGTCAATAATATGGCAATAACAATGTTTAGTGCCAGTGGGGTACTAGACTAGTCAGGGGGATCATTACTGCAATTATATAAATGTCTAACTACTGTGTTGTACACCTGAAATTAATATACAATAGTATATTAATGTCAAAAAAATATATATGAATGTCAAAAAAAAAAAAAAAAAAACAAAACCCTAAGAAGTTAACATTGGTAAAGCACTATTAATTGAACTAAAGACTTTATTTGTAGTCCCTAGATTTTCCGCTAACCACTAACGTCCTTTTTTTCCTGCTCCAGGATCCGATCCAAGAGATCATTTAGGTTCCTGTGCAATTTTGACACATTAATTGTACATTAACTTTTCATAGATGCACTTTCCACCTTAAATAGGGCCCTTAACACATCAACTATACGCATTCTGCTACAAGAAGGTTTCCATCTGGTGCCTACCGCCCACTTTCTTTGCCATCTTTCAACACGGTGCTTTTGAGGCATCACCATCCTGCTCAGAAATCTTCAACCTTGCTCTGCAAGAAAAGCCAAAGGTGTTTGAAGACTATTAGAGTCTCCTCATTCTAGTCCCAACCTGCCCATTCTTCCCACCAAGGTGCACTGGCCTGGGCACTGGACCCCACCTCCAAGAGGCCTTATGCTTTCCACTTCCAGATTTTTACTGATAGTATTTATATTATTTTAGTAACTTTCTTTATATTATTTTTATGTCATATGATTTCCCCTTGCCCATGAAGTTGTATCTGCCCACCTCAGCTAGCAGAGAGCGCTCCCTCCTTTTACCCTCTAGAAAATTCACCTGGCATGGCGTGTTATCATTTCATGTGTCTATCCTAGTTCCCCAACCAGACCATGAACTTCTTTGGAGAAATGTCTGTAGTATAACATCTCTGTAATGCATTGCACAGTTCAGTTTGATAATTATGTACCAATTAGGCTGTTGAAACCTTCAATTCTGATTATAACAACAACAACAAAAGATGGCGACTTCCCATTTCTGGTACAACATGTAAGGAGTTTGGAAATCACTGCTCTCTTCACAAAGTAAAGCCACATGTATTAAAAATTAACAGCTTTACTCAGATCAGTCAGAGAAATGAGGTCGCAGGGAAAACCACTGCCACAAAAATTAGAGAGACAGACTATTAGAGCGACAGTGAATCACAAGTAACCAGAGCAGACACCTCTGCAGGAACTGGAAGCAGGACCAGGCCAGGAAAATCTCAACAGTAATTGATGATTTCCTGGTGGATCAATGTGCACAAGTCTGAGAGTTAAAAATAATGGCTCATACTAATTATGCCCTTACTATGTTCCCAGAACTGTTCTAAGCACGTTACAACTAGCAGCTTAGGAGTATTTAACTCTTATAATAGCCGTTTGAGGAGCCCGTTATACAGATAGGAAAACTGAGGCACAGGGAAGTTCAGTAAGTTGCTTAACGTCACTTGGCTGCTAAACGCCAGAGCCAAGATCTAAATCCAGATGAGTTGGCTCCAGAACCTGAATGCTGACTAATCACAGTATATTTGCCTTTTACCGGCTACTGATAGCCCATCAGACAAGGTCATATAAGCCAGTCACACGTCAGGTGACACTGTGGGCACTGGAAAAACCTGGGACAACAGGCCTTGTCTACTCTCTATAAGAAACACTCAGCAACTGTCACCATTGGGAATTCCTTTTCCCCAGGACCCTAGCCCAGCGCTTCTACCACTTGTCCCTTTCGCAACTACTGCCAAGTTAATAAGGTTTATTCTCTTTCATGCTGCGATAATTCTAAAGGACACCGTAAAGAGTCTCTATGTCAAACTTTCTTCTAATTTCCTTCTTTAAGGCTCATCATGCTTTGTGCTCAGTACTATATCCCTCTCAGGACAACTGCAGCCTGAAATATTGTGATCAGTGACGAATATGCATTCTCCAGGTAAGGTGTATTGCCAGTAATTAAACAGTATTAATTCCATCAGCTTTGATTTATTCTGTTCTCTCAGTAATGAAGCTCAGTATTCTATTTTCTTTCTGCCTAGCACTGAGCAATAGAATTGGTGTTTAAGGATTATCATATAAATCTACTTTTTGGTCAGTCAGTGTTGGGGAATTTTTTCAATATATTACAAATGTATTCATTATTCCCTCGTTCATAAAAATAATTAAAAGGTACAGCCCGAACACAAATTCCCAGAGCACAAAAGCCTGACTGGCACTCCACTGCCAAATACCAAGGTTGCCAGCTTTTTAGTTTATGGGTTTCTTAATGAGAACTCATACCTTCTCATTCAATAAAGGGCTTAGGTGGACATTTTCTGGTGGTGTTCGCAGGAGTTATAAAACTAAAGCTCTACGCATCAAAATGAAAACAGGCTACTGTTATTTCTGCATGTTTTTTAGCAATTCAGAAATGACTTACCCTAAAATAAAAACTATCAAAAAACAATAATTTAAGCACTCCCCAGGATGTCAATAACATGTGTTTATGTTCCATTAAAAAAAAAAAAAAAAAGAAGAAGAAGAAAGAAAAAAAGCAAAGAAGGGAGGTAGAGAGAAAGAAATACAAGGAGATCCAATCCATCATTGTGCTATTCAAGTTTGTCCTTAGATAAAACAGACATAAAACATGTGTTTTACAAGCCTCAGATGACCTTCAAGGCATCTAAGTACAGTATCTATGGATTTTTAAGGATAATTAACAACTCCTGTTTTTCCATTTAAGGAATCCAAGTTCTGTTTCCTTGACAGGCAAAAGCCAATCAATCTCGTTTTCAAATGTTAATACAAGCAATTAAAAATAACATTAATTACAATACTACAGAGGCTGTTAGGTTTTTGGTTGGTGGGTCTTTTTCTTTCTTTCTTTACCTTAACCTCATGGCAATTCTAATTTACTGGACTAATTAGGGAAGCCCCCTTGGCTTGATCCATCTCTGGGATGGAGAACTGACCTTTAAACCCCAGTGGAGATCTGAAGGCCACCACACTGGAGGGACGCTTGGGAGCTTGGGAGCTACAGCTATAATGCTTATCTCACCTGGTAGCCCCAACGTGACAAATCCTTTTATTTACAAGCACAAAGCCTGATTTTCTGGTTTTGGTAACCAAAATACAGTATTGTTGTAAAACTTGTAAATATGCCCTATAGGATAAGTAATAGTCAAAGCAACACCCTAATTAAAAGGAAAACTCGGTTGTCTTGCAAGATAATATAAGAGGGCACATAAATTGTAAATAAGATACATGGTAAAAATGAAAAAGACAGGCTGGATAGGAGAGGAATGAAATAAGATTTGGAAATGTGCTCTTTAAATGAACACAAATTGTGAGATAATGTCTCATTGAACAATAAAAATAACAAACCAGTGGCAGAGATGAAATAGAATTTCCTATGTAGACCATTTTAATCTCCATATAATTTCCCCCTGTGCATCCACATTTATTGAACTACTACAGCCATTTCTTTCTCATTCTGTCCAAAGTTACCGCAAGTGTTCTTTGCTGTAAATAATTCCCTGAATATGAACATGAAAATGATCCAGAAATTGACCACAGCTAAAAAAAAAAAAAAAAAAAAAAATTACATAGCATCTGCTGAGGGCCAAAGGCCCTATGAGAATGGCAAACTATATGCAGTTTCTTCAAGCAAGCAGACTGAGGATACAGAAAACCACCTTCCCCACTTCCTCCTGCATAAGGTAACTCCACACCTCTGCTTCGGATTTCCTCTATTCAAAAAATGCAGAGAAGGCTTCCATGGCACCCAACCCATGGGTGCGCTGGACAGAGAACAGAGCTGATGCCAAAGAAGGGTTGGGTCCAGGAAACATGAACTAATGTGGCTTCAGGAAGACGTACATCAGGGTGACCTCAATTTCTCAGTCTGCAAAAGAGGGGTGATAATACGTACCTCTTAGCTGCAAGCCTGATACACAAATGAGTATTTAGTAAATACCACTTAAATATGGATGTGAGGGTCCCGATTCCACACATGGGAGAGGTTTGCTGGAGTGGAGATATGAAGTCCAGAGAAAGCCCCACGTCTATTACTAAGGAAGCTCAGTAAAATGCCCAACTCCACTCAACCCTAGATGCATCTCAAGACATTTCAGCTACCAGTGTAATGAGCCCCTGGTCCCCCTTTGCTTACACTCATGTGGGACAATCAATTGATGTATGCATTTCATGTGTGTCACCAATGTTCTTTTTGCATGTTACATTTTTTACAATACCCCAAAGTAGAGACCATGCCTTTGCTTATTCTTTTGCTTTTCAATTGATGTCACTGTGGAGTAGGAATCCAGTTTCTCATAAACATCAACACTCAAATACTGTTTCTGCCATTTACGGTCTAATTTGTTGTATTCATTTATTATTTTTTGAAAGTTCATCAGGCAAGAGAAAGACGTACTTGCTCATGCATAGATAAAATGTGTGCCAAATACATCAACAAATCCATTTTATTAAATAGGTTATCTATTAACCCCTTTGGTGAATGGAATGCATAACTATATAACGTGACTAACATTTAATTTTGATGGTTTTACATTAGATTAAATAGTGGAAAAATTATGGACCACATGACAATCGATCAAATAGCAAACCATAGCTTATGTAACCAGAAAAATTAGAAAAACATAAGCTCTTAAACAAGTCTTCTTATAAGTGGTCTGCTGTTAAAGATGCAAATCATGAACATACTGTTTATAAATTTTGCATTATTTTTTTTCTAGAAAAATTTTAAGGATTTAAATTGAAGTTTCTAAGTCTATCTGATTTCTTAATATAAAAATCAATTTCAGTGGTTTACTGTTCTATTTTTTTTTTTTTTAAGCCTCATTGATCCAAATGCAAATACAGTAAAAGCCATCATTAAATCCATCCTCATGCATTACCTAGTCATACTTCACAATCACTGATCACAAGGCTGGACCTGTTGATTACAAAGGCAACTTAAAACTGTCCGGGGATCACCAAAGCAGATTTCCTTTCCAAAAGCAGAGGCCTCGTCTCCCAGGGATACTGCCCAGCCATCCTTCTTACAGATGTCCTTCCAGGCCATTGTTTCGGATGATCTTCGCATACTCTTTGGCGGACGTGTAAGGGACTCGGGGTCTCGTTGGATTGTCAAAATCAACGTGGAAGAGACCAAACCGAATACTGTACCCCTGGGTCCACTCAAAGTTATCCAGAAGAGACCACACACAATATACTTTAAGATTGATTTTGTCAAGCTGGATAGCTGAAATTTAAAAAAAAAGAAAAAAAGAAAAGGAAACATTACTATTTCTGGGAAGGTTTTATGAAAGCACAGGCAAAAATCATTGATGACCAGTGTGGGTATCTTTCTCCTGCAGGGGATCCCAGTGGGAACAGGGAAAAAGAACTCTCAATCCCCTTTCCCAATTTTCTCTTTTAATCAAGCAGGGGCTTCATTGAAGACATTAAATGACATATTATTGTAATTACTTGGTTAGTTCATTTTGACATCAGTTTTATTTATTCATTCATTTACTCAATACACATCTTTTCAATATCTATTGCTTTTCAGACACACACACACACACACATTCTCCCTAGTGCCTAGCAGCATATTCAGTAAAGACACGGCCCAGCTTCTAAGTACAACCTCCGGATCATCTAGAAAGCCTACTGGTAAACAGGTGACAATAACATGGCTAAGGAAGCCCCAGCGCTTCCCTCGTGTTCCCCTGACCGAATTGAGACATGTTGTATAATTCTGGAAATAGAACCTCCAGAGTGAAAAGGGTCAGTACACAGCACTGGCTGGGCCCAAACTTAGACTGAGTCAGCACACTGTTGATACGGCAGCCCCCTCACCCCACAGCTCAACTCAGACGCTGCCTAAGCCCTCTAAGAGCCAAGGCAGTGGACCATCTGCCCCCCAAATGCACATATGCACAAACACAATAGTCTACGTAATTTTATTTGTGGATGCCCTAAAGCCCATCCATATTAAGATGCCAAAGCGTGGAGAATTCTCTAAGCAGTTTTACACTGATTTCCATCACTTTAGTCAGGGAATTGAGATCGTTTTTTTACTAGTATTTTAAGTTTGGCAAAACTCTGAGGCTGTGTATATCTATGCTCTGAGCATTTCCTTTTTTACAACTAGACCAATAAGCCCTATCTATAGGATGCACTCATATCCATTTCTCAAGGCAAAAACCAAATTTAAAAGGCAGGTTTACTTTATAAGATAGACATACTCTAAAATAAGTTGGGGGAAAATGAACATTCATATAACAAATCAAATTTTAATTGTGCTGGGTATTGCTTCCAACCAAAGTGACTCTTCTGGCTTCAGCAAAGCAAAACCTGCCCTAAGTTTTCCTTTGGATCTAAATCTGTATTTTTTAGGGCTCTTAGAAGCACTACTCCCATATATACTACCATATACCACTACATATGTGTTGGTCTCCAAATCTCCTTGGAATATTTTTTTTTTTTTTTTTCTGTGGCTATTCTGTAGACAAAAGGTTCCTGGCCTGGCAGGTTACCTCATGCATAAGCCCTCTACCTTTGTGCATGGAGGCATGCAAAGTGCTTTGCTTACGTGCCTTATGAATGGCCTCAGGGCAGGAATTAAGCCAAGCTGGATTGGCTCTTTTTAAATGAAGTATTGTTGGAAAATGAAATATAACAGGCAAGCACGTCAGGTTTTTCAGGAATCAAAACACTTACTAGACATTCCTCCTTCCCTTACTTGTCCACATTGCGTGTGTGTCTCCTCCTCTGTCAACCACAATCTACAAAATACCAGTTGGGTTTTCTAAATAATTCTTTTTTAAAAACTAACTTAAGTTCTGGATGGTACATCTCTACGAATGAAAACAACCAAGCCAAATACCAGGGCAGAAAACAACCACGTCCTCTGACTGCTTTGTAATTCAACGTGGGGACGTGTGAGTATCTGTGTATTTTCTTTCTCCTTCACAGAACTCCTGCCACCCAGCCAGGGGCCAGGTATAAAGCCAGACAGTTTCTGAACACATGCGCAGTCTCACGGGTCACATGCTGAAGGACTGATCCACGATGCCCTGACTGCTTGGAAGGGGACGAAAAGGAAATCTTGACGACTTCATTGTTAATTGCCAGGGGTCCCACCGCAGGCACTACACTGCCCGAGTGACACTGGTGGGTGTCTCTGCATTTTCATTGCAGGAACACTCCAGGAGAGAATTCCCTAGTTAGGGCCGAGGAGCTACTCGGCTGGAGCCCTTCACTCTGTGCTACCACTGGGGAAAATTACAAAACCCTGCTGAAACCTGCACGCCTCTCTTCTTCCAAACTCCTCAAGAGCGGAAAGAGACCGCCATCACATTTCTTGTCACCATGATTTATGAGGTCCCCACTCTAAGTAGGGAAAAAACATTTCTGTGGGTTCACTTTCTTTCTTTAACCAGAGGTGGAGACAAAGGAAACACAGACAGACTGAGAGAACTGCGGAAAGGTACAAAGCACACTGGGATCAAAATGACGCCCATCATAGAGTCAGTTGGTTTTGGACTAAAAGGCCAGTGGGAAGGGTCTTGCAATGAGCATGTGGAATATATAGACGCAAAGGAAAAGTATGTAAGCCTTGCTAATGCCTATTGTAATGATAAGAACCCCCATGCCAGAGTTGTATTACACAATTACACACACACACACACACACACACACACACGTGTGTGTACACACATATATATACTGCCCAGTGCTAGCCAAATTGAAAAGGTTGAGGGCACAGTCTTCCACTAGACTGCCCTCCCTTGTGACACCAACTGCAAGTTTAAGGGGTTCCCCAAACCTCCTTCAGTTTCGATAATTTGCTAGAAAAACCCACAGAATTCACTGAAACCAGTTATTGCCACAGTTATGGTTTATCCCAGGTGTGGATACAGATTAACATTAGCCAGAGGAACCCAGTGTGTTTACACTCGGCAGAGTCTGGTGGGTTCTGAACATGAAGCTTCCATTGTCCTCTCCCCTAGGATCAGAACAAGTTACCTCCTGGTATGGAGATGTGACGGTACACTGAGTATTGCTACCCAGGGAAGCTCACCTGAGCTTGCATGCCCAGAGCTTTTATTGGGGTTTCATTACATTGGCATGATTAATTGACTGAATGCCCACATGGACGAACTCAGTCTCCAGGTCAAGTGACACTGTGTGACCCAAAGCCTGCACCCTCAATCACATGATTGGTCTGTCTGGCAAGACCAGCACCCACCCTAACAAGGACATTCTGTCAGGTATGACATAGATTTCTTCCCAGAAGCTGAGAGCAAAGGCCAATCTACTATTTGGAAAAACCAAATTCTTTACTACACACACACACACACACACACACACACCCCTATTTTAGAAGCTCACTGTTTCATACTGCTGGGCAGAATCTCCCTGGTCACTGGCTTAGAAAGTGTCATGATTATGCTTGTGTTTGTCACATTACAAAAGGCTAGAAAGTGGGCATGGAGCCTCAATCGGATTTATATCCCCCAGGTTACAAACAGAGATAGCCTTGTTTTCAAGATTGCCTGGGACTTATATAAGACATCCACCAATGTGGCACAGCTATCAGCCGACCAAACGAACCACTAAGCCACAGACCTAAGCTGCCATGACAGGAACCAGTGGAGAAGTTCAAAAGGCAGCAGACCTCACAGAAGAGAAATGAGAGAGATAAAGCTCCAGGAATGAGGAAGAAGAAAAAAACACAGCCTCTACATGTCTGTGTTCAGGTAACGGCAGGCTGCATTATTTGAGAAAACCCTCCTAATGAAAACAAGTAAATGTGCCAGGTAAAATGTAAAGCTCAAACCTTCAAAAACGATGGAAAGCAGACAATTTAGTAGGGAGATACCAGGCCAAAGCAACAAGTGGACACTGAGATTGGCAGACATAGCAATTATCTTTGCCTGATGGAATTTTCCCAGTCATAGGACATCCGAACCTACTTCTATTTTCTGGGGTAAGGATAGGTGTCAAGGTACAGAGCCAAACCAGGTGGGGAATCTAGTATGAGACCCCACACAGAAAACTAAGAGCACCAAAGATGCAACCATAGGATGGGGTGAGCCAGAAGCAAACCAGTCACTCAAAGTTTTGAATTACTTGGTGGTTCAGAAACCATCAAGTCTGGATTTTGGACGGAGGCGATCCCAGATTGGAAACACCCAAATGCCTGAAAGATGCACATTCAAATTCTTTCTGAAGGGAGATACCTATATTCTAAACCTCCAATTATTACTACACATATTTTAAGTATAATGATCGGCATTTAATGAGATATAATAAGACAGATATAGAAAAACGATAACTGAAAAAAAAAAAAATCACCAGACTCAACAGACAATAGAAATAAACCCACAAAGATCTCAGTTATTAGAATTGTCAGGCTATAAAATGACCATGTGTAGAGACAAATAAAATATCTTCAAGTTTCAGGAACCTATAAGAAGTGACGAGGCAGAGTTGGAAGAAGACTGCCTACAGGCTTGGATTTGAACCCCAGTGTAGCAGTTATGTAGCTGAAAGGGGACTCGCATTTCTCACGAGCACCGTGAAGACACTTATACCGACTCCCAGCGCTGTTGTAAGGATTCGATGCAATAGCATGGACCCCAGAACAATGCTTGGCCCATGACGGGTTTCTGTTGCTTTCCTCTCTGGCCACCCCTTAGGAGAATGGAGAATCCAAGGTAAAAATACACTTTGGTGAGCCCTATCCCCCCAGCCCAAACGTTTTGATAAAGTAGAAATGAGCTTCAAATGAAAATTTCAGACTGTGTAAAAGGGGAGAAGGAGTCACAAGTACAACATTTGTCTGAGAAAGGTGAGTTTAAGGAGGAAGGGACAGGTATAAAGATTACGAGTACACAAATCTGAAGACAGTGCTCTTTAAATTAGTTGGCAGACTCCCTTCTTTCCTCTAGAGTGACATGTGACATCTCTAAGTCATGGCCTGGTATCCTGCCTTTCTGAGTCCTGAGGAGCAGTCCTGAGACCCCCTAAAACTCTGGGTTTCAGGTGTGCAAGCTCTCAAACCTGCGTCATGTTAGTTGAGCAGGTGCATCCTGGGGATTTGTCCCTGAGCAGCAAACCCTCTCCCAGATGTGGAGACAACGAGTAGAGCTGAACATCCTTCAGTAGCGTGTGGCTAAGTCAGTATCATAACCAGCCCAAAGGGCAGGATGCAAAGCAATCTCAGATTCCAAGTCGTCGAAACACAATGGAACCAGATCTGAGACAAAGGCACATCCGTTTAGGAGAGGTCGTGGGGACTAGCTGCAAAAGGCCACGGAGTATCTTCTATTCGCATTAATTAATTGTTGAAAATATGGTGTATGGATGGGTCAGGATGATGTGAGGACATGGAGTCAAAGCCATGTCAAAACATCGCAAGTGTTGACTCTGACCCCTGAACCACTTGCCATGGCCTGGATGGGGCACAGCTGTAACCGTTCATTGGCCCCAGCCCAACTTACTGCAATCAGAATCATTTGGGTCATGTCATGCATGGGTTAAGTTCATATTCTGAAGCCCCAAACTCTAGTACCTCAGCATATGAGTTTATTTGGACATAAAGTCTGTAAAGAGGTGATTAAATTAAAATGAGGTCCTAATACAAAGTGACTGGTGTCCTCGTACAAAAGAGAGACACACACCAAGGGTGCATGTGCACCGGGGGAAGACCAGTGAGGACAAAGCAAGAAGGCGGTTCTCCGAAAGCCAGAGAGAGAGACCTCAGAAGACATACCTTGACCTTGGACTTCCAGATTCCAGAGCTATGAGAAAATACATTACATTTCAGTTGTTTAAGCCACCTAGTCTGTGGCATTTTGGTATAGCAGCCCTAGCAAAAAATCCCTGAATGATGTTTATACTTAATCGAGGTTGAGAATCGTGAGCCTAGAATAAGCTATGATAGTCCACTACTATTTTCCGAACAGCTTCCAACCCCAAGGTATACCTGTTTAGGCTTATCAGTGCTGGAGAGTCTCCCTTTGCCCCACTCCCTGAGAGTCATAGCCAGAGGAGCTCTGTGCAGAGACACAGCTATGTGCCAGCCAGGTCACCCCCAACTTTCAGAAATGGATGGTTACAGAGAGACAGAGGTAGAGATTCTGGATGCTCAGGAGTGTCAAAATGCCTTCTCATCCCACCGCTTAGTCGAAGTCGAGACTTATGCCAGTGAATCAAGAGAAAGCCTCTCAATTCACCATGTGTAATGGGTTGATTGGTCAATCACACAAAAGACTTGTCCATCCTAAACCTGTGAATATGACCTTATTTGGAAAAAGGGCCTTTGCAAGTATAATTAAGTCAAGGATCTCAAGCTAAGATCCTCCTAGGTAATGGGGAGTCCTAAATGCAATGACAAGTGTCCTTGTAAGAAACGAGAAGGGGAAAAGACATACAGGGAAGAAAGTGATATGAAGACAGAGGCAGAGATTGGAGGAATGTCTACAGGCCAGGGAACACCAAGGCAGCCACCGGAAGCTAGGAGAGAGGCAAGGAATATATTCTCCCTCAGTCTGCTGAAGGAACCAATCCTACTGACACTTTAGTTTCAGAATTCTGGCTTCCAGAATTCGGAGAAAATACATTTCTGTTGTTTTAAACCACAGAGTTTATGGTAATTTGTTAAGGCAGCCACAGGAAACAAATGCCCCACACTCTTTCAGAGTGGTTGCCAACTAGATTCCGAGTCCCAAACCACCCACCTGATTTTGCTGAGGGCTTGTGAGAATCTCTTTCAAGGTCTGTCAAAGCTGAAGAGAGAAAGCCTTCCCGGGACACAGTTGGAAGCAGATTTCCTGGCAATTGCCCCCCACACTAACTTTAAAAATGTGTTTCTCTGAAATTGGTTAAAATGTACAAGAGCTGGACGACAGCTTTAGCTGAATAACAGTTCTTGCAAAAGAACTGGCACACCGGCTGTTTCCCCCTTTCTTTGGAGAAAAATAAAATAAAACATCAGGAAGATCTAAACATAGAAAATGCACAATAAGCCCCTCCCCATCTCCAGGTGAACATCAGTGGCCGGACGGCATCTGTGAAAATGCCCAAATAATCCCAAGGCAGAAGGCCCCACCTGCACACGGGAACGCCTAGGAGCGAAAACTATGACTTTCTGAAAAGACTGTCTTTGAAACCCGAGGGCTGATTTTTAAATATTTTATAGGAAAATGCCAATTAACCAGAAATAATTGTACAGATTTCTTAATTATCTGTATTGTTCCTACTAGTTCCATTAGACTTTGGGGGAAAGAAGCTGCAAATAGCAAGCAGTTGAAAGGGATCATGTAAAAAATATCTAAATTATACAGCTGATCTGAGGCTAGTACATATTCAGTGTCATCTTCTATAATTTCTCCATTAATATTACTTTTACAGTACTTCTGCTGCAGGAGAAAAGTTCTTATGGGAACCAAAGTTCTCAGCAAGTGAAGTTCTCTTCCACCACACAAACTTCTTTCCTTTTTCCTCCCTCCCTCCCTCCCTCCCTCCCTCCCTCCCTCCCTCCCTCCCTCTCTCCCTCCCTTCGTTTACTTTCCTCTGGGACTTACTTTCCCCTTCTGTAAAATGGAGGTTTTCTGCTGAGAATTGTGATGGGTATTAAATAACTACCTATAAAGCTCAATGAACAATGCCTAGTTTATAGTAAACACTCAACATACACCCTTTGTGACTGCGGTTGTTTCATGATTGTTGTTATTTCTCTCAGAGTCTGGGAGGGCAGTGATTAAACCCTGCTTTATCTCCTCCTCCCCTCTGGCTTCCGACAGCTTTCAGAGGGTGTAGAGTCAGCATAAAATCCTCAGTGCTGAGAACTAGAGAAATCAGGGCACCGAGAGAAAGTGCGGCATCTGGGACAGGGTTTGTGCTCTGTGGGAATGGGTCAGTTGTGGGTCATGAGAAATAAATCACTACAGGAAAGGAACTTCGGGTGAGGCTGCCAGGAAGCCAGGGCTGCTGACGCTCCCCTGTCTCAGTGTGGTCGGAGGTGGGGATGGCATCACTCAAGGTTTCTGGGATCCTACACAACCTCCACCCTATGGCTACCAAATAAATACATATTGTGCAAGGAACAGGGACTACAGTGATGAAAAAGACATAGCCCCTCTTTTTACAGAGCTCAATAGCCTATGTGGAAGACATATCTTAAGCAAATTACCACTCAGAGAGTCTTTAATGATGATCCGTATAACGTATTACGAAAGGAAAGAAGTGAGAATTGTGAGGAAGAACAGCATATTTGCTAACATTTATTGATCATGTAGGTACCACTTTAAGGGGTTCACGTATGCATTAATTCATTTGATCTTTACAGTAAACCTATGAGTTAGACGGATATTAGCCTGGTCCCCATTTTACAGATAAGGAATTGATGCACAGAGAGGTTAGGTAACCTCTGCAAAATTCATGTATCGAGGCAGGAGAGTCGAGGTTGGCACCCAGACAGGTTAACAGCAGAGGCTGCGTGCCCTGCCATGACACTACACTGAGTCTTGGCAACAGGCTACAGAGGAAGATCTGTCTTAGCCAGGGTGGGAGAACAGGGAGAATGGAGCAGTTTCTTGGAGTGCGTAGAGCGGAGAGCTCAAGGATTAATTGCAATTCTCTGCTGCTATCAGCCAGGGTTCTTTTTCAGCTTTAAGTAACAGAAATTGACCTTGGCTGATGAAGCAGAAAAGGGATCAATCTGGAGAACCAGCCTCCAACGACGCCTTCAGGAACCTTGCTCAAAAGCACATCACGGAACTGGTGGTGGAAGAAACTGCCGTAACTGCTCGGCGCACTACGTCCTACAGTTCATGTTGCTGCCAAAACCCAACTTTCCTGCCACCACAGAAGCCACCAACATCTCGGCTACTTCTGTACCAGAAACTAAACATCACAACCACCGTGATTCTCGAAAGCTGGCTGCCTCGGCCGCTATCCTCCCCAGCACAATAGGTTCTGCATTCTTCAAGCTGTTCCCTTTCCAACCAAATTCTCACATGGATAAGTCTGACTGGTAGAGACTTGATCATGTGTTTGTCCTCTTGCTCCAAAGAAACCGAGGGAATGTGATACTTTACCTTACACAGGCAAAACTCTTAAGTCTGGGCATTCCTCAAATGCAGCAGGTATATTCCACAAGTACGAGATAGCCAGAAAATAGGACAGATGTTTGTTTCACTAGATGAGGAACACGAGGATTCCAAGAAGAGCATGTGTGGAAGATCAGACATGGGAAAGGTCACAGCACATGTAGGGAACTTAAAGACGATAGTTCAATGGATCAGAAAGAATTCTCAGGAACTTGTAGAAACAGAGAGTAGGACGGTGATTACTAAAGGTGGGAGGGTGGGGGGGTATGGGGCGATACTGCTCCAAGGGTACAAACTTTCAGTGATAAGATGGGTATGTTTTAGGGATTTATGTACGGTGATGATAGTTAACGATTATGTAATTATAAACGTGAGTGTTACTAAGAGACTAGATCTTAAATGCTCTCACCATAAAAAATAAATGGTAATTATGAGAGATGATAGAAGGTGTTAGCTAAGCCCATGGTGGGGATTATTTCATAATAGTATATGTAAGCCTATCAAATCAACACATTGTACACCTTAGACTTACACAATATTATGTGTCAATTATATCTCGAAAAAGCTGCAGGAAAAAACAAAGCATGGGGAGAGACCCTCAAGGCACGGGGCTGAGACATGTAGGTCGTTATAAAAATTTTATGGATTTTGATCTTTATCCCAACAGCAGTGAAAAGTCATTGAAGGAGTTTAAGCATGAGAGTGACTTGAGCTAATTTGCATTTTTAGAAGATTACTGTGACCTCTGTGGAGAATAGATTTGAGTGTAGCAAGAATGAAATCCAAGAGAACATGTAGGGGTGACTGCAGTAAATCATGAGGGAGACGACAGGAGCTCGGTCTAGGGTGGCGGAAGTGAAGACAGAGAATCAAATGGATTCAACAGATACTCAGATAAAATCAACAGGACTGCACCATTCACTGGAGGTCAGTGGTAAAGGAGATAAGGTAGCAAAGTTAGCACAATCTAATGGGTAATATTATCAGTCTTTGAGGTAGAAATATTGGACATTGACAAGTTTTGCAGGAGAAGCAGGAAAGACAATAAATCAAACATTAGTTATGATGACTTTTAGGTGCCATTTTTGACCTCTATAGGAAGTGCTAAACCGGTAGTTGAATAAATAAATCAAGTGCTCAAACTAGAGTCTGAAATGGAAATGGAAATTTTGGAGTCATCATGTAGAAATGGTCATTGAAATCATGGTTGTTGAACAGAATTTACAGAATAAGAAAACAAGACTTTTGTGAAAAGACTTATGGTATTCCGTCATTTCAAGATAAACTGGGAAGAGATATGAAAGAGGAGGGTCAAAAATGTCGTATGTCCTTGACCTGATACCAGCATAGGTGACACTTTCTGTAGCTGTAATTTGATCAAAGTCACACACTAAAACAGGAGACTTTGGAAATGAATCCTACGGCTGTCTGACTCCAACGTTCACGATACTTATATCAGAATAACATGGAAAGATTGAAAATCTAGAGAGATTGCAAATCTAGGACCGTGCATGATATCCAAGGGTCAAAGCCACCATGGGAAGCACATAGCCAGACCATGTACAGAGTGTAAAGTGGGTGGAGGCATCTGTAACATCAATCCCCTAAGGGCAAAAGCTGGGAATTGTAGTGCAGGGTTAATTCTAAAGACTTCGCCACCCCTTCCATAATCCTCCCCCCCCATCTCGTCAGGAAAATTTCAGGGTCAAAACCAATAAACTTGGCCCCAGCATGAAAGAGTAGCACCCAATTTAAAGAACAATAATTTCACCAAGTTTTGTTTTGTTTTGTTTTACCCCTGGGGTGATAGTTTTAGAAGGGATCAGATTACGAAGTTATAGCCTGTAGGGGTAAGGATCTCATGTCATGTATGCACTCGAAGTCAGTGGTGAGATGGCAAGGATTCTCTCACCTTGGAGCACACTTCAGCCATGCTCATACTTGGCTCAAAGTCTCTCTTTTCCTTTGACAATAAGCCCAGAGCTTCTTGACTTTCTTAGAGCCAGGGCTGAGGCAGGCTTGGTGGGGCTGGGGCGGGGGGTGGTGTGTGCACTCTCTCCTGTTCTCTATCGCTCTCGTTCCATGTCCTGGGACACAGTCCAGTGATGTGGCTTTTTATCCTATAAAAAAGATAGTTCAGAGCTCCGAAGATGAATTCAGGGAAAACTGTGGCCTTTTCAGCCTGTTTCAACTTTGGGTTTTAGGCTAATTCTAGCCTGCCTCGAACCTAGGCAAAAAATAACAAAAATAAAAACAGCTCACTAGACTTCTGAAGACAACTGAGGGCCAAAGACCCAACCAATAATAAAGTTTTACTTTACCTTCTTCATCTTTTTAGTGTGTATATCTCCATGAGCAGTGGCAATATCTGGGTCATCTGGACAAATACTCTTATGGTGACGCCACAATTTACATCTTCAGTTCTGGCATCTTCCTAATCTACAAAATCTATAATTAATTGCCTATCTGACTTCTCTTTTTTGGCTCTAAATGAAATTTAAAATTTAACATGTATATTTGTACGCAATGCAGTATTATTCACAATAGACCAAAGATATCAACAACCCACGTGTCCATCATTAGGTGAATGGAAAAACAAAAGGTGGCATATACCTACAACAGAATATTATTCAGTATTTAAAAAGAATAAAAATTTGATAAATCTAAAACATGGATGAACTTTGAAGACATGGTAAGTGAAATAAGTCAAACAGAGAAGACACATATTGTATGATTCCAATTATTTGGGGATACCGCGAATGGCTAATCCACAGAAACAGAAAACGGAATAGTAATTACCAGGAATGGAGGGCAGGAGGCAACAGGAAGCTATTGTTTAATGGGTACAAAGTTTCACCTTGGGAAAATAAAAATGTTCTGGACATGGATGGAGGTGATGGCGGCACAGGTGAGTGTACTTAGTGCCGCTGATTGTACACGTGAAAGTGGTTTGAAATGGCAGATTTTACTGAAATATTTTAACGTGACCTTTAAGTGTGAAATTTTAAAAATTAAATTTAACATTTAAACATTTATTTCAAAATTATAAAATAAAATTTAATGTATAAAATAGAACTCTTGATCTTCAACCCAGTCCTCAAAACTGACCCCACTCTAGCTTTTCAAATCCCAATAAATGGCACCATCCATCCAATTTTTCACAAAAAACACCTAGAAGTCATGCTGCTCCCACACCAGACCTCTGATTTTTCCGTATTCTTTCACTGCCACTCTGTAGCTGGCTCTGCTACTCCCCCTCGAAACTAACACAACAGCTTTCTTATTGGTCTCCTTGCTACAACTCTTGCACACAATGTCGCCAGAAAGTGTCAATCTTTGAAAAACCAATTAGCTTACCTTATTCCCCTGTTTAACTCTCCCACTCAATGGTTCCGTTTCACTTGGCGCAAAATTTCAAATCCTTACATAACCTCATGATGAGGCCTCTACCTAGCTTTCCTGCATCTTTTCCTTCCTGAGCTCCACCTGCCATCCTCCAGGTAACGCTGGGCTTCTTACTCTTTTTGAAATTCCTTTCTTGATTCCCATCTAGGTATTAGATGGACAGCTAAGGCATCAGTGGACATTGACTCCAAGTCCCCACCCAGCCCTGGAATCCACGTGACTGCACGGCTGTGCTGGCCGTCCCTTCCCCACGGGAATCTTCCAGCCTCTGCTTCCAGTCCCGACCTGGCTATTCCAACTCTCCACCCATTCAGATTGGTGGACCCCTGTTACTTTCCACTGGCCTTCCACTATCTGACATTTCCCAAAAGCTCTACTATGGTCTCATCTGCTGCTACCAAACTATACCTCTGAGTTTTGATATATCTCAAAGAGCCCTTTATTTGCTGTTTCGCTGCATTTCTAGGCTAGTTCTCTTGAGCACTTCCCCTTCTTGAGGACTCTGGAAGCTCTCAGTACTGTTGGTCAATATCATTCCACGCTCTTAGACATGGCATTAAGCTTGAATGGTGGCTCCTCGACCCAGAAGTCCCTTAGGTACCACAGTAGACCCCCAGAGGAGATTCTATCATATGACCTTATCCCTCGGCCTGAGGCACACACTTTGGAATAGCTATGTTTTTTTTAGTCCATACGAATATTGATCTACTTGTATCTAAAATAACCTATCTCTAGTAACTACAGCCACCTAAGAATAGTCCTCAAATAAAGTAGCATCTGACCCAGATGGCAATATTAGAGTCATGTACTTCTATACGCAGGTGAAAGGCTATGTTCTAGGATCTATGGTTCTAGAAGTAAAAAAATAGGCAGTGCGAGGGAATAAAAAATGGCCTAACTGCATGTGAGGGCAAAGGAAAAATACACAGTTTTGCTCTAAAACTGATTTAAGGCTTGAGAACGGTAATTTATCAAACCATATCCTGACTACATGGACCAATATAAATACTTCCGTCTCAGCTTCTTTCATTTTTCTTGTCCTCAAAATACTTTATTGAGTATCTACTATACATGAGTTATTGTTTTAGGCAGATTGAATCTCGTGCAGGGAGGAAAAAATCTGATGTAGACCCTGCCCTCAACGTCAAGTAGGCAAGTGGAAGAGGAAAGACCCCACATGGTTGCCTGCGATGCACATTCACTAAACAACACCCTTACCTTTTTGTGACATGAGTAAGACATGGGATTTACCATTGGTTCAGTGTGTGCCATGTACTCCAGACTCTGTGCTCCACAAGGGCAAGGAGCACGTAGATCTCATATTCCCAAAGCTTATTAGCACGGAGGCTGCTGAGGGACAGGCGTTTAATGAATATTGCTTACATGAATGAATGACTACAAATACAAAAAGAATACTGAACATAACGTTAGCAATATAAGAATAGAGAAAAGGTAGTTCTCAAGAAAGCAAGATACCTTGACCAAGATGACAAAATTCAACTCCAAATTCACCTTGTCCAAATAAAGAGAAAGATATCTTCTTTCAATCTGATCAACTCATGGCTCATTTTGTATGCTAGAATATTTTTCTGGGATCGCTTGACTCCAAGATCACGTCTCTTGTCAGTTACTGATATTCCTATGCATATACAATAAATGGTGAATAAATTATATTAAATGCTCCTTAAAAAGCCATTCTCAGAGGAGTCAATGACACCTTTTGTTAATGACAGAGGGAGAAGAAGCAGACGCTAGCATTATCCTCACCGCAATAACACCACAAAAACACTCCAAGTGCTTGTGTACAGCAGCCATGGTAATTGCACCGCGTCGAGAGTTACAGGAAAGTGAGGTATAGAGAGTTGAGAAGAAAGAACGATGACACCTCTTTAAAATGCGACCGTGTAGGTTTTCATATTGCTGGCACTAAGTTCAAGCCCAGGTGGGTCCACCTCACCCAGACTGCCTGTCCTGGCCTCTTGTACAAGTCTCACCAGTCTGCTTTTTAAGGACAAGGAAGGACACTGCTTGGTGATGTGGCCACAAGCTGTTCAGGGAAGAGACTTTGCTCAGCACATTTCAGCTACTGAGCAGGGCTGGGTTCATTTCAGAGAGCCACATAAAATAAATAATCATGCAAAAACAGATTCGTTCTGATAGGGCTCTGACAGCTGCTCCGAGAGGTAGGTCCTTGCAAGCCCATCTTTCAACAGTGAACTGACCCAAAGATCCAGGAAAGCTCCAGACAGGACCATATGGCCTGGAATAAAAACATATTTCAAACTCTGTTTATTATGCATATCTTTCAAAGGTTCACTACTCTGCGATGAAACATTGCACCTGCAAGGCTTTAATAAGCTTTCCAAGCAAGTGCAATTATAAAATTGCAGGCACTTGAAGAATTTGTCTCCTCTTACACTTAGCCATGCACTGCCCACCAATGACTGGTCTCATTCTTTTTAATTACACAGGTTTGCAGTATTTTGTACGCTGCGATCAATACTTAGTCACCAAATAAAATTCCTCATAGACCTTAGAGTGAGGGCCATGAAATATCTCTCCTTCTAAACTTTGGGGACTCCAACATTAGGGAACATAGAACCTTCCAGACTGCCTAGAAAGAAAAGCAGCCGGTCAATCATGCAGCCCTGCAAAGACAGGGGAGTATGTGACATGAGTGTAGGCTGGCCGTTCCTCACCAGCAGTGGCGGGGGAGGAGGGGGTACTTGTGAGTTTCCCTTCACAAGTGAGTTCTGGGACTCCACAGTTTGTTCATCAACAAATAGCCACTCAGCAAATAGCCATTGAGCAGCTATTCGGTGCCAGACTCCCAACTAGGTGTGGTGATTCAGAGATAGATAGCAAGTAGTTTCTGGCTTTGGGAGTTGACTGTCTCACTGAGAAGATAGACCCAACAAGAACTTGTCTGGGAACATGAAGAAACACTGAGGGGGTGACTTGGCTCTCCAGAGACAGCTTTCCAGAGCAACAGATATTTGAATCAAAATGTGAAAGATAAATAGGAGTTGACTGGCTAGTCAAGTAAGAGAAGATGTGAGCCATATCAGGGTGGGAAGGTCGTCCATGTGTCAACTGTAATGGAGTGTCCCACGGCCACGAACAGGGTGATTCAGTTTGAGGCTGTGAGTCCTGTTCCTGTCTCTGCCTCTAATTAGCTTACACACAAACATGTGTGTCTCAGATTGCTCAGACGATCCAAGGATAGGCCCAGGATGGGTGACTTTACAGGTCTGTTGGCACTAGGATCTCTCCAAGGTTCTTCCCAAACTAAAAGTCTACATGAAATTTGGAACTCTTTCATTTCTCTACCCCAAAACAGTGCATAGGGGCCCACCTTAGGATTTTAGAAGTGGATTTTATATAAGATGGCCTAGCCTAACCATTATGCGGAGGGATGGAGGGGCTGAGTCTTGCCTGCTAAGATCCTGTTGTATTCCTTTTGAACCCATAGTCCCACATCAAAACAGCCTTTGGATTATATCATAGAAGGATTCTATCATACTCAGCCTCCAAAATGAAGAATGTGGGACCCATAATGGGAGATGAAATAAAGATTTGGACTATGAAATTACATGGTAGACCTACATACATATAAAAAGAATACCTGTGGTTTGCTATAGGTGCAGATGACGCTCAGTAGTATGCAAGAAGATGAGCTTCTTCGACCAGAGGATTTATTTGACAAGTGTGTGAAGGCACCAAAGTAGGGAAGGGAGGAAGTAAGAAGGAAGGGAATAAAGGACAGAGCAGGCAAAGAGGGAGAGAGGAGGAAGGAGGAAGGTAAGGAAGGAAGGTGGGAGGAGGGAAGGCGGGGAGAAACATCTCTACAACCAACAGTGTCTCTAAGCTGTCTTTAGAGAAACGAACAGGCTCTCAACAATGGCTCACAAATATGAAGCCAGAGCATTATCTATCAAGACCTTTCATGTTCAAGGACAACAGTAGAGATGTTAGTGAAAGATGGCACATGGTACCGCCCGGGTACACAGAAAAAGGAAGAGCTCTAAGTTATTGCTAAAAAATTATGTTGTTCACAAGAACCCCAAAAGATTGATGACGTTATGTCCATTCTCCGGACACAGAAAATGATGTTCTGAGAAAGCAAATGTGTTCAAGAGAACAGGTACCAGAGAAAGGATTGAAACCCAGGTGTCCGTCTCCAAAGTCCGTATTCTTTCTAAAACCCTGTCGTGCCCTTTTACTGATTCATCTTCATGAGAGTTCACACCCCTGCTTAGGAGGTAAAGAACTGCCATTTCCCCCCTCCATTTTACTTATTCTTTGAAAGACTGTTGATCACAGCTCTGTAGGCGGCCACAGCAGATGAAGTGCCAGAAGAATTCTGGACGAGTGCCTGACATGGAACATGAACTGACAGGGGCAAGTCGAACCAGTGCGTCCTTTCATTTGACCTCATGGTGTCTCATAGATCAGTTAATCTTTTCTGGTTTTGAGTATTAAGAAGACAAAAATATTCCTAAGAGGCATCAGCAGAAAGGGAGGAAGAGTAGAGAATGTGTGTGGGAGTTGAAAATCTTGTATTTTTACCGTGAACTGCAGGGCAGAGAAAAACATCCGACAAAGAGAGAATGGGACCCACAGATTTTTGTGGTCTTTGGCTTATGCCAGGACTCTGTAAGGCTTTGAATTCTATTCTTTTTCTTGATATTGGCTTTGTTTGGATTTTAATCAATACACTCTTTTATGAGCAACTTCACTGAAGTGAAGAAAACTTACAGACCACCTCTCCCACCCAATCTTTCATTGACCACCTCCAAGAGCAACTTTCCTGAATGAAGGATGGAATGAATTTACTTCCCCTTTGGAGTTAATAGGAGAGTAGTAATTCACATTTACTGGGTGTTTACTGGATACAAAGCACTGTTTTAAGAGCTTTATATGCATATTTCATTTACTCTTTGCAACAATCCTATAAGGTAAGAAGTCTTATTATCCCCATATGACAAGATGAGAAAAATGAGATGCAGGAGACTATGTCTGATGCCTAAGATCAGGCATTTGAGAATGCATCTCAAGTATGGTTTCTTTAGTCAGCCTCCTGTGGAGCTGAAAGGATTAGCAACTTGGAGATGACACTTGTTTGCAGGACAACAATATTATGTGATTTTCATTGAGTATAATATTTATTCTTTCATTTAATAAACATTGCTTGTTTTTGTTCCAAGCTACTGGGAATACAGAAACAGGCAAGATTCTAATCCTCAAGGGTTCCCCTGTCTTATAAGGAAGAGGGACACATAAAACAGTAGTTATGATACAACGCAATTAGGGCAAACACTGGCTTTCATGGGGGCACAGAAGGAGAGTCCAACTCAGTGAAGGTATTAGGGAAAGACGATGTCAGACAAGGCTGCTTTAGAGCAGGTGATGCTAAAATAATCTTGAAGGGCAGGTAGAAGATAATGAGGAATAAAAGGCCAGAAAGCACAAGAAAAAGACAAGGACATGTTCCGGGAACTACATCTAATTTGGTGTGACACAGGCATCGATAAAGGCAAAAGGGCAAGAGTGACCCTGGGGAAGTACACAAAGAGTGTGTAAAAAGCCATGTCATGGGAGATCTTGCTTGTCATGCTACGAAATTGGAATTTTATGCTGAAGGCAATGAGAAACCACGAGGGAGTTTTAAGAAGAGGGATGAGAAGATTGAATTTGTGCTTTAGAACCATCATTCTGCCAGGAGACTCAGACACTGCAGGCCAGAAGGCCAGTTAGGAGGCTTCTAACGCCTTATATTTAAGGAAAGTGCGTGGGATAGGAAGGAGGGGCTAGATACCAAAGATACCAAGAAAAGTCAAATCTTACAGGCCGCTAATTGGGAGGAAGTGTTTATGATGACCAGAGGCTTGCTGTTTTTTTTTTTTTTTTTTTTTTTTTTTTAGCTGTGTCGACTGGTTTAATAAGAAAGAGAATTCAATAGAAAGATCAGGTTTGGACAATTCACAGTGATAACAACCATGAGACTTTAAGGTTTACAAATGGAATTGCCAGACATTATTTTATTATTCCTTTAAACAACCCTGTGAGTTTGGTGTTATCCTCATCTCACATGAAGGCACTGAGCAGAGAGAAGAAGAGACTTGCTCGAGCTCCCACAAGTAGTAAAGGGGAAGAACCAGACCCTGAACCCTCTCTGAATCCCATCTCATTTCCACTGCATAATCTAATACATATCGTGGTAGCAAAACGATAGATGACAGCTCATGTGTGTCGAATGCCCAGGCCCTCTTCTAAGAACGTTGTATTTATCCACTCATTGAATCCTCACAACAACCCTACATGAAGGCATTATCATCTTCATGTTACAGCTGAAGAAAACAGGGCACAAAGAAGGGCCAGCGATAATCTGTATAGTTGGGGCAAAGGATCCCCTGTGGGGAGAGTCTAGTCCCATGGCAAAGAGAATCACATCTCTGTTCCTCACCAGAGACCACGTTTCTTTCAGAGCTTGTGGACTAAGGAAAAATGGAGACACAGGTCCTCATTGTTTCAGCTCGCCTATGAAAGATGAGCGCCATTTCCCCCCCACCCCACCCCCAGTGCTGTGAGGGTACCGGCCAGGATATCCAGGACCTCCTTGCTGGGCTGCCAGTGTTGCCTTCTGAAAGCCAGTGCCAGGCTCAGTTGGTACAGTTTGACTTTTCGGTAGGGAGCTATTCTCCAGCAGGATTAGTGTTCTGGGCTGTGCTGTCCCAGAGCGCGATAAACAACTTGACCTGACTGCCCAATGCGTCAGGCTGTGGAAACAGCCCTCCTGAGGACAATACTCCCCGAAAACCCATTAGACAATTACTCAGAGCCCGTTTCGTAAATGAGCTCTTTCTGTGTACTAATTGGAGCCCAGTACAAGTAAACTTGCAGTGAGAAGCTAGCGCTCTCTGGCCACATTCTTTCTGTGCCACACCTCAGCCTCAGGTGTACTAGAAAAGGCAGGATGGCCTAGTGGTACAGGCACAAATTCTAAGCCTGGGCTGCCTAGATTCAAATCCTAGCTCTGATACCTACCAGCTATGTGGTCTTTAGCAAGTTATTCTGGCCTCAGTTTTCTCACCTGTGAAATGGGGATTATACCATGTTTCCTCGACAATAAGACCTAGCCAGACAATCAGCTCTAATGTGTCTTTTGAAGCAAAAATTAATATAAGACCATAATATATTATATTATAATTATATTATGTTATATTATAACCGGTCTTATAGTGAAATAAGACCAGGTCTTATACTAATATTTCCTCCAAAAGACGCATTAGAGCTGATTGTCCAGCTAGGTCTTATTTTCGGGGAAACACGGTAGGACCTATTTCATGGGATTTTGGGGTCTCAAATCAGGTAATACACCTATGTCCAGCACATAGGAACTATTCAATAAATGTTAGCTAGTGTGATTTACTGCCCTAGCTTATTTATGTGGCACAAATCACCTTATTCCAAGGAATGTGATGTAAAAAAACCATCAGATAAGGGAGATTAAATTTATCCACGTTTAAGTAAATAAATGTACTCAGGGCATCTGTGATGTCTGCAATACCCTTCATGTTGCAATTAATATGTACTTTATTATTTTGAATTACTATGCTGCTAAGTGAGTTTTCATATATAGTAGCATTAATTATCACATCAATTTGATTTTGTGCTCCTTGAAGACAGTTTTCATGTACCGACATGTACCCCAATAACACCCAAACACTCAATAGATATTTGTTTGCTGATTAATAAATTTCTTGAGTAAACTTCTGTCATTCCTGATGAAAATTTCAGAGAGAGAATGTTGGTGAGTTAGCTTTCCTACTCATGAATACTTAATTCTTTGAGATTGAAATATTTCAAACAATTTAATCTCTGTTCATGCTTTGGTGTCAAATTAGACATACATACAGTCAGACCCATAAAACACAATAGTAATAAAGTAAGCCAAGGCAAGAGCTTGTACGCATGAGCCACAGGTAGTTTATTTTATGTGGGCTTCATAACAAAGGTAAAGTAGGTGAATTCCAAAGCCTTCATGGTCTTAACGCCACTGTAGTTGGAGGAGGACAATTATAATGCCCGAGAGGTGAAATGACTCTGAAAAAGCAAACTGAAGTTCTGCCTGAATTAATTGTAACTGTCACTGAAATTGTGCAAGCTTGATCAAACAGTTTTACTTCCTACAATATTTTAAGTATATTTCAGTACACATAAAAAAAAAATAGGTTTGGTGTTATTGAAACAATATTAACCCAGTAAATTTTGTGAGTTTTTGTACTTGATTATTATTTTTAATTAAAATTTATTGGGGTGATAATGGTTAGTAAAATTACATAAGTTTCAGGTGTACAATTCTGTAATACATCGTCTATACATCAAATTGTGTGTTCAACACTTAGAGTCAATTCTCCTTTCATTACCATATATTTAACCCAGTTTACCCTCATCTACTATCCCCCTCGAGTACTTGATTATTTAAAATTATAATTCTCAAGGTAAATATTGAAAATAATAACTCCATAATGTCGTAAAAGCCAATCATTGATATTTAATCTATTTTAAAACTATAAAAAAATATTTTGACTTGCTTAAGGGAAAAACAAGAAATAAATATGTCACGTCTTTTGGTAAACATGTAGCAGTTGAATGGAAAAGTCAGAACTGAATTTAGACTTGTCATTAAAACCGACTTATGTAAAAGAGTTAAATTACTCTTTATTATCAAGTTTCTATGGAAATAATTGTGCTTTTTAAAAAGGGAAAAAAATCCTGAAATAGCTTCCTTTCTTAAGTGTGGTCATTTTGCTGATTCCACAGGCAGAAATAAATACAACGTGACTAGCTAATTCCTAGCTGTGTAAAGATTTAAATTCATGTCTGAGCACTGGACAATCAAATTATGTAGTAGCACAGTAGCCAGAAATAAACCCAACATATAAATACAGTTTATTCAATATTATTAAATAAAATTTACACCTACAGGTCTGTGCATTAAAAATAATTTATCTCACATCAAATAGAAGTATTTTGTTATGTCAATCAAATTAAACTACCAGAAACATACAGAAAGAAATCAATTTTATAATCTTTGAAAATTATGGCATTTGTTATGTTCAACACAGGTTAACTATAGTTCTAAACAAACGCTATCCTTCCAAGTTGGGACTTTTGTTTTCTGTTCTTTTCTTTTCTATGTTGGGATTGTACTCAACACAAATATTCTGTCAATCTATCCATAAAACCCTTTTCTCTCACTCTACATGGATTAAAGGGAGAGAAAACAAAAACAAACCAAATAGATATATAAATAGATATATGGGTATAGATAGATAAAGATATAGATAGATATTCAGTAAGTCCTCACTTAACATCATTGATAGGTCCTGCAACTTTAAGCAAAACAACATATAATGAAACAAATTTTACCAGAGACTAATTGATATAAATAAGAGTTAAGTCCCTATAGCACCTCATCAATGTTGTAATTGTGTGTGTGTATAAATATATATCTTCACAAATAATCTTATTAGACCCAGACAAGTTTAACTGTATTAATTTTTGGCAAAAGTGAACTAAATCTAAATCTGAAAATTCTGTTTTAAAAATGCTTATAGAAAAAGCCCTGCATATAATCTTCCAAGCCTGAATCATGAAAAAATAGAAAATCTGAATATACCAATTACTAGTAAGGAGATAGAATCAGAAATCAAAAACCTCCGAAAATTCCAGGACCAGACAGCTTCACTAGTAAATTCTACCAACACTCAAAGAAGATTTAATACCTATTCTTCTCAAATGCTTCCAAAAAAATTGAAGAGGAAGAAATGCTTCTAAACTCATTTTATGAGGCCAGCATCAACCTGATGCCAAAATCGGACGAGGACACCACAAAACAAGAAAATTACAGGCCAATATCCCTGATAAACATAGATGTAAAAACTTTCAACAAAATCTTGTCAAACCAATGTCAACAATATATTAAAAAGGTCACACATCAGGATCAAATGGAATTCATCCCAGAGATAAAGGATGGATCTTCTGTAAATCAATAAATGTGATATACCATATTAACAAAATGAAGGATTAAATCATATAATCATCTCAACAGATATAGAAAAATCATTGGACAAAATTCAACATCCATTTATGATTAAAAAAAAATCCTCTCCACAAAGTAGGTATAGAGAGAATGTATCTCACCGTAACAAAGGCCATATATACCATGCACGCATCTAATATCATACTTAATGATGAAAAGCCGAAAGCTTTTCCTCTAGGATCAGAAACAAGACAAGCATGCCCACTCTAGCCACTTTTATACAGCATGGTATTCGAAGTTGCAGCCAGAGCAATTAGGCAAGGAAAAAAAAAAAGTCATTCAAATTGGAAAGGAAGAAGTAAAACTGTCACTGTTTGTGGACATGACTTTAAAAATAGCAAGCCCTCAATATCTGAGGGGTTTGCATTTACAGATTCAACCAACTGCAGATTGAAAATTTTTCCATCAGAAATTTTCAAAAAGCAAAACTTGAATTTGTCATGTGCCAAGAACTGCAATGAATCCAAGTGAATGAAGTGATATGTAGGCATATCCTGCTGTAGAATATATGCAAATACAGGTTAAATGCAAATACTGTGCCATTTTATATAAGGGTCTTGAGTATCTGCAAATTTTGGCATTCACAGTGTATCCTAAACCAATCTCCCACAGATATTGTGGTATGACTATATAGAAAACCTTAACGACTCCACCAAAAAACTTGTAGAATACACAAATTCAGTAAAGTTGCAGGGTACAATACTAATATACAAAAATTGGCCGTGTTTCTATACACTAACAATGAACTATCGGAAAGAGAAATTAAGAAAAAAATCCCAGTTACAATTGCATCAAAAAGAATAAAATATCAAGGAATAAATTTAACCAAGGAGGTAAAAGATGTGCACACTGAAAATATAAGAGATTGATGAAATAAATTAAAGAAGACACAAATAAATGGAACAACATCCCATATTGAATTGGAAAAATTAGTATTGTTAAAATGTCCATATTACTCAAAGCAATCTACAGATTCATTGCAATTCCTATCAAAAACTCCAGTGACATTTTTCATAGAAAGAGAAAAAAATAATACTTAAATTTGTACAGAACCACAAAACACCTCAAAATAGTGAAAGCAATCTTGAGAGAAAAGAGCAAAGCTGGAAGCATGATGCTTCCTGATTTGAAAATATATTTCAAAGCTATAGTAATCAAAACAATGTGGCATTGGCATAAAACAGACACAAAGATCAATGTAACAGAACAGAGAGCCCAGAAACAAATCCATGTATGTATGGTCAATTAATTTATAACAAAGGAGGCAAGACTATATGATGGGGAAAGGACAATCTCTTCAATAAATGGTGTTGAGAAAACTGGACAGCCACATGCAAAGAATGAAACTAGACTATAATACCAGCCACGAAACTAACTCAAAAAGGATTAAAGACTTGAATGTAAGAACTGAACTCATAAAACTCTGAGAAGACAGCATCAATGGTGATGTATTGACATCAGTCATGATGATCTGATGGTCTGATTCCAAACGCAAAGGCAATGATAGCAAAAGTAAACACATGGGACTACATCAAACTAGAAAGTTTCTTCACAGCAAAGGACCATCAACAAAATGAGAAGGCAACCTAGTGAATAGGAGAAAATATTTGCAAATCATATGTCTGATAAGGGGTTAATAGTCAAATACATAAGGACACATAAAACTCAGTAGCAATAAGCAAAACAATCTGATTTAAAAATGGGCAGAGGACCTGAGTAGATCATTTTTCCAAAAATGACATACAGATGGCCAACAGGTACATGAAAAGATTCTCAATTATCTCTAATCATCAGGGAAATGTAAATCAGAATGACAGTGAGATGTCGCCTCATACCTGTTAGAATGGCTATTATCAAAAAAGACAAGAAATAAGTGTTGGTGAGGACGTGGAGAAAAGGGAACCCTCATGTACCGTTGGTGGGAATGTAAATTGGTGCACCCACTATTGAAAACAGTGTAGTTTCCTCAAAAAATTAAAAACAGAATTACCTTATGATCCAGCAATTCTACTCCTTGGTAATTTACATGAAGAAAATGAAAATGTTAATTTGAAAAGAGATCTTCACCCCTATGTTTACTGCCACACTATTTACAAGAGCCAAGATATGAAAACAATCTAAGTGTCCACTGATGGATGGATGGATGAATGGACAAGGAAGATATGGTATATACATACAATGGAACACTACTGAGCCATGTAGAAAAATCTTGCCATTTATGAGAACATGGATGGACCTTGAGGGTACAAGTCAAATTAGTCAGACAAAGACAAATCCTGAATGCTTTCACTTATATGTGGAATCTAAAAGACAATGCAAACAAACGAAAAACAAAACAAAGCTCATAGATACAGAGAACAGAATGGTGGTTGCCAGAGGGGAGAGGGTTTGGGAAGTGGGCGAAATGGGTAAAGCAGGTCAAGAAGTACAAACATCCAGCTATAAAATAAATAAGTCATGGAGATGTAATGTAAAAGAAAGAAAAAACCCTATCCCCTGTTCTCTGTCAACAGCTTCAAAGACTTACTGTAAAACCATCTCAGAAAATCTACTTAACTAAAGAGAGATAAGCCCCGCCCATTTCAAATTAAAGTTTATTGGGGTGACAATAGTTAGTAAAGTTACATAGATTTCAGGTGTACAATTCTGTAATACCTCATCCATATATCACATTGTGTGTTCACCACCCAGAGTCAGTTCTCCTTCCCTTACCATCTATTTGATCCCTTTACCCTCATCTACCACCCCTCCCCCCTCACCATGGCCATCAAAGCCCTAAATTCCACATCACTCTACAGATGAAAACTGAGAGTTTCGTCTCCCAACAGGTGCATCATCCACACTACCTGAATCATATTCCGAAATTAGTGGTCTCCACAGCCTCCATTAACTCACATTTGAAAGACACGGCCAAGGCCAGTCTTCAAATCATGTACCACAATAGCCTCCTCTGCAAGTGATGAGCAGATGGACAATACAGATGAGGCCAAAAGGAACAAGGTCTGCTGTAAAGTGCATACAGAGTGAAGTGGAAGGAAAAGAAACGCATGCACAGTGTGTACCTTTTAGCTCAAAAAGAGACTATGAGTTACCTAGTCTGGTCCGGTAGCTTCCATCACATGAGAATCGAGGAGTAAAACGTGGACTGTAAAAACTTTCCCCATCGGCAAAGAAGAAATGAACATACAGTGCCAAATGCCCATGGGGCTTCTCAGCATTTGTGCAGATACCTGGTTATTCTTCACAAAAATAGAAACAGTCAAAACTATTATGTCAAAATTAAGAGAGGAGTAGGCTTTTCTGCTGGGGTTTTGAAATTTGCATTCTGTTAAAACCAGTGAACTGAAACTTCAAAGTAAGTGTCTTTGCTTTGTCTCAAAGTTACCATACACATACTAATTAATTCATCAGGCGTTCACTTATTAAGTCAACAAATATTTACTGAGAGCTTCCAAGTAGCAGGCACTGCCCTGGATGCAGGAACAGCGATAGACAAAGCAGAGAAAGTCCCTGGGATGGCTGTCGCTAAACAAGTACAGATATGTATATATCAAGTGGTGATAGATGATATAAAGGAAAAGAAATCAGAGTAAGAACGGAGACCATTTGAAAATGCTATTTCATACAGCATGCACAAGGAAGGCCTCACTGCTAAAGCGACATTTGAGACAAGATTTATAAAAGGCAGGGAGCAAATCCTGAGAATATACTCGTACATCACGAGGGTTCAAGGCAGAGGAAACTGCAAGCAAGTGCAAAGGCTCTCAGGTGAAAGCATTTTGGATGCGCACGAGGAACGACAAGGACACCAGGTGACATTTGAACGAGCAGAGGAAGAGCGTCAGAGCAGGAGTGAGAGAGCGAGTGGGGCCGGATCAGGTAGGGGTCTCGTAGGCCACAGCCAGGACTTGGATCTCATTCTGACTGAGATGGAAAGCGTTAGAGGGTTTGGAGCAAAGACGTGACATTATCTGACTTGACTGATGTAAGAAGAATGGACCACTAGGAAGCAAATACAGAGTAGTTCAGAGAAGAGTCAGTAATCAGAAGCGTCCAGTTCCCCACAGAGCTTGCTACATTCAGACCTCAGCTCATCACCCACCACCATGATCACTGTCAACACCTCCACCCAGCCCAGCGTATGTGAATAGGACCAGCAGGAGAGAAAGGTCACTGTATGACAGTGTGTAGAGCAGCAAGCATCCTTTCTGGACCTCTCCACCCTACCCTTCTGTCATACCTAGAGGACTCAATGTCCTCCCCTACTAAGCCAGGGACTGTCGATCGTACCTTGTCTGCAGGGCTGAGCAATGGTGCCCACAGAGTGCTCAGTGTTGCAAAGAGGTGGGACAAAGGGCAGGAGAACGATGGCAGAAGTAAGACAGGCAGTGGTTTCGGGGCAGCCTGCACTCCCACAGATTATTACGACAAGGATGTAGATATTTCCAATGGGTCGACCAGATGCCAGCAGATAGATGGATTGAAGCACTTCTACGAGGGTCACTCAGTGAATGAAGTGACCCTTCAGCAAGAGGCCACAGGGTGAATGGACAGCCCATGCTGTGGACCGATGCTGGCAGGAAGAGGTCAAGTCTGAACCAGGCCTCCTGGGCCAGTGACACTAGGTAGGAGAAAATGTGAAGTGGGCTCTCCTAGGAGCACTCTGAAAATGTAACACTTTGGGAGACTGCCACAGAGAAGAGGGACAGTCAGTTAGTAAAAGAAAGCAGACTGAAGTGCTCTGAGAAAGGCTGAAAAACCTTACCCTAAAACTGATGCGTTTATGTAATAATAATAACATAATTCTAGTGATATCACATTGATGAGTTTGCAAATATGGTTTTTCACGCATACAATTTAAATTGTGAAATTATCCCAGTGAAAATTTTCCCCATTAAAAAAAAAAATCATCATGAGAGACTGATGAAATACAGTATATATATACATATATACATATATATGTATATATGTATATATATGTCTATATTCTCCTTTTACAGAATTAAATTAGAAACAATTCAGAGAAAGTTTTAATAGTTCTCTCATAAAGTCATATTCCCTTGGTTTTGGTTACTTTCCAAATTTTTGAAATTAGGCAAAAATATCACTTTCAAAAATTGACTGTTTTAAAAATCATCTCTATTATTTATCCTAAGAAATATCCTGGTCTGAAGGAAGAGCATTAGAATGGAGAGGCTGCCTCTATTAACTGTGATTCTATGGACAAATCACTTTCATTTTTCAGAGGTTACATCCTCACGAAGTACTAGTTGGAATATAGAAAGTGTTCCTCATCTGTGTATCTACAGTCCTCTGGGGAGGGTTCTTCCAAATATATCCTACCTTCAATCCTGTCAGTACTGCAAGGTATCTGGGAAGCCACTTGTGAGCTTTTCATGGGCATCTGTTAATTCTGCCTGCCTGCATCTATCTCTTCCTACCAACCGCACGGAAGAACACCCCTGGTTTTCTGGAGAAACCATACTGCCCACATTCAGTGCACACGATTTAGATGGGACTGGCACCATCCCCTGAATCCAAGTGAGGACACAACACCTTTTTCTGGTCAACCGATATTTTCCAAAACTGAAGTCACAGTAATTGTTCCAAGGATGAACTCCTGACCCAAGCTGGCTAATGAGAACTAAACCAAGCATTGGCTGGAGAAGCTGGAGAACAGTGTTCTCTTCCCTCTCATCTTGAATTTTGAGGATGTGAGTCTAGATCTGCTAGCAACCACCATAAGGATGGAGTCTGGGAGTGGAAGAAAATCCACAGAAAAGCAGAGCCAGGAGACAGAGAAGAAATAGAACTCTGAGCCTCTGAGTCCAATTAGTTTGAAAAACTATCCTTGGACCTTTCAGTCTCATAAGCAAGTAAATTCCCTTATTTCTGTTAAGGTTTTTGTAACTACAAGAGATGTGTTTGGTGTATATAATCTATCAGCTGAATAATTTATTCAGTCTAATAGAGATCATATAAATAGTTTTATTATATATATATATATATATATATATATATATATATACATATACATATACATATATATATATATATACATATATATATATATATATATATATATACATATATATATATAAAGAGAGAGAGAGAGAGAGAGAGAGAGAGAGAGAATCCTAATAAAAAGGCTTAGAAAACATTTTCTAAGCCTTTTTATTAGGATTTTTTCAATGTATAGTAAAGGTACAATTGGAAAAATTCAGCAGTCCCTTCAGGTTATAAAATCCTACAATCTTGAAGAGCCTTTGCATTACATAAATCAAGGTATAAACCTCTGCATAAAATAGCACAGGGGACATTTGTCCTCAGAGATTAATCAATAAGCAGCTGTGTACCTTTTCCTGATATTGTGAAATGCGATAGCATTGACACACTGATGTTACACTACAGGTTTTGTAGGTTAGCGACATGGAAATAAGGCTGTGAATTCTGAGTAAAACCAAAAAAAAAAAAATTAAAATCCAAAAGATGCCTTTTGTTTTGATCCTTCTTTTGGTGCCAGTGGAGATTTCACACTGGGTAATATAAATTACCAATGTGCTAATTAAGCTGTGTTTCTCACTTTACGGTCTTTTTGTGTTTTGCTCAAAGTGATAACAAATGGAACATCATCATTTTCCTTAGATCTGAGATCACAAACTGTCCACAAGCAATATACAGTTGTAGTGATACAATAGCCAGCATAAAAATATAAGGCTTTAAATATCACCCACCACAAAACTTGGAATATAAAATGTGAAATTTGCAGAGGTATGACTAATGGGGTGATTTCTATTTTTCCAGCAACTGAATACCCAGTCCATGAACTGAGCACATATAATACTTAGAGAACAGTCTTAGAGAAAACTGACAGATATATAGGGCATTTTATCTTGCATTATGTGATTTGTGGAAGTAATCTCAACTGGAAGCACTTCAAAGGAAGGCATTAAACAAGTGTAAAATAACTAATCTACAAGTATTTATTAAGTGTTTGCTATGTAGCCAGTCAAATCCAAGGTGACTGAGGAGGAAATAAGAAAGTGAAATCTAAGGACCCCATTGAGAGTAACCTGATAATTCCATCCTCCTCTTTCAGCTTCATCCCTCCAACCACAATGCGTGTGGGTCCCAGGCTAATTGATTCAAAGCACAGTCTGACTCATTTCACTCTCCCGCTCAAGTATCTTCAGTGACTCCCTGTTGCCTCCTAAATACAATCTGGATCTTTTGGGTTGGCATAAACTAGTCCGGACCTAATCTAGCCTTATCTCCCAGTATTCCCCTTTGGGTAACATGGACACGGGTTAGCATCTTTACCTAAAGAGGAATTGGTTCTAGAACGCCTAATAACAATGACATCAATGATGATGGAGAAGAAGAAGCAGAGAGGGAGAGAGGGAGGGGGAGGGGGAGGGGGAGGGGGAGGGGGAGGGGGAGGGGGAAACTGACATTCTTTGACTGGTTACCACGTGCTAAGTGTCAGTCATTGTGTGAATTATTTGACCACCATAAGTCTCATTATAACCTCATGAGGTGTGTACTATTTTCATCCCCATGTTGTTCTATCGAGGTGAGAGTCACCTAACATAAAATTGACCATTTTTAAGTAAACAAGCATTTACTACACTTACAATGTTGTTCCATCACCACCTTTATCTAGTTTCAAACTGTTTTTATCACCCCAAAAGGAAACTTGGTATTCATTAAGCCAGGTTCCCTTCATTCTTCCCTCCTTCCAGCCCCTGCCAACCACATATCTATATTCTGTCTTTATGTCATTTTAAAAATGAAGAAATTCTGTCTTAAAGAGGGGAGGATACTCCTCTACCTTCTCACTGGCAGGAGTGACAGACCTGGGATTCTGTCTCCTTCCTTAGAACAACTAAGCTACGAGGCTTTTGAAACATAATTACTTGAAGAATAAATTTACCATGAACATTGGGTTAAACAGAGGTTGAAAGGTACACCGTGGGGGCCTAATAAGTATAAAATAGACCAGATTCCCCACCCACCCCAAAGAGACCACACACAATGGGCCAAGATGGCTTCACCAGCAGCTGTCAGCACCCCGAGGGCTCCCCCCAAATACCTTTCTGGCTAGTGTTTGCTCGCACCATTTATCTAGTATGTAATATGTATGGAGCACCTCTTATGAGCTCAGTGTAAAGGCATGATGTGCTGAATTTTTTATGCCTTTAAAACTCCCGGGGGGATAAAGTTCAAAGCAAAATATCTTTCAGCCTGTGCAGCCAGATTCAGCAAAATGGGTCATTTTGTTTCTCTCATGTCGGGATCCCATTTCTTTTGTAGAATATAGTATGAAAACTATAAAATATTTTATATAGCAGATGTAAATTATCCCAACTTTAATATACTATGCATACTGCAACTTTATACAACATTACATGTTACGGTCATTTAACAGAAATCTAGATATAATATTATTATACGTAAGAAATCATACAAATTAACTATAAGAGCATAATGTTGTAAAGCATCTCACTTGACCCTGGTCTAGATGAACAATCACAACAGCTGTCTGACTTATGACCCTCATCACACCCTTTCTACCTGTATTAGAGTATTCCAGAGAAACAGAACCAATAGAATGTGTGTGTGTGTGTGTGTGCGTGCGCGCGTGTGTGCGCACACTCACTTATGTGTATGAGACAGAAATTTAGTTTAAGGAATTGGCTCATATGATTGCAGGGACCAGAAAGTACAAAGTGTGCAGCGCAGGCTGGATATCCAAGAAAGAGTTGACGTTGCAGCTCAAGTTCAAAGGCAATCTGGAGGCAGAATGCCTTCTTCCTTAGGGGGACTCAGTCTTTTACTCTTAATGCCGTCCGTCAACTGATTGAATAAGGCCCATTCACATTATGGAGGCTAATTTGCTTTTCTTAAAGTCCTGATTTACATATCTTGCCATGTATAATACACACATTTTTGCCCAAATTTGTGAGGGGAAAATGAGGATGCACATTATACACGGGTAGCACTAATTCCATATATATATAGATGCTTTTAATTATTTTATTTATGCTTATGAGTTAAAAGTGTAACTCTAGACATCAATAACAATATCCATGTGCAAAATAATACCCTGGAATACGATAATCGCTTTGGTTGACCTTACAACAAACTTGCAATGACGAAGAGTTCTTGGCCTTCTATGATATGTAAATATTGTAAATTTGTTACTGGTGCATAAAATCCCTTGTACCTTTTCTTGTGTTTTGTAATTAATTTGTTACATAAAATTTCTTGTACCATAATATGTTAAAAAATAAATGCTAAAATTCCTTTATAATACAAAAAAACAAGTAGTTAAATGTAAACAAATAAAATTTTGAATTAAAAAATTAAGATGAAAGATTTTTTCCCCCTGAATGTTTGGGCCCAAAATGTGGGTGCGCATTATACACAGCAAAATGTGGTAACTCTTAATCACAACTACAAGATACCTTCATAGCAACGTCTAGACTGGTGTTTGGTCAAACACCTGGTCACCATAGCCTAGCCTAGTTGTCACACAAAATTAGCTATTAGGGACGATCTCTTATGGACTAGATTTTTGTCCCCCTCTCCACAAATTCATATGTTGAAGTCCTAATTCCTAATGTGATTATATTTGGAGATAGGGCTTTAAGGAAGTAATTAGTGTTAAATGAGGTCATAAGGTGGGGCCCTAATCTTATAAGACTGGTGTCCCTCTAAGAAGAAGAGACTCCAGAGATCTCTCTCACTCTCCCCCACCTCCCATGCACACAGAGAACACAGAACGAAGACAACTATGTACAGTATCTCTCACCAGAAACCAACCCTGCGGGCACTTTGATTTTGAATTTCCCAGCCTCCAGAAATGTAAGAAAATTAATTTTTTGTCTAAGCCACCCAGTCTGTGGTATTTTGTTATGGCAACTCTAGCAGACACATATACCAGCCACATCTTTTCTTGGTGGAGGAGCCAGGGATCCACTGAGAACACACATCAGATTCTGTCCATCCTCTGCCCAAAACCTTCCAGTGACTCCTATGTCCATCCAAGTAGAAGTCCATGCTGCTGAAGGCCTACCCTTTCCTGTGGGATCTGTTCACACAGGTCCCTCTCTCCCTCAGTGACTTCTCTTCGTTGGGCCAGACCAGGCCAGATCCCAACTCAGAGATTCTGTGCTGGTTCTTCCCTCTGACTGGAAGCTTTTCCCCAAATGTCTGCACTCTCATTACCTCCAAGTCAATCCTCAAAAGACCCCCTACTCAACGAGAGTTAAGTTGCAACCAGCCCTTCACCTCCACCCACTGCTCTCTGCTCCCAGCATCTCTGGTCCCCTGTTCCTGCTCTACCTCATTAATCCTCTCATGAACCCCAAGAAGAAAGGGCTATTCTTGGCCTCATTTTATAGATAAGGAAACAGAGGAAGAAATGGTTGGCCCATTAATCCCAAAAGTGGAGGGACCAGGATTTGAAGCCACGCAGTCTTATTCTAACTCCATGATCTTCATCACTCATTGAGACTGTAGCTGTTTGGGGACAGCAAAGAAAATGCCATTTTTTTAAACTTTATTGAAATATAATGTTGTGTGACTTTAAAGTATACAACGTAATGATTTGATATATGCATATATTGCAAAATGGTTACCACAGGAAATGCTGCTTCCTGAGTGAACATGATGCATCAGGCATAGTCCACACCCCACGCCAATGCATGACTTTCATACGTTGTTTATTTAATTGCCAAATAATTCTGTGAAATCTGCATGGTTCTCCTTGTACAAATGTGGGAATGACCTTTTAGGAGAGATTACATAACACAGCAAATGAGAGAATTCGAATCTCCTTTCCAAAATCTGTATCTCCACTCATCCATGCTATAGCCAGCCATCTGGCTGTGGATAGTATGGGTCTTACATAAATGTGAATCTAGGATATGTTCAGAGATAAGACTGCCATATGATTTAGGGTTTTCTCAAAAACAGAAATTAGTAGAGTTCACGTGTATACTTGTATATAGGGTCCAGTGGACATATGCTTTATAGGATTCATTCCTTGTGGTCAGGGCTAACCTTTCACCTGGCCTACATATTATGAACTAAGAGATGCTACAAACTCTGTCACAATGCATGTAATGCTATCATTAAAAATGAATTTTTTTGAGTTATGGTTTTGCTACATTCCAGTAAACCTTTGAAAATTACAATATAGCATCTTCCAGAACTTTTTCTTTTGAGACTGTCAAAGACCCAGACGTACACAATAAAGGTTTATAGACATAAGTAATTAAACCCTAGAGACATACTGCCAAAGGTAAGGTTTGATCCAGAAGCTTAGATGATCTCACCAAGGGACGAGGTTCTCTCCATCTATCTATTCTGACTTCCATGATATATGCTTGTTTCAGAATTCGCTCAGTGCCCCCAAACCTCTAGGCTCTCCCCTTGTGAATGGAACACAGAGGACAGAATTTCAGGCTTCTCTTTCTCATACCACATGAGAAAGACCAAAGGGCTCCTTTTTGGAAGGGAGGAAAATCATCCTTGTAGAAATACCAACAAACATCTTCTTGCATCCCTTCATCCCTTACAGGGTTACACCCCGGCCATGCTCCAATCAGTATCTCAGGAATGAGAGTCTCTAATTGACTTGAAATAGCTAAGGCTTCTCTCTGAAGTTAAGGGTGGAATGATTCTTGCCGAAATTACATGCCTGAAATGGGGACCAAAGGAATCGCTCAAAGGAAATGTGGAACAACGTTAGAAGAGGTAATACATGTCCACTAGAAAAGGGTAAGGTCTAAAACCATTTTAGCGTAATCCTTTATCAGGTTACTGATATAGTCACTGATTGCCAATGGCGGCACTTAGCCTGGTACAGGCATTTGAGAAGAAAGGTGTGCAGAGGATGTAAATCTGGTTGGGTGTTGCGGGTTAGGGGCACATTTCATCTCCTGAAGTGAGAAATTGATAGAGCAGGCAAATGCAAGAACTGGTAGAACCTGAGAAGACTGAGTGCCGGCCTGTGACAATCAGAAGTCGTGAGGCAGAGCAAGAGGAGGACGGCAGAAACATGCAGGAAAGAGGAACTGCCTACTTGACAATTTCGCCTTGTGTGTGACGCATGGGCTAGAAGACGGGCAGGCTACAAAATGAGAAGAGAAAGACTCTGCAAAAACAAGCATACATTACAGAAATTCTCCAACGGGATGATCCTCCCGAGAATTTTGTTATGTCCTAGCTAATTAGATGAGCAGATAATTCATTTTACTCTTGAGAATCCAGTTTTCCCCAAGGGGAGGGGGGGAATATTCAAGGTCTGCAAAAGGAAAGTCCCAGATTACTGTGTTACTAAATACCAAACATCTACCCTCCAGGGCCTGAGCCCAACAAGGACAAAGCAAAGACAAGTTATCTGGCTCTGGGAGTAGCCACTCCCCTCACACATCCCTTCATTCCCATCCATCTAATTTTTCTGTCCCCTCCCTTAGCATTTAGGCCTAGAGATATCCCAGGCTGTGGGAATGCAGATCTCGGAGAGAATTCCTTTTGTAACAAAATTCCTTTTGTTACTGCCAAAATATCAGGCAGTACGATGTGGGTGGGACACGAGAGGACAGAAGACATGCCCAGTGCTCGGTGGGTTAGAAGAGCATCGCTGTACAGCAGTGGGTGGCAGCAGACAACTGCCAAATGCTCTTGAGAAACACAGTTTCCCCAGGTACAGAACCAGGCTGAGCAGGGTCCTGATGAAGGTGCACGGTTACACCTAAAGACAGGATGTAACAAGAAAAAGGAAAAATTCCGCCATGAAATATCTGTCTGTCCAGCACACGGAGAGCCTGGCTGTCCTGGGCAATTAGTACAATTTCTTGTTTTGCCCCATGTAGGAAATACCATTGTAATTGAGGTGGGTGCCTCAAGCTAGAAGATTACAATGCTGTCAGTTCAGTTGTGCTATGACCATCAGCCAGTTTTTAAGTTTTTCTTCTGCTTCACTAAAAGCTTCCTTCCAGGAAGAGAATGTGTTGACTAATCAACACAAATATTTTACGACCTTGACAGTTGTATTTCAAGTCATAAATTAAGGAATTGATATTTTGGGTTATATATCAGTGTCTGCAAGTTACTAGATGAGGATATTCCATGAAAACCTGATATATACTCTGGGAATTCTAACAACATTGCAGTTTCTGAACATGCCAAGCTGAAGAGCATGGCTTCCACTGACCATGATAACATTCTCCAGGGGGCCTTGCCCAACTGTCTGGATGGACTCTCTAGGGATCATTCCTGTTGCTCAGGCCCTTCATATTACAACATCAACAGAGGCATCGGGAAGGCCAACCTCATTGCAAAGGATGAGCCTCCCCTGTAATGAGAAGTCTAAGAGACACCTTTACATGTTGAACATTTGTGGTCACTTTAGTCAAAGTAGCCAAAAGTCAAAACATCATACAGAATTTAAGAGCTGTAGTGAACCCTTATTTTCACACACGAGGACAAAGTCTCAAATAAGTCAAATGACTTACTCATGGCCACACATTTTTGGCAAAAACAGATTCAAGAATTCTTGTTTTAAGTCTAAGGTTCTTTGCAAGTAACATAATGGTTCCCAAAGACCATCAAAGTTATCCCCATCCCCACAAAAAACCGTGTTTCTACAACATCTTTTGCATTCAGTTATTCTTATGTGAATTAAATTTGGAAACACAGCCAACCCTCCAACAAAAGTATGGAACTTTTAATTATATTTCAAAGGTGACATGGTCTGACTAGTCTGTAACCAAATTACAAATGCTCCAAATGGTCCTCCATTTCCTTAGTACAATGATCCTAAGGTTTCATATAAAATTTCAATATAGATCAAGTGAAATCTCAATCTCAGAACTGTCAACTCAACATGAGTTCTTATTTTTACATGGCACACAGTTATGTTACTGATAAAGTTACAACCAGTCAAGTATTTTTTTTCCTTTTTGTATCTTTTTCCTCTTAAAGGACTGATATGCATGTTTTTATTGGGTAAATTATGCAGCTCATAGTATTTTCCTTTTTGTCCTGGCTGATACCCCTGTTTCCTCGAAAATAAGACCTAGCCGGACAATCAGCTCTAATGCATCTTTTGGAACAAAAATTAATATAAGACCCGGTATTATATTTGATATGATATATATATATATATATATATATATATATATATATATATATATATATATATGCTATATGACATGATATATGATGATATGATATGATATGATATGATATGATATGATATGATATGATATGATATGATATGATATGATACCGGGTCTTATAGTAAAATAAGACCCAGTCTTATATTAATTTTTGCTCCAAAAGACGCATTAGAGCTGATTGTCCAGCTAGGTCTTATTTTCGGGGAAACACGGTAGGTGACTCAGCAGTGAATATAATGATCTATCACAGGAATTGTGCTAAAACAGTGTTTTGGTATATCACACCCTTTACTCTGAGCCGGCCATGCTGGTCTCCAGCCACATTCAGGCCGAGCTATGGATCATGACGAGTGGAGAGTCCAGTAACGGGTCAGCTATGCTGCATCAGGCCTGAGCAAGCTAACTAAAATCTTAGCAAGATGAGAAGCCAGGAACTTAGTACAAACAGTGTATCAGACGAGAGAGAGACATTACAGACAATAAAATAGGAGAGAAACACATGCTGGCTAAAGATAATGAAATCTAGAGAAGAAGAAAGGGGCCAGCCAGGACACAAATCCTGTGAGTTCAGCAAAAAGGGCTGTCATCTTCCTCGTGAGTGTATTGACTGGTCTCCCAGCCTACCTTACATTCATAGTCAATGTCCTTTAGTGTTGCACTTTTGTTACTAATCTGTCTAATGGAGTATGTTAATTTTGTTTTGACAAGGAAAAAAACCCATTTGAGATGTTCTAAATGAAATTACAGTGAGTTGGAGAAAGAGAGAAAGAGCAGTTAGCTTGTGAATAGCTGGGGGCCACCTGACAAAAGACGGCTCACATTCCTGAAGGTACCTTGGAGCTTTGCATCAACATCCAGGCGTTTACTAGCAGACCATTAGCTGGGCCATCGCACGCTGCATATGCATGAACTTTCTGGACCGTTGCCCGAAGTACCCAATCAAAAGTAGTAAATATTTCTTCCTTACACACTGTGCTCCTATTATAGAACTGACCCGCTGCACTATATCCTGCCCCCCCTTAGCTGTAGCCAATGTAAATTCTTTCAAAATGACTTATATCTTTCATACCCCTACTTGATGTATGTATTAAAAAAAGAAAAATCAACTCCACAGTGGCAGACGTGGCCTTTTCCACCTAGTGGTTTAGACTTAATTCTCCAAGACCTGCTTCTCTATGGCCCAATAAACCATTTCTTTTAAGAAGACATTCGGTAATGGAAGTTACATTTGTGTTTAACCCTTTTAAGTTTCCTTTACTCCTATATTAAAGCAAGGAGAGAGAGTGCAAAATACTCATTTAAGAATGTATGATATTTGTAGGAGCTAACTTGTAATGCACAAACTATATGCAGATGGGCCAGCAAATACCTTTCTTTTTATATTGTGACTCCAACCCTCACTCTAGGCAGGCATGTGCCTGGGGTATTAAGGAACAGCAGGAAAGCACGTGTGGCTGGAGCAGGAAGATGCAGAGAGAATAATAGGAGATGAAGTCCCAAACTTTGAATAAGAAGGGGAATGTGGAGGACCCTGTCAATCAATTAAAGGTTTCCACTATTACTCTGTGTAAAATGCAAAGCCATTGAAGAGCTTTAAGCAGAATATTTATATGACTTGACTTACTTTTAAGGAGGATAACTGGCTGCTGTGAGATGGAGAAATGGGAAACCAGTTCAGAGCCTATTGCATTGCTCCAAGAAAGATGACGGTAGCTTGAAGCTAGGTGTTTGCAGATTCATGGGCTGAGAGAGCACAAAAGAAAGAGAGGAGATGAAAATGACTCCATGATTTTGGGCTCAAGTCATTGGAAGCTTGGAGTTGCCACTGAATGCGATGATGTGGTGAGGCAGCGGGTATATACAGGTGAAGAAAACGAGGTGGCTCCGAGAACCCACCGTCTATAAGAGGAGATGAACAAGAAAGAAAAATCAATGAAAGCAAGTTCCATTTCTTAGACACTGACCCTGTACCAGGCACTGAACTAAATATTCTACAGATATGACCTCATCCAGTCGCATAAGGACTTAATGTGGTTGATACAATTAGACCTATTTTACAGATGAAACTGAATGAAGCGCAGCAGAGTGAAGTGATTCGCCCAAGCTCTAAGAGCTGAAAAATAGAGATGGTTTGAACCCATATCTGTCTAACCTCAAACTTAGGTTCTTAAGTACTGCACTTTAGTTTATCTCTGACTCAACTTAATCTGAGGAAATAAGGCAGGCAGGATATATGAAACTGGCCCGTGAGTACAGGGAGCTGTTAACCTGTGACAGGATGATTGCATGATCACTTTTAATCTATAAACCAAGAAGGATGGACTCGGTGATTTCCATGGTTCCTCTCAGCTCTAAAAGCCTATAATTTTAAAACATGGTGATGCTTCTTTTCACTAAAGTGAAAGTCATTTTTATTCCTTAAGATTGAATAGCATATAACACAATTCTCTTATTTATACAAAGCTATTCCAAGCCAGGCTGAATTGAGCCTCAAGCCTTACAGTTTTCCCATTTTAAAATAGAAAGGGTGTTAAGAGTAAAAGAATAGCAGTGAACACAGAAGGGGGAATGAGAAAAAGAAAAAAGCACATTAAGGAAATAAAACTGAGGTTTGGAGAATTGTCATTTTCCAGAAAAACAGAATTTTTACATTTCTTATACTGAGGCATCTTGACTGCTGACTAAAAAGTTCAGTGACAACTGAAAAGGTATTTGCATGTTAACAGAAACTTTAATTTTCATACTCTTTGTTGTTCCAGATCCTGGTTTGTAATATTACACCTTCAATTTATCACAACAGCAAAATCATCTGAACATATTTTTACCCAGAGAGGACATAAATCATATACAGACAGAAAAAGATAATGCAATATATTTATGTTTGCCTTCAATTTGGAATATGTCTGTGAGATTAAAGTAAAATTTGGCCTAGATTTAAGGAATCATAAAAACAAGTTTGGGTTTAATTAGGATGTAACAAGCCGTGTGTTTTTCTTCATCATCATCATCACTAAATTTATAATAGGCATTCATAACGTATGTATCTCTGTAGCAGTCAGCGGCTATGAGAATATGCCACTTGATTTGCTGACACTGAAGGCAAATGAAGTTACAGTGAAATGATACCAAAATGTTCGATTAGAATAAACAGAAAAGGAAAAACTCTAAACTCTGGTTTTTAAACTGTACCTCATAGAAAGAGAATGTCATAGTCCAGAGGGAAGAACTCTCCTTTTCTCTCTTTCTCTCTCCCAGTCTCTCTCTCTCTCTCTCTCTCTCTCTCTCTCTCTCTCTCTCTCTCTCTCTCTCTGCCACACCCTCTCTATTTCACTCTCCCTCTCTCTCTCACCTTATCCTCTTTTGGATATCTTCATAAGATGTCATTTTTATAACACTATCTTAAAATCTCATTTTAAGCTTTAAAAATATGTAAAACTGCAACTAAGATTATAACTGGATTCAATGATTAAAAATGTAAATAAAATTGAAGACTTTGCCCCATACATTGAAATCATCATTGTCTCTATATACTTTCTGGGGATTTCTAGGGAAAATGACATTCAGTTATTATAATGGCTATTCTTTTCTTAAAACACATGCTAAATAGGAAAACCACAATAGAATGTTCAGAGGACATGAACAGACACCTCACAGAAGAAATTAAAATAACTAAAGCATCCAGTCTTCTCTGAAATTAAAATAAATGCAAATGAAAAAAACAGAAACCTATGCAAATGTATGTCATATGAAATTAGCAAACTGTGTTATACGTGTGTGTTTTAAAGATAATACTTGGGATTGGTGAAAAAGGGGGACAAAATAGGTGTCCTAACAAGTATTAAGGGGAAAAAAAATTCTAGAAATCAATTTGAAAATATATATCTAAATGTTCTTAAAAGTGCATATTTTTTGACCCCATAGCTTTCCATGTAAAATTATATCTTAAGGACATAAACAGAAATTGAGTCCAAAAATTTTTTCCAATGATTTATCATGATTTTATATAAGCTGTCAATGTGAGCAAAAGCATCTAACTCTCCCAATTTCCATATTCCTATAAATATTTCAAAATATACAAGTTAAACCTGCATTAAGTATGGAAACCATAAAGGATTTGCTCCATTTGCCAAGAAATGTAAGGTTTCTGGTTTGTCTGCTGGAGAGAGACGGCAGGTAGAACCAGACTGAAGGAAGAAAAGAGGGTATATCAGTCTAGACAGGAAGTAAATGGAGAATACCCATGTGGAAGGTGGATACCACAAGTCGGAGAACCATGGCCTGGGTTCCTCCCAAATGAAGAGAAAAACATTAGACCCCTGGAAAGGTTTTGCCTCTCATAAGAGAGCTACTCCTAAAAATTATACAAAATGCTTCACACTAAAAGAGACTTACTTTAAGAAAAGTATGAATGTTTAGAAAATGTCTGCCTGTCTCAAAAATATGTGAGTGCTTATCATATTTATTAACCTAAAGTTATTAGTCAGTCATGCAATCTGGAAAGAACATATGGAGAAAATAAATTGCTCAATCAAAAATCACCATCGCAGTAGAGATCAGATAATTGGGCATAGGCAAAAGTCAAATGAGTAAAACAGAAGACATGATTGGAAATCTATCCAAATCTCACAGAAAGGTAAACAGATTTAACTATAAGAGAAAAAAAAAAAATAACAGACATGGAGAACAGATTCGGAAAAGCCAATATTCTATAGGTAAAAATTAGAATTTTAGAGGCGATGGTACAGATGAAGCAGACCTAATTATTAAAGACATCATAGCACAAAATTTTTCTGAGCTTAAGAGAAACCTGAAACTATTGTTGCAAATGGCTTACTTTCAGGCTATAATAATGAAAAGGCAGAATCGTCTGTTATGCATCTCAAGAATAAAGAAGTCTTTCATAAGCCTCCACGTAGATGCTTGATCACTTACAAAGAAACACAAATCAATCTACGAACTTTACTTCCACAACACTGACATCCAGAAGAAAATGGATCAAACCCTTAATTAAAAAAGAAGAGGAGGAGGAGAGTTTTAGACACATCCCAGCTCCTATTCGTGTGCAAGGGCAACAGATATGCACTCTCAAACAGTACACTTCAGAAATGCTCTGAAAATATGACACCTGTATAAAACCCTTCCTGAAGTAGTTTTCAAAAAGCTTCTACCATTTCACAATGGCTCGACATAAATGAGAACACTGGCCTGAAGGGTCTCCTAGAAACAAGGTCTTTTTCAGTTCTCAAATCCAGTCTATGTTCAATGCAAATGATGCTCCACAAATAATAACACGGAGCATTTTAGATTGCTCTTTAATATTAGCATATCAAAGCCCTTAAACCAGTGAGTCTCAGCATGATCTGCCCATTAGAATCTCCTGGGGAACTTGTGAAATTGCTAATGCCCAGGCCACACCTCTGACATTTAAATTAGAATCTGCTTCTGCACTCCATGCTTATTGTTGCATTATTCACAATGGTCAAGATATGGGAACAGCTTGTCTGTCTACAGACAAATGGATAAAGAAGATGTGAGATATATAGATGGATAGATAGATAGACAAAATGGGTAAAGATGTAAGATATATATAGATAGATAGATAGATGATAGATAGATAGATAGATAGATAGATAGATAGATGATAGAGATAGACACACACAAAATGGAGAATTATTCAGCCATGAGATAAAAGGAAATCCAGCCATTTGTAACAATATGAATGGACCTTGAGGGTGTTATGCTAATTGAAATAAGTCAAACAGAGAAAGACATATATTATGTCACTTATATATGGAGTTTAAAAAAACAAACAAACAAAAATGCCATACTAGTAGAAACAGAATAGAATGGTGGCTGCCAGGAGCAGATGTTGGGGGAAATAGGGAGATGTTGGTCAAAGGGCGCAAACTTCCAGTTAGAAGATGAATAAGTTCTAGGGATATAACATACAGCTGGGTGACCACAGTTAACAATACTGTATTATATACTTGAAAGTTGCTACAACAGTATATTTAAGTGTCCTCACCACATAAAAGAAAAGAAAAAAAAGGCAAATTATCTGAGGAGATGGAGATGTTAACTACCCCCATTGTGGTAATCATTTTACAATATATACATATATCGAAACATGACCTTGAATACATTAAAATTACAGAGTGGTATATGTTAATTATATCTCAATAAAGCTGAAAAAAAAATTATAATCACTGGGGATAGAACCCAGTATTTTTTAAATCTCCCAGTTTATTCCAATGTACAGCCAAGAGTAAGAAGCTCCAAGTAGTTCCTTTATATAGAGCAAAAAAATAAGAGTACTAAGGAAGGAGTAATACAGGGGTAATGATTTCTTTCCCAGTCAGAATGTGCAAACTTCCATTTTAATATTTTTAATTTTTCAAATATAGTGCTTTTTTTTTGGCTACAATGCCTTTAAAATATTTGCATGCCATGCTAAATGGACACTTAGCCTTGCTAGGGGATCTTCCTTCATGAATCCAAAGCAATGCCTTGGAAAAGTTGTCCCCATCACATGCTCCCTCTGTGCTATATCCCTGACTCAGAATAAATTAATCTGAACTACCCTCAAAGAACATAATTTGAAACTGGATTCATTTCAGGGTCAGATATGAAAAGTAGATGCACACAAAGAGACCTTTCCCAGAGGTCCCCAGACTATATGGTAAAGAAATGTTTTTAAAGACTGCTCAAGTATCTTATATATTTACTAATATAATAATGAAAGCAAACATTAAATACCTGGGGCTGTAATCTACTCAGGGTCAAAGTAGCTCCTAATGTCATATTAAGGAAGCATATTAATCCCTCAGGTCACTGTGATAGAATGCGGATCAGTGACTGCAGGAATTATTACTTATATTGATGAGATTCTAAAATACTTGTTGTTGAAGTGTGTGAAAGACAGAGAGGCATATCCATGCAACCTCGGGCCCAAGGTCATGTCTTTGGCGTAGGCCAGAGGATTCAGATCAATATGTTATGTTCATAATGGGATATCCAAATCCAACCCCCAAATATCCCATCCAGATATTTACTTATTAATGTCCTCTACTGCACTGAAGAAGGTTTCCAAATCACTTTGTGATCGATGGAGCAGACATGACTTTCAAGCATTAACTGTGCTTACTTATGATCTCATGGAGTCTCTACTTTATAATTCATGTTTTTGTCATCAGTGAGAATCACAGTGATCCAATTCTAATGAAAACATATTTATCTCCACAGGGTTTGATTAAATAAAGCTACAACACACGTCATCCTGAGCTCAGCATTCACATTAAGTTTCAAGACCAGAAGGCAAGTGAACCAACAACAACAAAAAAAGAAACTAATTTTTATGTGCTATGATCTTCCACGTCACAAAAGCAAAGGCACTAGGTCTTAACTATTCCCAAAACCAAAAAGAAATGATAGTCACGTGATGTGATACGGGTGCTAATTATTGCTACAATGGCAATTGTATTATACATAGTGTATAAAGGTATCAGATCAACACATTGTATACACCTTACGTTTACAAAACGTCATATGTCAAATATACTTCATTAAAAAAAAAAAAAAGAAGCCAAGCTAGAGCTTATATAGGGAGACAAAAGCAGGAAATGGCTCTAAAGTGGCATTCCACACCACGTTCTTCCTGCGGCGCAGAAGGTTAAATATTACCAGTTGGTTGGTGGTGTTTTGAGACCTCCTAACTTCAGACAGCTCTAATGTGGAACTGGTGAGAATTACATTAGGGCTTTGGCTAGAACTCCCTGAGAGTCACAGAATTGAGGATTTGAAGTTGATCATGTCCAGACAGCAGCTGTGCCTTATATATCTCTGCATCCCCTCACAGAAGCCAGAGCACCACAGGTACTCAATAAATATTAGGTGATTGCATAGACTTGTGGAATGACCCTCCCACGTGGGGCAGACAACCTCTCAACAGCGTCTTTGACAGATGGGCATCTGGCATCTGCTTCCATGCCATCTATTGACAGGTATCTAATGATCTCCTGAGGACATTCATTCCCAGACTCGGGCCCACTAATTTTTAGAAAGCTCTGTCTTATGTTGAACTGAAACTTGCTTTCATGTAATGGGCCCCCACTGGCCTGAGTTCTGCCCTCTCCAACAGCACAAAATGAGTCTTTTCAGTCTTCTCCCTGACAGTTCTTTCACAATTTTAACAAAAACGAACAGGCCTCTCCCTATATGAGCTCATCCAAAACATTCTTTGCTGGGTCCAATTTAAATTGTTAATATTATCGTTAATACTCAACGGTGCCACAAATGGAAGATCATACCCCAGATATAAACGGAGAGTGATGCTTTACATTTTGTAATCAGGAGATTTGACACTGTGAATGCAAGTAAGGCACATTTTTAAATGAGTACAGTATCGATGTTTGCTCCATGAAGCATATTCAACAATGTCTACCTGGCTTCCAGTCTTGACTCCTTTCTAAGTTTCATTTCCAAACCAGGAATCTGATCATGTCACTGCCTTGCCTAATATTTTTCAATGATTCCCACAGTTTTCTTTCAATCAACAAAAATTCAGTAAATTCCAATCATGTGCCAGGAACTATTCGATGTCTTTGGGTTCTAAAAATGAGCAGGGAAGCATGGTTCCTTCCCTCAATCTCTAGAAATGTGTCAGGAAACCAGTAAAAAACTAAGAAATACAGGTTTAAAAAAAGATAAAAACTGATTCGAAATGGAGGCCACACATTAGAGTTGGATCCTCTGGAAAGCGTCTGTGAAAAGGTGAAATTTAACCTAAGACCTATTTGATGAAAATGAACAAACCATTATAAAGTAGCAGCAAGCTAGGTTTTGTTCTCTCCTAATGAGCTTTTCGTCAGCTGCAAATTCACATCTGCAAATTCACATCTGCAAATTCGAAATGCATTCCCTCAACTCTTCACCCAAATCATCGATTAAAATTTTGTATGCGACCAGGATCAAGAAAAAAAAGAAACTTTACACACCTAGGGAGTTCCCTGCTAAACTGTCCTAATTGCAAGGACTTTGCAAAGCAAACAGAACACTTTCAAGATTTCCAAAGCAGGGCAGAATTTCTCCCTTATGAAACTCCCATAAACAATAGAGGGTGCATTGCCCTGCCTGTTGTGGGGTTGTTTTCCTCTCTAGGCAAAGCCACATAGTGAGGACCAAAGGAACTTTGGATGAACACATTTCAATGTATTGATACTTGTAACTCTGGTTCCAGGGGGAGCCTCACAGCTTGGTAGCTCACAGCTCGATACAATTTAAAACGTCCCTTCCCAGAGCAAGGGCACAATTTGCCCTTCCTTCATAGCCTACTGTTGAGATAGCAGATAAAGCCCAGCAAAAGCCTACACTGTATATATGTCCAGCTAGAAAGGGCTTGAGGGCAATATTCTGGAAAGAGGGAAACGGGAGGGAAACGGATGGATAACGCCTCCACACATCATCACTTGGCCCTGCCACTGGTCCTCTGTGACCTGGAAAAAAAACAAACACCTTCTATTTCTTCCCTGTGTTCTCCATTTGCAACAGGTTATCTCGGCAGAAGATACAACTTCCCCCAGCCCCTACCTTTAGCTAGAAAAGCCTCATATAAATACTAAGCACAAATCTTTTATTTAAATTACAGTTGCTAACCTGTTAAGCACACTCATTCATCCAAACTCTATAAAGCTTACGGGTTTTCACATTTATGGTTTCCTCGACATCCAGGACAGCTGCTTATGATTACGCAGCTTTACTCTGCACGACGCTAGAGGAGACCTCGACATAAAGTCACTGTAGATTTGTTTAGTCTTTGTGATCTATTTCTGCAAAATGTAAAGCATTCTGAGAAAGGGGAGACTCATTCTAAATGGTACAGACACCATGCGGGTTGGTTGCAGGGCCGCTTCATGAACTCACAGGTACGAAACATCTTTCAAACACACGAGCTACTCAAGGATATGCAATGTAGCACGGTTTATAAAAGTGAAAAACGTCCATCATATGTACCCCAAATGTCCCTCAGCAGGAGGAAAGAATACAAGTGGTCTGTTCATATATCAGAATATTATAGATCCATTAAAAAGAATGGCTTACAGCTAAAAGTATCAACATGGATAAATCTTAAAGAATGGAATGCTGAAAGTGGATATGTAGAGTGTGGATATGTTATATAAAGTGTGAAATGCACAATAAATATACAAATAGGTTATGGGGACGTGCATTTGTAGCAAGATGTGTATCTAGTGCTCAAGTAGATAGTTATCAACTTCAAGATCAGGGTTATCCCCGGTGAGGGAGGGAGGAGAGGGCATTTGGGAAGGGTACAAAGGGGTTTCATCTGGATCAACAGTATTTTCTTTTTTTAATGTAAATTATCTGTGGAAAATATTAACATTTGTTAAATCCGAGTCACCATTATATGGGTACCTATATTGTTCTGTACGTTTGAAATAACTTTTTTTTTAAGTTAAAGAGAAAGGAAGTTAAGCTTCATTTCCCCAAAGGAGCTACTATGTTTCTTCCCTTCTGATAATGAGACCCCTATTATGCAGTGCCTTTCCATTTTTTTTTCTTTTTTTAGCAACAGAGTCTTCCTTTCAGATGAAAATTTTTATGGATTCCTATTACATACAACCAATAAAAGCTGAGGTGGCCTGAAGCCCTGCTTCCTCTCTATGCAACCTAACAGAGTCCCCATAGATATCTCCATAGAACCCAAGGATCCACGGCGCACAGGTAGAAAAACTATGATGTAACTAATGGTGAATCCCTTTGACCCAGATGCCAGGAAGCTAAGAGCCGGTTTTCAAACTTCATGTCAACAATTATTGTCAGGACAATTGCATTCTCCGTTTCCCTCCTATTTCTGGCTTACCAGTTGGTATTTCTTTTTATCATGAACTTGAATGTTGCATGGCCCATCTTCAACAATTCATAAAAATGAATTCCTCCCAACAAGTTTAAACTGGCAATTCTTAGCAGTCCTCCTTACCATTATTCTGAATGACAGAGATTTAATGGTGCTTGTTATCCAAACAATATTTTTTTTTAAATGGAAGTACAAAAGGAAAATAATTTTTTTAAAGAAGCAAGTCTCCCTTAAATAAAAAGAAAGCAATAAATGGCTTAGAGTGAATGCAATTACACGTATTTAAAAGAGAATCCAGCATTAGGAATGTCAGAAGTTAAAAAAATACCTTAGGCTCGTTGTGGTGATCATTTCTCAGTATATACAAATAACAAACCATCATGTTGTACATCTGAAACTAATATAACGTTATATGTCAATTATACCTCAATAGAAATTTTTTTAAAAAAATAAGGAACATATAACTTCCTTCAACTAGTGACCAACCCAAATCGTCAATATGACATTTCCATGACTAATGTATTGGTACAAAAAACTAATGAGGATGTTTTAACTTCGATTTTGTGGACGCTCTTGTTTTAACATTTAATATTAACATAAATGCATTCGTTCTGCCAGGTAATCTTATACTACACTTATGAAAATGTCACATTTTGTTAAAGAAGCCTATTTAATAAAGCATTGCAAATGATTGTTCTAATGTACCAAAATTCAAAACAGTCGTTCCCAGAAGAGTCAACATAGTCCCACAATGTAAATATGGTTTGTCAACATGAAACACGTTTGCACAAGTGAAATAGATACAGGTTTGCTGTAGCTAGAGAAGCAGTGACAGTGATACCATTGAGTTGCTAGCTTTTAATATATGTCTGTAGGAGAAAAATATCACTTTGGGTAAAAAATCACACACAATAGCAGTAACAGGCAACTTACCTTATCAGCTGAAGGCCAGCTACCTAGTAAGTTGAGTCTCAGATAAATCACAGGGTTAGGGTACAATGCTAACTGTTGCTTGGTGGCTATGCATCCAGGCAGGCTAGCCTCACCTAGCACCCACACAGCCATCACCAGGGAAGACGCCTCCATTTTGACCAGAGCACTCTAGCCAATCCTTCCTTCACACAGGGGCCACGAGTTGCCTGGGATTGGAAAACAAATGAACTCTGCACCAGCCTTATTCTCCCCTTGGCCCTATTCTCCCTTTACAGAAAGCGTTCAGCCTCCTCCTACTATGGCCATTGCACTCACTGTACTGGGGGTGTCAGCTGGGATGTGAAGGACACTATGAAAGAGAAGACTGTTGGGTTGGCAGGGAGGGATTTCAGGGCAAGGCAGGGGTTTAAGGGAAAGCAGAATGAGGCCAAACAAAGAATGAATACTACGTCCTATGGTGATCAATTAAACCACTAAATCCATCTGCTTGCCTGAAACTATACTTATTAACTGAGATCGTAAAGGGACAATAACACTGATAAATTTTTGCAGCGAGTTTATTTTTAACACAAGACAGTTGTTAAGCCATCTTTTAAGGCAGCGTATTACATCGTTTGGGGGGATGATGAAGGAGAGAAAACGTGGTCAGTTGAAAGAAGAATCACAAACATGATAAAATGCATGGTGAAGTTTTCATCAGGAAGGTTATGTAGCCTAAAAAGCCCAGTGAAAATAAGTCTAAAACACGATTGGATAAGAGTAAAGGTTGATGAAACACCAAGATAGATTGATTACTAATGTCAGTTGAGATGACCATCTCTAGAAACCCAGAGGAAAAGAACAGACAACCCTCAGGGCTAGAAGATTTAGTTACTCATCTTCACAAAATCAGATTCAATGGCCAGCAGCATTATGACCTTGTGATCGAAAATATGCAAAGAGGGCCTCGTGGAGACTCAGACGATTGTCTAAAGATATTTAAAGATTAATTCTAGAATTTCTAACAGGCAAAACGTCAACGCATTGCCTCTGAGAATGGATGCAAGACCTGTGTGAAGTGAACCCATCCAGCAAATGCCCCGTTTATTCATAGAGCATAGTTTGGGGTCCAACATCACACAATGAACTCTTTGTTAGCCAGAGAGTCAGGAAGTGAGGTGCTCCAGCTAATCAAATATATTTTCATTAATTGTTACCACATGCAGAAGGATTACAAATTTTTAAAGAATGAGAATAAATTAAAATACACTTACCACTGAAACTAAACTGATTATAATTTAATCTTTCTCTAATTATTCAGAATGCATTTCAGGGTCATCACAAGAAGCATAAATTATCAGTGCTTGATGACTGTGCAGGAAGTCACAGTTTTATTAAAATCCTGGCTAATAGATGCTGGGTAACAAAGAATTCACTGCAATAGTTACCATTTGGGGGATTTATGTGCTAGGCATTTTGCTAGGATATGAAGTATATCATTAATCCTCACCAAGAATAAAATTTTACAGATGATGAACTGATATTCATAGAGTCAGAATAACTTGTCCAAAGTTACAAAACACGGAAGGGTGTCAGAGCCTGGTTTTGAATGCAGAACTGTCTCTACAGAATATTTTCTTCCACTATGTCAAACAAGCAAGTCCTTATGTATAAAAGTATTCATAAAATTTGCTGCCTGTCTGCACGAAACTTACACACACTCAGTGGGTCATGTTGTTGTTTTTTCCGTAACGCTGAAGGATTTTTCTGAGGCATTGTTGAGATTGCTACCGTGTGTTCATGAGGGCAGCAAACTTTGGCCATAAACTATTTCTGAAGTTTTTTTTTTGTTTTTGTGTTTTTCTCCTTTAAATGAAAGGCCAACAAACAGCTTGTTTAAAGGATCAAGAACAGAGATTGAACATCTTTGGAAGAAAAATGTTTTAAGAGACTAAATCAGCAGAGCCTCAGTCACATAACAAAATGATCTACCGATAAATGTCTATACTTAATATACACTCATTTACTCATATTTTATAGGGCAATCTAATTTTTGTGTTTTCCCTTTTATTTTTAACTATAAAATGCATTTGAATTGACTATTGCTCATAAATGAACCTGGTCATTTAAAGTTCTTTAAGACTTTAAGCTGGGTTGAAATCTATTAAAGAAATGAATTCCACTTGTTCGGGGAGAAAAAAAAAAGTTATTTCATTAACGGAGGTGGAGACCGTCTGCTTCCCGTCATCTCCCTTTTAGTCCCAAACTCATTAATGTTCTCCCCTGAAACATCTGTGGCGTCTTGTTCACCTTCACTCACCAGTGCCCATGAAGGCTTCAAGGTTCAAATGTCTTTTCTTCCTCCACCCATAATAGTTTCACTTATCTCTAAAGCAGGCAGTGATTTCTATAATGAAATTTCACAAAAAGGGGAGAAATGTGGCAGAACCTTAGAATGGCACAAAATAATCTCAGGCTATGATATTGTTTCCTTAGCTAATCTCAGTCACACACAGGAGACTCTGCTGTTGCTGAGGTGACCCTATTCAAAGAGACAAGCCTTCTGCCACCCCCTCTTCTGCTCGTAGCATTCATTTCCAGATAAGCCGTAAGAATTGCTTTCTGTTCCAAAAGAAACTATTTTCATCTCTCGCACTAGGCTAATATTTTCATTGTATTAGAGACAATGCTACCTAAACAGTGACTTGGGATAAAAGGAGACCTGATTGCAGTAAAGTCCATACTTACAAGTCCAGAAGAGGGAAGCAGACTTCCCATATATGCAATCTCCACACAGAATTATGGTGGGAAGGGAATCCTGAAAATGCTACCACTTGATACCTCCTAATTCAGGATCTCACCCAGAAACAAAAGTTTCATGCTCAAGTTAAATTTAAGGAAAGTTAAAAGTACCACACTGCCTAACTGATTTAAATTATGCATTTACAGCAAAGCTTGGAAACCATACTTAACTGTCTTAAAACTTGATAGGTTAGGTGGCACGTGCCATGATGGTGTTTTGAAAGATTCCCCTGCTTGGGATTGTAACTGCCGTGGAGTTGTTCAGCCAGAGATTTTACTGAATGCTTTGGACGTATTTGTTCATTTACTTTCCTTTCTGAGATTGGATGCTTTCTACAGTAACTGTTCTAAACTTGAATCCGAGGTGACCCTTCTGATTCTGAACTCCAAGGGATAACTTTCTCAGGGGAAGAAAAGTGAGGTTCATTTTCAATATGAGTGAATAGAAGAGGAAACACCCAGATTGAAGGTCAACAAAATGTCACTTGGAACCTGAATCGATATCAGTAGAAACAGTTCATTGAAAAGCAAGTTCTAATTTTATGTCCAGATACGAAAGGTGTTCACATTTCAAATTAAGCAGCTACATGAGAAGAATGAAGAAAAATTTTTTTTTAAAAGACTATTAATTATAATTCCTTAGACTTAATTTTATAGCCAAAGAAATTATCGGGAGTTCTAATAAAACATGATCCTTGACCTTCCTAGAAAGGATATTTAGAGGGTCACATAATTCTTAAACTGGAAGGAACCCAAAAGCTTAGCTAGTTCAACACTTTTATTTTTAAAATGAAGAAACTGAGGCACAGAGAGGTTAACAGTATATAAAAAAGTTTAAAAACTTTAGCATATGCTTTAACGACTATCACAACAAACCCAACTCTACTACTGAAGGGATTTAATTAGCACCCACACATAATCTCAATGCATGAAAACTGTCCTTATAATAATAATCAAAGCAATTTACCATTTCTTTAAAAATTGAAAAACCAAAATGGTGACACAAATCTAATATTTCACCAAAATTCCCAGGAGTAATTCAGTTTTCCTGCTCATCTAGACTCAATCTCCTAATTACTCCTTAAACATTTACTGAGTACTTACTGAATGCTAAGTATATAGCTTAAAACTCCCAAATTTTATTCTAGTCAGAATCTTGTCTTTAAAAATAGCGAATAAAATCTTTACAGACACTGTTCCTATGTATGAGTGCTTATACCTTTTAATAACTTCCATTTTCCCCTGAAAATAGTTTTCTTCCTTCCTTTCAAGGATTATAATGGGTATTGTTCTCAATAATCAAAGTGCCTGTCAAGTTTCATATATTAAATTGTCTTATTCAACAAGTACTTTGTGACAGGGTTACAGTTGTGCACGAAACCCACGAATCAGTTTTGGCACCAATTTTATTCAAAATATTGCTAATTTTCTTCTACACAGTGTCAGATTCCCTACTGAAAAAATAACATAGGGTGTAGTTAGCGAGTACTTCAGCCAATTATGAATCGGGGAAAGCTGGCAGAAACAATATTTATGTCATTGTAGAGTAACTGATCATGATAAATAATGTTGAAGTAGTAAATAGGTAAGATCAGAAGTCCACAGAGAGGAAGGCTATAGAACCAGTGAGAGTCACATTGCTTAAGGTCTAATTGGCACTACTACAAATCCAGAAACTCATTTTTTAGTACATCCAAAGCTAACCCCCACTGACGAATTTGCAAGACCTTGATTTACAGAACAGAATGGCAACGTGTTAATTTATAATGGGGAATGTCACTTTGGAAACTCATGTCAATGAGCTTCTGAAAACTCACGTTAAGTTTCCTGAGTACGAATGGCTAACACGTGGCCATCCACATCTCCCTCTTCTTTCCTTAGCCCACAGCTGTCCAATGGAATCCTTCTAACACAGTTACCCAGGCAATCCCTGCAAATACTAAGATAAATTCCACTAGCCTTGTTCCAAAGAAGCGCTTTTCCATTCTTAATAGGCCAGGGAGTAATCAAGTTATTTTGGTAGATCAAGAAGTAACAGCTAATATAGGCAGATGCTTGAGGACCATTTCCCCTCGGCCCTGGGAAAAACCTAAGTTCACCTTCTCTCAATTCCAACAGTGTTCTCATCACCTGAATATTTCATCATTGTTTTCCCCTGGTACAGGTTCCACAAAACCATTATCTCTTCAAATTCCTGTTTTCATTTCCTTTGACTATATACCCAGAAGTGGAATTGCTGGATCAAATACTAATTCTATTTTTAATTTTTTGAGGAACTTTGACACTTTTTTTCCATAGCAGCTGAACCAATTTACATTCCTATGAACGGTACACAAGGTTCCCTTTTCTCCACACCCTCAGCAATACTTATCTTTTGTCTTCTTGATGGTAACCAAGAGAGATATGCACTCCTATGTTTACTGCAGCATCGTTCACGATAACCAAGATATGGAAACAATCTAAGTGTCCATCAACGAATGGATAAAAAGTTGTGACACACACACACACACACACACAGGAATATTATTCTGCCATGAGAAAGAAGAAAATCCTGCCATTTGCACCAACAGGGATGGACATCATTGAGGTCATTACGCTAAGTGAAATACGTCAGACAGAGAAAGACACATACTGTACGAGACCACTTTCAGGTGGGATCTAAAAAAGTCAAACTCATAAAATCAGAGAATACAATGGTGGTTACCAGAGGCTGGGGGATAGGGGAATTGAGGGTACAAACTGGGAACCAATAGACCAATACATTTTGGAGAGCGAATGCCCACCATAGTGATTAGAGTCCATAACACTGAATTATAAACTTCAAAGTTGCTAAGAGACTAGATCTTAATTGTTCGCAGTACAAAAAAAGAATAAATAAAGATAATTATGTAACGAGATAGAGCTGCTCACTAATGGTAGAGTAATTATACTGCAGTATACAAATGTATCCAATAAACACGTTGTACACCTTACACTTAGAAAATGTTATGTATCAATGATATTTCATTTAAAAAGGTCATTATCCAGTTCTTCCTATTTTTCCCCTTTTTTTGGACATTCCATTGACCCTACTCTTCATATGGGAAAAGTAGATTTTCTTCAGATAAATTATACTTCAATTACTTGACAGTTATCTTTTAAGTTATAAAAATGAAACTGAGATTCTGTTTGTTGCTATACCACAACGAAAAAAACCATTGAACAGACTGTCATTAAAAATGGAGGGTACATCTGGAATGGTCTGAATTTTTTAAAGAAGGTTTCACAGTAGTCATGTAATTCACTGGGCCTGGGGTAGCGGGGAACCCTAAGTAATTAACCCCTCAGAGAAGCTGCAACTGAGAAAAGGAGCCCGAGGGAACATCCACTGGAAGTGGCACAGCTTAAGCATGAGAAAGTTATGGAAAGGGAAGATAAAGGGTGGTTTCCAGTCAGAAAGCACAAGGGCAGGTTCTCTGGTGAGTCACTGAGCTGCTTCTCACAAGGGCAAGTCCATGAAACCTGTTCCCAGGAGGTGGATACATTGGGTTCTGTGTCTATATGAGGGTGTGTGACAGCTAAATGGTGTATGTCCCTGATCATATCAACATGTGCTTCACCTGGATAAGCCTGGTGAAGAAGCTCTAGAACGTGTGTGTGTGTGGGGGGGGTTGTGGGTGGGTACTATTTTGAGTATTACCAAGCACTGCACCAGTCAGTTGGTCATAGTGCCTGTTCCCTAAAATCCCTCCACTGACCACTGACCACGCCATCATGGCCCTTGAGAAACATGCAGGAAAATAAAAACCATGGCATCTGACAACTGCAGCTGTTGCAAGGATACTGAGCACTGGTTCCCTCCCTTCGCAGTGGAAAACACTGGTGAGTCCAGGTGATGCATTTTGGCCAGAGAGAAAATACTGAAACGTGTACATATATCAAATACGGGACCATATCTAACCTTTGAAGGTGACACAGACATACATGATCCCATTTTACTTTCACAACCGACTTCGGGTTAAACGGAAGAGCAATTCGCATTCATCCCATTTACCAGGAGAGGAAGTTGATCCTCAGAGCGTCCTACTAATAACTATGCAAAGGCACATGACTAGGACACAGGATGTAGCTCCGGTCTGCATTCTCCAAGCCCTGAGCACATTGTAGCTTGGCACGCTTCGTATGGACAGTGGACGGCAGAGGCAAGTATGCCACTGAAAGGAAATCAAGGAGAAGAGATAGGGGGACGTCACCTGGCATGTCTCTGTCTGCGAGGATCCCTGTAATGTCCGGCTGTCTAAGTTTCTGTGTGGTGTGAGTATAGAGGTTGGTGGAACACACATATACGGGAAATTGATTTCTTTAGGACTTTTCAAATTCCACAAGTCTGTACATTCGAGCACACTAACCATTTTTGTGCACAGCCTTCAAATCTCATTCTTCCTTCTCCAGTCTGACGTTGAGTCCTCTTGGCCAACTGCCATCCCGTCCAGCCGGGAGCAACGATACCGAGTGAATCCATCATTGCACTCCATGCATCCCCAAAGCTGTGAGCTCTCTGTGCTCTATGAGGTGAACTGCTTCATAGGGGCTAAGTTGACAAAAGTTTCCTTTGAGAAGCACTAGAACAGTAAGTATGGAGTGGGCATCTATTCAGGTACTTGGCTCTCTGCTGAGCTTGCAATGGATTTTTAATTGGTTCGTTTTACGAAAAGGTCCGTGTACTAACCTTTGAGATCTTTCCTTAATTCTTAGGATTTTTTTTAATGCATGTTTTGAAAAACACAGGCGCTTAACACATTTTGTCCAGTTAAATGGGCTCCTGTGATCTGAAATTGACACAGGCAGGTGGCTGCCAGGTCTGCACTACTTTGGGAAATGGATGCATTTCTCCTTTACCGGCTCTCCGTGGGAAGGGGAAGGAGAGGGGAGGGAGAATGCTGACAGACAACAGCAGGGTGATTCTGTGCTCAGCATCTCATCTGGGTGCTATACCCAAGCTGCAAGATTTATAATCTTCCTGTTACAAGGCATCAGCTCCATACTGTCAGTGAAGTCTTCAATAACTTTGATGACATCTTGCTGAGGGGTTTTGTCATTAAAAGCCTAAAGCTGGTCATTAACAAACCTTCTCAGCAATCATGTACCGCTGTGCTAACTCAGGCATGGACCTGACTGGAAAGTTGGGCTGGCTCAGAAACTTTCCAGAAGGCTGCATTTTTTTTTTCCTGTGTGGGCTGTATTTCTTTAGGGAAAGAAAATACAGTTCCCAATCATTTAATCATTTATTTCTCATTATCCGTTGACCAACTCTTCTCTGAGAGACACAAACAAATTCAACAAACACGTGTAGAACATATGACAGGAATGATACTCAGGGCTGACGATGTAATTATGAAAAAGACATAGCTCCAGCATTGAGAGGGTTTACAAGGCCTCCCCCCTCCACTACACACACACACACACACACACACACACACACACACACACTATCATTTACAGAATCCTTTGGAATATGCCAGACACTGTATTTAGACTTTATTACCATTGTCTTGTTCATTTTTCAACACTCTTTAGAAAATAGATGTTCTTCTGATCCTCATTTTAAAGATTATATGGCTAAAGTGTTGTACTGTCTGTTTAAGATTGTTCCCCAAATTATTGATTACTGAGCTTGCAAGTGTCAGAACCAGGTTTCAAGCCCATGTCTTGTTTGACTTCCAGCAAGTTCATGTACTCCACGCAACAGGATTGGGCCAGGAAGTAGAAAAAGACCATCGGAGTCCAAGCTAAGGAAAGACCACGAGCCAAGTCAAAGGTATGAACACAGGAAGGGCGGAACACAGGCTCAAATCCCCTTTCGGGAGAAGCTCGGTCATGAATGGAGTAGTGCCCACTGGGATTAACCTCCCTGGGCTGCACATAGCTCCTCGCCTCCCGGCAACATTCCAATTTACCTGTTTGCATGCGTGTACATATGAACTTAAACTTGCCTGCTGGCTCTGGAGCAGCAAGGACTGATATCAATTTTATGAATAGAATACAAATTCCTATAATGTGAGAAAAGCTTACCTATGTGAAGATAACTGCTTTCTGAACTTCTCCAAAAATTCATGTGGCAGAGCAATTTCAGCTACCCAGTTGTTTGACAGTTGTTTCTGCTGCCAATGGTTTTATTTTTTCCCCTAATCGGGCAACCTCTCTGACGGAAACAAGGAATGAAGGGCGGTGCTTGCTGCTTTCTCCTTCACAGAATTCAACCATAAAGAGCCAGAGGTCCAATGTTACAACACTCACTCAGAGGTTCCCCAGAAAGAATGATAGAGAAACATGCAGACATAGGGAAATATTCAGCTATAATTTAAAGACATGGGGGTATGTGTAAAAAAAAAAAGTCTTGGGAGTGACATTTTTAAAATAACAAGGAAAATAACTGGAGGTGATAAATACAGAGGGTGCCAAAAAATGTATACACATTTTAAGACAGGAAAAAACTATTAAAATTGTAATACTCAATATATACCGATCACAAAAGATGAATACAAGTCATGTGTATGTATATATATATATATATATATATATATATATATATATATATATATGTATATATATATTTGGTATCCCTGGTATATTGCTAAGAATATACATTTTGTAATAATAATAATAATTACTACCATTGGTTGAAGGCCTCCTATGTGTCAGCCAATTGCAGGAGAAGGGGGTGAAATTACACAATAGCTCATTAAATAAAATCTTTACAACTACTCTACCAGGAAAAGTGTTATCTCATTTTTATAGATGAACAAACTAAGAGTTTGGGAGGCTTGGCCCATTCGCCAAATGCCTCTCCTGGAATATTCTGCAGAGCTGGAATGCGAACCTAGTTATGTGTTACTGCAGGTTTTTGGTGTCCTCACTGTCGCCTTACTCTTAAGCTAATTAAAACACACCCCATTTAAAGGCATTTACATAATGCAACAATTTAAAAGACATTAGCTTATTAACCTTTTTTTCTCCTTGAAATGACGCTTTCCTCTTTTTTTTTTTCCTTTCCAGAAATAAAACAGAAACATTACTTTTATTGCTCGATTAATTGCTGTGGGATTTGCCCGAAGAGATCAGTACGACCTCTCGGTGGATGCACGTGATACAACTCAAGTGGCCCTATATGCCCGCCCATGCGCGTGAGGTTGGAGGGAAGGCTTTGTTCCTGAGACTCTCAAAGCCGTCATCCATCTGACTTCCTGGGTTCTGGCAGGTTCTCACGTGCAGCACTTCCCACGACTGTCTTCCTTGGCCTGTTATTATTTTTAATTGCTCATGGGCTGCTTTTTACTAGTAAAATTCTCTCCAAACAAGACCATCAGTGCTACCTCGGAGAAGTCTCAGAAAATCAATTAGTAACTACAACTCTAGACCTCTGACAGGAGGCAGGATATGGGATGTCTGAGTTTTGCCCAAGGTCATAGGGTCTGTCAGCTCTTGCAGAGGCAGCATAGCATGAGGCACTTCCAAAGAATCTATGGGAGCCCAGAGTACCAAAGGTGAGGAAAAGGTTCTGTGTTATAGGACAAACAAGCACCCTGAGTCAGAATGCTCAGAACTTACAGATCTTATCAATCACCTAAATAGCAGTAGTAACAATAAGACACAAACTCCAACTTGTTTCAGGAAACATTACTTAGTAACTTTGCAGTCAGGAGCAAGTGACTTAGCCTCTTTGAAACTCGGTTTTCTCATCTGTAAAACAGGAGCAATGACCTGTTTTGAAAATGAAATGAGATGGTATCAACTAAGACTCTTTTTGTCCCAAGTGATAGAAGCCCAGTCAGAAAGAAGCGAAGCAGAAAGAGCGCTTAAGTATAAGTAAAAGTAATGTCTCTCAAAAACATGCACGTAGCTGGGTTTGAGGAAACACTGAAACTAAAGGCTCAAATGCTATCCGGATGCTCTCCCCATTTCTTGTGACCATTTCCTCTGATACACCTGCAGCTCCCCTTCTCACTACTCTTAAACTGACAGGGCAGGACATAACCACCAATGGCCCCCAGAGTTACATCCCCCAGCAAACCCAGGCCAAGAGACACACAAACTGATTGGTCCAAGTTCTAAATCCCAAGAAAGATCTGAGATTGGCCCAGCTCATGTCACGTGCCTACATCTAAACCAATCAATTATCTATTGACAAGGAGCAATATTTTATTCTATGATGGTAGAATAAAATGGCTGTCCCTGTGGTAAGCCCAAGAATAGGGGGAGGTGGGTATTTTTTAGGAGAAAGAGGATTAGCTACTAGAAAAGAGAGTTTCACCACAGAAGAAATAGTTGGTGTTCACTGCAATAATATATGCATGGAAAATAGCTACCATTCTACCCAGTCAAGAATAGATATGCTTATGTATGGGTGTTTTTTTTGTTTTTTTTGTGTGTGTGTCAATATGTAGATTTCTGCACATTTTGAAAGGCTACATTTCTTTAAAAGCAAAACAAATACAGTATTATGTTAATTATAATGAATATAGATCATAAAATGTTAAGACTCAGAAGAGACCATAGAAGCTGTAAACAACATTTTAAGTGAGTAATCCTTTTTCCACGGATTTAAAGACAATAGAAAAGAACCAAGTTGAAAAATGGGATTTTGTTCCCTAACCCTATTGTCCTTTCCTGTCCCTCAGAAACCCACATCTTCTTACATTTTCCACTCTCGCCTTCAGTTACTTTTCTGTCTTTAACTTGTCTTAATTTGGGGGTCCCCGGATGAGTTTTTAGCATTAAAGATCTAAGGGACTGTATAAAGTACTTGGAACTATTTCAAAGAGCAATTAAATGCACTTATGTGATAATAATAAACAGAGCACCAAACTGGGGAGGAAGAAAGCCGATTTCTGTTTTTCTCTTCCCCCCCCCCAAAAAAAAGAATAATTTTGGACAAGTCATTTATGGTCCCTGTGTCATCCATAAATCTGCCTGATGGTAACCAGCCTACTTGTCTCTTAGGGTGAAGCTGGAACCATCAATGAATAGGTCCATTTACAGGGAGGCCTGGGGAAGAATCAGAAAACTAGAGATTTCCCTTTCTTATCAGAATGTGAATTCTCATCTAGAGGAAGAATCTGTCTTGCACATAAGACAAAATAATTATTTTGCTTGGAACAAATCATAGGACTCCAATTGCCCTCTTCCAATAAACTCCAGGCCTGAGTGAGGCATCAAGTCAACATATTTTAGATTTTAAAAAGATAGAGCCTGTGTCACTTTCCAGAATTCCTTCTGGCTGATTCCAGTATATTACTAATTCATTTTTGAAATAATAGTTTAAGGACCTTTCAAATAGAATGATGGGAGAGAAGTGTGTCTATCATGGTAACAAAAGAAAAAAAAATGAAAGTCTCATTTCACATTGCATTTTGTTGTTACATCATTCTTCTGTAGGGAGGAGAAATTAAATTTACAAAGCAACAGTATTCCAAGTGGTAGCTGAAAAGGGGGAATTAACTGGTATAGAAATGTATGTTGCCAGTTAAAGATTATTCCTTCACATTTGTTTTCAAATATGAAAGTAATTCCAAGGGGGAAAGGAGTTACCAGAATAATAATATTGTCTTGAAACAAAACTCACAGATTCTATAGGACAAAAAAATATTCTAACTGGGCTGTTTGGTTACAGCTTAAATAAAACATACATAAATCAAAGACTCATGCCACTTTAAAGTTTATTGTACAAATGCTTACTTTTTGTCCTTTAGAAATTCTATCAATTCATTTCTTGGTAGTTAAGATAGTAAAATATGCAAATAAGCATGCTCTAATTGGTCAGTGCTAATCTTTTTGTAATAACTAATGTTCTCTCCCAACAGCCACCACTCCCCCCATTCATGTCACCTTCACTTAAGAGTCACAAAATGCTGAAGACAGTGGCTTTTTACTTGATTAAATTTCAGGAGGTTGAAGCTAGGCCAAAATCCTCACCTTCCCCTTTCCTAAATACTTTTTCTCCTCTCTTTAATTACATGGCTTTACACTAATTTACATGAATTTCAGCTTTCAAACTCATTGGTCTTTGCTGAATGCAAATAAGCACATAAGTTTGCACAATTGATCTTTCATCATTTCAAATGGTACCTTTGAACAGTTCCTGAAATGTCTGTCTGAAATACTCCCAGCGCTGAGTGTCATCGAGAGATGCGGGGTCACCCTGGGGAAACCCATTCTCAGTGATGTAAATTACAGGGTTATTATACGTATCCTGGAACAAGAGAGCAGAAGTTTTATTCCAAACAGATGTAAAAAAAAAAAAAATGCTCATAAAATAGGTGCATTACCCTCTATCTTCTCTAAGCTACAACGCAAAACTAGTTTTCATCAAATTGCACTGACCCCATTAACTGAATTTTCCACGCAGTGACCTTTTATGACTAACAATGGAAAAGCAAAACTGTGCAAACGTCCATGAAGACAGTCAAATGACTATTATAATGAGAAGACAGAAATATCATTCTTCCATCGCATCTGCTGATTGCCACTGCTCCTTAACCCTTTGGTCCTGCCAGCAGCTACACCCTCTATCCCCCCACCGGAGGGGTCCAGAAAACCGATAACTTGAAATTTTAACTTCAGCTGGCTGGAGGCCATCCAGCATGACAGAGACCCAAAAAAGGATCCAGCTATTTCAACCTCTAATATGCTTTTTCATAATCACAGTCATGAAAAATGTCCAAGCTATACCTAGAGCCACAGACGACTTGAATGGTGAAGCCTAACTTTGACCATGGTTTTGAAGCCCTTTATCAGCTCATTGCCCCTCACCAGTTTATACTCCAATCTTCTCTTCACAAGTCAACAAAAGTGTCTGCTATTTCAGGTTCTTATACACACATATATATGCCTGTCTTCCCATCTTCACATCTTTGGGTGTACATAGACACAAACAAATGTGCAGGTAAAAGGTGAAATACATTTACCTTAATGTAGTTCAGTAGTTTACGTAGTCCCCATGGCACCACACAGACCCAATCCAATTTTATCCAAGATGGGTCTGGGAAAACTTCAACCTCTACATCCCGGAGAAAACTCAGTTCTCCTTTAGCGTTCTCCCGGTACTTGACTAAGCGACTTGAATAATACTGCACAGCAAAGAAATCAGCTGTGCCTTTGATCATTCTCTTCTCTTCTTCTGTAAATTCTGGAAGCCTTGATGATGGATAGCCTTGTTTTTTACTCATGGAGGCAACCTGAGATTTGACAACTTCAGGATAATCGCCATCGATAAATATGGGTTTCGCAAAGATATCCAAATGGAAAGCCATGGCCCTTTGAGCAGCTTCCTGGTCAGATGCTGAGTTGGGATCTGCTGGTTCCACCCACCCAGCGAAAAGTGCCAGGGACACCATACCCTTCTGCCCTTTTCGGAATAAGGAATCGTAGCTGTGCCAGGATCTGGCATGGGCCTTAATCAAATTATGAGTTGCCTGATAGCCTCCGGTTCCATGGTGAGGTACACCAGGAGGAAATACACCCAAGTCATATGTCAACAGGGCAAATAAATTTGGCTCATTTATGGTGATCCACTGTTTGACTCGATCGCCAAATGTGCTGAAGCAAAACTGGGCATATTCATCAAAGGATTCAATGATTGCCTCTGACAACCAACCTCCTTGGTCTTCCAAAGCCTGAGGCAAATCGAAGTGGTAGAGCGTCACTATGGGTGTCACCCCATTTGTTAACAAATCATCAATGATCTTGTTGTAATAGTCAATTCCTAGGAAAAAAGAACAAGAAGATATACAGAGAAAAGTTATTTTTTGTATGTTGCCAGTAACTTTCAAAAGGGAGAGGATCGGGAAGAATTTTCTAAACAGCTTTTATTCAAAATAAAGCTTATCCCTTCCTACATATAATCAACTAAAGGCTGGGAGGAACCGTGAAGACTTCCAAGGAAGACTGGCTGATCAGGCAGTGGGAGCTTGACGGGGTGACATGACTAAAAGGCGTATGTTCGGGCAAGTCACTATCACATAACTTTGTGCTATGGCCACGCACGGAATTTTATTTATTTGTTTGTATTTGTGATTTGTCTCTAAAGTGCACTAGAATGTCAAGCCCATGACAGCAGAACTTTGTCGATCTAGTTTACCTCTACATTTCCCACAGCCTGGAACGGGACCAGAAATTTGGTAGATACTCAATAAATATTATATTTGTTGAGTGAATGAATAAATCTCAGTGGTATTATATATATGGTAAAGGATTGAAACCAGATATCTGTGTTCATGCTTTTCAGGATCCTTCAGTCTCAAAAAGTCCAGAAAAAGAGACCCACTGAGCATGAACAAGAAAGAACTCAGCATCTGTCCCGGGATGTGGGCTCCATGGGCAGTTAGGACACTGAGGAAACCTGGTTGGGGCATCTGCTCTAAACCTCTGACACAGTCCCTGGGAATAGCCCTGGCTCTGGCTTTCGGCTGATTTTCCCAGCACTGCATGTGGCAAGAGAGAGCTTATAGGATTGCGGTAGAGTTCAAAAGAATGTTATTAAGTTGGAGATGCTGTACTTCAGAAACCAATGCCAAGAAGATGTTGGGTCCAACCTAACGATGATACTTAACTTGGAAGAGACTTTCTGAGGAGAGGCTGATATTAGTACTTCCTGTGATCTGATGTCTAAGACTATGGAGGCAGCCTACGCTTAGAAGAGAGAAGCTGTCCTCGCCTTCGAAAAGTTGTTTCCTGGATAATAATTATAATTTCATGCGTGGAATTGTGTTGCATTCAAAGTTTGCCTAGGAACAGGGTCTCTTTCCCTTTTTTAAAAAACTTGGTATCCTCCAATTAAAAAATAACAATTATTTTGTATGTGTTTCATTCAATCAATCATTCACCTATTCATTCCTTAAATGCACATTTATAGAGAAGCTACTATATGCTGGAGTTACAATCATAAGTAAGATAAACACTGTCCTTATCCTCAGGGAACTTAAAATTTAGTGAGGACTCCAGATCATTTCATAAACAATTACATTACAGTATTACTAGTAAAGATAAAGTACAGGATGCTATTTAAGCCTATGATAAGGAATATCCATCACAAACTCAGGGCATTTGAGAATTTATTTTGAAAGCAGTGCAGCATAATGGTTTCCAAAGCAAACTATGGTGCCAAGCTACCTAAATTCTATCCCAATTCCTTCACTACTGTCTCAACGACCTTGGGCAAGTTACTTTATCTTTCTGAGCTATCTTTCCCCTTCTGTAAAATGTGGACAACAATAGAAAACTACTTTAATAATTGTTATGAGAGTTGAATGAGTTGATAAATTGAACATGCTTATGACAGTTCTTGGCCTAAGGCAAGGGGTTGGTACAGGTTAACTGTCATTCTAATAATAATTATTATTGTCACTGTTGTTAGTGACATCTAAGTTGATACTTAAAAAGATGAATGTAAATGACCCACATAAGGCAGAGAGGAAAGAGTGATTCATGAAGAGAAAAACGGAAACAACAAATGTGCAAAAGACCAAAGGAGGTGTGGAAATAAAAAGACCACCCAAATGTGAACAAAGCTTGATATAACAAGGGAGTCAGCCATCATCTCTTGCATTCGGCAGATATCCAAAGGCTTTCTTTGAGGGAAAGCTTTACAGCGAAAAAAAAAAAAGGAGGCGCCTTCAGGTATGGTCTAACGAGAGGTTGCTGGCACAGGGCAGAAGTAGGGCATCCTGTACAGGCATTTTGGGAAATATACTTGGCTTTCCCTGGCTGGTTCTGAGTTGGACACTTGGGGCAAGGGAACCAAAAAACATAGAAGCTGGCAGATGTTGACCAAGATCTTATGATTTCGGGTCATTGCTGTAGAAGATGTGGTTTGACTTCCTGGGCTTCTTATATGGATTGGAGTTTTATTGTCATCGACGGCCTGGCCATTGTTCGTTTGCATATTTATTCTCTCACAAGAATATGGATTTTTCTGGGAACTGGAAGTTCACTATAAGGAAAGTGTATAGCTCAGCAGAAAAGGAATAAGAATGGTGAGAGGTAATCGGGGTAAGCAGAAGCCAAATTAGGCAAGGTCATGTGTTGTCTGCCTATCTGTCTATTAAAGTGGACATTTTTTAACATTAGCTCACTTATTTTTGCAAACTGACACACAACATGAGTCATGTTTAACAGCTCCATACTTAGAAGACCCACTTGAATTCCGTGGATCACCTGGTAGACAGAATAAGCACCCCCCACCCCACTCCCAAAGATGTCCACGCCCTAACCCACGGAACACGTGAATATGGTACTTTACATGGCAAAAGGGACTTTGCAGATGTGGTTAATTAAGGACCTTGAGATGGGAAGATTGGTCTAGATTGTTCAGTTGGGCCTGATCTAACCATGAGTCCTTGGAAGTGAAAGAGGATGGCAGAAGAGTGGGTGAGAAAGATGCACCAGCAGAAGAAACAGGAGCGACAACAGCCTGAGAGGGACTCAACCCATTATTGCTGACTTTGAAGATGGAGGACGGGAGCCAGGAGCCAAGAAATGCAGGTGGCCTCTAGAAGCTGAAAATGGTCCTCAACTGCCAATCATCAAGGAAATGAAGACTTCAGTCCTATGACCACAAGAAACTGAATTCTGCTAACAATCTGAATGAGCCAAGAAACAGACCGCCTCTGGATCCTTCAGAAAGAAATGCAGCCCTGAAGCCACTGGGTTGTAGCCTGGCAAGACCTGTGTCAGACTTCTGACCTATGTAACTCTCAAGGTAATAAATCTGTGTTGTTTTAAGCAGATAAGCTTGTGATAATTTGTTACAGCAGCAAGTAGAAAACTAATACGCTCAGCAAAATTTATAAAGCTTTTCTTTTCTCTCTCAATGAAAGAGCATTCCATTATCCTATCTCTGGGCCTCTGTAAATCCACATGTCTTCATTTGTAAAGTGGGATAGCAAAGGTTGTATAATGGAATCAGTTTGTATTTGTATGCGTTATGGTGGTCATAGCAAGTTCCTTCCATTGTCTTTGAATATAAAAAGAATATCAGCTTTCATACGTAAGCCCAAGAAGTATGTATTTCTATCCTCTATAAACATATGAGAAAACGGAGATGCAGAGAAAGGGAGTACCGGACATAAAGTGCCAATGTTATCACATGGCACAGTCAACACTGAAAACACAATTTGTCTCACTGCAGACTGAGTCATTCCCACTATGACATTCTACTTCTCTCATTTACTAATGTTTCAGAACCAGAAACCCAGGGACTCTGTTTTACTAGCCTTAACAGTCACCTACTTTGAAGCTGATTTATAACATCAGAGTTTTTTGTTTGTTCGTTTGGTTTTTTGTTGGAAGAATCAATGATTTATCTCTTGTAAGTGTCATTCATTAGAGATGGCATAATCATTAATGATGGCAATCAATGTAATTCAAACAGCATGATAATCCTCAGTTGAACTGAAGATTTAAACAAATTTTAAGTAACTTTTTTTCTCACTCATCAGCATGGCAGAGCAACAAAGCACTGCATAATTAATATTTAACATCCCAGGATGCGTTTTACTTCTGGTTTGTACAGTTTATTTGGTATTGTAATGAAATTTTCCCATGAGGCAGTGGACTGAGGTTTCTAAGAGCAGAGCTCCAGAGTCAGGCAGTTCAGTCAAAGGATCATGGACAAATCACGTGGGCCCTCTATGCCCAAGTATTTTATCTCTAAAAGAGGAATATACGTGTATATTCACAGTTTCTAAGAACTAGGAGGTGGATATCTTTGGGGATGGGGTGGCATTATCCAGACTACCACTGTCGTGCGGGGCAGCCTGTGGGGTCTCTGGTCCCGCTCCCCACACAAGAACGCAGGATACGGTGAGGCCTAAAAGGAACACCCACGGAACCATAGGTAGGGGAGCCATACCACCACGGTCTCACTGGAGGCTGGGCCCACCGGACGCCAACCTGCCGTCCGCCTTTCCACCAACCGACCGACCGACGACTCTCCTCCCCTCTCTCCTCTGTTCCTCTCTCTCGGCTCTCCTCTTCCGCTCTCCTCGGCAGTCCTCCGTAGTCGCAGCAGTAATACCAGCAGCCAATTGGCTAACCGGCCACAGCTGACGGCCAATCAGCCACAGCCGACGGCCATTCACCACCCGAGCCAGTACCCCTTCACGTGAGGCCGAGAGCCTGTAAACTACTCTCTGGGGCTCTGTCCCCACAACCACACTGCCCAACATAGAGGGAGAGATTAATACAGGTTTCTGTAGTTAATTTACGTAATTACCATTTCTGCTAAGTGTGCTTATGTTTTAAATCTTAAAGAGAATAAAAAATTCTGCCAAAACATTCTTTTTCCTTTTTATTTCTAATACGTGGGTCCCCTACTAATCACCTGAACCTTACATTTGTGGCAGATATGAACGCACACTTGAGCAGTTGAGAAATAGAGAAATATGTGATTTCAGTTGCCAGCTCAATCTCTTCTTGTTAAGCCTTGAAAACTTGACATTTGAAAGAGAAAGACTGTGTAACAATTCCACTTTGTAAAATCGTCTTTTAATTTAGGAACACAGGATTTTACAAGTTTCCAAACGTCCTCTAATCAAGCTTTAAAATAGGGCGTCAAACACTAAAAAGGGGGTTCCGTGGAAAGGGCAGTGACAAGGATTTTCCAATTCTTCCCATGCTCTTTGAGAAACGAATTAAACAAAAACACAAACGATGGTCTTTCTGAGTCAAAACAGTTCCAATGGCTTCAACACATCACTGCACAAAAATGAGCCACTGCTTACTGAAATCCCGCCTCCTAGAAGCACCTCCAGTGCCCTCTTGCTCATGCAAAAATCTGTAATATTAATCAGCGATGGCTTTACAAAGGCTGGAGCCAAACACAAAGAGCTCAGTGCTGGGGACATGTGACCCCCACCTGGGGTTTGCCCAGGTGGCTTCCCCCACGTTGTCCAGGTGGCCCTGTGATTCCAGGTCCACCACCACCATGCTCCAGCTTTCCTGCTTCCCTGCTCGTGCAATGCTGATGTCCCGTATGCTTCGTGAACGTCTGCACACCACAAATTGGTTCCAAGTGGCTTGATGCGTTGCCATGGGTTCAACAACCCTTTATTGAAAACCGTGGTGGCGAGCATATTCAGAATTTTTGAATTTTAGAGAGGAAACGCAGAGTAAATACCATACATGAAGTTTAACAGCCCAGCCCCTGTGTACCTGAGTCAGTGTCCCTTAATATTTCAGTAGTCAAATATTTAAATGTTCTCATCAAGCAGAACAAACTGAGATGATTAAAAAACAAAAAAAACTTTCCCATCAATTCAGTTCAGCGTTTGCTGCCAAATTGGTTTTAGAACTAAACTTGCTATAAAGGATTCAGTATTCAGAGCCCTTTTGGACTTTAGAATTGCAGGAAATGGATGATGGACCTCTATTACGAGCTGGTGGGTTGTTTATGGTTTCGTTCTGTTTTCAATTTTTCTGTTGTTTATCAGCCAAATGGAAGCTCACTGACATCTCGAAACTCACAGAACCATGGATTAGAACAGAGGACTGAGTTGGGGTGAGGCAGTGTGTCCTCTTCATTTTATCAACAGGGAAACAGGAGCCCAAAGAATAGAAATGGTTCAGCGAGGCTGTAGACGGGTGTAGACTGGATACTCAGTCTTTGAGGTCAGGCAGACCCAGGCTGAACTAGGCCGGAACTAAAGCTGTGATCTTGGCAAATTCACACCCAGCCTTACATCCAGGTTACCATGATTCCCTCTACTTAGAGAAGGCCCTCACTCACAGAGCCGTTAGGAGAGTCCATCAGCAAACGCAGGTGCAATGCAGGCACAGTGAGTTGCTCATACTACAGGCTCAATAAAAGGCAACCATTCCTACCCTTAGAGTAATTTTTATGATTGCTATTGAACTAATTCAACTAAATTCAGTCAATGTTTACTGAATTCCTCCCTGCAAGATCACAGTGGTGACCAAGGCAGAATCATATCCCATTACACTGTAAGCAATTTGCAATTCGGGGGATTGTCTTATATCTATGTACTGAGCACAGTCCTTGACACGCAATAGACGTGTAAAACACATTTCTTGAACTGAATTCACTCAAGGTGCTTATAGTCTAAGAGGGAATATAATAACAAGAGTGAAGAATGTGAGAAATACCCTAAGCGTTTTATAAAGTGCTATGGAAATAGGAAAAAAAAAGAAAAAAAAAATCTCTACTGTCTTGGCATTGGGTATCTCTAAAGAAGAGGAAACATCTGTGCTCGGCCTTCACAAGACAGTAAGTGCATAGGTGAGAGTTAAGGAAAGGCCATTCCAGGCAGGAGAAAGAGCTTAATTTCGACCAAAGTGGAAAATTGTGCAGTATGTTTAGTAAGTGGTGGGTTATGAGTTCTGGGAATTGCATGGGTCGTGCACATGACAGAATTTTTTCAGCCTGTGATGAGTCAGGGGTGACATAAGACTAAGTCAAATAAAACCCAGAATGATATATGAAGGAGTGTAGACTGTATGTTGAGGCTTGGGGTTACTTAAAAACAAAAACAAAAATTATCTTGCTTTGTTTCTGGCAGGAGATGACGCAAGCCAAAGGACTTAGGCCAAGCTTTAGGAAAGTTGCTGTGGTAGCATTCTGTACAAAGGATTAAAGGACAAAGAAAGAGAATGAAAGCAGGTAGACCTATCAAGGTATATCAAAAGGTCCTTGACAAAAATGATAAACACCTCAACTAGGGCAGGGGCAAAGAAGACGGCTAGGAGGGGAGAAGTTAAAGAGACATAAGTAGACTGGATCCTATTTGGCAACCAATAGACATAGGAAGCAAACGAAAGAGAAGATTCAAAGATTACTCTTAGATTTTAGACCTCAGAGGTATGATGGTGCCAAAGAGAAGAAAGGGTACAGAGGATGGATTAGGAAGGTGGGAGATTGTGCGCTCAAGACCTGCTAACCTTGTGTCGTTGCAATTTGGGGGAGGCTACTCTCAGGCCACAGGCTACCTGTGAGTTCATGAGTTGCAGTTCCATGTCACAATGTAGAGATGACCCCACTGGACAGAAAAGGTGCATTGTAAGTGAACAAGTCTATCAAGAAATTTTTATCACAGGTTATTCTTACTATGCACAAAATCAGATCATTTACTCAAAAGTAGTGATTTGGTATCTGTAAAGCCTCTTTGGGCTGGAAAGATGCTGAGACAAACAAGTGCCTTCACTCAGGTTCCTACAAGTACCCTCCTTGTACTTGTGAGACCCTGAGAGGGATGCCTCCCTAAATTTTGCACCTTAGGCACGTCTCTTCCCTCATCTCATCCTAACTCTAGGTATAGAGTGACATCCTTTCCAGGACAAAATAGCAATAAAGGTGTTTTGTTTTTTGTTTTTTGTTTTTGTTTTGTTTTTATGAAGAAACCATAATGTTGTAGAGCAGGGGTCAAAAACCATTCCTATAAAGAACCAGATAGTAAATATTTCAGGCTTTGCAGGTCATACGCTCTCTGCCTCCGACTATTCAATTCTGCCATTATAATGGGAAGACAGCCATAGACAACATGTAATGATTAGGAATGACACGTTTCAATAAAACTTTATTTACAAAAATAGGTGGCAGGCCAAAGTTGGCCCTTAGGTCATAGTTTGCCAACCCTATTGAGTGGAAGGAAGTAGTCAAACTTTAGGTTTAACTTCCAGAGCCACAGTTTACAAAATATCTGGATTTGGACATGCACCTCTATAAAATGTGATAATTATATCTTTTAGAAAATGTAGGTAATATGCCTCATAGATAGCAGTCTTTCAAAGAGGTCAGTAATCTTTTTAATTACAAGGCATAATACAAATAGTAATAGCTAACACTTATTGAATTATTCTATCATATACCAGCTAATGTGTAAAGACTTTACAAAGATTGTTTTATTTAATCTTCCAACAACTCTCTGAAGTAGGAAGTATTACAGTATCCTTTTCCACTTGTGGGTAAACTAGGCACCAAGAGATGCCCAGGAGATGCTTACACAGATAGTAAGTGATGTAGCTGGCATCTAACCCCAAGTAAGTAGACTCTAGGTGCCTTGGTGCTAACCTCTCTGCATTTAACTAGCTCCATTAATTCAGCTCCTATTGACAGGCTCAGAATCATCTCAGTTCTCCAGGCTTTTCATAACTCATCACAGTGCAACACAACTGAAAATAATTTATACACAACTTTTGGAAATTCACTTTGAGGTTAACAGTCAAATAACATCTTATACAAATAAAACACTTATTCTAACCCTCTTCCTGCCCATCGATCTGTCCTCTCCCAACAAAAATCTCCAGTTAAGAGAAACCAGAATATCACTGAGAAAGCTAATGCAAACCCATTTCAAAAAATTTATCCCATAATCACTCTAAAAAACTTGCAATTTCAAAGCTACACTGCAGACTAGCATACTGGATTAATTATGCCAGGCCGCAGCAATAACCTTGAATTAAAGCTGCAACCTTCTATCTTTTAAGAAACACTTGCCTTTTTGGTTGATGAAACCTGTCGTCCCATCAGGTAACAGACGTGACCAGGAAAGAGAGAAGTGGTAATGAGTCAATCCAAGCTGTTTGATACATTTCAAATCTTCCTCCCACAGAGTGTAGCTGCCACAAGCTACATCGCCAGTCTGGTTCTTGAAAACTCTCCCTCCTCCCTGATGGGTGAATGTGTCCCAGACACTAGGGCCTTTTCCATCTGCATCCCAGCCTCCTGAGAAAAAGCAGAAAATGAAACAGTTACACTCTTGACATCAAGAGGCCTATGTAGAATGTAAATATTTGTCGCCAAAAGCACATACCTCATTAACTCAATGTACCGTATTTATAACTTTAAAATGTGCCTTTAAAATAACATGCATGAGTAGGGTTATGTGTTTAGCCGTCCTTGATCCCTGAAGCTGACTAGTAGCAAATGAAAAATTATTGTATGGTGCTGCCATGTAGCAGGATTTCATGGCTCATTATCTGAAGATCTCCTGGCTGGGAAACAGAGGCAGGACCCGCTGATGAATGTCTGAGCTGAAAACAACTCCTTGTGACCATTTCTCTCGGCCCTGACTGACAGGCCTTGTTCTTGAGGTACACGCCCAAGTCTCAGAACCTTATCAAGGCCTTCTACCCTGGACTCCTATCCTCCTGTTATTTACTAATGGAGCCAGTGATGACCCAGTCAATTATCTGTGGGTAAAGTGCTAGTTCCCACCATTGCTGAGAGGATATTAGTGTCCTGCATTCATTCCTTCATAATGTTATGTGTCAGGCACCATACTGAGCACAGAGGACACCAGCGTGAACTCTGCGTGCTTCCTGTCTGTGGGGAATTTAGCGATAGGCAATTGCAAAACTGCCGAAGTAAAGGCCTTTGCAAGAACACCAGGAGGGGCCTTTATCCAGCTGTGGACGAGAGTCAGAGGTCTCTTGGAGAAGTGACTTCTAGACTGAAACCTAAAGGAAAAGTTGGATCATCAAGGTGAATCGCTTGGAAGTAAGAATAGGAGGAAAAGAGTAAAGAAGAGCTAGGATCCCACTAACTCTAGAGGGAAGAGAGAGTGGTGCCCATGAGAGGAACAGCAAGTAAAGGTTCCGTTAGATTTGGAATATCTGTTCACATACAAATTTTGTTTAAAGAGGTAGCTAGAATCCATTTTATGACATAAAGGATTAATTTTTTTAAAGCTCATGACTCTCTAATTCCACTTCTAGGTGCATACTCTGGAGAAACACTCATATAGTTTCACAAAGAATATATATGAGATTATTGAGGCAGAGAAATCTATAATAGCAAAATCCTGGAAACGACTTATATCCTATCAACGGCAAAACAGATAATTAATTTAAGGTGTGTCCACAGAAAGGAAACATGAATCCACAGTTAAAATGAATGAATCTGAGCACAGATGACCCTCCGCTATGGGCTGAATGTTTGTGTCCCCCAAAATTTGTATGCTGACATCCTAATGCCCAAAGTGATGGTATTAGGAGGACGGCCTTTGGGAGATGCTTGGATCATGAGACTAGAGCCCTCCTGAATGACATTAGTGCTCTTATAAAAGAGACCGCACAGAGATCCCCAACCCCTCTACCATGTGAGGACACAACAAGTCGGTGAAGCGAAGCAGACCTCTCACCCAGACATGCTAGCAATCAGCTCTCGAACATCCAGCCCTCAGAACTGTGAGTAATAAATGTCTGTGGTGTGTAAGCCACCCAGTTTATGGAGTTTTATTATAGCAGCCGGAATGCACGAAGATACCTTCAAAATTAAAATGTGAAACAGCAACAACAACGTCAAGGTTAAAAAGAATGGATATAGGAACGAGTAAGTGAGTTCAGAAGATTTTCAGGGCAATGAAACTCTTCCGTATGATACTGTAACGGTGGATACATGTCATTATAAATTTGTCAAAACCATAAATGTTAACTTTAGTTAATGATGTACCAATATTCTTCTATCAGTTATAACAAATGCCCTACACTAATGCAAGGTGTTAATAATAGTAAGGGGAAATTGGGAGAATGGGTTATTTGATAACTCTCTGTACTTTCTGCTCAATTTGTCTGTAAACCTAAAATGGTTCTACGATAATAGCCTTTAGTGTACTAATTAAAATATATATATGTGTATATATATATATATATATATATATATATATATATATACATATATATTATATGTTTATCATGTTTTGTATATTTAAAAATATGTACAATAATCCACGTATTTTCTGAACATATAAACCTGAGGTAAACATGCAGTAACATGCCTTGGAATTATAAAATTAGACTAGTGGTGACATTTAATTTCCAGAGCCCACACAATCAACCATTATAGCACATGGGAAAAAACTAAATAAATCAAAAAGAAGGCAAGAAAATCAGAAAGAAAAAAAACGTAAATGGTAGGACAAGATATAAATTATCACTTATAACAATACGAGTCAATGGACTACAATCTCCAGATGAAAGAGAAATATCGTCAGACTAGATTTTTTAAAAAGTTCAGTGATATGCTGTCTACCCATTCACTTAAGACATAAGAATATCGAACAATTGAAAGTCAAAATATGGATAAAAGATATCACTGCCTACTACTCCCCCCCCAAAAAAAAGCAAAAGACTTCAAGGGGAAATTACAGAAGTTAATGTGGGTAAGTACATGACGATGACACTGTCTGACATGTGAACGTACTTAAGAATCTGGTTTCAAATTTGTGAAGCAAAATTGACACAACCGAAAAGCAACATTGACAAACCCACCTCATAACAGGAGATTTTAATTAATGTGAGTTCTAACAAACATGTGAAAAACAACAAATACTTTTCTTTCTTTTCAGAGTGAAAAATAAACAAAAAACTTCTGCCTTTAAAAACGACAAAAACAAACAAACAAAAAAACCCTTTTCTCCTGCACAAATTATTCCAGAAAATAAAGAATTCATCAGTTCTTTTTATGTGACTAGAATAACCTTGATACCAAAACCTCTGTCAGAATCTGAGAAAAAAGAGAATTAGGAGGGCAGATATCATTAACAAGGTGATCTAACTGATATAAACAATGACAGTACACAATAATGAATATCACAATTGCAGAATATACTCCATTTTTTAAAGGAGACAAAAACATTATAAATGTTGAGTACATAAAGCCTCCATAAATTTCAAAAGGTTGGAGAAACGCAGATGACAATCGATAATAAATCATGTTAGAGTTCAATATCTAAAGAATATTAGAAATCCCCAAGGTTCAGAAATCTGTAAAGGTACCTCTGAATAACTTAAGGGTTAAAGAAGGCATAATAAGTTACCAGAAAATATTAGAAACTAAATTAAAACAAATAAATATGAAAACATTGTGGCAGCTAGTGTAAGTGAAATTTGCAGAGAAAGCTTTAATGCATGTACTAGAAAAGAAGCAAAGCTCAGAGTTAATGAGCCAAGTATTTCACATAAAGGTTTTAAACAAGAAAGAGGAAAAGGAGGAGAACAAAGCAAGGAGGAGAAAGAGAAGAACAAGGAAGAAAACAGAAGGTGACACAGAAAAATAGGAGAAAAAAATAAGGTAAGATCAGAAATCAGAAAATAGAAAACAAACCAGGATAGAGAGGATTACCAGAAGCCAAGGGTAGTTTTTTAACAAAATAGAAAAAAACCTGCAAAATAAATTTTTTAAATGAGAGAAAAAAATTAAAGTAGGTATTAGTAATACGAAAGGAAACATAGCTACAGAAATTGCAGATTACACTGATGAAAGAGTACATTATTTTTAAAACTTTATAAAAACACGTTCAGAATGTTATATGGAGATGACAAATTCTAGGAAATTAAAACATCAAAATTGGCTCAAGAAAAAGTAAAACAACTTGAAAGTTCTTTTAACTATTTAAAAATTAATCAATAGTTAAAATGTTTCACAAAGACAATGCCGTGCAAATTGATTCTACAATTGACTTCTATTAAACATTTTTTAAACAAAACCTCTACTCTTGCACAAGTTATTCCAGCAAATAAAAAAGAATTTCTCAACTCATTTTATGTGGCTAAAATGGCCTTAATTCCCAAAACAGAAAATGGCCCTACCAAAAAAAAAGAATTATAAACCAATATCACTCATAAACATAGATGCAAAAGTAAGCAGAGACATGGAAAATTTGGGGGAAAAAAGTCTAAATTGAACTTCAAGAGTAAAAAACTGCAGTGCCTGAGATGAAAAATACACTAGGTGGGATTAATAGTAGATTAGAAGATTAAACATTGCCAAAGAAAAGATTAGTGTACTCGAAGACATAGCAATAGAAACTCTCTAAAGTGAAACATAGAAGAAAAAAAAAAACCTCAAAATATAAATAGAAGACGTATGGGGCATCTTTCGTCAGCTTAATATACATGTAATCAGAATCTCCAAGGGACAAAAAAGGAAGGGCACAGAAAAAATACCTGAAGAAATAACAGTTGAAATTCTTTTTAATGTGATGAAAAATATAAACCCAAAAATCAATGAACCCTAAGTAGAAAATAGATTAAAAAACCATGTCAAAGCACATAAATTGCTCAAAATGATGATAAGAAAAATCTTAAAAGCTTCTAGAGGAAAAAGACATCATGTCTAGACTCACAGGGGTGTCCAAACTTTTTTCAACATTTTTCACCAAGGGCCATATGCAGTAAAATACACAAACAGCCGGGCCACTCACTTGAGGTGAAGTACGTATTGCCTAGCCTGGTTTATTTAAGTAAACTAAATATATTTTTGGAATTTGCTGCGTGCCAATTAAAAATGGATTGTGGGCCGCAGTTGGCCCGTGAGCTGCAGTTTGGACACCCCTGGTCTAGAGGAACAAAGATAATAATAAAGTAGATGTGTTGTCAAAAAGAATGCAAGCAAGGAAACAGTGAACTAACATCTTTAAAATAATGAAAGGGGAAAAAAGTGTGTCCAACTATAATTCTATACCCAGTAAAATATATTTCAAACATGAAGGCTAAAGACTTTTTTACACATACAAACGCTCAAAGAATTCATCACCAACAAACCCTCACTATAATAAATTAAAGAAAGTCATTCAGGCAGATGACAATGTACCGTGTTTCCTGAAAATAAGACCTACCCTGAAAATAAGCCCCAGTTAAGATCATCAGACATACGGATGCATTTAGTACGTTATAACGATGTTCCAGAAGAAGATGACGTGACTGTATTTGAATAAACATAGATACAAGAAACTCACTTTAAATATAAAGACAAAAGAAGGTTAAAACTGACGGTTTGAAAAAGATGTACCATGCTAACACTAATCAAAGAAAACTGGAATAGCTATGTTAATACCAGAGTAGATTTCAGAGCAAAAATATTACCAGGTATAAAGAAAGTTCATTTCATTATATTACAGGGGTCAATTTATCAAGAGGACTTACAATCTTAAGTGTTTATGTACCTAGTAACAGAGATTCAAAATACGTGAAGCAAAAACTGATAGAAACTGCAAAAAACAGACAAAGCCACAATTATATTTGGATATTTTAATTAAAAAACAACAACAAGACTATCGAAACAGGGACCAAAAATGTGAATAGTTCCTTCACAGAAGGAGAAACACTTCTAGCAAACATTTTTTAAAATGTAAGCGATCATTAAAAATCTGGGAAATGCAAATGAAAACCACAATGAGTTACCTACCATTCTACACCCACACAATTGGCATAAATTTAAAAGTTGGGCAATATCAAGCATTAGGGAGATTACTGCATGACAGGAATGTTTATACACTGCTGGTAGGAGAGCAACATGGAAATAGCTAGTAAAGTTGAAGAAGCACATATACCAAAATCCAGTTATTCACGTACCACCTGTACCGTTTCTACAAATGTAGACCAGGAGACACATATAGCCATGATTGCAAGAATAACGAAAGCAATAACAAAACCTACACTGGAAACTGCCTAAATTTCCTTTGTCAGGACAATGAATCAAGGAAAAAAATAAATGAACTATAGAATAGTCATATAATGAAAGACTATACAGGAGTAAGAATGAATAAACCACACCTATACAGATCAATATAAATAAATCTCTCAAATGTTAATACTGAGAAGGAAGAAGCAAGTTGCAAAAAGTGTACACAATATATTTCCATTTATATAATGTTCAAAACATGTAAAATTATATAATAATTTGTTTAGCTGTACATTCTCATGTGTTGAAACCATATGAAAAGCAGAGACTTGATAAATGCAATATTCATACCTTTGGGAAGAGAGGTAAGGAGAACATACTGGAGAGGGGTTCCAGAAATATGGTGATTATGTGGATATTCTTTTTATTTTATACTATGCACAAATTATAATTGTTATTTTATCAATTTTTATATTTCATTGTTTATATTATAGTAAACACAATTGTTAGTTCTCTCTCAGTCCTATTCCAAAAACTTACATAAACCACCTCATTCTTTCCCTTACAATAACCCTTCAAAGATGTACCATTAGTATTACTACGTAATAAGAACAAAAGGAAACTAAGACATGAAGACTGAGTAACTTTCCCAAGATCACATATCACGTAGCTAATCACTGAATATGATACACGAGTCGTACCTTTATTGATATCAATAGATTAAACTCTATTAAGTCTATTATTGACAACAACTTAGGTGAGTCTTGGACTGAATGAAATCTTTCTTTGTGAATTAATGTTTCACTCTGCGTTGATACATTTCACACATAATTATTGCCTATCCACTTTCCTTTGAAGATGTCACAATCTAGTTGACATCAGAGAAATAAATTCTTAGACCACATTCAGATAACACTTACATGAAGATCATGTACAAATACTACGGGAGAATCAAGAAGCAAGCATTTAAGAGTTACTTCTGTCATTGGAAGTCAGATAGGCTTGCCCAAGAGAAAACATTCTGAGGCAAGTGTTGAAAGAGAAGTAAGAATTCTCACAGTGGACCTGACAAGGGGAATAGCAAGCGTGGAACTCGGTGGCAATGAGAGGGTGAGCTGCACAAAGAAGGCACCGTGGCACAAAGGCCAGCTGGCAGGTGGTTGCAGTATTTTGGGCAAGAAATGATAAGCTCCCGTTTTTTTGTGTGTGGTGTTTTTTTTTAGTAATTTGGAAGAAAATAAAATTCTCTGAATTCTCACCATACTAGGATATAGCAGGGATTCCCACAAAAATGTACAATGTTGATATTACCTACAAACCTAAAGATCAATCAACTGAGCCGAAGCAAAGGCCTAGTTACAGACACAGCAGATGGTATGTGCTCAACAAGTATTAGTTTTCTCCTCTTCTAGACGCAATGCCTGCTCTGGATATCAGAGTGCACATGGAGGCAATACTCAAAATATTTGCAAACTTGCCCACGATGAAGAATCAAGGGTCTGGGCTTGTATGCTTTGGTCTGCAGGGCCCGCAGCTCCTGATTTAGAAGCCATTGTGACAAATGGTGTCATGGCACTTTCACTTCAGCTGTGATCGTCTCCCTGGAGAGGACACAGACCTACACAGACCTCAGTCCTCTGTACACAGGAATTTATGTCAAGTGAAAAAGAAATAAATAAGTGTGTGTATACTGTTCCTTCAAAACCCAAAAATGACATTTTACCACATCACCTCTTTTTAGTAGCATTTTCCAGCTCCCCAGCACCATCACACCCTCCTCGGTGTGCCCACTATTCAAGTAACACAGAGCGTTAGTTACCTTTTTTTTAATTAAATTTATTGGGGTGACAATTGTTAGTAAAATTACATAGATTTCAGGTGTACAATTCTGTATTACATCATCTATAAATCCCATTGTGTGTTCATCACCCAGAGTCAGTTCTCCTTCCATCACCATATATTCGATCCCCCTTAGAGTTACCTTTAAAAATATATTTTGCCTCCTTCACACTTAGAGCTCTGCCAAGGCAGGGTCCAAGCTTCACTCACTTATCTGTGTCTTCCCATTACCGTGGGAATAGTACATGCTGACCAAAATCCTTGTTCTGTGGTGTGTTAACACAAAATAAGAATAATAGTGTTTGCTGTCTCATTGCTTCACAGCAAGATGCACAAGTTATATTCATGCTTGTGAGTTATTGCAAATTCTTTATTTGAAAGATGAGATGTGGCTAAAAAGTCAAGTAATGGCCATTTGTAAGTTATGACTGAGTGTGCTTTCAGATGAACATATTTGTTTATTTTTACAACTGACATTCATTAAGTGCATTAGACATAACTATTCTATGTGAAACTTTGAGGTTGTGGTGAACAAAAATACTCTGATCTAGAAGCAGTCCTCTATATTCAAAGCTAATCCAGAAGAGAAAAGGACCCCAAAGTGACAAGAAAAAATCACCATACTGCATGGAAACACATTTCACTATCGTATCACCAGGGGATGGAGAGTTCCAGAAGGGGTGTCTCCAAAGGAAAAAACAAACAAAACAATAAAGCATCTGATGTACCTGAACATGTCAAGGAGCAATTACGTTTCTGGCAGACAGTGTGGGGATGCATTAGTGAAAGAATTTAGAAGAGGAGGCCAATAGCAACAGACAATTATTAACTCTCAAACAAAACAAACACTGTACAAGGAAAAAAAAAAAGGCTGTTAGGTGGCTCCGTCGTGCACAATATTTACATAAAACAGCAATGTAAAAACTGAGCAACAATTTAAACAACATTTGTTAAATAACCAAATTGGAAAAATGGAGATGAGAAAGTTTGTTTTGTGAATATGATGCTGTAAGCAGGCTTTAAAAAAAAAAAAGCTCATCTTACATAATAGGAAGTTAATGTGTTATATGTTCACCTAGAACATCAAGTAATAGCTGTATATGCATGTTATTTAGAAACGCAGAAATAAATACTAGAAAATGATCATGAAAAGACTCGAAGGTGTTGGCTTTATAGAAAATAAATAAAAAGTAGAGAGGAGTGACATTAAAAAAAAAATCCTTTCTTTGTTGTTAGGTGTTATAACTCTTGCAACACTATTTGAGTTCTTCGACTATGCACATATGTTACTCAGATAAAATTTAAAATCAAGTTAGAAAAATGAAGATAACCACTAAAGAGAGAAACTATAGACCTAGGTCCCAACTAGTAAGTGCTGGTTCAAGGTCAGGAGTGGCATGACACCTGAAGGAGGACGTGGACAGGGGCGGCTGTGCTTTTGGTTGACCCAGTGACTAAATATCGCTGCTGATATTTAGTGGCACGGCCAACAGCGAAGTCCTGCCAAGGTCAGAGCAGCTACACACAACCAAGAAATGGCCAGATCAAATGCCAACAGCACCTCTATGGGAAACACTGCACTAGATGGGAAAAAGAGTAAAGAAATGGTAGGACCAGGGGGACAGAAGGCGGGAGCAAAAGGAAACGATTGCACTGAAATATAAAATGATATGGCAGAATAAACTTAAACCATTGGTAATCATAAAAATCACACATCCATTAAATCGTCCTATTTGAACAAAAGCAAAGGTTGACAAAAAATATTTATCATAAAAATACTGATAAAAATAGATGTAGTAATATTAATATTATATAACAATGAATAGAAATAAAAAGCATTGAATGGAACAAAATAATATTCTCATAGTAATAAAAGTTACAGTTCACCAGAACTATATCGTAACCAGGAGCTTCTTTGCATCTAAGAACACAGATTTGAAATATATAAGAAAAAACCTGCCATGAATGCAGGGATATATTGAAAACCACACTAATACAGTGAGAGACTCGCTCAGAAACTGACACAAACAGAGATAATTTGATTAACAGATTATAAGCTTCTTCTCTTATGGACAGATATCTATGTATGACTTTATACATATAGGTATATATGTATGTATGCATGTGTGTATATATATGTATATACACTTATATATACAAATACATGCACACATATGATGAACATATACATGTGAAAGAGAGACAAATTGTTACTGAATAACAGAAAATTATTTTCAAACACTCTTAAAGTATTCACAAATATTACAATTCATGCAGACTACATTCTCTGACAATTAAACCAAAAAAATTAAAAAAGAGGAAAGAAGGAGGGAGAGAAAGAGGTAAGGATAAAAGGAAGGCAGGAATGGAGGGCAGGAGGAAGGGAGAATTAACAACAAAATAAGCCGATCTAGCCACTTAGATTTATTTGTTTGTTTTTCTTTCTAACCAAATCTTGGAGTAAACAGAAAATAAAAGCAGAATGATTTTAAAGAAAGCTGTGTTACTACAATTACCTTAAGAAAAGGCAAAAACCTGAAAACAAACATCTTTAATGCAGCGAAACGCTTTAAAACAAGCTTTTCCTCAACAGAAGGAAGTGGAGGTTCATGGCTGGAGAGAGGAAGTGACAAACTGGAGGGGACAGTGTCACATGTCACATGCCTCTAGAATATTAGGATACGCCCCAGCAATGCGGAGGTCTCTGAAGAAGCCACAGACATGTCCATGAGAAAAAGAATCCGCTTGAAATATATGCCAGATGCTGTGAAACCACTTTAAGAGTTTTCCTTTTTATTACCTCACCTTCAACCAGATTACTCAGGTTCAACCCGGTTGGAAGTCTTGGTGAACAAGCGGCAGTAAGAGAAGCAGGGAAAGCAAAAAGATGGCCACACCCTCTCCTCCAATAGAGCTAAGAAAGGGACTTAACTCTAAGTCAGATTTGGAGTTTTAACTATTTTGTAGATTAATTATTTTAAGTACCCAAACTGTGTTTTGCAACTGAAAGTGGCCATATGTATCAGCCAGGGTCCTGGCAGGAAACAGATGGCGCTCAGACTGGGTAACTGAGGGGAGGTTCATAAAAGGACTGTTTACAGCAGTGTGAGCAGGGCTTGGGGAAAAGCAACAAGGGCTGGTGCAGTACCTCAGGGCTCGCACCAGCACAAGTCATTGGAGGATGGAAGCAGAATCGGTTTCCAGAACCTGAAGCGTGTAGCGGCTTGCTGAGCGCTGCCTGGCAGGAGAGGAGGTCTTTCCTAGAGGACCACAGCCAACCCACTGCAACCCAGCAGGGAGGGAACCAGAAGAACAAGTACTTGGGCTTCTCTCTCCTTCTACTTGCCTCTGCCGTCTCCTGCTAATGCTTCCCACTGATCAAGTCCAAACTAAAGCCAAACCAAAGCCAAAGGATAACGCTATCCATATAGGTCGGCCACTCAAGGCAAAGAGGCGGGAAAGGTGAAGAGCAGATCTGGACGGGCAAATAGTAAAGATCTAGTACAAAATAAGACAACACCAACAGAGAAACAGAGGCCCCATGTGTGTTCTGCTAAAGGGAAGAGCTGACTCCACCAACGGACAGGGGTAAACCAAGACAAAGTGCCCTGAGGTTCCTACTCGTGGACTGTACTGATATCATCTGTAAGAGAATGTGATTGTCATTCAAATCACCATTCAGTCCTTCAGAGAGGCGATTCATTCTTTTAGGAATAAAGAGTGAGAGGAAACACTTCATTCTGGTTCTGGGACTTGACGTCCTGGACGCCAACCCTGTATTTGTCCTGTCATTTGTTTTCTGATGACCATGTCTTTTACTACAAAGAATTCTCAGCATCCTCCTTCACTGACTTCACTCCTGCTTAACGTATGCAGCTTTGTGCCTTACCTGCTTTTGCCTCTGCTATTCTGCTGCAATTATTCTTTGATCATTCAATTAAGTCTCTTTGCATGCAGCCATTAACCCACGAGATCCCTCCACCTAAGGAAAGACACTTGTCTCTGTCTTTGAAGGAGTGCCTCTCCTTTTCATTCATCAGAGAACCACGTGAATCTAAGGTAGCTTCAGCTTGTGATTGCCACTATGCTGCTCTGAGCCTCATTCAAAAGGATGGAAAGTCTACTGGAAAAAACACGATAGCAGTAACAGCTATCATTGATGATTAAGCCCTTACACTGGGGTGGGGACCTTGCCAAGCACTTTACATGCGTAGGGAAGGAAAAACGTTTTCTTTCACCGTCTCATCGTCCCTCACTGTGACTTAAAATGAAACTGACAAAGACAGGTTAACAAGAGAAAAGCATACAAAATGTATCTAAGTTTTACATGAGATGGGAGCCTTCATAAGGAAGTGAAGACCCAAGGAAAAAGTTAGTTAGACCTGTGTGTTTTATGCGAGGCTTGATGGAGAGGGAAGGGTCATGGAGCAATGTGATAGGTTAAGGAGTATGAGGTAAGTGTAGGAAGTTGGGGGACATTTAGCAAGGCTTGTTTATTCAGATCCTCCTCAGTGTCCCTCTGTTTTCAGAGCTAAGGATGCTTTCTTCTTCCAGGTATAGGGAAGGCACCTCTCACATGAGGGTTTTATAACCCGTTTCAGCGGAGAAAGGGGGGATGAAGGTCAGAGTGACCTTCATGTTTCTGCCATTATCCCAAACTCCTTCAGCTTCCAAAGAGCCATATTTTGCAGTAGCATGCTCTGATTTGGAAAAGATCACGGAGCTGATAACTGATAAAGCTAAAACTGTCAGCTGTTGTAACCGAACAAAGACTGTACTCTTGCCTACATTCTATGGCCTTTCCTATATATTAATTTATCTCTACGCCTTACTATCTCTGTGACCTTCAGGAAGTCACTCAGTCCCTCTCTGTGCCTCATTTTCTTCATCTGCAAAATGAGAATGATAGTAACACCTGGGGTGTCCTACCTGGCAGAGTTGTGCTGAGAAAATTTACTGGATGCATGGCTGGAGTCAATGCACTTAAAACTGACTCGCTAGGAGGAAAAGTATAATGTTAATTAACAGGTTTCATACCTACTGCTCTAGGCTATCCTGTCACCCCTAAGAGATGTCAGAGTAAGGAGTCCTTTTAGGAAGCCAGCCTGTCTTCGTGGCCTCCTAGAGAACTGCAGTCCTGGTTCCCTTTTCTGGAGCGGCTGGCTGCATTGGCTCTCCAGGCCAGTGACCACCCAGACCCATTGGGTGTGCCCAGCGCATACTGCCCGCACGGCTCTGAGGTTCCTCCATGCCATTCTGCCCTTCAGCACCTTGAGAAGGGATTTCTCCTGGTCCAGGGCTTTGGGCCAGGAGGAAATGGCTCCTGGACAAAGTTCACTATCAAACTGTTCCCTGGGAGCAAGTATTTTCTCAGTGGCCTTTTATTCTGTTTTCCTTTAAAAGATAATAATAATAAAAATAATAAATTCTTTATTACGTAACTATGGGACAAGAGATCAAACATCAGTGCTTAAAATGGAAAAGGTGCCCTGCATTCAAACTGCTGTTGCCCAGAAATACACCCTTAACAACACTTAAATCCTTTAACTCTTTCCTACCTCTAAATACGTAACAATTACAAAGAGGATGCTATTGATCTCTTACTTCCTAGTGACATCAAGTGAGACATAAAATACCCCAAGAAACCTTGACTCCTGGGAATCTGCCTGGCTTGATTCCACAAGCAAATCAACCTAAGAATTTTATAAACACGAATTTGATTTTCATTCTTTTCTTACCAACCACGAATCACAGAGTCTGAGCAAAAAAAAAAGGGGGCTCCCTAAAAATATTCCATCAATTAGGCCAGGTAAATCAATTCTACTTGTTTGTTAAATTCAAATGTCTTATTTCAGTTAATTCCATTTTGATATATATGTTTTCTAGAATACCTATATCAACCTGGCATTCATGAAAATGGGCTAATGGCATCCCCTTTGGAAGAATGAAAACCACACTCTTCAGAGTCGGCTGGGTCCGTCTTCTGTCACCCCAGCCTGTACTTAGGGATCCTACAATACTGCAGACACTGAGCGATGATTCTGGGTTTTGAATCCTTGTTCCCATTTCCCAAGAGAAGTGAGAAGCACTGGGGGTAGGTAGACCTGGAGCGTCTACCTTCTGAAGAGAGGTGGGTCATATCCAGATATTCATATCCACCAACTAATGAGGGCGAATTCCTGACAACCTGTCTTAGCAGGAATGTAGATTTATTTTTTTATTTTTTTTCGTTCCTGTAATTTAAAAAAAAAATTCTAAAACTCCCACACACTAATTTACCCTGGGCAGCCTCGTTTCTTTAGTCTGTGTGCTCTTCTGTAAAAAGGGAATAATTCTATAGGAAGTATGTCAAATGTCTGGCATGGTGGCAAATAGTAGTTGTCTAAAAAAGGGTAGCTATTATTATTATTATTGGTGTTATTCTTGTCGTTCTCATGATAACAAGCTTTTCCTACATGCAATTTTTATGTTTTCAAATATCTCATTAGATTTGCTAGAGTGTATTTAGATCCGTGCAACATTCAAATGCATTGAATGACAGGCTATGTCATAAGACAACTCTGCTATAGCTTTCTGTCTTTTAGAAACATTCTTCAGAAACAATGTATCATAGAAATTAAAAGCCAAACTTGAGGTATTATTGAGTGTAGTCCATGGCCTGAGGAGAGCAGAACTGTCCATCCTCCACAGACCACAAGGTCTACACCTTGGTACTAACGAATCTCATAAATCTGTACGTGATCTAAGTTTTGTTATACCTGAAACGGTTAATTAGAAGAGGTAGGGGAATCCGAAATGTCATAGCAAGTTTCTCTTGGCCCACTGTCACGTTTCATGAATTCTTGTGCTGAATCCATTTGGACTAAGCAGTGACCTAATGCAAACAAATTGTTTCCGCGCCTCTTATCTCCTGTCACCTATTTACATCCCAATACATCTGCATTGTGTAGCTCTGTAAGATCCATTAAATCCTTGGAAAGGGTTTATCGCTAAATTAATTATTATTTTATTATTATTGTTATTTCTTTGAGGCTTAGATTTCTCACAATCAAGTGATAGAAAACTACTGTGCAGACAGTGAGTAAAATACTTTTTTAAGAAAGGGAGGGAAAGAAGTATAAAATACACAATTTCATCCTGGGAATTCTCAGAGCAACCCTGTGGGTGAGAGACAATAATTTCTTGTACGTTTTAGGTAAAGATATAATTTACATTTATTTGCAGACACGAAACTCTAAGAAAACATTATTTGCTGTCAACTCCTCTGGCTTTAAAAATATTTATAAGATTGAAACAGCTACCTGGAGGCAGACATTTCATTTCAATGTCATAGGTCAGGCACATTGGCTAACACCCCAGAGAATATTGATGTACCTTCAAAATTTAAAATAATGTTTATACCATTTATTTATTCATTCACATATAGAGCACCCATCCTGAAGTATCTGGGACACTGAACAAGGTTTACATAAATCTGACTGTTTTTTTCCTCTGGGCCATTTGGCTCACTCTGGTAGACCATAAATATTCAATAATACTTTACAATGACAAAGCATCTTTTATGCAAACATCTCTAAGCACATTATTCACCAATATTACAATCTCCTTTTTAACCTACTGGTAAAGTCACAGAAACTAATTGACTTTCTTCAAGGTCTCATTGCAAATTGTTTATTTTGTAGATAAGAGTCTGCGGGCCCTCATCCTTGCTATAACTAAAGGGAGAAACAAACAAACACATTTTTAGGTACTTAAGCTGATGACCTACACTAAATATTTCTAAATTGAATCTATTAGACAAAACGTCCTCCTTAAAGATGTTAAATGTGGTGATGCATCCAACTGCATTTTATAAAATTTTTTTCCAATGTGCCAAAGGCCAGTTACCATTTTCAGAGCCCCAAGAATGACCTATTTTAATTGAATCCTGTTACAAACACTTAAACTTTTACTCTTTAATCAAATCAAGTTTTTAAATGGAAATTAAAGTTGGAGCAGAAAAATAAAACTTTCCAGGGAAAGGTTTAGTTGAAGTAATAGCAAGGCTGTACCAAAATATTTAAATAAAGGGAAAATGTGAGGGAATTACACTGAGATTTGGGCACGTCTCAAACAGTTCAGGTCACCCAAGCAAAAGAATATATTTTGAATTCTTTATTTCACCTCTTCGCCCAAATATTAAAGGAATTCAAGTTAAATATAGAAAACTAATAAAATAGCAAAAAAAAGGGAAGATTTTTTTTTAAATCACAAGTTATGTCCATAATAAATTCTACATAAATCTGTAGAATTTACACACACACACACATGCACACACGTGCACACGCATGCACGCGTGCGCACTCACACACACACACACACACACACACACACACACACACACTACACCACAAACCCCCAACTTCAGGGAGTATAACTGACTTACAATTCCATCTGCTGAGCCCTGCAATCCATCATACGGGATGGAGTTTGCACTGAGGCCACATTTCCCCCTGCCGATTCCAGCCCAATGCGGAGTGTGGCAAACCCACTGTCACAAACCTGTAACCAGAAGCTGTGGGACAATTCTGACAGGCGATTTTGGATCAAAGACTCCCCAAAGACCTTGTGAACTTTCCTTTAAACTGTACTGCAGTCTAAATCCTTCAAACTTTCTCGTTTCCTCTCTCCTTCACTCACCACTTCTGCATCCCACCCTCTCCTAGCTGCCGCTCCAGTTTCTCTCATGGGCATTTCCCCTAATAAACTTGCATGTTCAATACCATCCTGGCATCTGATTCTCGGAGGACCCAGGCTAACACACCACCTGACGGCACTGATGGTGATGACAGTTCTGATGATGATGGGGGTGGTCCTAATGCCGGTGAGGATAGCCACGATAAGGACTAGTATTTACTGAGTTCTTTTTAAAAATGCCAGGCCCTGTGCTAAGAGATTGTCTACATTACTTCATGTGGGACTCCGAATAACCTCCAAAATGTTAATATTACTCACCTGAAGGAAGTCATTAAGAGTTTAAGTAACGAAACCAAGACCAATTGCTTGTGAAAGTCCAATTGGAATTCTTGTTTTTCCTAAGCCAATAAACCATAGAAGCACTGGTGCCAGTAACGACTACATTATATTACCACTCCGCATTCGTATTTTGCAGTATAATGGTCCAGTCCATTTTCTGGGTAGTTATTACATAGTTCTAATTACACTTAATCAATATCATAAGTTAGCCTTTTTGTAAAAAATTAACTTTTTACTTGAACTTTCTGATTCTGCAAAAATTTGCAATTATCTACTTCATGTTGTTATATAGGCCTGGTCCGATCATTCAAATATTGTTAGTAAACTTATTCAAATATCTTCCATATTTGTATCACAAATATGAAGAGCCAGTATATCAACTCTGTATAGTTGGAGGAATTTTTTCCAAGCCATTAAAACAAACAAAGGTCAAGCAAGTAAGTCAAAACCAAGTAACTTAGACAATAGGGACCACTAAAACATCTCAAATAACAATACGCAGTCTTCAATTTTAGAATTTATTGACACTATTAAATAGACGATTTAACAACAACCTAATGGTGCTTTTTTCCTAAACGAAACAATTGGTACAATGAAACGCACTTTAAAAGATTTATATCCCACGGCATCTTTCTAAGAAAGACACCAGCTTGGGACTTGCAGCAGTTTGCTAACTCAAGAGCAGAACTTTCTGATGACAGCAAATGCCATTTAGAATAATTTGAGGTTCATCTGATGCATAAACAAATTAACTTGCCTCGAGGTCCCCCAGAAATCACTGGGTCAGTCTTTAGTCTCGGCAGATTTCTGCTGATATCTCAAAACTCCCTAAATCTAAAGTTTTCTGGGCTTTTCATGTTAAAGACTAATTGTAGTAGCTACCAATACTTTCTACTGAATGCCAACTGGCAGAATAAAGGGGGGTTCCATCGGCAATGCTGCAAAAGAGCCTTCTTAAATAAATATGTGTTCTCATAAGAAGAGCACTCTTACTTTGCAAATATTACTGTAAGACAAGTTACCAACACATTACCTCCCAAACAAGTTGTTGCTCTCAAAGTCCCTCCTCCACGGGAAGGAAAACTACTGCTCTCCTTCTCCTGACTCCTCAGCTTATCCCATCATTCACCTGCCACTTCTACTAGAACTTGGATAGGCTCTGAGCAATAATTGGGATGTAACATAGATGACAATGGCCTCCACTTCGTAGATGTTGGAAAGGCCCACTTTCTAACTTTCTCCAGTCCAGCACAGACTTTTAGCTCTAACTTTTACATGGACAAGAAACTGAATCCCTACATGTTTTCCTAGTCTCTAAAACCCAACACCTCTGCAACTCCTTCTGACTATTAGTACCTAGAACGCTAACCTCTCCCTTGGAACCACGTATTTTCTACACTATTCATTGTAGCCATGGGTTCCCCTTTGCCTTTTGTTCCTGTGTGTCTTCTACGCCTTATCACATTATGGCCCCACTCCGTCACTAATAAGTTATGAGACATTGATCATGTGACTCCATCTCTCTGGACTCTATAAAATAAGGAACACACATCAGTGTTGTAGAAACCATGGAGGGGAGTCAGAATTGCCATGTAGGGAAGAAGCAATAGGTCAAATAGGTACAAATCCTTCCTTCCCTTCAAACAGAGAAGCTCCATCTGTACCTGTGTTATCAGAGTTTTGTGTTAAGATTTTCCTTGAAAACCTAGTTCTGCTGCATTAAAAAAAAAAAGTTTTAAAACCATTGGACTGGAGGTTTCTAAAGTTCTTCCTAGTCGTTTCAATATTCTGAAAAGATGACTGTTCCACGTGGGCTGCTTCTGAGTCTTTTGAATTCCTCTCAGCATTGAATCCAGACTTTGCAACATTTGCTCCTCTTTTCGTGTACCTCTAACACCCTATTTCAAGCATTCTCTTCCATTATGACTGCTATCAACTATCAGCTATCAACGGGTGACTACCCGCAAATCCAACCTGAAATGGAGATACAAATTTCCAGTCACCTCCCAGGCATTTCCACTTACATACCCTAAGGGAACTGCAAACCCAAATTGAACCTAATCACACAAACTCCCACCCTGCTCCATCTCCAGGGTATTTTATGTCTATTCATAGCACCATCAGCCAGCTAGTTACCTAAACTGTAATCACAGGACTCATCTTCGTCTTCCTCCCATTTCCTTCATGCCCTACATTGTTTTCATAAACACACCCTCCTGGTTTTCCCTCACTGATGCCTCTTTGTGCTTTTTCTCTGCATTCTGCCCCTCCCCCCAAATGCAAATCTTCATCGTCATATGCCTCCTCCACGGCAATTGCCTAACAACTGTTCCCCAGCCTCCATGTCTCCTTCCTTCAATCCATCCTCCACACTGCAGTCCAAACTCTTATATACAGACCTGATCATATTACTCCCTTTGCTTAAGAATATTTTATGGCTAGCAAGAATCTATTGCACGTGACCCTAACACCGACTCCTTAGCCTAGTACCTTATGCACATTACAATGTGGACCTCTTCCATGAATACCTTGCCAGCTTCATGTCCTGACAGTCACCCCACCATCAGGAAACATAGCCTGTGGCAGGCTTTCTCCAAGCATGAGCCATCTACACCACACCCACACAGAGTACTCACAAAAGAGTGCCAATTCCTGGGTTCCATCTATAAATACTGCTATTACATAGCCTGGTATGAGCCTCCCCCCCTCAAATCTACATTTTAACAAGAACTTCTGGTGATTCTAATACATTCTAAAGTATTAGAATTCTAACCCATTGATCTACTGTCCTGCTGTGACTACACCCTTTCCCAAATACAATGTAAGTATTCATACTTTTGTGTCTTGGCTCAAAACATTTCCTCAGCTTATATGCCCTTCTCTGTCTTTCCCTGAAAACAAAACAAAACAAAACAAAAAAAACAAGCTTTTTCTAAAAGCCTAACTTCGATGCCCACACAATCCCCCAATTTTATTCTTGTATCCCCACCCCTCCCACCTGTGCTCTAGTAGCAGTCTGTCTACTGTTAAGAGTTGTCACTTTGTATCATAGTCATGTGTACGCCTGTCTCCCTCACTGGAATATTGGATTCAAACGATCATTTTATTTACCCTTTATACCTCTAGGCTCTAGTATCCACCGTAAATGAAGGCCTAATTGGGATTAGCTACACAGCAGTAATTCAAATAAATATTCATTCCATTTAATTTAATTATTAATTCATGCCAGAGAACCCAAGTCTCCAAACACATCACATAGGACAGACCTTTTCTGAAACTTCTTGCAAAATTTCTCTCCAACCAAGAGAAAAGTCATCATCTAACAGCAAAGCCAACTGTATCATAGTTTTAGTATGATTGTGCCTGGTCTTTATTTGTGCCATAGAAAGTGTTCTCAGGTGACCCTGGAAGATGTCTGGCCTCCGCTGTGTAATATATACGCTGAGAAGCCCTCCAATCTCCCTTCACCAAATCAGTTGGGTGACAAGAATTGATTGTGGACCTACATTTGCCAAGTTCTCGGCATTACGAGGACCCAGAGGATACATTAGAATCTTCAACACCTCCATCCCCATGTCTTGTTCTTGATACAAACACAATAGGCCTTGCCAAAGCCCCTTTGCAATATGTCACCCTCTAAACGGGCCTTAGTCACCCACACTCTGTTACAGAGTGGCTGATGTGCACCACCACCTGTGCTTGCAATCTAGACCTTGGTAATCATTTACAAGACATATGAAGTAATAGAGCATCAGGAGAAAATGTTGCTCTTTCAAAGATCCCCAAGTCTGCCTCGGTATGATGGACTAGCGACTCCAAAGGGAGATTATTGTCTTTAGAGTAAATAATGCACTTTTCTCCTCCAAGTCGCAAAGCCTGGATTTAAATGATTATTCATGGGTGTTGTGGGAGACGTTAAGCCTAAGCTTGGCAATTCCCAACATAAAAATGGGTAATGTTTCAAAAACCTTGTTTATGAGTCACCTGCCCAGAAACTCACCATTGCCTCTTACATTATGTTCCAAATCCCCAAGCCAACCCCCCAAATCAATTTATCTCATTACACACCTGAAGGGTATTCAGTGACACCTACCCCTATTTACAACATTGTTCTTTTGAGAAAATGTCCTCTAAATTCCCAGTTAAGTGACATGTAAATACATTTCTCCCTGCATTCGGGGACATGGGAGGATGAAAATGAGAAGTGAATGAGATCGGATAGTCCCAGGAATCACAATCCTCTTCATCTCACACATACATTTTTAAAAATGCCCTTCTCTACATGACGATTGCTCGTTAAGGGTAAAGAATGATAGCCTCCACTATCAAGAGAAGATTTTCAGAATTTGAAGTGACTTCCACCCTCTCCCTGCTACCGAGTTGAAACATAAATGTGGTTATAAGAAGATTTGACATTGAATCTGAAACTGCCCAACCTCTTGGCTGTCATTTCAATTTTTCCCCTAAGTCTATTAAGTACGTATTGTAATTAGTATACACTGTGAATAGGTTTTTAATGGGCGCGTCATAGGAAATATTTTCCTACTTTCAATCAACTTAAACCAAATAAATTTAGTTTTGAAATACAAAATAGGCCCTTTTAGATTAAAAAAAAAAAAGTACACTAGCTTGTTTTCTTTTTCTATTATTAAAATGTAAAGGATTTTTTAAAATCTCATTTATTTCATCAATTGGTTCTGCTTAACATTCTTCAGCCCAGTCCACTCTCAATTATCCATGCTAAGGAAGTGGGATCAGTGGCCTGGATAATCTCAAACAGCAGACAATTTTAAAAGCCCTTGTGTTTGGCCCGGGCATACTTTACAATCAAACTCTGATTATCCACACTAATGAAAAGAAGAGCAGGCACCTTGAGAGAGACCCGAAGCCAATATAGATCTGCTCGTCGGGTGTAGGGCACCTCAAGGCAGAGGCCCATGGAGCACCGTGGAAGGAAAACAACAGGGCAAGCTGCTGCCCACGGTGGCCGCTCATGCCATCGAAATATCCACACAGCTACCATATCCGTATCAGCATCTTTCATGATAGTAGTCATTCTTAGAAGCATGGCGTTACATCCACAGGCCCCCAGGTAAAAAGCCATGCCGTACCAAATAGTATAACAATAGACTGTCCATATGGACTAATACCTTCTTTAGGGGGTTCCCTTTGAGGTGGGCCTCACCCCCAGACCCTTAGTATCTCTACCAAGGTCAGAGGAACACACTCAGAAGAGTAGCATAAAGGATGGAGATGAAAGAGGCAGTATGCGGGGGTAGGAAAAGATCCAGGATGAAGCTTAGGACGCCTGGACATTCGTCCCCTGTTGGTCTCTGCTCGCGCCAATAGCCAATGAGGGAGAGGGAACGGTGTGTGTAACTGTACATTAAAGGTCATGGCACATTTAAAGAACTCTACATGCTTCTATTTGGTCAAAGAATAATGTACAAATGAAAAACAAGCAAGAGATAAAACTGGGGATGTAGTCAGAGACAAACTTACAGAGTTGTGTGGTTTTTTTATGTCATACAAGAAGTTCAGAAATCATTGTGTAGAAGACAATAAAATTGTTTAAATAATTGTTAAAATTTATTGAACACATACAGTTTGCCCAGCACTGTTCTAAGCATTTGATGTCCAGAAACAACTTTAATGTCTATAACCACCTGAGACAGGCACTATTACTACGCCTGTTTTACAAGTGAGGAAACTGAGGCATGCAAAGCTTAGAGATCTCCTGAGAAGATTGTACATCTGAAACGTCAGGGTTCAAACCTAGTCTATTTGATTTCAACGTCCGTGCTATCTCTCTAAGGAGAGAGAGAGAGAGAGAGAGAGAGAGAGACAGAGAGAGAGAGACAGAGAGACAGAGAGAGAGAGAGAGAAATGACTTGGTCAGAATTTTAAAAGACCATGCTAGAAGCAATGCGCCAGAGAGACTAGAGGAGAGTGGAACGGAGGAAAGGAGGCTTTAATAAAGCAAGGAACGGTGAGTTTCGGAACTAAGGGAAAGGTAATAGTAATGCAGAAGAGGGGTGGAGTCAAGAGGTTTAGAAGACATAAACTAAAAAAATAGTTGATTAAATAAAGGAGAGAATAAGAGGACGGGTCTAGCTGGAGCCCCATATTTCTGGCTTGGGCATTGTGTGATGGCCTGGTAATTTTTAAAGAATTCCTGAACTTTGTGCATCAGTGAACTTAGCTGGAAAGCAACTCCTACCAGATGGGCAGGCCCAGAAGGAATAGCACAGGCAATGCCTTGCCCCGCGCCCCCTGCCCCCACAGTATGTTGTCAGCACATATCCATCCAAATAAATAAATGTCTTATCGTAAGTTATGAAATCACTGGTGATAAAAAAAAAAGAGTCATGTATAAATACGTAGGACGCTATATAGGACTTATGCTCCACACAGATTATGGAAATGCACCAGATCTTTTTGTTTTCCGAGGTTAAATATATTGAGTCACATTTCGCTTTTCAAGTCATATCCATGTGCAACTATAGAAAGATAAGGGAGAAAGGGCACTGGAAGAAGAGAAAAGATGCAGACATGTTATAGCTTATCAAGATATTTGTAAGCACCTTAATGAAACCAACACCATTTATAGGATGCTCCTCTGAGGGTGAAGAAAACAAGAGGGAGCATATGCATGAAACTCTAGATGTATAGAAAAAGACTAGAAGTACATACTCAAAATTGGAAAAGACCTCTCTGGCTAGTTTTGCATTTTATTTCTTCCTTGTTTATCAGTTCTTAATGTTCTACAGTTATCTAGAATTACTTTCATAATACAAAATTTTTGTTTTTTCTAAACATATGTGATGAATATCCATTCCGTAGTAGAACATTGTCGATACAAAAGAATATACAAGCAGGGAGGCCCTTATTGATAAATAATCCGCATATATCAACAGTGATGGCAGCAGATACCTTTCAACATGGCCCACGAAGCCAACTGACGTACTGGGAAATTCAGTACCTGGAGAATCTGTGCGTTGAGAATAAAGGGAGGTAAGAAATGATGAAAAGTGCAAATGGCTTCGAGAAGCTGACCTGAGAAGCCGATGCCTAGACATGTGGTCTTTCTATAGCTTTCCTCTCATTGTCTGAATATCTCACTTTATCTTGTTATACTGTCTGAAATTCCATCAATTCTATGTTATCTAATCCTATTTCTAAAAAGCATAGGAGTAGAAAATTTCCAGAGGTTAGATGTGTTAGAGGTGATGAAGAGGATGATACTGGTAAGAAAAAGAAGGGGAAACTCATACCTCCTGGATTATGAGGCACTTCCATATATTAACACATGTTAATAAAGACTTCCAGTTCAAGATTGGGAATGGAATATACATATTTAAGCCCTTTCCCTCTCACAACCCCACTGAAGTGACAGTAAATCCTTTTACAAAGGAATCTACAGCAGACCTGAAAACAAATAAACAAAGAAATCGGATACCACATTTATTGAAGTATTTCTAGATAACTGAAAGAAAACAGGACTGAATTGTCTGAGAAACTAGAATGAAAACTTACAATATAAACTCACACACTAAAGATGGCTGGTCAGGATTTAGGGGCGTTCTCTAGAGAATCTGTGGGTCAACCAAGGCAGAGAGTGGCAGAGCAGGTCTCAGAGCAATCTTTACGGAATGAAATGGTTATCTGTCAACAGACGCCAATCTCATGTACACCCACTGTGTACGGTTGGCATCCAATTGGTCAGTATATCAGCTGATGAATATTTGAATATCATCCCTGAGTAAGTCCATTCTCTTCTAATAATGCCCACATAATTTCATGGTGCAATCAAAAAAGAAGGCAATTATTGAGATCTGTGTGGCTCTCAAATTTGAAACCGGGGGAAAGAAATAAGGGTGGTTTCTGTCACATCAATGTTGAAGCAATGAGAACTTTCACGGAATAATGCTTCTTTCTTTTTCCTTCCACACCAAGAAACGAATGGCCGTGCTTTAAGTCTGTTTCCCCTCCTTCTATCTTAGGTGGTCCAGGCAAAGAGCAGGTCTATCTGGTGGGTCCTATTCTAGAAGCCAACCAAGGGCAGCCAGGACATCAAGCCCCACACTGGGATATTTAATCCAAGTGGTTTAGCAAAAGATAGGAACCAAGACGCATGGCCAAAATTGGTTGAATGGAGAAAGCAAGTAGGAAGTGGTCTAAAGCAATATGGAACCTATGCTGACACCTACTGCAGGTTGATGACACGTGCCTGTAGTTCAGATTTATGGGGACCAGTTGAGTTGTTGAAGGGCACCAGAGAAGAAACAGCCTGGAGAGGTTCACCACAAACTGGACCTAAAATCAACGAATGCAGCCACCATGTTTATTCTCCCGTTTTTCTTTTTCTTCTTTCTTTCTTTTTTAGGTGCAAAATTAACCCCAACTATCTTAATAATAAGAGTCCACCTTTGACACACCAAGGTAAACAGGTGGCCAAAATTTGAGGCCAGCCCCAATTTCTGCCAACACAAAGCCAAAGTCAAAGTTAAATCACAAGCCAGACATTGTTCGGTACCCAGGGCAGTACCGGGTTGGATAACGGAATTCATGAAACTGAGGACTCTGCCTCTTGAAGCACCACAGACTCAGATCCCACCAGGAAGCAGTAGCGGACTTTGTGTAGGATTTGTGGGATTTTACAGAGCGTGTTGACCCCTTAAGAGCCTTCCCTGAAATCACAGGGACTTATAAGTTCATAAAAGCGGTAGGATTGGGTCCCAAATGTCATTTCCATAGCCCTCCGTGGCTTACCGAAGGACTGAACAAAATGCCACTGTGCTACGTGCTGTGTGTGCCTCCCACTTCCTCCAGCCAGCAAGAGAGCCAGAGTCAGCTGCACGAAGCGTTCAACATCCTGGGAATCGGTCTGTACTTTGAAATACGGCATGAGACTCACTTCCGTGCACATGATGAGTGCTGGCACTTTCTTCACCTGTCTCCTCATCTAACAAATACATGTGTACAGGTTTTACGGTGTTCTTTACAACGCACCTAAAACACATAATTTTCCTCCTGCTTAGACCACTTGTTTATTTTCTTTTTCATTTTTTCGATTTATAGTGTGCTTTCCTCCAAAAGGCTCCAGGCACCACGCCGTCAACTCTTATATAATCAACATTACATTAAATTCACCTTAAAAACCACACACGGGGAAGTCACCAGAGTGGAAATGGAAGGAACAGGCACGTGGACAGAAAGAAGGAAGAGCCGTGGGTCTGGTGGAATATGCAACCGAGCAGTCAGGACGGGAGGAGCCCCAGTGATCGAAGCTGTGTCGTGCCCCTGTCAATCATCCCCACCTGCAAAGACCCTGACAGTGACTTCTGTGCCAAGTAACAGAGCCACGATATCTCCCTCTCCATGCAGGGGTGAGGTGTGGGTGTGCAGGGGCGTGGGGAGATGGTGGAGGATGCTGGTTATCAGGCAGGACTCTGGAGAGGGTATCTGAAAACAAAGATACCTACACAGGCACATGTGTTTTGAAAATCAGTGGGAAGAGACACAAGGTAACGTTTATAACAAATCGCCAAAATGTTAGATTTTTTTTTCTGTTTTTAACAAATAGTTCATGCTCAGTTCTGCTGAGTGCCTCTGACTTCCAAAGGCTGTGCAGTCTTTCAGAGGCCAAGGCAGCCCAACAGTTCAAAGATTCTCAAAATCAGAAAATGACAGGGTGACCTCAGCTTTTAAATCCCAGGCCACATTGATTTAACAAAGTCACAGGATGATGGCCGTGCCGCGGTGAAAGGGGTACACAGTCACTCTCCCTGCTGCAGCTGGTAAAATAAGAAAGGGGGGAGTGTATTGTAATTTGCAGGCAGAAATGACTGTTCCCACTACATGGAGCAGACGATGTAATTCCTGTCAGTACAGAGTAGGAGAGACTCCAGCCAGGAGGGAGAGAAACAATAATAATCCTATTATTATTATTACCAGGAGGAGTAGTTAGTACTAGCAGTAGTAGAATTAGTAACAGCATTATTGTAGTTGTTTTATTTAATGGGTACTCTGTGCCAGGAATTCTAGTGCTCCCGTTACATATACTAACTGGTTTACTCCCCACATCAAGCCTACAAAGAGGGAATGACCATTTTCCTAATTTTACAAATAAGGAAACTAAGACTCCAATAAATTGTGTGCCCCAAGTCACTCAGCTAATTAAAGGCTTGAACTGACATTGAGATCCAGCACACGAGGAGAGGTAAGGGGTGGCAAACAAGCCAGCACAGAAGTCCCTGTGTGAGTTGACAGAAAACAGTCACTGGGATCCAGGCCCCCACCCTGAAAGCTGTTGACAGAGAGTCAACAGCATAAGAGCCCCTTTGAGGCCACAAAGAAAGACCTTAAAATAAGGCTGCGGCAAGTTGGTGCAGAAAAGCATGGGATAAACTGCCTCCAGAAGACAGAAGAGGCGCAGCACCACTGAGCCCCTGTGAAGAGAGGAGCTCCTTCCATGGTTATCCCAAGGCCTGAGGCGGGGGGCCTGGACATTGGTACCTGAAACCCATTGTCTTGTCTTGTAGGACAGATTGCGTATTCATGCCATGTTAACCGTAGTGTTTCATAGTGAGTCGTTTTTAGTGATCCTTTCGTGATCCTCCTAAATACACATGCCATGCATTGAGCACTTACTAAGCCCCAAGCACCTAATATACATCATCGTACGTAAACCTCACAGTGATATTATAAGGTGGGTACCATAATCACCGCCAATTACGGATGAGAAGGCACAGAGAAGTTGAGTAACTTGCCTAAAGTCCCACAGAGCTGGTAAAAAGTAGAGATAGACCCCAAGCATAGGGAGTCTGGCTGCACAGCCCATTGTCATAGTTGCCATGCTATGCTCCTTCTAGAAGCTGATTCTATTCACTCCACTCCAGCTCTCTACCCCTCTCTGCGAACCCCTCTCTGATCTGCCTGACCTCTCTTCTGAGAAGGAAACTAGCCAAGGTGGTCTCTCTTGTTTTCATTCCTAGAGGGCCAGCTTATTTAGTCAACCAATATTTTTCAAGCCAATAGGGAAAAAATATATATATATATATATTTTGGTGTGGGCCACAAATGTAGTGAAGAAACCAATGACCAATGCCAAAAGCAGTTGGTCCAATGGAGACTGATGTCTCAGGTCAGCTTGGTCTGGCCAGAAGTACAGCTTACAGCTGCAGGTTGGCCTTCAACCCTCACCACCATCAATTATCCTTGTGCCCACGGGAAGGGTCACAGAATATGAACCTCTTCTCTGTGAAAAGTGAGACAGTTTCATTTATACAGTTACAGACTCTGCAAACCTTTTCCTTCTTTTCTTTTTGCTGCTTCACCCCCACCCTCCAGAACCCACTAGAAGTAATCCATCCTGGCCCCAGTGAAGGGCAACGAGTTTCTCCTACCTTCCACTTGATAAGCTGCGGTGGATGCCCCCCATCCAAACCCCTCAGGGAAAGCCATGGTTTCAGGAAGACGGCTGGCGGACTGGAACACTCAGCCAGCAGCTCACGCCCTTTGGTCGAGCCTGGCAACTGTGCAAACAATAAGGGAACTCTCACCCCTGACCAGAGTCTCAGAATGCAATTGTATTTGCAAACAAGAAGGGAGTGGTATTAAAGGATCCCTCTTGACTGGCTACCTCCTTGATAGGAATCCAAGACACTTTGTACCAGGAGCCTTTCTCCTTTCTCCCTGGGCACTGCCTGATAACAGACCAGCCTGGGGGCTGACTGAGTCCCTGCTTTGGCAGGGCAGCCATTCCTCTGATCCTTTCCCTTTTCATGAAATGCATGGACATGGTTTGCAGAAGTCACATAATCCTTGTAGAATTTTCCCTTTTACAATTCTTACCAATTCCTACGCCCCATTCCTTAGAGGTAACTATTTTCAACGGTTTCTTCTGGAACAGTAGCCCTCCCCTTATCTGAGGGGAAGATGTGCCAAGACCCCCCAAGTAGATGCCTGAAACCCTGGACGCTACCAAACCTTATAAATACAATGTTCTTTTCCTTTATGTACATACCCTATGATAAAGTTTAATTAATAAATTAGACACAGTAAGAGATTAACAATAGCAAAATAGAACAATTATAACAATATACTCTAACAAAAGTTAGGTGAATATGATCTCTCTGTTTCAGAATATCTTACTGTACTGTACTCACCCTTCTTGTGATGGAGATGACACAGTGTCTAGGTGATGAGACAAAGTGAGGTGAGTGATGCAATCAGTGTGACATTAGCATTAAGCTACTCTTGCACTTTGGGGCCATTGTTAAGTAAAAGAAGGGTTACATGCACCCAAGCAGTGTGATACTACAATAGTCAACCTGGTAACTAGCTAAAGGCAGGGAGCATCTACAGCTTGGGGACACTGGACAAAGGATTGATTTATGTCCAGGGGGAGGAGCCTGATGTCAGGAGATTTCATCACCTACTCAGGAAGGTGCATCATTTTAAACTTATGAATTCTTTATTTCTGGAATTTTTCACTTAATATTTTCAGACCATGGTTGATCACTGGGAACTGAAATCTCAGAAAAGGAATCAATGGATAAGCGACAAACACTGAATTTACTTCCATGTAGTTTAAAAAACAGGCTGATATAGTGCTTCTTATTTTTTTTATTTTAGATAATGACTATTGAATAAAGAATGGAAGATCCTAGCATGTGTTCGTGTGCGCTTTCTCTCTTTCTCTCATCCACCCAAAAGGTAAGATGACCTTGCAGTTAAATGTTTTATATTTACATTTACTATAAATATATATGGTTCAAAACTGAGCCATGTAGTATACCATGCTTCCATGCAACTTTTTGTTTTCTCTGGGGTTAATCAACTGTCTGGTTTCTATATTTAATTTTTCTATACCTATAAAACTAATTCATCCCCAAACACTCTAACAGAACTATAAATCTCCAAGTTGTTCAAACACCTCTGTTTTCTGGCTCCATTCTGCACTGTTTTGCAGGCAGCCACAAAGCTAACTATATAATCTGCTACCTCCTTCCCCTGTCTCCTGGGCTTTCTCCCTCTTTCTGTCTTCTCCCCGTTTAGAGAAGCAAATCCTCGAGTAACTTTCTGATAAAAGGGACATGAAAGGTACATTTTCTGAAACGCTGTAGTTCTAGAACTGTCTTCATTCTAACATCACACTTGATATGTAATGAAGGTATTATGGGATTTTATGATGGAAATAATTTTCACTCAGAATTTTTAAAGCATTGGTGCATGGGTTTCTAGCTTGCGGTGTGGCTATTGAGAAGACTGATGAGAATCCAGATCCTTATCTCTTATACGGAACATGTTTTGTGTCCCAGCTCATGCTCCCTGCTTCCCAAGCTTCTATTTCTGAAATTTCACAACCACATCCCTTGATGTGGGGCTTTTGATCCATTGTGCCAGGTGCTCAGTGTGTGTTCCATAATAATGCAAAATGGTGGGAAATGGGGTGAGGGGTACACGAGAGCTCACTGTACTATCTTTGCAACATTTCCGTACATCTAAAATTGAACCAAAATTAAAAGATTTTTTTTAATGCCCGTGGAGACAGGAGTCAGGCAAAATCAAAGTGAGGAAAGTGACTTTTTCAGTTCCCCCAAGCCAGCCCTAAATCATCTCACACTGTATAACAACAGGAACATGATTGCAACGAGGTATAACGAGGTTGAAATCCTTCCCTCTCCAGTTTCCCTAACCCTAAGGAGAAGTTAAATATACAAGGGAGTTAGGGAAGGCATTTAAACATATACGTTTGGTGAAATAAACATGAAAAATACAGGGTGTACTATTAAATTGAGTCCCTACAGTCATTCAGGTCCAAAGCAATCCTCATAAATTGAATGAAAAAAATAAATATTAATATATTTTTCATTATGAGACACTAGATGGCAGTATTGCAATTTTTTTAGGCTTACAAGTTGATGTATAAAGTGTTATGAAAATTTACTTATCCCACCAGCGGCCTCCTACCCCAACAACCCCTAGCTAATTGCTACTGTTCTTCTAGTGGTTTTCTCCAGAAAGTACAATCTACCTTCTCGGCGCTCTACATTCTCTGAAGTTGTTTGACCGCATATGGCAGAATTTAATTTTTCTCAGCTCTGATAGGATTCTCAAACGTTTTGTATGAGGAACTCTTTACAGTCTTAAAATTAATTGAGGTCCTTAAAGAGCTTTTTAAAATATGGGTTTATTTATCAATATTTACTCAAAATTAAAACTGAGATTTAAAAAGTATATATTTACCGATGACTTCATTCGAAATAAAATAGCAATAAAATGCCACGTGAAAACAAATAACATATTTTATAAAAAATAATCATATAATCCAAAACAAACAAACAAAAATACTGAGAAGAGTTTTACATTTTTGCAAATCTCTTTGATGCCTGACCTACGAGAAGGCAGCTGGATGTTCATGTCTGCTCCCTATTTGACCCGTTGCCTCTAGAAAACTCCACTGTACACACAGAAAAGAACAAGAGATGAGAGTGAAAAGGACAAATTATGTCTTCAGATCATTACAGAAATAGTTTTGACCTTCTAGATCCCCAATAGGGTCTCGAGGACCCCAGGGGAACCTTAGTTCTCCTGGCACTCTCTCCCTCCTTCCAGTACCTTCCATAGCTACCCACAATCCCTCTGTCATCTTCTCACCTTTCAGAGAGCTCACCCACTAACATTCCCTGCACAAAAGTCCTGACGGCTGTAAGGTATATGAATTTGTAGCCACAATGTTGCGGGGGAAATTATTTATTTTCTTTATAAAAAAGAATTCTGATTTCATGGCCCTATCTAGCAAGGGTGGCTGGTAATTTAATTTGTTGTTCTCTGAGTCCCCTCCATTCTATTCTAAGACCATGCGAAAATGTAGGTCTATTGAAGACATTTTAAAAAAAAATGCCTGATGTTGTCATTGTCTCAACTCCCAGTTTGGGTCCACACTGGTGAATGCTAAGACGTCCACTCTCTAATCTTCAACCTGCCATGGTCCCTTCACATCCACTGACTTTGCTTTGGAAGCACAAGGGACCCTCTAAGGGTATAAATCCTAGGCCTTCAGTGCAACTCCCTCCTCAAACCCACACAGTAACTTCTTTGAGATTCTGCCACCTTTCCAGGGCACTGCCTCAGAACCGCACACCAAACTGCCATTCATCAGAGCCACCAACCTCTGCCCACTTTCCAGGCTGGAGGGAAATACAAGTTACTTGCATTATGGTTTTGGCTACAAGTGTGCTCTCTCTAAAAGTCCTGGGAGTGCTAAGAGACTATAAATACACTGTTCTCTGGGGTAAAAAATATATCTTGCAGAAGCTTTTCTTTGTTAACTGCAAAACAAGCTGTTATTCAAAAAGGATTCAGCCCCATTAGTCACGACTGACCCTCCCAATGTGAAATGCCGAGATTCAAAAACCCTGGCATTTAAAATGTTCCTGTGTACCTATGTCAGGAGAACAGTACGGTTCTAAAGAAGCATTTTTCTGTCTGCAGCAAAGACAGAAAAGAGCCAAGTCCTGTTTCCTTTTCCATCTGGGCACACAATGAGACCGCATTTGTCAGCCTGCTTGCAGTTAGATGTGGCCATATGACTGAGCCCTGGCCAGTAGAATGTGGGCAGAAATAATGCACACCACTTCCAGGCGAGGTCGATGAAATCTGCCCACACAGTCATTTGTGTTTCATCCATATGTCATCATACCCCTTTCATCCACCGACTAGATACAGATACGCCATTGGAACACTCTTGAGGCCCTAGGGACTCCTTTGATGGATGGAGACTGTTTCCCATATCACCTCATGGAGCAGTGCCCGGTATAGACCCCAGAAGCAAGCCACTTCCGACAATGGTATGAATGAGAAATACATGTTTACTTGGCTAAACCACTGAGATTAAGGAGTTGCTGATAAAGATTCTCTGTGAATAATGACCATGTTTTTTTTTTAAAAAAGAAAGAAACCCAAGGGAAAAATTTAATGATTTCAAAGAACCTTTTAATAGCAGTGGAGCCTCTTTGGTGATATCATGTCACTGGAGAGAAAAGAAAGTAAAAGAGAAAGTGAAGGAGGGCCAGGAGGGGTGAGGCACCCCAAAGGGCCAAGCCACCCATGGTTGGTTTTGCAACGGATTTTTCATCCTGATTTTCTTCACTTGCTAAGAAGACCTGGGCAAACCTTGAGCGAGGATGCACGTTTTAAAAAGTACTTTCCAAACAGGGCCCTGGACTCCTGAGAGCCATCCAATTGTTTTTAATATTGGAGTAATTCTAATTGCAATTGTAAATTTACTTCCTATCAGGTCTCCCAGGCTATCTAAGAAGTCCATTTTATTGCTTTAGCCTGAATTATATAAACTCATTGTGGTAATACCAGCTTCCCATGCATGAAAATGCAAAAATTAATTCATTATAACAATGCTTTTGGTTTCTTAGTAGACAGACTCTGTCAAAACATTAAGTTCAGAAAGTAAATCAATTATAAAAAGAATCTTTGATTGTGAAAAGTCTGATGACCGCATGTGTGCGTTGTGGGGGGGGTGAGGTGTGGAGCCAGGGGTACAGGTGTTTATTAATCTGGGCCACCCAGGATTCAGTCAACTCTCAGGACTCTTTCAATAGCAGATTCTGATTCCCTTTGGGTATCTGCCTTTCTCCTATGCAGCCTCTGGGCTCCTGGAGACACTGACACTGCACCCCACCCAATAACCTGCCAGCTCCAGGGATTAATTTAAGGCTATCTTCACATCTCATGCACGGGTTATAGGGATTGGATTAGAGGTGGGCTGGAAACCCAGTCAAACAATTAGACGTGAGAAAATGGAGGTAGGCTTTCTGAGAAAGGGGCTTTCTCACTCTTCGGTAGAAGCGATCTAAAGAGCCGTGCTCTTCCTGCCACACATGAATGTGGAAGTTTTCAGCAGCCATTTCATAAACACATAAATAGGACTGGCTTTGGGATGTGGAGGAAGGATGAGTGGAACTGACCCTTTGAGAACCAAGAAATTTCCTTTATGGTTTAGGCCTCTCAGGGTCAGGTTTCCTGTTACTTGCAACCCAAAGACTCATATATGGTACACATATACAGAGGGTGCCAAAGAACTGTACACACATGTTAAGAAAGGAAAAAATTGTATTAAAATTATAATACTCAATATATACCGATAACAAAACATAAATACAAGTCACGTTTGACTTCTGCAATTACAAGAGGTGCTCAAAGTGGTTACCATCAGCGTCCAGACACTTCTGATTACCACAAACTACTGCTTGAACAACGTTGATGAAAGTGTCCACTTGTATACAATTATTTGGCACCACTGCTATATATGTGTATGTACGCACGTGTGCGTGCATGTGTGTGTGTGTATATTCATATTCTATGTAGATATAGACATATATGAGCACAGATATAGACATATGAAAATGGATGTATGTTATATGCATGATTCACATGCATGCCTACATATTATAAACCCAATCCGAATAAAGGAACTTTACTGGTTATTTTTCTAACTGACTTGAATGTTGACCCATATCACCAACTCAGAAATGAAGATACATGTGAGCTAACTAATGGCAGGCTCAAGAGGGATTCAATTAGAATTATTTGCATTAATTTATGGAAGGCCATACCCTCCATAAGATTTATCATGAAAGCAATATAATGCAACAGCAGTGCATCACTCAACATTTCAAAAAGCCATGCTGCTATACAATTAAGGATTTACTATTGAGTAATTGTCAAAACACACCCAAAATGCTTTGCCTTTCAAGTTATTGACAGGGTGATACTAACGATGGCATAGAAACAATCACAAAAACCACGCGATACCACTGAAAGCTCAACCGTAGAGCTTGGAGGCTCTAAGAATAAAAGGCAGAGCCTTTAGCATGCCTTTTGGGAGCCTCCCAGCAAATACCCGCAGTGTGGTATCAGGTTCCAGTAGTAACACGTCAGGATATTATTCACAGAGCCGCTGCCAGTCCTTCTGTCTAGTTCATTTAGCCACTCCAGTCATCCTCCACCAATGCAATCTAAACTCCCCCTGTATTCCTATGGAGTCTTTGGAGAAGTGTTTACCTGAGCTGGAGTTAGGGTGCGGCAAGTAAGGCACCTAGAGCACACAATCCAAGGAGGCGCTCTGTCTCTCTCCTCGCCCCTTGTGTTAACTACCAGAAAGAGCACACTCAAGTTCAAAGGCCTAGCTACACACCGCGAACTAGTTTTATATCTAAACTGTCTGTGGCACCACACAGGTGTGCCACATGCCTCAGGACTAGACTGTCGCTAATCCACCTAAGTCCCATGAGCGTTCGAACATTTGAGAGTATGTTTGATTGTTAATCTCCCATCAGAGACTGGGTTTGGAACTGTAAAAGCATTCTCTTCCTAGGGTGAAGGAAATAATGCGTCAGAGTCCCATAATCTGGAAAGAAAGCATCAAAGAGTGGAATCGAGCCAAATAAAATGTAAAACCAGAGTGAAAAAGAACAATGTCAGTGACCATAAAAATGACTGCAGATGAACTGTATTGGGAGAGTGAGCACAGCTTTGTGTATCACATGGGACAATCTCGGAGAACCTGCCCTGACCTTTCTCTCTTGACTCCTCAAAGACCACTGCATCACCTGGACACCATTCTGGACCCTTCTCTTGTCCTCCTTCTTCCTGCCACATGCAGCCCACCTCCAAGCACTGTTGACTCCAATGCCTTGGCAGGTCTCACATATGTCTATTTACCTTCATCCCTGTGGCTTCTTCTCCATGTGCAGGCAATAGAAATCCTCTGCAAAGTTCCAAGTGGACTCCCAATTTCCAGAGTTGTTTTTTTGTTTGTTTTTTTTCCCATCCAACAGACGCCTACAGCCTGAGCCATCTTTCTACACCACACATTGTTCAGAGATTGTCCCCTGCTCCTCAAGTTCAAACTGCGTGAGCTCTACAAAGCTCACATGATCCGGTTCCTGCCTCCCTTCTATTCACATTTGCAACAGTGTTCCTCTCCTAAGCTCTTTTAACCTTTTTCAGCTTTTCAAATCTACCACGCTCCATGCTGTTTCTCAACACTGATTCTTGACAAATGATGCTTCCTCTGCCTAAAACCTTTTCTTGGCACATTTACACAATGGAGTATTACTTGGCTATAAAGAAGAATGAAATCTTACCATTTGCAACGATATGGATGGAGCAAGAGAACATTATGCTAAGTGAAATAAGTCAGTCGGAGAAAGACAAATACCATATGATCTCACTTATATGTGGAATCTTAAGAGCTAAATAAATGAGCAAAGTAAACAGAAATATTCTCAGAGATATAGAGGAAAAACTGATGGTTGCTAGAAGGGAAGGGGGTGAAAAAGAGGGGAAGGGATTAGACAGCATAAATGGTAACTACAATATTGCCACGGGGATATGAAAGACAGTTTGGGGAATATAAACAATAATGTTGTAAAGATTTCGTAGGGTGTCGGATGGCCACTGGACTTATTAGGGAGACCACTTCATGGACGGTGTGGATGCCTGACCACTGGACTGTACACCTGAAGCTGAAGCTGAATAATACTGCATGTCAACTATAATTTTATATATATAGTCATGGGATCTGGGGTACAGCATAGGGAATAGAGTCAATGGAATTGTAATATATATATATATATATATATATATATATATATATATATATATATGATGCCAGAGGGGCAATAGATTGGGGGAAGGGGGATTTCACTTTGCGAGGGGTGAAATGTCTAACTATTACATTGCTTTGTACACCTGAAACTAATAATAAAAAAAAAATAATGAAAATAAATTTTTTTAAAAGAAAGCAAGGAATACGTTGAAAGTAGTAAAGACGCTTTGGTGACAAGGATGCTCAATTATAATATATAGATTAAGAAACCTTGAAAAACAAACACTCAAAAAAACAAAAAACAGACACAAACCCAAGAGAAATTTAAACTAACAGTGAAAGAGCAATGTAACGTTTTTCACAACCTCACCATTTGATGATATAGGTAAATTATAACATCAAATTAGGAGATAAAATATTTCTCTCTGTGTCTTGCTAAAGTTGCTGTATAAAGATATACAACATGTGCATAACATCATTTCATTTTGGACAGGTAATTTTTCTCTGAATGAGACAAGTGTGTGAATATATTGTTTTGGCCCTTAAAACAAACCAACAAACAAAAAAACCTCTTCTCCTTTTATCTGGACTAAGGCTTCCTTATCTTCCATTGGCCAGCGTCAGGTTTCCTTACGCAGGACACATTCCCCCAGGACAAGTTAAGTCCCCCTTTAGCATGCTCCCATTGTACCTTGGGTGCCCCTTACTGCAACCCAGCAACTTCTTTCCAGCAGACAGTGTGGGACAGCAGGTGCCTCCTTTTTTCCTGGATTTGGGGCCTTTGGCCCGTTGTTATTCCAGTCAAGGCCCCATGCAATACATCAAACACTATGAAAATAAGTATCTGTTGTCTAGAAAAAACACACCCAGTGTTTTCCTTGACTCTAACACTCACAATACTTCTGACACCAGGGACGCGGGGTTTTTCCCATACCAATCAATCCTCTGACACCAATTGGGTGTCCTCCCATTTGATTCAGTTCTGACACTACCTAGAGTTCGTGTCAGATTCCACAAGGGAAGGGCTCAGTCCCACAAGGCTGCCCCCAGTTCACAGGCCAGTCTCAAGTCCCAGGTTATCATGTGTACTTCTGACCAACCAACTATAAATCGGGGTTCCCACTACCCCCTTCCTGTTCAATAATTTCTTAGGACAACTCACAGAACTCTAAGAAACACTTATATTTATGAGTTTACTATATAATAACGCATATGATGGAGACTATAGATGAACAGTCAGATGAAGAGATACATAGGTTGAGGTCCAGAAGGGTCCCGAATATAGGAGTTTCTGTCCCCATGGAGTTGGGTGTGCCACCCTCCCAGCTGACATGTGTTCACCAACCTGGAAATTCTCTGAACCCTGCACTTTTGGGGATTTTTATGGGGCTTCATCATGTAGGCATGATTGATTATTAACTTCACTTCCAGCCTCTCTCCCTTCGTCAGAGAATGGGGGGTGGGGCTGAAAGTTCCAAGCTTCTAGTCATGGCTTCGTCTTTCTGGTGACCAGCCCCACCCAGGAGCCCACCAAGACTCGCCTAATTAGAACAAAAGATGCTCCTGTCACCTAGGAAATGACAAAGGTTTTAGGAGCTTTGTGTCAGGAGCTCTGGGACCAGAGACCGATCACACATATATGTTTTATTACCTCAGATCAGTATAACCTTAAAAAAACACTATGAGGTCATTCATTTCTATATTCCAAGCAACATTTGCTATATTTGCTTCAATTAAATTTCAGTCTGATAATACAGTTTGAGAAGTGCTTTATGTAGTTTGTCATGGGGTTGGCCTTATATTCGTTAGGGAGGCAATCAGAAACTAGAAAAATGAGAGAAGAAACGGGGATTATTAAAGATGAGGTCTGATCCCTTCCATTTTAGTGCATTTGGATACTTTGTTAGGAAAAATACCAACATGTGTCGTCACCTCCATTTCTGGGATACTTTCCCCATTTTGCAGCTTTTGTTTTATTTCTGCCTCTGTTGTTTAGAAGCCTGGAAACTTCAGCTTAAAATAAGGACTCTATTTTATGGCATAATGGTTAGACGCACAAGGCAAATATTTAGTTTGGGTTGGGTTTTTTTTTCCCCAAACTAATTGACCCCTTAATCGATAATTGTTTTTTTAATTGGATTGCCAATGATTAAATGGCAGACATTGTTAAATTCCCCAAAATTACCTTTATTTTTCTACAATGTTAATGTATTCCATTTTGCCTCTGGTCTGTTGAGCTATGTCTATTCTAATTTTTTTTCTCATTTTCTCTTCTGGCGCTCTTTTCTGTTCGTCTCATATATATATAAATCTAAGATTCCAAAAACTCTAGTGACTGAAATTTTGTGGCAATAGAAAGGATACTTATGAAAGATCTTTTTTCCTTCGTGGCAATGATCCATATACATCCCCACTAAGAATAAAAAATTCACCAATTTATTTATTTAACAACAACAACAACAACAACAACAAAACGTCACCAATTTAAAAGAAATGTGATTCTTTATTTTACCTATCTTTTTTGATGCCTTAAGCAGAACTGTCAATTTTGCCAGGCTAAGGAAGAAAACATTTTTATTTGCAATATTCTCCACAAATATGCTCTGTATGGCTCTTGTAGTTAAAAACGCATCATCTCCTCCAAGTGTAAATATTTTCTTGGGATGAGAAATCCAATAAAACCACAGGTCCCTGCCTGGCCTTTGTGGTTGGTATAAACAAGCTCTGTTTTTAGAGCTTTCAGTCTCAAGATGTGACAGCCACAATTTTATTTTAAAGGTTATATTTTGCATTTTTAAGAAGTGTTTGTAAGATTTATTCACATGTGGTTAAATGTTTCCACATATCTGAAGTCACCTGCTAGGATCAGCCCCACTTTACATATGGGAAACCATTTATGGGAAGTGAACAATATTTTCTTTGTATCTAACCACAAGCTGGCTCAGCCTCACCTTCACAATTAACTGAGTTTCCAAAATTATTTTCCTGGCGTGCACTGTGATTCTTTTCTTCTTTCAGAAACAGAGAACAAAATTGCCTTATCCCAAGTCCTTGCTTTTCGCTTTGGAAATGTCAGCAATGCTTTCACTCTTCTGCAATGTGAAGCTGAGCTCCTGAGAAAACACGGTGCAGTATAAAGGATCTAGACTTGTTGCAGAGGCTCCTTACCTTCTCCATGTCTATTTCCATATGCACATGTATGTATTTCCTAAAACCCATCTCACTTCGGCTTCTTATTAATACATTTCTTACAAGATTTATTTGCAAAATGTGGTCATGTCGTGGTATTGAGGGTCTAATATTTATCTTCATTTCCATTTGTAGTATCACAGATGTTTGATAACGGTATACGTTATCTATCAGAAGGAAGAAGGCATTTTTCTTAAAATGAGACCACATCTGAAATAGATAAATTCTACCAACCAGCACCAGACTCTGATTCTAATCACTAATATTCTTCGAAGCAGACTGTGTGTGAATTCCACTCCACAATGCTAGAAGAGAGAAAAGATGGAGCTACGCAGGCCTGTTCTCTCTTGAGCACATCCAACAACTGTTTTGAACAGCTCCACAGAGGCATTAATAATATCACAACTGGCTGCCAATCACTTGGGGCTAAATAAAGCTAGCATTCCAGAGCCTCCTCCTGACCCTCCACTACTTGGTCTTTCTTTGTCCACTTCAGCATATCTTTTTTTAGAAAGCAGAAATGCTTGTAGTACAGCTATTCTTTGTGCCATATGGTATAGCGGTTAATTGCCCACAGCCCCTTTCCAGACATTTCTCCTCCATTTCTACAGTGGTCAAGTGGAAGCAAGACCTTCCTTCAGAATAAAAAAAAAATAAAAATAAACAAAAAATAAACACACACACAAAAAAAAAACCCACAGAGAACTAAAAAGGCCCTATTCATAGAGTTTGGAGAGGACTCTTCAGTAAGGGTCATAGTGTCTTGTGAGCTAAAAGTAAGATGAAGGCCATTTAGCAAGGCACAATCATTTATAAACAAAGAGGAGGGCCAGAGAATTGCCTGGAAAAACACTATTACAAGTCAGCAACGCCAGAATTCAAGTCCAAGTTTTTCCATTCCAAGTCCTGTCTTTCTTTCCAGCATTTTTATTCCATTTGAAGTTACAATCTATTATTATTCTAGAAAGTCAGCCACATTTCTACCTTAGTGCCCATGGAAGAGCATTTCCCAAATTTTCTTCGATATGTTTTTTAGTTTGCTAGGACATCACAGAGTTCTATATTCCTTTTTACAGGCGTTTATCTTTATTCGGTAGTTGCACTTTCCAACAGGCCTATAGCTAACAATACCCAAAAGGGTCATGAAAATTTCACTCCTGGCCAAAGAGTCTTCACCCCATGCCTTAAAAAATAATAATAATAATCTCCTTCGTTTCTCTTTCCCTCTCTCTGCCTTGCATGAAAGGAAAAATGGCAAAGGGAGGAACTCATCTGGCAATACGTATTGATATACGCTTGGCGCTGGGTTTCCTACTACTAGAATGAGGACACTGATGATAGATATGGTGGCACACCCAAAATGAATTGGTAACGTGTATTGACTAGGAAACAGTGAACCAGGTCTCCAAACCGAGAGGGAGATTCCAAGAAATTAGCATAGTTTGGACAAATATCGCTTGCCTGGATCAACATACAGCCAGGATTCTGGCACTCTCTTTTGTTGGATTGACACGACACTTAAAAAGAAAACAGAACACCAATATAGTTTTGTTTTTACTTTCCCATGATTTCAATCATTCTATAAAAAGAGACAAAGAATCTACTTGGGTTAATGCATGTAAATTAGAATAATGCTTGCCTTTAACAGGGAGGAAGAAAGTCATGCTTCCCGAAGTCAGATTGGATCAGCTCTAACACTTGAATTTGTCACTTCAGCTTGGACCTCATATTCTAAAAAACAGCCTGATTCTAGAAAACCGCACTCCAAGTTCAGGTCTGGATAAGAGAATATGGTGGGTTTTCCAAGCCAAGAATTGACAGAAGGGGTTCAGAATAGGCCTCCCTGAGAGGTGCTACTTTGGCATTTGGATTATTTTGAGCTGAAGGTAATCGAGACCCTGCAGGTTCAGGAGAAACTTCTGCTCCTCCTTTAACTACCTACAAGAATCTAAACTGGGGCCTTGCCCATAAGCAGAGTTATTACCAGAAATAACATTTTATGACCTATCTGTAGGGCAGGATAAACATCTAATTACTGCACATCTGCTCTTTTTATTGTCTTGCAAAGACCTTCCTCCCCTCTGACGCCCCAGGTGCCTTACCTCATCCTTAGTTCAGAATGTCAGATACACCTCATTTTCATTTTCTCTCTCTGAACCTCTTCTGTATATGGGGGTCTTTGACTCTCTCATGTATGTGGAGTTCCCATACATCCACGTGTAATTGAATGTATTTATTTCCTCTTGTTACTCTGTCTCATGTAGATTTAATAATTAGACCAGTTGAAAGAATGGTGAAGGGTCAAGTAAGAGGTCTTCCTCCCAGACATGACCAGTTGCCTCTTGTCTCCTTTCTCTCTTCGTAAGTACCTAATGCAAATGCAAATGAGTCGTGAATAGACTACAGATGTTTAGGGGGAGGGAGAGAGGTTGGAACAACAGGCATGTAGACATGTTATTCTTTCAATGACTGTTGGCAACATGTACAGGACTCGGGTTTGCAATCCTCAGGCCTAGGACACCTTCAACCACTTCAGTTTGTCTTAAAGCTCTTCCCACTCTTCACAGTGGAAGCAGGTATTTATGAGGGAGGGTGCAGGTCATTAAGAAGGGTAGACCAGGGATCATCCTACCCACTTGCAGGCTTAGTTCACAAGAATCCTGAAGGCCAAGAAGGCTTATTCTCTTTTTAAAGATTTAGCAACGGAGTGTTATCAAGGTTGAGTAACTTTGCTCCATCCAAAGCTAGGGAAGAGTGGCGTGAGGATTTATTTGACAATAAAACCCATTGGCTTAGCCCCACATCACGATACTAAAAGCTGCTCACCCATGTGTAAAGCAAGTGGGAAGATGTTAGCTCTTTCCTCCTAGGCAAAGAGACAAACATAGAGGCCACATCCATTCTGCCTTTCTGTGAATCTGAATCCCTAAAAGACCGCCATTTTCCACTTAGGCAAAATACAGACTCTTCAAACAAATGGTGGCTGGGAAGGAGGAGGCTGAGCTGCGCGGTGGGATTGTGTATTCATGTTGATCCATGAAAGAAAAGGCACGTGGAGTGACAGAACTCTGCCTGATTGACAGTGCAGGAGTCGCTGGACACAAAAGCCCAAGAAAGCCACCCTCCTTTTTTATCCGAAGCCCTGTTGCAAGAATCATCTTTACTTGGAGCTCTGACTTCTGACTTCTTGGACTATTTAACACCTTCATTGAAAAAGGTCTTCCCCCCAGAGACTGCTTCCTTTGTATAACAGTCTTATCCTCTTTTTCCAGAGGTAGACTTTAAACTCCTGAGTACACGAGCCCTGTCCTAAATGCCTATAAAATACATGAACTTGCACTCTGGTAGTTCTCTTACAGAAAGCAGGCAAGGACGGCAAAGCAATGAGGTTTGGCTAATGCAAATTGAAGAAGAAGAAAAAAAGCTGCTGCTTTTCCCAGCTTTTCAAACTCTGCCACATGTTTTCAAATCCAGTTCCATGAATCACTTCAGTCCTTCTCTTTCTCATCTTGATGCCTCCCTTTATCTTTTTAAAACCATAAATTAGATAGACAATCCCTCACAAGTGGCTCAAATGCATCCCATCAGCAAAATTTAATTTTCTGTTGGTGGACAAGTGCAGAGCCTAAGACCTCAAGATTTGTGGCCTGTTCATGATGCATATAAGTCGCTGCAGGAAAAGAGCTCAACAAGCTGGACCCGATGCCCGAGGCAAGTATCACATCAGTGGGTGGATGGACCTATCGATGTAATGATGTAAAGAGAAAGCAAAGAAAGGGATTGCGCTGGTGTTTCTTATTTATGATCAGACAGTTTCTTAGAAGTTATTGCGTTGCCTTATTTTATACGTGAGGAACTGAAGACACTTGCTCACGGCTGCTAGATCAATGGGCGTTGACCCCGTAACTCATTGCCTTCTGCTTTGTATCGCAGCTCAAACTTCTGGGTCAGCTAGAGGGGCTCATAAAAGGATCAGGATGCTACAAAGATCATCTTAACAGTCACTGGGAAACCTGTAAATTTGAATTGTTACTTTCAAATATATCACTGTATAGATTTATATTGTGATTGCCATTACCAAGCATTGTTAGGGATATCCGCTCAAGTCCAGAAGTAATTCTCTTGTCTTGAAAATGCTGTCTCTTTTGCGTTTCTATTAACCAACCCCCCTAAAACCTCTTGCTCTTGGAAAAACAGTAAGGTGTGATGGTTACGAATTTACATACATATCCCCTATTCCATGAGTTCAAATCCAGGCTCTGTCACTTAGTAGTTGCAAGTACTTGGGGGCAAATTATGCTTCAATTTCCTTATCTACAAAATGGAAATGTTACCTATTTTCGATAGTTGTCATGATCAATTTATCTCATTCACAGGGACTACTTAGAACTGTGCCTGATATAGAATAAGCATTAATGTGAGCTATTACCATTCACGCTCAACAGACATCTCCAGAGTTTTATCAATTTCTTTGTGGGAAGAAGAACAAGACGATGGTCTAAAAAAGAAAACACAGAAAAATAAAATGGCAGGGCCTACCATGAGGGTACTCAGAAAATTGTAGCTCTGGACTCAGAAGATGTGAATGTACCGTGTAAGAACAGGATGGCTTAGGAACATTTCCTAAAATCTGTTTCTCAAGGTTCATCTCCATGATTGTTTAAGGATTATATTAGTCCTGAACTGAAACCTGTGATAAACTGAGAAACATGATGCAAAACAAGTCAGTTTGGTTATTTGTCTTAGTGTTGATTTTTACCCAAATTATTCTGAAAATAATTCTTACTCGAGTCTGCTATAAACTAATTCTATGTATACTTCCAACTTCTTAAAGCACAGTTTTGATCATGTCTCTCCATCGGTGGTTCCTACAAGTAAAATAAAACTTGTTCACAGACTGAATATTTATTTATTCCTTCTCCAGTGCTATCCTGCCATGTGGAATGCTTCCCTCTCTCCATCGCCATCTGCACAATTCTTAATCCTCCTCCAAGGTTCAAATGACACTCCTATGAGAGCTCACATAATTCCCCTAGAGTCGACGTTATTTTCTTCCTTCTCTGAACTATGCCAGTGCCTTATTTACAATGTCGTGGGGAATCAAAGCTCATCTGGCATGCCACCGCATGCCAACAGCCATGGCAAATGATTTGCTCTTCTTCAAATCAACTCTGCTTTTCTCTCCTGAGAATATGTGTGCATGCTGGCTCTGCAATCTGAGGTGCCCTCCACCCTCTCATTCACTTAGTGGACTTCCAATCCTGTAAACCTTCATCCAAGTGCTACCTTGTCAGCAAGGACTCCCCCATGCAGAGTTAGGTAAACCCTTTCTACCACCTCATAGCACCTAACAGTCTCTCAGCACTTCAAAAAGCCGTAGAATATATGGTATTTGACAGCCCTGTGTTTGAATCCTATCTCTAAGTGTCACCAATCACTGTGATACTTTGGTTCAATCAGTTAAACCTTCTCTAAATTCCAGTGTCTTCCACCAAAAATAAAGAAAGTTTGCAAAAAAAGAGAGACTATTAATTTTGGGGAGAAACTACTACAATAACTTAGAAAGTCTTGAGAATTTGCAGCATTGTGAATAGAGCGCATGACACATTTAGGGAATAAGTCATAAATATTCTCGCATAACTCTGTGTTAACTCACAATTTTTTAACTGAGGTTACCTTTGTACCATGAACCCCTAGGAGGCAGCTATCATGGAGCATACGTCTTAGAGCCTGACAAACACCTGTTTTTGAATACCAACTGTGTTACATATGAGCTGTGGGTCACTGAGCAAGATCCTTCATCTCCTTATGCCTCAATTTCACTACCTGTAAAATGCAGGTAATATTAACCATGTGGGAGGGGTGCTGTAAGGATCCAATGAGTATAAATAAAAAGTACAGACAAAAATACAGGACATAGTAACTTCTCAACATATGACAGTTATTACACCAGTAGCTAAATATAGACATAGGAGATGCTATGTCTTTCCTGAATGAAGAAATGGGTCGATTATAACATACCATACAGATATCAATTAGTATGACTATTGATTCAATGAGGTTATTTCTGCTCTAAGATTCAGTTCTCAGCTTCGTTGGTCAGGAAATCTGATTTCGTCATTTACTCCAATCCCAGTTAATTGAGCTCCAGGATTCAGATAAGAGATTCCATCGTTTTGTTGTTGTTGTTGTTAAGTGACAGAAAATATACCTGACCAATAGTCAAAATTTATTTGTATGGAACAAATTAATGCATCTACTTGTCCATCAGCAGGCCCCTTAGGAGTCAAAACAAACAATGTTGCATCTTACATTCTTTGGAGATTTGTTGTCCTAAGTACACTTTCCAGTCCCTACAATCAACCAAGATATTTGTTGAAGGCATAAAGTTTGGCATCTGTAAAGCAAGAGCTTTGGACTAACTATTCTTTAAGGTTCCTTCTAGGATGCACCTTGCTGGGTTCCACGGAGAGATGACAAATAAGAGGCGTGTTTCCTCTCTCCAAAGAGCATTCAGTGTTAATATTTTCAAATAAAGTAAGGATTCACATCGGAGCCCACTGGTTCTCAATTTAAGGCTGACAACATGGAATATTCTTACTCTGGACCATTGCTTTTCTTATGACCAGAGTCTTCTGATTCCCCAGTTTTCCATGCATTGCAATATCACATATGCATTTTCAACACCAAGTTTTACAGGAAAGACATTTTCAATGGGCCATCTCCTGACTGCTTCTTGCTTATCTCATGTATGTTCCTGACAGCCTAACTGAGTCTGTCACCTTTCTGACATGTTTCTGACACTTTTTGCAGATTCTAATGTCTTTCCCAGCATCCACATTATCTTGAACACTTGTCTATTCATTTCAAATATGGCAGCATTAAAGGTGACAGTGAGTTTTGGTGTCAACAATAGGGAAATGAAGCACCATATTATTTTTGACTCTCACTGGAAGAGCTTTTAGGACACTTAGTTTAGTTTTGACTTTTTGAACTAAGAGTTACCTATTTTGTTGGATTTATGCTACCGTGTGCCTTCCTTAAATTTTTCTTAAATAACTGAGTCTTTGCAGCCATTTCATTTTTATTATTTTTCACTTGCATAATATTAATTTTATTTTATTTAAATGATTTGTATCTTTATCCTGTTTCCCCTAACAACAGACATTTTTTTAAGTGCTTAGTATGTATCAGACAGTGTTCTACATCATTTAGTCCATCTAACAACCACATAAGAAAGGTATTAGTATTAACCCCATCTTACAGTTGAGAAAACATTGGTTTATTAAGGGTATATACTATAGGCCCAAGAAGCTACAGCCAGGAAGTAGAAAAACAAGATTGGACCACAGTGTTTCTGACTCCAAATCCTGAATCTTTAATTACTATGTCTCAGAAGCTCCCTGACAAGATAGAACATTTCTTTAGAAAAGAAACAGTGAGTTGCTCTGATCTCTATATCTCTTCCTAATACCTAGCACAGAGCCTCTTTCTTAGTAGCGTCTTAATACATATGTGTGAAGACAAAGAAGCAGGAGGAGGAGGAGGAGGAGGAGGAGGAGGAAATGAATTCCAAGAATGGTGCAGAAACTATAAGGTGTCTTCTTTCTTAAAGTCATTCATTGCGCTGATTCTCTCCAAACCTTGGGCTCCAGCCAACAGTGCCCATTCAATGTGGGGGTGAGGATGGGAGGTGGGCGGGCAATGCATTTCTAATTTTCTGCATGGATGCCTAAGTTACTATTAAGATATTGTCAAAGGGAAGTAATTTCAAAGAGGAGAAGCTAGCCTGATTAAGAAGATCGATTAAAATTGACTTTTGAGAAAATATTAAACGCTCAAAGGAAAAAGAAAAGATGAAGATTAGGAGGCATTCCAGGGAGCCCTCAGATAGCGGCATGGCTGAGGACAGCTGTTCAATGGCCCAGCACTGAGTCTTTACAGAGACAGCACCTATGGTGACAACAATCACAGCACAAGTGTGCATGGTCCACCTTCGCAAGGCCACGCACGCCCGTGGGAGCTGATATTCCAATGGGCTTGGTGTCTCCATTCAGAGCTTGGAGGGCCTCTGTTTAATCATACAACGTCCATGTCTACTTCTCTTGCTGGGCAGATCAAGGCTCAGTCACTGATGGTAGCACGTGGAGTGTAACTTAGTCCCCCTCCTTAGATCCTGGGAGTTAATTTGCTCTCTGCTTAGAGATTTGCTGAGACCAAAGTAACCACCCCAATCACCTCTCATTTAAACAAGGGATTTATTGCTTTTCACCAAACGTATTACCGCATGTCAACCTCCTAGCTTGTGAAATCCTTGGCAGGCTGTCCAGATTCCTCTAAACACCCTTTCTTTCTACCCAAGGCTGCCCCGTAGTTGATGGTCTGGCATTTGGCCTCAGGAGTGGAGGCAGGAAAGAATATCAACGACTAGTGCTGTGAGGGGATCTCAGCGATGTGCCCTCTTGGGACAGCTGACAAACATCCATATTCCTTGACCTCTGCAAATCCTACCTGTTTCCACGTCTGGGTTGCATATCTTTGGCAGCATTTGAAAGCTGTCACTCAACATGGACTCTGGCCACTCATTCTCTGGTCAGTCCAAGTGTATTCTAAGTGTTCTTGTCACTAAGAAGTAAGGAGAAAGCTGTCAGGTTGGCCACCATGGGACTTCTCGCCCGTAGGGAATGCTTAGAAAACTCTACTGCAATGAAAACATTGGGTATCCTTGGGAGGGACCTAGGCTAAGAAGTTGGAATTACCAGGAAATTAGAATGTCCTTTTTATTTTATTTTCCTAAGTTTTAGTCAGTGTAAAAAGCAAGTCTGAGTTTAGAAATCACACACTTTCACGGGAAAAGGGTTCATGGTATTGCCACCCTAAGAGTTTATAATGACAGATGGGAAGTTTTTGTGTTACTGTCCACATGTATGTGCTCAGCTATTATGGAATATCTCTTCTGGTGATGCAGAGCAGCAATGTCTTCCTCAATTTGCTCAGAGAAACGTGAACCTGAAAGTGACAACATCTTGCAACTTTCCATTTACCTCCAAGATCCATGTAATAATATTCTACTTTGAGAAACCCCCTAAAACAAGCGTGTTTAAGGATTACGCCAGAAATATACAACATGCCTTGGAATTAGACATTAGAATCAGGTTATGTTCTAATGTGATGCCTGCCTTTCGATATCCTATTAGAGTAACACTGTAGGGATAAACTCACGAGGTCAAGGAGAATGGGAAAAAAGACAACAGCAACACATTTTAAGAAGATATAAAACAAATGGACAAACAGTACCAGACTTAGCAGATAAGAGAAAAACATGAGAGACAGCCCAGAAGCAAGCTGCTTCAGTCCTTAGAATTCCAAAGTCTAAAAAGTAATATTATAGATGGATCTAAAAACTAGAGGGTTTATTTAAAATCTGTCTAAGAAGCAGCAAGAGCCAACCATGTCCTGGTCCCCAGCTCCCCCCGACCTCACCTTACAAAAGCCCTGTTTGCCCATTTCCATGGTACAAATACTCCTGCCATAGTATTTTGAACCTATTAATGTCATGTTACTGACACAGAATTAGGAAGCAATGAGCAAAATCATCCCAGACAGCTGGCTCAAGCTGGCTCCAGTACACCTCTGGTTTGACACCCCCCTCAAGTAGTAGTTCAGCTCCCCCTGCAGCTAGAGAGTGGCTGCTGACTCCTAGTCTATGAAGACATTCCAGAGAGAGATATAGGATTCAGGAACCTGAGGCTCATTTAAGGGTGAGGCACAGTCCTGTAAAGGGAGACTACCTGGAAATGCACTGACAGTACAGCCGTTTATTCCTCTTGGTTTCCAGAACCGGCTACTGCCTGGAGATTGGAGAACCCCTTTATGGGAAAATTGAAACCCATGAACAAAGATCCACAGATGTGGCATTTGAGGGGTTCCTCGATGAACAGCTCAGCCACATCACACCAAAATGAAGACTTCACTCTTGCCCAGAGCTCCCAGTCAGCTTTTCAGTGCATCACTTTTATAAATGAACAACAACTATGTACCGTGTTTCCCAGAAAATAAGACCTAGCCAGACCATCAGCTCGAATGCATCTTTTGGAGCAAAAATTAATATGAGACCTGGTCTTGTCTTACTATAATATAAGACCCGGTCTTATCTAACATAATATAAGACCGGGACTTATATTAATTTTTGCTCTAAAAGACGCATTAGAGCTGATGGTCCAGCTAGGTCTTACTTTCAGGGAATCACAGTATGTATTATGGGAGTTGGTAGCATTGTTGTTATGGAACTGCTGTGTATCATATGGGATAAAGCACCTGTATCATTATGGGATATTCAGCCATCCTGTGTCCTTGAAAATCAGAATTCTTAATGTAGAAGAAAGCAGATTAAATGTCATATAGAAGGAGATAAACCCTCACATTTATGGTCAATTCATTTTTGGCAACAATTTCAGGGCACATCAATGGAGAACGGAAAGTACCAAGACAACTGGCTATTCATATACCAAGAATATAAACTTAGATTCAACGTCATACCATCTATGAAAATTAACTCAAAATGGACCACAGACCTAAATGTCAGAGATAAAACTACAAAACTTCTAGGGGAAAACATAGATGGTAATCTCTGTGATTTTGGATTAGACAAATATTTTCTGAGAGGCATTGAAAGCAGATTCCATAAATTTAAAAAAAAAATAAAGATAAATGGGATGTTTTTGAAAATTTTCATCAAAATTAAAATCTCTTACTCTTCAAAATATACAGTTAAATAATGATATGGCAACACACTAACTGAGATAAAATGTTTGTAACCGATATATGATGAAGGGCTTGTATTCAGAATACAAGAAGAATTTTGAAACTCAGTAAGAAGCCAAACAACCCAACAAAAAAATTGGGTACACACACATAAAAATATACACATGACCGATAAACATATGAAAAGATGCTTAACATCAGTAACATCAGAGAAAAGCAAATTAAACTCACAATGAGCTATTACTATATAGCAACTAGACAGCTGTAATCAAAAAGACTGCACCAAATGTTAACCAAGATGTGGGAAAAGTAAATCTCCTATACTTTGCTGATAGGAGAACAGTTTAGAAACTTTGGGAATCCACGTGACCATGTCCTAAAAAGTCAAACATTAATTTATGATACAACCCAGAAATTCTATCCCTAAGTGTTTACTTGAGAGAAATGAAAACGCGCCCACCCAAAAGTGCGGATGACCATAGCAGCATTATTTGTAATCGCCCCAGACTGGTAAACGGATAAACAAAATGGTGCTATAGCCAGACAATGGAGTACTAGTCAGTAATAAAAAGGAATGGATTATTTTTCCATAGTACAGCATGCAGGAGCCTCAACAGCATTATGCTTCGTGAAGAAGCCAGACAGAAATGACTACAAATATTAGATGATGTAAATGGAATTTCCGGAAAAGCAAATTCATAAAGACAGAAAACAGATCAATGGATGCCTGCAAATAGACTCAGGGGAACTATTTGGGTTGATGGAAATGTTCCAAAGCCGGATTGTGGGGATGGCTGCACAACTCTGTAAATTTATTAAAAAATCATTGAATTGTGCAGTTATAATGGATGAATTTTATGGCCTGTAAATTATATCTCAATAAAGCTGTTAAAAAATTGAGAGACTCAAAAGGCATATTTAAAAAGTGAGCAAGAATGAATGGTGGTGTGTGGTATGTACCCTTTGGTGATGAATCTAGAAAGAAATATAAAGAAGTGATTATTATCATACTTTTTCATTTCATATTTATTCTAAATTCCCATAGTGTTCACTATCCCCTGGGTAAAAAAGACATCATAGTAACAGATGGCCCAAATTTCCTAATTTTAGAAATATTAATACCTGTTCCTATGGATTTCCTGCTCTCTGCAAAGTCTTCCATAGTTAATTCAAAGAGTCCATGCAAGTGTCTCAGTGGTCTCATACGCTGAACCATCACCCCAAATTATCTCAGGGGGTCTTCCTCTCATTGGCCAGCTCTCTTTGTTAATATACATGTATGAGCAATAAAACAAATTATGTAACTTCAGTGATTTTTACACATGAGGTACATGCTCTTGCAGTTGCATTTAAAACTGATACTGTACAGTAGGAAGATGAATGTCAAAATGCACACTAATGATTTACATTTTTATTTTTTCTTTATTTAGAATGAAATGGAAAATAAAAATGCTATGGTTTGAGAGAAAACCTGTGGAAGAAAGGAGAAAATTTCATGTTTTAGCAACTTTAACCCTTTTTTCCCAGCTTTTTCAACAAGGGGCCCTGCATTTTCATTTTGCATGGGACCCCATACATTATGAAGCTGCCTCTGACCTGAAGGGACCATTTTGATTCTGACAGTGGTGGGCACGTATGACAAGTAAGAGCAGATATTGATAACTGGAGAGGCTGCCCCAGCATCTTGATTTTTTTTCCTAAGACTCTGGGAATTATGTACCGGTCTGCTCCCTACCTTTGCAGCATGCAGGGCAAGACTAAAACTGGAGGGCCACATATGATATAGTAAGAAAGGTTAATAAACACTTCAATAAAATATGTTCTGCCCTCTCACCCTGAGAAAAGCATTCCTTCATAACACCTGCAAAGTGAGGTGCAAATTCAGAAGTCTAAGACTTCTTAGAATTCTGTTTCAGGACATGAGGATGTAGGAACGGCTGACCCTGTCCCCAGTGCCCCACTGTGGCGTACGTAATCCCACTTTCTTTTCACCTCTAACTTCACCCCCTATGGAAAGGGCCTCATGCTAATGGCTGCAGGCACCATAGCCCACATGTTCACGCTTCGTCTATACCCCACAAAAAGACACCCCATGCCTTCCCCTTTCACCTAAACACTTAGAGACTAACTATACAAATGGACAATGGCCAGACCAGATATAAAAATAAAACTCTGACCCACAACCTGCAGCCACCTGCCCAGGAGACCAACCCCCTTCTCTACAATAAACAACCCAGGAAGCCAGACTGCTATCTCTAGTGACAATCCATGGAGGGAAATAAAAACTTCGGTCCCAAGTGGCCAGGACATGATTAATAACTGATGGTGTCTCTAATTTGTGTCCCTGCTTCCAACTTGGTTTGGCTACAATTTTACCGGCAGTGCAGGCCAGTGACAGGAGTCCGGGCACATGGGCAGCTGCTGGGACCTGGGCTCTGAGCGTGTCCTTGCACAGCTGCAGAGCATAACCCCTAGTGCATGCACAGGGATGGGTGCCGATGACAGGAGTCAGGGCCAGCGGCAGGCACGTGTGTGGCTGCAGGGGCCAGCTGCAGGCATGCGGCAGTGCAGGCCTCTGGTAAGAGTCAGGACTAGCTTGTGCTGCACGAGCAGCTGTGGAGGCCTGAGACGTTGGTGTGCACTTGTGTGGCTGTAACGGTTCACTGTGGGCTTTGGCTGTGGGACTTGGACCAGCACCATGCACACATACAGCCTCAGAGGCTGGGGCTGGTTACGGGTGGGGGCAAGACACTGGAGCCCAGAGCCCTGGTCACCCAGGGCAGCGCTGGCTGGGGGGCTCTGGCAGATGTTGGGGGTGGAGAGGGACGCAGGCAGCTACAAATGCATAAGCCCCTGGACACCTCAGAGAAGCAATCTGCAGAGGGTCCACAGCCACTTTGCGGGCCATTGGTTTTCTCAGTGGTGGCGTTTGCTGGAGTCTTCTGTGCAGCAGTCCATGCTGGAGTTTATGACAGGCTCCTCAGGGATGAAATGTGCAGAAGGTCCACAGCACGCACGAGGGCTGCAAGGTCCTCAGTGGTACAGGCCGCAGGGGTCCTCTGCAGAGCAGGTCCCTGGGAACTGCAGTCACTTCGCCATGGGATGGACACTGGTAGCCCCTGACCTTCTTCCCTGCTCCTGTCTCTAGTTGTCTCAGCTAGGCCAGGTTCTGGGTGGAATGAAACCAAAGCAGGTCCTCCATGCAGGGCCCCCAAGGCCGGGGAAGCTGGGAGCTCCCTCGGCTAGCGGACGTCTCTGGTGGGAGCTCCTTCTTGGCACTGAGCAGTGCCAGCCTGGGGAGTGGGAGGCCGGCACCATGAAACTGTCCTTCCGACACTTTTCGTGTGGCTATTCCCAGGTTTTGTGCTCCACTGTGTGGCTGAAACTTCTTCAGTGGGCTCTGGGGCTCTCCCAAAGCTATTTTCATTCACGGATCGTTGTCTATTGCTGCTCTGTGTGGGGAGAGGGAGACGGGACGCGGGGGGTCCGACTCCGCCTCTTGGTGATATCACCCAACATCACTCTTTCCTCACTATCTTTTCTTCATCCAATTATGGGCCTATCCAGGAGCTGTTGCTGCCAAAGGCATCGCTTTTCCCCTCACTTCCATAGTGGGGAGCGAGCACAGGGCTTGGAGGCAGGGAGACCGGTGTCTGAATCTGGACTCCACTACTTACAGCTTTAGGATCTTTTGCCAGTTATCTGTCCTTGTTTAAATCATTTCTCCTTATTTATACCATTTCCTCACGTATAAAATGGAGATGATAGTATCTGATTGGAACAAACGATGTTTATATTTGGTTATGTTGTGGCATCTGGCTTATAGTTTGTGGTCTGTAAATATTTACCGCTGCTGTTGCGCCTACTACTGTGGTTTTTGTCCATCCTTTTACTCAACGTGTTATTAATTCTATCTGATTTGGTTTGACACTTAGTTCCTGTCAAATGTTGCTAAACATGTGTATAAATTGTGTGTTTATGTAGCTAAAAGAGAATTCACACAGACACACGCGCACACACACACTGCACGTCAGAAAACAATCTTGCCTTGACAGCAAGAAGCATAATGATACCCAGTGGGTCTTTCTCATTTCTAATTTCAGTCACTCGATGGTCCTGCCATTACTATGGCCAACTAATCAACTAAATGTAATTATGCACAATTCCAAACATATTATGAAGTAATAAGGTCTTTATTTTTCATTTTGCCTTAACTGCTTGCATCATTAAAGATATAAAAACGGAATTCAATTTGGGCCCACAGGATGGAAAGTCAAAGGAATGAAAGAGAAGATAAGAAGGCCTAGTTTTTTTTCCTTTTTAGCTCTGAAATATATAAACACCTGCGTCAAATTTTTAAAGTGTGTGAATAACCTCACAGCTGCCAGATCGTGTGGGGGCTTCGCCCCGTTCACATCACATTGCAGGAATTTTATCCTTGAATCCTCTGAGAACACCTGTAATAAGTCTCTGATTAAATGCAAATGATCAAAGAGTCCGGAAAATCTAACCACCTCTGTCCTAAGATCATCGGGACATGTTCAGATTGTCCCACAGCCTGGCAAACGTGTGTGACTTCACAGTTTTCTAAGTTCGGACTGTGTGTATAAACCGAAAAATTAATTCCAGAAGCATAGTAATGAAAAGCAAGTAAGAACATAGGTTTTTACAAAATAGTTATAACTCCTGTAGCATATCAATAAATTAAATCATGAATGCTACTCTGTTCTGTAACCTAGAACATAGTGGATTAGGTCAAGTCGTTATTATCTCTAATGATGAAACCCAACAAAATTCTCCAACTGAGACCAGGACTAAGTTATGCATTTTATCCAGCAGCTTCCACATACAGCTTAGTGCAGTAGATAGCAGTATATGTTTTGCAGAGAAAACCAAACAAAACAATGCATGCACTTTCAAAATGAAACAAATAGAAAATTCCACGATTCATTTGGGAATTATTTTAACAATTCTTTTCTGAATTTGCCGCTGAAATATGGTGATACTACCCTCTATCTCCGAAAAAAGACCAAACCATAGGTTTGTTTACATTCTACATATAGTACATCCCTCTGTTTCTCTGTAACCAGCTCTAATTTTAATCAGTACAGCACAAAACTTTACGCTGTGTCCTCACAGGTCTTTTTTTGTGTTTGTTATTTAAATTTCCATGGAGAACACTGAGCATAGCTAAACATTTATCATCCTCTAGGCACAACCATGTATGAATGTAGATTCCAAATTTTGTCCCTACGACCCTATTCAGGCAGATACGTCAAAATTCTGACTAATTTCATGAGGTACGGTCATGAATGAGGCAGACAAAATTACAAGTCTTTAAATCCAACCAGTTGGAGCTGATATTTCAGGATCTAGGGAGATAACACATATTTCCCCCCCAGCTCTTTACTCTTATGCACTCCTATTCTTTCAGAAGTTAGAAGAAGAATGTTGAGCTTAACATCAAAGACAGATTACTCTCAAAAAGGAACGTTTATCAGAGAAAATATTAATTGGCTGCTGGGAAGCGGAGCCATGAGAATTAAAGAATCTGGGTTGAAATGAGAGATAAAAGCGAGAAAACGTCGCTAATGAAGAATGGAATTTCTTTTTATGCATGTGGGAGCTTGCATGCATGTGTTCATTTTTTTCCCAAGTATCTAAGCTGTTTAGATGAGCAACAATGTCCCATTAGCTTTGCCAGGCGAGTGTGACCTTTGCCTCCTCCGGTTTGTGATATGAGACTTTTCCCCCTTATCCTCTTGTCAAAGTGTTGTAGTTCTGCTCTGTGTTGCAGAATAGCTGCACTGCTGCTCATCCTCTGACAAGCGCAAGTTGGGGATACAGAGCAAGTGCGCCCCTACTTGAGATCTGGGCTAAGATGCAGTGAAGAGAAGCCAGATGCAGAAGACCACTTAGTGTCCTGGCAGAACACACAGGTGATTCAGAATACGTAGGTGTCAGCAGGGTTTACATGGCCCCAACCCGATACACTTGCAGTCTCAGCACAATAGCACCCACGTAAGAGTGGGGGCTTGGGGGATGAGAATGCAGACTGGCAAGGCAACAGCCTGTTGCAAATTCTCAGCAAGGTGGAGCAGATAGATCAGTGTCAGCAGCCCTTCCTACTTGTTCATTTCTTTGCCTTATAAAACCCAAGAAACGGATTAGGGATCAAAGGACCAGACATAAGAGGGGTGCATGAGATAAGTGACTTCCTTTGCTGTACCCCTGCTGTCCCCAAATTTCAGATCACCTTCTTTTCTCCTGCCCTCGTCAATTTTCTCCAAGACACACACACACACACACACACACACACACACACACACATACACACACTGACTAGTTTGGGATGTATAAAATATAAAATGATTCAAAAGAATCTAACCTTGGCAAGTCATCTTTCTACTTTCCAGCAATCCTCTCATCTAAATTCTAGAGCAGCCATGCCCCAAAGGTCTTGCCTCAATGTCAACAGTAATAATTATAGTTGATGTTTATTGAACATTTATTACGCGTCAGGCACTATTCTGACCGTCCTTTCGCCTTCCAAATAACACATCACTTAACATTCCTGTGATGTACGTACTATTATCATCCCCATTTTATAGTTGAGAAAACTGAGGCTTGGAGTTTTTCAGCAGCTTGCCTATGATGATGCAGCTTGTACAGTATGGGGCAAAGATTTGAACCTTGACCTTCTGACTCCAGCGTGCACACTTTTACTCACTGCGTATACTATCACTATTGCTACCCCTTTTCTCCTCATCAGAACATAATGACCAATCAGCATTATCATGAATGAAACTAAAGATACGTAAAGTTCTTAGACAGCGGCTGGCTATGCTTGGGCTCTATCATATTAGCGGTCCCTTTTTCTATTCTCAGTAGTAAATTATAATAAGAACCAGCCCAGACATTCATAATGAGTAGATATTTACATATCTAATTTTATATGTATGAAATTGTATGTTTTATCCTAAAAATCTCCAAAATTATATATGGTTCTGGAGACATAAAACCCAAATACGTCCCTAATGGATGATCTATAAATGTTTGGTGCAGGAGTGAATGACCCTCCACAATCAGGTAAATTTCAATTTACCTGACACAGCGTCTTAATTTCATTAAAGAAATAAAAACAATGTAAGGCATTAAATTAAATGTCTGAATCTTTAAATACGTCAATATATCAGTAAAAGCTGGTAAAAGCATACCCTTTAGAGTCAGACAGAAATGAGTTTATATCCTTCCTCCTAGTAGTTGAAACTTGATCAAGTTATTTAATTTCCTTGTGCCTCATTTTCCCCATTTGTAAAATGAGTACAACAATACTATTGTGCAGAATTATTGTGAGATTGAAATGAGGTGCTCTCTGGATAGCACCAAATCAGAGTACTGAGCACGGAAACGTCATTTACAGCATGTGGGAGGCATGGCACAGGGGTCGAGCACACGCAATCTGGGACGAATTATTTTATGTCTCTGTGCCTCATCGTTAAAATGGGACTAAAAATGACCCCTAGATGATAAGGTGATTATGAAGACTAAATGAATGAATGTTTCCAAAACACTTAGAACGGCATCTTTGGCACAAGGTATGCTCTATAAGTATTTATTAAATTGTTGGCTATTTAGATACTGAAAATCTTTATTCCACTAGACCAGAACTGTTCTATTAGGTACATGCTATAGAAGAATAATCATAACATTATCTCTGAAAATGGGGGAAGTTTACTCTAATTAAATCCACATTTCACTGTTCGAGTTTCTTGTAGTTGCAATTTTATGGACAACTCTTTAAAAAGCCAAAGTTTTTCATCTATGGCAACGTGCTCTGCCTTGTTACTCTACAAAAAGACCCGAATTATACTACTTGGCTACTGCCTTCAAAAATATTTTTGGTAACAGTTTAAAAACAAGAGTTCCAACAAAAATCACTATTGTTTTCTCTGGGATCCAAGAAAGTTTAATTAAAATGCCAACATGATCAAGCAGGCTAAGAATGTTTTCTCATTATTCCAATTAAGAATCAGTAAGATTTGATTAATATTATTCTGAATGCTTTGGGCCCTGGCAGATCTGTGTATTTTCATTTAGTTATTCAACTCTAGTATATCCTATTAATTATCTCTCTCTTTCTCGCTGCCTTTCTCTTCTTCAATGTAATCCTCTTTTTCTAATGGCCTCAGGAGCTTTTTCCTTAAAATAGTAAGAATTATTTTAATGCTACAGTTAATTTTAGTCAAAACTTTAAATATCATTTTGAGTTAATTCATATCTCAGATTCTTCATTTAAAAGGAAATTGTAAGTTTAAAAAAAAAAAAAAAAGAAAAGGAACTTTCCCAGGCTTGATATAATTTACTATGTAATTTGGTGTCTACCAGACAATTAAAATGATTATTTGTGTTCCCGAGACTCAGAGAATTAGGGAAATACAGAACGGTGCTGATTTTAAAAACCACATTTGGAATTGTTTAGTAATGCTTCATTTGCATGCCAAACGCCCAAAACATTAAACTAGGTACATACTTCTGGGTTGGTGTCAAGGAAATGAAGGTGAGCCAGTTTATCATTAAAGCTTGTATATCCAATACCCACTCCAAAATTCACATAAATGCAATGCCATGATTGAAATACTAAATGGACAGAAGCCTAAAATCCAAAGTTATGACTCCCATAGAAACAATAACTCACTCTTTTATATATTTGTAATATTAAATTTCTTGGCTTAATATATAACTCTGAGTAGGTGTGTGAAACAGTTTTCTATGGGGAAAATGCCTAGTTAGTGTTCTTTTTCAGTCTGGTAATTTTGCTGGTATTTTTAAATATGTTATGATACCCAGAGGTTTTGGAAATAGTCAGATGTTTTATAAAAATAGGAAGAAATGGGAGGGAATTATGCTGCAATTTCTATGAAAACCATAATTCTGAATTGAATGCCTTTTGTGTTTTTAAACTTCACCTACATAAACATGAAAATAAAATATGAGTTTTAAAGAGAAAGGCATCTATAATTATATTGTTTTTTGTGTGTATTAGTTTTATGTTTGTGTGTGCACGCATGCGTGTGGGCATGTTCATGTCTGTGTACAAGATTTTGGTACCTAATCTACGGGAGAAAAAAAATCTCCCCCAAATTACATTGATATTAAGACATAATACGTTAAACATGATTGTATAAAGAGTTCCTGCTTTTTATACTGGTTTACTTTGTTTTTTTTTGTTTTTTTGTTTTGTTATTTAAGAAATAGAAAGAATAAACCAAATATGTTTACCCTTCCCCATCTGCCCAGCATCATTGCAGCTGGAAGCTATGATACCTGGCTCATTTCAACCTCCAGGAAGGAATTTATGTTCCAGGAAGGTAGAATCCTTGACAGTGATTTTATACACACAATGCTTTGTAACTTCATTTACCCGGGCTGCATTAAGTAAACAATGGAAAGAATTATTATGATTCTAATTATTATAATTTCACATGATAAAAACGCCTTAATTTATCCAGTTCTTTATGGATAACATAAAGAAAGGAATGCTCAGTGATGAAGTACATCTTTAAAGAAATGAAAGAAATAAAGCTCTTGAATGATACTGGTAGCAAGGAAAATTCTTCCCTGAAGAGACTAAAACGTAGCTTCCTGATTCACTCTTTGGTGGCCAAAGGAAAAATACGATGTAGTATGGTAACGCTATGATCATTTTATTTCAAAATAGATGACAGCCAGTCACTAATTGTGTTATATCCTAATGTTCCAGCTTTAAGGTAAAATGAAAAAAATATACTCCTTTCTGTGTTGATGACAGACCTCAATGAAATAATTCACATGAAATCATTAGTTAATACTTGATGTCTAGTGGATGCTGAGCAAATGATAGTTCCTATTTCAAAACCAGATTTAAAAAAATTACTTTTTTCTTTTTACCATCTCTAACAATCTATGTCTTTTCTCTTTAAAACTCACACATTACTCCCAGGCTTATAAGTCCAACAGTGTTGTCTTAAGGTTTCTCATCATTTTCCATAATTCCTTTTAATTTTACTATTAGTTTGCTCTTAACTTTGTAATTATAAAAAGCACTCTTCTCTTTCTATTCCACAAATGGACGTGAAGATTATTATTCACTAAATGTTGTGAAACCAAGTTCCTCTCTTTTAAATATGAAATATTTTCATAATGTGTACAATTGTTTTTGCTTCATGAATCTCCTTGTATTTTTATTGCATCAGCAGCTGCTACATGTACAAATGACAACAGCATATAAACCTCCATTTTTCCTTAAGTGAATTAATGACAACATAAGAAACTCCCTAATTTTCTTCATAGATTCTTCAATTTTGTTTATAAGAAATAAACAACACCCACTACCCTAAGTCTCCTGAAATCTCAACTATTAAATTATAACGCAGAGTTAAACCTTTTGGAAAGAAAATGAAATGGTGTCTAAACTTCAAAGTTAGTTGGAATTCAGAAAGTGAAAAGGGAAAAATTGAAAGTAACCATTTGTATATTACCCAACTATATACTACCTATAAGAAACCCACTTTAAATACAAAGACACATATAGATTAAAAGGAAAAGGATGGAGATGGACACACCGTGAAAATAATGATTTGTTAAGGTTTAACTTAAGTGTGTCTCTTTGTGACAGTGCTTAATTTTAACTACGTAAATTGCATTCAGGATGCATGAGCTCCTTTATCTAATCAGAGGCTGCCAAGGATGTGCTTAGCCAGTCACCTGGGTGAATACACGTGTTATTGTTCCTCAGTTTGGAAAATGAAGCTTCAGACAGAATCCATTATCTGTGTTTGTTGGTTTGCAACAGCAATTGCTTTCCAAAAGCATATTAATTTTATTTTTGTTATTTTTAGCTTTGATCTATTTGGGTCCTTGTGCCCTGAGCCCTTGGATCAAGACACCTGTAACAAATTATAGGAAGCTGAAAAATGATTCCAAGTGTCTAAGATCGTAACTCTCAGAGACCTTGACCATCCTGACAGTATTTGGCCATCCAGGGAGGACACCGGACAGCAATCACTGAAGGCCTTCCAAATGTCTCCTCATTATCCACAGTGAATCCCAAGAAACATTCGCCCCTCCAATGCCTACAAATTAGTGGTCAAAACTTGGCAAAAGCTGTATACTATACCCCCACTGGAGAGCCAACTTATACATTATCAATCACAGGAAGGCTTTGCAAAGGCATAAAAAGAAGTTCTTTATTTAACCCAGAACTCCCCAAATTTATTTGAGCAAGGATCCCTTTAAAGAAAACAGCCATGAAGACTTTTCCCTTTTTACTTTTATGTGAGTTTTCTGCAATGAACAACTATGACTAGAAAAGGAAGCAACAAATGTACGGAAATGACAAAATTCAAGTTGCCGCACTAATGGAGGAGAATGCCAACGGGCAGTCTGTGAGATCCAGACTTTCCTTACCATGTTTTTTTCCGCATACTGTATACAGCACAACTGAAATCACATTCTCTGACCCAGTTTATTGTTTAGAGCAACATTTCTCAAAGTATGTCCTACAGACCATTAGTTTCCAGAGAGGTTAATGAATGACTCCCCCCGCTCCCCGCCCTGCAAAAAAAAAAAAAAAAAAAAAAGTTTCAAGGTATTAATAAAACACTTGAGAACTACAAAGTTGCGACTGGACTTCTCAGAAAAGTGAATATTCTAATGTACATTGTATATGTCTAAACGGGATGGATTTACTATGTTTCACTAAATTTATTTGACCATAGATCACCTTTTTGTCAGTAATATCTTAAAGAACTTATTTTTTTTTTTCCTACCAAATTTACTACGGAGAATACTGGTTTAAAATTTTAGCTCAGGAAGTGTTTGAAGACCCAGAGAAGGGAGGGATTAAAATGGTTTTCAACAGTTGACTTAAGGCTCTTGCTGAGCTCTAAGAAATTTGCCTAATAATTGTCAAAAACGGTTTGGAAACCAAGGAATTTTGTTTCTATATGTCAAGGAAAGATAGATGATATTGTCATAATGACAATATATACACAAAATATTTTTATTTAACTGGATTAGGGACTGTGTGTGTGTGTGTGTGTGTGTGTGTGTCTGTGTGAGTGTGATTTTATCGGCTCAGCTAATTCTGCTCCCAAAACAGGTCTAGTACTAAAGATACAAAGACGGGTGAGTTCATGACCTCTGAGAGTTTGCAGTGTTTTTTGGCAAGGCAGCCGTTCACTATGCATAAGCCCAAACCTTAGGAACAAAGTGACATTTAGACACCCATGGGATCAGAGAAAAAGGACCCAAGGGTGCAGATTCCCTTCCGGGAAGGCTTTCTAGAAGAGTAGGTTACCGAGCTAAGACCCCGATCCTCATTTACCCATTTCCCACCACTGTCCCCAATTGAAAATATTACAAAGCATGAAATCACACCCGATAAATGCAATCCTCTTTTCTTCCCTCTGACAACAGTGGCAATCGCTTCAAAATTTGAATTGAAAGCCATGTTTACTCAGTGGTAATAACATAATGTCATTAAGGTAATAAATGTGACCTCCTGTGCTTTATATAGAACAAGAAATTATCACTAATGAAGACAGAAAAATAATATTGGCTCCAAAAATGATGTGGGATTATCATTCAGATCACCCATGCTGGAGAATACTGAAAACCCTCTCTTTTTGCTGACTGCAATCTGCTGCTGAATTGAACCCTTGAACCATTGAATCATTAATTGCCAAAAATTGCACTTTGCAGCCAATTACTCAGCATTCCGTGACATGATCAATGATGTTAAAGGTTTTCAGTTCATTGTATTAATCAATTAAGCACAGAATATATACAAAAAACAACTGTCAGCTGATCTGGGGCCACTGCTGATGAACTGCTGCTTAAAACAATTAATAATGAAGTAACGCTGGAAAACAAAGGGCAAAGGCCTAATTGATTTTTCAAAAGTAAGAACACTCTAAATGCTCAATTAGTTAATAATTTGCCTACTAATTGATTTCTTCAAGGTGTCTGACTGGCAAAATTGAGAAAGGTTCTATAATCACTATCCTTCTACAAAAAGCTCGTTTCTAGGCATCTAGGATGGTGAAAGATCAATTTAGACTCCCACGAATAGCATAAAAAAATTTCTCTAAAGATGAAAAAAGCAACTATCAAAAACAAAGAAATCATCAGCTATTAAAACTCTGGGGAACATTCTATGAAATGAACCAATTTCATGAAGAATATTAATAAATTAAATGGGGAAAATAATGAAATGATGCAAATATCTGTCATAAATAAGAGATACTTACCAAATGCAAAAGGACAATTTGGAAACTGAGAGACTTGTGATTAAAATGCTTTTAATTGCAGATAATGAACTAAATAAAGAGAAATGAACATAGTAGAATTCTTCTAATTTTTCATTCCCTAATTCTATATTTGCACTGCACTGGACAGGTTACATAACTTTGTGGTAATGGAACCTTAAGAATGATATGTGGATGGTGTAATAGAGATTATAGGTGTTAAAAAAAAAATCCAAAAGCATCCTGAAGGTAGATTATACCTCTAACAGTATGAATAGTAGTAGCTAACAGTTACTGAACCGTCTACTATGGGTCAGCCACTATTCTAAGCACCTTACAAAGATGAACTCATTTCATCCTCATAAATTCCTATTTGAGAAGTTGTTTCTCCAGAGGGTAAGTAGTATTTCAAGAATTTGACAGCAATCTGGTTAGAGGGTGCACCCTTACCTTCCTGTCCTCCTTTATCAAAGAATGCACCTTTTTAGTATTGACATTGGTTTTCTTGTTTACTCTCACAACGACCCTGTGGTACATACTATTTTATCTGTATTTGACCAGCTAAGAAATTTTGATCAAGTAATTTGCTCAAGGGCCACGGGCCAAGATGTCGTATCTTAGGAACTTAGAGGACTAAGAACATTTAGTCTTTGGGCACAAGTGTGAACAGACAAGCCGTGCATCTACCACTAAGCAACTGGTGACCTTAGATCTTTTAATTGAGAGGTTTTATTCAAACTGTTTATTGCTTCTCTTTCTCCTCTCTCTCCTCCTACACATTTAATACAACCATCTGACGTTCCTTCTTTTTCAAAGGCTCTGTGAAACTATGCTTAACAAGTACACATTGTGTGTAAAATTATAACGTAGACCGATATTTGCACAGGTAAAAATACAAAGGTTTCTGTGCATAAATATTCTAAGTTCATGACTGTAAATTGCCTTTTACGGTGATCAGAAAACAAGGTCAACTAAAAATATCAAGCATTTGTTAGTTGCTGAGCGAATGGCCAGAAAATAATTCCATCCTTCAGACCCACCTGTCAAGGGAGGAATGCAGAGGACCAAGACGCCGGTGGGAATGGGCCGACGCGAGCCCACCCAGAGTCCAGGGGCAAGAGCTGGGACCCAGGGTCCAGGCTTTGGTCTCTGACTTCACAGCCACCCACATGGTGAGCAGCAGCTATACCATCAGCACTGAATGATCTGAGACCCCAAAGACAGGTTATGAGTTTTTCCCTCACCCCTTCCTGTCTCTTTGGTTATCTCCCGGGCAAACAGAGATGTAAACAGATTGAATCAATTAAATACTTGATTTTAAAGCATCAGGATCATCCACCTTTCTTCTTGTTTTATCACTGAATAGTCTAGGGTTGGAACTGTCTGCTATGAATAAAGGACAAAGACCCTTAATTGGGTTTTCAGATTTCTAACCCAAGGTTCTCTCTCTCTCTCTCTTTTTTTTTTATTTTTTTTATTTTGAAAGTGGACATCAGCTTTCTTACTGTCTAGTGTAGAAAGTCAATCTCTAAAGGAACTGAGTCACAAATGATATGTCTACCACTAGACTGGAAACTAGGTAGTTAAGGGACCAGAATACACTCTGGATAAGTAGATGAGGGTTTTCTTCTGGGAGAACAAAATAGTGTCAGCTGCTGGTGCATGTTTTTAAAAAGGTGGACAGGCCAGGGTGGGGAGGGAGAAGGGCACAGGACAGAAACTAAAGTGGGTTTAGGAGGAATCCCGGGGCAGAGGGACCTCAGCCAGTGAAGCACCCTGGGTGGAGAGTCTTACAAACATTTTACCACAACCACCAGTGTGACAGAACCAGCGTGGTGAGTGGGCAGCAGAAAGGGTGGCAGGCTGTGTCCAGGCAGAGAGGGCCTGAGTCCACCCACTGAGCTTTCTTCAGCTCCAGGGAGCACGAAAAAGTATCCAGAATTGTCTCATGATCTTGAGAGGGTAAGAGATGTCCTGAGAGGGGCATCCAACCAGAAAGGAACATTCGTCAGCACAGGGCAGATTTTGAGTGAGAGCATTCATCTGTTACATACTGGCAACAGAATGGGGACCTACATGAAGTTTTCTTTATTGAGGAGGATGGCCCAGGATAGCCTTCACACATAGCTGCTTCATTCTTTTAACAAATGCGTATTTTTGTGCTCTAATAGCGTTATATCCCCCACAATGGAAGGAGTTTATTTCAAAAGATGTCTAGGCTTCTCTATATTCACTAACATGAGCTAGAAGTTTTGAAAAATGGATATGCTGACTAAGAGTAATCCCAGCTTGTACACTTTTAATATGCCACAGATAAAAGTATTTTGTGGAGACCACCCATGTTCATAGCAGCATTATTTTCCATAGTCAAAAGGTGGAAACACCCCAAGTGTCCACGAATGGAGAAACGAGTTGTGGTATATACATGCCACGGAATATTATTCAGCGTTAAGAAGAAAGGAATTTCTGACACATGATACATGGATGAACCTTGAGGGCACTCTGCTAAAACAAGTGTCAGTCACAAAAGGACAAACACTATATGATTTCAATTATAGGAGGTGTTTTCAATAGTCAGATTCATAGAGACAGAAAGGAGAAGGGTGGTTGCCAGGGGCTGGGGGGGATGGGAAGTTATTGTTTAATGGGGAGAGACTTTCAGTTCTGCAAGATGAAAAGAGTTCTGGGATGACAGTGATGATAGCCCAACAATGTGAATATGGGCTATATCATTGAATAGTTCACTTAAATATAGTTAAGATGGTAAATTTTATATGTATATTTTACCACAATTAAAAAAAAATAAGATTAAGGCAAAAAAACAAAACAAAATAAAAAAACATTTATGGGAAGACAAGGGACTTCTGTTCGTTTCTATGCACACAGCTACTCCATGAAAATCTTTAAAATGTACTGCTCCTTTATACAAGGAAGTTATGTGACTAGGGCTATAGAACTGCCAACTTCACATCAAAGTCTCCTGAACCAAAATCCATTGCTCTCTCCATTAACTCTAATAAAAGTACAGTTGAGTATATGTGAGCAAATAGCATAGACACGGTCACACAAAAACAATATAATTGTGTGCGGCTCTTATTAGGAAGCAAAATAATAAATTCATTTGCTGAGCATTTTAATGTTAAATTTGATTTTTGAATTTCAGAACAATTTCTTTTTAAATAGAAAGTACTTTTAGAGTGTCTTTGATGCTCAATAATTCTACTAAGTCTACTTACAGACTTTTTCTTTGAAATAGTAAATCAAGTGTACTAAGTATTCAAATACTAAATGATTCATTTTCATGGTCTCTAGCTCTAAACCAACAAAGCATTTATCCAGGCCCACTCCTTTAAAGGTGTATCTGAATTTTACGTGCTGCCTGTTCTTACGGAAGTCCAATAAAAATCTATTTAAATATAAATATAAATGTATATTTTCAAAATAGGCAATAGATGTCTATCGTTAAAATTGAGAGTTATTTTCATATTATACAATGTTTAGATATCATTAAAAAGACCTCACAAGTTCCAATAGACTAAAAGCTCACATTTAAAGCGGAAAAAAGAACAAACATACATTGTATGTTTAAGAGCTTATTTTTTTTACATCTCGTATTCATCTCAAGTTTTATTTTGATGTGGATTTTAAAAGAAATGGGATTTTTTTCTCACAGTCATAGTTGGAAAGGTCACAGCGTTTTATGGTAGGAGACCGGTGGCGTGAGCATTGGGCCTCCAAGCTCCTCTGCTGTGCACTCTTAAGCAAGTCACTTCACCTCCCTTGAGCTCATTTTTCTCGCCAATAAAGTAAGAGAATGAGAGTGACTGGACTCGAATATGTTTCCATCTTTTATATTCCAAGACCTCATGCTTCTGAGACTCTGATGGGCACATCAGAAGCATGGGCGGCATCCAGCCCTCATCGTACGGTGAACCCATGTTCTTTTCTTTAGCCAAGTTGGACTAAACCAGCTCAACTCCCTGTATAATGAGTGAGGGCCTTCAGTGACAGGTAAGATTTCCTGAGCACTTACTATGTGCCAGGCACTGACTGTGGTAGATGGATTGTAAGAACTGCCCCAGTTTCCCAATCTAAGCTGGTCTCCTGCTCTTTGTAATGCGGCTTTGCAGCTCCACCTACCACACGGTGAAGTCTATATCCTCACCCTCTGAATCTGGGCTGGCTTGCCTTGTGAGGGGCTTTGGCCAATAGAATGTGACAGGCATGATGAAGTGCCAGCTCTGAGTCTAGGCATCCATGCTTGCTCCTGGAACTCTGCTGCTACCAGGAGAACAAGCCCAGGGTAGTCTGCCAGAGGATGAAAGCACATGTGAAGCAGAGCATTCGCCTGAGCTTTCCTAGTCACAATGCCAGACATGTAGGAAAGCCCAGCCAAGATTATCAGTTTCCTAGCTAACCCACATATAGCCACGGAAACATGAGTGAGCCCCACGGAGCCCAACTTAGCAGAACCTCCAAGATGAAATAATACAGGGTTATTGTTTTAAGCCACCAAGTTTTGGTACGGTCTGTTATGCAGTGTCATTGTGGCAATAGATAACTGTTACTCTGCTTGAAACACATCACGTGGTTTTCTCATTTACTCCTCACAACAGCCTTATATGAGAGATATTATTATTATCCCACTTTAGAGATAAGGAAACTGAGGCACAGAGAGATTAACTAATTTGCCCAAGATCACAAAACTACTGTATTTTACATATTATAAAACACCATCAATTGTAAGACGAACCATTATTTTATATACCACTGAGAAAGAAACAATGCAACTAAAAGACACACCTGAATTTCAGAGATGTCAAAACATGAAAAAGAATTGCCATGGTTTCATGTTTTAGTGCTTGCCAGGGGTTAGATGGAGGGAGGGATGAATAGCTGGAGCAGAGGATTTTTAGGGCAGTGAAGGTACTCTGTAAAATGTAGAACACCAAGAATAAACCCTAAGGTAAATTATGGACTTTCGGTGATAATGGTTGTTAATGTAGTTTCATCAACTGTAACAAACGTCTCCCTCTGACGGGGATGCTGACAATGAGTGAGACGCTTGTTGGGGACAGGGATTATGTGGGAAATCTCTGTGCCACATCCTCAGTTTTGCTGTGAACCTAAAACTGCTCTAAAAACTAAAGTCTGCTTTGTGTTTTTTTTAAAGTGAAAACAAAGAAATACATCTTAGAATTGATGAAATGAGGGAGTAAGTGGTGGGGCCAGGTCTTTGGGCTGGGTACTTTCACTTATTGGAACAATTTAAGGCACTTGAGTATTTACCTGGAGTGTGTAACGTGAGTTTGGGAATTGTATCCACCTTTTACAGTTCTCTGGAATGGCAGATGATGTGTAAGGACCTTCTCTAAAATATATTTTGTCAGTACTCCGGGTTTACATTTTTTTCTCTGCCCAGTTCTGGGAACTGAGCTATATCCCTTATGCTCTAATCAGGACTCCTGTTCTTCTCTGTATACTTCATTGCCTGCATTATTTCATTAACATTTCCTCTTTCTGAATCCTTCTCTGGTTGGTTGGTCTCCTAAAAATTCCTCCCATTTATCTATGTCTCTTAAAAGAAATTAGATGCTCACTTACTAAATATAGTATTAATGAGACCTAATCACTAGTGCTGAATTAGATTAATTACCTTGCTTGTTTGGAATGTGACACTCATCAATCAATTAATATTCCACATATGTGTGATTGCCCCATTGTATTCCCTAAGACAGATTAGTCTGACCATGGCTTTTGGAGGTAATAGACCAAGATCAAATATTGCTTATTTCTGCCACTCGCTATTTATATAACCTTGGACAAGGTACTTAATATCTTTGAGATTCAGTGTCCTCATATAAAATGTATATGAACACACTCCAGCCTGTACGTTTCATGGTTTGTTCAAAGGAGCAGAATCACTGGAGAAAGATGATATAAATACAGATTTTATATAGATATAAATATATAGACATAGATATAGATACAAATACATAGATACATAGATATCCAGATGTATGATTTATTCCATAGATTTGATCTTATACAATTGCGGGAGCTAATGCGAGCAGTTAGGTGAGGCTGTTGCTTTTCGTCTGCTGCTGTAGTCCCCAACCAGCAGAGCTGGCCGTCTAGAAGAGGAGACGAACACGAAGCAGGGAAATAAGGGCAAATAGGAAACTGCGAGGCTGAAGGGAATCCATGAAAACGTTCTGCAACCCACATTGGTCTCTCACTGTCTCCAAGCCTCCAGCATCAAAGATGGGAGTATGCTGCTGAATAAACTGCTCGCTTCTCACTTTTTAAAGGCTGCATAATCTTCCACTGGACGTACGAAGGTCAGGCAATTAAGTTTGCGAACTCATCCTAGAAAAAGTCCTACATACATCATTGCTGAATATCACTATGGTCACCTTCGAAGTAGTCCCCTTGGGAAACTATGAACCAACATAAACACCTAGTCCACCCTGCAAAGCAATTTTGGATCTCTTTTTCTGGAATGGCCAACAGGGCTATCGTCATATTATCCTTAATGTCCTGAATGTCATCAAAATGTCTTCCTTTCAATATTTCCTTTATCTTCGAGTAAAGAAAGAAGTCATTGGGGGCCAGATCAAGTGAGTAGGGAGGGTGCTCCAATACAGTTATTTGTTTACTGGCTAAAAACTCCCTCACAGACAGTGCTGTGTGAGCTGGTGCATTGTCATGATGCAAGAGCCATGAATTGTTGGCGAAAAGCTCAGGTTGTCCAACTTTTTCACGCAGCCTTTTCAGCACTTCTGAACAGTAAACTTGGTTACCTATTTGTCCAGTTGGTACAAATTTATAATGATAATCCCTTTGATATCAAAAAAAGGTTAGCAACATCGTAGCAACAAGTTCACAAACTTAATTGTTAGACTTCGTATATACCACATTTTCTTTATCCACTCATCCATTGATAGACATGCGGTAAATATACACTTGGGACAAAGAGTCAGTGAAACTGAAGGAGAAAATATGGCAGCTGCAGTAGGTGCTGCAGATCTGGCTGATACCCCATTCCAGAGGGTGAACCCACATATCCTCAGCAATGCACATGAGCCACAGCAGTGCTGAGTGCCCTGCATTTCGTGTTGCCAGATTTAGCAAATAAAAATATATAGTGTCAACTAAATTTGAATTACAGATAAATAACAAGTAGTTTTTACATATAGTTGTGTACCAAATATTGCATACAAACACCTTTTTAACATAAATATGTCCCAAGTAGTATTGGGATATACTTATACTAAAAAAATAAAAAAACAAAAATTGTTTACCTGAAATTCACTGGCCTATAGAGTATATAAAGATTATCATGGCTACTCTACTTTTATCTTCCAAATCACACTTAAAAGTCTTCTTGTGGGCAAATCAAAACCACAATGAGATATCACCTCAAACCCTTTGGGATGGCCACTATCAAAAGAAAAACAGCAGTATTAGTGATAATACAGAAAAATTGGAACCCTTGTACCTTATTGAGAATGTAAAATGGTGCAGCTGCTATGGATACAGTATGAAGGGTCCTCAAAATATTAAAAATAGAATCATCATATGATCCAGCCATCCCACTTTTGGATATATATCCAAAAATCTCAAAAACAGGGTCTCAAACAGACATTTGCATATTTATGTTCACTGTAGCACTATTCACAATAGTCAAGAGGTGGAAGTGACCAACGTGTTCACCGAGGGATGAGCAGATAAGGAAAATGTGACACACACACACACACACACACACACACACGAATAGTATGCAGCCTTGAAAAAGGAGATCTTATTTCATGCTATAACATGGATAAACATTGAGGACATTATGCTAACTGAAATAAGCCAAGCACAAAAGGACAAATACTGTATGATTCCACTCATATGGGTTATGGAAAGATTGACCAGGAAAATGAAAAGGCAAAAACAAGAAATATTAAGAATTTACAAGGGAATACAACTACATATGCATAGGAATAAAAACACCGCAAGGTTTTAAAAACTCATGACCAATAAATTTTAAAACTTGAGTGGAAAAACTCTTAGAAAATACTGAATTACTAGAGCTGACTCAAAAAGAAATAGAAAACCTAAATAATCCTAAAACCAATAAATAAAATCACTCATTTTAAATCTTTCCACAAAGAAGAACTATGTCAGTTTTATAGCCATGATCTATCAAATTTTCATTTAAATTTTACACAACTTGTAGGAAAGAATAGAAAAAGCAAGAACATTTCCAAGTCATTTTGTTCGGCTAATATAACTAACACACATACTAGAAAAGGACAATATATGAAAAGTAAGTTATCCCCCATATGAACATATATGTAAAATCTCCAAACAAAATGGTGACAAAAGTAAATTGATGGTTGCCAGAGGGGAGGGGGGCTTGGGGGAATAAGTGACAAAGGAAAGAATTAAGAAATACAAATTGTCAGTTATAAAAATAGTCACGGGGATGTAAAATACAACATAGGGAATATAGTCAATAATATTGTAATAAGTATGTATGTTGTCAGATGGGTACTAGACTTATGGGGGTCTTGTTATATAAATGTCTAACCATTATGTTGTACACCTAAAACCAACATAATATTGGATGTCAACTGTAATTTAAAATTTTTATAAAATTAAAAATCAAAATGCAGGAATGAATTAAAAAATGCATCATGACCAAGGTGGGATTCTTACAGGAGAGATGGTCTTGTCCAACTTCAGAAAAATCTCTCAATGAACTATTTCTGGCAACATGGCAAGCTAGGTTCATATACTTGACAACTCCACTGAAGCCAACTGAAAGTTCAAAAGACCATTGCTTATTAGCTTTGTTTATTTAATTTAGAAGAATTATTTAATATCAAGGAGAATTCTATTTCTTGAATTAGCCAATGGTAGTATTTAAATGGGAAAATTGTGATGTGATCCAGCTGCAAATGCTCTTCCACCACAGAGTGTCATCCCATCACATTGTCACCATATTCTGTTCCTTAACACTTAATTGCCTAACTTCCTAACCTACAAATTGTAGCCCTGATTCTTAAAAAGACTACCTACTTTGGTTGTTTCCATGTCTTGGCCATTGTAAATAAAGCTGCAGTGAACATCGGAGCACATATATCTTTATGGATAAATGTTTTCAGATTTTTTGGGTAGATACCCAGGAGGGGGATTGCTGGGTCATATGGTAATTCTATTCGTAATTTTTTGAGGAACCTCCACACTGCCTTCCATAGCGGCTACACCAGTCTGTATTCCCACCAACAGTGTATGACGGTTCCTTTTTCTCCAAAACCTCTCTAACACTTGTTAATAGGTTGGTGCAAAAGTAATTGCGGTTTTTGCAATATATTTTTTTTTTAACCTTTTAAACTGCAATTACTTTTGCACCAACCTAATATTATTTGTCTTGTTGATGATAGCCATTCTAACTGGGGTGAGGTGATATCTCATTGGGTTTTTATTTGCATTTCTCTGATGATTAGTGATGTTGAGCATCTTTTCATATGTCTATTGGCCATCAGTATGTCCTCTTTGGAGAAATAACTATTCAGGTCCCCTGCCTATTTTTAAATTGGATTGTTTGTTTTTTTGTTGTTGAGTTGTATGAGTTCCTTATATATTTTGGATATTAGGCCCTTATCGGAGGCGTTGTTTGCAATTATCTTCTCCCATTTTGTTGGTTGCTTCTTTATTTTGTCGATGGTTTCTTTTGCTGTGCAGAAGCTTTTAAGTTTGATACAGTCCCATTCATTTACTTTAGCTTTTACTTCCCTTGCCTTTGAAGTCAAATTCATAGACGATTGGATAAAGAAGATGTGGTATATATACACAATGGAATACTATTCTGCCATAAGAAAAGATGAAATAGTGCCATTTGCAACAACATGGATGGATCTTGAGATTATTATGCTGAGTGAAATAAGTCAGACAGAAGAAGTCGAGAACCATATGAGTTCACTGATAATGTGGTATGTAAAACTACAAACAACAAAAGGACAAGGCAAACAAATGAAACAAAAACTCATAGACACAGACAACAATTTAGTGGTTACCAGTGGGTAAGAGGGTAGGGAGGATATCAGAAGAGGATAAAGGGGGTCAAATATATGGTGATGAAAGGAGAACTGACTCTCGGTGGTGAACACACAATGTGATTTATCGATGACGTATTACAGAATTGTACACTTGAAACCTATGTATCTTTACTAACCATTGTCACCCCAATAAACTTTAATTGAAGAAAAAAAAAAGGCTACCTACACCACAGCTACTTACTCCTCCCTGTAAACAGGACCTAGCTATAACCAGCTGAGCCCATGGCCTTATTTGTCCTGTTCCACTAGGTGACACATTTGGGGATAATAGAATAACAGCAACAGCAATAACAATGATAGACAGCTTCTTTTCCCAAAGAACAGTACCTCATTGTGTGTTCTGCCCCCTTTTTGCCACATATAATACTTATAAAGCAGGAAGTCAGTACCAGTGCAGCAAAGAGTTCCATGAGGTAGGTGGGGTCGCTCACTCACTCAGAAAATGACTGTGAAGTTTCTATCCAGGGCTTATGTCCAATATCCTGCTTATTCTATACCTGCTCTTCGGATTGGCCAAAACTTTCCATTATCAAAAATAACCTGCTCTAGGAATAGGTTTATTGCTGGGGATTGTATATTTAGATCAGGTTCTCATATTACGGGACACGATTTCCATAGGTATGTGAAATCCTAAATATCAATTATCAACTTTTCTTTTTTCCAAAGTGGAGAGGGAAAGTATGATGTTAAGGAAAGACTAAGTTAACTTCTCAGTGAATGGGGGTGCAAGTGGTCCGTGTCCTAATGATTTGGATGGACGTGTGAGCTGCAATTCTGCACTTAGGGGAACTCAGGCCACTGAAATGGTCATGAATGGCGTATAAAGGCTCTAGCTCATATTCTGACTGTTTCTCTCCAAAGTGGAGAACGTGAAAGTTCATTTACAAAGACTTTTTCTGACCGTAATCCTGTTGTGCATATAAGTCAATAACAGATTCCACATCAACCTGGTCTTTCTATTTGGAGACCAGATCTATGTAAAAAAATTCTGGACTGAAACGACCTTGTGCCTGGATGGACTGTGCCCTGTGAAATTCTCTTGACCGCCCCTATGATAGAACTGTGCTTAGGGTCACCCTTGTGTGTCCACACATCTCATTATAAATCTCTGTACGTTGTACCACAGACCTGTGGACTCTAGGTCTTCACTATGTCCAAATGACCAAAAAACAAGGGCGAATTTCTTTCAATCACAGCTACCCTTAAGATCTGAAGACCCCAGAAAGGACCTCGTAATTTTGTGGCAGCCTCAGACTTAAAATGGGAAAAGGCAATCATTTTGGGGCATTCTCCAATGGCTGAGGGGAGACTACAACAAAGTCTCAAAGATCTGGGAACTCAGGACCACTGCTGCAAACTGGAAAACCACTCAGCTATTTTATGGCTGCCAGTTGGAAGGTCTTCCTTCGAATCTCACTGTGTTCATCACCCTCCAGGAGACTTTAGAGAAATAATGAACAATTACACCTTTGGAAAGGCAGATTTAAAGACTGATGCATGATCAAGTAAAAATTGGTGGATTTTATCATCATCACCACCACCATCACCATCATCATCAATCCAGAGAGGGGCATATGGGTGTGGAACTCACTCCCTCTGCAGTCAACAGAAATTCTAACCACGTTCTAAGCATTACAATAAAATCTCAGTAATCAAAGAAACCCTTGATTTTATACACCTCTGCACAAATACCTTTATCCTTTAGAGAGTCTAAATATTTGACCAGATAAATACTGTGTATATTATTAATAGTCCTTAACAGGAGCTTTTTACATGACTTGTCAAACAAAGTCCATTTTTCTCTCCTCTGCTGAACATCAAACTGTCCCATCTTCCCTGTCTGATTGGCAAGAGGTCCTTCCCCTCCCTGCTGACCACAAGGCAATCTTGGAGGGGGTCTCACATGTGTTTAGGCATAAATAAAAACCGTCTTTTTTTTTTTAAGTCTTGAGCTGTTGGTATGTTTTGGTCTCCAGCCACAGGGAGGTGAGACCTCTTCGTCTTCCTTTCAACAATGTAATTCTCATAGATGTCTTGTATAAAAATTCTGAGTCTGTGTTTTTCTTTTTTATATATCTTGGCCCCAACAATAATTAATATCCTCTTCTTTCCATCTTCCATTTATTGCCATTGTACACCCCATCTGCTTGTAGATTTTGCCTCTCAAATTCTCCCCTCTCCAACTCCTCCTTTCTCTGGCTTGTGTGAATTTTTCTTCGCCTTTCACATTTCCCTCTGAGCCCTCGTTGATATAAATCACCAGTAAGTCCTTTCCTATCCTCTGATTCCATTTCAGCCCCTTCTGTCCTTTTCCAGGTTGGAAGGGGTGGCTGGAGCTGACTTGCTCAGACTGGCAAGAGCCAATTCTACTCATCTCTTCCCAATTCCACATTCAGCAGCACCAAATGGGAGTTCAAATTGGCTATGGTGGGAGTATTTGCACCACAGAAATTGGTAAACACCACAAAGTGGGGCCTTTTGTGTTTTTTTTAATGGGAGCCAGTTCAATGAGTACAACACCAGAAAAAGGCTCCAAATACTGAGCCCACTGTTAGAAACTCCACAACAAATCACAAACGGGAATAAGTAGAGAACAGCAAAATTAAGCTCCTAAAGGCTTCATAAAACTGAATTATAGAGAATATAAAGTAAGAATCTTTCATATGCTTACAGAAAAGAATCACCAACATGGGCAAACAACAAGACATTATAAAAAGCGATTAATATATTTGGAAAATAATTTAAGGTTGTGGAACAATATGATAAAGGGATTTCAGAATCTTTAATTATTCAGTAACCTTGTCAGATTATGGGCTATCAGCTGGAGTCTACGTCTAAGAAAAAAGTTAACTCAGCAGTACTCCCACCAGCTGCAATTCTGCCATTGTTCCTTGCCCTGTTTTAGGAAATATGCTTCTGGTGCCACATTTTTTACTCACTGCTCAAATGGAAGTATTGTCGTATTTGATGAATCAAAACAATTCCTGCTTTTGGGCTATTTCTGAATTTTATTATGAAATATATCATCCTTACAAATATTACAGACATTACTATAATGAATACCCAGGTATGATATTGAGATATAGTAAGAAATATTTATTTGGTCTTCCTCGCCCGCTCCTAGCACAGGGCGCCTAAAACCTTTGGAATTTTATGAGTGAAAGGAGTGATATAAGTCATTTGTTCTAATGAGACCACTGTTAGCGGGCCCCGAGATAGCTTCAGGATGGAGGAGGCTGGTGGCCAGAAAGAACAAACCTCGATTCGAAGCTTGGAATCCCCACATACCAGGTGTGAAATTGTGGGATCCTATCCTATACATCACTTTTAGGAGGTTTCTCATACTGCCTCGTTTGACATCCTCTCTAGCAATGTACAAATATGAGAGTTACACCTGTTCAACATTCTCACTTATACTTGCTACTGTTAGTCTATTTAATTTTAGCCATTCTGGTGAATGTATATTGAGTGGTCTCTCATTGTGGTTTTAATTAGCATTTCCCTGGTAACTATTGTTGTTGAGGACCTTTCCATGGACTTATTAAACTTGGCCTCTCTTCTTTTGCAAAGTGTTTGTTCAAATCTTTTGCCCACTCATTACTGGACATCTTTTATTGTTCACCTTCTTATTATTGAGTTATTAGTTCTTTATGAATTCTGGATACACATCCTACCTATATCAGATATATCTATAGTGGGGGTATTTTCTCCCAGTCCATGGCTTACCTTTTTATTTTTATTTTTATTTTATTTTATTTCCAAGAGCAAAAGGTTTAAATTCTTATGAAGAGAATTTAATTTATCAGGTATTTTTTGTCTACAGATCATTATTATGCCTATCTCAAGACCAGGAAGGGAGTTTTACAGCTTTGTGTTTAATGTTTTATTTATATTTGCATAAAAAGCTTTATACTGATTTACTTCTAGTATATTTTTATGTATGGTGAGAGATAAAAGTTAGGTTTTACTTCTTCCCTAAGACACTCCAGCTATTCTAGCACCATTTGTTGAAAACACTATTTTTTCCTCTTGATTATTTGGCATATTGTTGAAATTTAATTGAATATAAATATTATATATATAATTTATATACATTATATATAATTTACATATATATTTATATATTATATAATATAAATATTATATTTTAATATAATATAAATATTATATCTAATATATACACATTAGATATATATAAACCAGACAATTCAGTTTGGGAACTCATCCTAGAAAAAGTGCTACATACCTCACTGCTGAATATCACTACGGTCACCTTTGAAGTACTCCCCTTGGGAAGCTATGCACCGACGCCAGTGCCTAGTCCACCCTTCAAAGCAATTTTGGAACTCCTTCTCTGGAATGGCCATCAGAGCTGTCATCGTATTACCCTTGATGTCCTGAGTGTCATCAAAATGTTTTCCTTTCAATATTTCCTTTATCTTTGGGTAAAGAAAGAAGTCACTGGGGGCCAGATCAGGTGAGTAGGGAAGGTGTTTCAATACAGTTATTTGTTTACTGGCTAAAAACTCCCTCACAGACAGTGACGTGTGAGCTGGTGCATTGTCGTGATGCAAGAGCCATGAATTGGTGAAAAGTTCAGGTCACCTATCTTTTTCATGCAGCCTTTTCAGCACTTCCAAATAGTAAACTTGGTTAACTGTCCAGTTGGTACAACTTCATAATGAATAGTCCCTCTGGTATCAAAAAAAGGTCATAATTATTGTTGCAATAAGTTCACGAACTTGTCACACCTTGTTTGTGTGTGTGTGCGTGTGTGTGTGTGCGCGTGTGTTTCTGAACTCTATTTTATTCTATTAATCTATTTTTTTCATTTTAATGCCATTACTATACTACCTTGATTACTGTAGCATTATGGTAAATCTTCACATCACGTAATGGAAGTTTTTCAATATTATTTTCAAGATTTTTTTTGGGGGGTGGTATTCTGACTTCTTTTCTTTTCTATATACAGTACTCTTTAGCTTCAACATGTCCATTTCTACCAAAAAAAAAAAAAAAAAGTGTTCTGGGATTTTGATTGTGATTGCACTGAAATTAGAGGTCCATTTAGAGAGAAATGTCATCTTAACAATACTCAGTCTACCAACGCATGAATATGACCTCTCTCTCAATTCACTTAGGTCTTAATTTCCCTCAGCAGTGTTTTCCTATTGTACTGGTCTGGCAAGTATTTTACTAAACTTATGCCTAAGTGTTTCATGTTTTTAGGATACTGTTTAAAATAATACTTCAAAATTTTCTATTTCTGATTGTTCCTTGCTAGTATTTAAACATTTAATTGATTTTTTTTTGTCTTGACCTTATATCCTGCCAACCTGCTCAACTTACTTTTTAAATATATTCCCAAGATTTACATGATTTTAAATGTCTTTGAAATTTTTATTTCAATTTCCAATTGTTTTTTACTGATATAAAGATTGTGAGTACTTTATTAATTGTATCCTACAAATTTTGGTATGGTTTTCTGCTTTTTCATTCAATTCAAAGTATTATCTAATTTCTTTTGTGTTTTACTCTTTGACTCATGAATTGAATTTCCATGTATTTAGGGATTTTCCAGATGTCTTCTACTATTGGCTTCTAATTTAATTTTGCTGTGGTCAGACAAGGTATTATATATGAACTGTTTTTACTCACAAGAGTTCTGACACCAAATGTGTGTGCGTTTTTTCTCACACCAACCAATTCTCCAACTCTCCAGATACTAATCAGATGTCCTACCATTTGATTCAATGCTGACATAACTACTCAGAATTAGTACAGACCCCACAGGCTAAGGGCTTAGTCCCACAAGACAGCCCCCACTTCGGAGGCCAATCACAAATCTCAGGCCTCTGTACATCTGACTGACTGGCTATAAAGCACAGGTCGTCACACCCCTCCTCACATTTGATAACTTGCCATAATGCCTCAGAGAACTCAGAGAAATACTTTAGTTACTATTGCCAGATTATTATAAATGACTCAAGAACAGCCAACTGTTAAAAATGCATGAAGCAAGGTCTGGGGTGAAGGGGCAGAGAGCATCCATGCCTCTCTCGGTGCACCTCTTTCCTAGTACCTCGGTATGTTCAACATGAAAGCTCTCTGATCCCCCGACATTTAGGGGGTGTTAGGGAGTTTTCATTATGCAGATAGACACGATTGATTAAATCACTGGCCATTCGTGAGTAACTCAATCTCCCCCCCCCCCCCCCCGCCCTTCTGTTCCCAGAGGTTTGGGTGTAGAGCTGAAAGTTCTAACCCTTTAATCATGCCTTGGTCTTTTGGGTGACCAGTCTCCACCCACCAGTCATCTCCTTATCATACGAAAGACACTTTTATTGCTTGGAGATTCCAAAGGTGTCAGGAGCTAAGTACCAAAAACCAGGATAAAGAGCAAATACATACTTTGATTCATACTACAATGTATGACTTTATTCATTAAAATGTGTTGACGTTGGTTTTATTGACCAGCTTGTGATCCATGGTAGTAAATGTTTTGTGTGCACTGAAAAAGAATTGTGTTTTGATTTTGTTGGATACAAACGTCCATTAGGTTAATCTGGGTAACAGTGGTTAACAGTTTGCCTTCTATATCTTTACCAATTTTCTGTCTACTTGCTCTATCAATTAATTAGTGGGAGCAGATAGTTGAACTCTCCACGTATAATTGTAAATTTGCCTAGTTTTCTTCTTGCTTCTGATAGTTTTTACTACGTGAATTGTAACACTGTTACTGATATATGCTTATTGAGGATTTGATGTCATTTTGATGCAAGAATCCCTTAATTATCATTAGGACCTCTAACTCTTTACCCCTGATAATATTCCTTGTTTTGAAGTCTGTTTTACGTGCTATTAACATAGCTGCTCCCGCTTTCTAATCTTAGTGTTTGGATGGCATTTTTTTAATCCTTTTCCTTTAAATGTATCTATAATTTTATTTGTAAAGTGAGTTTCCTATAGACATGATGTAACTGTGTTTCCCCAAAAATAAGACCTAGCCAGACAATCAGCTCTAATGTGTCTTTTGGAGCAAAAATTAATAGGACCCAGTCTTATATTATATTGTATTAAATTACATTATATAAGACCAGGTATTATATTATATCATATTATATGATACGATACGATACGATACGATACGATACTATATTATGTTATATTATGTAAGACCTGGTCTTATATTATAGTAAAATAAGACTGGGTCTTATATTAATTTTTGCTCCAAAAGACTCATTAGAGCTGATTGTCCGGCTAGGTCTTATTTTTGGGGAAACACGGAATTAAGAGATACTTTTTTCTTCTACTCTGACATTCTCTATATTTTAATTGAAATGTATTGAACACTTATATTTAATGTAGGTATTGATATGGTTTGGTTTATATTGACTTCTTTGCTGTTTGATTTTTCTTTTATTCATCTGTTCTTTACTCATTTTTTTCTTTTTTCCTACTTTCATTTGGGACTGATTGGATTTTAATACTCCATTCATCTCTACTATTAGCTTATTAGTGATAGCTCTTTAATTTTTTTAATGTTTGTCAAAGAGTTTAGAATAGCATCTTTAATACAATCTAACTTCAAATAATATCACTTTAAGGATAACAAAAGACACCTACAAAAATATACTTCCATTTCCTCACTTCTGTATTTTGTGCTATTGTCATACATGAGTCAGATATTAATTTTATATATGTTCTGTACCCAATGGTATATTATCATTGCTTCAGGTAATTAATTATATTTTAAAGAAATTTTTAAATGATAACTACAAGGTGTGATCAAAACATATGGTGAATGCTGCTGCCGAGTGCCATCAAACGGAAAGGCAGGGATCGTCAATACCGGAAGCAGCGCGTCAAACCTTAGTAACAGTGTGTGACAAGTTTCAACTGGTTCAGTGCACTCAGTCAGGTGTGAGCTACTGTTGAGAGAAGGTGTGTTTTAAAGTGTGCCTTAAATCATCCTCCATCATGACAACGCTCCATGTCACACATCGCTTCTGGCATATGGCAATTTCTGTCAAATGAAAACATTACAGTGTGTCCTCATCCACTTTATTCACTGGATCTGACACCTTGTGACTTCTGGCTCTTTCCCAAAGTCAAAATGACCATGAAAAGTAAACATTTTGAATCGATTCAGGACATCGAAGCAGCCATGACAGCGCAACTTAAGATACTCACGAAAGAAGACTTCCAGAACTGCTTCAGAAAGCAACAAGAACAATGGGCTAAGTGTGTTCAAAGTGAGAGGGAGTATTTTGAGGGTGATTAATGGCAATAGGTCTTTTACTATAATAATTTTTTTTATTTAAACATTCGCCATATTATTTGATCGTTTGTGGGTAAAGTATTTCTTTACCCACATATTTACCACTTTTAGTGATTTTTGTTTTTTTCTGTGTTGATCTCAAATTTCTACCAGATACCATTTAATATTTCTTGTAGGTACAGGTCTGTCTATAACGAGTTTTTTCAGCTTCTGTTTATCCGAAAAAGTTTTTATTTTGCCTTCACTTTTGAAGGATATGTTCCCTGGATATAGATTTCTAGGTTGAAAATCTCTGTCAACACTCTAAAGAAGCCAATCCATTGTCTTCTGTCTGCCAAATGTTTGATAATTCTGATCTATTTTCTAGTGTATGGACTTTCTCTTTCTTGGTCAAACTACTTTTAAAATTGTCCCTTTTTTCACTAGTTTCTGCAATTGTGATGTATCGTGGTATTAGTGAGGTGACAGGGTAGTTTTATCTTTCTTTAGGTTCACTGAATTTTTGTGCTTGTGTGTTTGTACTACACACTCTATTTGGAATTTTTCAGCCATTATTTCTTCAAGTATGTTTTCTGTCACACATTCCCCACCACCCCTGATAAGATCTCAATTAATAAAGGTTAGATTGTTTGATATTTTTCCACTGGCCACTAAGACATTTTTGTTTTCAGTTTATTTTTTCTATGATTCATTTTTTTATCTGTTTTATTATAAAATCTTAAGTTCATTGATCTTTCTTTCTGCAATTTTTTCTGTTACTCTCATTCATTGAAATTTTCATTTCAGAGATTTTACTTTTCATCTCTAAATTTTCCATTTTATATCTTCCATTTATTTTCTGTTGTTCACATTTTCCTTTAAATGTTTAACATAATCATATTAGTGTTTTAATAATCGTGTCTTCTAATTCCATGATCTCTGTCAGATCTGTTTTTTTTGCTATTGATTGATTTTTTTGATTCTTAATGAATTAATTTTTGTTGCTTCTTGGAATGTTCAAAAATTTTTAATAGTATACTAGACCTTTCGAATGTTACATTTTTGAATGAATGAACTTTGTTGTCTTTTTTACAAGAGCTGAGCTTTGTTTTGGCCTTTTGATACCTGTTTTAAAGCTCTGACAGGAAACTTATAGGTTAAAGATGGAGCAAGACCTTTGTGTGAATGGCAATTTTCCTTAGTATCTCTCCCTACTATACTGATCAAACCCTTTTAAATATGTAAGAACTCTGTTTTTACAAGAACTCCCAGTTATACTTGAGTTTATTTCTGTACATTTCTATTCCTTATCAAACAAACAAACAAAAAGAAACAAACAAACAAAAAGCAAAGAAGAAGATGAAGAGGAGAAAAAGAAGAAGAAATAAAATAGCTAATACTAGCATGGGGCTTACTATGTGCCAGGCACTATTCTCAACCCTTTATATGAAACAACTTATTAATATCCTTAAACAACTCCACATGAGACAGATAGGACCGCTGCATTCACCTACCAGAACTTGAAGGAAAAGCCCAGCCAGGTTCACTTCCCGAAGTTCACACAGATAGTCAAGTGGGGGTTTTACCCCAGGTAATATGGTTCTAATCACAGCATTATAGGCACTTTCTGAACATGTCTCTATATTAGTTTGCTAGGGCTGCCATAACAAAATACCATAGACCAGATGGCTGAAGCAACTGATATTTAGTTCTCATAATTCTGGAGGAGGATAGAAACCCAAGAAAAAAGTGCCAGCAGATTTGGTTTCTTCTGAGGCCTCTCCTTAGCTTACAAATGGCCATGTTCCCACCGAGTCCTCACATAGCTTTTCCTGAGTGCACACATACACTTGATGTCTCTTTCTCTTCTTATGAGGAGAGAAGTTCTATTAGATTAGGACCCCAGTCCTATGACCTCATTTAACCTTCATTATCTCTTTAAAGACTCTATCTCCAAATACAGTTACACCAGGTGTTATGAATTTAGGAACACAATTCAGTCCATCACAAACAGTCTCTAAATCTTCAGATGGAAATCTAACCTCAGAAAACTGGGTTCATGATGCCAGAATAAATCACTTAGGTAAAACAAATGCAGAAAACAGTGAAAAACACACAAAAATACACTATTCAGAGGTGGACTGGAAATCCTTCAGAATTTATAACCTAGAAAGGCATCCTTGCTCTATTTACATCATTGTGTTTTTGTGAAAAATGAAAAAAATAATTAGCTGACACATACCTAACATTATATGTCTTCCTTCATCCTTCATCTTCCAGCAAGAAGCACTAATTTCTAACTGGATACTCTCACATGCCTACAAGAAGAAAAAAACAGAAAGAAAATAGCATTTAATGGTCTACAAGATTTATTGTACTGAAAATTTAAGTCAAATTGTAAGCTTAAAAATTATAATATGGTCCATAACTCTATTATTGCCCTGAGTTATTGCCCTGAAGCCTCAAATTTTATTTTCTAAAAATCTATGAGGCATGAGGGATATTTTCAGAAACAACCTTACTTTGTTCATAATTTTTTAAATGTATGTATTATACATATCTTAGCTTTACCCATTGTTTCGCAAATTAGTCATTTACACATTCTGAAAATATGCATGCCTTATGGGTTAAGCTTAGCACCTTGAGCTTTGAGAACCTCTGAATATGTCATTTTTCAATAGAAATTTTCTTTTAAATACATATGCTTTCCTATTATGAACAGGTAATGCCAACTGCCCCAAAATGACAAGGAAAAAAAATAACTCAATGCATCTATTAAAAGCAAAGCTTAGAAATACATTATTTCAAAGTCATTCCAAGTAGCTAGTAACTACAACTCTAAAATTAAGCGAATTTACGTAGTCTAATACATTTTCATTTCTTAAAAGAGTTATATAAAGAAATTGACTCTTCGTAGAATGTCATACTTTGGACAATCATTTAAATTAATGTTCCATAAATGACAATTAATCTTATTTAGCAGATTAGTTCACATAATTAGTTTACATACACATGATTGGAACAATAAAATGCTCTCAATTATGTAATTGTTCACAATTAGAATATTAAGTCACTGTCCTAGTTTTTCAATTTCCAACCAAATTGTCTAATAATTATTTGGTGTTTACTTAGCTTACGTTTTTATTGCTAAACTTAGATATCTACTTGGAAAGCTCAAATATAATTTGTTTAATGGGGGAAGAAGATAAAACATTGAGGTTAATGTCAGTGTAGTTCAATATGTCAATGTTAGAAATAGATGCCAAGGATTTGACTCCTTTCTGATAGCACCCTAAAACCTAAAATGAAAAAATAAATAAATAAATATATATATATATATATATATATATATATATATATATATAATTTATTATTATTTATTTTAAATATATATATATATAAAATATATAATTTATTATTATTTATTTTAAATATATATATATATATATATATATATATATATATATATATATATAAAATCTTAAAAGCCTTATCCACATAGAACACAGATATATTAGAGTTTTATTTGAATCTGACTTTAAAATCTATGGTCATTCTACATCCTTTGTCTCTGACAGTCATATCACCAGGGAAGAATTAATCTATCAGAATTACTGTCTCTTTCTGTTCTTTCTCTCCTCCATCTGCTGCTGTGATTCTTTCTCCTTCTGTCCTTCTGTTCTACTTTCTTTTTGTCCCCTTTCTCCTTTTCTTCCCTAATGTCAAACAAAAGCTTAATTAAACCACAGCTACTACACCTGACACCCTAGAATTTCATAATTAAAGGCTTTACCTTCACAGAAATATCTGTCATAGCCACAGCAGGAAATAACGGATTTTGGAATATATGGTAGTTACGTTTAATCTACACTGTTTCTGGCATCAAACAAGAAAATTCAAATAAGCAAGAATTAGTTATATTTCAACTTCATTCCATGAATAACAAATAAATACTGCAAATATGGAGATACCATTTTCAAGTTTAGCATTTTAAGGTCTATATTAAGGCTCTATGTGAAGGCTTTGGAAAACAAGTAGCTACTATGGGTTCAGTTGTGCCCCCACCCCCAAAAAAATTATTTCTTATCTGAAGGCAGGGTCTTTACAGACATAGTTAAGTTAAATGAAGACTTTAGAGTAGGCCCTAATCTAATATACCTGGTATCCTTGTAAGAAGCAGAAATTTGTATACAGACACCATGCACACAGTGAGAACCCCATGTGAACATCAAGGCAGACATCAGGGTGATGCATCTGAAGATAAAGAACACCAGACACTGCCATCAAACCATCAGAAGCGAGGGGACAGATATGAAACGGATTCTTCCTCAGAGTCCATAGAAGGTTCAAACCCTGCCAACACCTTGATTTCGGAATTCTAGCCTCCAGAACTGTGAGACAGTACATTTCTGTTCTTTAAGCCACTCAGTTTGTGGGACTTTAATACTGCAGAACTGACAAACTAATACAGTAGCTAACATTATTTCCATTTTTTAGCGTTGGGGTTTCTAATTCTGATCATGTTTTCATTTGGCTTGAAGACTCACTGCTACCAAGGAAATAAAAAACAATGTGAGCAGAAGTAGGACTGTTACAGGATAACAGTCATTGGTATTACTAATGTATTTCAGCATTATTGTGTCAAAAAAGCAAAGGCTCAGAATTTTAAAGTGACTTGTCCCAAACGCAAGGCTGATATAACACCCCAAAAATATAAGTTAATGTAATACATCGCATCAATAAAGGGCAAAAACACGTGATCATCTCCATGGACATAGAAAAGTCATTTGACAATAAAACAACAATTTCTCACAATTAAAATAATCAACAAACTAAGAACAGAGGGAAATTTCCTCAACTCAATAAGCACCTAAAAGAAACCCAAAAAACACCTACAATAAAACCACAGCTAACATCATACTTAATGGTGGAAGATCGAATGATCACACTCACACTTCCCAATTTTAAAACTGACCACAAAACTACAGTGATCAAGACAATATGAGAGTCTAACAATAGACATATACTCATAGGTTCTAGGAATAGATTAGAGAGTCCGGAAATAAACACTCATTTCTACGGTCAATTGGCTTGTGACAAGGGTGCCAAGATATTCAATGGGCAGTGAATAGTCTTGTGAACAAATGGTTCAGTGACAACTGGACAGGTACAAGAATGAAGCTGGAACCATCCCTCATACCATAGACACAAATTAACTCAAAATGGATCACAGTCCTAAATGTAAGAGCTGAAACTACAAGTCTTAGAAGATAATACAGGAGCAAACCTTCATGACCTTACGTTAGGAAAAGCCTTCCTAGATATGACAGCAAAATCATAAGCAATAAATAAATTAGACTGTTAGTCAGGGTTCTCTAGAGAAATAGAACCAACAGAATGTATACATCCACAGAAAGCAATTTCTATAAACAGAACCAACAGAATGCATATGTATATAGAAAGAAAGAGCAAGGAATTGGCTCATGCAATTATGAAGACCGAGAGGTCCCAAGATCTGCAGTCAGCCAACTGGAGAACCAGGAAGGCCAATGGTGTAAGTTTCAGTTCCATTAGCCACCAGGCTTGAGACCCCAGAAGAGTTAATGTTTCAGTTCAAGTCCAAAGGCAGGAGAAGACCAATGAGCCAGCACAAACAGTCAGCAGGAAGAGTTCCTCTTCCTCAAGGGAGGGTCAGCCTTTTTGTTCTATCCAGGTCTTCAACTGATTAGATGAGGGCTACACACAACGGTGAACACAATCTGCCTTATTCGGTCTACGGATACAAATGTTCATGTCATCCAAAAATGCCCTCACAGACACACACTGAATAATGTCTGACCAAATATCTGGGCACCCCCCACCATGGCCAAGTTAAGTTGATATAACATTAACCATCATATAGATTTTATCAAAATTTTAAAACTTTGTTTTATAAACATTGTATCAAGAAAGTGAAAGAAAACACACAAATTGAGAGAAAATATTTGCGTATCACATATCTGCTAAAGGACTTATTCTTAATAAAGCGTTCTTATAACTTAACAATAAAAAGGTAAGTAACCTATAATATCCCAAATTTATAAAAAACTCACTTAACTCAACTGCAAAAAAAACAAACAACCCAATTCAAAAATGGGCAGAGGACGTGAAGAGACATTTTTCTAAAGAAGACATACAGATGGTAAATAGACATATGAAAAAATGTTCAACCTCACTAATCATTAGAGAAATGCAAATAAAAACCACAATGACATACCACCTCATCCCAGTCAAAATGGCTGCCATCAATAAATCAACGAACAAGTGCTGGCAAGGATGTGGAGAAAAGGGAACCCTTGTGCAGTGTTGGTGGGATTGCAGATTGGTGCAGCCAGTATGGAAAACAGTCTGGAGGTATCTCAAAAATTTGAAAATGGAACTACCTTATGACCCACCAGTTCCACTCCTAGGTGTCTATCTGGAGAAATCCAAAACTCTAATTCGAAAACGTTTATGCACCCCTATGTTTATTGCAGCACTATACACAATAGCCAAGACATGGAAACAACCGAAATGCCCATTGGTAGACCACTGGATTAAGAAACTGTGGTACATTTATACAACGGAGTATTACGCAGCTATAAAGAAGAATGAAATCTTACCATTTGCAACAATATGGATGGACCTAAAGAACATTATGCTAAGTGAAACAAGTCAGACGGAGAAATATAAATACCATATGATCTCACTTATATATGGAATCTAAACAAAATAATAAATGAACTAATCAGAAACAGTCTCAGAGACATAGAGGAAAAACTGAGGGTTACTAGATGGGGCGAGGGGGTTAAGGGGGAAAGAGAGGGGATTAGAAAGCACAATCGGTAACCACAAGATTGCCACGGGGATACGAAAGTCAATTTGGGGAATGTAATCAATAATGTTGTAAAGATTTTGTAGGGTATCTGATGGACTCTTGTCTCATTAGGGAGACCACCTCAGGGATGATGTAGATGCCTGATCACTGCACTGTACACCTGAAGTTGAAACTGAACAATAATGAATGTCAACTACAATTATATATATATTCATAAGAAGCAGAGTACAGTATTAAGAATAGAGACAGTGGAAATGAAATGGCTGTATGCAATGTCAGAGGGGTAGGAGATTGGGGGAGGGGAGTTATCACTTTGTGAGGGGTATAAATGCCTAACTATTACTTTGTTTTGTACACCTGAAACTAATTTTTTTAAAAAATGTTTAAAAAAAAGGTAAGTAACCTAAAATAAAAATGAGCAATGGATCTGAGCAGGCCTTTTTTTTTCCAGATCAGATATACAAATGGCCAATAAGCACATGAGAAGATGATCAACATCATCATCCTATAGGGAAATGCAAATCAAAACCTCTTATACCCACTAGGGTGGCTATAGTAAAAAAGAAAGACAATAACAACAGTGGGAGAGGATGTCAAGAAATTAGAGCCCTCATACATTACTTTGCTGGTGGGAGTGCAAAACGGTAGTTTGGCATTCCTCAAAATTTAAACAGAGTCATATCATGTGACCCAGCAATTTCACCCCTAAGCACATCCATACAAAAATTGTACAAAATGTTCAAAGCAGCATTATGCATAAGAGCAAACAAATGGAAACAACTTGAATTTACAACTGAAGAGTGGAAAAATAAAATAAATGTATCCATACAGTGGAATATTACCCAGCAATAAAAGGGAGTGGATCAATACATGCTACGACATGGAAGAATCTTGAAAACGTATGTGAAGTAAAAGAAGCCAGTCTCAAAAGGCACATATTGTATGATTCCATGTATGTGAAATATAAAGAACAGGCAAATCTATGGACACAAAGTAGATTGATTAGTGGTCGCCTCGGACTGAGGCGTGTTGAGAGGGGATGCGGAGCGATTGCTGCTGAGTAAGGGATTTCCTTTTGGGGGGAGAAAAATGTTCTAAAATTGTGATGATGGTTGCACCACACACTAAAAACAATTAATTTTGCACATTAAATGAATTGTATGATATGGGACTTATATGTCAATAAAGCTGTTTATTTTTTAAAAAAATAAATAAAATACATGTTAAAACCACTTACAGTTGACTTGTCCCGTTTATAAGAACCTGCACTGCAGAAAAGGGAAGTTCTCATCTAGGACCACCTCCTACTTCCTTAACACGTCAAAACCACAAAAGTTTGTTTATAGCTGAGTATACCAAAGACCCTCTCCAAGATTTGTCTTGTGGTCTGCAACAAAGAAAGAGCCCTGAAACACCGTCAGGCTCTCCAGGGGAGGGAAAAGCTCATCTTATAACAAAACTGATCAAACTTCCAAAGGGCTATTTTAACATACATTTGAAAGAAGTGACAAGATTTGTCAAAGGGAGTAAAACATTAAGAATCTCTTTGCTATCTGAGATTTTTAACTTTTAAAATATTTGACTTGTGACCCTGTTGTTTACAGGAGACTGGCAACGCTGTCCGTCTCCGCTTTGGAACCATACTAATTCACATACTTCACCATATAGTCATTTTCTCATTATGTGTTCTCTAACTAAAAATGTGTCTTTCCAAGGATTAACATTTCTCACCATCACTTTAAATGTAATTTGAGGAAACTGGGCATGGTGAGAGGCTGCAGGAGGGGACATTTCTGTGGGGAGCAGCAAACTACACATGCCAGCAAAGTAAAGACAGTTGTGAACGCTCCTGTGGTTGTCTATTTCCTGGAACGGTTCTGAATTATTTGTGCCACGTCACCAGGCCAGTCTTTGGAATGTGGGGTAACCACACAGAATCCGCTCTTTGTTCTAGGCTAGGGCTACGTGCTAGAAAGGTAAAAACCTGGGGAACTCCCTTCCAGTACTGGCCTTAGGTTTAGGCAGCAGTGACTCTTGCCCTAGGCCCCAGATTCAGAAGACCACTGAAAATCGCAAAACACTCCAACCTCCCCAAGCATTAAAGAGCACTTGGGCTGCTGCATCATTTAGGACCAGAGTCTAACTGCCACTAGGTACCAAACAGCTTCTCTGGTGAATAACCCTGTTCAGGGTCCAGGCGGTCCTTTTCTACTTCTCTTCTTTTGTGTCTTTGGTGGTAGAGATAGGGATGAAAATCAGTGTTAAAGCTGATGATGCTGGAGACAGGCAATGGCTGCTTCGGAGTGCAGGAAGGATTTCCTCTGAGCGAGCCAACAAATTCACCTATCAGATCCTTCCTCTCAGCGTGAACGCCATAGGTGCTAGCAATAGAATGTATCATTTCCTATCACTGTTACTGCATGTGCTTCAGAAGGTACTTAGGAAGAATAATCAGCATACCTTGTTTCCCCGAAAATAAGACCTAACCGGAAAATAAGCCCTAGCACGAGTTTTCAGGATGACATCCCCTGAACATAAGCTCTAATGCATCTTTTGGAGCAAACCTTAATATAAGACCCGGTCTTATTTTCGGGAAAACACGGTAGTATTTGCAGCATTGCACACGGCAGCTGATGGACATTCTATAATGTCCTTTGAGAGTAATTAATATTGCTCTCAAATTTGCATTAAGTAATTCAAGATATAATATGTGTGAAACTTGACAACAATCCTTACATTAGCAATTTAATGGACAGTGAATACAAGTAATGTGAATGGTTTTATTTTTAGAAATGTATTTAATATGACAATTACATTTTCAAAAATGAATAAACTGCAACTAATAATTTTAGTTAGAATGTTGATGTCTATTATATTATTTGTATTTGTATTTTAGTTTTGAATAATCTACAATAAAAATAATTCTGAAAACTTAAGAAAGGTATTTTAATTTTTGATATTGTATATTTAGTGTGAAAATATATTGAAATTTATTCATTTTGAATAGAAGTATTTAATCTTTTATACAATGGCTATTAATAGACTATAACTCAAGGGAAAATAATGATTATAATTATTGATATTGCTGAAATGGAGGCAAGAAAAATAAATTTTATGGAATAACTACATAATAATTCATGTATTATTATCAGTCATCCTTCCATCAAAACAATACCTAGACATATATAATTAATAATTAAATTGAATTGTCTTCACTATTTTGCTGCCAATCATATAAAGAACACAGTTTTACACATATTTTTGAGTTTTTTATTGTAAAGATGTATTTGTCAAGGTAGGCAATTAGGACATGTTTTACATAATAGTTTGTGGGCTTCATTTATAACTTTTAAATATGTAGACCAAAGGTGCAGAGCCCTGCATTTGAGCTTTTGCTTCAGGGCCCCCAAATATCAGGGGTAAGGACGTGCCCTTGTAAACTAAGGAGATCTTAAAGGCTATTTTTCATTTGCACCTTCTTTTAATGGTGGTTGTAATATAATTTGCCTCTCTGTGTGTATATGCATATATATATATATATGCATATATATATATGTATATAGATACACTATATACACATATACACTATATATAGTATACATATATATAGTGTATGTATATAATGTTATATATAGTATATGTATATGTACGTATACATGTGTATATGTATGTGTATATTTACATATCTAGGTATACATATATATTCCTTATTCTTATTTTAGTTACAAATAAACCAAATGCTGAATTCAGAAGCCACTGTATATAAGCAAATATCTATTATTTTAATGTCATGCAAGTTCATACTTGTCAATTAAGAATGTTATAAAATAATAACCAGAGTTTATCAAAATAACATACAATTAAACTTTCAAAAAGTGAAAATTATGTAAGATATTACACAACTATGTCATAATGTTGGGCTGAACTGTGTCCTGCCCAGATTCTTATGTTGAAGCCCTAACGCCTGGGACCTCAGAATGTGTGTATTTGGAGACAGGGCCTTTAAAGAGGTAGTTCAGGTTAAATAAGGTCATATGGGTGGGTCCCAATCCAATCTAACTAGTGTCTTATAAAAAGAGGAAATTTGGACTCACAAAAGAGACACAGGAGATGTGCGCACCCTGAGAAAAGTCATGTGTGAACACAGTGAGAAGGTGGCCATGTTCAAGCCAAAGAGAGAGACCTCAGAAGAATTAAAACCTGCTGACATCTTGATATTGCACTTCTAGCCTCCAGAACCATGAGAAAATAAATTTCTGTCATTTAAGCCACCCACTCTGTCATATTTTATTATGGAAGCCTTAGGAAATTAATATATATACCCAAAAAGTTCACAAAAAATTTCTCTATGATTTTGTAAGTTTTCCAGATTACCTGGTCTTGCTCAAAACATTTTACATAAAGTATTAATTTTAGGGCAAAATTTAAAAATGTTACATGAAATCAAATATAAAATGGCCCTAATACACAATGTCACTTTTTGTGAAAACTGTACTTACTATGGTTTTCACACTATAGAATCAATAAATTTCCCAATTTTTAAAATAAGATTTTGAAATATAAAACATTTATTTTTAAAGTACCTCAATTTGGAATAATGGATGTGGGGAAAAAATGGCATTCAAAAATATGTCTTCCAACCAAAAAGAAAGTTATTTTATCCAACTCTCCTTTACTCCCATTATCTTCATTCTAAAATTTGGGCTTTTGCTATTAGACAAGACTTTTTTTTCCAGTAGTGGTAAAATACACATAACAAAATTTGCCATCTTAACCTGGACAATATTTCAAAGTGTCATTTTTTAATTTCTTTTACAACCCTAGCTTCAGGCCAAACCTTTTATTAATTGGTCTATGGTTTGTTCTTGACCACTGAAGTTAAATTTATCATATTGGACTTTAAAATTCTGTGAGAAAAACACAGTATTGTTTTTTTAAAAAAAGTTTAGTTCTCCGGTTTTTTTAGTGTCATACGGAGACACTAATGATGTCCTCATCATCTTACCGTGTGTTTACTATTCCATCCTATAGCTTAACTCACATCCTGTTTCTCAACACATCAAAGTTAAAAGTTTTTTTGTTTGGTTGTTTGGTTTTTTTTTTTGGTTTATTTTTTATACCTAAGAACTTCCACACACTTTAAGACTTGCCTTGTGATCTGCAGAGAAGGACGCCTTGTGACCCCAAGTGAGTCGAGATACATGAATACCCTGGTGCTCAGTAAGGGGTGAAACGTTGAACTGAGTGTCAAGAGTTGGAAAACTTGAAAAGGCCACTTGAAAGTAGTACTGATGTCATTTTTTGGAAGAGTTTCTAATACTTACCAAGTAAAACATTTAGGATTTATAAAGAGATTAAAGTATTTGCCCCTCAAAATACAATATATGAGATGATCTATAAAAGAATCATATAATTTTCCAGGAAGGAAATCATTAGGGATCTCTTTATTCTTTGAGATGCTTAAATTTTAGAACATGAGATGCCAAGTTTTGTTGGTTACAGAATGGTCTATTTTCCTCTTCGTTTCACTTTGCCATGTGAATTGTAACCCCATTAAAAGTCTTTGAAGCCAAAGGCTTTCTGACATGGAAAAGTGAAACCCACAAATGCAGGCGTATTCACAAAGATCATTTAACCCTGATCCAAGTGATACGTCAGGCACGCAAACACGACACTTAGAAGTGTTCATAAAAACACTCAGAGTCTTAAATTTTAAAAGCAATCTTGTTGTCCTCTTAAGGGGTCTGGCTCCTGGTTAAAAACCAAGGTGTGGTGTTTCAGGCCTGACCATAGCCAATTACAAAGTCTGTACCAGGCAGGCCTCACAGGAAGGAGCTGCCACCCCCACAGCACACGTGCTGCATGGCCAGCCCCCTGCTGTCTCTGTAGGGCTGCAGTCAAGGACTCATGCCGCCCCCTCACATGCTCTTACGCTTGTCTGCATTCCTGGCCTGGGTGCCTATATTCCTAGGTTTATTTATCTGAAGCCTTTGGCTGAGGTCTTCTTTGGGCGCCTCTGCCAAGGCCTTCTTATGGGGCAAAGGGGAAATCCTTGAAGACAGTTTCCCCCACTGTCAGTACCCAATAGCGCTTTTTCCGACGTGAGGTCCATAAAAATGCCAGAGGCTTTTGCCCCACGTCTGCACTGATCCACCTGACCCTGGACTGCTGATGCATTTCATGGGAAGAGATGCAACAGAAGGAGTTGGCCCTTTCTCCAGTTTTAGCCTCTTGCTTACACAACCTCAGTAAATGATGAAAGACTTAACTCTTTTATTTTTGACTTGTTACTTTAATCAGCTACCTGGCATCTGGCAGCTCAGCTCTCTCTTTCCCAGCTCAGTTAAGTTTCTGATATCCCTCTTGATGTATCCAGGTTATCATGTATCATAAGCAATATGATGTTGCTTATCGACCAACTCTGAAATCCCCTACTCTTGAGTTTGTCAGGGGTGATCCTTCCTAACAAAGAAGCCGGAATGGACACTGAGCAAGAGAGTATGATGAGCAGACCTGAAGACGTAGTCTACGAAGTTAAAACTTTCTAATGTGATTCTGTTACTTATTTTGCAACATTATGGATCAAACACGTTTGCATTCAAATATAATTACCAAAACGTATTTCTCATAGTCCAAGAATCTTATCCACTTTGCCATGCACTAATATGGCTGTATCTGAATGTTTTTTAGTTTCAGGTAAAAGAAAACTCAACACAAAATGACCAAAGTAAGAAAGAAAATGCATTGGCTGCTCTAAATGGCAGACCAAGAAGTAGGGCAGACCTTAGTCAGGGCTGGATTAAAAGGTAATATCTACATTTCAGTCTTGCTGTGAAGTCTTTCACCCCATTCTTTTTCTGTGTACCCTCCTAATCCACAAGCAGGTTTTACTAACAAAACAAACTGGCTTCCACAGTTTTATACTTCACATCTTGGGGTCATCCCATCCAAAGCAAAAGAAGGCTTTGGCTTTCCCAGAGTTCCCTCTCTCTGATTATACTAGTTGTCACATGCCAACTCCTGAACCAATCACAATGGCTAGAGGACTGCATTGTTCTGACTGGCTTGGTCTAGTCATGTGCTCTATTCCTAGAGCGAATGGATACAGTTATTATATTCCCTAAAACCACATAAAATCCCAAATAGCAGTCAAGGTCTATTGAAAAGAGGTGAATGGATACTGGGAAGGCAACCACAAATGTGAAATAAATTGTGCAATAAAGAATTGACTGTACTCTTGTAATTGGTCCAGAAATGAACATACAACCCACACATTTTCTTACTACTTCTAGCTCGCTTAATTAATACAAATGCATTTTGTACAACCAGTATTTCAGGGCAATCGTTAAAGTAATGCACATGGAAACTCTTTTTAAGGAAAATTCCTTTGTCATCAACAAATTTTAAAACACATCACTATTGTAATAATTTTATGAAAAACAAAACAAAACAAAAAAATGTTTAAATGTTTAAAGTATTACTGGATAAATTAACCTCAACAAGATTACAGCAACGTCAAAACTATCTCAATTGTTTCCATTCCTAAAAATAAATTGGTGACAACAGATGACTTGAAGCCCTTAATCGATGACAGTGTCAGCCAGATGTGGGTTAGCCTCTGTGCAGAGTAGAACAAAACGAGGCGCGAGTGATATACTTGCAGTGTGTTAGAGGAAAGACAAATGAAAATAACAGCCTGCAGACCTCCCGAACGTCTTTGTTAGCTTGCCCAAAACACTGAATCGTTTCTATAGAGCTAGGCTCTAACACATGAATATATTAGCCACTTCTTCCAGTTAGTGCTGATGGCATGACATTTTAACCAATTTTAAATTGTCATTGGTGTAAAATATGTAACTTAGTTGTTCCTCTTATTCAGTCTATTTAATTCATTCATACTGAAAAGAGCAAAAAAGTATTTCCATCTTACAAAAAATTATTAGTTTTATAAAAAGTTCCAACATATACCTTAGGTGGTACGTAAATCAGATGACTAATGCCATCCTGAATGCAATCTACAAAACGAAGTCAAGAGATAGCCCCCTTTCACACAGCAATAGTTCATCGGTACATTTCTCCAACTGTGAATCAGACATACGGATGATTTTATCATTTGTAAAAACAGATGTTTATAGAACGTCTCTGTGTGGTCACACTGGGAATGCAAAGGTAAACAAGACAGTCTGTAGGTAAGGATGTGACAGTCCACTGTTGGACCACAGACGTAAGGAGACATTAGCCCCGAGAGCCCAGGAGATAGAGAGACTGGATTTACCCAAATTTGTAAAAGCCACACAGAGGAGGTAACATTTGAACTACATCTTAAAGTATGGTTAAGATTTTTATAGTCAGAAGGGAGAAGGCAGGGCTTTCTAAGAAGAAAGTCAAACACCAGTGAAGAAAAAGGAAAGTTTGGAATTTTTGGAGCAAAGGGTGCTTGGAGATTTCTGAGGCTGGAGTTAGGTTGGAGTTTGAAAATGACTTTGAGTGTCAAAATGTTAGGGCTTGGGACTTGATGTTACATGCAGTGAGTCTACAAAGTATTTAAGACAGGGAAACGGTGCAACTGGTTTTGATTTTTAGAAGGATGGTGGAGTATGATTATAAACTGTAGTCAGGACAGAGACCAGCTAGGACAAGACTGGAAAGTCCAGGGAAGAGATCACCAAGTTCTGGATTAAGTCAGAAAGGAGAGGTTAGAATGCAGAGGTGCTTCTGAATTTATCACTAGGATTTGGTAAACGAATGAAGAAGCAACATTGCGTAGTAGAAAGAACAGTGGATTTGCTTGCTGCCTGGAAGAGCTGGGTTGACTCCAGGTTCCGCCATTTATTTGCTTTTTGATCTCATAAATTGTTTTACCCTTATCATTTATAAGATAAATACAGCCATACCTACACAATGGGTTATTATGATGACTAGACATAATATTTATGAATCTCCAAATTATTAGTTTTATTATGATTATTAATCAGAGTATGAGACAGAAGGAAATCCTAGGATACCTCCTAGGTCTTTGACATAGGAGATGGGGTGGATGATGAGGCATGAACTAGAAAAGGGACAGAATAGGTTCTTGGAAATAAGCATGAATTCATTTCCAGTCTCCACAGGGTTCCAAGTCCAGAGGTCAAGGGTACAGTACAAAATAATGGACCAGAAACTTGGGAAAGAGAGTCCGAGGTTTAAAACACAGATGTTGAAGCTTGTCAGCTTGTAAATGATTTTTGAAGCAAAAGTAGTACATGAAGTTGGTCAAAGAGAGAAAAAAAGAGCTAGAGAAAAGTATTTCACGTACTGAACTCATGTTAAATGATCGAGCCCTTTTAAGAAAGGTCTGTCATTTCAACACTTCCATTTTGTATTTGTGTGGGCTTGCTTTTGTCTTTGGGGAATCGAGACCCTCAACTTGGGCATATATAGGCAGAAAAAATGTAAAGGTGGAACCCAAGTTCTTTCTGGACTGATTTGCACAATGTCTTCCTCAGGGCCAATAAGACGACGGCAGAGGTCAATACAGTGTTCAATCGTCTCCTTCGCCCATCCATGCATCTCTCACAGAGACACCTGCAGTGCAGCGCAGCTTCTGGTGTATACTCTCACAATCTTATCCTAATATTGTGGCCTTCAATACAAGGTGCATAATGATGACTTTGAAATTTCTGTTGCAGCTCAAACCTTTACCCTGCGCTCCAGAAGTGCATGACCCCCTGTCAAACCAATACCTCCACGTGGGTGTCAAAGGCACATCTCAAAGTCAACGTGTCCAAAATGTACCTCTTGATTCTTTCCTACCTGATAAAATCTTCTCCTCACAGAGTTTTCTCTAGTTCAGAAAACAGCAATTGCATCTTTCCAGTGGCTCTTGCCAGCAACCTTAAGAGTCATCCTTGACTCTAATCTTTCTCTCTCACTCCATATCCAAGGCCTCAGTAAATATTATGAGTTTGAACTCCAAAAATACAGAGGGTGCCAGAAATATATATACACATTTTAAGAAAGGAAAAAACTGTATTAAAATTGTAATACTCAATATATACCGATAACAAAAGATGAATACAAGTCACGTTTGACTTCTGCAATTACAAGAGGTGCTCAGAGTGGTTCCCATCAGTGTAATTTTCTCACAGTATTTTCCTTTCTTAAAATGTGCATACATTTTTTTGGCACCCTCTGTATATCCACAATCTGCATAAGAAGCAGGGATTTGGGGACGAATTAGCACCCACCATAAATAACTACAGGAATACCAATAGCCGTTAACAACACACCGTAACATCCTCCGTAACTGCTCTCCTTGCCCTTCCTTGCCTCCTTCTTCTGACATGACTCCCCACCTCCTGGCAGCCACGCCCTCATGCAATTGCCTTCCCATGAATGTATCCAGCACGTAATGATTTACTCTGAATGAACCAAACACAGTAAGTGATGGGATGTTACTTCCAAGATTAAGTTACAAAAGACTGAGATTTATCTGGTGAGGCTTCTGGTTTCTCTCTCTCGGGCTCTTCGTGCTTCCCTGCCGTGATGGAGAGGACAGCCATGTGGGGAACTGAGGATGGCCTCTGGCCATCAGCCAGTAAGGAACCAAGGCCTCAGTCCAACAGCCCTTGAGGAACTGAACTCTGCTGACAACCAGAGTGAGTCTGGAGACAGATGCTGCTGCAGTTGACCTTGAGATTACTGAGGCCCCAGCCCACGCCTTCACTGCAGCACTGTGAGACCTTCAAGCGAGGCCCCAGCTAAATCATGCCCACATTCCTGACCCATGGAAACGATGATAGCAAGTGTATATTGTTTGAAATTATTATTTTGTGGCAGTTTGCAACAAAGCAATAGATAACTAACCCATTTCACTAAACCTCTATCCCGAAGTAGCAGCCAAAAATGACTGTTGCAAAAATCAGATCAAAGCACTCCACCACTTAAAATCATCCAATGGCTTCCGGTGGCGTAATGGCTAAAATTCTACAAAAATCAACATGGTCCTACCTGATAGTTCTCTATCTCCTGTGAGTCTTTCTCTCCTGTCTTTATTTCTCTCCTGGCTGTTTTTGAGCATGCACACATGCTTCCTTTCTCAGAGAATTCGCACTTGCTGTGTCATCTGCTTGGAAGACTTTTTTCCAAGCGCGTGCTTTGCTCTCTTTAGTCTCAGCTCAATGTCTCATCAGTGAAGGCTTCCTTGACTACCTTATAAAGTATCAACAACTTCTCTCCCTGGCACTTTCTATCTTCCGTCTGTACTTTATCCCCTCCCCCCATTTATAGCATCTTACTTACGTATAGCTTTACTTATTATACATACTTGTGTATGGTCCTTCTCCCATTTCTCCAATAAAAGCTCCAGGAAGGAAATGACCGATCTATCCCCAGCACTAGAACAGAGCTTAATACATAGGAAGCCCTCAATTTGTCGCATAAATGAATGAACTTTGGTAAAACTGGTACATGTAAAGTTATAAACATTTCATGGGAGACAAATGAGGATGGCATAGGGCTGTACTCAAGAACTACGGTGCAAACAACACATAAATAGCCCTAGGAATATGAATTGCTATTTAACAACCTACCATTGGTTACAATATGGAGCAAAATTATAATGTAATGCTATTATAAGCTAGTAATTCTTCACATAAAGAAGAAAAGATCTGTTTCGTAATCACAGACTGTACCCCTAACCTTGGCTAATCATCTCGCAAATGCATGTGATTATTCACCATGGGTAACGCAAAAGGGAGTGCCAGCGGCTCAGGCAGCACAATCCATCATCAACACAGGGGACATAACTCACATTCCGTGTCCTACTAATGGCGGGTCAGTAGCATCAATTCTGTACTTGAAGGGCGAGCCAAACCCAATTCCCTAAAATGCACCAAAATGTTGAGAACTGCTCTATGACACAACTAACATTATCCAGCAAACCACAGATGTAACAATGAAAGAAAGAATTTGTAGCAGCTGGGAAAGCAACCGAATTAAAAGCCTAAAAACAAATCATGCAAGGCAATCTTGTTGGTTGCGTTGATAGAACGTCTAAATCTATGACTATTTAAGAAAACGGCATGGTATCAAAATGTCAGAAAATCTTACTCCTTTTTTTTTGTTTTGTTTTATAGAAACTCACAATTTGATTTAAATTGCCCTTCAATACAAATACCATATATTGAAAATGGGTCAAAAGGTAGGACAGAGGGCCCTGCGTGGAATTACCGCTGCATCAATTGTAGGATGTAATGTTTTAAGACTGGGAGGTGAATATAAAACAATAAGAAGAACCTCTAAGAACAGTCAGGAAGGTAAAAAAAAAAAAAAAAAAAAAAAAAACTATTTAGAATTGGGGTATCTAAAGACATTAAAGATGACAGAAAGGGATTTTTCAACTGTTTGGAGCTAGAGAAAATGATGGGGTAGGCCCACTGTTTAAAGACTATAGTGTTAACAGGTGATAGGACACTAAACTATTTCTATTTGGTCCCCTTCAAGTTGGAAAGGTTCAATTTAAAAAAAGGAATTATAGCGCAAGATAGTTGAGAAGATAGTAAAAAGGGCACATAGACACTTTAAGTGAATTTAAGTCTCTAAGACCAAGCAAATTAAATCCTTAGAAGCTGAAGGAATTTGTAGATGGAATCTCAGCACCACTATTTGGTATGAAGAAAGGGGTGGAAGCCAGAAAATTGAAGGCAACTCTATTTTTTCTTAATGGGAACTATATTGAGATATATATATATTTTTAAGTGGCAGACATAGATTGAAGGCAAAATCCAAGAATGGATTTATTATGCATTTTAACCATCTAAACAATAATGTATTAATAGTTACCGTGTTTCCCTGAAAATAAGACTTACCCGATCAGCTCTAATGTATCTTTTGGAGCAAAAATTAATATAAGACCCGGTCTTATATAAGACCAGGTATAATATAATATAATATAATATAATATAATATAATATAATATAATATAATATATAATACCCGGTCTTATTTTATTATAAGACCGGGTATAATATAATATAACATAATACTCGGTGAATTTAAGACCGGATCTTATATTAATTTTTGCTCCAAAAGATGTATTAGAGCTGATGGCCCGGCTAGGTCTTATTTTCAGGGAAACACGGCATGCAGCAATAAGGGTTTACAAACACAAGGTCTAAGCTGAGCTAATTTGCATTATTGTTTTGCTTTTGGTTTGTTGTTTGTCTGTTTTCCATTTAGAAGATCCGGGAACTCAGAAGAGTTCCCTGAGCTTCAGAGGCAGGGAGCGGAACATGGATTTGAATGCTGGATCTACTATTTTTTTTCCTAGGAGACTTTAAGGAATCTCAATCTCTCAATCTCTCTCTCTGTCTCTCTCTAATGGCTCATAATGTTGCCTCAAAGCACTGCCTATTATAAAGATCTTATAGGCAAATCAAAGGAAAGAACCTCGCACAACTCCGGGCATCTAGTTGACTTAGTATTCCGTGTTACGGGCGATCCTCCTTTTCTGTAGCTCTGTATTCCTTTGGAGAGAGGCTTTAGTTACCGTAACAATCCTGGCTTCTCTCCAAATTCTTATTTACTTTAACTGTGTATGAGAAGGAGATGGGCTTGTTCAGCTCAGACCTTTTTCCTTCTCGTTTGGAACCAGCCTATTTAAAGGACACATGCATTCTGGTCGCCTTTTCTGCCAAGCAGACGCTTATCCGGGCAGATTTGGTTCACGCAAAGGGAGGGATGTGGTATTCAACACTGCCTACGACTGGTGGGTACAGTGACCTAATGAGGGAGGATATTAGGAGGCTCTGGGGCCACAGATTAAAACACATTCTTCAGTTCCGCTTTATCAACAATAAAGCTGATATTATTCTGATCTCCATCTAAGTCTGACTTTCGTGTCTCCATCATTGGGGAGAAAATTTAGGGTTGAGAGCGGAGAAAAATGTGTTATTTTTCAGTCAACCAGAACCACAAGATGATGACAAAACTGGTAAATCAGGGATAATGCAAAGATACTTTATACTTAGAACTCAGTTCTTTAAATGACAAAACTTTCTACTACCTTCTGATGGAGAAAATGGTGAAATGCACGTAAACGAGATAAGTAACACATTATATAATAGCAAGAGGATTGATTAATAATACTTAATAGTTCTTTAGTACTTAAAGAACCCTAGACATTTAGTTAAGTCTTCACGTGTACCATTTCATTCAACAGTGGTGTGAGGCAGATACTATAATTCCCCATTTTGTGAGAAGAAATTAAAGCTCAAAGATTAACTGATTTGCCCAAGGTCACCGAGTTAACAAGTAGAAAAATAAGGATACAGACTCAGAGCTAATTCCGGAGCTCATTCTGATCCCGGGGATGGCAAACTACAGTCCGCAGGCCAAATTCAGCCTGTCCCGTTTTCAGGAATAAAGCTTTATTGGCACAGCCATGCTCATTTGTTTACATATTGTCTATGGCTCCTTTTGCCCTGTAATGGTAGAGTTGAGCAGTGGTGACAGAAACCACAGGACCTGCAGAGCAGAAAATATTTACTATCCAGGCTTTTATAGGAAGAGTTTGGAGACCTCTGCTCTAGTGTAAACCGTTATTTCATGTGAACATCTGGAGGGTTACCATTTCATGTCATAAAAATGACTCAAATCTGGTCCTTCACTTAACACTGGGTAATGATATAAAAACTGGGATATCTTTGATATGCATTTTTATTCAAAAATTGAAATTTAACAAACGATTCCGTGATTCCGTAATGTTCTTTCTAAGTTTCTTTGTCCTCTCTGGAGCCTCAGCATTGCTCAAATTACTATAAATCCCTTAAGTGGTATCTCTTGACTGTTATCAGATTTGACCTCTTGAATGAACTAAAACAAATCCTAGCCAGTACAACTGTTCCAAATTGCATGTGGAGTATTTTTTCCCCACTTTATTTTATGAAAATACTCAAATATATACAAAAGTAGAGCTAACGGTATACTAAAATCTCACACATCCATCATCTACCTTCAAAATTATCATCTTTAAGGCTAATTTTATTTCATCTATAAACCCTACTTCCCTAACCCTCATCAGACCATTTGAAATTAATTGTTGACATCATATCATTTCAGCCATAAATACTAAAGGTGCTTTTTAACAGTCAGGTAACATAATACCAATTGGATGTCAGCACACAGGAAACATACACTCCTTAATATCTGCAGACCTATAATTCTTCTCACATTCAGATATTTATACTAATTCTCTGCTTGTAGGCATGACAATGTATACTACATTTTCTGTCAAAAGCAGGGTCACTTGAAGATAACATGCTATTTAAAATCCATTAGGAAAAGAGTGCAGGAATGGTTCATATCACGTGATCGCAATTATTCGCCCAACAGTGAACCTCCGGAAGGTCAGAAGTAAGAGAGAGTCCTTCTAATAAATGAATATGAGGGCAAGAAAGAAGACAATCATAATCCTATTTACTAAATGCCAACAAAAATAATAAGCATACTATATGCCATATATTCTTGAAAGTTCCTATACCAAAGTTACTGAGACCATTATTATATATGTCTCGGGATTACAATGAATCTGTCCTTTAAGTGTGTATGGAAAAATTATAGTAATACATCTTATAAAGAGGCCAACACAAATTGGCCATTTATAAACATTTTTGAAATCGAGAAGCATAATTTTGCTCTATGCAAAACAACTAAAAAAGACCTTGTTGAAGGCTGGCTCCTCAAATATTCCCAAACACAGAGCTAAGTGGTAAGACAAAGCTAAGTATATTACTTGTCATAGTCATGAACAACATAACCTGCAAAACTTGGTAATGTCTTAGCAGGGGAATAAAGTCAGAAGTAACTGAGAATTGGAAGATGAGTTCAAAGTGGGTCTTTCAGTGCAAGAGGGCTTCATGAGAACTGTGTAAGGATTAAAATAATAACAGTGCAGGATTGTTGAAAATAGTAAGACAAGGATGTTTGAGGCAAGACATTCAAAGAATCTTAGGGTGTAAACTGTCTGTTGATGCTTTCTATTGAAGAATTGATAAGTCTTTTGAAAGCCACACCAATAAGACAATGGAATAGTAAAGTCATGTTAAGGTAAACAGCTATAGGGAGTGAGGGCAGTAGGCATTTTCATTCCTCAATGTACAAGCTGTGGGTAAGGGTTGGTGGTTTTAGTTCTCAACCTTAATCTTGACATCAAAAGAGTTGTCTTCAAATAAGCTACAAATAGGTAGATAAGCTGTATAATTAGATAATTGATTGATTGATAGACTGTACATATGTTTTAATAAAATGTAGTCTGAAGGGGTTCAGAACAGACCTCCCCAAGATATACCATTTTTGCATGTGGATTATTTTGAGCTGAAGATAATGGAGACCTTGCAGGGTCAAGAGAAACTTTTACCTCTCCCTTTAAAAATCTAAATTGGGGTCCTTGTCATGATAAAAGTTATTATGAGAAATAACATTTTTATGACCTACCTATAGGGCAGTACAAACATCTAACTACTAATCTTATTGTCCTGCAAATGACTTTCCTCTCCTCTGACGCCCCAAGGCACTTTACCTCATCCTTAGCTCAGGTCATATACACCTCATTTTCTGTTTCTGTCTCTGAAAAGCTCCTGTGTAGGGCGTCTCTGACTCTCACGTATGTGGGGTTCCCATGTATACATATGTAAATAAAATTGGTTCTTTTCTCTTGTCAATCTGTCTCATGTTGATTTGACTATTAGACCAGCCGTTAGAACCTAGAAAGGTAGAGAAAATTTCTTCCCTCCCCACAAGTCCATATAGTGTTTAATTAGTCTACCAGGTTTGTGGTTAAGATGCTAATAAAGAGATACTGAATATGATCTGTTGGTATCTTTCCCTTTCTGTGTTTTGGCAATCCTTTTTTCCTATGTTTCCTGAGCTATGGCCCTACTTAATTCTCAATGTCCTCAGTCAGAGGCTTTTACAGATAACATCCAGACTTGGCAGAGAATTTCCAGGCTCTGCATCTATAATTGTTCAAAGTTCAGATGGTTAATGCAGATGCTTCATCACCTGTAGTAAGAGGTTGGGTTTTTTCCTTCTAATTCTTTCCACCTAATGCTTGCTCCTTGTTATTTAGAACTCAGAATATTTGTTTTTGTCCTTTGTTTTATGCAGCCTGTGCCATGGATACTAGCACTATTAAACTTCCTCCCTGAGAGCAACAGTTTAAGGCTGAGAGTTTAGTGCTTCTATTTGTCAGCTTTACACCCATATTTCCACACCATATGTCTGGTATCAACAGACAATGAATTACAGAGACATTTGAGAGGTCATAAAACATTTCACTAGTTATGTGAGTGGGAAAAATCCAAAAAGTTACATTTCCAGTGTCACTTCCTTAAGTGACCATGTCCTATGGCTGATGCTCATCCTTACTCAAGGTGAGACTCACGCAATATATGTTCCACCTACCTTTGAAGTGAAGACAACATTCCCAACTTTCCTTAGGTTGCTGGCATTTCATCTTAGAGACCAATTCACATGGAAAATTCAGTTTCTGAACTCATGGGAGAACTAAACCCTGAGACGGGACCTTACTGATCAACTCACTCTAAAGGCTCCAGGGAAGGAATATCCTAGTCGTCCCTTTCAACTGCCTTACCTGACGAACCCAGCTTTTAGCCTTGATGACCTTCCCCTATGAACAGACCAAAGCTACCCAATTATCTGACCATCTGTTCTGTTTATCTTGTACAACCTCTCAATCTCCCTAATAGTCAGAGCGTGCTCCAAACCACTGATTCCCCCCAGTTCATCGGATGCCTGGTCTTGACTTTCCTAAAAATGCATGTTCCTTATAAGGGGCCACCAACTCTGCTCTTTTCTTGTGTAAGGACACTACTTGTACTTATAATAAAATCCAAACTCAGCTCACCCCAAATTGGCAACTCGGGAAGAATATCTGACGGGGGGAGTTTTGTTCTCTTTTCCTTTGTATGGTGTGGCAAGAAAGGACAGAGAGAACAAAGAGGAGCAAACTTTGTGGATCAAAGCTTTAAAACTTCGTTCACCATGACGTATAATCTTAAAGAAGCTGTAGACTAAATTTCAGGCAAAAGACAAGGAATGACGAAGCTGGGTGTCTCCAAAGCTCATCTGAGTGGATAAAAATCCATCCTGTTTTCAACAGGCTTTTCAGCTTCAGGTGCTAGCAGATGTTTTGCCTTAAAGTCCTTAAGTAGTTTCTGTCACTAAAGCAGGCTGAGCAATGCGGAGTATGTGGTGGTTGAGGAAGGGTTTTCCTGGGAAACAGTTATTTCTTTTTTTTTTTTTTTTTTTTTTTTTTTTTTTTTTTGTGAACCAAGGAATTTTCTTTATCTTCCAGATTCTGGCTACTGGTCTGAGGTTTAGTTTTGAGAATTTTTCTTAGAAAGCCTGGGAATTACAGATTTTGATCATGTTCTTGTTATCAAAGTCTGAGGACCTCTAAACATTCATGTCTTTCAGTTAACCTTATCATAGAATTAACTTTTTAGAAGGTTCCATTGTTTTCTGTGTCTCAAATTAGGTAAAGAGTGGGAATCTAAAATAAAGGCGTGATCCCAAGTCATCATCATGATGTAGTTTTATTTAAGGACGCATTTTATAGGAAAAAAATTGATTTTTCTGAAACGGAGTCATCAGATTATCATGAATGTAAAACATTCAGAAGAAATTTGAATGACCTCATTGCTTAAATTTATGTTAGGTAGCCTGGAACAAATACAGATAATAAAAGACTGTAAAAGGAGTTGTACCACATTCCAGCCTACTTGAAATTATTGGCCCAAAGTAACTTCAGGCTAACGGCTCCAGAAACGTTCAAAATTCATTTCAGGAATTCATATTGATTTTGCAGGCTGATACCAAAAGAAGTTCTTGGGTTAGACTCCCTCCCAAAATGGATCTAAGTGCTTATAATTACATTTCTACCATTTGCTTCAACAATCAGCTCTGTGCTGGCTTTCGCAACACGTGGATTGACATCCATCATTCTTACTGACAATCGCTCTGATTCAACTTCAGCTTGAGTGGTAAGAATTTGTAGTTGGAAGCCTTATCTGAGCTGTCACCATTATGGCTTATCAACCCCAGGCAAATGGCCGTTCCTGGATGGTGCAGACTACTAAGATTGCCTTAAATACGAATGTTGGGAGAACTGGACTCCAATATTTGCCAGATTTTTTTGTTCCCCGGGGTTTAATATTTTCATTTTCAACCACTGAAATTCAATTTTCTGAATTAATTATTGGGTGAAGGGAAGAAGAAGGTGACAATTCGAGTTAAGACCTGCTATGATGGTCTCATCTACAGCAGAAGTCAGCCTACCATCTATTTTTATGAAGTCCACAAGCTAAGATGGTTTTTGTATTTTTAAATAGATGGAAAAAAATCAAAAGAATAACATTTCATGACACATGCAAATTACATGAAATTCCAAGTTCAGTGACCGTAAATAAAGTTTAATTGGAACACACTGGAGCTCATTAGTTAATATAATGCCTATCACTACTTTCACCATAGTAGTTGTAACAGAGACCATATAGCAGGCAAATGCTGAAATATGTACCATTTGGACTTTTATAATAGAAAAACTTTGCTGACTACTGCTTAGCCTGCTGAAGACAAAAAAAAAAAAAAGACAAAAAAAAAAAAGGAAAACAAAAGAAACAAAACAAAAACAAACAACCAAAAAAACTCCCTCTGGAAGTCAGCCCTATAGTTTTACCTACTTTTGTCAAAGGACAAAATTTTGCTGGAAACTTTGTAAAAGACTAGATAAGTATCTTTAAAAAAAACCATAAATGGGCAAAAGATGGTCTGGGTTCAATGACTGATTGATAAGGTATTTTACTATTATGACTTAGTGACAACAGAATCCTTAAGAGCGCCTCCTCGCTGCCATGTGGGATGGAAGTTTTAGCTCTGTCTTCTGAAAACTGAGTAGAGAGACAAAGAAAAGAATCATTCTCCCCTGATTCCTGCAACTGCTGAAGAGAAGTCAGCTGGAATTTCCATACTTGTTACTAAAACTCAGAAGCAATCTTATAAAAAGCTGTACCACCAACAGTAAAATGATTCTGTCATCTGAGGGGTCAGAGGACACAGGGCTGCTGGGTGTGGTAGGTAGGACAGGTGATTTTGTGCTTTTCGTGTTAGTGTTTTTCGTTCCTTTGGAGTTTACATTGGTGTTCACTTCCTTTGGTGTTCTGGAAGGCAATTCAAGAAGGGTTGATTTAAAGTAGATAACTGCTCTTGATAAAGAAAGGTTTCTTCAAATCTTACTTACCACTCAGGGATCTAATTAACTGAGTAAAATAAGAAGAAATGAAATAGTCGTAGGGAATCTATCACCAGTCACTTATTCCATTCTTAGTTTTTGGAATGCCACACTCGGGCTTTATTCCACTCTTTCCTGTTCCTCTCTCTCTCTGCTGCCAACTGCTTCTCTTACTTCTTCTGTGCTGTCTTCTTCTCTCCCAAAGTCTAAAAGTTGAATTTCTTAGGATAGACGCCAGCTAATCTCTTTTTCCTTTCTCACTCACTATTTATTTTTTTTCTTGCTTAGGAAATCTCATCTTCACCTGTGCTTCAAGTAAAATTTATATGCCCTGACCAAAAAAAAAAAAAAAAAAATGTCTTCAGCTCCTGCTGTAAACTCTGGACTATAATAGTGCCTATTCATTCAACACCACCTCTTCAGTGCTTAAAATGGACCTCAGTCTCAGCAAGTCCCAACAGCACTCATGAATCTCCCATGCAGACTGCTGCTCTTCCTGCAGGGTTTCCCATCTTGGTGAGCGGCGTCCTCAAACACTCAGGCAAAACAAAACACTGGGCGGCATCTTTGACGTCTCCCTCTTGCCCTCTATCCAAACAACCACAGAAAGGAGTCTTGCGGTTTCTTAAAGACTGTTTCTTTCATACATACCCACTTCTCTTCATCTCCATCCCAGTATCCTACCGGAATAATCTCTCATCTCTGGCTAGAAATACCTAATTGTTTCCCAGAATCTATTCTTGTGCAGTTCTCCATGCCCCTGTGATCTCTATGTAGGAGCCAAAAGAAGCACATAAAATGGCAACTTTTATTGCGTCTTCCCTCCGCTGGGAACTCTTCAATGGCTTCCAACTGATATGAAGGTGAAAAACAACCTTCTTCATGAACAAAGCCACAGCCCCTGCCAGATCCTACCTTTGCCTACCTTACCAGTCTCATTCAATGGCACAATCCCCCTCCATCTGAATCCTTAACAAATCGGTCTTTTCTCATGTTCCCAAATACTCCCTTTTCTTTCCAGCAGCAGAAGCTTTCCACAGGCAGTTGTCTCTCCGAGTTCAGCTCAAATGTTACTTACTCACAAGAGAACTCCCTCAAGACCACCTAAGTCCATGAGAAATATAAAGCCATTGAGCCTCAGAAGGGTCCTGGTCTCCATCCCTAAGCTCCCAGGAATCTCCTTGGTCCCTATGCAAATTTACTCTCCTTTCCCCAGTGACCTACATTTGAAGGGACATTAAAAAGAGTAGTTCTGGTAAACCTGCAAAAAAAAAAAGAAACAAAAGAAAAAAGAAAAAAAAAAAAGGACTTCCTTAGAGCTAAGGGTACCTTCTCCTTTCATAGTTTTTCCACTTACATAATCATATTTCTTACATTTAAATTGTTTAGAGGCTTCCTTCAAGAGATCCTTCCGGAAACAAATAGGACATATGCTGATCATTTGTTGTCTACTGATGCCGAAAAATTGAAAAATAGATTTACAAGTTTCACTCTCAGTTTATTTTTAAATCATTTTGTCTTCTTAGGAAAATGTACATACACGTGTAGAATTTTTTTTTAAATCAAATAATATAAAAGGTACACAATAAAATGTTAAGTATCCTCAACATCGATCCCTCTCCCAACAGGTAAAATATCTATCATTAAATTTCTTTATATTCTTCCAGAAATACTCCATGTATACCCAGCACACACACACACACACACACACACACACACACACACACACACACACACATTTATTTATAGAAATGAGGATCTACAGTATCCCTCTTTCCCCTTAACTAGGAGATCATTACACATCGGCATACACAGAGATCCTGTTAATTCTTTCCTCAAACCTTTGCTTGAGATGAAGTGCCCTCCATTTGTGGTTTAACATAATTTATTGAACCCATTCTACTCATTCTACTTGTTAACAGACATAAATGTTATTTCCAGTCTTTTGCCATTCCAAAAAAAAGGCACCAATGCTCGATGTGAGCTACCGTTGCACACATGTAGGTACTAAAAATTCCAAGCAATGGAATTGCTATATCAAATGGACTTTGCTGTTAATCTTTTTGAAAGCTGATACCAAATTGACCTACAAAAAAGTTCTATCCCTCATTTACAGCAGGGTGATTCCAGCTCACAATACTGTATCATACACTTGAACACTGCTAAGAAAATAAATCATCAGTGTTCTCACCAAAAGAAGAAATGGTAACTATGCCACAGGATGGAGGTGGCAGCTACTACTATGGTGGTAATCATTTTGCTATTTTTAAATGTATCAAATCAATATGTTGATACCTTAAAGTGTTATATGTCAATTATATGTCAATAAAGCTGAGGAAAAGAGCAAAGTTGCCTCCAACCATGTAGGGAAGGTTGGCTTCCCTACCCCTGGAAGTCACCAAATATTATCTCTTTGTTTCCAATTTGATGGGTGAAAATTAATATCTCGATTTTTGTTGGTGGGTTTGTTTGCTTGCATTTCTTTAATTACTAGTGAGGCTGAGCATCCTTTCACATTGTCCACCTTTTATTTTTCTCTTTCTGGGAGGTAGCTAGCTATTCATACATTTCACCTGTTGAAAGTTTTCTTATTCATTTGTAAGGTTTTTTATATATATTAATAATAAAGAAATTATTCCTCTACCATATATATTGCAAAGTTATTTTTAGAAAGTTGACTTTTGATTTTTTTATGGTATTTATTCAGGCAGAATATAAAATTCTTTAAGAGAAAATTTATCAATTTGAGCTTTGTGTCTTGCTATGCTATACATATATACACACATATATCTATATGGTTATATATATACACATAAATATGATTTTAAAATGTTTTATGATGATATTTTAAAACATTTTATCACTGTTATGAAAGAGAGGAATTTGGTGATAAGTAATGAATAATAATAACTGTTAACTTTTAGATAGCAATTATCCTTTGCTGCAGGAAGTTAAGGCGCTTCACAGCAATAATTAAATGAGTATGCGTTTGTCCTTCCCATCTGACAACAAACACCTTGAAAGCAGTGACCAAGCCTATTTTACTCATTTAATTTGCTTTCAGCACTCCGAAGAATGTTTTATACACAAAACTCAGTAATAATATTCATTCATCTATTTCACAAAAGAAATAAATTCTGAAAATAATATGTAACTTTATATTAGTAATTTATGCATATTATAAAAATAACAAATATGAACAAAAATATAAAGAAAGCCTTGAAGTTTAATTGCAAGCCTCCATCCAGAGATAACTATGATTAACATTTTGTGATTTCTCCTTCCTATTTTTTGTCTATGTGACATACTATTAGGGCTTAAGGTAGTACAGTAGACAGTTTTTTTTGTTTTTGTTTTTTGTCTTTTTCTCTGCCATCAAGTATGTATTTGGGAAACTCAACGCTACACTTTTTCCAGGAGGTGTATTTTCAACCCAGGCTAGGTCAGTCAGAGGACTTCACTGCCCCCACCCTCCCTTCAGGGATATTACCCAACAGGCTAATTATGACCCTCACTGAAAACACTGGGAGACACAGGATTGTGTTGTGTTTGATTGTTATTTTATTTTTTCCTAGGATTTTACAATGTGAGGATGATGTAAAGGCAGAGCTGCCAGTGGCTCCCCAGTTACGGGGTGAGTCACTCTTGCCAGAGATAGAACAAAGCCAACACAGTGCCAAGAGATGGAGAGAGACAGACCTGGTTACTTCAGCTTCTAGATCCAGCTACGCCTGAAGCAACTTCCTATTTACATGAACCAATATATGCCTTTTTGTGCTTAAACTAGTTGGAGTTGTGTTTCTGTCACTTTCACCTGAAATAGTTTTGACCAACATAGGAATAGTTTTGACAGAATTTCATGTTTGTTATCGCAAGGGATCTAAGAAATTCTTGACTTCCTCTCAGAGTCCTACTGTGGGGAGGTGGAGAGGGTACAGAGAGCAAAGAAAAATAAAAGCGGAAAATATTCTTAGCTGACTGAGAAACTAATAATCCCTATAATTCTCAAGTAAAGGTGAGTCACAGCACTGGACGGCACCTTTGACAGAATCTCCTCCTCTCCCAAGATGGTCATATATTGCATATTAGTAGTTGCCAGGCAGGTTGTTTAGATTATATATGCCTGTCAGAAGGGACTGAGTTTTATATAGTAAAGATTAGAGAAGTTAATTAAGTGGATTTAGAACTTAATATACAGAGCTTTTACAGCCAAACAGGCTTCACAAACAGATGAACAACTTTTCCTGATAAGAACAGATTTTGGAGTCAAGTGGCTAGGGTTTTACCATTTATAATCTAGCAGTGATGGCATCAAATAAGCAAATAGTTTTAAGGGGTAAGTGCAAGTATGACAGATTTAAATGCATAGTTAACTGAGCTGAGAGTTAACGTCATAAAGAAAAAAAAATTGCTTCAGTTACCATACAACGATTAAGTTGTAGTTATTTGTAGTCAAGAAAAGACAAATTAATGCATAGAGAAATAGTATCCATCCTTTGCTTCCTTCCTTCTTTCCTTCCTTCCTTCATTCATCTATTCATTCAACAAACATTATGGAGTGCCTATTGTACACCTGGCACTTCTCAGGTGCTGCGGATACAGTAATAACTAAGACACAAGCTTTCCTTTCATGGAACGGACCTCAGAAGCATCTCAGGTATATTAAACTGAACTTAGAATGTCTGAGGTGTGATTAAAAAAAAATACAGTGAATGTTTAAATAAAAAAATGTGTTATAGTAAAAGATGTATTGCCAGAATCCCCTTCAAATACTCCCCTTCCCTTCAAACACACTTATCCCATTGTTCTTGCCACTTTCTGAAGCAGTTCTGGAAGTCCTCTTTTGTGAGTGTCTTTACTTCATCCTCCATCATGACAATGCTCCGTGTCACACATCGCTTCTGGTACGGCAATTTCTGCCAAATAAAAACATTACAGTGTGTCCTCATCCCCTTATTGAGAGGATCTAGCACTATGCGACTTCTGGCTCATCACCAAAGTCACAATGACCATGAAAGATAAACATGTTGAATCGATTCAGGACATGCAGGCAGCCACGACAGTGCAACTAAAGACACTCATGAAAGAGGACTTCCAGAACTGCTTCAGAAAGTGGCGAGAATGATGGGAGAAATGTGTTTGAAGCAAGGGGGAGTATTTCAAGTGGGATTAATGGCAATGTGTCTTTTACTGTAATATTTTTTTTTTCCTCATTTAAACATTCACCGTATTTTGTGATCACACCTCACGTGTATGTTCATCTGTACAGTGATGGGTATTAACTCACAAAAGGGTGAGGACAACTGAAGTAATTACCTGGACAAACAGAACTGTAAAGTCAGGCTCTGTAGAGATGATAAGTTGGCTTTCTCCTGAATTTTCTGTATAATTGCCTCAGTTCTCCATTTTGCCTTGCCAGTAGAACTAACAATTGTCTAAGAATGTTCACAGGCATTTTGGAGGAATTGAGCGATCTAGAGATAAAAGGAGCTGGTGTGTGTGTGTGTGTGTGTGTGTGTGTAACTATAATGTAGTATTATTAAAGATGAAATGTTTTTCGTAATTTATAATGGCTATAATTATATATTACGATTACCCACAATGATTTTCCCAGTGATTTATTCCATGCATTACTTCTTTACCTTTCCAATATTACTAGAACGTAGGTGGCAATTATTAGTCCCACGATTTTGCAGGTAGGGAAACAGAGCTACTCAGCGAATGACTTGTTTAAATCATAATTTAGGACCAGGATTATCAAAAAGCCTGATTACAGGTTATACCTGCAATTATACCAATTATATCTGCAAACTTTTCCCAGCTCTCTGGTTTAGGCTTTCACATGAACCAAGCACATGACCTTACACACATTCACTTAACCTCTTTAGGTTTCAGTTCCTTCATTTTGAATCTGTAGCAATGGGCTAGATTCAGGTTCAACTAGCTTTCAATAGGCAGCTATTACTTGCAAATTATGTTTTATGTGCTTTCTATGTTAGCATACTAAACTGAATTACATTTTAAATATAATTTAAATTAAACCTCACAACAAATGAAGAAACTTAAGCACCAAAAGTTAAGTCATTTGCCTAAGGTAAGCCAGTTACAGATTGAGTCAGAATATTAATACAGATCTCCGGACTTCAAAAGTCAACGCTTTATCTCTAGTTTAACATTTTTCTCTATATTTTGGCATTCTATAAAGATACAGAAAAATGTACATGCATTTTGATTTACTGATAAATAAACTAAAACAATCCTATCATCCAAAATACATGTGAGTGTAGTAATGTATCTTAATTAAAATTTAAAAGTTTGATGAAGTTTATATAACCAAATTGTTTATGGTTTATAATGTTTGAGAGTTCTAAGTGACATAAGAGTGTGTTAAAAGCACATTGTAGAAATCCAATTAGCAAGGGGTTCAATGTGTTACCAACATACTGATTCAGAAGTTACTTCAAAATAGTAATTGTTGAGAAATGTATAATTCCAAATATACCTTCTCATTCTGTTTAGTTCAGCAAATGGATTTTAATATGTTAATTGACACTAAGGAAGAAAGACTCTACTGTTTTCTGTTTTGTTTTGTTTTTTAATTTAGATGGAAATTTCATGATTGGCATATCTGCTACTATGCCTATCATTAAAAGTTATTAGTCGGTTGATCGATTTTAATCATTATGGTTGGTATATAGGACTAACATTTATAATAACATAGATAGTTGATATAACAAGATAGGTTATATACATTATATTTGGGAAACAGATGCTCAGGAAAGACAGCTATTTGAGGAAGCTACCTACATCTCTGTTATGGACTATATTTCTAAATTTCTCCCAAGTTTGTTGTTTCATCTGTCATGTAACGCGTTTTCTGTATTATTTTAAAAGTTAATACTGTTGTAAAAATAATTTTAAAAAGGAAGAAAAAGGACAATAAATAGAGAAGCAAATCGCTTGTGAGACATGGTAGACATGGATAGAACATGCCAGTAGAGTACGTGTATGGTGAACAGAGAGAAATTATGGGACAAGAAATTACTTATACGTAGAAAAGGATGGAAGGGCTGTGTATGCACAAACATTTATGACTCACTACATATACCATGTTTCCCCGAAAATGAGACCTAGCCCAACAATCAGCTCTAATGTGTCTTTTGGAGCAAAAATTAATATAAAACCCAGTCTCATATCATATCATATCATATCATATCATATCATATCATATCATATCATATCATATCAGACCCGTCTTATATTATAGTAAAATAAGACTGGGTCTTACATTAATTTTTGCTCCAAAAGACGTATTAGAGCTGATTGTCTGGCTGGTCTTATTTTCCGGGATACATGGTATATGCACAAGGTATTTGTGGCACTCAATATTTATTAGGTTGAAAATCAGCTATCTATTGGTGACATCCAATCTGGCCCAACGTGTCTTTTGTTGAAGAATCCCAGATAAAATGAATAGGTCCTTATCAAGCAAATTAGAATTGTGGCCAAGCACCGTTGCCCCTGCCTCTCTCGAATAGAGATGTTAGCCCTAGATATCTTAAATCAGTTGGGTCGCCTTGTACATATTTAAACTCTGGTCCTTGTAACCACACCAGCAGTGGGGAAGGATGGTGTGTATGAGTTAGGACAGAGACAGAGAGACAGATAGATTTACTCAATTTACAAATACATTGTGTGACCCAATATCCAGCTGGTATGATCTCTCATTTCCCTGCATCCTATCCTTTGTGGATTAACCTATCCCATCTCTTTCCCTGCTTCTCAGTGTGTGTTTTAAATGAATAGAACAAGCTGCGTGATTAGAGCATCTTAATTTGGACTGTGGGCCTTCCTGTTCCACAACCTTTGGGCTCACCTGCCTGGTTGTGTACCTGGACATGACTGTTACATCAAAGTAATTCCTCATGTGCCACTGCTGGCCAATATTTGCCTCATATTTCTTCTTTATATTTACAACTGATAGTAATTACATTGTAGTGGGTAAAGAGTATACCATTTCAGAAAGATATTTGGTCATCTAAAAAGAACATTTAACTGTCACAGGGATACGTTCCAGTAATTGTCTGGCTGCAGCAGACAAACAAGAGAAGAATTCATGGTTCAGCAGGATAAAATCAAAGCACTTTAAAGCTGGTTCCAGTTCAAACTCTCATTTTGAAAGATGAGATTTAGTGACTTGTCAAAGGTCACTCTTTCTGCTAACTAGTAAGCCAGAACAGAAGCTGAGCTGTCTAAAAAGGCTTGGGGGTTATTTGAGTGAGATACTATTGCTGTTCCTATCTGGATCCTGGATAATGACCAAGCATACATCCTAGCACATGCTAAGTCATGACTAAAAATATAAACTACAGTTGTTACAATTACTAGATTAACATCAAATGATGCAAAAATAAACAGACAACGTCTGTTTATTAACAGAGTTTATAGAGGTGTCACTGAGACATTTCGAGTGCTAAAAATTGCTGTTCTTTCTTGCTGTCCCCACAATCATGAAATTACACATTTTCATTTGCTTCTAAGAGACTGAACTTTAGGCAATCTTCTTAAGTTAGTTGATTTTAGCTAGGAATTTATGCCCAATTATCCAAATTATTTAATTCAAAAAACTTTTACTCACCAGCTAACACATATGAAGAACTGTGTTCGATGTCTGGAACATAAAGATGAGTAAGATTTAAAGTATGTGAATCAGCAAACCCTTAGGACTTCGTGCTATGCACCAGGCACTGTTGTAAGCATTAGGAAAACCACAGGAACAGTGGCTTAAACCAGAGAATAATCATTATCAACAAAAATAAGTCCAGAGGGGCCGGCCCAGTGGCTCAGGCGGTTAGAGCTCCATGCTCCTAACTCCGAAGGCTGCCGGTTCGATTCCCACATGGGCCAGTGGGCTCTCAACCACAAGGTTGCCAGTTCGATTCCTCGACTCCCACAAGGGATGGTGGGCAGCACCTCCTGCAACTAAAATTGAACACGGCACCTTGAGGTGAGCTGCCGCTGAGCTCCCTGATGGCTCAGTTGGTTGGAGCCCGTCTCAACCACAAGGTTGCCAGTTCGACTCCCGCAAGGGATGGTGGACTGTGCCCCCTGCAACTAGCAAAGGCAACTGGACCTGGAGCTGAGTTGCGCCCGCCACAACTAAGACTGAAAGGACAACTTGAAGCTGAACGGCACCCTCCACAACTAAGATTGAAAGGACAACAACTTGACTTGGAAAAAAGTCCTGGAAGTACACACTGTTCTCCAATAAAAGTCCTGTTCCCCTGCCCCCCCCCCCCAAAAAAAAAAAGCAAAAATCAAACAAACAATAAAAAAGTCCAGAGGCTCGATTGGCAGCTCAGCTACAACCTCTGTGGTTCAAACGGCTTATATTTTCCCATTTTTATTTTGGGATTTTCCTTTCGGCTTTTTGCTTAGTGGTCAAAAATCCGTATCAGCTTCAGGTAAGTATCATGTCCTCACAACACCTTCTCCAAAGCAAGAAGAATGAGGGTGGTGAGAGAGATCTCCTTAAGTCTCTTTCTATCACACAAAAATTTCTGTCCTAAAACTTCTCAGCAGACTTCCCCTTGGATTCGTATCAACAGAACTTTCTGTAATATTGGGAACATTCACTAAGTTGTGTTGTCCAAAACGGTATCTGCCAGCCACATATAGTTAGTGAGCACTTGAATTGTGGCTACTGTGACTAAGAAGCTGAACTTTTAGTTTTATTTAAATTTCAATTTCAATACTCACATGTATCTAGTGTTCTTTCATTCTTTTTGGCTAGAACTAGGTTATGGCCACCAACAGTTAGTTGCAAGGGAGGCTGGGAAAATGATTCACTTTTTCAGTCTCCAAGGGAGAAAAAGTATGGGAATGCTTTTCAGCAGCATCCAAGAGTGTCTGCCATAAAAAGTAAGTAAGACAGAGTGTCACACAGCTGGTATTGTCATGGGAGAGGCTAACAGTGTGAAAATGTAAACAACTCAATTTTAAAAGGTAGCTATCTTCAGGTTTAAACAAGCCATGTTATCTCAACTCAGTCTGGATAATTGGTCTAGATTCTAGAGTAACGTAATAGAAAGTGATTGAAGATGGAAGGGAGTAATTTAAGAAGGGGGTTGAGGAAAGCCTCTAGGACCTCCTAATCTGGTAGAGAGGGAACAAGACTGGCATGTAAAAGACACTGTTAATAAATAGGGTGCCATATGTGTATATACACACATGCATTCATTACATATATATATATTTACATACATAAGTAATACAATGTCTATATTAGGAGAAAAAACAAAGCATCTTTGAGTGTTTCCCTGGTATCTTCTACAAGCCTTACGTAACATAGCAAGACAGGATTTGCAGCACTGAAGCTTTGGAATGTGGTCCATCTACCATCCTTAAAGCAACAGTTGATGCAATAATACACCTTTCCTGGACTGTGTGCACATAAATATGGTTAACGAGCAATTTCACCAACAGTTTCTATAGGATGTTTGAAAGTGGGACAATCACAAACACAGTAAAAACTTTGAATGATAGATGCTCTTGATGCCTGGGGGGAGATCAGCAGTAGATAGACCTGTCTGGCAAGAGGCTGTCAGAGCTGGGGTAGCTTAATTAAAACAAAGATTTTGGTGCTACTGAGGGTAAATGACGGTTACGTTTCAGACAGTACCGTCCTCTGAGATCTTTGCTTGGTGTGGAAAGGATTATTTCCATGTCTGTATGAACCCTCCCTGGTACAGAATGATAATAACGGAGGGTTGGGTGCATTCAAAGGAGTACAGTGTTGAAAGACATAGTTTCTAAAGCCCTTTCCAGCTTTCACATGCTACTATTCTATGATCTAGAATAATTTTCATTTTCAAAGATAGTATGAGAGATTGCTATGCAAGAATGACTGAAACTATCCATATAATAAAACATTCCCTCCATATTTTTCCTTGGATTCATGGTGCCACTTGAGATTATCTCTTTTTTCCAATACTTTCTATACTTTATATAACTTTCTCACCTATAGTGAAGTAGAACAAGGCTATGTACCAAATTGATATTAGGACCTGTGATAAACAAAGTTCAAAAGAGACATGCACATTTATTTAAACTATAGGTTGAAACAGAATATGTGAAAATATTCAGATTTTAGGTTTACGTGAGAATTTGTGGCTATGACAATAGTAACATGGCTATTAAAAACTCCAATATCGCAATAGTAAGAAGTTTTTATCTTTATAAGGAAAACAGATGACGAGGATTATTTTGTTAAGGAAATAGTTCTTTAAATTGAAGAGAGATGTGGCCAATTTCACCCACTTAACACAGAGGCTAACATAAGCCTTCTAAGCTTATTTGTAGACTTAAAGCTACTTAATGGTGATGATCTCCCACTTTTTCTATCCATCAGTATTGAGACCTGCAGTGTTCAACGTGGAACCACCCAGGGAACCACTGGGCACCCTGGGCTATTGACATTCAAATTTAAATTAATTAAAATGAAATAAAATGAGAATAATCTTCTAAATTCACACTAGTTCCAGTTCAAGTGTTAGACAGCCACCCAGTCACTGCATTGGACAGCACAGACCTAGAACGCTTTTATCACGGAATGTACTATTAGCAAGCGCACTGTTAGGTTTACATGGAATCTAAAAACAGTTGGTCAAATGAAGTGCTGTTCAAACTTAATGCAATCGTGTACGTCAAATGAAGGCCATTTTCCTACTATTGAGGAAGTTCTAGTCATAGAAAGGTTCCTGGGAATGGTCTGTAAGATAAACTCTGTAGGGGCTTTAGGCAGTCCTGGCCTTAGACGTGGGCAAGAAAAACTCTGCCCTGGGCTCGACTTTTTAGAGGGCACCATCCTAGCTTTCTACAAGGGATGGAAAGTCTCAGCCAAGGCCCTGTATCTCCTTCCAAACCTCTAGACCTTGCCCAAGGTACCCAGGACCCTGGAAGTCACTGATGGAAAATTCCCAAGACTACTTCCAGGCCCTGAGCAGGCCTCTTCCCAGAACTATGGTCCCAGGTGGAGGACCAAACCACTGGTGTGTGCACTCCTCTGCCCAAGAGGCCACCAAGAGGTGGCTGTCTGAGGGTGTGGACAGAGCTTGGTAGAGTGGGCTCAGGGTGTCCACACAGGTGCAGAGAGCCCCTCTGGTTCAGGAACGGAGCTGGCACAGGAAGCAAAGGGGGTGGAAAAGCGAAGGCCAAGGGCTGAGGTGTGGCTCTCTCCTCCCTGTCATGTTTCAGGGTGGATGAACTCCAAGGTATCTGAGTGCTCTGTGCACACACCTGGCCTCCCAGGTTGTTATTAAGGTATATTTCTCAAGGCAGGAGAACAGAATATATTTTGTAAGCTTAATATATTCCTTGTAAATATATAAACATAGGGTATGTGAGCCCTGGTCTTGCAAATAAAAGGGCAGCGCAGGCAGCCTTACAGAGGAGAGGATGTAATGTATTCAGCTGGGGTTTCTTGCCTAGTTTGCTCACTTACTGCTCTAAGTGGTTACATCTGAGGTATCTGTACATGTCAGACACCTCAAATCTATGGGTCCACCGAGGCCCCGATGCACCCTTTGCAGGGACCAGAGCCAGAGCAGCCGAAGGTCAGGGACATCTCTAAGAAGCCACTTTTCTGGAGAGGAGCCTGTTTCTAGCTCTGGTGTATTGGGGACAAATGAGGCTACTTACGGTGTGGCAAGAGGTTTGAACTCCCTTCCGGGGAGTGACGTGGGAAGGCGATCCCTTTCAAGAGTGTTGGTTTGGGACACTTTCCCTCGCCTTTCCTCTCTCCCAGGAAATTCAGCCCTGCCCTTCTCCCCGACTCCAGGCCAGGGGCCGGGCTCCTCAGGCGCAACGGGCGGCCCCCCGGGGCGCACAGGGTGGCTTTGTCTGGAGGGCGGCCACGGAGGCGGGAAGCGTGTGGGAGAGTGGCCACCAAGACTAGAATTTGGGCTAGAACTTTCTTCCGCCCTCTCCGCGGGAGTTACCATCCTCCCGCGGGGCCCCCACAACTCCTGCGCTGAGGCGGACGCCGGGGTCCGGCCCCGGGGCGGGTGGGCGGGGCAGGTCCGGGAGCGCGCTCCTCCCTCTCGGAGCCGCCGGCGGCGGGAGGCGCGGGGAGAGGAGGAGACGAGGAGGAGGAGGTGGTGTTGGAGCTGGAGGAGGGGAAGGGGTGGGGAGGGGCCGCCGCGGGCAGCTGCCGGGGTTGGAGGCGGCAGCCACAGAGGAGGAGGTGGCGTTCCCGCCCGGTTGTGGAGCGGCGCTGGGACCCGCGCGGCCGTGACCCCGCGGCTCCCTGGAGGCCGATCCCGGCCTCAGCGGACAAAGGAGCATGCTGGCGCGGAGGAGGGCCCGTCCTCCGGCCGCCATGAGGCTCCGGGCACCGCCGGGCCCGCGCCGCGCCCCCGCCCGCTCGGGCGCTGGGCTGGCCCGCTAGGCCAGCGCGCCGCCACTCGGCCCGCAGGCCCCATGGAGCCGCCCGGGCGCCGGCGGGGCTGTGCGCCGACACCGCTGCTGCTGCCGCTCGCGCTGCTGGCGCTGCTGGGAAGCGGCCCCTGCGCCGCGGCGCTGCCCCCGGGCTGCAAGCACGACGGCCGGCCCCGAGCGGCCGGCAGGGCGGCGAGTGCCGCCGAGGGCAAGGTGGTGTGCAGCAGCCTGGAGCTCGCACAGGTCCTGCCCCCGGACACGCTGCCCAACCGCACGGTCACCCTGTGAGTAGCCCTCGCGCCCTCCGTCTCCTCCGGCGCTTTCTGGTCGCCCCGCCTCTCCGCTACTTTGGAGAGGAGTCCTGCGGGCACCTACGCGCCTTTGTGTGAATGAAGCTGCAGGCAGGGGGCCTGCCGGGTGGTGGGCCTGGCTTGGGCGCCTTTCTGGGAGAGGCAAGTGAATCGGCCTCCGAGCCGCCTTCCACCTCCGCTAGTTTGCAAAGTAAAAGTTTTCGGGTTCGCCGGCGCGCCCCGCGCTGTCCGGGCGCAGCGCTTCTGTCGCTGCGCGGTGCCACGTGAGGATGCGAGTAAACATGCATTCGGCGGAGTCACAGCTCATTCATCCTGTGCTCGGGCTTCCAGAAAACGGCGCTCGAGTCCAAGCCTCAGGCCTTCAGCTTTGTGCCGGTTAAGTTACACTCAGAGGCTCCTTTGCAGTGTATCAAACACAAGGACCTTGAACGCCCCAGTGTGTGATCCCCAAACCCCCATACTGTTGCCTTGCCTTTTGCTATCCTCATTTTATTATAGTTAAAGAGCATCTTTCAAAATGGAGTTGTTATTTAGGGTTAGAAACAATATAAGGTGAAGCCGTGCACCTTCCAGCCCTGCTTTCGCGTGTGTGAGAGCTCAGATTTAGAAGCCGAGAACTTCGGGATTGAAGACCGGGTTTGTTAGCCGGCTCGAGGGACTTGATTTTCAGATTGAGTTGTCACCTGGAAGGAAAAGTTTTTGGTCTCCTAACTAAGTTTGTGCTGAGATTCACGGTCCAGTTTTGCAGGAGTGGTTTTGCCGATTCCAAATGAAAAGTTGCAACTGCCCCCGTGACTCTTGATTTTATTTTCTGAACCTTGAATTGGTTCAGAAAAGTTTAAAAGTTAAAAATGGACATTTTGTCGAAGTGAAATATGAGTCCCCAGTGCTCCGTGTTCCCTTATGTTGAAAAGAATGAACGCTGCCACTATAAAAACATGAAGGCAAGGGGAGAAGCAAGACCCGTGAAAAAACTTAAAATATGGCTTTTAATTTAACCCAAATTAGGCAGGATATAAGGATAAGACAAGTATAAATCTCATTACTAACACCTTTGCTCTTAATTTCCATTTGTTTAAATCGGGAAAAGTTTAACCCAGGAGTGTGTGTGTGTGTGTGTGTGTGTGTGTGTGTGTGTGTGTGTGTGTGTTTATGGAGGCATGAAAATGGGTAAAGTAGTTTTTGTTTTGTTTGACTCCTTTACAAACAGTTGACCATTTGGTATGGGCAACAGCTGTATTTATTTATTTCTTAGCCAGATTCTTTGAAGTGGAAATTTGGGCTATGGGACCTTAATTACAGCCTTGATCCAAGGGAAGAAAAACCCCTGTGTTGAAGATGCCCCTTATTACTCTGCAGAAATTAGTCATCATACATTTGGGTTCTGGATCAGTGTTACTTAAGCCAATTCAAGTTTAGGTCGACTTTTTCCAAATGTCAGCAGTTCCAGCTGGATGAGATAAACTACTTATATATTGTTGATTTTGCTTTGAAGTAAAAAACAAAACAAAGAAAGGTGATGTTGAGAATCACTTTTCAGCATATTATCAGTTAAACTTTTACTGAATTTTTTATGAGCTGATTAAAACATAAGTGCCTTTGAAATGTCATTTTAATCCAATTATTTTGCACCTGAAAGTTCTTTAGATGAAAATGAAATTAATAAAGTCTATTTAGTGAATGTGAAGAAATTGTAATTTGTTTAAGGATCAAATAAAGCTGATGTTCTAGATGAAACTGGTTCAAGGTATATTGAACCTGGTAGAGAGTCTTCTGGGCCAGTTCCCTCATTTCACTAGGGAATGAATCAGGGTCTCTGGGGGTAAGTGACTTGCCCAAGTTCTCATGGTGAATGAACAGTGGGGGTCCACGTCCCACATTATTGTCCTGCAGTTCAGATGCTTCTCATTTTTCCCCACTTGTCTTCATTTTTCTTCTTAGTTCAACACAGTTTCTGTTGAGTGGCTCCCTAGGTGGGAGGCAGCATGATGAAGTTTGGACTAGGTGTTAGTTTCTTAGGGCTGCTGCAAATCACAGTCTTGGTGGATTAACACACATTTCTTCTCTCACAGTTCGAGTCTAGAAGTCTGAAATCGAGGTTTCAGCAGGGCCAGGATCCTTCTGGAAGGCTAGGGGAGAATCTTTGCTTTTTCTAGCTTCTGACCTTCCTCCGATTATGGCAACCCAAGTCCAGTCTCTGCTTCTGTTCTCACCTAGCCTTCTTCCTCCCGTTTCTCTCTGTCTAAAGGACTCTCTCTTATGAGGACACCAGTTATTAAATTTAGGGTCCACCCTAAGTCCAGGATGATCTCTTCTCAAGATTCGTAACTTGATTACATCTGCAAAGACCCTATTTCTGAATAGGTTCCCTTTTAAAGGTACCAGTAGTTAGGACTTGGACACATCTTTTTGGGGTACACTGTTCAAGTCACTGCAGAATGTAAATATAGCTTTCTTCACCAGGACTTGAGGTATTTGGAGAGAAAAATTCATGAGTAAGTCTCAGAACAGTATGGTAAATGCTCTAGTACTCGGGGTGTACATGTAGCAAAAGAAACCCAGAGAGGCAATCAGGACCCCCTTGGGGCACAGTTCATGAGACTGAGGAACTTAGGATCCTGAGCCAATTAGAACAGGTTGAGAAAGATAACTGTGAAGGAAATGGTAAGGGGAGGAAATGAGAGGAAAGGTGGGGGGACCCCAGCATGCCCACCCATTTGCAGTTGACTTTGCTGGAATGTCAATGCCAGTATCCACTGCCCAGAGCGGTGAGAGGGAAGGCTGTCAGGACCAGGTGAAGAACAGGCGGGCTCTCTGGCTTGAGTTTCAATCTTTTAGGTGTGGCCAACTGTGTTTAGCTGATCTGTGATATGGCTGAGGCTTGGAAAGTTGATGAGGGTTGAGACGATGGCAAGGATAGGATAGAAATTTTTCTTTTTTTTTTTAATAATGAAAAATAAGGCTTTTTTTACTTAGTGGATGAACTGGACTTAAATGTAGCCTACAGCTCAGAACCTTCAACTGTCTTAGTGAACAACACTCATTTCCGAAGCCACGTTTTTCGAGAGCTCTCACAGAAATTCTTGGCGTGACCACGCTTGTTCCCTGTATCTTGTGTAGCCTTTTGTATTAAAGGATTAAACTGCATTTATTATTGTTCTACACGACATTGAATAAAAATGTAACCACATTTCATGTTTTTGTTAGGGATGTAGTAAATAATTTAAGTTTCCATATTTTATGTGCAATGTTGCTCAGTGATAGAAAGCTTTACAGATTTAGCCCTTGCTTTTCTAAGTGGTAGTGTTTTCTTTCTGATGTTACATGGTGATTCTAGACAAAGGTGTTTTTTGTTTTGTTTTGTTTTTTATGATTTGTTAAGTCTTAAGGACAAAATCCAGATTTTTCTGAGACTGTTTAATGGAGTAAAATAGGGCATGAGTTTTTTTTTGTTTTGTTTTTTCTCTTTTTCCTAAAATGTTATGTTTGTTTGCTCTCCAAAACTGATAATTGGATATTTCCAGTGTGTCCAGCTCAGGGCCAGGTACACAAAAAGAAATGCTTGTATTGTTCAGAAATGTAACCTAATTGGGGAGAAAGGACTTCCACAGAAGAAGCAGACATTTAGGGAACAACTACAGAATGTCTGAAATTAAGTAATAAATCCTGCACTGCTGACTGTTGAAATGCTGAGCTAGCCTGAAAAGGGGAGAGATGAGCTGGGCTGTGGAGGTGCTGGAAGATTTTTTATTTTCCTGGAGGACTGCAGGAGTTAGGACTTGAGCCTGGCCTGAGGGAAGGGAAATGATTGAGTTGTGGGGGCAGGGCATTCCCAAGTTACAGGGGAGGGGTGATGACCACCGACTGTCCCTACTGAAGTGGAAAGATGTTTTCCAGAACCATTGGTGTATACATGGTATTGAAAACATGGGTCTGGGTGAGGTTATTTAGGGGCGAGTGTATAGCTGGGAGGAGGAGATGGCCTGGGCAGATACACAGTGGAGCAGCAGGGGGGCTCAGAAGAAGCAGGTGGTGAGGTGAGGGGGGCAACCTGGGCGCATCTGGTCATAGAAGCCAACAGGGGGTCAGGTTTGAAGATAAGAATGGGCGCCCCAGTTGAGAGATGCTGAGAGGTCTAGACAAGAAGTTGACCCCTGGGTTTAACAGCCTGGGGCTTGGGTGCCTTCCATGAGCTGTAACCATGGACCAGAGGTCACAGAAGGCAGGTTGGGGTGGCTTGAAGGGAGAACAGGGTGAGAATGGTGGTGATAGCACCTCGATGAGGAAGAACTTACGTTGGATGGAAGGCTTCTTAGGAAGGAATGAGAATGTTGGCGCATGTGTGAATATGGTTGGCAATAATTCAGGAGCGGGAGAAATGGATGGTGGGAGGTGATGTGATGGGCACCGGAACACAGTGAAGGTGTTGGCTTTTGATGGCAGCAGGGACGGTTCATCCCCACATAGTGAGAGGAGGAAAAGTGGGGAGCGTGGGCCAAAAGCCAGGTGAGAGGACAGTGAAGGTGGGGTGAAGAGGGGGTTCCTGCCCCGTTGCTGTTATTGCCTGAAGAGGCAGAGGCGGGGTGAGGGAGGCACAGGAATGGGTGAGTAGGGTGTGAAGGGTAAGGTGAACGAGGTGTGAAGCTGGCCTTTTGGAAACGGAATGTGAATGGTCAGCACAGGTATTTCTCCCCAGCTGCATTCAGCCTAGAGATGCAAATAGTTGGGATTAAACAGGCTGCTGCTTTGCCAGGTGAACGTAGCAGAGGGAGAGAGGAGCAAGGTGATTTTCGTGAATAGCCCAGCTGGCTGCTGTGGCCTGAATTCTGTAGGTCAAGGGTAAGGTTTTTATCGTTGAATTCAAGGTCTCACATACCTCTGTAGCCTTATTTCCCTTTACTCAGCACAAATAATTTGTTCTTTCCATGCACATTGCCTGACGTGCTGTTATAGGCTGAGAGGTAGGGGTTCAGGGGTAAGAAAACAGGATTCTTTCATCCAGGGATCAAGCTTATCCATGAATTCTCTGCTTGACCAGAATGTGCTTTTCATTGTCCCTGTGCAGCGTTTGTACTTTGCGTCCTGTGTGCCTTGGCTAAGTCAGCCACTTTTGCCTGGAGTCCCTGTTCTGGTAAGTTCTGGGTCCTTCCCAATCTAGCTCAACGGCTGTGACCTCTTCTGCACTCTTCCAGCATTTTGCTCCTTCCCTTCTCACACCCAGGCACTGCTCATTATCTGTGCTCTTGTGTCCCGTACATGATGTTTGATGTTGCTTTCATAATTCACATCCGGTTGAAGGGAAGGATTGGGAGACCTGTCTTAGGTGCCTGGAGTATGGGTGGGAATGGATTCGTTCTTTATTGAAATGCTAACAGAGATGGACTGTGTGGTGGAAGAGCTGGACAAGTGGAGGGATGGCAGAGGGATGCAGATTCAAATTCAAATGAGAGCATTTATTTAGTTTAGGTCAGCATTTCATAGCTGTGGGATCCCCCAATTCAAGAACACGTATCTTAAATCGATTCACAGTTCTATTTGACTTACATGATCCTATGTGTATGGTAAGCACACACATTAGGCAGTGTGTTGACGAGTTGCTCAAAAATACTGCAGAATTTTGGGCAAACGTAGGCATTTGACCCATAATGCAAGTCTTAAGTTTTTCCAATGTGATGGGAATGTTTTGCATGACCCCGCCTCTGAATCCTGTTGCTTCTTGCCTGCTTGGAGGCCGCCAGCATCAGGAGTATATGAGAGGAGTTGGTGGGTTTGGCAATAACCCAGAAATCAAAATTCCAGAAACAAACGAACACAGGAACGTTTGGAGATCCTTGCCCCCATTTAACTACAGCTTCTGTTCCCAGGAGTCTATAAAGATGGTTTTTTAAAAACAGAAGTGAGAACTTCTCAAAGTAACTCAGAAAGTAACACAGGGTGAAGTTTTTTATAAGAGCATTTAGTGACACCCCCCCCCCCCACCCCCGCAGGTGCTGCTCTGAAAGCAGTTGTTTTTGTGTTGGCTGTATTCCTATGGAGGAAATACAGAGAACATAACTAGTCCGGAGAACATAACTAGTTTATTGTTGTGTCAACATTTTTCTCAAAACAAATAAAAACTAGGATACAGAGTTCTTTAAATTTTAGTGCCTTATTAACTCAGATTTTGCAAAGATTAGGAAGCTATAGATGTAAACTTGCTCAATAAGTTTTTAATTGTAGCCTGACTAAATTTATTTTAAAACTTAATATAATTTTAATGCTTTATGCATGGTTTAGCTTACACTATGGTCAAATGTAGGTGATTTTAGTCTGAAGAGGGAATTTTAAAAAAGTAAGCACTGTATATCCCACAATTTCTTTTTCTTCATGATGAAACTTTTTAGAAATTTTGCACCTCTAGTATGGGACTCATGCACGTTGGAGTGGGGTGGGACAGGGGTGTATAGGTACCTCCTGAGAAGCAGATATCTGTCTCGGCCACCACATTTAGTACCAGGCTGAGCCCCTTGCAAATGGGGCTTTTCACCCAGGGAAGCAGTTTTTGGTCTCAGATGCTTCCTGTTCAGGGCATGAAAGGAACAAATGGAAAGTTTAAGGGATTAATGTAAAAGTAATCCCGAAGCTTGCCTCCCCCTCTTTGTCAGCTGCAAGCCCAGGTTTGAATCTGTGCCTTCCCCCATCAGCAGGGCCTGTCCAAAGACCAGAATGTATTTTTGGTATTTACTCTTCTTTAGTGGCATTCTTGATCATTTGTATCCTAGTTTTGTTGTTTCTGCTTGCTTTTGCATTCATTCAGCAAATAGTTACTCACTGCCTACTCTGCTTGTTGTAGACTCAGGTGGGCTTATATGGCTTCTCTGGGCATCCCTTTTTTGGGGGTGTTCGGGGAGGGCACTTAGTAGACCAGTTTTATCCTAGTCTGATATCCCTTTCTGGTACTCTGCCTCTTGCCTTCTAGCTACACGATATCTATCATACACCTCTTTCTGGTTAGACTTGACCATTGGCTCTTTTTGATGAGATTTAGCTTGAATTTCCCTCCCATTATACCTTCTGCTAAGACAGCAGGAGATAGGACAGCAGCTGGTGGATTTTTAGAAATAATTAAAGGCACTGGATTTTTAAAGGGAAATTTGCAAGACTGGTTTAAGAACAACCTTGCTAAAGAGACTGATAGACCTTTTTGTTTGGTGATCGTCATTGCTTTTTCCTCATATCCATCTGCTGGGCACAAAACATTTCCTCAGCCAAGTATGTCTCAGACCTTCTGTAGCACAGAAGCATTTCTGTTATTTATGGCGGTTCTTTCCAGGACTTTGCGTGTCATGATATGTACAGGCAATAGTGGTGTTTGTGTGAAGGATGTTCCAGGCCAGAGTCCCACTGCCCCAGGCCCTGCAGCCCAGCCCCAGGCATCAGGGGATCAGTTATCTCCAGCTTCCTGTAACTTAGTTGGTGGGTTTGCTGTTGAGGCTTTCAATCTTCCATTGAATCACCTGGGAGCATTAAGACTTCAGATGCCTGGGCTATGGACCTCATGCTCTGATTTAGTTATTTATGGATGGGGCCTGGATATTGGCATTTTTCAGAACCCTGCAGGGGATTCTGATGTCCCTTGGGCGGAGAACCTGTTGTTTAGTAGCCCAGCGACCTGAAGGCGAACCCCTGTCACCAGCTGTCATCCACTGCAACAAAAGAAGGTAGAAGAAAGAGCAGAGGAACAAATTGCAGGCAGCTGCCTCACAAGGGAGGGAGGCACTGTTCCAAGTGGAGCAAAGACGGATGAAAATCAAGAGCCGTTTTTAGGATAGATTGCTGAGAGCTTGAGCGTTGGGCCTTATTCATAGGAGTCAAGAAAAATGACTCTTTGTAAAGTGGGGATTGATGTGCTGAAGCTGTATTTTATATCAAGTCATGAGGTTGAGGACAGTAGGTTTTAAAGATGCGTTGTGGTGCTGAATGAATTCACTGAAAGGGTCTCACAGCAGCAAGCATTTGTCCAAATCAGCATGTGAGGACCTGGAACTCAGATGCAGCAGGGGACATAACACATAATGGCCCCAACCTTAGAGTACCCTAAATCGTTCATTTTATATTTAAAATAGAGAAGCTCCCTGGTAAACATGCGTCGTTAAATTAATAACATAGTATAGACAAACAGGGAGAGGCCCAATTTTCCGAGTATGTGCCAGCTCTGGAAATTTTGTTTTTGTTTTTTAGTCTTTACTAGTCTCATCAGTAAAAAGCAAATACATAAAAGCTTATTTTAATTTGCTTTCTGATTATAAGTAGAGTTTAATATATTTTTATGTGTCTACAAAAGGGTCATTTGTATTTGGTCAACTTCTCTGGACATTTTTAGTTTCTAATAGTTTTTTTTTCTTTTCTAGTTGACATTCTTGAGATTTTTAGAGGCAACTCATCATCTGATAATATATTTCTTCCATTATGGTCTTGCTGCTTTGGTGGAAACTAAGAAGGCAGCACTGTGGGCATCCTGGTTATAGTCTTGACTTGAAGAGTGGAAGGCATGTTGGGCAGACCACACGAGAGTTCCTCCATCCAGGTGTGGAACTGCTGCTCGGCTGTGAGCCTGAGGCAGCTCATGCGTCAGGAATTTGCTAGTGGCTTTCAGCTCTTTGTCAATTTCGATGACTGACACTCTTGGTTCTTCATTTAAATAAAACTAAAAGCATACATCTTTTGCCCTTTTTTTTTTCCTCTCCCATATTTTGTCTTCTTAAGTTTAAATAATAATATTTGTTGTAGGTATTTGCAATCTTTCGTTCCTGAGTAATCGCCGTGTGTGTGGGTGGGAATCAGGTCTGTGGAATTATGTATCCCTTACAAAGAAGGCTGAATTGTCCATCACGTGCACAGTCTACGTTTTAGACTTGTTAGTAAATCCTCTTGCTAGGTTGCCAGCTCCACTTGTATAAGAGCTGCTCCCACCTATTCCAAAATTGTACTCAGAGGTCAAGATGTCTCTGCATAGAGTAATAAGCACGCCCCCTACCGAGCCTGCACGGAAGTAGAGGATCCCTGGGCTAATCTAAGCTTCCCAGTGCCCCCCAACCCCTTATTCTCCCGCAGCACAGGGCATAGTACACAGTGTGTGATTGTGAATTAAATTCACTCCTTATGTGAAGACTTTTCTGAATTGGAAAACATTGTTCCAAATATGTGTCTTGGCCTCATCTAGAATGTCAGTTCCATTGAGGCCAGAGCCTTTGTTTTACTCCCTCCTGCAACCTAGAGCATCTAGAATAGTGATAGCCATTTAACAGGCACTTCTGTGATGCCCTTATATTGTGGCCAGGTACAGAGCAAGTTGTAAATTGTGTTGGATGACACTTCAGTCTAAACCCTCCTTAGATTTAATAGAAGGAAACTTTGAGCAGCCTTAGAGGTGTAACAGTAATACAGGTTTTTAAATTGGAATTGTTAAATTTTTCTTCCTTTAAGTCTGCTTGAATCTAAGTCTAATTAAATTGATTTGGGACCAGCCCGGTGGCTCAGGCGGTTAGAGCTCCATGCTCCTAACTCCGAAGGCTGCCGGTTCGATTCCCACAGGGGCCGGTGAGCTCTTGACCACAAGGTTGCCAGTTCAATTCCTCAAGTCCTGTAAAGGGATGGTGGGCAGCGCCCCCTGCAACTAAAATTGAACACGACACCTTGAGCTGAGCTGCCGCTGAGCTCCCGGATGGCTCATTTGGTTGGAGCGCGTCCTCTCAACCACAAGGTTGCTGGTTGGACTCCTGCAAGGGATGGTGGGCTGCGTCCCCTGCAACTAGAAACAGCAACTGGACCTGGAGCTGAGCTGCGCCCTCCACAACTAAGATCGAAAGGATAACAACTTAACTTGGGAAAAAGTCCTGGAAGTACACACTGTTCCCCAATAAAGTCCTGTTCGCCTTCCCCAATAAAATCTTTAAAAAAAAAGATTATACAAATGCAAGTTATTTATAAAAAAAAAAATTGATTCATTTCCCATCAGGATAAGACTTAAAAGCATTTTTTGTTTTTAATTGTGCAATTCTTCCCAACTCTTTTCTCATGAAAGAGGAACAGAGAAATTGACTGGTGGTGTATTCCCAGGACTGTGTTTAAGACAGATGTGCTTTCTAGTACATTAATCTTTTTTTTTTTTTTAACCTGCCTTTTTGTTTGTTTGTTTGTTTTAAAGAAGATCAAACATTTAAAACTCTCCCTTTGTGGTCAAGACTCCATTGGAATTCATAAGTCTTTCAGAGACCATGAAACTTGCAGTTCTCCTTGGCGGGGCTAGGAGAGTCTTCCATTCCTGGTGACCCGGTCCTTCCTTGTGTCTGCTTCCATTTCGGCTGCTGTCGTATTGTTTGGAGTTATTTATTTGCAGTTCTCACTCTCTTACCAGAGTGTGAACTCTTGATGGTGATATTTATCTCCATCTTCAGCATCCAGCACATAAACACTCAGTAAGTCTTTGTTTAAAGAAGCCCCATTTTCCCCACTGTTTTTTTCTTAAATGGGACTAGGGGAAGAATCTTGCCTTACTCTTAACACAGGATGAATCTATCACAGATATGCTTGCGACTCTTCAAAGCAGAATACCCAGCCTACAAAGTCAAGGCTTAAACTCCCACTTTTCATTTGATAGTGAAACGTGTCTGTCTCGTACGCAAATTCATTCTTTTTTGCCAAGTTTTCTGGGTTCAATTCCCTCCTACTTCTTGAGAAACTGTCACTTACCTTTTCTACATTCAAAAATGTTGCCCTTAGTTTCTACTATTTCTCCTTAGCATATGTAGCTATGTCCTATTTTTTATCTGTTAAAAAGACTCCCCTCCCCCAAACACTTTCTTATCGCACCGTGTTGTAGTGGTCACTCCCCTTCATAATTGAGCGTCTTGAAAAGGACCTTGAATCCACTGTCTTCATTTCCTTACCTCTTGTTTTAGTTTCAACCCATTGCTGTCAAGTGCCTAGATTCAAACGTCTTTCATTCACCATATGTGTGTCGTCTTTTGGTCTTTTAGCTTGATGGTTACCACGTCTGTTCTCACCCTCACTGAATTATTGAATTTCGGCCATTTCCCTTGGTTTGGGCTCCGAAGCTCTTACGAGGAAATGGCTGGCTTGACACAGTGGTTTCCCTGCCAGGACAGGGTCATGATGGGCAGTACCTCCTAGGGGATGGCCTGCCTTTTGATGAAAAACTCTTGGGAATGGCTGTCATCCAGGCTGAACTCATGAGAAATAGAGATTGTCTGTTTGAGGTTATTGCCTACTCAAAGAAGCTTAGTTAACTCTTCTACTATAACTTGATTTTTAAGGCACCTTGCTGGGAAAAAAAAAAAAGTATTTGAGTTATTCCCTCTGGGATAATGTTGAAAAACTTGTCCATCAGCTTAGCTAGAAGTTAGCAACCACAGACTGAGACATGACTATAAGAACTTTGTCAGACTTCCTATTTTTTAAGCTTCGTAATGTTCTCAAGTCTTGTTAGTGTTTCTTTTTCCATGTTGGTGACTATAAAACCCATTAAATTGCAGGTGCCCTGTTGTCACTGCATGCAGCACAGATGAGGGGACTATGGAGACCTTTTACCCTCTGCATATCCAGGCTGAGAGTAGATGGCGGCAGCTTTACATGGAAAGGAAAATGTTGGGAGCCCTGGGACCTCCACTCAATGACTGGCAGGCTCCCTTTGTGCCTGGAATACTGTTTGTGGGAGGCGAACATAACATGCTTCACTCAGGTTCTCTCGGGTTCTTTTTCATTTCTTTGATGTGCTGCTGGTCTATGAAACTATCAGTCCTTAATGGTTGTATTTTATTCTGACCCTGAGTTTATTTTCCAGGGATGTATTTATTTTTCTGTTGGGATGTTGCAGGATAGTAAAGAAAGTCTACAGATCCTGGTCTTCTCATTGTTCTCATTCCAGATAATGGAATTTCAGAAAACACTTCTTAGCCTTCTGCTGAAATCAATTTGATAGACTTTCAGTTTCTAGCTTTGGTGTTACCTTAAAGGGTCCATGATTGAGTTAATGGTTAAACCTGTTTCTTTCTGATATTACTGTAGTTTGACTTTCTCCTGAATCTGGTCTGCTAAGTATCTCGAACTACCATGACAAGAGAAAGCTAAGGCATCTATAGCTCTTTGACTTCCAGAACTTTATATATAAGCACCCGGCGTTGATTAAATGTTCTAATAACGACCAACATTTGGACACTTACCATGTTCCAGGTATTGTGCTAAATTTAGCATCTTGGTTGTTAAATCAACTTGTAGGTGTGCCAACAGACAATGGGCAGGCAAATTGAACCTCTCAGATGACATGCTTTTTAGGTTTCTGGCCTAGGACCTTGACCTCTAGGACTGTAATTCTCATTATTGTTATGTTCATAGCAGTCACAGACAACCTAAATGCTTACTGTGACCGTAGAGTTGGGGGTAAGCCTTCAAGGAACAGGAGAGATTGGACTTCTTTACTCGGAACCAATTCTTCAAAGGTGGCTGACTAACAGGGAAACAGTAACTGAGAATTCTTACCTAGTACATATTATGTCCTAGTAACCAACTGTTGAAGGAAAGAATTTCAACGTCTCATTTATTGTCATCAGGTGGTTATGGGATTGACCTGGGGTGTCATACTTAAGCATGCAATGTAGCCTTTTCTTTAAGATTTTAATTAAAATACAGCCCACATACAATATTATTTTAGTTACAGTTGTTATTTTAGTTTCAGGTGTATACTACAATTTTTCAGCATTTGTAGACCAAAAGTGATCACCATTATAAGTGCAGCAACCATCTGCTACCATACCACGCTGTCACAGTATTATTGACTATATTCCCTATGCTGTGCATTGCATCCCCATGACTTACTTGTTTCATACCTGGAACTTTGAACCTCTTATTCACCTTCACCTTTTTCCTGCCCTTTTAAATTTTTCAATTATAGTTGACATTCAGTATTAATTTCAGGGGTACAGCATATTGTTTTGACATTTATATAATTTAAGAGGTATTCCCCCTGCCTAGTCTAGTACCCAGCTGGCACTATACATAGTTATTGTCATATTATTGACTCTATGCTCTACATTATATCCCCATGACTATTATGTAACTACCAATTGGTACTACTTAATTGCTTCAACTTTTTCACCCTGCCCCCCAAACCCCTCCCATCTACCACCCAGATAAATCTAGTACCCATCTGACACCGTACATAGTTACTACAATATTATTGACTATAATCCTTATGCTATACCCTACATCCCCATGACTACTTTGTAACAACCAATTTGTACTTTTAATCTGTTTCTCTTTTTCACCCACCTGCATCCCCCTCCCATCCGGCAACCAGCAAAATGTTCTCTACATCAGTTTGTTTCTGTTTTGTTTGTTTATTTTGTTCTTTAGATACCACGTATAAGTGAAATCACACTGCATCTGTCTTCCTCTGTCTGACATATCCACTCAGCACAATACCGTCTATGTCTATCCATGCCGATGCAGATGGCAAGAACCCATTCCCTTCCATGGCCGAGCAATATTTCATGTTGTATATATGTACCACCTCCTCTTTATCCATTCATCCATCGATGGACACCCAGGCTGCCTCCATATCTTGGCCATTGTAAACAATGCTGCAATGAACATATGAATGAGCATTTACCCCCTAAGTAGTGTTTTGGGTGTCTTCGGATAATTACTCAGAAATAAGATTACTGGATTCTTCTTTGTCACTTTTTATAGCCTTTGTTTTCAAGTCTATTTTGTCTGGTATAAGTAAGTATTGCTACCCTAGATTTTTGTTTCCATTTTCATGAAATATATTTCCCCCATCCCTTTACTTTCATTTTGTGGGTGTCTTTTGATCTGAAGTGAGTCTTTTTTAGGCAGCATATGTAAGGTTCTTGTTTTCTTATCCATTCAGCCATCCTAAGTTTTTGATTGGAGCCTTTAATCCATTTACATAGAAAGTAATTGATAGATATGTAGTTATTGCCATTTTATTATTCATTATATATATATATTTTTTTTTTCTTTTTTTTTTTTTCTTAAAGACGTCCTTCTAACATTCCTTGTAATACTTGTGTGGTGGTGATGAACTCCTTTAGCTTTTCTTACCAGGGAAGCTCTTTATCTGGTCTTCGGTTCTAAATGATAACTTTGCTGGATAGAGTAATCTTGGTTGTAGGTTCTGACTTTTCATCACTTTCAATATTTCCTGCCAATTCCTTCTGACCTTCAAAGTCTTTGTTGAGAAATCTACTGATAGTCTTATGGGAGCTCCCTTGTAGGTAACTAACTGCTTTTCTCTTGCTGCTTTAAGATTCTTCTTTGTCTTTAACCTTTGGCATTTTAATCGTAATGTGTCTTAGTGTGGGCCCCTTTGGTTTCAGCTTGTTTGGGACTCTCTGCATTTCTTGGGCTTGTATATTTATTTATTTTGCCAGGTTAGGGAAGTTTTCCATTATCATTTCTTCAAATAGGTGTTCAATTCCTTGTTCTCTCTCTTCTTCTGGTACCTGTATGATATGAATGTTGGTACGCTTGATGTTGTACCAGGGGCCCCTTAAACTATCCTAAATTTTTTTGGATTCTTTTTGCTGTTCTTTTTTGGTGTTTTCTGCTACCTTACCTTCTAAATCACTGATTCGATCCTCTGCTTAATCTAATCTGTTGATTCTAATGTAGTCTCCAGTTATTCTATTCTTCATTTTTGTCTGGTTCTTTTCTGTGTTTTCTGTTTTCATTTTTGTTTCCTGTCTCTTTGTTGAAGTTCTCTCTGAGATCATTGAGCGTCGTTATAACCAGTGTTTGGAACTCTGGATCTGGTAGGTTGCTTGTCTCCATTTTCTTTAGTTGTTTTTCTGTTCTTTTATTTGGGACATTTTTTTTTGTCTCCTCGTTTTGGCTGCCTCCCTATGTTTGTTTCTTTATTAGGTCCGGCTGCTATGTCACCTGGTTTTAGTAGAGTGGCGTTAATGTAGTAAATGCCCTGTGGGGCCCAATAGTGCAATCTCCCTGATCACTGAGCTAGGTACTCCAGGTGTGTGCCTTGTGTGGGTTGTGTGTGCCATCCTGTTGTAATTGGGTCTTGGTTGTTATTGGCAGGTCAGTGGTAGGAATAGATCCTCAGGCTGATTGGTTGTGTGGACTGGCTGTGACTACAGTGGAGAAGATGTTGTGCAGGGGCTGACCTTACAGAGCAGGCTTTTATTATGTAGTGCTCTGGTGCCTACCCAGTGTGCCCTTTGGTTGTGTCATCCCCGGACGCAGCTGGGTGATGTTCTACCTGGGTCCAAAGCTGGCCACCAGGTTTGCCAGTCCTGGGGCCTCCTAGGAAGGGGGGACCTCACCGCAGGCCAGGTTCAGCCACGGCTTGTTCCCTGCCCAGGGCCACCTGGCATGAGCCACAAAGCAATCTGTAGATGGCTACCACCTGCACTGGGATTGGAGGTACCTTGAGAGACCAAGCTGCAAACTCAGGCTGGCTGTCACTAGTCCCGATCTTGGGGCTGCTCAGCCAGAGGTACAGGACATGCCAAAGCCAGATGTTGCTTATTTGGATTTTGTGAATCTTTAAGAGATTTTTAGGAAAGTCAGCAGCATGAGTCAAGACAAGCTATTTATTATATTGAAAAGCCACTGGAAGCGGCGTGTGTGGGCCCAAAAGTTGGGGGTGGGGGGATGGAAGGGGCGTGTGTCAGAATCACCAGGGAAGGGCGACAGAATGGTGTTAGCCAGGTTGATGGAGATTCAGATGTGGCGGGCACCTGCCTCTGCACATGGCGGGGTGGGGTGGGCTGGAGGGGTGCTCAACAAAGAAACAAGGGCTTCTGTCAGCACCTCCTTCTGGGAGAAAGCTGCCTCTGTAGCCCTTGCTCTGAAGCCAGACAGTTCAGTTCCTCCCCATATGTCCCTGGCGCCTTTCAAGCTGCTGCCACAGTGCTGGACCTCAGGGCTAGTGAGTCCACTGGTGAAGAAGTCCATCTGTGGGCTCTGTAAGAGAAGCACCTGGCAGTGTAGCCATCCTAGTCTCACTCAGCCACAGCCTCCACTGGTGTTCACAGTCAGAACTCATGGGGATTTCTCTCCGTGGCACTGAAATGCTGGGCTGGAGAACCTGATGTGGGGCTGGGACCCCTCGTTCCTCCAGGGGGACCTCTGCAGCTGAGACACCCCTCCCTCTTTTTAATGATCACACATGGGTGTGGGACCAGTCGGTTCCACGTCTCTGCTCCTATTACCAGTCTCCAGGTGGCTGCTTCTGTATGTCCTTAGTTGTAGGGCTTCAGTTCAGCTAGACTTCAGGTGATTAATGATGGTTGGTCTGTCTGTAGTTTAGTTGTAATTTTGATGCCGTCATGAGAGGAGGTAAATACAGTGTTTATGTACTCTGCCATCTTGACTGGGTCTTTGCAATGCAGTATTATTGATTACTAAATAATCAGTCCTTTTCTCATCTGCATTCTTGAGATTGAAAATTTTCTCTTAGAATAATAAATGACCCTATCTCAAACATAGCTGCCATGTGAAGATGAGAGGAATAACAACATCATCTGGAGGGTAATTGCATTTTTGGTTGGTCTCCATCTGGAGTGAAAAGAAGCCATAATATTCTAACTCTCGTTTTAGGGAGGGCTCACATCTATATGTCAAAATTGGGCCGGAAAAACAAGGTATTCCTATCCCTTATTTGATAAAGAAGCTCAGAAAGGAGGATGCACAGGAAATATCACTGAGACTGAAAGGATATGGGGCGTCAGGTTGGCTTTGCTACCAAGTAGAATCGTGACCCTTAGCAAATCATAATTCATCTGACCCTCAATTTCCTGAATGGTAAAATGAGGGTTTGAACTAGATTATCTGTAGGGTCTCTTTGACTGCTGAAATTTTGTCGTTTTACATATCCCACAAAACCAAACCAAACTTGATAAGGTTATTGACGTATTTTTAAAAATCCAGACTTAAAATGCTCATTTAATGAAGCTCAAATCCTGTTAATAGAACTCATTCATTGCATTATAGGAGTAAGTAAGTGCAGGGGCTAATTTTTGGGGTCTGGAGGTGGATGTTGGGTCTGTTTAGTCCTAAGCTTCTAGTCTGCATGGATCCTGAGCCTGCATGCCTTTTCTCACCACTCTTAGCACTAATTGCCCCTCATTTGCTTGCTGAGACCTGTCCTCATTCCCTAGTGCTAATCCTCACCTTGGGACCTGGTGCTCAGCTCCTGGTAACTGGATTTTTTTTTTTTTAATTTTTTTTTTAAATTTTTTTTTTTATGTCCCTGAATTCTTGTCTCTAAGATCTAAACAGTTGAGGAGCTCGTTCAGCATTTGAACTCTGATTATCTCTTGGCATAGCTCTCTTCCTTCCTCTGTAATAGGAATACAGATTTTTAAACCCCAGCTCATTGAGTCAACCAGTCTGTTTGTCTGAATTTCTGAGTGTGAAAGGAATGTGCAGCATGTTCATAACGTTTGGAAACAGACAATTTTTTTGTTTTAGCATAATGATACCTTCATTACACACACACACACACACACACATATGTATTTTTTCCTTTTCCAGAGTTTATGGGCATCCTACAGATTCTATATCACAGGATTATTTTTCTTGCCTCCATCCCTCCACTTCTTTACTGCGTTGCCTGTGTTATACATATTTATCATGAATCCTTCAACACCAGTGTTCTGGCTGATTCTGTTTCACAGCAGTCCCCTGTTGACTGTCTGCAGCTAGCTCCCTCCCTTTCAGGGGCAGGCTGGTCCCTCTCCCTGTCATGATCCCTCTACCAACTGTAAAAGTACATTTGGGGTCATAGTCGGCTATGATACCATTTCTGTAGGAGAACCAGGATGGTAAATAGATTTCTCAGAGCTCTGTGCTGGTGAATTGGGGTTAGCCATCAGGAGTGCTGTGAGAGCTTATCAGGAAAGTATCAGGACTGACTGTCATTACCTGCCACCAGGGCTGGCAGGTGGTGGCACATGTGCCATTGTTTGCCAATGGCCCGGGAAGCCCCAAACTCTGTTAATGACTAGATTAATTGTTTCTTAATTTTTATAATCTTAAGATCACATGAAGCTTTGTACATATCAGGGTTCTTCGCCGTTTGAGAATTTCAAAAGCTGCTTTAAAAGAGTGGCTAAGTGATGTCTTACCAGTAGAATTATTTAGATTCCATACTTAGTAGTAAGCTGTAGCCTCAAAAATACTGATTTCATTCAGTGATAGTTTCCAAAATGTGCTTTTCAAATATCTCCTAATAGAGAGTGGCTCTCAGCTTTTGGACCAACTGCTTAAGAATCTTTGGGAGATTGTGTTAGAGAAAAATGTGGATTCCTATATATTAAGAACTCCTACAAAATTAGTAGAAAAAGACAGACGATCCATTAGAAGTATGAGCCAACAGTAACATGTAATGTTTGCTGAGTGTACAGCAAAGTGTTGTAAGGATTTTATTAGTTAATTCTTATATTTCCGTAACGAGGTCATTATTATTACGATCCCTCTTATGTGTCTGAGGATGTAGGGATAGATGGAAGCTCTTTAATTCCCTCAGGTCACCCAGGTACTAAGTGATAGAACCAGGATTTGAGCCGAGGCCTCCTGACTCCAGAACGCATACCTACAACCAGTGTGTTGTAACAGTCAAAGGACATTTCCAGGCCTTCCCAGGAAGGAAACACAGATTCACAATGGGAAGTGCAAATGAAAATTACAAGGTCCCAATTTTCGCGACTCTGATTCAAGTGTGACTGTGACCAGAATAGGTCATAGATGATGCGTTTTACTTCTGTCTCCCCTTTCCCTCCACCTCATTCATTCACTTAGGAATATCCCCGCTGTTGGTGTCCAGGTTCTCGGCAGCCAGCTCGACCTGAGCGGAGAACCCATCCGCCTTGTGCCTGGACTTCTGACCTGCGGAACTGTGAGCCAATAAGCAGGTGTTGGTGTGAAGCACTCAGTTGGTGGGAATTTGCTGTGCAGCAGTAGAAAGTTTATCCAGACCTTGGAGGGGTTACCTCTGTAGGAAAGGATTTTCCCCTTCCTGTCTGCCTGCCTTTTGGATTCCTACTCTTTTTTTTTGAACAGCAAAATTCAGAAAGGTCTTCTGTAATCATTTTGCTATTCAACATTGAAACTGTATTCCCTTTGGATCGGTTATGCATCCCTCTGATAGCATTTCACACTTAGATGCATGTGATGTATTAGGCCCTGAAGTCTATTTTTGTATCCTTTGTGTCACTCCCAGCACACAGTAGGCATTCAAATATGTTCTCAGTTAATGAGTAGTCAGTCCCTCATGGATTTCAGCTTAAAAATAAGAGTCAGAATCATAGAAGAACCTCAGTATGGCCCCAGTAGAAAGAACTCAGTTTGATTAAAATGCCAAATAAACTGGCTGTTCTCGTATTCATAAATATTAAGCATCCATTGTTCTTTATGATGTATAGACACATTGAAAAATGGGCTCCTTATTCTCATGGAGCTGATGTGTTCATACGATAATTTGAAGTGTTATTTAATAGGCAGTTTTTCATTTTTAGGCATTTTTGAAAGATACCTAGTGTGGCATAGAAAAACCCTTTAGTGTCTCATAATCAAATGCTATATAATTTCATGTAAATTTAATGTTTAATGCCAAAGCAGGAAAATAGATCATTTTCTTCTTATTTATGAGACTGCTGAACAAAGACTGAAATAATTATAAGAAAAACAAGCCACACAAAAAAAGTCAGGTCTTTGATAAAACTGCCTGGAAATTTGAAAGGTTATTTAATGAACCATTTGCGTAGTTAAGGGTGACCATACACCACTAACACTTACACGAAGACACCTGTTGTCTTAGTGTAACTATTAATGGCACCTCCTTTTAGTCTCAGGTGTCTGTGGGATGATAAATTACATTGCGACCCCACAGTAGTATGTTAGCTCTGGATATTTTTGACTTGCTGTGTCATTTTAAATAATTGTTCACCTTGCAGAGATAGATTGCATAGTTTCAAGAGAGCAGACTACGTATACTGAAAACTCGGCCCTAATTCGCCAAATCTATAGAAAATATATTAACACCAAAAAATAAAAACACCCATGTTTTCATGTCTCTTTGGAAATTTAGAGGATCTTTTCTTTATCATGGAATTCAGAAATTTAACTGGCATATGCCTGAATGTACACTCCCCCCCTCCCCCGCCCCGTTAGTTTGCCTGGCACATGGTTAATCTTCACAAGTCTATCTTTAAACTGAAGACGTTTTCTTTTTAATTTTTTTTTAAATTTTGGGGGCTATGTACATATTTTTATTAGACATTAGTTTTTCATTGTAAAATATACATAGCATTTGTCATTGTAACCATTTGTAAGTGTGCAGTTCAAGGCATGAAGGACATTCACTGTGTTGTGTAACCATCATCACTATCTGTAACCAAAGCCATTTCATCATCTCCAACATAAACTCTGTTCCACTGAATATAACCCCCATTCCGTCCTCCCCCACAGCTCTGGGTAGCCTCTATTTTACTCTCTGCAGAGACATTTCCTTTTATTTCTTTTATGACAGCCATTTTTCTACCTGGTGGTCCCCACACCCCCCCTAGAACTCCTGTTATTTGCATATACTGCAGCTTTCTTCATGGTTTGCTTCTCAGTGGTCACTGCCTTTATCTACTGACACAAGAAGTCAAGTCATGGTTTTCCAAAATGTTTTCACTTTATATGTCGTGGAATCTCCTTAGGTTGTCTCGCTGATTTCTCTTGATTTTTGTGCGGTATTATCTCATGTCCCATCTGATAATTCCATGTCATTCCAAGCAGACTTCTGGATTGCTTCCTTGTTCTCTCTGGCTGCCGGGTCCTTGGAAGTGGTCTGGTGTCTTTTGTCACCCTGTGGCCCTCTTTCACAGATCAACACCCTCAGTGCTCTTGGAGCAGTGGTGAACTTGTGAGGGCTTAGCGGCGCTCTCAGCCCCTGCAGGCTGGTGACACAGGTACCCAGTGGGGAGTTAAATGATGTCGGGTCCGCATGCCGTAAAATTTTGAGTTAATGATGTGAGGGGGTAAGGGGCAAGCGTTTCTTTGTTCGTTTGTTTTTTTGTAAAGCTCCCTAAATATTTTGGATGTACAGCCAGAATGGAGGATGAGTGCTCCATACCAGGAGTGGGCGCTCCACCTTTGCTCTTTCTGTAAAGGCTCAGGTAGGAAATATTTTAGGTGTGCAGGGCACACTGTCTCAATGGTAGCTACTTAACTCGGCCACAGAACAGTTCATGAAAGTGAACATGGCTGTGGACCAGTAAAACTTTATTGATAATAACAATGTGGGGGCTGGAGTTTGCTGACCCCTGCTCTAAACAAATCAGCACAATTATCCCATTTATGGATTCTAACACCGGAGGTCAGAGAATCAATTGATAGTTTATACTTGTGTAAAGTGGCAGCCCTGGCTTCAGAGCCAGGCCTCCTGACCTGCAGCCTCTGCGTTCAGTAAACACACGTGTTGCATCCCTGGCAGCTGACAAGTGTAGTTCGGCTTTCTGCCACGTGGGTTTGGCAGGCCATGCATTGTTATCATGTAAGGAAGTCTGGTTAAATAGATTTGAGAAATGCTCAACTAAAGAAATGTGAGTATCTTCAATTCAGAATGATAAAATGTACGTTCTGAGTTTCTGAGAAGGGGGTGTGAGGTAGCTGTTAGGTTTTCTCAATGCCTCTGGTCAGAGATCTCCTTGACAGGTTGTTTCTTTGAACACTCGTTCTGTTCTGTGTCTTCCTTTTTTGTAAAAGGAGTAATGTTTCCCAACCTCACACGTGAGTGGATTGTGCTTTGTCACTGTATACCACTTGAAGTGTTATTTATAAGATCTCGATTTTAATTTTACTTTAAAATAATTATTTTAAACAGTATCTGTGAAGTTATGGATTGGAGTTCCATTTGTTTTAACAATATGTTAAAATAGAAAACAACAACTTGGACAAGATGTTCATGAGCCTCAGAGCTGTGAGTTAACGGTTTGGAGAGCCGGTAAGGTGGAGGGGACGCTGCTGATGCTGGCAGAAGGCAGCCCCGCGGCCTGGCGTGCTTGGTCAGCAGGGGATGCCGCCGGATGGAAACATCCAGGGCTCCACTTGACCATTATCCTGTTGTGATGTTGTCCAGTTGCTTGGATCTTATGAAGCCTCATAAGGACCAGCTTCAAGTGCTTTGCTACACTTTCATTCACGTCTATACTCGCAAAAGCCCCGTATTTTCTCTCAGAAATCCCCAGAATGATTTACAGATGAGGCACTAAGTGAGAGGTTAAGGAACTTGTGCAAAGTCCTGAAGCCACATCTTAGAGTTAAGATTCAAATTCAGGTTCTTTGCCATCCAGAACTTTCCTCTGTCATTGTTTCTCATGCTCAGTCATCATTGGGACAGAGCAGAGTCTGGAAAAGTGATCTCAAACGAAAAATTGGTTAGAGTCGCCAGGTCAGGGAACAGAACCTCTCCTTCCTCCCAGTGGGCCCAGCATCTGACCCCCTTGCTGTGCATTTGGTGGTCGGATGTCGGACCAGGATGATTGTGGCACTTCTTGGTTGTGCTCAGGGATACCCCACTGTTTTACAGGGAACCTGGGGCTCTACCTTGGGTTAACATGTGAGGTATTCTGTTTTAACAGGTGCCCTTGTGATGAAAAGTAATCATTCTGTTAAGTGAAAGCTGATGGAGGGTCTAGCAAATTCGTAAAGGAAAGCATTAGCCTCTCTGCACGAAGGGGAGGGGCTGAGCTGGAAACCAAGCCTGCCCCCTAATCAATTAGCATCCAGAGGAGAGGTCAAAGAGAAAAGAGACCTCTACTTGTAGGAAAAGACGCCTTTTCAATCCCCTAAGTGCATATACACTGAAGCATGTTTATTTGTTGACTCTTCTTCCAACATCCTGTTGACAATGACAGAAGAAACATACAAATCTGAACAGACCCATAACTAACGGGGCCGAAAAATGAGGAAGGTGCTCCAGTGATCCAGAAGCATTGAGGACACTGTGGGATAAATAAAACAGATGGGATCAGGTTGGTGACAAAACTGCACAGCAAAGGAACGTAGAGCTCCGTAGAGACAAACGTGGAAATAACTAGAAAAATGAATTTTCTCAGCAGGATTCTGGAAGATTCCCAAGAATTGAAACTATAGGGAATGGCAACAAAAGTGGGTAAGGAGAGTGCTTGGCCCGGAATTAATAAGCCTGAAACATCTGCTCTCGTTCTGCCTTCAGTGAGTTGAGCTCAGAGGGCTTGGTGGTTGGGTTTGCCTCTGCGACAAAGTCGTTTAACTTGGTTTTCAATAAACTGGGAGATTTGCCAAGGCAGAATGCTGGTGGGGGAATAATAGCCAGAAAGAGAAGTTGCAGGGGACCCTAGGTTTCTTTTGTGTCCCTACCTTCCAAAGATATGCAACTTCTGAACCTTGAAATAAAAGCACTTTTGTTCCACCTCCTTTTCCTCTCCATTCACCATTATCCTCCTGTGCTAAAGAAATCCTCTGCTGTAATGAATCCCCATCAGTCCAGACCCCCGTATGTAAGTATGAGCGAGCAGCCGAGGGTCATCAGACATTTGAGAGGAAATCAACGGAATGATTGAGGGGAAATTGTAATTCCTCATCTCAGATCCAAGAGAACGGCAAATCCATAAATCAAGAGCATCCATGGGAAAAGAGCTGTTGAAAAAAGGAGTTAACAGTAAGGTTGTAATGTTAGAAAGTTCGGGCTGTGGCAGTAGGTGGGATCTACTGAGCAAAGTGGGAACTGCTGAGGACATAGAGAATTAGTGGTCTGGAAAATTGAGCAGAGGATTTCTTCCCGAATTCAAAGCAAAAGGTTTCAGGTGACAATTAGGAAGCAGAATTAAAAGCTGTGAAGGGTGCGTCTAGGAGATGAGGACCCAACGGAGAAGCAGATGGAGAAGGAGAAAGCAGCAGCTATTTCTTTGATTCTGAGATGCCATCAAAGGTCAGATGCCTCTTTCCAAACAGCTTCTCAGCGACAGGAGAGGCAGCACTTGCATGAGCTGGTTTTCCTGTCCGTACCCCAAACAATCACTTCTGCCGATTTCAGTCAACACCAGCCTTCTCATCAGAGCTCTTCTGATTCACTCAGTCGTTCTTGTTCTGCGTAGCATCATTTTAACACTAAACTTTTATACACTGCTTGTTTGAAAATAGTTTCAAACTTAACACGAAAGTTAGAATAATAGGTAAATCAGAATAATAGGTACAACCTCTATATTTTTTACCCAGATTTACTAGATTTTGCTATTAACATATTATGTCTTTGCTTTAACAGTTGTTTTTTTTTTCCTGTGTAAGAATGATACATGTTTTAAACTATTGACAGTATGATGTACACATTATAACCCACTGAGACTTTTAGAAAAGTGATCTTGAATTTTTTCTTTTGTGTCTTTAGTCTTGATAATATAATTTGTATATCTGGGAAGCTAAGGTTTTGTTTGTACTTGTTACTAGGTTAATTTCACAAGCTTTTTTTCCCCCCCTTCCAAATTTAATCACACATCACTGGAAGTTTAACTGCTTTCCTTATAAATTAGCTGGCAGCTTATGAGAGATGTGAGCTGCTTGAGTGATAGTTCTCCCACGGCACATGAATGAATCCCACCAGCTTCTCCCAAATGTTAAATTCTGAAAGATTTAACATTTCTGCTGCCTTTCATTACGCTGACTGCCATAAACTATGCAATCTTCTATTACACAACTTTTTATTTCAGTGCTGTATCATATGAAACCTTAATGTATAAACATTAAGCCATAATTAAGGATCCCAACTTAAAATTCAACCACAGTTTGTGTGTGTGCCAACAGTGACAACCACGGTTAAATTCATAACTTACTCCTTTTCCTGGCAGCTGGAAATTTCTTTTGATATCAATTTTAAGATGGTCCTAGTTTGTGGAAAGTTAAAATGTAGAAAAAAAGGGTCTTAGGACACTTTTATTGAAACGTCCTGAGAAGAAAAGTAGACATATTCTGGTAGAAATTTTGATTCCCCCCAAAAAAAGTTTTCGTAAGTCTCGGAGAGAAGAAAGACTGAGCGTGAGGCTGAGATTTATATTTCTCATCTGTACTGCTGGATGCCACGGCATTATAGGTTTCGTATCATTAATTCTGTAGAGAGGGATCTTTGACCATTGTACCTTAAACCCAGCTGTATTTTTATTTCATTCATTTATTGAACAGATATTGTGGGCATCTTGTCTGTTGGATCCTCTGGAAAGCACATGCCAAGGTGAGGTTAGAAGTATAAGGTTTTTACTGGGGGACTTCACTGAAAAACACAGGGAGACAAAGCAGATGTGGGCCTGGGAAGCCTGTGCGGAATGGGCTGCTGGTCTAGCACGTGTGGAAGGAGCGGGGGAAGTGAGGACAGTTGGGTAGGAGGGGCCTCACACCAGGTGCCACTGACAGGAAGCTCTGGTGCAGAGACTGCCCATCAGGGAGTCTGTACTGGCAGAAATGGAGAGTGCTCTTACCAGTGCTGCACTCAGTCCTTGGCTGGCACCGCCTGCACAGTGGGTGGCCTCTGCTTGGAAACGGAGGCAGAGCCTCTAGACAGCTGTGACTGGAGGCTGTTGGCGAACTGCTCTCCTGCACAGGGTCTCTCTGGAAGGGCGCTCTGAGCAGCCCACATCCACAGCCACTACGGTTACTCTAACTCTGCCACTTAGTCTGAGTGTGGACCTGGGCATGTTACTTTAATTTGAAAGTTTTGTTGTTATCGTTTGGGAGAAAATAATAGGATTGATACCACTGGGTTCTTGTGAGGAGTGACTGTGTCCTCATACAGAGGCGTGTGGCTGCACAGTGGAATCACTCAAACATCCACTGTTATGTTTTTTGTTGGGATGCAGGGACGGTCAAGATGTCTACACTTGGTGGGTTTGACCTTGTCATGGGAAGCGTAGTAAATACGCAAATACCTGTCCAGAGTTATTTCAGATGATGAGAAGCGCTGTTAAAACAAGATAACGTGACAAAGCGAGAGCAAAACTTTTTCTTGACACACAAGAACTGAAGTATACAACCCAGTCTTTTCTGCGGGAATGAATGACTGAATGAATAATGAATGAATGCAGTTAAGAGGAGGACGCATTGGTGAGCAAACTAATAATACTTAGGACCAAATGTGTGTATTTGTTGATGGCATGTGGAATTAAATGTGATTTTTAAACTAAAGATTATTTAAATTGATTGGGAATTTTGAAATCCAGTAGATACTCTTATTATTTGCTGAGAAGAATTAATTCAGAAATCAGCACTTGATATTCATTTGCCTGAAAAAAAGAGAATAAACTGGTCAGAGTACATGCCAACAGGATTCGGCAGATTTTTTTCTATAAAGGGCCAGATAGTAACTGTCTTAGGCTTTCCAGCTAGTCTGTCTGTTGGTGCCACTGAGCTCTGCCATCATAGCATGGAGGCCGCTGTAAACAATTTGTAAATGAATGGGCATGGTTGTGTTCTAATCAAACTTGAAGTACATTGACTTTTAAATTTCATGTAATTTTCATGTGTCATAAAACATTATTCTTTTTATTTTCTTTTAACCATTTAGAAATATGAAAAGCATTCTTAGAGCCCATGGTCTGTCAGGAGAACAGGTGGAGGGTTGGATTTGGCTGCCCCTGGACTAGAACATGGAAGAACTTGGGGAGTAACCAGTTTTCATTAGTGGGATAAATGGAGCAAAACACTAAAAAGTTATTTTTGTGGAGTTAACATTCCTGATCTGGCTTACCACGAGCGGTTCCACTCGTTTAGGCCATATGCCCATTGAAGTTAGTGACTCAAAAGCATGGCCTCCCTATACTGTCCATTTATCTTGTACTTGATAAAGATGGAGCAGTAACAGGTATTATCCTACATGATCAATCTAATATACAGAATCAAATTGCATGACTACAATTTGTATTCCTTGAGCAAATTAGAAATGTCAAGGAATGGAAACTTAATATTTGAATGGCATGCCTTCAGTCCTCATATGAGTATGTCTCTGATCTTTCTAGATGAATACCTCAGGGCATCCTCTCCCCACATCTGCATGGTAGCTCACTTTGTGGATTACCAGTCCTGTATCACTGGAACCAATCTAAATATGCAGTCATCAGCTTTTACCAACAGTAATGCAATAAGTAATTTTGTTATATAAATATACAATTATACAACATGGAACATGTAATATATTTTGCAAAAGTATATCTTCAGGATAAATTTCCAGAAGGGGAATTAATGGATTACTTTGTATTTTTGCTCTCCATACTGATTGTGCTGATTTATAGCAAAATATGAGTGGCTGTTTTTCTCTGAATATAAAAATGTGTTAGCGTATTTTTCCCCCATTCTGATTTATGGTATCTTGTTTTAGTTTTAATTTACGTTTCTCTCATGATCGAGATTGTGTATCTCTTTATATGATTATGATCTACTGGTGTTTACTTTTATCGAACTATCTGTTCAGGATCTTGGCTGCATTTTCTATTGTGTGTGGCTGTGTGTGTGTTTTTAAGAGCTCTTTGTATATTTAGGAAATTAGGGCTTTGTTTTTGATAGTTGTTGTAAATATTTGTTATCTTTTAACATTGCTTATGAGTTTAAAAATATTAAAATGAAGTTTTTAAAATGTACTACAGTTTCAAGTGTAATCCTATTTGCTCCTTCCCGTAGGTCTGGAAAATCTTTAGTTTCTAACTTCTCAATCTGCCTGCCTTCCATTTTCTCTCTCTCTCTCTTTTTTTTTCTCTGTCTGAGTTGGCTTTCCTTTTCACAGGACCTTCTCTGAGTTTCCTGCGCCTCTTTTTTAAGGGCTCTTGTCCTTGGATTTAAGTCCCACCCTAATCCAAGGATAATCTCCTCCCCAAACCGTTAACTTAATTACATCACAAACACCCTTTTCCAGTGAGGGTCACATGCACAGGCTCTGGATGGGTGTGTCTTTTGGAGGCCACCATTCCACCCACTGCAATAATAACCCTCAATCTGATTTTTCCCTCCAGTGGTTGACTTTAAGAATTATATTCCTAACATTTGGTCTGAATATTTAGTGCTCTTGAAATATATTTTCATTGCCTCTCAAAAGGAGAATGAGTCTCTGCCTTCTGCCATACAGGGCGTGGGTGCTGTTAACAGCTTTCCTTTCGGGGACTTGGACTAGCAAGCAACTGAGAACTTGTAATACTTAATTTTTATTTCTTTCTGCTCCGTAAACTTTTGATTTAAGAACAACAAAACATGTTCACGTTAAGTCTTACTCCTTTTTTCATGTTTTAGCATAAATGATATACTGAACTACCTTGGTACTGTGTTAAATGATAGCAGTGGACATCAAACTTGTGGAAATTCAAGAGACGGGAGTCCAGAATAGCATTCCTAAGCATCGTCTATAGATCATGCAGTGTTAACATCATTAGTATAGAACAGAAATGGGTGTGTATAAGCTTTATGACTTTGGTCAAGCTTTATATTTTTTCATTTAGTTACCGCCTAGAAAGTTTGAAGTTTCAAACATGTCAGCAAAAATATTGATTATGAGTGGGTTTTAGGTTTGTAATGATACATATTACGCATTTACTGGTTGCACAGTCCCCCCCGTCTCAAAATTGAGTATAAAAGCTGTCTGCCGAGTAGATTTATTCATACTGGTCCCGTTTGCTTGCACAGAAGCCTTAAACACGTCAAGTAATGTGTAGACTGAATATATTAACATGAGGTTGTAAACTATATTTCTAAGGTTACAGTTATAACTTTTTAAGTGTGATGAAATGTCTTTTTACTCTCCTCAATAAAATCTATCATTTATTGTACTAAAGCCTTTATGACTGAGCAAATGACAGTGCTTTTGCTGAAGCAATAGTGAATGCAGTGAATGTAATTCAGTCACCACCCTGGCAGTTTTTCACAGGCCACTTCCATACTTGGGTTGCGTTCTTCACTCAGGAACAGGGCACTCATGCCACGGAGCTTGAGAGATTGTCTCGTTTTCCTGTTTTTGGTCAATCGGTTATAAATTCTTGGTCATCATACAGTTTGTCAGCTTTGCTCGTTAAAATACGAATAATTATATAAAATTAAAAGAAGCTAGGAGAAATTTTGGTGGGCATTCTTATCTACTTTTTTCCATCTTTAAAGTGATGCAGTTGAAGGCTCCCTAGAAAAGTGGAGCGACTGTTACAAACGAAATCATTTATTACTGGTGGAGTCTCCGTTATAACCCTGGACTCCGGCTGTCATCACCATTGGTCTTCGCGCTACTTTAAGGGCCTGCTAAGTTGCAGACAGTCACCACATAAGCAGTTTTTTAATATAAATAAACACGGATCTTTCATCTCAAAGTATAAATAAAGTAGTCCTTACTTTAGGTTTTATTGCTAAGATATAATTGCATTCAAAATTAATTCAATGTTAAGCTATGCTTAGTTATGGAGATTCCTATGTTTATCATCAGGAGAAAAATATTTTAAAAATAAGAGTCATTTTCTAGATGTTGAAAAAAAAGCTGCAAGAATATAAAGAATAAAAGAGGAACTACTGGAAGCCTCATCACTAAGAGAGTGATCATTTTAATGTATTTCTTCTCTCTTTTTTTGATGGTCGCTGCTTAGATCCCTTTCTGTCAATGGTATCAGTTTTGTGGTTTGCTTTGAAACTGATTGTAAGCATTTTCCTTTTCATCAGGTTTCCTTTGAAAGAATCATTTTTTAATGGATGCGTGAAAATTTGTTGTTTGGATGTACCACAGTTTAATTCTCCATCTTACATGAAGTGACCTCTTTGGTAGTTTCTAATTTTTGTGTTACAAGTCATGCTGAAATAGGTCAGTGAATATACTTGTCAGATTGGTGACTTGTTAGCTTAGGGTTGCTGCCCTAAGTGGGAGGTGGCAGGCGCTGAGGTGATCACTGCCAGCCAGGCTGCTCGGGGAAGCTTGTTCTAATGACCTTTGTGGGCATGTGCCAGTCTGAGTACTTTTGCCTGTGTCATCTACCTCACTTTAAAAAACCTTTGCAATTCTGATTAGGAAACATGGTGTTATATTTGAATTGGAATGTTTTTGATGATGTTTTCTTGGTTCCCATGGTTGAAGCCTGTCCTTGCTTTAGTAACAGCTTTGGGGAGAGGCCAAACACTACACGGTAATATACGTTGGTTGCAAGATACATTAAAATGACGGAGGGTGTGTGTCTTAGCACCAGGGAAATAGAAGTAGAAATTTAATGAATATACACTCATTGAGTGTCATGCATTGAGTGTGTCGTGCATTTTCTAATTTCCCTCTAGTGTTTATGAGGTAGGTACTATTCTTCCCCTTTTATGAATGAGGGAACACTGGTACACAGAGTTGGGGTGACTTGTCCAAGATCAGAGTCACTTGAAAATGATAGAACTGGGCTTCTGACACAGGTGTATTTGACTAGAGTATCTCCTAATAATCATCCCACAAAACACGCGCTAAAATATTTATCTGCATGGGTAGGGATTTTTTTTTTTTTTCAATTCTGCTACAAAAGAAAATCAGATGTCAGATGGGTATTTTTGTTTTAATACAAATAATTAAAGGTGGGTGTTTTTTTTTAATAATGAAAGTAGACAAAAGAAAAATGTACCTGAAATCTTATGACCCAGAGGTATTCTGTTATCATTTGTATATATATAGAATTGCTGTGTTGTACTGTCTCAGAGAGAGAGGGGGTCACCACCCAACCTTGGACCCCGTGTGGGGGGTGCTCCTGGGTTGTGCGATACTGTGTGTGATGGAGAACTTTCTGCCCAAGATGCCATGTTGGATAACGTGGGGTTTGGAGTAGAGATTTCCTGGGGTCCCCATCTGGTTCTGCCATTTGCCAGTGCAGTCTTGTGCTATTAATGTAACTCTTCTATGCCTTGGTTTTCTCACGTTCTTACCTTGATATCCCCACAGCCCAAATCAGGTAGCTTTAGTAGTTTCACTTTATTTATGGAAATTCTTTATTGGTATTTAAGCTTCAAAAGGTGCATAGTTACATAGCCTAGAGAGGAAGGAAGATCATGTAGACATAGTCTCTTCTTAGGCGAGTTCTGCCTTGGGGGTGGCTCAACTCCGACTTGTTTTAATAAATTTTTGTTTTTGGTTCCTAGTTTTAAGAACATTGTCCTGATACTTGACATATAATACTGTGACACCACTATTTATATCTGTCTGTATGTGAGTGGATGCGGAAAGTCCATCAACACACGTATAGGCATGTAGATTTGTATACAAGTGATATTCAGCATAAGTGAAGTGATATCTAGAGGATACGTTATTTCTTTGTCAGGTCAATATTTTATAGATCACATTTTTATATTAAGTTTCCAGTTTTTAAATTAGTGGTCAACTTATGTAAGTGATCAATTATATAAATGTATGTGGTATTCTTTGTTCTTACAACGAACTGAGAGCTATTTTGTGTTGAGTTCTCGCTCTTTATTTTAAAGTTTTTGGTTCAGTGTGACAGGGACAATTTAAGAGAACAGGTGTGAATGAGCTCTTTTAGTTGGTGTCTCAAAAAAAGAAGGAAGCACCTTTTTTTGTCAGGCACCTCAAAAATTGGGGGTGGGGGTGTAATTAAAGACATCTTAGAATTCCTCATAGCTTTAAACATAATGAGCTAAATTACTTTGATATTATATTGATGGTGTACGTATAATAGGCAACCTACATTTTATTTTTCTGTCATTCTAGGATTCTGAGTAACAATAAAATATCCGAGCTGAAGAACGGCTCATTTTCTGGGCTAAGTCTCCTTGAAAGATTGTGAGTATTCTTTTGTTACTGCCTTTTGTTGTTATTTTACTTAATGCATTTTCATTGTAAATCTATTACTAAACTCCCAACTTTTCAAAACAAAAATTGAGTTTTCCCAACATTTTATTAGGAAAAATTCAAGAATTGAGTTTTAAAAAACAACTAGCTATGATTTCACTCATATGTGGAATCTGAAAAAAGAAAACAAAACCTGCAAACAAATTGACAGATACAGGGAACACATTGATGGTTATCAGATGGCAGGGGGTTGGTGGAATGAGTGAAAAAGGTGAAAGGAATTAAGAAGCACACATTTCCAGTTGTAAAAATAGTCATGGGGTGTGAAGTAAAGCATAGGGAATATAGTCAATAATATTGGAATAATTGTGTGGTGCCAGATGAGTCCTGGACTCATCGGGGTGGTTAACTCTGTAAGGCAGATAAATGTGTAATCCTATGTTGTACACCTGTAACTAACATAATATGTCCACTGTAATTGAAAAATAAATTTAAAAGAAGCCACTAGGCAAAGCAGAGATTGGCAAACTGTCTGTGAAGGGCCAATATTTTATAGATTACATGACGCGTTTTGTATTAAGTTTCCAGTTTTTAAATAAGTATTCAACTTATGTAAGTTGATTAATTATATAAATGTATGTGACATTCTTTACCACATCATTGAGGCTTTGTGGGCCATAAAGTCCCTGTCACAGTGACTGGATTTTGCCATTGTAATTAGGAGGCAGCAATAGATAATAAATACATGAATCAATGTGGAGGTGACTTCGTTTACAAAAAGGGCCACCGATCATAGATTACTGGCCACTGGCTTTTAAAGCACAGATGCTGTTTTGAAATTGTCATGAAGTGTGTATGCCCCATGAAATAATCAAGTAGAATTTAAAAAGCACATCAAGGGGGGAAACTTTTAGAGAAACTTTGATATTTTATCCAGATGTCTCTGAATGTGAATCAGAGTGTTTTGCTTAGCAATTAGGTCTAGTTTTGCTTACGATCGGATGTGTAACAGGTCGCACTCATTTTTTGCCTTGGTGAATTATGCACAATGGTATGTATCTTGCCTTTTGTTCTCAGTGCTATTCTAGGACCGTGTTTCTAATTCCCATGTTACTCATACATTAAGGAAAACATCTCAGAATGCATTAGGGAACCACACTGTGAACCTCTCCACTTCTGTTGAATAGCAGCCTGTCCTCATTTTCTTAGCTCTCTTTGCTCTGCTTCTCCTTCTGTACTTCTAGGCAGCCTTTCCTTGACCATTTCATCTACTGGCTTTTCCGTCAATTGCAGTCCCTCCCACAGGACTATTGCTCTCATCACTGATGTATGATTTATGATATACCATCTATGTTCTTCCTCTTCCTTTTGCATATGTCTCTTCTTTTCATAGTTTTCTAATGTCTTTGAGTCAGGTTATATATATGCATTTATATAACATATATAGCAATACACTCGGTACATTCATATTTACATACAAGTGTGTACACAGAAATATGTATATATATATTCACCTATATGCACGCATATGTATATACACACACATAAACAAAATGTGCTTGGCCCAGCAGTCAACCAACTAATCAACCAATCAGAGAATTAGGCAGCAGTGCCTAATTCTCTGATTGGTTGATTGGTTAGTTGATTGATTGATTGATTGATTTTGCTGTTTTCATTCAAATATTCCTGTGCTGTTTCAAGTAGCACATGATGCTGGCAGCCCCTCCAGGCCTGACCATAACGACAGTCCTTCGCCCACACTCCATGGTCGCTGTGGGGACAGAGCCAGGAGTGCAGCTTCCAGGCTCTCACCCTCACATGGAAAGGTGCTCACGTGGGTAGTAAATGGCCACCAACTGTGATTGCATGGCCATCAGCTGTGGCTAGTTGGCTGTCAGCTGTAACCAGTGACCCACTGGCCACTAATATAACTGCCGTGGCTACGCTAGAAGAAAATGGGAGCGAGCAAGAAGATGGTGGCTGGCTGGCAAGCGCGGATTGCAGTTAGGATGGCGGGTTGCGGATAGTGTGCTCCTGCTTCCTGTGTCTCCAACCCAGCCGCCAGCGAGAATATAGTGGTGTGACTCCCCTATCCATGGCTCCTTTTGGCCTCATCCTATCCTGCGTTCTTATGTGGGGAGCGGGAGCTGAGACCCCCCCTGCCCCCCCTGCATGACAGGCGCTGACTCGGCAATGCACAGTTGACCCCATTTAATTGAGTTAAGATTTGCTTGGGGCTTTGGGGAGAGGAATCTCCCCCCTGTCATCAGGAAGGATGGCTGTACTTCTAGTCTAGAGGCTGTCCTGCTCCCGGTTTGGCCTGGGTTGTGCCTGTCCTGGCCCTGAGAGGGGAGGAGAGAGGGACAGAGGTCACAGCCAGTGGTCACCCTATCGATAGGGCGCCGCTATCTCTGGGCCTGAGCCCAGATCCTTCTCCAGGTTCCTGCTGGGACTGGTGGTGGAGCAGGTCAGAGAACGGAGGTTGGCCGGCTTCCTGTGGAAACACCACTGGCCTTCGTGTCGCTGAATTTTCAGAGCACAGGGTACACCAGAGAGATCCCATCGTCGTCAGTTAGTTGTTTGACCCTTTTGGGAGGATTCATGATCAAAGGCTGATGAATTAATGTCTTCTCAGCCTTGCCTAGAACAGCCCATTCTTCCTCCTGAGCATGGAAATGGGTGTTGGTACCGAGGCTTCTGGGAATGGAATCGGGCTGGGAGCTTTCCTCCCCCCAGAGCCCAGCACCAGCTTTGTCCTAGTTACGGTTTTTACTGTGTTGCTATTTTCTGATTTGATTTGATTTGCTAATTTTCAGGGAACGCCTCTATCAATTTAGTAATTTCTTTCCCATCTCCGGACATAATCTTTTGATTCATACTTTGTACTGTTCTCCTAGCTCTCCTTATTTTCCCTCTCTACCTGGTTACCTAACTTACTAACCTACTCTGCCTCCTGCCCTGCTGTCCTCTTCCTGTGACTGAACCCCAAGGATAACTCTCCCTTGGTGTCTGTCAACTTGAGTTATGCTTGCTGCGGTTTTCTTCACTGTAGGGTTCTTCTTATGGACTCTGGTTTACTTGTGGGTCTCAGCATGCTGTCCAGGGCGTATCTAGGTGGCTTCTCTCCTAGGACTTCGCAGACTGCAGAACTTTTCTAGGCTCTCTATATTTCAGACACAGTCTTGTAAGGATAGTGGTTGTATGAGCCGGTATCAGGGCTCCAGAACAACGCACCACAGCGGGATGGCTGAAACAGTAGAAGTTTATTTTTCTCAGTTCCGGAGACTGGAAGTTCAAGATCAAGGTGCCCGTCAGTGTTGGTTTCTTCTGAGGGTCATGAGGGAAAGGGTGTGTTCTAGATCCTTGGCTTGTAGATAGCCATCCTCCGTGCCTCCCCGTGGTCTTCCCTCTGTGTCACTGTCCACATTTCCTCCTCTTATAAGGACACTAGTCACACTGGATTAGGGCCCACGCTAATGACCTCACTTTTACCTTAGTTACCTCTTTAAAGACCCTGTCTCCATATACAGTCACATTTTGAGGTACTAAGCGTTAGGACTTCAACAACCCATGTTGTTCAAGGGTGAACTGTATATTGTTATTAAAAGAATTGTCTTAAATTTATACTTCCTATAAATTTTCCTCTCAATTTTTGTTTTTGTTTGTTTGTTTGTTTTGTTTTGTTTTTTGTATTTTTAGATTATTTAGCCTGTTTAGAATTGGGAACTTCTGTTATTTATCCATTCATCAAGGCACTCATTCGTCCCTCCTTCCTCCCTTCCATCTTCTCTCTTCATTTTATTGTATTGTCATTCTTGTGTTACATATTTGTCAGAATTCAGCGACACTTCCCTATACTCTAATTACTGACCCTAGAATTGCACAGTGGTCCATTGTGTCTGACCCTCAGTGAGCATTGCACCCCAAATGATGGATCTAGGTCACCAAAGTATCTCTTTCTAGTGATTGACAGACAGTCTTAGCCAATAAGAGAGGAGGAGGAGTTAGCTTTGAGGCTTCAGAGAAGGATTTCCCAGTTCCCGAGGAGATTCAAGAAGAAGGTCTCCACCCTTTTTCATGTCTTTGTGTTGGGAGGTGAGTTTTGGACCTGGGATATGATATCCTGAGTGAGGGTCAGCCTGCAGGCAAAGCTGACCTGAGGAAGGGTGGATCTGAGAGATGGATGGAACCAGCCACCAAGGCTCCCTTACTTCTTGATTTCCTGTAAAGCCAGAGAATTATTTTCTTTATTATTGAAGGTGTTTTGAGAAGAGGTTTCAGATAGCTGCAGTTAAAAAGCATTGTATCTGACATATTTGTAGTCCTTCCTGAAGAAGCAAGTAGCTCTTTTTCTAAGAACTGTTAGAATATTTCCTTAATTTCATTGAAGCAATTTTATTGCACCTTTTCATTTATGTTTTAATGATCCAGCCTATTCAGATTTCGTTCTACATCCTAACGTTAGACTCATGTTCACTAGGGAAGCTGGGGGTTGGTCATGGGGATGTTAAATGAGAGCATCTGACTATAAATATCTTTTGGCAATGCTTGATTAATATGGCTGTTATTAAATGTTATATCATATGTCAGGCATTTTTTTATTATTAAAGAAAAAATGTATCTTTAAATCATATTACAGTACTTAGTTATTCATGAGAGGTATTTTGTAGAAACACATGCAGTACATCATGGACCACAAATTTATGTAGTGCTTTAGCTAAATCATTTCCTGTTCTAAGATGCTTTTTAAAATCTGAAAAGGGAAACATATGTTTTTAAAAAATGGAAGTGACATTATATATTTCTGTTTGCAGAGATTTTTAGGTTAGGCAATGCAAGTCAAACCCATCCTGATTGAATTTTATCTCCGAAAATCTTATCTCCCTGTGGTGTAGGCTTGGGATCAGGAGGGAAGGGGAGACAGGAACTAATACATTGGGTCCGATGATTGATTGCACTTCCTGGGACTTAAAAAGTTGGGGACAAAAATTAATTTTTATAATGAAAATGTTCAAACCTCCAGAAAAATGGAAAGAATAATGTAGTAATCTCCCATAGCACCAATTTACTCACCCAGATTCAATAATTATTAACAATTTGCTGTCTTTTATCTCTATTGGAATATCCCTACACATACACCTGTTTGCTGAATTATTTGAAGGTCAGTTGCATACATCATAGTTCTCTACCTTTATTGAGAAGTATAAGTGGCTATGAGTGATATGCAGTCGTCTCTACGTTGTCTGACTTTATGAATATTTTAATGATTTTGTGGCTAACCATAATTTATTAAAAAGATTTTTGTAGTAAAGTTCAGGTCATATAATTTTGTCTCAGCCATGGTTTACTTTTTCATCCGTTTATTATCTATCCGTTTTACTCCATTCTGGCTGCCATAACAAAATACCAGAAAGTGGGTGGCTTACACACAACCAACATTTATTTCTCACAAATCTGGAATCGGGCAGTCAGAGATCCGGTGAGGCACCACTTCCTAGTTGGCTGTCTTTTCACTGAACCCTCATATTGCGGGAGGAGGCAGAAGGAGGGAGCCCTCTGGGGTCTCTTTTGTAAGGGCGTTAATCTCATTCTTTTGCTGTGTCACTGCCCTCCTTACCTCATCACCTCCCAGAGGCCCCACCTCCTAATTCCATCACCTTTGGAGTTAGGATTTCAACGTAGGAATTTGAGGGGAGACACAAACATTCAGACCATAGCACTGTCCATCCACCCTACCCAGTGTCTGTCTGTCTGTCTGTCTCCCTCCCTCCTTTTCATTGATCAGACAGACATGGACCCGACCTTTGTGGAACTTCCAGTCTCTTGGATTAAGCAATCAGAGTAAAGTGTGTTGAGGCCATGATAGGGCCACCACAGGACACTGTTATTCAGAGGTATTTTTTCTGGAAGAAGGAATGGTGTTTCCACCAAGGCCTAAAGGATGAGTAGGAATCAGACAGGAGAAGCAGGACAGGGGTGAGGCTGTGGGGTGGGGAGATTGGGATTCATCAGGGACGCAGAAACCACGTGCAAAGGTCTAGAGGTGAGAGAAATAATGTCTCTTTCTAGAAACATCTCAAAATATGACTGGTATATATGAAGAGAGAGAGAGAGACTGAGTGAATGAGTGTTAAAGGAAGGTGTTGAGGCAGAATGGGAAGTGAGAGTTGGAGTTGAGAAGATGGGCAAAGCAGGGCCACGGATGGCCATGTATGTTACTTCAAAGAGTCTGAACTTTCTTCCCAGGGGACTGTGGGGCTTTTGGAGGATTTCACCAGCACAGAGACACGATCAGGTTTATGTTCTGGAAGATCGCTTTAAATGGGGAATGGATAAGAGAGGCAAGGATACAAGTTGGAACTGTGTGGCATATAACCTGGGCTAGAGTGATGACAGTGAGGAAAAAAGAGAGGATGGGTGGCTTTCAGACATAGTTGGATGGATGGACAATACCACATATGGTATTTTTTTCAACTTAAAATTTTTTTCAAACATATACAGAAGTTTTTTCTTTTAATCTCTAGAACCTTGATTTAATCATGGACAATTTCTGGCATGTTTGCTTTACCGGTCTCCCTCTTGCCTTAGGTATAAATTTACATGGTTCCTTATTAAATCTTTACTGTGTCAGTCAGAAAGACATACTTAAACCCTGACTTCTGACATGGCCACTTCTTAATACCAAGAACTTGGCCAAATTTTATAATCTTTCTGCACATGAGATTCCTCATACCTCCTGCGATTGTTTGTGACATTTTAATGGGATGACAAGTGACAGACACTAACTCACTGAATTTTTTTGTGTAACTGGGGAGCCCAGGGTGAGAGCTGGAGTTCAGGCTTGGCTGGATCCAGTGGCTCAGTATTCATTCTTTTTCTTTGTCTGTTGGCTTCATCAGACAAGTTCTTCTATCGTGGTAACAAGAGGGTTACTAACAATTCCAGGCTTACACCTCCACCTCTAATCCAACCGATGGAAATGATCTCCTCCCCCAGGTCCTAGGTTTGCTTAGACCAAGGTCGTGTAGTCATGCCAATTACTAGGGCTTGAGTATCTGAAAAATCTGGACAGGGGTTGATCAAGTGCCACACCTGGAGGGGTGATGCTGGGAATTCTAAGCACTGTCTGCACCATATGCTCTGGGGGAGAAGCAGGGGCACTTCCCCCCAAAGCAAGACAGAAGGCTGCAAAAACCAACAAACAAAAAAACCCCAGAAACTATGCTTAGCACAGTGACTTAAGTAAGTAATTGATAGCAGTCATAGCTGTTATCAGTGTTAAATTGTGGAATCTTGTTTAGTTAGAACCCTCCCCCACTTTTACCTACCCGAACATTTTTGTACTTTTGACTTCTAGTCTTTCCCTTTCTGCCATATGCCCCCAAAATGGAATGGCTGGGGAGAGTTTCCTTAGGTCTGTGCACTGGATGTTAACACTTGGCCTGGGTGCTGGTGGGTTCACCTTACCAGGCTAGTATCTTAACCTGCGTTTCCCCAGATGCACATCCTGAGATGAGATTTTGAGGTCAGGTGGTTTATTTGGGACGGGGTCCCAGAAAGCTCTCAGAATTGGGAGTGGGACAGTGAGAGGGAAGGGAAGGAAGCTGCCATGTGGTGCCTCAGTGGAACACACCTCAGGCCCCCGGAAGCTGGAGTATTGCACTCTGCGCCCTACTGGGGTGAGGGTTCTTCCCAGGGCCAGTTCATGCCCTGGCTCACTTCCGGCCTTCCTGGAGTGGCTCCTGGGAGCTGGTTAGGAGAAAGCTGGCGGGGGAGAGTTGCATGTGGAGAAGCAAGTGTAGTGCTGCTGTCAGTTGGTGTCTGCCACAGCAGCCACTTGGGCCCCCGGTCAGGTATCTGGGGACAAGGGATACTGGGCCATGGTATTTATAGCAGGGAATTTATTTCCTGCATGATTTTTCTCTTGCTGTTGAAATTGCTACAGCAGGGACCATTTGTTTTACTCACAGTTAAGGGGAGAACTTACAGGCTGGTTGGAAGTCCTGAGAGATGGGTAGGATTTGTGACTTTATCTAAATTTCTTCTAACACTTTTTAATCAGCATCCATATGTATTACCTGAAGCTTCTTGGCCTATTCAGATATTTTCAGTTACTTTATTTGGAAAATATCTTAGAGGCTGGGGTTCAGAAACCAAAAACGTGAGGGCAGGTACCATCGTTGACAGAGCTTTTCCTTCTTGTGAAATATAAAATTTGAGTTGCCATTAATGGAGTCCCTATTTTGTGATGATAATCAGATCATAGATTTTATACTATGTTTGATAGTCGTCTCCTTTTTTTTTTTTTTTTTTTTTAAGACTTGCAGAGTACCGGGGGATGTCCAGTTTTATTTAGAACATCCTGGCTCTGATTTGGGGGGGTGGGGTGGGGTGGAGCGTGGATGGAATTGCAGCTCTGCCCCTAGCTACTGAAGAATGCCTGATGTGCCAGCGTGGGCTTAAGGCATGGGAAAGGCGGAGCAGGATCTGCTGGAGGGCACGCCGTTCCCAGGATTCACGGGTTGTACCTCCACAGAAGCTTTCCTCCAAATTCCTCATCTGTCTCTCTCCCCACGTATGAACAGCGTGGGTAGTGTGGAAGCCAATGACAAGGACACATCAAGGACATCGGCTCACAGTAAATAACTGACTACCCCTGCGATGAGCAGAGGGCCATCTCATCAGGATATTTTTGTGAGATTTCAAGAAACCTAGAAACCAAGCCCAGTGTTGTAACTTGTCTATAGCGACAGTTAGAATGAGCTGTTAGAAACAACGATAGGAAAAATAAAAGCGTGTTATGAAGTGGGCCATGCTTCAAAACAGTTTTCATTAGCTGATGGGACAGTAAATTGAATGTGCCTCCCTAATCGGATGGAAGAAGACGCGTGGATCAGCGCCCACTGTAGTAAGGCCTTTGGAGTGCTTGTCTCATGCACAGGTAGACAAGGGAAGTCCGATGCTTTCTGAGTTGGAGGGGTCTGAGAAGGCACACTGAGGCATTTTCTCAAAGTCACTTAGACTGCCTGGGCACGGGCTAGAATGCCCACGATGGAGCAGTAGGCTTAAAAGATCCCAGAGACTTGTCACCTCAGTGCTGTGATAACAGGTGGCACCAGTGGTCCAGGATCTTCTTCCAGGAAGGCCCTTAAAAATCTCAACTGAGTCAGGAACTAAAGGAACCCATGAGGTACCTGCTACCCTGGGTTTGTAATGAGCTTTGCTTTGCACTTCTGGTTGTTTCACCAACTCTGCATCCTTAAGCCCATGTGTAATTGTGAGGAGCGGGAACTCACACTTACCCGGAAGAGACAGAGTTGCCATTGTTAGGTAAAGAAGGAAGAAGAAAGGGAGAAGAGGCATTGGAAAGAGTTTCTGTTCACAGTCTGACTCCAGGTGCCCTGAGCGATGACCAGAGGCCACTGAGAACTACAGTGGGCAAGGTTAGGAGTAAGTGACACCCACCTTGGGTGTCTGGCAGTGCTGGAGTGGGCCAGCCACTGGTTGGAATGGGGTCTGGGAAACGGGCTCAGTTCTGTTTCTGAGCGTTCCTGATGCTGTCAGCTTTCTCTGAGGTCTAACCGAACTCTTGTATGGGGTGAACTGGGAGACTTCAGCCGAACCAGGCACCCGGAGGACAGCACTGATTTATTTTGGTAACTAAAGTATGACGTCCTAAGGAAGAAATTGTAGAAATAATGTATAGGGTTGTAGTTGAGTGGTAACTTTGAATTTGAATAATATTATGCTACACATATCTTTTTTAACATATACCTTTAGTCTTATATTTACCAAAACAAATGACCTTGGAACCAGCCTTCTTGAACTTGAACTCTGGCTCTGCCACTTACTACTCGGGTGGTCCTCACTTAACCTTTTTGGCGTCAGTTTCCTCCCATTATTATCGTTTTCTGTATAGCAGGTAAGTGCAGTGTGCCTAAATACTTGTTAGAGTGTTAGTATGTAAATAACTTTTTATTTTATTTTTAACAGGGACCTCCGAAATAATCTTATTAGTAGTATAGACCCAGGTGCCTTTTGGGGACTGTCGTCGCTAAAAAGATTGTAAGTGTTTGAATTGTTTGCTTGTGAATTTGAACTGTTTCTTTTATAACTAGCTGTTCACCTACTTTAAGCTTTAACACCATTTAAAAAAAAAAAGGGTTTTTAGTAAATTTTAGAAGTTCACCTGACCAGGTCTATGATAGAAAATAGAGTATTTAATATAAGTAGCTTAGAAGGTTGTTAATTTGTATAGTAATTTGATTTGTTTCATGGTAGATGGTTGTATCCCCTTATGCTAATAAAGTCATTGCCGTATTTGGCTTTGCCAGCTGTCATCATCTGTCGATGTTTTTCAAGTTACGAATGCATTCAAACTCTTTCTGTCACAGTAAAAGCCATATGAGTTGAGGCCCCATTCTGTGAATGATCTAAAGTCTTGTCATTTTCATGTATAGTTTATCTATGTAGTATTCCAAAACCTAAAGACCAGATTTTATTAATTCTGAAGCTAAAAATTCCCCTCCCCCCCACCCCCACCCCTTGTGCTGTTTCCTAGTTGCTATGTAAGCATGCTCATAGTTAAGAAGTAACCCTACACTCAAGTGTGGGGACGGTTCTGCCATCCCTTATTCCTTCTGAAGATATTTATTACATGCTGGCTGCTTGCCATACTCTGACTTCTCCGGAAGAACTCACTGATTCTTAGAGACACATAGATAATGAAAATACATCATGCCCATGTGCTATCACAGATAAAATAATAGGAATCAGCCAGGGAAAGGAGGAACCACCTGCAAAGGGAATGGCCTGCCACAAGAGCAACCTACCTTTAGATTTGCCCTTGCTCCTTGTCGTGAAGAATCATAGAAGAGTGGACATAGGTGTGTGAGAACATGTGTCACAGAGCAATAGTTTAGTTCTTTGGCCAGAGCATAAAGTAGAAAGGGGGAAAGGTCGGGAGGCACGGCTGGTCAGGGAGGGACTGAGGCGTTGGTAGGCTTTGAGGGCCTACAGCCATGTTAAACAATTCCAAATCTGTTCTTTAGACGGGGGCACTAGCAGAACTTTTTAATTGTGGACTTGACATAATCAAATTGGTGTTTCAGAATATTTCTGATGATTGTAAGGAGAAACCACTTAGGTGCAGAAAACCAGGGACAGAAGATGATGGGGAGAGATACTAGCTCCATGCTTTCATTGTCCAACATCATCTTTTCACCCATGTCCGTCTGTCTGTCTGTCTGTCTGTCTCTGTCTCTCTGTCTCTCTCTCTCTCTCTCCCCCCCACTTCCCTCACCCCTTCCCCTCTCTCTTGCTTTCTCTGTCTCCCTCGCTCCCTCCCCTTCTACACCCCTCCATTCTACCATTCTATCACGCTTTCTTATTATTTATTTGGTGTTTTTTTAAGAGTTCAAGGTACCTGGGTATTATTTATATCTTGTTTTCTATAGTATATATATAATAAAACCAGCTGTGCTTGGTCTTAGTTTAATCATGCCGTGACTTACTTAGATGTTGACACTAGCCTTCCATTCTAATACTTTTACTTTTGACATTTTATATCTCTTATTCTGTCATTCAAATCTTGTTCATTGTTATAGTCAGATCCAGTTATAAGAATTGGCCATGCTATTTTGGCAGCAATATTTTTTTTTTTTTTTTTTTTTTTTTTTTTTAAGATTACTTTGGCAAGTAAAATTATCTTTCATCTAAAACTTACTCTCTCTAGCTCTCCTCTGAGTTCCCCCTCTTGGGCGGTCTTAAGAATCAGAGTGATGGAGCGTAGTAGGAGTTAAAGGATTCTCTCTTAGTCTTTTAACATTACTTAAAATTTCAGTCAGACTCTGGAATAGGGGTTTTATTACCACAATCCTTGTTGAAGATGGGCATGGTGGTCCATCGTGTGTCTCGGGCTTTGTGTGGACTCAGGGAAAGAAGCTCGGATGTCTGGAGGAGATCAGGCTACTCATCAGTTTTCTTCTTCCTCATCCACTCTGTTCCTCACTGTTTTCCAGTGAAAGCTTTCTAATGAAACAGGTCAGAAACACTAGCCCATCTGGGGTACGTCACTGGTCTTCATGGAAACCAGAGTTTTAAATGAGGAATATGAGTCGGCGGTGGGGAGGGGTGGTGGAGATGGGCATAGGTAGGCATCAGAGGTGCAGTGGAGCAGGGTTTAGAGTTCAGTAAAAGTAGTATCAACTAGGCGGAATGACGTGAAGTGGGAAGACAAAGGTCAGCATCTGTTCCATTGCACACACATCCTTGAGTCCATTCTGTGCCCAACAGTGAGGAGCCAGGCTACAGAGACACAAAATAACTCGGGAACCCCTGGAGGGATTGCAGCCTGGTGGTGTCACATGCACCAAACAAGAGCCTGGATGTGGGCTTGACTCTACTTACAGAGAGATGGAGCGATAGCTAGAGATTAGCTGCTGAGGGTCTTGGAAGCAGTTAGGACTCAGCCAGACTGGCACCGGCAGGGGTTACGGAGTGCGGCCATGGAGAGGCAGCAGCTAAATGAGCTGGACTTAAAACATCAAGGCACTGTCTTTGTGCTTCTTACCAGGGCAGACTGACGCCATCTTTGGATGGGGCAGTTTGAACCTGTGCCTGGGAACACGAGTCCCCAAGTAGGAAGCTGAGTGTAGGGGCTCGACCTGCCCTCAGAAACTCTAGAGCTGAGGTCAGACCGTCTTTGTTTAACCATCTCTCCTGGTGATTCTGATGCTGAAGTGTAAGAACATCTAGATTATTTTTCCTCCAATTTTTTTTTCCCCTCAAGGGGAGTGTTGTGATGTCACACAGCCAGACAAGATCACTTATTCTCCCTCTCTGTGATCCACACCACTGTATTCACAGCTTTTTTGTAAGGAACCTTTTTATTTTATTTATTTATTTATTTATTTATTTATTTATTTATTTTTTTAGGAAAATTAATGCTAACAGTATCCTCCATGTCAAGATCGGGGTTGAAGGAAACTGGATTGTTAATAAAAAGCCGTTTCATTAGGATGTTTTAAGGACACTGCGGAGTATCTTACGTGCTCCATCTAGTTCTTTATCCTTCAGTAATAATTTCTCAAGTACTGCCATGCAAAATAAATATATAAATTTCTTGTTCAGTAGCATTTAATTACTAATACTGTGCCAGGCATTTCCTTCGCATTTTTTCATTACATTACACATTAAGTAGTCTCTTGTGTTCCTGCCTAGGAAGGTAATTGCTACTTCTAATGTTCTTCCCACTAGAAAATATATTCTTAATTCCAAACAGCTGACTTGTAATTGAACTTACAGTATACAGCTTGCAAGCTGAGAGAGTCTTTATACGTAATTCAATGAAATACAAAGGTATGCTGCAGTAGTAATGTTTGATAGTTGCTTATAGATACAGAAACTGTGTCTTATGGGGCCTTACATCACTCATTTCAATTGTGCATCTCACTTGACAGCCACACATAAATGTTTTTGTAAGTGTACCATGCCTTTGCCTCTATTTTATAGATATTTGAATGAGGAAGATTAAGTGGCTTTCTGCAGAATAAACTACCAGAAGTAGGTAAAACCTAGACCCACTCAGTGTCTTTTTGCTTTAGCAACAAATTCCAGCTGATTCTCAATTCAAATGAACACCCATTATCAATACCTAAATACCATTTTAAATAGATATCACTATAATGAAATTGTTCCCCAAAGAATCAATGGTCATTACACCATTTAAAGCTCAGAATTGAGACAAGATAATGAATAGAGCCCAGAAATGCTTGTTTAAGCAACAATTCACATTATACCTCATTTTCTTAAACAGTAAAACCCGAATTAAAAGGAGAATCAGCTAGAATTAAAAACAAAAAAAGTCCTGCACGATTAAATACTTAGCTTTAATAGTTTGAGGAGCTGGAGAATAGCAAGTGCAGATAAATAGTTGTATTGCTTAAGATTCTTTTATCAAAAGTTGCCATAAAAAAGGGAAAGCAGAGCTACGAAATTATGGAATACCAGGATTACCTAAACTACAGAATATCTAAGTGAAAAACTTAGTGAGTTAGGTACCTGATTGAAATGCTGGGTCCTTATAATTTCTCATCAGACTAATACATTTTCTTCCATTGCCAAGTGTACAATTTAGAATCCATCAGTTTTAGTTTAGAAGTGGGTGGTACAAATTGCTTCTCTAAAGAGTGTAATTCAGAGTATAACTCAAAGTGTGTAATTCTCCATTACAAAAAATAATATAGACATTGAAGAAAATGTGATAAAAATATTTTGAAAGTTTGCTCTAGAAAGCTTGTTCTAATTCTTTTACCGAGAGTCAAGTGATGAATAATTCCAAATCTAAGAACTGATAAAAATTAAGATTCATTGTTTTAGGGTTTTCTTGCAATATAGTTTACTAAGTTCACTGATAAAAAGTGATGAAAGCCATACCATTTTATTTGAAGGTTACAGAAATTATCAGTTATCTCCCAATTAAATTGTAATCTCCTAATTAAAGAGTAAAGTTGTGTTCATTGTCTTTGGTGTGAAGAAAACTAATGAAGAAAGAACAAAATGTTTAGTAAACATTTCACTAGATAAAAAGGAAAAAGTTTCATGGATTGAGAAGGAAAAACATTTAGAAACTAACATTTGATGGGAACTGCAAGAAGTTAGGAGTGACTGGAAATAAATAATTGGGCCATTGTCTAGATATTGTTAACGTAATTGGATTTGGAGACTAAATGTTAGATCTGTAAAGTAAAAGCTAACTCAGTTGTGTTTTCATTACACTCAAAACTTCTGAATATTTAAAGAGTGAAGATAGAAAGCACTAAGTTTCAAGTGTTCTTGAGGAAGAAAAAGTTGCAACATTTATTTTGATGATGTGCCCTCTTACCCATTGTCTGTTAGATGGTGGCTGAGATGGGCTCTGCTCCCTCACTTCGCCCAGCATAATTAACTGTGCAGGTCATCTAAGGAGTTGTATCACAGACAGTAAGATAGATGGAGTCTCATTTGTACCAGTCCAGTTTTATCTCGAGTCATTTCACAGAAGTAAATGCTTGAGATACGAGGGCACTATAATTAAACAAATTTAGTCTGTGCGTGCCAGAAGTAAGCGAAAGTAAGGATTATTTCATCCCTTGTTGCCGTCTGTTTCTCACTTGAGGTAGGTCAATATGTCAGAGATGCTGAAAAGAAAGGTTTTGTATGATACCTGGGTGCTGTTCTTGAATATTGAATGTATGCAAACTTCATTGACAAAGAGAACTAATTGAAGACACCTCTTTCCCCCTTCTCCTTAGGGATCTGACAAATAATCGGATAGGATGTCTGAATGCAGACATATTTCGAGGACTTACCAATCTGGTTAGACTGTAAGTACATCTTCCTTTCCTATTAAGATATAAGGAAACATTTGAACCAGTAGCCACATATTCATGAATACCTATGATATGTTTGATATTAAAGTAGCAACTGCAGAGTAGCGACTGAAATGTTGGGGGATAAGTAGCTTGGAATTGAATCATGGAGGTAGTTAAAATGTCATCAGAACATAATAATATGTTTCTGCACACGTGGACACACACAGTGTATAATACGCCCCAGAGAACGTGTACATACTGAGAACTATGGCTGAAAGCTTTGTTGGTCTGGGAAAGTTTTTTGGAAGAGGTGAAACTCAAACTGATAGTCCAGAAGATGGCAGAGATTTGGATCCTTAGAAAGGAAAAGAAGCCTTGCAAATGATGCTGAGAGGTGGAAGAGCGAAGTCAGTTTGTCAAGGAGAAGGCCAGCGGTATTAGTAAAATGACCATTTGAATCATGCCTCTGACCTTGTGACTTTGGATGGTTTTAACTTTTCTAGGCTTTTCTGTTTTTTATCGGTAAAGGATTCATAGTACCTCAGAGTTATTATGAAGAGTTATTAAAATTTAAATTAACTATACCTCTTATTTATGTGTATGTTCGGTTTATGTTTAGTATATTATTACATATTTATATTTATGTATAATATAAATGTAGAACTTTGTATAAGCCATCACATATATTTTAATTTTATTTTTTAAATGGAGAGGCTCTGGCGGTAACAAGAATTTATAAGGCTTATTATCTATGATAGAGCTTTATATGGGAGTGTGTGAAAAACAGACAGAGGCTTAGAATTGATTCAACAATAGGAAGTCACTGACAGACATTTATGTGGGAAAATGGCATATAATCAAATTTTAAGGAAGAGCAGTTTGGGAATAGGGTGCAGGATGGAGTACAGGATTTGAGATAGAATTTCTAATAAAGGATTATTTGTGCCTGTTTCTTTAGCTTTTTAGAATGTTTCTTCTGTTTCACTCAAGTTAACTTTGAAAAAGTTAATGGGCCTTAAGTAGTGAGATTATTTCATCTGTAATGTAAGGAAGAGGATTTCAAATCAATTGTTAGAATAAAAGAAAGTACTCCTGCCTCTTAACAAACTTGCAGTATTTTCCAGTGTGCCCATTAATTTTGGGGTAAAGCTATATGGCCTAATTTATATTTTTAAATAAAAGATTGATTTCATGTATTCATAACTTGAAATTAAATTGATTGCATTTTTCTATTTTGTAACTGGATTGCAAACTATTTTATTTCAGTGCATTTATTATCTCTTTTTGAGAGTTTTGTAGTTTTAGTTTTGAGGACTGTATAAGAGTTGCCAAAATGAGGAATCTGTGAAGAAAAAATGTGTTATTATTTTTACATAGCTATGACTTAAGTAATGAAAAAGAGTCAGGAGTTTACTGTTGATTTTAGTTCCAGATGGATTTATAGCTTTGGCCAGGGGATTTGACTCATTAGCAAATGTTCTTTAGGCAAAATAGCAGAGTGGGACAGTGTTTATGCTAAGGCAGCTTACTAGTTTCTTAGGATTTTTTCTCATTCCTGCCTCACAAGCTAAAGTTTTTGGAAGTTCTAGAGCTTGGATCATCTCTTACTGTTTTACCAATTATCTGACACCTGTTGTGAGAATTTACAAGGTCATGAAACACAATGGACTATTATCCAAGAGAATCTCTAAACCATAAAAGTAGCACTACCAAACTTCCTCCTTTGCATGTCGGTGCAGATGACTTTGTAACCCATGTGACTCTTAAATGCAACAGTCTATGTATAGCACATACAGAAATATACCTTACTTATGTCCTTTATCTCCTGTCCCAAAACAACTTAGCATTTGAGGTAGCTTCTTAACACTCACGAATCGGGGTGGGCAAAGTGGGTGATGGTGGTCAAAAGGTATAAACTTCCAGTTATTAGATAAGTAAGTCCTGGGGATATAATTTACATCATGGTCACTACAGTTAACAATGCTATTTTGTATATTTGAAAGACGCAAAGTGAGTCGCTCTTAAAAGTTCTCACACAAGAAAAAAAAATTGAAATATTTGTAAAACATTGTGAAATATGTGTAGTGATAAATGTTAACTTATTGTGGTAATTATTTCACTATATATATATACATATATATATATATCAAATCTTTATGTTGTACATCTAAAACAAACACAGTGTTACATGTTAATTATATCTTAATTTTAAAAAATTAAAAGAACTAATTGTTTAGCAGGGGGAGAAAAAGATAAACAAAACCACCACCACTACCACCCCTTCTAAAAAAAAAAAAAAAAGACATTCAGGAATGTATTGCAGTAGAATTGTTTACACTAGCTTGGGTTGACATAGGTCTAGAGTTATGGACCAAGAAATTTCGGGTATGTGCTTTGTACAGGCTGCTGCAGTCGACAGATTTCTGGGCCCTCCGGCCGCATGTTGGTTGTGAATGAAAGCTGGTAACAATTTATATTTTAGACTTGGAGAATATATTATTTTCTCAGTCTAACAGGTAGAAAGCAGACTCTGATGAGGAATGGGGCATGTAGGACATTTCTAAGATTATTGCCTCCCACCCAAAAGAGTAAATATACAAAAGAAGGGCGTCTAGAGTGAACCAGTGTTCTGGCTGTTTCCTCTGCTCCCTCTGCAGCTGAACTCCCTGGGTGACCCTGGAATGTGGGATCTCAGAGTGACTGGGCCTCTTGGCCCAGGCGGCTGGAATGGAGGCCCCAGGGCCTGGATGAGACCTTGGCAGACAGCCTGTTGTGTTCTCGCCCAGACTTCTCATCATTTTGAAACAGGTGTTGGCTTTGGAGGTTTAGCTTAAAAATTAAAAGGAAACTTTGTTTAGACGCGTCAGAGGCTCCAGAAGACTTGGGTGTGTGTGGGGAGGGAGGTAAACGGATTAACTCTGTGTATTGACCTCTGCCTGTTGGTGGAGAAGTTCAGGGAAGGACTGTCCCAGAAAGGTGAAGCCAAAGCTGACAGGGTCCCACGCATACCACTCTAACACTGGAATACCTGGCCGACCAAAGATCCAGGGAACCAGTAGTGGACTTCTGACACGTCTCTGTCCTTCATGTAGGAAAGGTCATTTACAGAGAAATTGTCAGGAGGTCTACAAACTGAAAGCTTTCCTTTTTTTCTTTTTAATGCCTTTTGATCAGTTTAAAGCCTGTATTTTTTTCCACTAAGAATTATACCTTTAATAATCTGCAAGAAATAATTGGTGAATGATAGTTATACCGTGTTTCCCTGAAAATAAGACGTAGCCGGACCATCTGCTCTGATGCGTCTTTTGGAGCAAACATTAATATAAGACCTGGTATTATATTATATTATTATATTATATTCCCGGTCTTATATTAATGTTTGCTCCAAAAGATGCATTAGAGTTGATGGTCCGGTTAGGTCTTATCTTCAGGGAAACACGGTAAGAACTTCTTTTATACAATTAAAAATTTACTGATGTCATTTAGTAATATAACCATATGAAGATAGGAAGGGAACGTGAAATCTCCCTTCCATCGCTTCAGGCACATCACCCATACTAAGGATTTGGTGTATATACAGACGGTGCCAAAAAAATGTGTACATTTTAAAAAAGGAAAAAAAAACTGTACTAACATTGTAATACAGTGAATGACACTAGCTTTCATTTGATTAAGGCCATCTTTTGAGCGAATGTCATACTACACACATTGCTACCGTAATTCAATTGAACTTTGAAAAGTAATAAATAGATATAACATCTCTTAAAATGTGTACATTTTTTGACACCCCCAGTATTTTCAGATTTTCTATAGCCCCCACAAATATATAAGTATACATATGGGCCTTTAAAAATTGACTATACTTGGCAACTTATGTACTTTTAAAAAATTACCAGTATATCATTAATATCTTTTCAAGAGTGTACATGTTGATTTAGTTCATGCTTGTATTAATAGCTACAGAACATTTCAGGTATACAGCCTTATAATTTAGTCAGTTATTCCTCTGTTACAGGAGATTCTGTTAGATTGAATGTGTCCCTCCTTTAACAAACCTACCCTTGTAAACACCCCTGTGTATACACAGATGATGTACCATAGACATACTTAACTTAGAGGAATTCAAATGTAAGTGTTTAGCAAAAAGTAAGTAAATAGAGAAAAAGTAAGCCAGAGAGTAAGCCACAGCAATGATAAGGTGGGGAGTGGGCGTGGCTAGATCGTTAACCTGCCACTCCATTCAGTGACATTCCTAGGACAGGGGACCAGTGACTCTGCTGTGCCCCTTGGCATTCTCAGTTCCCTTTTGCTTTTTTGTGTGCAAGCATCTCGGATCTGAAGTGTGATTCTAGGGTTTTAAATTATGTGTAAGTTTTTATGGCCCCTGAGCCGAAGCCAGTTACTTCATTTGGTGCTCTGCCAAAGAAGCAGCAGTCTGTTCCAACCCTGGAGGAAAAATTGGTTTGTGTTGGGATTTCCTGGGAGGATGGTATGTCTCTCTCCAATGTGATTCCTTTTTCTGTGATTTCTAAGAGAAAATATCTAGCAATACCTAATAACTAGAATCTAACGCTCCCTGGAAGATGCAGTTGTTTTGTTTATACTTAAATTCTGTATCTGTAGGATAGGTTTGGTTTTTTTTTTTTATTTCTAAATTACTACTATGGACTCTTAAACATCTGAAAAAAAATCAGAGATAACTGATAACAGGAATTCCCATATACCCATCACCCAGTTTCAACACTTAGCAACTCTTAGCCAATCTTGTTTGCTTATACCTCCCATCTCTTATCTTCCCGCCTACATTATTTTAAGTGAGTCCCAATGATCATATCATTTCACATTAGGATAGCTTCATAAAAATATAGTTGTTCACTTTAATTGCCATCTAAGTTACTTTCTTCAAATGTTATGGTGATTTACACTCCCATTAGTGGTATCCTTTTCAAAATCCACATTGTGTATCTACTCTGGTAGGCCGAAAAAGAAAAAGGCATCTGTTTTATTGTTCTTTTAATTTGCGAATATTCTTTTTTATTTGTTTGCTTTTTAAGTTCCTAGGCAATTCTTCGAGGACCAGAATTATTTTATTCTGCCTTTTTATATGAAAAGAATATATAAAAACCTCTATAAAAACCAGTCCACCAGTATTGTTCTTGTTCAAGTTCATTAGATATTAATTTGTGACGGATTGGCGTTTGTGTAATATTAAGTCTTACCATCTAGGAATTCGTTGCTGCAAGTGTCATGGGAATAGCTGATTTCTCCCCAATCACTTCTCTTCCCTGTCCCCACAGGGGAATCCATCTACCCAACTGTCAACTTTCTCTCACACTTGAACCCAGACTCCAGAGGCTCCCTAGCAGGCCTCAAGATTTCCTCCAGAACCCTAGGTCTAAATTGTGTCTATTCTTGATACCACAACAGGCGAGGACCTGATCTTGTGTTGGGTGGGTCATGCTGCTATTCTCCCAGAGCTCTCAGTCCCATTTGAATGTTAGAAGCCTCCTGTAGGGGGGGTTCCACATCCTGAACAGTTACCCCCCAGCACTGAGCACCTACTGTATATCTCGGCATGTTGCTAGTTGCCAGAGGTACCCCAGTAAGTAAGACACACATGTCCCTCCTCTGCCGGAGCTCGGAGCTTGTAGTCAAAGCAGGGAAGAAATACTTCTCTCAAATCATTATGGGTGTAACAAACTACTCACATTGTAGCATAAGGTGTTCTGGATTTTAATCATACAAAACTCTGCAAGGCTTTAGGCAGGTATTTCTTAAAACCATCTGATACAAGGGGAAACAACAGAAAAGGCCAACACTGCATTACTTGATGTTTCATTTGAAACCCTGGACTCATTCCACTCTGCTGATGTTTTTCACTCAGTTACTATGGGCTGCTGTTGGTGGTCACTGGGGTCATCCTTTTCCGTTTTTACTTATTTTTATTTTTTTATTTTTGCTTTCTTAAATGATACTGAATGAAACCCGTGAAGAATACTTCTAGTTGCAGTGAGAGCACAAATAAAGTTTAGTAAGATAACTTTCAGAAAAATCCTCATTTAGCAGGAATAATTCTAAAATAATTTTGTTTAACTGCTTTACATAAGGTTCAGAATAATTTTCTTCTTCAGCCTTGAAGAAATAATTTAACTACTTGTTTCCTCTTTATAATATTGGAAACAACTTTGATAAATTCCTTAAAATAGTTAATGATTATAGGATACTTTAGGGAATATGAAGTATATATATTTGTTAATATAGGATACTTTAGGGAATATGAATGATATATAATTGTTAATATTTTCGAAAGTGAAATTATTTCCATTTTGTTCCCCCAGAAATCTTTCAGGGAATTTGTTTTCTTCATTATCTCAAGGAACTTTTGATTATCTTGCCTCCTTACGGTCTTTGTAAGTAAGAAATTTTTTCTCCTGTTTCAGTAAATACATCTTAGTTTTTGAAAATTAAAAACAGTTATTATGTGGTTTAAGAGACTTGGTGGGGAAAATCTTGTGATTTTGCAGAAATTAGAACCTCTTGAGAGCTTGCATTCACATTGAAAAGCATACCATAAAGCTTAATATAATATGCTTCAGATGGGAACAACCATGTTTTTAGAAGACTGTCTAATCTACATTTCAAGTAAATAAATTGGTAATTCATTCTCTTTGACTTTGTGAAAACAAATTACAAAATATTTTGTTCTTAGACTAATTAAATTCATAAAGTGTAAAATATCCCTCCCTTTGGAGATTATGTGCTTTAAGAATTTTCGTACTTTAGGCATTTAATTATATCCTGTAACCCCTTCCTCAAACTGAATTCACCACTTATTACATTTCTAGAAATGTTTATGTAGGATGCCTGTTTTATGAAGTCAATGTAAGATCATATTTATACAGTTCTCTGTAGCTTCAGAATTGGCTAATTTTCCCCATCAAAACAATTTTGTTTACTGTGAGAATGTCTAGAAGTTACTTTTGAAAATAACTGTATTTCCAGATAAACCTTAATGTATTTCAAACTATAAGTTATACTCATTTCTATTGGAATTAGTCGAATGTAATGTTTTTCAAAGTTTTATTGTATATAACTCGTATATTGAGTCTCTTTTTTCCAGTGAAAATTGTCTTCCCTACCAGATTCCTGTGTTCTGCATGTGCTAACTCCTTTCCTGCCCTTCCTCCTCCTCCTTCCTCTCTTACTTTCCTTGTCCTTCTCTCCGTTCCACTTTTCCTCTCCTCTCATTTTCTAAACCTGTCATCCTATCCTTTAAATCTCATTTAGCGGTTTTCATTGGGAGCAACTACTAGCTACGAGGTTAGGCATTCGTCTATTTCCTCACTATTATGGTGAACGTAGCAATGTACTTCTAGAATCCCTGGGTCGAATTCTATCTGGTCTTTCTTCTTGCAGCCACTGTCGTTCTTATCCAGAAGGCTGCTTTTTAGTGAAATCATCTCTTTTTGGCATGTTTAGTAGGCTTAAGCCAGCCATTGCCATGAAGTTCAGGAACTAAGAAAGACTGCAAAGAATAATCTGGGTTGTGAGACCCTTGATGGCAGGAATATGCAAAATATTTTTATCGAAAAATTGGGGGAAATTGCCAGTGTTTTTGCCTGGTAGCTCTAGAAACTGACCAGAAGGTGGTGCTTAGGAATCAGAAGTCAGCCTGTTCGTCCTTCAGTTATTCTTCTTTTAGGTTACTTTCTCTTTGCTATGTCTCATTCCATCTCCTCACCCCACCCCACCCTTTTTTTTTCTTCTTTTTTTTTTGCCAAAACTAATGAGGTGAAGCCTGTGCCAACGCAGTCAGTCTGTTAGAAGCAGTCAGTCTGTTAGAAGAAAATGTGGTTATATTTGCTGTTTGCACCTTATTGATGAATTTGTATTGAGCACATTGCATTCTATTTTAGTTGTATTTACATTTTGTTCCCCCTGTTACATAATGTCGTCCCAGTTGGCGGGGGACAGCATCCACAGTTATTTTTACCAGCTGGACTTAGTGAAACGTGTGACACACAAATAGTGCTTCGTAAAACAAGTGTTCACAAAATGATTGTGCTTATACTCAAGCTGTGTATATCCTCTCAATTGTTTCTTATAGCCAAGTGCCAAATTATAAAGCTTCTTGCCACAAGTGAAGATGATTCTCTATTCGTTTTTGTATCCAGTATGAAGTATTCTTACATTCATATTTCGGATTGGTTGAGTCTGTGTCCCCTTCAGTTTGTAAAAACTGTAGTATCACTTGGCGTGTAGCAGAAAGTATCTGAAATGTCTCCACCCTTGAGGAATTCACATTCTAGTTAGGCAGACAGAATATAACCGTGCGAGACAGTCCTATAGTGCCTTGTGTTGCCAAAATTAACCAGAGAGTTTGTAGGCATTTAGGCCAGGAACATGGCCACAATGGCTGGAAAAACGGGGGATGGTGTCAGGATCTGGTACTGGTGCCCTATGCTTTATAAGGAATGGGTACAAGTTTGACAGACAAAAAGGGTGGGGCTTTGGGATTCCAGAACCCTGGGATTAAGGAGCTTGTTGCATAGATGAGGGACAAAGAATAGATTTCGTTCACATGCCAGCTTCAGTGGCAAGCAGCATGAGTCCCAGGATTACTCGGCAGAGCCGTAACCGTTGGTCTACGCCACGAGCAGGGTAGAGGTGAGAAGCAGCGTGTTCACCATCCAGAACATGAGCCCATATAAAGCAAAAGTGCCATTTCATTTTTTTCACCATAATCTCTCATTTGTATTTTGTATGCGACAGAGAGTTTCAGACTGAGTATCTTTTGTGTGATTGTAACATATTGTGGATGCATCGCTGGGTAAAGGAGAGGAATATCACTGTACGGGACACGCGGTGTGTTTACCCGAAATCTCTGCAGGCCCAGCCGGTCACAGGGGTGAAGCAGGAGTTGTTGACATGCGGTAAGAGAGAAAGAGCAACTGAGAGAGCACTGACCGAACGTTTTTCTTGACAAACTGTAAAATTCTGTTTACACTTTGATGGTACCAATTGCAACCGTTAATTTTCATGGATTTGATACTACTTGGTTTCCGCCAACAGTTAAGTCAGCTGGATGAAGAAACATTGTTACGATTGGTATTTAAGGTTCTTAGGTTGTGAATAGCTTAGTGGAAACCAATTGCAAAGAATAGCACAGATTTTCAGATTTTCTAGCAGCTGGCAAATCAGGAATTTGTTGATAGTAATAAAATCACAGGCTGCAATCCTATTTGTTGGTGGGAGTGTGAGTTGATACAGCCTTTTTGTAGTATAGTTTGGCGATATTTATCAGTGTTCTTAGAATATTGATACAATTTGATCCAGTAATTCTACATGTAGGGATTTCTCGGAGGTGATCATCTATGTATGTAAATCTTCAGACTTTATATATAAGCATATCCAAAATTCTCAAAACTGGCAGATTGGTTTAATTACCTGTGACACATCCATTCATAGTATACAGCTATTGAAAAATCATGATTTTTAAAAAAACATCTGTCGACTCAAGGAAAATAAAACATGTATCGTGTATTAAATGAAGAAAGGAAAAAAAAAAAAAACCCACATAAACCAAAAAGTCCTTAAAATGACAGGAGATTCCAGTTTAGTGTTCCTATTTGGAAACGAACAATCCCATCGTGTTTTTTTCTTTTCCTCTTTATTGTCATTTTTATTGTTTCACAAGTAAAATATGCTCATTGGATAAAAATTAAGATTCTTGAAAAGAAATAATGTATATGTTCATCAAATCATCATGAGACACACTGAATATTTTGCAACTTTATTTGTTAATTACACTTTAGTTAAAGCTGAAAAAAGAAAAAACTAAAAGGAGCAAAAAACAAAGCTCATGCTACATTCTTATCACTCAAAGGTAGCTAATGTTAAAGATACCTTGGTGTATTATCTTCTGCACCTTTTATCCTGTGTCTTGACTAAAATATCATATTCTCATGCTATTTCATAACCTTCTAACTTGAAGTAATGTAAACTTCATGTCCCATCATATAAAATAGATGTGTACCAATCCATTGTATAGCTATAGTCATAACTTCACAACTTCCTTATTACTGTGTTTTTATTTAGGTTAATAATTTCTCACTCCATAAACAATGCAAGGATTAATTTCCCTCTATACATCTTTGCATAAGTGCTGGCATTCTTTACGACAGTCTACTACTGAAAGTAGAAATACTGTGTTGGACAATGGACTAAATATTACAAGCCTTTAATGTGCCCATGATTTGTGTGTACATTTTTGCATATATAGAGGGTGCCAAAAAATGTATACACATTTTAAGAAAGGAAAAACTATTAAAATTGTGATAATATATACCGAAAACAACAGATGAATACAAATCACATTTGACTTCTGCAATAGAAGAGATGCTCAGAGTGGTTCCCATCGGCGTCCAGACACTTCTAATTACGGCGAACTACTGCTTGAGCAATATTGACCAAAGTGTCTGCTGGTATACATTTTTTTTGGCACCCCCGGAATAGTTAAAATTTCTCTTTTACTTTTTGTGACTGGAAGGAAATATATCACGTTTTACAAGAGATTGTAACATATGGGGTCTTAAAAGATTTTTTTTTCCTTTTCCTGAAATGTTCTCAATTTTGTGCAATGAGTATGCATTACTTTATAACTAGAAACCAGTGGTTTAATTAAAGGTAATACAGTCTCCAAAATGTATTTCTAAATTGTGTATATATATATCAACATGAACCTATCACCAGTTCCATTTTCCAAAATTAAGTATCATTTTATGATTTGTTCTTTTAGTATTGCTTCTGTGATCATCTGTTTGTCTTGTGATACCACCGAAAAGGAGCAACTCTAATTGTCAGAACTGATTATGAAATGGTTTAATTTTAATTTTGCTAATTTTGTTTTCATCTGGGGCCCACTTATCTCAGTATCAGCCTTGTTGGTGCTAGCATTTAAATGCTGGTTACTGAGGAATATTTTTTTTTTCCATTTTCAGAGTTCTAATTAGAATTTCTATAACTTTTAATTCTGGAGTGTGATTATGGTATTGTCTGTGTGTCTCTGTTTTACCGTCTCTAGATCCTCCCCTTGAATTACCATCTTTCTACATGACTCCATCTCATCGGCAAGTTGTGTTTGAAGGAGACAGCCTTCCCTTCCAGTGCATGGCTTCGTATATTGATCACGACATGCAAGTGTTATGGTATCAAGACGGGCGAATAGTTGAAACTGATGAATCGCAAGGTATCTTTGTTGAAAAGAACATGATTCACAACTGCTCGTTGATTGCAAGGTAAACTTTTTAAAGTGAGGAATGGTCTCTGTGGATTTTGTTAATCGTTTGAGAATTGTAATGTTTAGTTGGAATTCGAATGAATAGTTTATCTTCTTGCACTTAAAAATGCAAACATTTGGCTTTCCTTTTCCTGATTGTTGTTCATCTTGTTAAAATTAAAAAGCTATTTTTTCCATCCAGTTTCTTTTTTTTTTGGGGGGGGGGGGAAGCATATATCTTATGGAAAAGACTGTTAAAAAGTTGGAGACCTTTTGTTTAAAATTTTAGGGAGAAAAATGTAAACTTTTAGTGCCAAACTTAATTTCTAAATATTTCTTGCTGCTAAGCTCAGGTTTTCACTTTTAGGCATTACCTAATTTTCACTGTTTTATGATTAATGCTACATTTTAAGATACTTACTTTCTCTACCCCATAGTATAAAAGAATATGACACCTGTCCTGTTAACCCTAGTGTCAGCACTAAAATAGTTAATGTAAATCAATTTTTTAAAGTGCAAAAAATAGAGTAAAATATATATATGTGTGTGTGTGTGTGTGTGTGTGTGTGTGTGTGTGTGTATATATATATATATATAGAGAGAGAGAGAGAGAGAGATGATATCACTCAACATATATTTTATTCTGGTAAAATCGTAAGTTGTAAGCATTGGATTTTCTCCTCTCTTTCTCTGTGTCTCTGTCTCTCTTTGTGTGTGTATCTGTGTCTGTGTGTGTCTTTCTGTGTCTCTTTCCTTCCTACCAATTTCTTAAAGACAGGACTTGGCTTGAATTTTTAAGAGTAGATATGTCGTTCCCAGACACTGCTGGGGCACTGTAGGCTAGTATCAATACTATATTCACACTTCAGAATTAAAGTATCACAGCAGACTTCGCAGCATTGACATGAAAAAATTATTAAGAAACTAAAGATTCTCATAATTAAGAATTGTTTCTGGGAATTTTGGGGTGGAATATTCTATTTTATAATTTCTGTTTCTCTATTGAGATATCCTATCTTTTTTTTTCCCCCAAAGCATGTTTTCATTTATGTCTTCTAAAATATTTATAGTAGATGCGTTTAAATCCTTGCCCACTGATTCTAACATCAGAATCATCTTGGGATCATTACCACTGATTCATTTGAATATAGCTAATATTTTTTCTATTTAAAGAAAATTATTTGTATTTCTAATAATGTCCGATTCTATTCTGGACATTGTGAATGATTCACTGTAGAGGATAGGCTGGCAAAGTGCAGTCTGTGGATCAAGCCTGGCCTGTTGGGCCTGTGATCTAAGAACATTTTTTTTTTTCCAATTTTAAATGGTTACATTTCAAATGGTTATATGGGTACCTACATAGTATTCCTGGTGTGGCTTCTTGGCCAGCAAAGCCTAAGATATTTACTATCTGGCCTTTGAAGAAAAAGTTTGACCCCTGACTCTGGATTTTGTTCTGTTCACCTGAAAAGAGCTGACTTTGTTTTCTCGAGCACTTAGCTTCGCTAAATTCAAATTCCCAGCTGTGCCTTTTCTGTGGTAGATAACAGCTGGAATCTGCTTGGTGTCTGCCCTATCTGTGCGTAGGTCCAGGGTCAGTTAGAGATCTTGGTGGATTTTATATGTGCAGAAGTTTGGGCTTACAGCCAGGCTCCTTTCTACCTCTGTCCTCTGATTTTTCAAGCCCCAAGATTGTGAATTTCTCTTTGAGTAGGACCTGTCCTGGGGCAAAAGTCGTTACAAACAATTTTCTGAGTACTCCCCAGTGCCAATTCCTTATTCTTCGTGTCAGTTTCTCTCTGTTTTGTGTCTGGTTTCCGCTTGCTTTGGATCACTCTCCATGTGTTCATATGGGTGTCATTTTGTAGGTTGTCCAGAGCGTGTAATTGTTAACTGCAGTGATGGGATAGGAGCTACTCGGCTATTACTAGAAGCCTGCTTCCTTTATTAGATCCTCTAAGATTGTTAGACAGTATATTAGTCCCTGCGAGAAGACTGCAATTGTTACATTATTTTTATTGTGGTGATAATTTCATAAGTGTGTATATGTGTTAAAACTGATCAAGTCGTGAATTTTAAGCAGTTATTGTATAAATAGACAATAGCTGACATATAGTACAACAGTAAAGCTTTACAGTACATAGAACCCTTTTCTGAATAAGAATTTTGATTAATTAGGAACGCTTAAATTTTATGACTAAAGTAACTGAAGTGACTTTATAAATTTATTTCTGCAAGTCCTACTTCAATCTAAATTCTGTGTAGCAGTACAAAGAAATTGAACTCTAAGGGCAAGAACCTGGCCTGACATTTTTGTTGCTGGGGACACTTGACTAAAATGAAAATCTTCCCTAAGAAGACTGAGCAATCCTTTACCCAGAGTGAGCCTCGGAATGATAAAGAAATTGCAGAATAAGGAAATACAGTTATTGAATAGGTACCTGAGACACCTGTTGATTCTTCATCGGTCTCCTCGTGCTACGAATCCTTCATTGTAAGAATTAGAGTTTCTAGTTTTCCTCAAAGATGAAAGTGAAGCTGCTTCTTTCTCCTTCAGTGTCCAAATAGGCTGCTTTGATGAGTCCTGAAAATTTTACTCTGAAAATTGGTTTTAGACATTGATGTATTGCTAAAAGTTATCTAAAAAAACAAATTTGTAAAATATACTTACCGTGTTTCCCCGAAAATAAGACCGGGTCTTATATTACTTTTTGCTCCAAAAGACGCATTAGGGCTTATGTTCAGGGGATGTCCTCCTGAAAAATCATGCGAGGGCTTATTTTCTGGTTAGGTCTTATTTTCAGGGAAACATGGTAGGTCGCTAAACCAATGGTTTGCTAATGTGCTCTGAGGCACCACAGTGAGTTGGCAGAGGTGCAGTGGTAGATTTTAAGTTTTTGAGGAAGCATAGTGATACATTTGTCAGACCCCAACCACATAGCTTCTAGCTCCAGGCAGTGATGGGGTCAGCATTCGATCGTGCTGCATTCCTTTTGTTGGTGCTATACTTTGAGATACGGGATTTGGGGTGATTACTGTGTACAAAGTTAAGTACTGTGTGAAAATCATTGTGGAACAAGAAATAAGGGTATCACTGATGGTTGATTACTTTTGGAGTGCTCAACAGGTACACACAACCCATTAGGAAATAGCTGTGGTTATTTAGGAAGCATATAGAATTTATTTCAAATTGTTATTAATGATGCGTTACATTTTCAAATGGCTACTAAATTATTAGGATGTGCTTACACAGTTTAGAGATTTAATTTAGTAATTGGAACCACCATAAGTATTTCTTTGGGGCTAGGGGTATCATGAAAAAGTTATCTAGTCAGTGAAGGTGCTGTGAACCGAGAAAGTTTGGGAACCTCTGTGGTAGAGAATGATTTTTATTGCCAATTTTATTTTATATACTTATTCCTAGTTCAATAGAGTCAAAGTAGAAGATTTGACAAACATTCTGGTTATTTAAATTTAATGTCAAACTGTTTTGTGTCACTTTATCTTGGAAAATATTTATTACAGTGTATTGGTTTATTTACCAACTTAGTAAAGATGATAAACATTTTCTTTGATTCAGAATAACAGTGCCTCAAAGTCTTTATTAGAACATTTGTTGTTGTGTAGCCATTAATGATTTAGGAGACTAGAAAACTGTGTATTAACTTCTACACATAATTTTATAAGTTGCGTAAAATGATACTTTATGTCTAATGATTTATCATTTCTATCTACTAAAGGCAAAGCGTAATGGGTCCTGTGGGAGGGGGAATAAAGGTTAATTGAAGGTTCTGACATTCGCTCTTTAGTTAATAGGTTTTATATTAGAGAATTATGATTTCATCTTGCAAGTTAAATTTACTGACAGCTATTTAGAAATACAGCTGTTTTATAAACTCAAGTGTACCTTTACATGGAAACTCCTTTTGTTAAACCATTAATTGGTAATTTACTAAGTCTTTTTTCGAGACTTAACCAGTTGTTTCTTGTATAACCCTTTTACCTCAAATATTTTCTTAATTACACACTTCATAATATTACTCTCCTTTCTTCGTGCTTGAATGTTGCCCTCAGAATAGTGATAAGGTAGATGTCGCTTGGAAACTTCTCCATTAGAACATGCCATGGTATTCTGCCTTTGCATCCATGGTTCCCCCTCCCTTCTGTACCCCGCTCTCCCTTTTTTCTGGAACAAGTCTCAGGCATCGTGTCCCATTGCACCTTGTTCATACTTCCATGAAAGCTCTTTCCACCATATTTTAAATCTCCCTTTACCTGCTTGTCTGGAGTTGTCCCTGTAGTACTTAACATGGAGGGGTCATTTTTTAAATTTGTTTTTATCTAGCAAGCGCTTGGCCCACAGTGTGCATTCAGACGTGTTTGCTAAGTGAATGATAGAAGCCCGTGTTGTTTCCCTGTGTGCCTGACCACATTTTCTCTCTTTTTAAAATCTTTCTTCATGCAGTGCCCTAACCATTTCTAATATTCAGGCTGGATCGACTGGAAATTGGGGCTGTCATGTCCAGACCAAACGCGGGAACAATACCAGAACGGTCGATATTGTCGTGTTAGAAAGCTCTGCCCAGTATTGTCCGCCTGAGAGGGTGGTGAACAATAAAGGTGATTTCAGGTCAGTGACATGGAAAGTCCTGGGAAAGTGATTTGTCCCACGTTCCTTTTTATTCTCAAAGACACGTGATTGGTCTCCTATCCTCAGTAAGAATGTTGGAGAAATGTATGTGTATTCATATAAAGAGATGTGTATGTGTGTGTGTGCGCCAAAAAAACGTATACACGTGACTTGTATTCATATTTTGTTATTGATATATATTGAGTATTACAATTTTAATACAGTGTTTTCCTTTCTTAAAATGTGGATTCATTTTTTTGGCACCCTCTGTGTATATACCCTCAGATATCCAAGGACTACCCTTGAGAGCATTGATTTCAGAATCTTTTACAGAGATTTAAAAAAACCAAAATAGGTACCTGAACTTTATCTCAAATCTGTTGCTTTAAGACTGTCTGAAGGTAGAGCCACAAGTGTTCGTTTTTAACAGGTGGTTTTGTTGTAAAAGTGAAGAACCACTACTATAGGGAAACATTTTGGATATTTTACTTAAAAGAGTGCAAAATTCAGACAGGCTAATGGTATTTCCCGTTTACTTCAAGGGCTCTTTGGTGGATGAACTTGGGAAGGTTCGGTATTGCTCGGTCGGTATTGCTAGATCACTGTTAAGTAGACACCGTTATTTGGAGAAACACATATCCAACTTTCCTTCCCTCTTTTGATTCTTCTGGCAGTTAAGCAAGAAGGACTTTGGGAAATGAAAGCTGTTGTTTGACCAGAAACTTGGGGAGCCATTGGTATTGGAGTCTGTTGAGATAAGAGAATAAGTTAAATGTTACGATTTTTTTAGCAGAAAGTTTAGAATTTGTGAGAAGTAACACCTTTTACCATAGACTCTCCTTACTTTCAAAGTTGCTTTAAAACATCATTAAATACATTATTTACTTAATGTTCTTTATGTATAAGAATTTAATGAGTTTACAGTTGATTTAAAGGAAGGGAAATATGTTGCTCTGGAAAGCCGTGGAAAGATTGTTGAATACTCAGTTTGCACTGTTTGTGATTGGTACTACTGCTGCCTCGTGGCTATAGGCCCGAATTTTAAGGATAAGAAAACCCTTTGATGTTAATCTTTCAAATCCAAGGTAAAGAAGCAATAACAGCATCTTTAACTCAGTTTTTCGTTGCTTTTATTTTTGTCTTGTCTTTAAAAAAAAAATTTCCTTGAGATGAGTTTATGGAAATCAGTATTTATTATTGCCAATGGTAAGTCTTTTATGTCGATTAACTATTAGTCTATATTTACAAATATATTGTATACTTTAAAGTGAAATAGATAACATTTGTTAATTTTGTTATATTCAACATCTTTTGTTAAATAATCATAATGTGATATGTTTATGGTTGATTTCCTATTTTTACTCATAGTTTTTGAGTTACTTTACATTTTTAAAAATGGAAGAAGAATCTTAATTATTTAACCTATTAATGAATTATTTATCTTTCAACACGCCTTAAGATATGCAGTTAAACTTCCACTGCATTAATAAGAATTTAGTTTAGTGTTGCTTGATCTATTTATGCAGTTTTAGGTAATGACTCATATTTTGGTGTGACTGATATTATAATTTAGCACTTCTTGTGTTACAGGTCAGCTGTAACTTTTATTAGATATGTTCGATTTCACTGTCAGTTTTGGAGAAATGGAGCTGAAATAACAGCAATCCATGCCAACATGCGTGTGTTGTCACTTGCGTAGTGAGTGGCTTCTCCCTGACATCTTCAGTTGTACGCTGTGTTGGAGGTCTTCAAAACCACCCCCAAGTGCAGGAATCGGCTAGGAGGACTCACGGCACTCAGCATGTAGTTGTAGTCACAGCTAAGATGTAGTATGCCATGTTTCCCCGAAAGTAAGACCTAGCCGGACAATCAGCTCTAATGCGTCTTTTGGAGCAAAAATTAATATAAGACCCGGTCTTATTTTGCTATAATATAAGACCGGGTGAATAGAATAGAGTAGAGTAGAGTAGAGTAGAGTAGAGTAGGGTAGGGTAGGGTAGGGTAGGGTAGGGTAGGGTAGGGTAGAGTAGGCTAGAATAGCGGTAGAATAGTGTAGAATAGAAATAATACCGGGTCTTATATTAATTTTTGCTCCAAAAGACGCATTAGAGCTGATTGGCTAGGTTTTATTTTCGAGGAAACAGGGTAATAATGCAATCAGATACACAACTGGATCATAAAGGGAAAAGACACAGGTGAGTTCTGGAGAGACCCACGTGCAGGCTTCTGCATGTTCTCTCCCTCCCATGAGGCTCACATAGAGCCTGCTCCTTCTCCACCTCTAGGCAGTGTTTCTGCCCAGGGAACCCCCGTGGAATCCCGGCACCCAAAGTTCTTACTATGGCTGGTCACGTAGGCACCCTCTGCCTAGCATGGACCAAAGTGTCAGACTCCCAGGGAGAAAGCAAGAAACACTAGTGCTTGTTCAGGAGGTCTAGGTATCGTGAACAACCCCAGCCACTTAGCTATTCATGAGAACGCTCCAAGTTCCAAATACCCAGATGCCCCTGAGAGGCCAGAGTTGCAAGCAGGGCTTTCTAAGGATGGCAGTGCGGGACTTGCTATGGTAACTCTGTCTGTACATATAATAATTCTGCTTCTGCAAAAGGCCCGATTCTACTTATATTGGACAAGATTCTGACCTTACATATCTAATGGTTATATAAACCAACAATACAATAACAGTAGTTAAAAAGAAAGGCAAAACCATTTCTTGATACAATTTCCCTGTATATTTATAGCAATATTTAGAATATTTTAGGAAAATATCCTATTGTGTTATGGTATTAAAATACACTTGGTGGCTCATCATTTAAAACGGTTTGGTTCAGGTTAACCTTTTTTACTAAAATAATTTTGGTCTTTATTCTTGAAGGAGTTTGGTTTCTTTCTTCTCCTGGAGCTTTTGCTGTGATTATACAGGACGTGATCTCATCCTTGATTTTCCTGTGTTATTATTTGTGTCAGTGTAGGTTTCCTTATACTATTTTGTCCTCATCTCTCTAGGTGGCCCAGAACGTTGGCAGGCATCACTGCCCATCTTCAGTGTACTCGGAACACGCACGGCAGTGGGATCTATCCTGGAAACCCGCAGGACGAGAGAAAGGCTTGGCGCAGATGTGACAGAGGTGGCTTTTGGGCCGATGACGACTATTCTCGCTGCCAGTATGCGAATGATGTCACTAGAGTTCTTTACATGTTTAATCAGGTAACTAGAAAGGCTTCAGATTTGCTGAGATGCATTGATAAAACATGGTATTTAAACCAAATACGTAAGTTCTTTTTTTAAAATATTAGTAAAGCAGAAAGATTTGGTGTTTATACTTCAGTTGACTGATCTGTCTCCGGAAGAAGGTCTGGTCTTCTCAACTGGTATGCAAGACCCTCTGTGTGGTGTTGCTGTTTCTTTCCTGGCACTGCCTGACTTTGTGCCTTGGTTTCAATACCTTTATCATCTGTTACCCACCAGACAAAATCCCAACCATCGTTCACATCCATCTGGGAAGCCACCTCTTGGGTGCCTTTTATAATTTCTTTGTCACAAGTGATCTCTTGTCATATTTGTAATAATCAGATGCCTTTTCCTATCTTTGTTTCTATGCGTCTTTTATAAACTGTACCAGATTATAAGAGCTGGATGATAGTTTCTGTATCATGTATTTTTTTTTGTGATCCTTAGAACCTAGTGTATACCCTTGTTGCAATGCTCGGTACTTAGTCCTGTTTAAGTCAATAAATAAATTAATGTAAAACTTGATTGGTAGTGCATGGAAATACAGATAAGTGCTAAATAAGTGGTTCATACTCCTGTGCAAGGGAGGTATTGACCCTTCCCAGCTGGAATCGTCAGAAACGGCTTTACTAAGCAATTGGAATTGAGTATGTCTAGAATATGGAGAAGTAGAGAGGAAGAGATGGTACAGCATGTGTACCTGATGTGGTTTTATGTATTGTTATGTTTCATTCGAAGTTTTAAAAAGTTGCGCTCAGGTTAGTTTCCATTAAAATTTTATTTTTCTTGGGTTTGAAAAAGCACTTTAAGAAGGTCACTGTGACGAAATGATAAAGTTTGAATTCATTGCAGTGGTTTCAAATACGAAGATAAAACATCACAATTTTGTTGCTCAATTTGCTAAGTACTTCTTTTTGCGTTTTTAATGTAGATGCCCCTCAATCTTACCAATGCTGTGGCCACAGCCCGACAATTATTGGCTTATACCGTGGAAGCCGCCAACTTTTCTGACAAGATGGATGTTATCTTTGTGGCCGAAATGATAGAAAAATTTGGAAGATTTACCAAAGAGGAAAAATCAAAAGAGGTATTTTTCTATTTTGGATTTGTAGCATATAGTATATCAACAAATGGTCCGACAATAGACTTGAATCTCTATTGTTAAAGCCTGTCTATGTTTGCTGTATTTGAATTAAATAAATTCACTTTTAATTTCCAAAAATATCATTGAGAATCATGCTCTGGCTGTTATAGTGACCTTTTGTTGGGAGGACTAGAGGTGAAGTGTCAGTTCTGGGAAATTAAATTTCTGCGGTAGAGCATAGCCAGTCTTAAGAAAACAGCCTTTTGCATACACATGGTTGGTTGGCCTGGGCTGACTATTTTGGGCCTTCCAGATTTTTCTTCTCCATACAGCCATTCGCTCATCTTTTTTAATGTGAATTTTAGTCAACCAGTTCGTGGTTAAATTGCTTCATTCCTTTTGTAATGTCTTGGAGAAATGAAAGACTGTTTTAGGAACTTTTTTGAAATTCCAAATGATTGGAATATAAAAGTTATGAAAATGTAGTGACTTTGAACAGGGGTGCATTTTAACGGGGTCACGTTAAAACTAAGATGTGCTGGTCAACATGATATCCCATGGGGAATAACATTGACAACCTCAGGTTTCATAATGAATGAGCAGCAACTCTTGCTTTGAATACGTTTTAAGACTCCCATGAACATATTCTTTGAGTTATGAGAGAACTTTCTATATGCTGTTTCTTTTGTGATATATTCACTTACACAAAAATGCATCTTAGAGTTAGAAGAAACCAAAATCAAGTTATAAACTGAAGCCAAAAGATAATTAAATGATATATCCAAGGTTATACAGCTAGCTTAGGGCAGGGCTGAAACCAGAAGCCAAGAACAGTGACTGTCTATTCCAGAAGAGTTTTCTGCAGCATCGCATGTCTTGTACAATGTTACCACGTCATCATGACATTCCAAAAGCACTCTTTATACAACTGTGGGGAAAATACTGTGCTAAAACAGAGTCTAATATGTAGGACATCTCTGATGCGTGAATATGTTAAAAGGTAAATAATGTATACATGTTTTCCTATGCCCAGGTACCCGTAAATCATATAAACGAGGACTTTTTTTGTTGGTATAATGTGTTACTATTTTGCATTAGATGTATGTATGTAAACCGGACTCAGAGAAACGCACCATTTGACAATGAGCTAACATTTCAGTGTTGTTATCTGAACTTCAGACCACAGTTTTCTAATGAACTGCCCTGCTTTTTGGATGTGTCTCTGTGCCACAGCCTGCTTCCTGTGGTGAGTTTTCTCAGCACTGGAAGAAGCCATCCAGATTCTGGCTCTGTGGTAATCCTGCTCGCCATTGTTGATTATAATCACAGGTTAGCTGCCCACATGATTACAAGTCATTCGTGGAAGTGGGATGTTTTGAATCACTTGAGTAATTGGAATGACATTTGGAATGTGGACATTGAAAAGGATTTTGCCGTCACATAATACATAGTTATTCCCATGCCTCCCTGTTTTGAAGTAAAGGACTTTTGCTCCCCTCCCAACTCATGAAGAGCAGTGGGGTACCCAGGGATGTAGATTTCACTGTGTTGCCAGCGTGTGGTGTGAATGGTCTGCTGCTTCGGTATGCGCTGAGGGGAGGACTGGCAGTAGGTTTTGTTTCTTGAGTTATTAATTTAACCATGGGCCCTTTATTTTAAAAATAGGGATGCCACTTGCCCTGTTTTACCTGCAAAATTTGTGTGCACAAGTGAGAAAATACAGGTGAAGCTATTATGCAGAATAGTTGCAATGCTAGGGTGTAATTTTATAGGGTTAGGAAATTTAACATTCTTAGGATCTCAGAAGCTAAGAGGGTCTTTTAAAAACATCGTCAGAGTGCTTTCATTACTTCTCTGAAAACTTCGTTTGAAGTCGATGGCTATTTCACTGGTTGACGTAGGAGGTCAAGTATGAACTATCTTTGGAAACAAATGATGGCAATTTATTAAGTATAAATAGGAAAAACAGAGGGAAAATATTCAGGTTTGAATAACTGAAGTATAAATGTAATGTTACTTGTGATGCAGTGACAGACATCTGAATTAACTTATTCTTTGGAAAGTTAAACTGAAGGCCATAGCTTCCACTGTTTATTAGTACAGTGAAAGGAAATCAGGCGAGTTAAAGGGGTCATCATTTTAAGTTGATTACTACAGCATAAAAATTATACTCAGGTATCGTAAAATGCGTACAGCTTAATTGAGCAAATAATGAAATTGATTTTTGTTTGGTGTCCAAAAAGTTATTTTGCGATGGATAATTTCATAACTGAAATATGGTGAGGAGTTGGCTTTTTAACCCGTGATTGAACTTGGCCCACACTGCTGTCTTAGGGTGGGTGCTAAAAGCTGTCAAACTGCCAGATCTAAATGGTATATTTAGTGGGGTCTTTTGAAAACAGCTGAAAATTGTCTGTCAGGCAAAATAAACATCTGTTCCATATTTACGAGAGTGATTTCTCTTAGGAAGACAATATATATGTATTTCAGAGAATGAGAAAGTATTTAAAGATGAGATTTGGCTGTGTGGTATAGTTCCCTTCTTGTGCTCGGGTTTTGAGAATGTAAGTCAGTCGTGCACCTTTACACTAGTTGGCTACAGAATTCATTTGGCACATTTTTTTTGTACAGATTTTTAAAAACTTTGAAGTTCTTTCATTTATTCATTTTAAAACATAATCACTTCTGTATCGGTATTTACGTTTCTTTTTTATTTTCCGTATTTCTGATTTTCTTTTTTTGTTGACCTTGTCATACTTTTCTGTATGTTTCAGCTTTTCAAAGACCCAGCTTCTGGCTTGGTGATCCTTTCTAGAACACTGTTTCTCAAACTTGAGCATGCGTTCATATCAACTGGAGGGTTTGTTAAACAAACTTTGCAGTGGGGTCTAAGAAGGTTTTCTAGTAAGTTCCAGGTGATGCTGGGGTGACATATCTTTGAGAAAAGCACAGGCTTTGAGAACCACCATGGTGTTGTCATTATCTATATTTACCTTGCATTAATTTTTTTTTCTTTTGGGTTTAACTTTTTAAAAACTTTTCAGAAACTCTTTTTTAAATTAGGAAATTCCAAAAGTATAGAAGAGAGAATGCTCTCATTAATACTTATGTTTGTTTACCTTTCACCTTCAACAATTTTCAGTATTTACCAATCTTGTTTCATTAATCCTCATATTTCCTTTGTCCTCCATCCCTCCCTCCCTTTTCCTCTCCCTCCCTCTTTCTGCCGCTCTCTCTCTTTCCTTCTTTTTCTTTCTTTCTTTCTCTCTCTATTTTTCTCTCTCTCTCTCTCTCTTTCTCTCTCTCTCTCTCTCTCTCTCTCTTTCTCTCTCTTTCTTTCAATTCTGGAACATTTAATAGTAAATTCTAGATACATTTTTATTTATAATTGTTCTAAAATATAAGGAACTTCAAAACAGAATTATGATACTGTTTATTATATGACCAAAATGAGCTCTACGTCCTTTATATCATCAAATATCTAGTCCATGTTCAATTTTCCTTGATTATGGTTTTTTTAAGAATGTAGATCTTGTGTCTGGTTACTTTATGAAATTCATCCATATAATTTTGTAGTTGTTTATGGCGGATTTTTCTAGACGTACAGTTGTCACTAGCAAATAATCAATTTATCTGTTCTTATAAAATGTTTTTTGTTTTTTTTCTGGTTATACGTTGATGAGGACCTCAGAACAATGTTGATTAATGTTGTTGATAAGGGATATTAATGAGAATGGTCTAATTTATCATTATTAAGTGTGATATTTGTTTGCTTCTGCCAAGTGCCATGGGACAATTCCAGGGTAACTGGTGGCTTTGAAATTAGTTCTCAACTTGAGGATTTTTAGACCACAGAAGTAATGTGAAGTCTGGCCTCAGTCCTGTATAGGGGTCAACTGGTGTTTACAAGTTGTCTGGGAAGAGGTTTTTTAACCTCCTTCTACCTCATGCCAAGGTCAAGGAGGCAAGTTTCAAGTTTCCTCGCTGTCCCTTTCCTTCCGTGAGGCTGATTGAATGCTGGTTTGCCCTGACCCTGCTGGTGTCCTCTTGGGGTTATCAACTTCACTCAGTGGTGTTTTCTCGTCAGGCCTGTGTTTGTGGGTCCTTGGATTTGTGTGGGTGACAACACATATCCCTTGGTCAGCAGAGTTCAGCCGCAGAGCTTCTGGATTCCCGCTATTGTGTTGCTATTGGCCTCTGGAGGAATGTTTGTATTTTGCCTGGTCACTGATGCATTTAAAAAGAGAACGTTTTCCCTTGAGCATTTTCACTCTTAGCAGGAGAATTGTCCAGAATACTGAGTCCTCTGTTCTTCCAGAAAGGGAGATGCACATATATTTTTGTAATCAGAAAAAAACAAAACCTGCTTCCATTGGGACAGTTGGAGGAATCTTAGGAGTTAAGCTTTCCATTTGTTGTGAAGGTCCACCTATGGCTGAGGGCCGTGCCTATTAAATCCTGCCTCTCTAGAACAGGCCACCTCACAGGTTCCAAGAATTTGTTATCAAAACAACTTCGTCTGCCTGGAGGAAATGTTCTCCTTTCTGTTGATAATGGTAAAGTTGTCTTCATTGCCTTGACTAGAAACATGTCAAGAATCCATTTCCCCAGTCACAGCTGCCCTACACTGATGCAGACGTTGAACTTCTCTGTGCCTCTTTTTCTTCTCTTCAGAGAGGAGAAAATAATTACTTTTAAAATTTTGTTGGGCTCCCTCCGATCCTTTCTGTAAGGTAATGAAGAATAAATCCACTGTTATTCTCAGCCCCTTTCCCCTCTTCCCTTCTCACCTGTTTCTCCAGTTCCTCCATCATCACCATCGTCATCATCCTGTTTACTCCTAGACCACAATAAAACCGGAAATGTAATAGGTACCGTAGCTTCTGATGATTATCACAGTGGGACCTCTTAATGAAGATTGACTGCTTAACTAAGCAAGCTGCCGAGAAGCCAATGATGGGATCCCTGAGGCAGTCAGGTCACTGACGCTGGTTAAGAGTGATGTAAACACACTTTTAAAACTTGACTTTCACAACAGAGCAATTTTTTCATTAAATGTAATCAGAGTAATAAACTTGGAGATAGTTGCCATCTCAATATTATATTTAATTTGCACCTAGCAGAAAAATCATGAGGACTGCTTGAACTTGAATAATAATAACCTCAGCTGCTGCTGTTATTATTTAGTCAAGTTTGGACTACATGTCAGTTCTTGTACTTTGCATTCCCATCTTGGCTATCCAAAACAACTGCCTCGCTTGCTGCCCCCCACACACGTGGGTCTGTAATTCTTGCTTTTCTGGTTTAGACTCAACAAGAATACCCCCTGCTGCTTTGCGCTGGAAAGCATAAATGTGGGAAGGGGTCTGGATTCCCCCCTGGCTTTTCTCAAAAGATGGCATGAATTGCTTAATGAAGGTATTTTGTTTTTCTTAATTTACTGTGGAATGAGCTGTTCCTAGCACTTCTTATAGGGTTCTTGATCTCATTTTGCAAATGACCAAACTGAGTCTTCTGAGGCTAAATCATGTGATTAGGGACATCCAATTTGTGACAAAGTTGAAATCACAGCCCAGGAGTATTTAACTCCCAGGCACATACATATTCTGCCTTCAGTGTGACATTACACACCTACTACATTAAAGCCAAATAGCATCAGGTTTAGGTTATGTATTACCTTGTGTGTTTCATATGCTAACGTACCAAATTTGTGAAATTGACCGATGATTCCTGGTCTCATTGTGATCAGAATTCCAAACACGTAGATGACAAAGAACAAGAAATACTCCGTCTCTTAAAGCAGATGGCGTTTAACAGCTTCAGTGTTATCATTGTGGCGTTTTCATTCTTTCCCCGGTATCTTTGATCAAGTGTGTTCACACATATTTTCATTTGATCCTCACTGTCAAGTGTGACAGGTGGCAAAGCAGGTGCGTGATTCCTTCTGACCCTTTTGTGGCTGGAATGGCCTTCAGGGAATGAGGTCAAGGAGAACTGCAATGCGTTGGAAGGCTGGTTGCAGTTTTCTAAACTCTGTGTGTCAGATTTCAGGAATACTTGTTTAATCCAGTGTAATTTTTCATGCACTGTTATCCATTCCATGTCCTTTGTTGCCACTATGAAGGATTCAGCACTACTTCCGCCACCAAGGTACACAAGCATACAGCGTTGTATGATTACCTGCTCTAGGGACCATTTTGGCAACTAATCCCTTTCCTTAGTCATTTCGAGTGAAATAATGAGAAAAATAGTTTGTTCTCAGCTAAGGCTATCACTCTAGTTAGCTGTACACCTTCTCAGAGATATTTCTTTTCTTTGCAGTTACTAGCACATGAAATCCCATCACTGGCTATAGTTCTTTCAACATATAATCATCATAGTTGTTCAGTAGAGATGATGATGTATTTATCAGGTCTCCTGTTGGATCTTCATAAAGTTTGTACATTTAAAACTTTTCAAAAGTACAGAACAGCAAGTTCATTTGTAATCATGCTAACCTGTAAACACCTCCTATATTTCAGTTGTGCCTTGGAGGAGAATCAGTATTTTCCTGTAATTTTTCTTTTAACCTTTTTCAGTCAATGGGAATTTTCTTTTCTGATAGCCAGAGAGCATATTTCACCACATTATTTCTTGTACCCTATTTATTTTTGTATAAAAATTTTTGAAATAACAGTGGGTAAGAATAATAGACAAAACTTAACCCAAATTATTCCAGCTACTCTGAATTCCTGTTAAAAGATGGCAGTTATGGGGCGGCCAGATGGCTCAGTGGGTTACAGTGGGAGCTCTCAACGACAAGGTTGGCGGTTCAATTCCCGCATGGGATGGTGGGCTGTGCCCTCTGCAACTAAAGATTGAAAACAGCGACTGGACTTGGAGCTGAGCTGCGCCCTCCACAACTAGACTAAATGAACAGCGACTTGACTTGGAGCTGATGGGCCCTGGAAAAACACACTGTCCCCCAATATTCCCCAATGGAAAAAAAAAAAGGTGGCAGTTATTCTGATTGCTGTATAAATGGCTGGCGCACATATTCAGTGACTGACATATCGGAGTCGCTACCCTTCTTCACAACTCTAGGAATAAGGGCTTCTTTGTTAGAATGAAATTCACCCCCATACCTGTTTGTTTACGAATATGCGCTAGGATGCTAGTGTTGCATAAATTGTGTAAACAGGTCTGAGATTCTACAAAGCTTCACTATAGGCTCTGCCTCATTCTCTGTCAGCTGATCCTGTTAATTTCTTGGCTTTGGGAAAATGCCCCTTGACAAACTCTGAGTCCATGAAAATCGGGTGTTTGGATTAAATTTCATTACCCTCCATCATATCTTGCTCTGCTTATTTCCTGCATTGCAGTTACCACAATCTAAATCACTTTTTACAACTGTATTCATTGTGCATTTTCTTCCCCAGGTTATATTAATTAATACCCTCCAAAATAGAGTTCGTATGTTTCTTTCACTGTTGTGTCTCCATTGCTCTGTCTCTCCGTGGTCCCCAATACAAATGTCGTCAGTGAGTGAATGAATATTGTATACCTGTTGGCTTTTACACTGGGAGTTACATTAGTGAATAAGGGTAGAAATAGGAGTAGGACATTGTGCTGTCCCTGCCCTCAAGATGTTTACACTGGAAGTAAAATAAGGACAGAATTAATGAAACACTATATAAAGGACAGTATGAAGTCAGTAAACTGTTTTGTAGCTGGATGAGACAGTGGAACTTTTGCAGAGGAAGAAGAGACAGTTTTGCTGGATGTATATTGGTCCTGTTTATATATGAACACACGCGTTAAAACTGCACCCTTTCGAACACTTCCTCTGGAGGCTGTCATCTTCATAGAGGCCTATGTTGGTATTGAAATGGGACAAAAATGGAGCAATATAATAACAAAGAGAGCTGCCATTTTTTGAGTGTCTGCCATGTGCCAGTCATGGTTTCAAGAGCCTTATGTGTGTCATTGGCACTTAATCTTCACAACATTCAGAACAGACGGGATTGCTGTTGTCCCCATTACACAAATAAAGGGAGCGACGGGAGGTGACGTGTCAGGGCAGCTCGGGGTCAGGATTTGAAGTCCTGTTCTTCACCCCTGTACTTACTTCAGTTGTTTTATCCCATGATTCCAGGCTTGGTATCTGGTAGATTTCTACAGATTGTCTTTGTGAGATGAACCCTGGGTGGGAAGGACTGAACGTTTTCCAAACCTACCTCAGCCTTTCTACTTATACATCCTGGGAATATTGGATGCAGAACAGGTTGCATCTTCTGGGATGATCAAAAGACATCTGTGTAAACGGCCTTGGCTTTCTGGCTTGGCTTTGGGGCTTAACACCTTGGATGCTTGCTTCATGATTAGAGGACTGTCCAGCTTATAAATCCTCCCGTCCTGCCTCTGGGATGCATTTGTTGTTCTCGCTGTATAGATCTCCCTCTCATGAACATTTTGCTCGATACCAAACCCCCTGGACACCAGGACGTCTCCTTAGCCCTGCACGTTCAGTGCCTTTCTCCTACATGGGGCCTGAGAGTCAGTTTCAGCAGTCGTCAGTGGACATTTCACTGGCATTGCGTGATAGGTGTTTACATTCAGATGTTTACATTCTGTATGAATATAAACTTTCATTTACTGGGTTCTTTTTATTTACTCAGTTCATAACTTAACCAAACAAGCACTGCAAGTGAGTACCTCTTAGCATCCATTTATTTCATGGCATTGGGTCTTTAAGCGTTCACTGAGATGGGAGAAAGGAGAAGTTCCTTCGAGGTAGACGAAACTGCGTGTACAAAGACACACCATGGCCCAGCATACATGGGGCTCTTGCAGTGGTTGGACACACCTTCAGTTTTGAACATGACAGGATACTAAAGAGCTAGGCAGTGTACATTTCTTAATAATAATACTCAGCTAACACTTACACTAAAAGAAGTGTTTATAAATGCTTTTCCAGACAAAGAGTTTAGCTCTTTTTATTCTGGGATCATGTCATGTCTTTTCCTTCCTCTTGATTAATGTATCGTTTTCCCCTATCGGTTTGAGTAACGCATGTCAGTCTTTTCACCAGTGATTTGGTGGTTATTTAAGTACACTGTATTGAGCTAAATATTACCAAATGGTCATAACCGAATGTGCTATTCATACCTAAAGAGTTTTTCATGAGAAACAAGTATGGTGCCTATTGGGTTTTCATGGGGAAATGTAAACCGAAGGCCAGTCTTGGTGTCTCGTGAGGATTTTGATTATGTAAAACAGCCTCTGTTGGTTTTAAAGATCTTCCTTTTTTCTCCTTCACGCCTGCTAGCTAGGTGATGTGATGGTTGACATTGCAAGTAACATCATGTTGGCTGATGAGCGTGTCCTGTGGCTGGCGCAGAGGGAAGCGAAAGCCTGCAGTAGGATTGTTCAGTGTCTACAGCGGATCGCGACATACCGGCTAGCAAATGGAGCGCATGTTTATTCAACAGTAAGCATAACATTTTCCTGGAATTCTAAGAAAAAATATCTTACACTTTAAAAAATGTTTTTGAAGGAAACTTTGTCCATACATGTACTTAGAATGGTGCCTTGCCTATATGGTAGGGATAGACTTAATCATCCTTGAAGAGAGGAAAGAGATGCCTTGTTGTCCTTAGAATTTACAGGAAATCCTGTCATCCTCCTGGATGCGAAAGACCAGTCACTTCTTGTGCCCTCTGGTGTGGTTCTGACAGGTGGGTGGGCATGATGGTGGCAGTCCTCCAGGCATGGGCGTGGTGGTGGCCGTTTGCATCAACAGGCCCTGCGTTTGGTGGACCCCAAGTTCAGTCTCACTCTTGAATTCCTTAAAATTCGGGGCAAGTGCCATCTTTTCCAGGTGTGGTCTGGCTTCATTTGCTTTGAACATCTGTTCATTTACGACTATTTAGACTAGCACCTCCCTTCCTTTTCTAACGAAGCAAGTGTAAAATTTTTATCCGTGAAACTTAATGCAAAGAGTTAACTAGACGTTCTTGTAAAAGACAAAAGTGAAAGTGGATGAAATGTTGACCAAGGCGACTTTTAACTATACCTCCCACACCCTGATACCCCTCCCATATGCTGATCATCAAGGGCGTCCACTGATTTCTCCAGCTGATGTTTGGTTATAACTTCCATTTTTAGCTTACATTTTCCTGCAAAGTGGTCTTAACATTATTTTTAATTGACTTCGAATGTATATCTGATCCTCCACACCTCGTGACTTGTTTTTTTTTCCCCTCCATCGGTGTCTTTCCATTTTCGGACATCCTTTTGTTTCCAGCATCTTATTTTTTATTTTTTTTTAATTCTACCCATTTATCTACACAGTGTCTTTGTTTGCCAAGAACCTGAGTGTTCTGTTTTGGTTTATGTACAGTGTTTATTGTTTGAAACTCTTTGAAAGTGCTTTTCCCCCTGTTATAAATCTTTCATAACTCCTGTCTGATTGACTTTTAAAGTATTCACCCAATATTGCTCTGGAAGCTTATGTCATCAAGGCTACTGGCTTCACCGGCATGACGTGCACCGTGTTCCAGAAAGTGGCAGCTTCTGACCGGACAGGACTTTCTGACTATGGCAGGCGGGATCCGGATGGAAACCTGGATAAGCAGCTAAGCTTTAAGTGCAATGTTTCAAATACATTCTCAAGTCTGGCATTAAAGGTGTGTTTCGTCTATAACCTTTCAAGACCCATTGCAGTTATATTAGAATGCTCACAATGTTTTGCTTTGCAAAATAACCTCATTAAAAGTTATTTAGGGGAGAGGAAGAGGGTACGGTATTATTTTTGCTGTTGTTTTAAAAGAAATGCAGACCAGGATACATACGCCTCGGCATTTTCGCCCTCTGGACCCGTCTTAACACAAAAATATCAAAATTACATTTTATGACTGCAGTGGTAAAAATATGAATATATTAATATTACATATTAAAACTTTTTCTTTGACCTTGAAATTCATTTTTATTGCTCCTGATTTTAAAGACATGGAAGTGTCATGTGCCCTTGGCTCGGTGCCTACTGGGCCTAATGAAGAATCCGCCTTGTGACTGGGCAGTTAGTCGGGCAAGCTGTACATCAAGTCTTGGGCAAAGAAAACATGGTGTGTCTTCAGAAAATGTGTGTTTTACTGCAGCAAGCCAAATTAAAAGCATATTTATTGATTTTTAAAATGTGGGGTTTAGACGTGTTTCATTAAAGTATATTAAAGCGAATAGTGGAGGTGTAATGCCAACCCCTAATGGAGCCACATTTTTTCATTTAGCTTTGTGTGGCCATATGTAACTGTGTTCTCTGTGGATTTTAATTACGAAGTGCTTTCTTTATTTCTGGCTTATTCCTGAAGTCTATCATAAACAGTATTCCAGTCACTTTAATGGCTGCATAATAATTGATCACATAGGTGTTAGGGGTTAATCCATCGTGGGCACTCGATAAATATCGAATGCATGAGTGAATGAATGAATGAAGAATTAATTTATTTTGTCATTCCTTACCCTGGTGACCTCCAGAGGAAAAGCCAATTTGCTAAATTTAGAAAGAGCCCACTTCCCCCACTACCCAAGACAATCTCAACTAGGTCAAAATGTCTAATGGTCATGTATTTACTTGGTACCATAAACTCAGGGAAATCGTCAGGATGTAATTGTTATTCTTGGCTCTGAGAGTACTTGATGTACCCAGCAATTCTACGGTAGACCTGCTCCTTTCCTTATTGTATTTTTTATTGGTAAAAATATACCACAAAAGGCATAGAAATATTGCACACAAGCCCGTGAGAGAAAGGTGTTGTGAGTCTTTGAGGAGCACTTAAAATTGATGATTCCTTCTAACTTAGGTGATCGTGGTTGTTAGAAAGGGGTTTAAAAATACCGAAGCCCTATACATTTCCTCAGTTTCACAACCTACCCCCTCTGGGCAAGGAAAGCTTCTAGTTGCTCAAGTAGAAAGCTTTAAAAGAACACTCTCAGATTTATCAATTTCATACACTTCTGTCCTTTTAAGATCATCTTGTGGCCAGAAACTAAGGACGCATTACACTCTTACTCATGCATCATAGATGGACACGATTAAACTGAGTGAAAGAAGAACACATCGTGACACAAAAGTAAACCTTTCATTGCCTGACGAAAGTGCAAAATGCTTAAGCACTTTAACAAAAAAATGTTCTGTACGTTTTAAACTGTATCCTAGGGCAAGTTTTACTCTTGGTGTGCGCTGTTTTTTCTAGTGCCTGAAATATAATACTAAATAGACAACTTGAACATCCAGTAATTGATTATATTGCCCTCGAATGGAAGAATATGCTAGCATATGAATTAAACCCCTAAAAGCGCAGTCCTCGGCAATAGGAGCCTTACTTGAATTGCTCTCTACACATTCCTTGAATGTCTATCCTTCTGACTCTACTATCATCACAGCCTTCTTGGATTCCCAACCTATGTTGCCTGAACCGTGTGACCTATGTTGTCAGGCTCTTCATTAAAAATCCATCCTTCTGATATGGTTGGGTCTACCGAGGGCTGACATGGGCCAACAAGCACCACTACGACCATGCCAGTTAGTACAATATTGAAATATGTCCTTGGCTTTTCGCAAATGGCTGGTGCACTGTCCCCTGAGTGCCCCCTCAGCCAGGCTGGTCTCTCTGCTGGGGACAACACCCAGGTCTGTCCACCCTTTAGCAACTGAAGGGCTGGTGCCTGCAGAGCACAGGCCTCTCGAGTCTTCCCCTCTGCGGAGGCTGTTTTGATAGTCAGTGTGGGTGTCATTTCAGGTTGTTAATATCGTGAAAATGATCATTGAATTTACCCAACATGGAAATTGACCTTGCACAGTCCCTGATAAACACCTCCTGTCTCTCCAGAGGCTGGCTGTCAAGTGGCTTCATTATTTGGCATTTATCCCTTGCTCCATATCTCTTCCTACCTCTTCTCCCTTCTGTAAACAGCAAATTTCCCTTGGTTCCTCTCCCACTCTCTGGCCATTTTTAGGCCAGGCTCATGCTAATTCTTCTGCTAGAATTTCCTCCTCCCTTCCTTCCCCTGCCCCATGATTGTGTGTTAACACCCAGCAGAAATGGCACCTGCAAGAAATCTTCCCGATTTCTGTCAGTCCTTGCCTCTCCCACCCTCATCTCCTTTGTTTCTCTGCCTCACTTTGCCTCTTACACTCCGCTCATCTCTGTCATTATACTTCACACACAGGAGCCCAATGGGTGTCTTACCTCCTACACTGGACTGAGCATTGCTCGAGCACAGAGCTGGTGCTTGAGTCACTGATGAATTCCAGTGCCTGGCCTCAGGTGGTCAGCCAGTTGGAGATAGGAGTTATTTATCAGCCAACTCTTGCAGCACCAAATCTGCCTACTTTGTTACCAAATTTGTTACCAAAATTTTTTCATAACCAAATGCTTCGTTCCACAATTGGCACCATAATTCAGATATGTTAGCATCACAAAAGTAATCTGTTTTCGATGAACTACTAAGAGCTTTTAGAAATTGTTGGTGTTTTGAAGTTTGCTGTAATGTAGCCAGAAAGAACTGGTCCTTTAAAACGTTCTTGACTGGAATTTCTAAATCAGTGTTTCTCTATACGTCCCGTTTTTCCCTCATCCCGACCATCTAGGCCTTGATCCCAGCGGGAGTCCTTTTAATTTTCCAGCTCAGTTGTATCTGTTGTCATCGCTGCCCCTTTTCATGCCCTCAGTCCTACCCCTGCCTGTGAAGTCCCTGCTATCCTCCAAGACTCCATTCACATGGCACCTTTGTGAATTCATCATTGCCTGTTAGTCCCAGAATGCTTTGTTCATTCTCCAGAATAATTAGAAGCTGTTATGATGGCAAATTGAGTTATAGTGAGAGGGGCCATGGGGTATGGTGTCCTTTCTGTGGCCAGACGGCCGAGATTCATGTTCTGGTTCCCCATTGCACAGCTGTGCAAACTTGGACAAGTACCTTAACCTCTCTGAATGTCAGTTCCTCATCTGCTACATAGGAATTATGAAATGGTACTTAACTCAAAGGATTATTAAGAGGATTAAGTGAGGCAAATGTATAGACGTTTACAACAGTGCCTGGGCCAGAGTAAGCATTTAATAAATGTTAGCTCTTATTATTATTGTTTTGTTGTTGTTGTCTCTGTCTTGTTAATTATGAATATTTGAGAGCAGGAACCATGGCTTACTTCACTGTATTTCTCTAGATTCCCCACACTGCCAAGCACAGAGTAATGAAACATTCAATAGATGATGTTGAATAAAAATTAACAGCCATACTTAATTAGCGAAGACAGTTTAAAAAAAAATTAGTTCTAAAAGCAAACATAATCCCTGTGAATCGTTAGCAGTGTGATGCTCAACAGGTGGTATGCAGTTAGTAACTAATTATACACAAGAAAATAATGAGGGTGTGTCATCAGAGCTATCTGTTTAAAATTGAGTGTGTAGATACTCAAGAAAACGGAAAAATTAGTATTTTATTTTAAATCAGGTGGCTCTTTGACTCATTCTAATTTTAGTGTTAGAATTCTATAGACTTAAACAAACTAGGATTTCAGAAAAGTTTAATTTATTAATTACATAGTGGCAGAAGTCCAATTGTTTTATAAGAAATGATGTTAAAATCTAGAAGTATTTCAGTTAACATCAATTATGATGCTTGACATTTTTGTTCTTAGCTTAATGTCATTGTAAATAGGGAAATATATATGAATTTAGCAAATAAATTCATGGTAAGAGCTTTATGATAAATTGATTTCATGTGTGTCCATACTTGATCAATTTTTAGTACTGAAATTAATACTAGAATTATAGAAATTAAAACATGATGAAGGTCTCGATTATTGTTGGTAAGTCAGTTAGTTACTTTAAGAAATTTATTTCGCTCCCCAACCTCCAAATAACCACTTGCCACAAATGACAGTAATAATAATAATGAAAATATCACCCACAGTTCTGGAGCCTTTTGTGTTTGTGACCCCATTTGGTCCTCAAAGACGTTTGTTAGAAAGACCATTAGCTGTGTTTGACACACAAGACTGAGAGAGGGAAACAGAATTGGGCCATGTTAAGCAGCTACTAACTGTTGAAGCTGGAACCCAAATCCTGGTTTCTTGTTTCAAACCCCATATGAGCTTTCCATATTAAATATTAGGTGCCAAAACCCTGGATCTCCCCAAGGATTTCAAGAGAGATTTTTCTCATTTATTAGCTATAATTCATGTGTTTGTATCTATTGCCTTTTCTGTAATCCATACCTTTAAAATTAAATATATGGTTCAATGAAATTATAAACTTGGTGTTCCTTGACTTCAGGCCAAGTGGCTGAAGGTCTTATTATGATTAATGTAAAAAATTAAACAGGTGTTCCTCAGTGATTTCTTTTCTTTTTTTTTGGAAAAAATTTAGATTTTGTAACCTTTTCATAATAAGTTATCAACACTTCTTTTTAAGGAATTAAATGTACAGGTATTACATTCTTATTTATAAAATTCTAAACATTATTGATACAGCTGATGTTTGCTTTTCCAGCAGCCCCAGGCCACCTTCTCTCTATCCCAGAGAACCTGTAATTATTATTTAGTACTTAATGCTTATTGGACTCTGAAGGATGTTTTAGAAGCAATAAGTATGGAACAGCCTTGAATGTGTAGCTCTCATCTCTCAATGATCTATCCATACAGCTAGGGCTCTTATATGGTGGTTTGGTTGGTTTTACAAGTTTAAACTTGCAGAGAAAAAGTTTTTGGACTTCTAGAAATTATAGATGTCATTTTTTTTTTCAGCTCTCTTTTAGAAAGTATTACTATGATTTTTTTTATTTGATTTGTCTTATGTAATACTTTCCCAGAGAGCTCTGCTTTGCTTTCAAGTCATTTTGTGTTCAAACAAAATTATTACAAATTTTATAGTATTTAAGTTTTAATAAATAGCTAGTACGTAATACTTTTTTTCAGGATTTTGACCTCCTAATTAATTGATGTGTTGACAGTTTTCCTTTTTTGAAAGCCTCATTACATACTTAAGAGAAATTGATATACTTAATAGAAATTTACAAGGTTAGCAACTGAATTTATAATAAACGTTTGTTTCTCCACCAGAATACATTTGTGAGAATAGTAGAAACCATTCTATGCATTTTCTTAGGTGAAATATTTCTAATAATTTCTTGGCTTCTTCATTTAAAAATAAGATTCACACTGTCAATATGCAAACTTCTAAAATACTTCCATTTAACAGATATGTGTGGCTATCTGCTGTGTTCCAACATTGTTCTAAGCACAGCAGGTAAAAACTAATTCCAAAGTCAATCATTTACTTAAATAGAGCCTTTTTTTTCTTTAATAAATATCCCACACAGACTTCCATCAATTTTATAAACAAGGCCTACTTTTACCAAATATGAGTGCCAGAAACTATGAGTAACATGGGGAGGGGGTGTGTCTAGAAAAATAAGTGAGATTATCTGTACTCAACAAGCCTCCTACACTAGTTGAAGGAACAGACAATGAGTTACACTGTGATACTGCAAATATTAGTTACATTAGAGATGTGTGCAGAATGTTGCAAGAGTCCAGAAGAGGGAGCAACTTAACTGTAAAAGCCATATACCAAGGACTTCTGTAATTAATCGTCCAAGAAAAGCCCTATTAGAGGACTTTGTCAAATCCTTCTCTTGGGTGCCAGCCTTTCTCATCCTGATCCATCCTTCACATTGCCAACAGAATTATCTTGCTAAACATCAAATCTGACTAGTTCAAATTTGCCAGATAGAAGAATAGTGGAGGATTTCAGCCAGGGACACTGGCATCTACAGTATGCACAATGGCATTAAAAAGAAAAGTAGGAGAGCTAAAAAATTGATCACTCCAGTGTGGCCGGATTATTAATTGTGTTATAGGATTAAAAGATGAATTTGAGACGTAGATTTTATCCAGGTTATATGGTATGCTTAGGATTTGGGGTCCATATTCTCTAATCACTTGAAAACCAAAGTGTTATGTAAGCTGAAATAACATGATCAGATTTGTTTCTTAAGAAGAAATTCTGTTGGCAAAGTAAATGTTGGATCTGAGAGAGAGCTTGGTGCCTAGGGAAAAACTTTGATAAATTCTTAAAACAGTGAATTTTGTTTTAGAATTAATAATTTGCTTCCTAGGTTTATAGATTTATTTTTTATTGAATGCTGAATAATTTATAATTTAAAAATCCCTGATAAAGAAGTCTGAAAAACATTCAGTGATCAACCTGCATCTTTAGTTGTTCCTATTTATTACTATGTTGTTGTTTTTTCTAAACATAATGTGTTTCTTACCGTGTTTCCCCGAAAATAAGATTGAGTCTTATATTAAGTTTTGCTCAAAAGACTCAGTAGGGCTTATGTTCAGGGGATGTCATCCTGAAAAATCATGCTAGGGCTTATTTTCCAGTTAGGTCTTATTGTGGGGGAAACACGGTAGTCTCAGGCAAAGGTCTTCTAAAGTAAGAGTTTGCTGAGTCTAAGCTTCTGTTAATGTTTGTATTCTGTGTTTCCCCGAAAATAAGACCTAGCCGGACAATCATCTCTAAGGCGTCTTTTGGAACAAAAATTAATATAAGACCCAGTCTTATTTTACTATGATATAAGACCAGTTCTTACATTAATTTTTGCACCAGAAGACTCATTAGAGCTGATTGTCCGGCTAGGTCTTATTTGCAGGGAAACATGGTAGTTTCTTTTTGTTATTTGACAATTTCAATCCATCACAAATCACTTTAAAGTTCCATACGCCCAAATTAATTATACTCACATTTGTGATGTGCTGTATTTGTGCTCTTTACCCGTTTGTCATTGTAAGATTGGTAGGAAGAGTGATCACTGAGATTCTTGATCCATGTAATGCTCCCTATTTCAGCAATCTGTATTGTCATGGGAAAATTCACTTTTGTTTGAAACAGTTTCTTGTTTATTTCTGAAATAGAGTTTGCATTTCTCCTCATTTTGTACTTCTTTGGTTCTATGCTGTTATGTGGTGCTCAGACATTTCACTTAACTGATAAGTTGTTTTAACTATTGTATTTCATATATATTCATATCATATATATAGATATAGATATGTTTAAAAAAGTATTCAGCATATAATTAGAAAACATGTAAATATCTAAAATATTCTTTCTGGTTTCTACATACTAATACGGCAACCTTTTTGTTTTTGTTTTTTTTTTATATATTTTCAGAATACTATTATGGAAGCTTCTATTCAGCTTCCACCATCCCTTTTCTCACCAAAGCAAAAAAGAGAAGTCAGACCAACGGACGACTCTCTCTATAAGCTTCAACTCATTGCATTCCGTAATGGGAAGCTTTTTCCAGCCACCGGGAATTCAACACATTTGGCTGACGATGGAAAACGGCGTACAGTGGTTACCCCCGTGATTCTTACCAAAATAGGTTTGTATGTGGTATATATTCTCCTGTAGTCTCTGGGCAGGGCGGCTTTATAATTCACTGTTCCTAAAAATGCTTGTTTTTGTTCCTTCTCATTTTAATGAGTCACTGGCACAAAAAAAAAAAAATACTGCAGAGTACCCATGAGTGTATAAGTGGACATTTAATTGTACGTAAAGTTTGTTTCAGAACTAGTTTTCCTTGCCGTTTTCTCCAGATGGTGTGCAGGTAGATACCCACCGCATCCCTGTCAACGTGACGCTGCGTCGAATAGCACACGGAGCAGATGCCGTGGCCGCGCAGTGGGATTTCGATTTGCTGAACGGACAAGGAGGCTGGAAGTCAGATGGGTGCCATATACTCTACTCGGATGAAAATATCACTACCATTCAGTGCTACTCCCTTAGTAACTATGCGGTTTTAATGGTATGGCAGTTGTTAACTTTATGCATAAACACCGAGTATTCTAATTTTTGCCCAATGCATCGTTATGCTCCACTAAAGACTTTTTTTTTTTTTTTTAATCTTAACATAAATTTTTCCCTTTAATTAAATAAGAGGTGATGGTTGGTATAATTCTGTTTTTAAAGGGAAGTTGGATTTCTACCAAGTGAAATGTATGGGACTGAATTTGGTCTAGGAATATTTAGTAATCTTTGTAAGTAAATTAGTTCAACTAGACTTGCACCTTCTTAAAATTTGGAGACATCTTGGGTCTGTACAGTCCAACTCTGAACCCAGTAAGAGTGACTCATTTACCCAAAGATAAACAGTCAATAGTAAAATATTTCTTTTTTTTTTTTTTTTTTTTTAGCATCTAGTGCCTTTTCCAACTGCCTGTACTAATTTTTTAGTCTCCTTTTGAATTTAGAGTAATGGTGATAATTTCAGTTTAGTCTGTGCAAGCAACAGTATTGACACAAATAACGTCTTTTCAACTTTAGTGCTAATCAAGCTAATGTTGTTTTTCTGTTATTTACCATTGTTCATACCTATTAATCTTTGGTAAAATAACTAGTTATTAATGTATAGGAACAGGTCATTTTATTAATGAGTTATTTCGTGAATCTGATTCCTGAGCTGATAATTATGAAATTAACCATGCTAGTTTTTATTTTATATTACAGTTCTTGTAAGATACTAACATCCTGGAGTGTGTACACATGCATGTAGAGTATGTGTGAAAGGAATTACTAATGAGTCTGAAAGACGTTTCCCAGAAATGGCTTGAGGCTAGCCTGGGAGTGAGGACGCCTACGTTTTTATTTCTGCCCCCAGCTCTGAATCTGTTATCTAGACAATATTTTATGAAAGCATTAACTAGTCTTGAAACAAGATATATTTTACTTTTTGTGATTTATTCTTTTCTTAAAAAAGCAAAAGAGCATTTACCACTAGAAATGATCTTGAAGCAAGCTTGAGTTAGAATAGATTTTCCTCAACTCTTGTTTTGGTTTTCTTTTTGCTCCCTAACTTAGTATACCCTTCCTGGCTTACCTGTCAAACAGGAAGAGTAAATAGGTGATTTATTTAGCAGGGTATAAGGACTATCTGTTCAGTGACATCTATTAATGCGGTTGTTGTGCCAACTACCAGTGGGCGGAGTCTATACTATTCAGACTCAGCTGTGTTTCTGTCATTTTTCCTTTTGGGTTTAAAGTTAGTGTTGATAGTGTAGGGTTCTCCTCACAAACAGAAGATTTTGATTTCTTTAAGTCTGAGTCTGATTTCTGTAAGTTCACATCTTACCAATTTGTAGTAACCTTTCAAAGTAAAGCATGAAGCATGAATTAAAGTATGAAGCATTTTCTCTTTCAATATGAAACTGTCTTCTCATTCAGATTTTGATTTTAAAATAAACTGAAACTATGAAGTACTGGTTGAGAAATAAAAGAGATACAGAATTATCTGAAATTTATCTAGTAGTTCAGTAGAAAAAGTTGGACAAAACAAAAGGCTTCACTGTTAATGGCATGATACTGCACTATGTGAAACTTTGTTTTTATTTAATCTAATGCCAGTTAAAGCATCTATTTTTGAATTTTCTAGCTGTTCTTCTAAAGTATTTAAATTAGTATAATCCCTTTCTAGAAGAAATAAGCTTTTCTTTTATCTTTCATACTTTTAATCTTTTAAAAAATGCAATACACAATTCTTTAAAGCTAAAATATAATACTAAGATATCTTTTCTATTCTCAAAAAATATCCTTTTGCTTTTCTTAAATATAACTGTGCCACCTAGAGGCAACAAAGTGAAAAGTACCTGAAATTGTTGACAAAATTATAATAAAATTGGTATATGGGATTTTTTAGAGATGCTAATTAGACATAAAAGCAAAGTTAAATGAAATCATACCTACTCTTAAATAAAGTTGTGTCTAAAATGGAAGAAATGGGTTTCAAAAATTGGAAGTCAGCATCTTTTTTCCTGACCTGACACTACACTGAATAATAAGTAAAATCCTATTTGTCTTGAAAACTATCTTAATATATGGTTTTATATATAGCAAGCCTAAATTTCTATTTTGGCAGTTACCCCATAAAACTTTTCCTGATTTGGTTTTAAAGAATTTTGTATTTTAAAAAAATGAGACAAAAAGAATCTATTTGTAAATCTCAAACAGATGCCCTAGTTTGGTTCACTACACATCCTGCTATAACCAATTGTATGTATCCTAAATTCTCAGAGGGAGCCATAGAAAAAAGTTTTGCAGATTTTGGTTTTGTTTGATTTATATGATCAGAGGTAGCCAGTTGGGGCAGGAAGATTCCTAAAAGCTGAGGCCAGTAAGAAACAAACAAATAAAACATAAGTAGCAAATAGATAATGATTAGGGTCAAGCCATTTATGTGGTACTTAGTAATTTAATTGGTAATACCGTAGTAGTGAAGGTAAATAATCTCTGTACCTCGATTCCCCTTTGCTGTCGTATTCACCTAGAAATATATGAAATGACAGGACTCATTTCATTTTACATCTCTCTGGTGTTGCCTTTAAAAATGGTTTATATAAAACTTGCTGAGTGAAAGCAAACTTCAGTTTCATTTACTCTATAATTGAACATAAATGCTAGTCATCGTGTTTCTGGTCATAGAATTTTTGAATAGGTACTACATTCACATGGATCAAATGTTTTAATTATTTCTACACATTAATGTATAGTGAAAACTTGACTCCCACTCCTCTCCTGTCAGTCATTCTCTGCAAAATAGGTAACCACTCATATTAGTTTCGTGCATATTGTTGGTGATTTTCATGTGTATTGAAACAGTGAATCCATTTCCTTCCGTTTTTACACAATGGTTGCTTGCTACAAACATTGTTCTAAACCATGCTTTTTCCCATGAAACTGTATTTTAGTATGGTGATGATTTCCATGGAACAATAGATCTGATGATGGTGATGATGATGCCATCTTATGATAATGTGATGATGGCAGTGGTAGTGATGGGGGTGACTAATTTCCGTTAAGCACTTATGTATTGAGGCACTCTTCTGAAGTCTTCGCATGCATTGACTTAACTTGGTCAGCATAACCTCATGAAGTAGAGTACTGTTATCATTACCCCCAGTTTACAGATGGAGAAACCGAGGCACAGAGAGCTTAAGCACCTTGCCCAAGTTTACAAAGTTATTGTTGTCACTGAGATTTGAATTAGGAATCCAGAAATCAGGGTTCTTATTCGCTTTACTACATCTCCTTTCTGAAATCTTCCCATATCCATATAAAAGAGCTTCTTCATTCTTTTTCACTTTTGCATATTACCTTATGTTCCTACCATAATTTATTTAGATATGCCTCTATTTTATTTGCAATAATTTGCTTGTACGATATTATTTTGCACATTTTTTTTTTCCATTTTAACAGTTGAAAGCTGTATAAAAGATTACTTGATTCCTGGATCTTTTCAATCGTTTCTTATCTTTGCCCGTTTCCTTTCCGACTTGGCGAGATTTGGCTTTACATTCAAGGATCTTTTTTGTGGTCTTTGTCCAGCTTTAGTCTAGTGATAACGAGAAGCCCCTTGCTGGGGTGAATGCCCATGTGAGCCGTTGTGCCCTGAGCCTTCTCCCGCTGCCCTCATTCAGTGTAGATGACATATTTCTTCCTGTAACCCTGGACTACGCTGCCAATTTGCTTCCCTTTGTAGTGTCCTCATACAACCTGAATGAAGTTCATCATCCTTTCGGATGGGCATGAATCGAACATTGTACTTCTGCCTCAGCCCTTTGGAGAGAGGAGAAGGCACAATCTTCCTGCGAACGTGGGAAGGTGCATGGAAATGCCTTTTATGGTTCTTGTTCCAGTCAGAAGTCACAAAGGGGTTGAACTTCATTATGGCTGCCGGCGCTTGGCGCTTTAGCGATGGCCCCAGAAGGGAAGAGTTATTTTGCACATTTAATAGAAAATCTGCAGGATAAATTCTCTGAAGTGGAATTGGTAATCAAAGAGGGACCGACACTTTTCCTTTTTTTATTAAATTGAGATATTGAGCAAAGTGCACAGATCTTAAGTATGTGGCTTGCTGGTATTTTTATACTGAATACACACATTCAGCTACCATGAAGATCAAGATTCTTATTTGAGCACTTGGTAGCTCCTATGTTTCTTTCTAGTCAGTTCCCATCATTGTTTGACATAAGTTTTGCCTATTCTTAAAGTTCACGTAATTATAATTGTACAGTATATATTCTTCTGTGTCTGGTTTCTTTCCCTTTACTTACATCTGTGAGATATATCTTTGTTTTTGCACCAAGCAGCAGCTTATTCTTTTCCATTGCTACATAGTAGTCCTGTGTATAAAAATGTCAGAACTTGTGCATTCTACTGTTGATGGGCATTTGGGTTGTTGCTAGGTTCTGACTATCAAGAAAACGCTGCTATGATTACTCATGTACATGTTTTCTGGTGGACATACGCACTCAGGAACAAAATTGCTGGATTGTAGACTATCCATATATTTAGCTTTAGTGGATAATGCCGCAGAATTGACTAGAGTGGTTGTATTGGTTGACAGTCTCAGCCGTAATGAGTGTTTTAGTTGCCTAACATCCTTGCCAATTCTTGGTATTGTCAGTCTTTCATTTTAGTCTTTCGTGGTGGCATTATGATATCTCATTGTGGTTTTAATTTGCCTTCCTCCGGTGACTAATGATGTTGAGTACCTCTTCATTTTCTTATTGTCGGTTTGGGTATCCCCTTTTGTGACATTCTTGCTCAAGTTTTGCCTTTTTTCCCCCAGTATCTTTGACTTTTATATTTTTCTCTTTCCTTTTTTTGAGATTTGATTGAACATACGGCGCTGTGTAAGTTGAAGGTGTACCTCATAATGACTTGACTTAATATACATTGTGAAAAGATTACCGCAATGAGTTTAATTACCACCCACCATCTGATAGGGATAAAAAAAAAAAGGAAAAGAAACAGGTTTTTTCCTTGTGATAAGAGCTGTTAGGATTTACTCGCTTAGGAACTTTCAAATATACCATGCAGCAGTATTCACTACAGTCATCATGTTGTACACGACATCCCCAGTGTGTCTTATAACTGGAAGTTTCTACTTTTTGACTATGTTTATCCATCTCACTCTCTCCCCACCCCCCGCCTCTGGTCTCTTTCTGTGAGGTTGGTTGCTTGGTTGTCTTAAGATTCACATATAAGTCTTGCGTATTTTTAATTTGCTTGTCTATTGTTTTCTTACTGACTTTCAGGGATTCTTAACATGAATTGTGAGTAGGAGCTTTTTGTTGGATTCATGTGTTGCAGGTGTCTTCTGCCAGGCCAGGTCTCTCAGGTCATTCAGGCTGCTGTAACAGAACACCATAGACTGGGTGGCCTCTAAACAGTAAAGGTTTTCGTGTATTTCTCAAAGCTCTGGAGGCTGCAAGTCCAAGATCAAGGTTCTGTGTCTGGTGAGGGCCCACTTGCTGTAGTCCCTCATGTGACGTAAGGGGGCCTACTTCCTAATACCATTATGTTGGGGATTAAATTTCAACATATATGAGCTGGGGGTGGGGTGGGGAGGTAGGGAGCCACAAACATTCAGCCTATAGAAATGTCTTTATCATTTTTCTCTCAATGTCGTCTTTTTATGAACAGAGTTTCTTGATGTTTTTTCCTGCTTTTTTTGTTGTTATATATAGTGGTTTTTTATGTCCTATTTAACAAATCTTTGCTTACCTCAAGATCATGAAGACATTCTCCTACTTGTTTTCTTTAAGCAGCTGTAATGTGTTTTCCCTTTCACATTTAGTTCCATGATTCCACTGGAATTGACTTTTGTGTATGGTGTGATGTAGGGGGAGCAAAATCTTTAAATTACTCTGTTTCTTAGAGGGAAAATAAAAAGCAACATGAAAGTCAGTCAGTTTTATTTTAGTGTTTTTACATGTCTGATTTCAGATCTATTTTTAAATTTTATTTTGGTAAACTATTTTTATAATTCTTCATACTGATAGAGGGTTCCCTGATATGTGTGTGTGTGTGTGTGTGTGTGTGTGTGTGTGTGTGTGTGTGTAAACGTAATATATATCTTCCATTATTTAGATCCTGGTGAATTTAGATAATTACTGGTTCATAATTATCCTTGTTTGTTGATATGATGCTAATGAATTATTTAAAACTGCCAGCGATTTTATATTTATTAATTCTTGGGCTATAAGTAACTTGTAAATACGTGAATCTTTGTCTATGAAGGAGACAGATTTTCAAGAACCCTTCTTCCATATATTTGGGTCCTTAATAGTAATCGTCTTTGTGACTTTTAAAACACTTTCCAGTGTTCTGTTACTCTCTGCATTGGTGTACTTCTGTGGAAAACCTTACTTTTCATTTTCTGGCTCAGTTATTTTCTTAAACTTTGTACCATATAGAAGAGTGATTAAGATCATTTAGTTTACTGTGGGGCTGTTGTCAGAGATTTCGTATCTTATCACTCACTGTGTTGCAAATGGGAATGCCAGTTTCACTTGTTCCTCTCAAGGGTGCCTCCTAGTGGCCATTTTTGGACACTGTTTAGTAATGTTTTGGTTCCAGGATCACAAAGCTTAAACTTGTTTACTCGTATAATTAAAAACAATTTTGATTCAGATTTTTGCTTTACCTGTCGTTTGAGATCTTTACTATCTTTCCTATCCTAATCTTTTCAGTTGTCTTATATTTTCAAGAATTTTGTGCCATCAAGATAAGAGGTTTTTCGTATCTTATTTGTTCCCTTTATACCAGAGGTCTGTAAACCCTGAGAACATTTGACACACAGGCCGAATTCAGTCAGCTGCTGTTTGTTTGTTTGTTTTAAATGCTGGAAAGCCAGAAGTGGTTTTAAAGTTTTTTAATGGTTAGTGGTTAGTAAGTACCTGCATCATAGCTTCGGTTTGCCTCTTGGCCCACAAAGCCTGAAATATTTACCATCTGGCCCTTTTATACCTTAGGTCAGTTTCTCATCAGGGGTTCTCCTTCATCTGGGCAGGTCAGTTTGTTGTGACAACCAGGAAATGACAGTAGTACTTGCCCCTTTCTTCAGTCATAACTTGGAATTGTGTTATCACCCCGTTTCAAAATCCACTTTCTTTCTCATACTGTGTCATAGTCCTTAGGCTTTTGAAAAATACTGATTTCTTTTAAATGTAAATATTCCATGCACTATATTTTGAGAACTGACTTGGCACTTTGTCTGGTGTTTTACTAGGTAATATCCAGCTGCCCGTGTTTGAGTGCTGTCTGCCAAGAGTTGTGGAAGGCACGTTTACACACCCTCCTTCTGGCCCTTACCCCGGGCCTGCCAGACTATTGGTTGTGTCTCCAGTTGTAACTGCCCCAAAGTCATATAGCCAGCAAGCAAGTGGAGACGTGTTACGTGTTATGGAAATTTTCCTGGAGGAATGTAAAGTAGACGGTGCATGGAAGAAGCCCAGGGGCCACATCCTTGATATTGAAAGTTTATTCTCGGCTACTCATTCTGCCCCAGAATCGTCGCTCCTCGTAGAAATTGAGGGGGAATGTGTCTCCTCTTACTAGTATCTGATTGATTCTCATTGCCCTAATGTGTTTTGAATTTCCTCCCTGACATTCCGGACTGTTAGCAAAACGTGACTACGTGGAGGCCATGGGCCATGGGTTAATTTTGTGGGCATCTCACAGGGGCTGATTGTTCAGAACACCTGGTGATAGGCTCTTACTCTTGTTTTTTCCCTTCCGGTTACTTATTTTACAGACTGTCCGCCCATGAGGGCTGGGACTACATCCTGTGTTGCCCTGAATATCCGGTGCTTGGCAGAGTGCCTGGTCACGGTGGGCACCCAGTTAACATTTGTCAAATAAATAGATGGATTCCGGGTTTGAGACTCATCACAGAGCACTGAGGCTGGAATTCAATTTTCCATGTTGTCTCTCCAGTTTCCCATTCACTGTGATTTTTGTCATCATTTGTTACAGTGTGGAGCTTATTAAGGTGTTCTGAGGCGATCATTGTAGATCTATAATCATATAATTATCAAGTTCGGGTTTCTTTTATGGGAAAATTTGCCCCTTCCTTCCTTGCACTGTTGAGGCCCTTGTCAGCCTTCTTGTTTCTCATCCATTCTCTTCCTTTTTTCATCTCGCCTTTCTCCTTTCAGGTATCCCTCTCAAGCTTGCAGAGTCAGTTTAGAAAGACAGTTTAGTGATGGGATCTGGTGAGTCTACAGCTTTGACTCCTGCCACCCAGTTTTCTGGCACAGTGGCTGTGGCCGTGGCCAGGCTGGAGGCGTCTTTCCAGCCTGCTTTGGTCCTTTATAAGGCAGAAAGCCTTCCAATGGCCACTGTTTTCCTTTAAGGGCGGTGCTGTCTGCACTGTGTTTGGGAGCACGGAGTTGGCAGCCACGCTCCTTTGGATTTAATCCTCAGGCATTTAACCTCTGTGCCTTCGTTTTTCAAGCTATAAAATGGGGCTAATCTGCGTAGCTCACGGGTTACTCTGTGTAAAGTGCTGGTACAGTGCCTGGATTATGGTAAATGCTATGTAAGTGACTTGCTGTTGCTCTGTACTGTTACTGATCATTGAGTGCTTTGCTCCCATATCGTGCTGCCCTTACCTTTATCAGCCATTGTTGTGATCTGATTGTGCATCTCTCTCCCCTGTGACTTTCAGCTCCTCCAGGACAGGACCCACATCTTACCACGGTGTCCCCAGTGCCTTGCACCGTGGTTGGCCCATTTGTATTTGTTGAACTCGACTGAACTGCAGGTGGTTAGGGAGGTCTGTCTATATCTAGACTTTGTTGACGTAGAGATACTGCTGTCTTGTGCCTTATCAGCTCGTGAATATGCAGAATGATAAGTGGGATGAAAGGACATTAAAAAGGACGGCATCTGTGGACTCTGTTCACTCTCCTTTACCCTCATAGCAAAGTCAGTGTTCAAATTTATAGAGCAGATGTAGGAAGAGAGTGGTGTAGCGTAGAACAAAAGTGTATGTTTGTACACACACACACCCCTACGTATATATGCCACATATAGGTAGCACAGTGGAAGTTAGGAATGCAACGTAAGGTATAAGAGGGAGAATAGCTCACAGCATTAGTCCTTGAATAAAATGAAGAGACGTAAGGGCCAGATTTTTGTTTCTCGGTGTTTTAGTCACTGGAGAAAATCTCAGTCATTCTGTATCCAGAGAAGTGCTGCCAGGATGATGCTTTCTTTTCCCCTCAGGATCTGACGGGATCTGAACTCTATACCCAGGCAGCCAGCCTCCTGCACCCTGTGGTTTACACCACTGCTGTCATTCTTCTCTTATGCCTCTTAGCCGTCATCGTCAGCTACATGTACCATCACAGGTAAGAAATGCAGCTTGACAAGTGTAGGACTTTTCTTTAGAGGAGTTTGTTTCACTTTTAATTAAGGTAAAACTGAGTTTTGATCCCATGCCCTTTTTCCAAAGTAGGAACAAGTGCTGTAGAATACATACAAGCTTTGTTCATTTCATGTCGCTTGAGACATAAATAATTAGTAGACGAGAGAGTAAACCCATCTTTTATAGCATCCAGTCAGTTTCCTGGGTTTGTCCCTGGGAAAGAGGATGGGAAGTATGTGTTGGAGGCTGGGAGGTGGGGCATGGGAGCAGCAGAGTGAGGTAAGGTGGAGGCTTGTTACCTGTGGAGGTGTCTTCCAGAACCATCTGTGAGATTATTTCCGGTTTATGACTTTCCCCCACTGTGATATCCTTTCATCTGTAGGTTGCGTTTTTAAGAAAGTGCGTGTCATTTAAACATGGAATATGGTTTCTGTTAATTGGAGGCAAAGCTATAGAAACATTTATTTTATGGTAGGAATAGTGAACTGAAAGGATTTGTTAAGCAGAAATTCACTTTATAAGAGGTTTTGCTAGAATGTATTTTCCTATTTGAGCTGGACATATATGACATTTTTTGACATTTTAGTTAAGAAACAAAAGGAGATTTTTATTTATTTATTTATTTTTTTTTTTTTTAAGAAAGACTTCAACACTTCATTAGAAAAGGCCAAGAAGAAATGCACTGGGCAATAGTAGGTCAGGGAAATAGAGATTGGCACCTTGCAGAAATCTCTAGGAAGCAAACAAGTTATTCATCTGTCAAAGCCATCATAACTAACAAAAGCCCACGTTTCTTATTGTGGAGAATTTGTTTAGCCTTTAGTGGGTACAGTAATTCCATAAATTACTTGTCCTTTTTAGTATGTAAAGTTAAATGTTAAGAAACTTGACTGAGTTAAATGATTTCTCAAAAAGTGTGTGTCTGTTGGTCTCGCTGAAAGTATATGTTTTTTTCTTTAAACAAAATGTTTAAATATTTAAATGTGGCATTTTATGGTATTGGAATTGTTAGCTTGAAGACAAATATTTTCATGTCCTGCTTCAAATGTATTCTCCTGAATATTACTATTTTCCTTTTTCTTTTAACAGTTTGATTAGAATCAGTCTCAAGGGCTGGCACATGCTTGTGAACTTGTGCTTTCATATTTTCCTGACCTGTGTAGTGTTTGTGGGAGGAATAACCCAAACCAGAAATGCCAGTGTCTGCCAAGCGGTAAGTCCGAATGAAAAACTGAAGTGGAAAAAAAATGTTGATATTGGCAAGTAATTTCATATGTTTCATTAACTAGAAAAGGAAAACTGTTTCCTTAAAGTTTTTTTCTTTAGCTAGTTAAAGTTAAATTCGATGTCTGTCACTTACACCATTTATCAGTATGCTTAGGTTTTGAATTGTCATTTCACGACTGAATGTATGACTTAAGGAACTTGTCTCTTTATCTTTGGAAATTCAGTGCTAGTTGTTATTATATCTGTTATAATGCTGAACCCTTCATTTGAAACATTTTATAAAATCCTGACTTTGGCTGAAGGAGAAGTGATATTTTCTAAAAGTAGGATTTTAAAAATTGTTTCATTTGTCAATGAAAACAATAGAAATTTGAAAAATATTTAACTGCAAGATAGAAAAAGGAGAAGCTCCTTAGGCATGGTAAATGCGAAGAATTAAATATTCAACTTTTAATTTTAAGTAAATTATTGCACATGTAGCCTTAGTGAGCAGTATTGTAGAATAAGTATGAAAAAATCGAAACTATTCAATATATGTAATGGAAAAGATGTAAAATTTTATTTCTGTATTTGCGTGTGGTTTTCCATATGCGTGGCAGCAAGTGATGTAGTAATTGGGCATTCAGACTGCCTCGATTTGGATCTCAGTTCCGTTTACTAGCTGTGTTTTTATGGGCAATTAATGAACCTTTCTTTTTAATTGCAGAAAACATATAACGAGATTTGCCCTCTTAAATTATTATTATATTAATGATAAGTACAGCAGATGTCTAGAGCTTGTTCATCTTGCACGACAGAAACGCTGCACCATTCAGTAGCAACTCCCCGTTCCCGCCCTGCCCAGCTCCTCACACCCACCATTCTGCTTTCTGTCTCTATGACCTTGACTCCATATTTAGATCCCTCATATAAGTGGAATTACAGAGTATTTTTCCTACTGTGACTGGCTCATTTCACTTAGCCTAATGTCTTCAAGTTTCATCCATATTGTTGCACTGACAGGATTCTTACCGTTTTTTTTAATGGCTGAATAAATATTTCACTGTACGTATACAGTGGTACCTCGGTTTTTGAACGTCTCTGTTGACGAACATTTTGGTTTACGAACGCCGTAAACCTGGAAGTAAGTGCTTGGTTTTCGAACACGCCTCGGATGTCGAACATGTCACGCAATTTCCGCTGAGTGCAAGATCCTGAGGCCTAACTGTCGGCTGTTTTCGAACGTTTCAGAACTCTAACGGTCTTCCAGAACAGATTACGTTCGAAAACCGAGGTACCACTGTATACAACATTTTTCCATTTTTTTTCTTACTTTCAGGTGTACAAAATAATGTAATGATTAGACATTTACACCTCTCACACAGTGATAATCCCACCAAGTTTACTACCCCTCTGACGTCATATATAACTATTAGAATATCAATGATTCTATTCCCTATGCTGTACTTTACATCCCGAGACTATATATATATATATACACACATATACATATATATGGCATTCAATATTATTTTATATTAGTTTCAGGTGTATAGCACAGTGGTTAGGCATTCATATAATATATGAAGTGACCCCCTGATAAGCCCAGTACCCATCTGACACCCTACATAATCTTTACATTATTGATTATATTCCCCATACTGTATTTCACATCCTTGTGACTATTTTGTGACTACTAATTTGTACTTTCCAATCCCTTCACCTTTCTCACCCATCCACCAATTCCCCTCCCATCTAGCAACCATCAGTTTTTCCTCTGTATCTATGAATCTATCTCTGTTTTGTTTGCTCGTTTATTCTGTTCTTTAGATTCCACCTATAAGTGAGATCATATGGTATTTGTCTTCCTCCATCTGACTTATTTTACTTAGCACGATACCCTCTAGGTCCACCCATGTTGTACAACATTTTCTTTATCCGTTCATCTGTAAGTAGACATTTTGGTTGTTTCCACCTCTTGGCCATTGTGAGTAACGCTGCAGTGTCCATGGGCTCACAGAGCATCTCTTTGAGATCCTCATTTCAATATTTAAATTTTCTGTGTCTCAGTTTTTTCACCTTTAGTTTGGGATTAATAATCTTGTTGTTGTCGGATGATATGATTATTTAAAGAAAAACCTAAAGTAATTTATTGGTAAATTATTTGAAATAATAGGAAAGTTTAGCAAGGAGTGAATGTGAGTTGAATATACATAGTTTGCTGCTGGTGTGCAGAAATGCAACTATGAGAAAACATAATTAATGAGAAGATACCATTTATATTGTATCGAAGAATGTCAAGTACCTAAAAATAATAAAAGATGTCCGAGCTTTACAGGTAAAAACTTAATATGTATTAAAGAAGACATAAAAGATATACTATGTCCAAGGATGAGAAGAGTTAACATCAGAAAGGGGGGGTTTCTCCTAATTTAAAATATACATAAAAAGAGAATTTTTCATGAAACGCAATAAAATGGTGTTCATACACACAGACCCAGGGAAAAGCCCTGAGACTGAAAATCTACTTCCATAAGTGGAGGGCAGGGAAAGACGGAAGAAAGAAGCAGGCCACTCCAGTCTGGCAAGTCACAGAATTGATTAAGGGAACCTTGCATACGAGGCACGTCTTGGGTGGCTACAAGATGATTTGGATATCCTCTGCACTGCTTTGCAGGCACTAAAGAATTATATAGAACAGGGCAGGGTGGACAGGGGTTCGGGTATATGACCAGTCCCAGGTATGGGAAAATGCCTTACATGCTTGTCCATGTCAGGACAATGGCCTGTTTCAGGAACCAGCACCCATAAGACACAGGGAGAGGTACTGGTTCGTGTCAGAAAAAAGCATTGATTATGGTGAGTCTCCCAAGGGGGTTACGGGAAGCAGTCTCCATTCCGGTCCTGGTCTAGCTCATAGGTCTGACACAGTCTCCCCTCCACAAATGGTTTTAATATTTATGTAGAAATAAAGGACCAAAGACAGCCAGGGCATCTCTGAAGAAGAAGAGGAGAGTGGGAAGGTTATCGTTTCAGTCGTCAGGGCTTCTGAGGCTGTTGTATTCAAACTGGAGCATTTGGTTTAGGGGCCAGGGAATTGACCAACACAATGGAATTGAGAGGTCCGAAGCAGAGCCACATGGGACTTTGGTATAGAGGTTGCATGCTTATCGGTTGGGTAAAGAGAGCCCATTGTATTGTAAAGGGAGCTGGGGAAAGTCCATTTGGAAAAAGAAGAAAATGGATCCATACCTTGTGCCATATATAAAAAGAAAAAGTCAGCTCTGCGTGGATTAAAAACTTGCATGCCCAGGTTTTCCTGTGGGAGCCACTAGGTTGAGAGGAGTGTGGCCGTCTCCTCTCCCCATCAGGGCGTGTGCTCGTCCACTGATATTGGTGTACTCTGAAAAGGAGGGGAATCATCCGGCAAAAATGTCACTTTGCCTGCTGTGTTCCAGCCTCCCATTCGACCAGATATTGTGAACTTTGTTCACACCAACTTGTGCAAAAACAACAGACAGCCCCGTGCTGTCGGTGAATTAGCAGGTCATCAAACCAGTACTGAGTCGTGGGGGGTCCTATGGCTCTTATTCTCCGAGTTTGAGGTGGTGCGACTGATTGTTCTGGCCAGGGTGCTTTTGGCAGTGTGTGTCGTAGAGGCCACATGTTTGCACCAACCAAAACCTGGCGCCATTGGCACCGCAGAGTGAACACAACATAGATGCAATATGCCATCTGCTCTGCCCTGGCTGCCTCGGCCTTACCAGTGCTGGTCGTGTCTAAAGGTCATCGTATTGAGGAGGTTCCTGAACTTCTTGGTGGTTGAAGATACACTTGAAGGCTACAGGAAGACCAAGGAGGCTGTTTTGGGTCTTAAGAAGCTTAAGGCCTGGAATGATATCAGAAAGGTCTATGCCTCTGAGCGAATGAGAGCTGGCGAGGACAAAATGAGAAGTGGTCGTCGTATCCAGCACAGGGGACCTTGCATCATCTGTAATGAGGACAACGGCATCATCAGAGCCTTCAGCAACATCCCTGGAATTACTCTGCTTAATGTAAGCAAACTGAACACTTTGAAACTTGCTCCTGGTGAGCACACCGACCGTTTCTGCATTTGGACCAAAAGTGCTTTCTGCGAGTTAGATGACATGTATGGCACTTGGCATAAAGCTGCCTCCGTCAAGATTAACTACAACCTTCCCATACATAAAATGCTCAATACAGACCTGCGCAGAATCTTGAAAAGCTCAGCGATCCAAAGAGCCCTCCGAGTACCAGGAAAGAAGATTCATCGCAGGGTACTGAAGAAGAACCCCCTGAAAACCCTGACAGTCATGTTGATGCTAAACCCACATGGAAATATCGTGTGCCAGAACACCATTCTTCGCCAGGCCGAGAACCACCAGCTCCTGGTGGATAAAGCAGCACTAGAAGCCAAATCACATGAGGAGGGGGTTCCCGGGCAAGAGGCCAGCGGTAGGGAAGGAAGGGAAGAAGGCAGTTGGCGTTACAAAGCAGAAGAAACCTTTGGTGGGAAAAAGGCTGTAGCTACTAAGAAACCAGCAGCTGAGAAGAAACCCACAGAAAAGAAAGTCACCACAGAAGAAAAGAAGCCTGGGGCATAAACTTAAATTTGTTTATTCCGTAAAGGTCAGATCACTTTGAACAGCTAATTTTCAATAAAAACCTGACCAAAGAGGCAGTGAAAAGAAAAAAATAAAATAAACTTATATGCCCAAACCAAAATGTTAAAATTCATATTAGAAAATATCACAGTCCTTGGGATACGGAGGGATTTCTTAAAAAATGACTCTCAAAAGCATTGACTAGAAAAGCGATCAATTTGACTAATTTAAAAATAAGAGCTGTCGTTTAAGGTTCCTTCACAAAAGTGAAAAGACAAATTTCAAATTGGAAGAAATCATATACCACTGACAGCATTAGAATAAGAAATATGTTAAAAACTAGAATCAATGAAAAGGCCACCAAAAACCCAGTAGAAAGAGTGACAATGAGAGTAGGCAGACATTTCACAGAAGAGTCAATACACAGGGCCGGTATACACATGAAAAGATGTTCACCGTCATTGGTGGTCATGGAGATGCAAATGAAGACCGCAGTTATCATTTTATGCCTTTTCTGTCGGCAAAAATCAAGTTTGACGATGCCGAGTACTGACCATATGGACCCACAAGATCTTTCATACACTACACTGCCGGGGGCACTGTAAGTGGACTCTGGGAGACTTAACCTGCTCAAGGGAAGGGTTCACAGAGCCTGGGACATAACAGTCCCACTCCTGGGCTCAGAGAGAGCTTGCCCAGGTGTAACATGTGTGTATCTGAGTATGCCCGTGCAAATGAATATTCAGAGCAGCACTGTACACAGTAACAGAAACCTGGAAGCAACCCACATGCCCATCACTGAGGACTGAATGAATAAACTGTAACATATGAGAACCAAAACTAATGAATTATAACAGCGTGTAACCGTGAATATATCTTAGTCCCATAAATGACGTTCACTCTCTTCTTTTATAAAACTAAAAGGAACTCATATGAAACAGCACACTTTTAATGAAGTGTGCAATAAAACTGTCAAAAAAGGAAATCCAAGGGATCGTAAACATAGGCTATGAAGTGATGGGTACCTTGGGTGAAGTGGATGATATTGTTCTATTCAGCTGTTTGTCAAGGTGTTAACCTTGTGTCTTGCTGGTGATCCTTGGATACTTATTATTAACAACAACTAATTAAACATCTAAATAAAGTCAGGTCATACTTGGCTCATCAGTAACATGTGTCATGAACCTCAGGCTGATGAGTAATCCAATGTCATATATGTGAGATGAAATTTAAAATGGGAGTGCGTATGAGAATTGTTGAGAGGGTTAGATGGAGAGTAACTGACATACAGTAAGTGCTCAATAGATGTTAGCTCTTACTACTACTATTATTACTGACGACATTTACCTCTCTGCTGTGCAGAATATTTCCCTGTTTTAGGCTATTACTGTACAGTTGAAAACAGCCTACAAGGAGTCAGGAAATGCATCTCAGATCAGCTTAGTGCACACACAGAAGATAGCACACTCTCTTCTCAGTCCTTCCCCTCTTGTTCACGTGGCGGACTCCTACTGACCTTGCAGGCCTCAGTTTACTGCTACTGTGGCAGAGATACTGTCCTTCACCTCTCCTCATTATCCTATGGTGCTTTTTAAAACCATGAGGTGTGTACAAAACTTGGTGATTGACTGGTGTTTACGTATTTTGGCTCTGGATGGAGGGCGGGAATTATATGGATTTGATAAGAGTTGTTTAGCAAAACATGTTGGATGAATGAACAAAAAGACCTTTGTTTACAAACACTAGAAATCATTGGACCCCGGAACCATTTCGAGCATGGCCTGTTAGTGTCCTCAGCACACGTGGCAGTCAGAGCCTCAGTTTTATCTAAACATACGCACTGACATCTTGAAGCCGACACTTAAATTTACTTCACGAAGGGCATGAATAGAAAGAGGCCACTGTAAGGATGCCGGCCTTTCGTTGTCCTAAATGGTGCTTAGACCATTTCTAGGATGAAAAGGAGAGGAATTGCAGTGAGTTTTCAGGGCTGGTAGAACAAATTTGTTAAAAGATTTACGTGAAAAGGGAAAGACCAGTCTTTGTATGTTTCCACATAATCATTTTCTTCTGTTTTTACAATGTTCTCCCCTTCTTCTAGGAAAGACGTAACCTCCTTCTTATTTCTGACTCAGACATGACTTGCTTCATTTTGCTATTGTAGTAAGTACTGAATTCAGTTAGTACCCAGCCTAGAGGGGAGTGATAGGCCTCAGAAAGGACGAGCCTAGGATTGTAGATGACACCGGCCAGTCGACTCTAATTCCATGCCTTTCAGAACAGCCTGTATGACTCGTTACGTAACCTGCTAGGGACTTAACGTTTCTTCGCTAAAATAATAGGTTGGGCTAGTTAAGTGAAATGATCATTAAGGTTCTTCCGTCTCTAGAACTGAACCCTATAGTGTACATATTTTACCTGCGGTTTTATATGTGCACATAATTGGTGTAGTTTTGTGAATTTTATCTCCCTTTTAGAGCTCACATATTTTATGAACAGTGTGAATGGATTCTAATATAGTTTCCTCCCCACGGTGATGGGTTGAGGTTATAAAAGATGCCACCAGCCAAGTCCTTCCCACTCTGGTTCTTAAGTCACTGCCGGGTGGTAGCTTGGGTGCTTTCTATAGCCTTCAGCTCTCGTTGCAGAAGGAGCTGAAAGAGAAAACGAAGAAGCTGAGGGATGGAGTAGCAGGCGCCGTTGACTCAAGGTCGGAAGGGATGTGGATTCTGGGTCATGAGGTGCCCCCAAAGAATTGCTTCGTGGTTAATTTTCTGGTCCCTGGTTTCCTTAGCTGTGCAGTAAAAGGATTTGGCTGGATTTCAGTTGAGTGACCTTGTCGCTCTACCATTGCATGATTTAATCAGCTCACTGTAGTGCCAGCTGACCTTCTCAGGTGTCCCCTTATGTATCGCTTATCTCAAGGACTGTTGTAATGGCATGTGAGATGCCCTGGGAGAAATTTAATCAGGGGATATTAAGAACTTTCTACTTGCCAACTACTGCAACTGTGTTATCTTAACTTTCATATTAATCTTAGGAGGTACGTCTTACGCTTATATTTAATAAGTATAGAAATTGCATTTAAGAGAATTGACATAACTTGCCCCAGATCACTGGGGCTGTTGGTTGGCAGAGACATTATTCAAATGCCAGTCTCTGACTCTGAGTGTCCCTCACTTCCCATCACTCTGCTTTACTATTTAGTGAGGACCAGGAGGGGATAACAACACAAGGGGCTCTGGCTTTGGAATCCAGCAAACTTGGGATTGATTTGTGGCTCTGCAGCTGACCATGTGACCTCTGGTGGATGATTTAACTTCTTTCAGCTTCAGTCTCCTTGTCTGTAACTCCAGGTTATTAACTCTAACAGAATGGTGATGCTAGGAGGCATGCAGCAGTGGAAGCTGTTACTATTTTCATTTTGATACATATTCATATGCGGTTATATGAGTATTAAAGATCATTTTTTAAACACTTACAATGCATGCTGTACTGTCTTAGGTTTGTTGGTGGTACAATTGTTATAATGATATCTAGTCTCCTGTATGTGAGAGTTTATGGTTAGGGGAGATAGGTGGGTGGGTGGGTGGGTGGGTGGGTGGGTGGGTAGATAGATAGATAGATAGATAGATAGATAGATAGATAGATAGATAGATAGATAGATAGATAGATAGATCTTTAGAATAATTAATCTGTATCCATTTTGCAGCTTTGGAAATTGATGGCCTGAGGTAAGGGGACTCTTAAGTAATAATCTGTTACATTTAACAAGTCTTTTACATGCCCTATGAGCTAGATTACTTATTTCCAAACCATATACACAGTTTTCACTTGCATTTCTGAAATATTTCAAAGAAATTGTGACTGTGAGGTTGTATTTCAAGTATAGCCCAACTATCTGCTGGGGAGAATACAATAGAAGTGCCTCATTCCAAAAGATGGAATACCCTCTCTAGTAGAGCCCACTCCCTCCATTATTCTGGTTCTTGAGGAATATTTGGTGATTTGCTTACATGACTGTCACCAGATAACATCAGACTCCTAAAGTTCCACTATTGGTAATACTTGTTTGACTGGAAGGCTTCAGTATCTTTCATGTGTGAAGACTTCTCTGGAAATTCTGAAATGTCATAGAAAACATTTCAAAATCTAAAGGTCGAGTTTTCCCTGTTAATCTAAAACAAGAAAATTCTCCTGTATCTAAGTCTGTTTTGGTTTTGTTTTGTTTGTTTTGTTTTTTTTAGATTCCACAATAAGTGAAATCATACATCATTTGTCTTCCTCTATCAGAATTATTTCATTTAGCATAATACCCTCCAGGTCCATCCATGTTGTTGCAGATGGCCAGATTTCATTCTTTTTTTGTGGCTGAGTAAATAGACCTGTGTGTGTGTGTGTGTGTTCAATTGAATATATTCCAATACTACACACACACACACACACCACCACGTCTTTATCCATTCATGTATCAATGGACACCTAGGGCGCTCCCATATCTTGGCTATTGTAAATAATGCTACAGTGACCCAGTGGTGCATATAGCTTCCCAAATTAGTATTTTCATTTTCTTTGGATAAATGCCCAGAAGTGGAATTGTTAGATAGATAGTCCTATTTTTAATTTTTTGAGTAACCTCCGTACTGTTTTCCATAGCGGCTGCACCACTTTACATTCCCACCAACAGTGTATGAGGGTTCTCTTTCCCTACATCCTCGCCAACACTTGCTATTTTTTGTCTTTTTGATAATAGCCAGTCTAACAGGTGTGGGTGATAATCTCATTGTGATTTTGATTTGCATTTCCCTTTTGATTAGTGATGTTGAGCATCTTTTCATGTACCTGATGACCATCTGTGTGTCTTTGGAGAAATGTCTATTCAAGTCCTCTGCCCATTTTTTAATCAGTTGTTCATTTTTCTTTGATATTAAATTGTGTAAGTTCTTTATGTACTCTGGGTTGTTTATGAAACCCCTTATTGGATATATGATTTGCAAATATTATCTCCCATTCAGTCGGTTGCCTTTCATTTTGTTGATGGTTTCCTTCCCTGTGCAAAAACTTTTTACTTTGATGTAGTCCCATTTGCTTATTTTTGCTTTTGTTGCTTTTGCCTGAGGAGACTGGTTCAAAAAATATTACTAAGGCTGATATCAGATTGCTTCCAGTCTATGTTTTCTTTTAGAAGTTTTATGGTTTCAAGTCTTACATTCAAGTCAAACCATTTTGAATTTATTTTTGTATGTGGTTTAAAGTAGTGGTCCAGTTTCATTCTTTTGCATGTAGCCAGAGAGTTTTCCTAACACCATTTGTTGAAGAGACTGCCTTTTCCCTACTGTATATCCTTGCCTCCTTTGTCATAGATTAATTGACCGTATATACATGGGTTTATTCTGGGCTTTCTGTTCTATTCCATCAGTCTATGTATCTGCTTTCATCCCAGTAGCATACTGTTTTGATTACTATAGCTTTATAGTATAGTTTAAAATCAGGAAGCATGATACTTCCAGTTTTGTTCTTCTTTCTCAAGATTACCTTGGCTGTCCATATAAATTTTAGGAATTTTCGGGAAATAAATTAGTGGTTACCAGACAGGGAAGGGGTTGGGGGACAATCAAAATGGTGAAGGTGATTTAGAGCTACAAACTTCCAGTCATAAAATAAATAAGTCATGGGTATGTAATGTACAGCATAAGGCATACAGTCAGTAATATTTGTAATAACTTTGTGTGGTAACAACTTATTGTGGGGACCATTTTGTAATGTATATAAATATCAAATCACTATGATATGCACCAGAAGCTAATAGGATACTGTGTGTCAATTATACATTAAAAAATGACCCATCTTGCACCTCCTGTGTTGAAAATATTCTTAAAAATTTCAACTTTTAAATTTACTTACTTTACATCCCTGTCTCATCTTTTATCCTCTGCCTCAGAGAAAACTCCAGCAATACTAGGACCTGCCATTTTGAGTCAATATTAGTGATCTATCTTGAATGTTTGGGTTTCTATGTACCAAATTCACTCATACTATTTTTACTTACAGTATTTGGTGTGACTCTAGATATCTCAAAGGGTTATTTTATGCTTTTTGTTCCACTTCTATCTGTAAATTTTGCTTTTATAGTGCAGTCAGTGAAACTAATGGGAACCAAGAAGCCACTTTTATCCTTAAGAAGAATATAACTGACTTTTCTCATTTGTTTGAGCTGGATCCACCCTCTCAATACTTTCAGAGTCATTGCAAGGACAGTAACTCTACCCTGAACAGTGACTGCCCTAATTTTTTGCCCTGCAAAATAATACTCGAACTTTCATGTCACCAAGTTTTAGCTGCAGGTTGGTTCTCATTAAAATGAACGTTGGGCAGCAGTCTAAATGCCTCTGTTATTAACGTGGGTTTGATAATGTCAGTCAAGTTGCTTTTCTTGAGATTGGAGAGCCATCCTTTTAGAATGAAAAATTTTTTCTTGGAGATTTTTATTAGTGGTATTTCATCTGTAATAATTATATAAGAAGAAATGATCAAAAAAATAGTAAGTGATTAGTTAGATAAGAAAACTGCATCATGTCCTCGATGCTTTAATGACACGTGTGTATGTTTTTCTTAAAATAGTTTTTAAACTCTCTTAGTCCCATATATGCATCTAGAATTTTATCTTTAACTAGGGTTGTTTCAAACGTACGTCATACAGTAAAAATGGCCCTTCATCACCCCTCAGGAAATAAACTCAATTAGTAATTATCCACTTTTTAAAATAAGTTTTTCAATTACAGTTGACATTTAATATCATATTAGTTTCAGGTGTGCACTACTCACTATTTATTGAGCCCTTATTATGTCCCAGGTATTATGCCCATTCAATTCCTACAGAAACCCTAGAGAAAGTTTTGATAATCCTCCCACTATTCAAATGAGGAAAGTTAGTTTCAGAGAAGTGACATTTTCTTAAAAACCGCACTCTTAATAAATAATAATAAAAATGTAAATCTTTTTTGTTAATTGCTTATCATGTACCAGGCAGTGTGCTAAATGCTTTATATATCATTGAATTGAAACCTCACAATAGTTTCATATTATTCTCAGTTTACAAATGAGGAAAACAATACTTGAGATGTTACATGATTTGCTAAGGTGTCACAGAAGGTAGAGGGTGGATCCTGGTTTTAAAACCATGCAAAAATGTTTGATGTTTGGCTCCAGAGCTTTCCCTCTTAACTACCAATATGTTATATTGCTCTCTTACCATTACTGTATATAAAAGCACTGAATTAGAATTCAGGTCTCTTTCTCTAAAGCCTATTCCGTACGCGGTCACTCATGCCCTGTAGTTACCCCTTACCCTCTACATTCCCCGTTAAAGTGGACATTAGAAACTGAACACTAATTTATAACATTGCATCTGAGAAATACGCCTTTGGTGCATTGTTGTCTAAGAGCCAATTCTGTGGTGTATTAAAGTTCAACTTGGGTACACGTTGTAGTCTGCGGGCCTCCTAGATCCAACTGTCGGTTTGCCTACTAGAGCACATTAGTTCTCTGGTATGTGTGTCTGTTAGAATGTTTTAGAGGAATTAATCATTAGAATACACCTTCGTACTGTTTTTGAATCAGATGTTTGAAAGTTACTTACCAACTTTTTCCTTAATGACAGCTACTACACTTTATGATTGAAAGGGGGATTGCTTTTTCCCCTTTTAGTTTATGTATTCTTCAATCTCCTTTCTAGGTCGGAATAATTCTTCATTATTCCACTCTTGCTACAGTACTATGGGTGGGAGTGACAGCTCGAAATATCTATAAACAAGTCACCAAAAAAGCCAAAAGATGCCAGGATCCTGATGAACTGCCACCTCCACCAAGACCAATGCTCAGGTATCTAATATCTCTGTTCACTGTGTTACGTTAAATGTTCATTAAATTTCAATTGAGTGAAGCATAGTCACCATAGAAAATTGCTGAGTGAATTTTGGAAAGTAAAAGAAAGGACTTGCAAGCTGGACTGCCTGGTTTTGAATACTGGCTCTGCACCTTCCAGCTGGGAGGCCTTCGTGAAGTTCTGTACCGTCTGTGTGCGTTCCTGCTTCATCTATAGGGCGGAGTAATCCGACTTTGTAGAGTTGTTGTGAGGAATACATGAGATAACACGTAAAGCACTTAAGAAAGTACTGGCCATATCATCGGCTCTGTGAAAACGTTAGCTCTTTTTATGTCCTTGAGGTCATGTCATAGATTTTAATCTACTCAGGTATGTGTCCGTTTTAGTATTCTCTACAAAAGACAAAACAGTTTTAGAGGTATACCCTTTTTACTCATTATAACTTTACAGAGCTGTCAGTGGATTATTGTGCTGGATGAGTAAACATTGATAGAGGTCTCTGAGTTTATTGACGGTTAGATGCGTTCCTGACTTAAAGAAGCCTTCCCGCCCTTGAGTTTACAGTCTTTGAGGAGACAGGCAGGTGAAGACCTTACTATTGACCATTTAAGAACTGTGGTAGAGACTCATTCTTTGAATGTGCAGGAAAAATAGCCATCAATTGATGCGGGGCTGCAGGGTGGGGTTGTTTGACCTCTGGCATGAACCTTCATCAGTGATTAGAGCCAAAGGGAGAGGGAGCCCTTCAGGCATAGGTCTGTGTGGTGAGCTGAGGAACTTGGAGAAATGTACGTTGGCAGGAACCATGGTTACGACGGAGGGTAGCAGGAAGTCAGGGTAAAAATTGAGTTTCAGGCCTTCGGGCTCCGTGTTAAAATGTGGGCAGCCATTGAAGACTTTTAACTGAGGGAATGTAGTCTGACTAAGTGTCTTTTTAGAAGGACAGCCATGTATTAGTCTGGAATAGAAATTGGAATGCCCGAGAACAAAGAGTTCCGCTGAGGACATTAGAAGGATCCCTCTGAGGACTGAAACCAGACAGTGGCCCAGAGGACAGAGAGGACATGTACTCAAGAGCCTTGGGGCATCTTCTCTAGGGTTGCTGACCAACTGAGTGTCAGAAGTGTATGAGGAAGAAAAATTCTAAGATGGCTGCAAATAGTCTCCTCTAGTGAACTAGGGAGCCTCAGCAGGTGGTACTTCCATCAACTGAGAAAATCATATAAGGAAAGTATACGAGTGGGGTGGGATGGGTCAGCACTGGGTGGTAGGCTTCCCAGTACAGTGGTACCTCGGTTTTCGAACGTCTCTGTTGGTGAACATTCGGTTTATGAACGCCGTAAATTTTAGGATCTACAGTATCATTAGGTAGTAAAAGTCACGCTAAATTTGCAGTTTTAGGGGTTTGATTTTAAAGGTCTGGAACAGATTAATCCATTTTGCATTGCTTTCTGTGGGGAAACTGTGCCTCGGTTTTCGAACGTTTCAGAACTCGAACAGTCTTCTGGAATGGATTTTGTTCAAAAACCAAGGTACAACTGTACTTTTTTGTGGGAAGTTGACGTTTTTAGAAGCCTGGTGCTCAGCAGAGAAAACGAGCACGACCTACTGTAGAAGGGACAGGAGACGTTTACATGTGTGGTCAGTGAAGAGAATGATCACAGGGCCATGTCAGTGGTTAGTAGACGGGCCATGGAAAATAGAGAGAAGAGCTGAAATAGAACAGCTGAGAACATAGAGGATTCGGGGGGAGACTGGTTCCATGGACAATAAGGGGCAGCGGGAGTACTCAGCCAGGGTCACATTATAGAATGAGATCTGGCACCTCTGGCACCTGCATTAACAGAACTGAGAGGTGGTGTTTGGCTGAGAGATTGGGAGTCCGGGCCTCAAGCAGCTGTCCTTCCTGTCGGGTTCTAAGGAAAAAAACAAAGGGTTAAGTAAAGGGCAGCTTGGGCTCCAAACCATGCAGTCCCCAAGTGACCTGCAGGTACCCTAGTTGCTGTACACAGTGCAAGCGCACCCTCTGGGACACCTTCCTGCCCCCACATCTTTGAGCTTAAGGAAGCTGCAGCAACACACCTAGTGGAGGGTGAGCAGGGGGCCTCCCTGAGTCTCTCCTGCCCCAGGAGTTTGCCACTGAAGGGAGAGAGAAAGACGTGGTGGTAGATCAAGGAAAATGTTACAAGACAGGAAAACTTGAACATACTGTAGGCTAGAAGTAAGAGGCAGTGGAAAAAAAATATTTAAAGCTGGAAAATAAAGGTTAATTGATAACAGGACGTCCTGGAGGTGGGCTGGGGGAAGAGTGGCAGAAAGGCATGCAGAACCTAAGATGAATTTGGGAAATGATGCCTTCTTCTCGGAGAAGAAGCAGATGAGAATTAGTATAGCAGGAAGAAGGGGAGGGTCTCATGTGTTGGCTTTCCTCTAATGTGTGAAATATAATAGAAGACAGGGTTACGGTTTTCCAGGGTAATTAGCTGTCTTTTTCAGCAACACTAATATTTAAGGATTTTAGTACCTGTGAGCACGACTAAGAAACCATGTATGGAAAAATGTGTTATGAATATTGCTTTTATCCAGCCAATTCGGGGTTTGTGTCTAAGGAAGTGGCAAATGCAGAATTAAGATTGTACCCAGAGGTACTCAGCCAAGGCAGGAAGTTCCCTATTTTTCTTTTCAGAGAGCTCAAGGAAGCTCCAGCCAAAACCAGGAAATTTTTGTTCCCAGGACCAGCCACTCTGTGTCTCCCAGTTATTAGTGCCCCATCATTTGTCTTGCTCTCCCTAGCTGGTCTGTGGGAAGGACGTGAGAAGGGGCCCGTGCTCTGTGAAGCTGCAGGGATCCAAGGGCTTTCCTTGCCTGATCTCAGGTAGCTGAGGATAAACATACACAACAGTAGCACTTCCTAGAACATGCAGGCTTAGTCAGACATTACGTATGTCATTACGTATTTTGTCGGAACGATGGTACAGTGAAACCTTACAGTCCATTTTGTAAGCGACTAACTTTCCGGTTCCCCAGCTGACTCCAAAAGAAACCAGTGCCCCCTAAAAGAAAAGGTATAAACTCCAGCCCTATCTGCTGTCGCTGAGTGTTACTTTGCTTGTCCACAGGGTGGCAGAAGGAGATCAGCTTTCCTCAGCTCAGAAATTTGGTAGACCTTGTGCTGTGGAGGAAACAAAATAAATCTAAACAAAAATTTGAAATGTGAAAAAAACCTTACTGCTACGGAAGTTGCCTCCAAAAACGAGCCTTCCATTTATTATTGGGACAGAAATGCCTTTGGCAGTACTGAGATGCTGCAATGTGTACCCCTTAACAAATGCACGATGAGCTGTTATTTCTGTCATCCCTCCTCCCAGGTTTTACCTGATCGGGGGCGGCATACCCATCATAGTTTGTGGAATCACCGCAGCAGCAAACATCAAGAATTACGGCAGTCGGCCAAGCGCACCCTAGTGAGTAGTTTGTGTTCTCTGCGTACCTGACCCAATTGCTTCTCTTTTAATTGCTTCCCAGGCACTAAAGTTTCTTGCAATTTTGTAACCAGTTTGTTGACATACATAGCATCTGAGCTGGCTCACCATTTTCTTCCCTAGTTGCTGGATGGCGTGGGAACCCTCCTTGGGAGCCTTCTACGGGCCTGCCAGCTTCATCACTTTCGTGAACTGTATGTACTTTCTCAGCATATTTATTCAGTTGAAAAGGCACCCTGAGCGCAAATATGAGTTGAAGGAGGCCACCGAGGAGCAGCAGAGGCTGGCGGCCAACGAAAACGGCGAAGTGAATCGTCAGGATTCGATGTCCTTGTCTCTGATTTCCACGTCAGCATTGGAAAATGAGCACACTTTTCATTCTCAACTTTTGGGGGCCAGCCTTACGTTGCTATTATATGTTGCTTTGTGGATGTTTGGGGCCTTGGCTGTTTCTTTGTATTACCCTTTGGACTTGGTTTTCAGCTTCTTTTTCGGGGCCACGTGCTTAAGCCTCAGTGCGTTCATCGTGGCTCACCATTGTGTCAATCGGGAGGACGTTAGACTCGCGTGGATCATGACCTGCTGTCCAGGCCGGAGCTCGTACTCGGTGCAAGTCAACGTGCAGCCCCCCAACTCCAGCGGGACGAATGGAGAGGCTCCCAAATGCACCAACAGCAGTGCGGAGTCTTCGTGCACAAACAAGAGTGCGTCGAGCTTCAAAAATTCCTCCCAGGGATGCAAATTAACAAACCTGCAGGCTGCCGCAGCTCAGTGCCACACCAATTCTCTGCCTCTGAATGCCACCCCCCAGCTTGATAATAGCCTGACAGAACATTCGATGGACAATGATATCAAAATGCACGTGGCGCCTTTAGAAGTTCAGTTTCGAACAAATGTGCACCCAAGCCGCCATCACAAAAATAGAAGTAAAGGACACCGGGCAAGCCGACTCACAGTCCTCAGAGAATATGCCTACGATGTCCCCACAAGTGTGGAAGGCAGCGTGCAGAATGGCTTACCGAAAAGTCGGCCCGGCAATAACGAAGGCCACTCGAGGAGCCGGAGAGCTTATTTAGCCTATAGAGAGAGACAGTACAACCCACCCCAGCAAGACAGCAGTGATGCTTGTAGCACACTCCCCAAAAGCAGCAGAAATTTGGAAAAGCCAGTTTCAACTAGTAGTAAAAAAGATGCATTAAGGAAGCCAATTGTAGTTGAACTTGAAAGTCAGCAGAAGTCTTATGGCCTCAACTTGGCCATTCAGAATGGACCAATCAAAAGCAACGGGCAGGATGGACCCTTGCTGGGTACAGATAGCACTGGCAATGTTAGGACTGGATTATGGAAACACGAAACTACTGTGTAGCGTCGGTGGGCTTCCTGGGCAGAAATCCATACAAACTGTGATAGTCACATTCCTTTAAGCTATGAACGTGTAAAAAACAAACTGTTTACAGCCATGTGAGGGATTCAAAAGAATTTTGAATAAACTTCAAAGTTTTGGATTTGACTTATTTTATATCCATAGTTGCTTTTTTTTATGAATTAAAAAAAAAAAAAAAAAGGGAAAGAAAAACCTCTAAAGCATTGTTCAATGGTCAAAGCACCAGCAGGACATTTTGGGAATCTGAAATGTAATTTTTTGACATTTGTAATATCTACTTAACATTTCAGACTTGTATTTAATACAATAAACAGGTGTTTGTCATTGTGTCAATCTTATATTTTTATGTTTTACAATAGAAGCATTTAGTTCTATTTTCAAGATATTTATGCATTGGGATATTTTAATGGAAGATACATATAAGTCAGTTACCAGATTTTTACGTAACTAGCCCTACTGATTAGGGCATATAAAATAAAGAGCTCTTGGACTGATACATTTTATAAATATAGTTTTAAATGATACAAGGTATTAAAAAGATCTCACAGACTGTCATTTTAAATGGAAATGCCTAAAAAGCTTTTCCCTAAATTACATTACTTTTGCCATATCACTTTGATCTTAATAATACTATTTTTGCCATTTTTGTGGCTTTTCAGTGGTTTATATTTGAGTTTGATTCTCTTATTCAGTCTTTCCTTTTTCCCAGCACATTTGTTATTCTTTAATGTAAATGGAAAGCTATCATATAAGGTTCACATTCACTTGTTCTAGGTTCTTGATATTGGCTCTCACGTTTGCTGTTACTTTGTTCTTAAAGAGAGAAAGTTCCTTAGGTTTACGCAAAGGTACTGATTTTTACATTTCATTCCAAGGGTAAAAACAGGTCTGATCCAAAAGTTATCACTGGTCATCGATGCACTGTAGTCCTTACTCATCTCCAGCCCCCAGGCTCACTAGGTCCATGCCTGGAACTCTTTTGAAAGTTAGACTGGCTCTGCCCTGATGCCTCTTGCCCCTCGGATAGGCAAAACAGTGCCCGAAAAGACTGGCACAGCTAAGATCTGTTTTGCCAGCTTTCTAAAGGTTTAAGTCGGATCAGATTCAAAAGTGTACATTCAAGAAATGCGAATAGAGTCAAGCTATCTTGATAAACCTCTTGAGAGATTTACTGCCTATTTATACAGAGTAACTCTCAGACACCACAGGATCACCTATTAGAGTACAAATGTTCTTTTCATTGGATTATTGCATGAGACATAAATTATTTTGCTTTGCAATAATAAAACTGATAGTTCTACTTAAGCCTTTTTTAGGTATGTTGATGTATCTGTACAGGGTGGTGCTTAGAAATGACAAAAACAAACTAATAAGAAATGGAGTGAATCGTTCTTATTTTTTACTGGTATTTTAATTTTGGTGTTATTTTGCAAAACATTCCAACGTTTAACCTGTTTCTCTGACCTGTAGGTCAGTGCTACACAGGTAAAGAATTTCTTCCTCTGCTTTTTTCTACCTCTCCACAGGAAGTGACGAATTTCCCTTCCGGAAAATGTTCACCATTCAGTAAGCATTTATTAATTGAAGCGTAACTTCTTGTGGATAACACAGAAGAGAAGCCTGGGACTGGAGTGGCGGGGCCAGGGGGAGGGGGAAGGAAAGCATGTAGGGGGTGGTGGCAGACTAGAAACAAACTCAAATTACTTGGAATAAATTGAAGAGTGCACTGAAAATAGAGTAGTTTGATACTCCAAGCACAGGACATGGTGAGCAATGATTTTACGCATTATAGTCTTAGTATTTCATTGAATTGAAATTTGGTGTTTGTGTATAGGAAGTGAATAACACGTTGCATGTCCCCCCCCCCTCCTCTTTCACTTATGATTTATGGTTTGTTGCTCGTTGAGGTTTCTCCATTTTTCATAGAATCATAAACTGTTAAGAGATGTTTCCATTTTCTTAGAGGTTGACTCATTCATTTTTCTCATTTAAAAATTTTGGCAACTGAGGTCTAAAGAATTTCTGACTCGCTGAACGTGCCAGCAGGTTGTGCCTCATCTAGGACCAGGACAGCGTCTCCCGATGCCGTGGTCACCAGCACCACATTTTGTTGTTTCTCTGAAGACAATCACCCTGCTCTTCACACTGTCTATTATCTATAATTTTACCAAACTTGATTATCATCCCAGTTAGTTTGTTTGAGTTTCAGTTAAGGAAACACACGTGATCTGTTTTTTTATTTCATGAAAGCTTTTTTGTCATGTTACACACTACAGAATGTGTATAATATGCACACACTATATACATAACTTGGTATTACACGCTAGTGTTTTATGCTGACCTGTTATTTAAGTAATTAGAAATCAGGTTTGTGTATGAGTATTTTTGTGACTAGATTTATATACATGTGTAAATGTGTAGTAACACTTCAAAGTCATTAGTAGGTAACTAATTTTTAAATCATATTTTGCAAATGTAACTTAATGTACCTCTATATCCATGTTCAATACATTTATATAAATAGATATACTCTCATAAACACACGACACCGTATGTATAGATGCTGACGTTTACATTGTGCTCATTATTGAGAAACAACAATGTTGAAATATTTAGGCCTATGTGTTTCAGGAATTAAATTCCGACTGCCCAACTGATGTTGGTTGAGACTGAAAATGAGGAATTGAAAAAATGAATTGAAATCACCTGATTCAGGAATTAAAGTAAATCATCAAGAAAAGTGATTCATCCAACAGCAATCCAAATTTTTTGTTAATTTTTATTTATTTATTTAGTCAGTTAGTTTATTAAAGTTTATTGGGATATAAAATTTAAAACAAATGTTAATTCTGTTTTTCTTTTCAGATTCCCAGAATTATTAATTATTTTTGCATTCACATCAGTGCTCTTATCTAAGAGATGATTTGATTATTCTTAACTACTTATGACATTGTTTCCCAAACTTGGTTGTTCCATTGTTTTTGTCAACTTTGTCGTATTTCCCCTAACATTTATACTGTCATGTGGATTAACTCACTCTTTTTCATTGAAGTATAAGTAATAGTCCAATATATTTATTTGTATAAATAAAACAAAGTTGGCAAGGAGAAATTTGTAACTATTTATAAAAATCTGTCAATGCTAAAAGTCTCTGACTACATGGTATTTGGTTTTAGACAAAGATGAGATTGCAATCAGTAAGATTTGTTTAGTTTTGGTAGTAACGGTCTTGAATCTTCTGTCCAACCTACCTAGAGGCCTCCAGTCTAGAACGATGTCTTATATTGGTCATTAAAGCTGCAGCCAGTGGTAGGTAATATTGCAATATTGGAGACTTTGGTTGATAAACACAACTCATAGGGCATGTATTCACTTGCATGTATGCTGACATGTCCTGTCTTTCCACCTTCCTTGGTGTACCCAGTTCTGTATGCATGGACCCCCAGGCAGCCTTTGCTCATAGCATTTTCTCGGCCTCCTTTCACAGAGGATGCCAGTGGCTTAGCTGGATACTCAGTGTGAATTTGTAGGACCATAGTATTAAAACCCCCCATTTATGTATCAGGGATGAATGACCACCTTCACATACAGAGCTGAATATTTAGAATTAATTACTGGCCAAAATCTCATTCGTTTTTTTGTTAATTTGTGCTTCATGCTGTTTCAAACACATGTTGTCCTTCTCATTGTGTTATGCTTGCCAAATAGAAGAAGAGCTAGTAGGTGTGTTGTGTGTGTGTGTGTGTGTTTTGTGTCTGTGTGTTTAAATCCATTGTCTGCTGCTGCCATCTAGTTTGAGAAGGTACTGATGAAGACTTTCTTTAAATATTCCAAGTATTTTTAAAATTCTCAAAATATTTTCAGAAGGTTGTTCAAATGGATTTCTAACCAGGTTGTTCCAACAGTGTAAGGGATATAGCTAATCACGTCTTCAGTTTTGCAATCATGTGTTCACTGTGTCTTGGCATATAATATTTTAATGAAGGTTTGCTTGTATAGATACATGTAGCTTGTTCAAATGAGCAAACACAGATGCACAAGAAGGTTGCTGGCAAAGCCTGATGTGGTCGTGTGTATCAACTCTGGTTGAAGATTGTGTCTTGGAAGACATTCCATGTGCAAGTAATGAACTGCAGCACCAAACAAGGTGTTTTGTTATCAATATTCACTCCTTTATAAAACAGTAAAAATGTTAATTTAGTGATTAACAATTTTCTCTGCCTTTTTTTTTTTTTTTTTTTAAGTCTGGGTAAACTGACTTATCAACAATGCAGCATTTTAGGGGCTTGACACAATAAAAGTTTCTTGCTGAAATAATGGTCTCACCTGTGTTCCTAGCCTGGCAGCTCTCCCCAGGGGTTCTCACTCAAATTTCTGCCATTTTGTATCTCTGCCTTTCCCCAGCTCCTTTCTCAGAACATGGAGGATACTTCATTGGGAGAGTTGCATGGATGAGTCCTGCAGATGGTATATGTCATTTCTACCCGTAATGCATTGGCCTGAGCACATGTGTGGCCACACCTAACTGGAAAGGAAACTGGGAAATGTAGTCTAGCTGTGTGTCCACTAAGGGAAGGTGAGCCGTTTTGGTGAACAAATAACCAGACTGCCACTAGGTTAGATTCTATGTATGGAGAACAATGAGCTTTATTTCCACCTAGTTACACTTTTAAAATCTTAGTTTTAAGCATTGATCCATTATCGGTTCCAAAAAAAATGCTACATTTCATGTCAGTTTGCAAGTTTTGTGATAGCATTTTGAAAACAGTTCAGTAAATACGTGGAAATTCAATATTCCTTCTTCTGATCTATGTCCTTAATCTCATTTTTAAATGATTATATTGGAAGTCTCATTTCCTAAAGAGTAAATGTATTCACAATTGTGCAGTCAACCTCCAGAGCTTTTTGGACTTGCAAGAATGAAACTATACCCATCAACTCCCCATTCCTCCCGGCTCCTGCCCCAGCCCTAGCAGCTACTTTTCTACTTTGTTTCTATAAATTTGACTGTTCTAGATACCTCATGTAAGTGGAATCATACATGCAGTATTTGTCTTTATTTGATTGGCTTATTCAACTTAGCATAATGTCCTAAGGGTTCATCTGTGTTGTAGTATGTGTCAGAATTCCCTTTCTTTTTAAAAAGGCTGAATTCTGTTATGTGTGTAGTCTGCATTTCCTTTATCCATTCATCTGCCAGTGGATATTTGGACTGCTTCTACCTTTTGGCTTTTGTGAATATTACTACTATGAAAATAAGTACAACTATCACTTTGAGACCTTGTCTTCAACTCTTTAGATATATATCTAGAAGCAGAATTGCTGGATCAAATGGCCATTCTAGTTTTAATTTTTTGAGGAACCACTATACTATTTCATAGGGGCTGAACCATTTTACATTCACCAACTGTGTGTAGGGTTCCAATTTCTTCACATTCGTCACCAACGCTTGCTATTTCCTATTTTGTTTGGTAATAGCCTTCCTAATGGGTATGAGGTGCTATATCTCATTTTGATTTTGATTTACATTTTGCTAATTATGAGTGATATTGAGCATCTGTTTCATATGTGTGTTGGCCGTTTGTATATCTTCCTGTTTGTGGGGAAGGTACACTGCTGGTCTTCTAGCATTTTAAAAGGGATTTTTAAACTGTTTCCTTTTCTAAAGTATACAGTTAGAGCCATATGTTTCCCTGTGAACATTGTTTGGAAATAATGAAGACCATAAAAATGAGCCATCTAAACCTTGTAACTATATGTGAATACCTTTGTGTTGTTTTTTCCTTGTTGGTTTATTTTGAGAAAATGATAGGCCACCTGTATTTACTCGAGTACCGTGAGAAACTATCTTATTATTTAAAGTTTATTCATTATTTCTGTTTATTACCCTTCCACCAAGATTACCTCACCTGCTTACATTTCCTAACGCCTCATTTTGATAGTTTTTTCTTCTTCCATGCCACTAGCAATTTCTGGGGATGAATTCTGTGTGGTAAAGATGCCTGAAGGGCTCGCATTTGAGGAGATGTTGCATGAGAGACTCTCATTGTAGGCAGAACACTGAAAATATCTTGCTACGTGGTACAATTCCAACCGTGTTTCTAGAGATATTTAGATCATCTCTTACATAGAATATTCTCTGAAATAGCTTAGCTTTGTGAAAAGCGGAAGAAAACCCTGTAGCTTTAGAATTATAATCAACAACCAGAGGAAACTTTAAAAGACTGACTGGTTTGAGTCCTATAGGTTATTCATTGCAACTGAGAAGTTCCTGACATTGAATGTGAACCGTGTTTGGTAAGTGGTGTTTATGTGAGATTTCCAGGCATTGCACTGACTAGGGTTAAAATCACAAGCTACGACCATGATAGACCTGGAAGGCTGGTTCTGTTGACGGAAGGAGTGGGCTCTTGAGATCCATATAGAGACAGGACAGAAGGCCTCGGTGCCCAGGGGTGCAAGGATTTGCAGCCAAGATGACTGCATAAAGCAGAGTCTTCAGTGGGCTCCATCCACAGGAAGAAATCCACCCACATTTAGGGATAGTGAACAGGGAAGTTTATTAGCCATGGCTGGGCTCTGGTTTGTCTGCTGTGCAAGTTTATAACCACATGGGTTTGGTGTTTAAATTTTTGCTGCCGGCATCCTTTTATAATTATCCCCAACCAGAGGGGATAACATAAAATGTGGCCTTGCTAGGTTCTACTTCTGCAGACAGAATAAGCAAACAGAATGCAACCTTGAGTGTACTCACTGCCAACCATCTATAGGATTTCTGTGCCCAGTGTCAATAGTCTTAGGTATTCAGCATTTCTCTCTCCAAACACTTGGAATGACCTGCTATAGTTGTCTTTCTTGCGCCCTTCCATCTCCCCCTCATCTACATGAATATCATTCATGCAGTGTGATCTCTTATTCCAGGAATAGGTACATGACCCAAGCCAGAGAAGGCAGCCTCTTCCCTGGTAATTTGAACTAAGAAGTCTCTCCTGGTCAGTTGATTGATAATTTAAAGACCCAGAATCCTTTGCCTGTCATATATTCTGCCATATAACTCTGCAGCCAGAGAGAATGTTGTAGAAAACCAGAGGGAGTAGACAAGAAACAGTCCTAAAGCCTTTTAAACTCAGTGTCTGAGTTTAGAAATCTCTTGATCTAGCTGCAATTTCTACCTGTGAGTTCTTTGACATATACTCTATCCTTGAAACTTCCCCAATCATCTGTTGTTGTTTTTTTTTTTGGTTGAAGCTATAGTTTTCTGTTACATCCCAAGAGAGTTCAAACTAATATACCAATAGAACCTTCATGTGTTTTTTTGTTGTTGTTGTTTTTTCTTTTTTCTTTTTGGTGTGTTCTCAGAAATTAGATAACTCTGATTTGATGGAATGTTTTATGGAAGAAACACTCCAGATCTATAAATCAAATGCTGCTATTCCAATTTTGGATAAAATTTCTTAATTCATTTTTATCATTTGGGTCAACAGTGTAATAATTGAATACAATTTATGGCACTAGTCTTTTGTAGATTTTTATAAATGATTTTAGCCATTACACTATTAGAGGTTCAAGAATGAAAGAATGAAAAAATACATTTCATTAGGCAAAATAGAGTATGCCAACATCATGTACCAACCACATTTAATGTTTTGAAGGTGAGGTTTGCTCTCCAGCTAAAATTACTCTTTTTCATATGAACAGAAGATTGGTTGAGTGATAGTTATTAATTCAAGAAGGAACAGTAAAACTGTAACTTGAAAGCTATTCAGAAGCAAAATTACTGTCCTAAAAATATTTTTGTGTTCTGTAGAATGTTACTCATTTAATATTCACCTTTGAACATTGAAATTCTTTTTGACTCATCAAATGCATTTTTTTCTGTCACAAAATAGAAGACATGCTTTACTTAAGAAGTTAACAATTCATGAAGATCTATTTATAATTTCATGTTTTTTACTTTAGTGAAATAGTTATTATACAAGGTCTGACAATTAGGTTCACGAACTCATCCTAGAAAAAGTGCTCCCTACCTCACTGCTGAATATCACTATGGCCACCTTCGAAGTACTCCCCTTGGGAAGCTATGCACTGATGCCAGTACCTGGTCCACCCTTCAAAGCAATTTTGGAACTTTTTCTGGAATGGCCATCAGAACTGTTGTATTACCCTTGATGTCCTGAATGTCATCAAATGTCTTCCTTTCAATATTTCCTTTATCTTTGGGTAAAGAAAGAAGTCATTGGGGGCCACATCAGGTGAGTAAGGAGGGTGTTCCAATACAGTTACTTGTTTACTCGCTAAAAACTCCCTCACTGTGCCGTGTGACCTGGTGCATTGTCGTGATGCAAGAGCCATGAATTTTTGGTGAAAAGTTCAAGTCATTTTCATGTAACTTTTTCACGCAGCCTTTTCAGCACTTCCAAATAGTAAACTTGGTTAACTGTTTGTCCATTTGGTACAAATTCATAATAAATAATCCCTCTGATATCAAAAAAGGTTAGCAACATCATTTTGACTCCTGATTTGGACTGACGGAACTTTTTTGGTTGTGGAGAACTAGCTGACTTCCGTTGTGCACTTTGACGCTTTGTTTCAGGGTCATATTGGTACACCCATGTTTCATCACCAGTGATAACACGGCCCTACACATCGTCTTGCCTCTCCAAAAGGTCTTGGCAAACTTCTACTCTCCTTTGCTTTGTTCATCACTGAGCTCCTTCGGGACCATTGTTGCACACACCTTCCTCATGCCAAGGTTTGCAGTTAAGATTTTCCTAACTATTTCTCTATTGATATTGACTTGATTGCTATGCTTCTCAGTCAGCCAAAGATTTTGATGCACAATTCAACAAATTTTTGCAATGTTTTCGTCAGTTGTGCTCATTACTGGCTGCCCTGACCTCTCCATCAGTGATGCGTTCTCTCCCCGCAGAAAAACGTTTAATCCATTTGTACACTGCCGTTTTCTTCATTGCATCATCCCCATAAACTTGGACTAACATGTCCCTGTTTTCACTTCCACTCTTGCCAAGTTTAACAAGAAATTTAATGTTTGTTTGTTGCTCTAATTCAAGCTTAGTCATTCTCATGATGGCACACAAAAACACGCAACAACAATAATGAACGCCACTCAGCAAGACACCGCCACACGTCGACAGGAACACAGCTGAGACACTGATATACCAAGGTTATGAAACCTTACCGAACTATTTGTACAGTGCTGCCAATGTAAGCGCATGGTGGCAAGTTAACAAACTTAATTGTCAAACCTCGTACACAGGATGGAACTTTCCCTGCCTCAGTTTCAACTAAGGTGCCAATTCTGACTATCAGGATACAAATGGAGTGAAAGCCTCACTTGCAAATTTTATAAAAGAAATGTAAAAAGAACCTGTTCCACAACTCTGTGCCTGACCGACTAAGGGTCAAAGAAGAAGTCGGACTTTTGTGAAGGGGACTGAACAAGAGAGATCTTTGGAGAAGCCTTTGCCATCCTTGGGGAAGGAGTGAAGTGTTCCTTTTTGTCCTCGAGGCTGATGGGAGGGATTTCCATGAGGAGACTGGGACAGCTACCCTGTGTTCTTTGAAATTGAGGCGTAATGAATTAAGATTCAACCGACATTGCCACCCCATTCCCCAGAAATATAGAAGACAAGATGTCAGCCAAATAGCGCCCCCCCACCCCAAGATATCTACACCCTAATCCCTGGAACCAGTGAATATGTCACTTTACATGGCAAACAGGACTTTGCAGATGCAAGTATCTTGCGCTGAGGAGGTTAACCTGGATAATCGAGCGGGCCCAATAGAATCACAAGGACCCTTTTGAAAGAGGCAGGAAAGTCAGAGTCACAGCTGTGATGACAGAAGCAGAGGTCAGAGCAGTGTTACATAGGCCAATGAATGCAGGTCACCTCTAGGACCTGGAAAAGGTAAGAAATGGTTCTCCCGATTTCTTCAGAGCCCTCAGAAGTAACACAGCCCTACCAGGACCTTGATTTTAGCTCAGGAAACTGATTTTGGACATCTGACCTCCAAATAATTTGTGATAAATTGTTTTGGTAATAAACTAATACATCGGCTAGTGCTTTGGTGACGGAGCTCAGAGAGTGTTACTGCTGTGAGGTAGGTTGACAAGCGCAGAATGTGGGGAGAAGGATAGATGAGCATTTTCCATGGGCCAGATACGGACCTCACAGGAGAGGGCGTGCAAACGTTTTTTTGTGGGAGCTACCCAACAGCGCCCTCTGGAGGACCAAGTAGGTCTCACCAGGAAGAGTCTGGAGGTATGCCATTGACTTCCTGTTGTTAAGGATGGAATTCCAAATGACTATAAGCATCCATCTATGTCAAGGAAGCTGGAGCAGAATAGGACCCAACGAATACAAGGCCAACGTATGGTAGTTCAAGTCAATTAAAATTTTCTTGCCCCTTTCCCCAACATGTCAGTTCTGACAGAAGCTAAAGCCACCTTCAGATATATGGGTGGGGGTAGAAAAGATGCACAAATGGAGAGCTGACCACCCCTTTCTTATTGCAACCTTTAAAGTATAGTGGTTCCAACAACCTAGAAGAGAGTAGAATAGTTTATTGCTTTATCTTGAACTGGACTTTCTAATTAAGAATTTGTAATGGTGTAAAGGGACCATAGAACCTTACAGAATTTTATTCTGGGGAGTGTTTTTGTCTCTCACTGAATAAAGTATAAAGAGACAGTAGGGGACAAAACACAGTTATACTTCTTGAATTTGATGAATGTTTTCAAATGTGAAAAATTGGAAATAGTATGAATTCCTCTGTTATGGACTGAACTGTGTCCCCCAAATTCATACATTGAAGCTCTAACCCCCAGTGTGACTGTATTTGGAAATGGGATTTTTAGGGTATAATTAAGGTTAAAAGAGGTCCTAAGGATGGAGTCCTAGTCCGTCAGGGCTTGCTGGCCTTATAACAAGAGGAAGAGAACGATTTCTCTCCACACACACACACACACACACACACACACACACACACACTCACACACACCGAGGAAGGCCACATGAGGGCACAGCGAGATAGTGGCTGTTTGCAAGCCAGCAAGAGAACTCACCAGAAGATAATCATGCTGGCAACCTGGTCTCAGACTTCTAGCCTCCAGAATTTTAGGAAATAACTTGTGTAAGCCACCCAGTCTGGTGTTTTGTAATGACAAGGTGAGCAAATGAATACACCCTCTATCCTTATGCACATTCAATAATTACCAACATTGTGTCATATTTCATCTATTCCTCTCATTTCCTTCCTTTTCTCCTTATATCAAACTGATATCATGTGATCTTTCAGATATATCCACATATGTTTCTAGAGAATAAAGATGATTTACACCATAACCATTGCGGCATAGATCATTGCTATTTGTTAGGCTCTCACTTCCCAAACCTGCTGGGTACACGAAGTTGAAGTGAGTCATGGGCATGTGATTTGCTTTCACCACTGAAATGAGAACAGTAGTAACATGTACAAGATACTACTGTACATGTAATAAACCACCCCACAATTTGATGGCTTAACACAAGCACTATTTCTCACAACCTGTGGGTTGGGTCAGCATGTCTCATAGTCTGAGACCGGTTGGCTTCTCTCTATCATCAGCGGGCCACTTGGTTGTTGCTGGATGGTGCAGGCTGGATTTAATTCCTCCTTAGAATGACCTCTTTGCTCCATGTATTCTTTCAGTAGACTAGCTCTGGATTCTTCATATAGTGGTCCCAGAGTTCCAAAGAGCAAGTAAACGCAATGCACAAGCACTGTGCAAGCCTTGGCTTTTGACACATGTAGTAATGTCCCGTGTGCTGAAGTAAGTCACATAATGAAGCCCAATTTCAATGGGAAACAGAAGAGACTCCGTCTCTTAATGGGAAGAGCCTCAAAGTCATATTTCAAAGGAGTGTACATACAGGATGGGAAGAGTTTCGGGCCATTGTGGCAGCCTACTACCGGTAATAGGAGGCTTTTTTAGCTACGATTAACAGAAGGTTTTGTTTTGACTAGCATGCAAGAAGACTGGCTAACAAATTAACAGTTGAGAATTGGCAGTGAAACAAAGCAAAACAGTAACAGGAAAGGAAAGAAGGAGCAGTTTCTAATTGTTTACTGATAATATATAGAAAGACAGCAGGCATATATATTAATTTTTTTCCTGAAAACTTGCTAAATTTGCTTAACAGTTATGGTAAATTTCTTATAGATTGTTTAGGATTTTCTATGTATGTGGTCATGTTGCCTGCAATTGGAGACAGTTTTAATTTTTTTATAATTTGTATGTTTCATTTCTTTTTTCTTGCCCCATTACCAATGTTAGAGGAAAAGCATTTAGTCTTTCGTTGTTATATGTGGGTTAGGTGTAAGATTTTTGTAGATACCCTTTATCAGACTGAGGCTATCCCCTTGTATTAATATTAAGGTAGAAATTTTGTAAATTGACATTAGACCTTTCTTCCTAGTGTAAACATTTAGAGCTATAATTTTTTATCTAAGTTCTGCTTTGGCTGCAACTCCCAAGTTTTTGTTTTTGTTTTTCTTTCATTTTCAATCATTTAAAAATATTTTCTACTTTTCATCATCATTTCTTCTTTGAACCATGTATTGCTTAAAAGTGTGTTAAATTTTACAGATATTTTTGTTATTGATTCCTAATTTAATTCCTTTGTCATCAGAAAACATACTTTTTTATGTCTTCAGTCCTTTCGAATTTGAGACTTATTTTTATGCCCATCGTATGATCTATCTTGGATGTTTTATGAGCATGTGTAAAGAATGTGCCTTCTGCTATTATTGAATAGAATGTTCTATAACTGTAAATTAGATTAGTTTGATTGATGGTGTTACTCAAATGTTATTCTTACTGGTTTCTGTCTACTCATTTTATCACTTGCTGATAGAAGGGTGTTGAAATCACCAACGGTGAGTTTTGAATCTGTCTACTTAAGATGTTCCTTTTTATCATTGGTTTTCAGCAATTTCATTATGATGTGTTTGGTATGATTTTCTTTGTATGTATTTCTTGGATCTGTGAGTTAATTGTTTTTATCAAAATTATAAAATTTGCAGCCTTGTTTATTTAAGTATTTTTATCTTTTTTGTACAGGAAGCCTTATATACAGACAAAAATCACTGAAACTCTTTTCATATTTTATCTCTTTTTCCTTTCTGTTTTATCATTTACATTTTCTATTGTTATATCTTCAAGTTCACTGATCTTTTTTTCTGCAGTGTCTAATCTCTATTAAGGCCATCCAGTGGATTTTTTATTTTAGTATTTTATTTTTCATCTCCAGAACACAGTTTGATTCTTCTTTGCATTTTCCATTATGTGTATATTTTCCTTTAAAATAAAATATGGATCATACTTTTAATAGCTTTTGTAAGTTCCTATCTGTTGATTCCATTATGTGGTCATTTTCAGTGTTCTTTCCTATTGACTGATTTTTTCCCCCGTACTAACTGGATCACATTGTCCAGCTTCTCAGTCTATTAATTTTAACTGAAAGCTGTGCATATTGTGATTCTTATGTTATTGAATGTCAAGTTTTGTTATCTTTCTTAAGGAACTTTTTTTTTTCCTCTGGAAGGAAGTTACTAGTGTATTTGCTTGATTCTTTCAAGGCTGTTTTTAAGGGCTTGTCTCCTGTAGCCTTTATTAGAAGGCTAGTTTACCCCTATACTTAGCAATGATACTTCTCAGGTCTCTACTCTCAGTGGGGAAAATGGCCTTTCTGCATTGGCTGGTTCAAATTCAAACATCTCTCTGTCCTGTGTGAGCTCTTAGTTTCTCAATTGTTCTTTCCTGACTTTTTTCAATTCCACCCTATGGATGCACAGCTTAGTATTCATTTATAGTCTGGAGCAGATTTCTATGCAGATTCCTGGAGCTCTTTCTTTGTGTAGCTTCCTTCTCTCTGGTTCTTGCCTACAAATTCCAACCACATGAGCGTCCCTGAATTCCTATCTTCCGTTTTTTTCATAGACTCAGTGACACTACTATGCTCTGCATGGGTTCTCTCTTTCTGCATGGTCTGTAACGTGCCTCCATGGTATATCAAATGTTTGCTCAAAATGTATTTCCTATTCATAAAAGGAAAATGTTATCAACTCTTTAGAAAATTAGAGGAGCTAATTGTGATAATGCTATAGACCTAAAGGGAGAAATGGAAGTGTCAGTAGCTATTATGTTTCTCATTTAATAAGACAAAACTATATAATTAAGCACCCATTAGATGGGTTGAGGAAACAGGCAATTTTGTTATCCTCTTCTGATTTTGGGAGAACATTATTTTCATTGTCCATATACCTTATAATAATGCCATTGGTTTTCATCATTTTTTAAAGGCTAAACTTGATTATATTTTGGGGAACAATTTATTCTTGGTTTGCGTCTCTTTTAGAAACCCTATTTTTCTGGATCAATTTGTCTAATTTGAAATGATATGAATTTCTTTTCTTTAGCCTTATTTAAGGACCCTGAGGGTACATTAATTTGGAATTATTCATTTATTTAAATTGAAGAAAGCCTGCTAGAGATATGGTTTCTTTCTTTTTTTTTTTTTTTTTTTTAGTATGGAAATTCCGTTTTCACCCATTTTGTTAATATTGGACCCATAATAAGTGAAATAAAAAGGCTAGAGAGTTTTGGATGATGCAAGAGTAATCTTTAGAGTTAAAGGAGACCATATTGCTGTAGATACAAAATAAATAAAAACTAAAACAGAGCTAATAAGTGTACCAGATTCTATATTTACTGTCATACCCATTTTCGACATCTTATACCTAATATAAATCTCTTAAAGACCTGACCAAAATAGTAAAACCCCACTTTTACATTGCTGCCACTAATGTGGATGGACACAATATCCAGGAACAATCGAAGTCTTAACCAGAAACAGAAACATATTCCCCCAGAAGTCATTCAGCACTGTTTAATTGCTCAGTTATTTAACATGTGGCCCAATATAGAGAAGCCTCTCTGGAAGGATTGTGGATGTGGTTTTTGAGGTGTGGAGTGAACCCAAATAATTTTCATAGGACATGCACATAATTTTTAAGAAAATTATACTAGGAAAAGTACTGCCAGCTTGGACTAAAAAGGAGAGACAGTTGAAAATGAAGAAAAGGCCTCTGGGATTCCCATTTTCTATGGCCAGGAAGAAACCTGAGAAACATTGTCATCTGTAAACATGGGACATTTTTTAATTGAAAAGGAAGAATATATCAGATGGAGAAGACAAATTCAGAAGGCGGAACAAAGAGTAACCACTGTCAGGGAGAAGAACCGGGCCCCAATGAAGTACTGTTTTCTGCTCCCCAACAATATATACTTGGCTTGAATTCAGAATTGACATAGACCAGTGATTGCCATTTGTCTTCTGATTTTCCTCTTTTTCAATGGGACTGTCCATTGTGGTTACCCTGTTTTTCTCTCACCAATGCATGTTCATTGATGGGAGGTAGATAACTTCTCTTTTTAGTTCATCAGATCTCTGGATTAGGAAGAGCTGCTCTCGATCATTTGCATCCAAGTGGCCTCATCTGCAACTGGACTTCAAATACATCATGGAATCATGGGCTTTGAACTTGATGCCGTAACTGAATGAGACTTTGGGGGGCCTGGGGATGCAGGTTTCCATATTCCCATGTGAGAAGATTTGAAATGATTTTGGCTAGAGGATGAAGAGCGGAAGAGGGCAAAAGAAGTCATATTTTGAAGCCCTTTCCATCAAAAGGTGGAGTTATTTCTCTACTTCTTACATTTAAGCTTACTGATGTGACTTGCTTTAGTCAATGAGAAATTAGTGACACGAGCAGAGGTTTAAAATATATTTGTTCTTGCTTCTCTTTGGAACCCTGGACCACTTTGGAGAGAAGAAGCATGGACTAGCACTTGGAGAAGGAGAGATTTGGGGACTAGATACAAGCTGTCCCAACTGAGGCCCTTGTCATACCAACCAGCCTGCCAACCACTAGATAAATGAATGACACCAGCCTCGATCACTCATGTCCAGCCGTGGAAGCACAGAACAAAGGAACTCCACAGAAAATCCAGAGAATCATGAAAGATAATCATTAGCTATTAAGTTTGGGGATGATTTGTTACACAGCAAAAGCTAGTGAATACAAGTTTCCATGAAGAAATGTGACTGTGGGGATATGGGTTTCTTGAACAGTAGGAAGATGTGGGGAGAGCTATTACTCAGACACCTGGGCCTTTTTCCCCTAGATGATCATGAGGTTATGCTCATACAAAGCGTGGTTCAAGAAACTCCAGTATTTGCAAATATTTGTAATGCACAAATTGTTAGTGTAGGGTTTTACACTAGCATGATGTAAGCTCTGAAAATAAGACTTGTAGCATTAATAAATACTTGCCTATTTTCTCAACTTTTGCCTACTTGGGCAGAGAATATCACTGAAAGAAGCTAATTAGAGATTAGCGATTGCTAATTAGAGGTTGCTAATAACCCCCTAGTATCCATCCTCTCCTTCCTTTTAGTGGAAGAAACTATGAGCTTAGCTGGGTACATGGCCATTCATCCAGAAACTACATTTTCCAGCCTTCTTTGCTGCTAGGAGTGGGCACTCTAATATATGACCTCAACTTGCTTGTATCTGAAAAGATCCTTTTGCATTTCCAAAAAATGTCTTATTCACAGGTACTAGGGATCTGACTTCCACATATCTTATTGTGGGACATAATTCAACCCATAACAATGGATGTTGCACTTTGTTCGTTTGTGCATTTTCCATTCTCTTCCTCTATTTTTTCTTTGCTTTTTTTTTTAACTGGTTTCCCCACAGTTTACAGCATTTGGTCTGCTTCTGGTTAGCCCCCAACTCAGGAAGCTGTTTATTAATGTATCAGTTAAGGTCGGGACCAATAATATAAATGTCACAGCCTCAGAGATAAACTGGGCTGTGAGCCTGAAGCTCTGAGAGCATACCTTGTCCACCTTGTGGTAACTAGTACTTGTTTAATCTTTTTCAGTATCACCTTAATTATCTCTAAAATGAATATGATAATAATGCAATATATTAAATAAGCCTCTTGTGAGGATCAAAAACGTTCACATATGTAAAGAACTTTACATCTGTTAAGGACCTTAGTTAGATAAGTGTTAACCCCTTCCTTAGTGTCTTAGTTCCTCTTATTAGTCACTACTTGATAAGTATCTGACTAAAATAATGAGTGTGTGCCTCCATGTAAAACAGCCACCCAGGAATCAGAGGTTGTGAAATTCGAGAGTTGAAACATTTGTGTGGTGGAATAATTGTGGGTAAAGTTTACATACACAACAAAGGTTATAAAGTGTACAATGAACTTGGATCAGAGTGGAATGCACAGAACGATAAGAAAGAAACAAGAGTTAATACCCCCCCCCCTTTTTTTGGTAAAAAACATAACCTTAGTGAGAAAGCCAGATTTGATTTTACTTTCTTTGTGTTTAGCATAGCAGATTTCTCCCTCAACTTTTTTAAGGGAGAGCTGAAATATGGAAATTCTTTCTCATTGGTTTCAGAAGCTTTCCTGATGTACTTTTGGGGACAAATGTTTGACCTTGAGCCCTTTGGGCCCCCGACATGCACTGTCTCCTGTGGTGCAGGTTACTTAAGGGTTCTTGTCTAGGCACGACTTACCTGAGATACCTCAGACAGTTGAGGCAGAAGCACAGAGTAACTGCCTGACTTCCTTTTACCACTGTTTACAAATGAAGAAATGTGAGATAAAAAACTATACAATGAAGGGTATAAAGAAAGAGTTCATTCTGTAATTCATTCATTCTCCTAGGAAATTAAATTATCACTGGAAAAGGTGATTGAAAAAAATTGTTAACTGTCTTTCTACAGGTCTTGGAGTGTTGAAAAACCTATCCTATATGATGGTTTGCCCCCACCTAAAAATTTAATCTGTAAAATCCCCAACTTTCCAAAATTACTAAAAATGTCTTTCCTCCACATTCTGTCACCCCAACAAGTAGATTATTGACACAACTCTACCTGTGTCACAAAAGAACCAAAATGGTAATATTAACTGAGCTTATGAAAACAAGGGGAGGGATGATATATTTAAATGGCATCTATCTGGGCACCAGATTATGTGACACATACAAAAGTAAAAGTTCCTGCCCGTTGATGGAGAAACTTTCAGACATCACTCAGTTTGGCAGCCCTGTGTGTGTGCATGTGTGTGTGTGTGTGTGAAAAGGCAAGGCTGTCTCCATCATCCTCACTTTGTCATAATAAAGGTTGTATCTTTCCCTACACTGTCACAACTGGACATGTCTAACGTGTTTAGCAAGTTGGAAGAGAAATAAATTTTAATTCTACACAGATCTGTGCAGTAGCTAGAAAAACCAGCGTTATAGATGCATAAGTGGTGAAGACCTTCATGAATGATCAAGGTAGTCTATAAATATTTTTAAATTAGCAAATGGCAGAATCAACATTAACACCTATGAAATAAGGTGGGAATTAACAGATTCATTAAAGCAAGACAACGAAGGGATGATTTGTGCAGTAGTAGAACAGAAACATTACCCCTCATCTAGATATGATTTTCATTAGTCCTTAAATGAGGAGGGAGGGATTAAATAGTAAACAGCTTCTAAAAATCTGCTGTGTACGAGTTTGCTTACTATAACTACTGAATAAATGGCAAATAGTTTGCTCTATATTCCAGGCTTAGTTCTTCTTAACTAATCATTGAGTTGTTTTTCAAAATCCCAAGTCATCGAACCCTTCAGCAATGGTTAAGGGAAATACCTCAACTATGTAGGCACAAACTCACCATTCAGTCCATTGCTGGTCTGTAGAGTGGACCAAACCAGGTAAACGGCTTTCGGTTTAGGTGCTACTTGCATCTGCGTGAGAATTCTCAGAGAGGTTTGCTTAAAATACAGTCTCTGGGGCCCTGTGCAGATTTAATGAATCCCAATCTCTGGGCAGGAGAGGGTGTCCAGGTATCTGTATTCTAAAGACACAATTAGCTGCCTTGAATGTGTAAATTAGAGATTAACAACTATTGTTTTAGCTACTGCCAACATTAAGGGGAATGAATTCTATAGATACATTATATGGCAAACCAAGTGATATTTACCAATTTTTAATATTTTCTCAGTAACTTTTATTTGCACCCACAGAAGATTCTCTCAGGAAGCCTTCACTTGGATGTCAAGAATATTTATGGTATACTTGTGGGGGTCACTATGATTATGTACCTGAGACCCATGTGACGTAAGGAGTCTGTGCGTCAGCAGATGATTTTCCAATTACCCAAGTAATCTGCAAAGCACTTATTTAAAATCTTGATCGACATTCACAACCAAGGCAAATCTATTTTGTCAAGTTCCACGTTTCTCTTTCTAACAACTACCTAGACACTTTCACAGCAAGCTCTATGTGGTTTTATAGATCATCAGTGTAAATCAGGGTAATTAATGTAACCAGTTCCTGTTGCTCCACTTAAAACCGAATAGAAAATATTCTCATTATTATTGCATTAGCCATCAACAATTATATTTGGTACTTTTATAGCTGGGCCAATAGAGAAACCAAAGAATGTTGATTTTTAATTCCTTGACTTGCATGAATTAATCTTTCTCTACAAGGTAATAAAAATAATCTCTATTTTTGAAATATCACCCAGAATTGTTTTCATTAGGAGAAACAGCATTTCAGCAAAACTAAAAACATCATATCCCTGCAGTCTGGTGAGATGATTAAAAGCGTAGACTCTGGCACTAACTGGACAGTCTAGACTCAAAATTCCAGTCCTCCCACTTCTTGGTGGAGTAACCTAGAGCAAAGTATTTAATTTTCCTTTCCTTCAGTTTTCTCATCTGTAAAATGACAAAAAACAAATGCAGCTCTCTGATTGGTTTGTTGTGATGATTACGTAAATCATACATATAAAAGCTGAGACCAGTGTGTAATACACAGAAGTTAGCCATCAGTAGTTGTCTACTTGATACCAGGCTAGAACTATGTCTCAGGTCATTAATACGTTTGTTCTCAGTATATTTTCCTACCCCTTTCGCTCTCATTAGAACCTTGAGGATTCTTTTTTTTTTTTTTTTTAACATTGAGGTATAACTGACGTAACATTGTGTTAATTTCAGGTGTACAGCATAATGCCTCTAGATTGGTATATATTGCAAAATGATCAGCACAGAGATTCCAGGTAACCTCTGTCACCACAGATAGTTGCAAATTATTTGTTCTTGTGATGACAACTTTCAAGATTCACTCTCCTACCTACTTCCAAATATGCAAGACAGTATTATTAACTACAGTCACCATGCTGTTCATTACGTCCCCACGACTTAAGAGTTATGAGCAAAACATTGCTATGCTTCCTTTCTTCATTTCCCAGCATTTCATGTCTTCCAGCAGGACTATGGATAAGCAAATCATTGCAATGTAGCACATAGGAAATGTCTTCTGTTTAAATCATGCATATTTTTATGGGTGTTGTGCCTTTTACTAAATTTATCCCACATTTTGTTCCAGGTAACATTCTGAATGATGGCTGTTTCCTCTGCATCCAGATGGGTGGTGGTGTGGAACGCTTTCAAATGGCCAGGTCATAAACATGCCTTCTATTCTTTAAATGGAGTTTACTAGTCCTTGTGGTTTGCAAACTCCCTGACCCCTCCCCCCTCTGACACCCCCCTTAGACTGTAAGTGTCTAATGTAACCTCATCAGGAGCCTAACCCTACTTTTGAGTCTGAGTCCTACTGACATGGAACAGAGCTGCCTAACCTAGAAATTCTCCTTGAACTTGTCGGGGATACAGGCATGAGGGGAAATTTTAGTTGAAGAGAAGATATACTTTCATTCTTTACCCTTTTGAGATACATGGTATGAGATACTTCCTATGTGATGGGAGTTACCTTTTGAATCCTGATTAGAGTGTGTTCTAAAGCCGTACAATGGTGTAGATGCTCCTATACTGTACAGATTGTCAGCTGACCCCAGCGTGGAAGTCCAGGGTGTGGTAGTGCAGAGAGACTACTGTAAGAGGGAGAAGCACATGAAAGACAGAGGACGGATACCCAAAAGTGACCAAGGAGACCTCATCAGCAAGTTCTAGGGCCTCTTAGATGCTGGGCATGAGAGATGAAGGGCAAAGGGCAGGAACTGAGTACAGGCAGGGGTGGCGGGGCAGGGGTGGAGGGGCAGGGGAAGGGAGGAGCGGGAATGCAGCAGGAAGACTGGGGACTTGTACAGTGTTCTGAGCTGAGATGACAGCGGCTTCCTCATGATGCTCCGGTAGTTTGATCCATGTTAAAACTGCAGGATCAGGTGAGCAAGCACTATATTAAAATCCTCTTTTTTTTTTTTTTTTTTTTTTTTTTTTTTTTAAATCCTCTTACGTAACAGTTAAGAATGATTTGCTGTCTGGAATTGAGGGGCAGTTGGGTTACAAATAATAATAATGATAGTGATCATTATTGTGATAATACTAATCGTACAAACAGCTGGCACTTGCAGAGGCTTACTTATATGGTGTATATTATGTGCCAGCATTCTTCTGACGGTTTACAGTTATTAACCCCTTACAACAACTCTAGGAGGTGTTACCATTCTTCTTGGGGTTTTCTCCCCTCCGGTGTGACCATTCTAATTCTCATCTTATAGATGATGAATCAGGAGCACAAAAAGGTAGAATGCTTTGCTCAGTGTCACTCAGCAGGTAAGTGGCGGAGTCACGATTCAAACCACGGGAAATCTGGCTTCAGGGTTTGCAATGAATTGCCCTCAAGTAACCTACTCTTAGATGCAGAGGCAGGAAATGCACATGACCAGATAAATGACCATATAACCGACTTTGTCCTAAATATTCAATCAGTGCTATATACAGTAAATGCTTTAGAGGTCTGCGGCTGGCAGAGAATGTTGTGGGTGGCTATTTGTAGTGGTTATAGGACTTTAAGGATTCAAAAATCAAACTCAAATTTATATCAACAAAGGAATTCATTGGTGACAAAACTGAAAAACCCAGGAGTTCATCCTCTGGCAGGCTGTATTCAGGACACAAATAATGTTATCAAGAATATTTTCCCTTCCTTATCTGACTTTTCTTTCTTCTGTTGGCTTATTTCCCAGCAGGGTCCTCTTCTTATGGGCCAGTTGCCTGCAGCAGCTTCAGAGTTATATTCTGCCTGCTAACCCATAAGAAGCTTTTCCTACTCCATGTTTCCAGAAACAGTTCCAGGACTGATTCTAATTTCCATGGCTTTAGTGACACATTTGCTCCCTGAGCCAGTGCCTGTGTGTTGGCCTGGGTTACTTCTGCATCCCACACACCAAAAGCGTGCCTCTCCCAAAATTATACGGATGAAAAGTTTAGGAGAGGTGGTTTCCCAAAGGAAAATCTAAGTGCAGTTCCTAGAGGAAAGGGAGGTGATGGACTGTGGGGAGGGGGGTGAATAAAGCAAAACAGGTCCCTCGTTCCTATATTATCATGTGATGTGTTGACTCACTGACAAGCCAGGGATACGGGTAACTAGAATTGCGGCAGCATGTGAAAGGGCAACCAGAGAAGGAAAGCTTCGTGGAGAATTTGGGATGAGAGTTGGATTTGAAGGATAATTTTGATGGGAAGACTTGGGAGCATAAAGAGAAGGCAGACGTCCTCTTCAGCATATGGAAGGCAGTATAAAAGTCATGTAAAGCAAAATACAATATATGCTGAGAATGGCAAATAGTTCAAGGTGGCAGGAAGAAAATGAGATAGAGAAGGTAAAGCTGAAAATTTTTATTTTGGCTGGATTATGGAAAGGTCTTGAATGCCAAGCTAAGAAATATTTAGATTTTAGTGTGTAAACTAATAGTTAGATAACCACTGCACACATTTCTGCAGAGAAGTAAAGTAAATCAAACACAAATACTTAATCCAAAAAAGATGGTTAGCATATTAGCATATCATGGGTTCCTATATCATTTACTAATTTCACAATTGACAGTGTCCATGCATCTGAGATTTGTTAGAGGAAGTCACACTATTAGACAGATTGATATATTGATAAATTTATGTTCAATCTCCAGTGGGTATACAACATGGCTGGACAATCCAGTTAGCGTTCTTTAGTAACTCTGACTTTCTGAGATGAATATTTCACACCTTTTCCTTCGTTGTCTAAACTCTGGCACTTTCTCCTGCCCCTTAGGCCTTCCCTTCTTCCTCACTGCCACCATATCTGTCCAAACTCCCTTCGACCACCAGCTCTACTATTTTAACACCTCATTACAGGGGCTCTTGATTCCACCCTTGTTTTTTCGTTGCCCCATCTAACAGCTCTAGTAACTATAAGCAAATGAAAAGATACTTGATAAAAATCTGCAAACATTACTTAATGCCATTTAATAATACAAGGATCCCCCCTTTCATCATGACTCTTACTCATGGTATTGGAGGTCTGGACCAATGCAACCAAATAAGAAAAACAAATAACAGACATATCAATCAGGATGAGCTAGATTATGCTGTAGTTCATAAAAACTAAACATTTCAATAGCTCAATCACGAGGTTTATTTCTTGCTCATGCTAAATGTTCTTTATGGTTTGGCAGAGAGGCTGGGCTTACTGTCACTCAGAGAGGCAGGCTGGTGTCATAACCACCGTCTTAAGCATTGCCAATCATTGTATCTAAGGGAAAATGACAACTTGGGAGGTCTGGCACCCACAGTTAAATGCCCTAGTTCCAAAGTGATACATGTCACTTGGCTCAAACTCAATTGGCCTGAAATAGTCATGTGGCCCTAGCCAAGAACTAGGAAGTAAAATCTTAATGTATACCCAGAAAGCAGGTTGGAAATATGATGGACACCACTAATGACTACCACAGAAGCATATTAATTGGAAAAGCAGATAAGAAACAAAACTGTCTTTCTTTGTAGATTTTTAAATATTTACATAAACCAACAAGAAATATAAGAAAACCAATAGACAAATAATTATAACTAATAAGATCTTGTAGCCATGTTGGTGAATTCATGATCAGTTTGCAGAAACAAACCATGATACTAAACACCACCTGTGCCCATGTCTGTTGCCTTCTCTCGTGTTATTATGAATGAAATATTTGTGTTTCTTGCCACTTCAGAACCAGATTCTACTCTGTCTCAGCTGTTCAAGCAGATTATAATCCTTCATTTTTTTTCATTCTGGAATATTTCCCAACAGCACTCAAGCCTTCTACAAGTTCTCACATCTTGAGAATATCCTCTATGTATTGATTGTACATCCACCATTAGCTTCTACCCTTTTGTTGTCAAACTTTAGAGCAAAACTCCTTGAAAGTGTTGTCTGTTCTTGCTATCTTCAGTGCTCTCCTTTCTTTGTCTCTGAAACTCACAATTTCTCACCATTCTTTTCATGGTGATTAATAGGCATTAATCATGTTCCAATTCAGTAGTTGGTCCTCAGGTCTTTTCTAACTTGACCTATCATTGGTATTTGATAAAGTAAATTACTTCCTCCTCGAAACCTCTATCCCCTTGGCTTTTATAAATTGTAGCCTCCTAGTTTTTCTCCACCTTCACTGGTCACTCTTCTTACCTTCTTTGTTCATTTCCTCTGCATCTCTGGAGTAATGTTGGTGTATACCAGGATCAGTCCTTGAATTAATTTTTCTCAATATTCTCTCTTCCTTGGTGATTTCTAGTCTTTTAAGTTTATATGGTAATGTTGCTCAAATTCATATTTCCTGAACAGATCTTGCTTCTGAACTCCAGACTGACATATACGACTGTCTATTCATATTTCATTTGAGTGTCTAATGACATCTAAATGGAACCTTTTAGGTGTTTTTTTTTTTTTTTTTTTTTCAAATAACACAATTTATGAGTTTATAATTCTAGAGGTTAGAATTCCAAGATGGGTCAGCAGGACTGCATTCCTTCGGAGGCTGTAGGGAGAATTTGTCTCCTTGCCCTTTCCAGATTTTAGTGGCCTCTTCCTCCATCTTCAAATCCAGCAACATAGCATCTTCAAAACATTTTCTCTCTCCTGCCTCCCTCCTGTAAGCTTGTGATTACATTGTCTTAGGTCTCTTTTCTAAATGACATCTAAAATGGGTACTAGATTTATTGGGATGATCACTTCGTAAATCATATAAATGTGCAGTCACTATGTTGTACACCCGAACTAATATAATATAGTATGTCAATTATAATTTTATAATTAAAAAAAAAAAATTTAGAAAAAGAAAAAGAAAAATGACATCTAAAACATTAAGGGAGCTTTCCTCCCTTAATTTGTTCTTTCAGTAGTCTTCCCTTTTCAGTAAATAGTAACTCCATTCTTCAAGTCATTCAAGATAAAAGCTTTGAAATCATCAATGATCTTTCCCCTCTGCCCAGTTGTCAATAAATCCAGAATTTAACTCCTTCTTGCTTCCTCCATTGCTACTAATTAGTCCAAATCACCATCATCCCTTGTTTAGACTATTGAAATAGTCCCTAATGTGTCTGTTTTCTCTACTCTTTCCCCACCTACAGCCTAATTTCAACATAGCTGCCTAAGTAAACCTAGCATCTGGGTCAATCATGGTACTTCTCCAATGGTTTCCCATCGCATTTAGAGGCAGTACAGGGCAATGTGTGAGAGCACAGGCTCCGGAATTATACAGACTGCATTTCAATCCTAGCTTTATCACTCACAAGCTGTGTGATGCTGGGCAAGTTACTGAAGCTCTCTGTGTCACTGCATCTTCATCTATAAGGTGAGAGTGACAGTAGTAAGTATTTCAGAGTTATTCAGAGGATTAGAGAAATTAATATGTGGAAAGCCTTCAGAATAGTACCTGGCAAATAGTAATACAATATGTGTGTCAGCTATTATGGTTATTTTAGAAAAGCCACAATTCTTATAATGATTTCAAGGATCTACACTATCTACCCCTAAGGTAAGCTCTGTGGTAGTTAGGAAATTGTGTCTGTTTCCCCAGCACAGAAAGAGAGAGAGAGAGACAGAGAGAGACAGAGAGACAGAGAGACAGAGAGACAGAAACAGAGAGACAGAGAGAGAGAGAGAGAAAGAAATGGGTTATAGTAGGTCCTTAATAAATATTTGTTAAATAATAGATAATAGAGTAAATGAATTCAAAAGGGTCAATGAAATATAATGGAGAACTCACAATCTAGTTCTCATTAAAGATACAAGTTGTACCAAATATCATGGGAAAAGGAAGGATTTTTTAGTTGATATTGTTGAAAAATATTGCTTTTTATGTGGGAAAACTTAAAATTGGTATTTTAATGTCTACACCAATTATAGAGCTAAATTTAAAAAACATGTTTTTTTTTTAGACAAAACCCTAAAGCACACACCCTGAAAGTCAGCAATGTGTTGGGAAAAGCTAGCAGAAGGAAGAAAATTATAATGATAAAACTGAAATAAGTGAAACAGGAAATAGAAAAGCAGGAAAAAAACAAACAAACAAGATTTGATTCTGTGCAAAGATCAATAAAACTGACATTGAGGAATCTTGGTGCAGGAGACCCAAGAAGGAAAGCCGTATGTTTTGCTAAGCTGAACAGAATATTATAATTTGAACGTAAAAGAAATATGACTTTGTTTTATACCCAAGCTAATGAAGAGGGTATCCTTATTACAGATCTTGAGAATCATTTTACATAAATGGGATCATAGGATTGTCTTTTCCTTTAACAATATATTTTGGACATCTTTCTAGGAAGTAAATGTATAAATGTAAAAAAAAGAAAATTAAAGAGGTCTCAAAAAAAAGTGAGTTAGATTGTGATGACATCAGGATTAAGGACTATTGTCAGTGAAGGGCAGTGAAGGTTACAAACAACGGACAAACTGGGAACCACGTTTGTGACATTGAAAACCAAGGGACTAGTATCTAGAACGTGATAGAAATATCTATTGATCTGCAATTAGAATAAAACAATAGAAAATAATCAGTGGATGTGAATTGGAAATTCACAAGCTTACACATATGAGAGCTTCTTACCCTCAATAATAATCATCGAAATGTAAAGTAAACCAGCAATGATAGTCCTTTATACCCTTCAGATTGGTAAGAATTAGAAATTAGGATAATAGCAAACATTGGTAGTGATGATGAAATGGGAAGCTTCGTACTCTGCTGGAGGAAATGTAAACTGGCTGAAACACTGGGGAGAGAAATCTGTCAATATCTCAGGAAACAATATATGTGTGTACCCTAAAACCCTCACCACCCCATTCTTGGTTATATACCCCTCTTTGGCAAGTTGAAGGATGTATACTGCATCACTGTCTGTGGTAATGAGAAACGCGAGGAACCCTCAGGGGAAAGAATAAAGAAAATGCACACAAAGACCCACTAGGTAGCATTGAGCTGCAATAATCAGGGTGCTACATGCAGCTAATTATGTACATCTTGAAAGTCTGTTGTTGAATGGAAAATAGTAAAGAGAACCAGATTTATAGGTCAATGCAATTTCTATAAAGTAAGGCTATGTATTTACATAAAGCAACCTCTATAATCTTACAAGGGTACATATATATCCAAGGACACACACACATTAGAGATGCAGGGACCAGAGGAAGCAGCGGGAATGGGGTGAAAGATCTTTAGCAGAGAAGGGAGCCTTCCGATGATGGGGATGCATCCACTGTGGAGGAAAGGGGAGTGAGAAAAGGGATCAGCTCCTCATTCTGATGCTTCTTCAGCACTTCAGCACCTGACCAGTTCCCAGTGTGGGAGGCCCTCCAACTCTAGGACTGGGCTTCAAGAACAATATCGTGTGTGTTTCTTATGGCTGCAGACCTGAAGACTCTTGAGAAAACTTCTGCTCTTTAGTGCAAATAGCACGCCTAGAAAGAAGGCATAGGAGTCCTCAGCGTCCCTTAGAATAGAGTTCCTTCAGAAATGTAGAGGAGAAATACGGATTCACAGGAGGGCCAAAAAGAAACTAAATGCATAGAAGGAAAATACCTACTTATACCTAAGTAACTAAAAGGGGCAACAATTTGAAATCTTTTTAAAGAATAGTTCGTAAAACCACCACTATGGGGTCTTAGATTTTCCATGTCAGACATCAACCACAGTCTTTGGCCTTTGTCATTCTTAAAATATGGTTGCTATTCCTAGAGCTCTTACTATGCCCTGGGAAACACAAGCTGTTACCCAAATCATCTGCTCATATTTCAATAAAACCAATGTAAACAGTTCATAAATTGCCTAGTATACCTTTCAGAACATGTCCTGGCCAGTATAATTTATGATGAGCCTTGTGTTTGAAATTTTAAATCTCTAGTATTATAGGTAAGTAAGTGCCAAATTAGAAACCAATTTTACTTCAAAATATATTGTGTGACCTTATCGTGTGGAAAAGAGAATGTATTTTTCACGTGAAAGGAGTGTTGTAAATGGTTTAACCCACTTTCCTGGGCACTGGGCTCACTCAAAGTAAAATTTTGAAAAGTCTGACATTTATCCTTGAAGTTTCCCTGCAGTGATCGCCCGCTGTGCTTCATACGCCTGGCACACCCACACACCAGCGCACATGGGCACACGGGGGAATTCTGATTCTTAAGCTAGCGAGGTATTGGGGAGGAACTGCAGGCAACGTAAGGAATAGGGATATATTGTTTCCCTAAACCACTGCATCTCAGTTTTGTCTGGGTGTCAAAATTAGGTTTTTCAAAGAGGAAATGAGAATCCCAGCAGTAGTTTTCCGGTACAGAAACTGCACAGGTGACGGTGCTGCATGGCCGTGTTGCAAACCAGCCTCATGGGAACTGCAGTTCTCTAATCTCTAGTGCTCACCTGTGATGTCCACGGATGCTGCAGGAGCAGCCCGCCGCACCAGGTGACTGCTGGCATCTAAAATGACTTAAAAACCTCATCCTTGCGAGTCTGTGGAATCTATGGCTTGCCCAAGCTGACACACCCTTATTTCTAACCTTACTGTCACGGGGCAGAGCGACGATAACTCTGGGATTCTCATGGAAGCGACACCTCCTTTTGTTTTAGTACTAGGTGATTGGGGTGTTGACTTTTGCTCTGATGAACATAAAAATGTCAAACCACATTTTCTGAAGGGAGAGGGAATAGGTCAAATCCTGAGAGAGTTTGGCTTGGCAGCCAGGCTGTCATTTGTTCACTCATTCATGCATTCTGTCAACAAATACTTAGTGAGAGCGCGCTGGCCAGGTACTCCCTGGGCTCTGGAGCTACAGTGGGCAACACAACAGATGAAAGTCTGTTTATGAGTAAGGAAAATGTGTAAAATATGGATAGATGGCAAGAAGTGATAAAGAGAAAAAATGAGTCAGGAAAGCCATAGGGAATTTTCGAAGGTGGGGGTGATATAAAGAAGCCTTCACAAGGAGGTGGCATTTGTGTAAAGGCCTGAAAGGGTGTGGGCGGAGTGCTGTGGTGATCTGTTGCAAAGGCAGGTGACGCGTATGGGACAGTGGAGAAATGTCAGGGAGGCTGGCGTGGCCTGGGGTGGAGTGAGAGAAGGAGAGTCTGCACAGAAATAACAAAAAATGAGAAATGAGAATTATTTCATTTTGACCCCCTACCTCCTTTACAGACAATGGATGGACATGATTCTCTCTCTTGTCACCGTCTCCAAGGGGTAGAGCCTTCTTCCCAAGTCTAAAATGGTCTAGGTTCCTATTTCCCACGTGCCCTGATCAGGATCTCTCTTAGTCTTAGCCAGGACCTCTTCAGGTTTCCTTCTCAGATTCCCCCATATCCCCCCAGTTGGTTTTTCCCCCCTCTCTCTATCTTAAACTGTATTCCTTATTTCCACGAAGATGCGAATAACTAGCTATGTATTAGAAGAAACCAGTCTGACTTAGTTCTCACTGAGGTCTTGTCATTAAGAATAAATCTCTCATCCATGTAAGAGCAAAAACACAGTCCCTGAAATGTTGCCCTCCCCTGGGAATCAGCTCTGGGGTCAGGGGCCTTAGTGGGTTATTCACTGTATTTTCACCAGAACCCACAGGCTCATAAGTTTCAGCACCTCTGCTGTGTGTTTCTTTGGAAGTGCTGGCCCACGTTTGGTGGTGGGACAGTCAATCCTTGGAAAGCTCATTTGTAAGTTGGCATTTGTGCTTTGCTGCCCGCAGCACTCACAAGGCTGAAGGCACCCCCTTGGTTAACGTAGGAGCCCAGCATGGCCTTGTGAAAGGAAACTTCACAAAATGCCCTCGGCCTTTGCTGTTCTGGCAAAATGAGTCAGGAGCAGGAGGTGGGGGCAGCCCCTGCGGGGGAAAAGCAGAAGAGAGGATAAATGCGTCCTGGAAACAGCAGGCTAGGGTTTCCAGAGATGCTGCTGCCTCTGCCTGCTGCTCTGAAGGGAAAGAGAGAATGCAGACAGGAGTCAAATGGCTCTGAGGAAGGGGGGGAAGGAGGGGGGGAGAAGAAACAGTTCTGGCACCTCATCAGCACCAAAGTAGGTTCCCATTCAGGATGACCCAAACCCAGATTTAGAGGCTGCCAGATCAGGCTCCTGTCATGCCCCCTCTGTCCCTCTTTATCATCTATCTGTCTGTCTGTCTGTCTGTCTGTCTGTCTGTCTATCTATGTATTTATCTATATATGTATCTGTGTATGTATGTATGTATGTATGTATCTGTGTATGTATGTATGTATGTATGTATGTATGTATGTATGTATCTATCTATCTATCTATCTATCTATCTATCTATCTATCTATCAATCATCTACTTACCTACCTATGAAAAGGAAAAGTCAACCAACATTGTCTGGAAGGAGAGGAAATAAGTCAAATCCTGAAATCTGTTCTTTTGGCATTCAGGCTATAATTAAGAGATAAGAGAGTCATTCATTCTATCAACAAATACATATTAAGTGCTGCATTTCAGAAAACACACACGCACACGGATGTTATCCCCTTTCACTAGAATATCGGAGGAACACACGCACTCATTCGTACAGACCCAAGGTCACTCCGGAGATGCAAGTGAAAAGTTAGAGTTTTAACTAATTCGACTTTAGAGGCATGGCTTCTTGTGCAGGTGACCTGGAGGCTTGAAGGATAATATGGTAGAAGAGCCAGGATGGGAGTGATGAACGGACACCAGGAGCCAGGAGGGCGCCAATGAAGACATTCATTCCACAGCCTGCTCTTTCAGGGCTGCTGTGAATCGTTAGCAGGGAGAGAACTGGGGGTTTGCAATCCGAGGCAATATCGGGGAAATATATGAAATGTGTGAAAGGACTTTTGATAACACGATAGGAAAAATGTTGGAAGATCATGAAAAAACATGCTGAATCATAGATTTCATTATTCTTAAGGACTATTTTGCATAAAGTGCTTCAGATTATTCACAATCGTTAACAGAGATAAGACACTTGGTTTAATTGATGTTTGTAATATTTCCAACCCTCTCCCCCAAAGCAACATACTCCTCATTCAGAATTTCACCCTTCAATTTGGGTTCCTGGACTTCACAGACTCTAAAAATGTGATATTGGCATAGCAGTTGGGTGGTAAACAGCAAAGACCCAGGTAAGCAAGCTGGAAAGCTGGAGACCCTTGTGTGCTGGGGCAAAAGAGTTAGTATAATTGGTACTTGCGATACCTGTGAAAACTGACCAAGGCTGCAGCTTTCGGAAGAATGAAGATATTCAGAGGCTGGTGTGTGTGCTTATTTCAGCTAAGTCCTACCAGAGGTAGACTGAGGCCAGAGCTACCCATCTGTAGGCAGAGAAAGAAGGGGATGTAGCTCTGTTGGGCTCTCTCTCTGCAGAACAAATTACTAAATGCCAGAGAGCTAACTAATTTGAGGTGCAGTAGAGTTCTGCACCCCAAATGGGAAAAATTTATAGGAGACTCAAAAGAGGCAGGACTGTGGTCCGAAACCTTTTTCCCAAAACCTCCTGTTGAAATCTCTTGCACATCAAGTAACACAGCCCTGAAGCAGAAATCAGATCTAGGGGGTTGCCTTCTCCACCGAGCCTGATTTTTCACATGTCCTTTGGGTACTCACATGAAAACCTGAGAGGTAAGAGGACAGGGGAATCTCAGAGATCAGGAAACTTGCTCTTAGTTACCCTAATCCTAAAACAGGAGTGAGGGTTCGGGTGGCTATGAGAGAGGGATTGATCCATTCTGGAGGTTCGGGGAACTTTCTGACTCTCCACGATTTTTCATGCTTCCCTCCTTGAAGAACTGACGTTTCAACTGAAACTTAAAGGACAAGTTAGAACTTCACCCCGGGAAATGCAGGAAGACTTCCCGGCAAAGACAGGCCCACCTGGGGACAGAGGGAAACTCCAGGGGATTGTTTACTCAGGTTCTAACTTGGCCTTGCTATCGTGGTCTCTCTTCTGGCATTTTGGAAATGGCACATGCGTTTTGAGATATTCAGATCGGAGTCTGAATATTTGAGTGCCTCTTGTCTGTTAGGTGGCCATTGGCCACGGTAATGCCTCCCCTCACAACTTCAGTGTCATCGTATGTAAAACGGAATCATAATGACCGCCTTGGGATATTTGACTATGAGGAATTACATGCAGTGTCTAAAGGGATGCTAGGCACATAATAGCTGCCCAAAAGTGTTGCTGTCCTTGTGACTTCACCAGTCCCTGCTCGTTTGTCACAGCCAGGTTGATCTTGATTACGTCTACACATAGTTTCTTCCCCGATCATTCCAGCTCCTTTCTTCCCTTCTTGAGACTCCTATATTTCATCCTCATATTACCAAAGAATTTAGTTTTCCTTTATACTTTCTCTTATATTTAAAATCAGTTTTTATTCACTAACGTGATTGTAACTCGAAGAACACCTTCTCATGAATGCCAGGGCACCCAGAAAGTTACTGAGCACAGAACTGGAAGCTTAAGATCATAAATTGTAAGAGCTAAAAGGGCCCATAAAGTGTGGTAGTTGAACTACAATAAACGCTGAACTTCATGACGCTCTCATAGCTCATGATACACTGTCCCTGAACAGTGGCTCAGAAATATACCGATAGAACGCAGTCCCCCAGAAACTATTTGGATGCGAACATCAGATGTAAGACGTTGCCTTCTTCACTGAGCCATGTACATACATGCTAACTTCTGCAGGTATTTAAAGGTGTTTTTTTGTTTGTTTGTTTGTTTTTTTGTTTTTTTGTGTGTGTGTGGGGTCTTAGGGGAGGGACAATAATTTTACCTATTCTGAAGTGTAGTGCTCTCAGGCAGCAATGGACGCTGTTCTAGTAACACTTTCTTGAGGGATTCTGCCTACCTGGTTTGTCCCTCTGGGAATGAGAGCCCTAATTGCTGTGATCCGATGGGTTAGTTCAATTCAGATACATTTCTCAGTAATACCCCAAATAGTGGTGTGCTTGGTACATTATAAAGACAGCAGGAATTTCTTGAGAAGAACTGAACCTGCAGTTAGAGCTATATATACTAAATAAATTAATGAAACATAATAAGGACTCTATAAAATGCTTATTCTCAGTATGCTATACTTCTTGTGTTAAATCAATTCTTTCTCCCTAGGAACTGGTCAGAATTTTAACAGATGTCGCTAAGGGAGTTATTTCTATTCTGATTCCCAACTGGGCCCTCGGATGTCACCTGTTTCTGCATCCTTCACCAGTTCAGGATGGGATATTTGGATCCAGATGTACTTGGGTTTGGATTCTGGCCTGCTTCTTACTAGAAATAGAGTTTTGAGTAAGTTTCTTAACCATTTTTGAATTGTACTTTCTTTCAATAAAATGGGGCTAACCAACCTACCTTATGGGATGATTGTGGGAATTAGTGATACGAATATAAAGTTTGGCAATGTGTGTGTCACAGAGATTATGTTTACTAAATGATGTGATGAGTAATGCTAGTGTTTATTGTTGTTCTTCTAATTGTTGTCCTTTTATTTGGTGGTGGTGTGCTTTTCTATGTTCTACCCTGGTCCGTGACATATGGGTCAGGTCCCGACAGACAGGAAACGTAGAATTCACAGCATGCATTGGCTCAGGTTTTCAGCTATTATCAAACACAGAGTGCTCATCAGCCTGATTCCTCCATCTTAGCTCGTGTGTCTCTAGTTTCCTTTACATTAGCTACTGCAATGCTGACACTGAAGGAGGACCGGCATGTTTTCCAATGTATTCTTTTACTGCAATCAGAGAATTATTTCTTTTTGTGCTCTTTGGTAATGGTTGTGTAGGTGGGGATTTTATAGAACATTCTGGCTTAGGAAAGGAAAAAAAAACTCTGGGCTGCTTGCTACATCCAAACTTCTCCTTCCATTAGTCAAAAACGGACCGAATGTTTTATTTCCATATCACATTGCTTTATATACCTGTGGGCTGAACCATCTGGGATTTTATGATTCAGACTTTTCATTTTCCTATCAGTATGAGACATAGTGAAGCAACAACAACAAAAACAGTAAGTTGTATGGAGTGAATACCGAAATGAAATAGCAAATGGTATACAGCCCCAGAAAGTACAACCTCTAGTGGTCAATTGTCATGAAAAGTGACTGTCTGGTTTGTTACTGGGATCTTTAAATATCAATGGGTCTGTCTCCTGAGAAGTTAAATTTAATTCCTCCTGAGATTTTAATAGTTTATGCCAAAACATTCTGCTCATATATAATTTTTACAGACAAATGAAGGCATTTAGGTAAAATATTGCATTCAATTCTGTTTATTAAATAAATATGTACTGAAGCCCTACGAAATTCAGAGGGACTAACCTAAGCCTACAAGGACTCCAAAGATTTCCTGCTCAGAAACAACGTGTTTGGTTCATGCTTGACATAAAATATAATCTGTTTTACATATAAATAGAGGTGTCCTTTAATTATGGCATATCTAAATTGCAATCATAGCTCTTTTAATTGTATATGGCATGTGTTTTCCAGTCTGTATAAAATAGTTCATAAATCAGGGTAGAAGGCTATACTGTACTCAGTCATGTAAAACACTACTTTTCCAAAAAGGTAAGTAATTGGACTTGAGACATTTTACTTCAATTCATGCATTATTGAATAAGAACACTTTGAGCACCTACTATGTGCCAGGTACTTTCATAGTCTCTGGGATATGAATGAAACAAGATCCTTATATTCCAGGGACTCAAAATCCATGAAACATACAAGTTACAAAAACCATGGTACACCGAGAAACAAAGGTGTGTTTAAGGTGTGAAGGAGGCTACAACTCCTTAGTTGTGTAGGAGAGAGGGATGGGGAGGGATACGTCTTTTGATTTCCTGCACTAACTCCCCCCAAACAACCTGTCCTCCCTCCGTACTGCAGTTGGTGAAGCAAAAAATGTAGGTGCTACCCACAAATTGGCCTTTTCCTTGCACCCCTACATTTAATCCATCATCTGATCCAACCAAACCCCCCCTAAACTGTATTTTAAACCTGCCAGGTCTTCTCTAGCTCCATTGTAACCCCCCAAATTCAAGTTTCATTCAGTCTCTTTTGGTCCTCTTCAGTACGTACCATTTTCACTGGTCTCGCCACTTCCGTTTCTGCCACCCTACAATGTATTCTCCACACAGCAGAAAGTGTGGTCTTTTAAAAATGGAAGTCAAACCATTTTATTCTACTGCCTGAAGTCCTTCAATGGCTTCCCATTTCACTGAGTGTTCACCCCAACACCTGACTAAGACCTACAAGGCCCAACATGATTTGTCCCTTGCCTTCCTTTCCTTCCTTGTTTCCTTCCCTTTCTGCTCCATTCCACCTTATAATAGCTGTGAAATGTACAATCAGTGTGCCATTTTAGTGACTACAAGTTATATTAATGCAGCTGTGCTTACACCAATCTTTTTTTCCTGGTTTGAAGTGTATCTAACTTGCTCTCACATCAAACTTTCTGAGTGAAACTCTTTTCCAGCAGATCTGTCCATGACTAGCTCCTGGTTTTCTTGACGATCTCAGTTCAGAAGTCACCTTCTCACCCTCTATCAATCATGCTTTTTTTCTTCTGCGTAGCAATTACCAGAATCTGAAATTGTCTTGGCCTATCATTTATTTGTTTATCTTTCCTTCCCAATCTTTCCTTACCCCTGCCCTCTACAAACACACACACACACACACACACACACACACACACACTAACAAACACACACTCTGTCTCACAGATAAAGTTTCATAACCACAGGGATGACCCCTCCTGTCTAGTTCATCTCTATCTGCCCAGCACTTATCGTTAGATATTTGTTGAATGGATGAATGAATAACTTCAGAAGGAAGATGACATTGGAATTAGGTATGAGCTTGTCAGACCAAGAGGGTGGTGAGAATTTAAAAAGATAAACTATTATTTGTTCCCAAATTGCCTAGTGAGAGAGAAACTTAAAAATAGGGAACTAACAATACTATGGCTAATATTCTACTTGGGAATGACTTCCTGATAAGCAGGAATAGTTTCAATTGAAATAGGTTTCATTCAGTGCAGCCAGACGAAGACTAAGTATTAACACTTGGAACATGTTTTGATTTTTAAAACGTTTTTAACATCAGAGAGAACTGGCGTCTACATTCAGAAGTTATCACATGGATTATATCTTTCCAATTATACCTTCACTGTCTGGTATTTTTAGAAAAAGAAATTGCAATTTGAAATTTAAATACTTTCAGGGTTTTTTTGTGTGTGTGGTTGGGAAGAAAGGTCATGAGAGTTCACTGACAAATTTGTTGGTATATATGAGACATACTCAATGACAAGATCACAAATAGTTTGTAAGAGTCTCAGAAATAAAAGCTCATTTAATTATCTGTCACTAAAGCTTTTAACCTAGGGTGCCTTGATCAAACAGTAACAAAAATCTGCCATAAAACCCCTATAACCCACCCATCACCACCACCAAAAAAAAAACAAAAACAAACAAAAAAACTCACTACATTTATTAAATTGTCTAGGAGCCAATTCCTTTCCTAATTGAAACTTTCAAGTTTTCTTATGATTTATGGAGCTATTGGAAATAATTCAGCTTCCATCTTCTCATTGTCTTAATGGGGAGTTTACCATTTTCCCAGGAATCGTGAGAATTATGGAATCTGGCCCCTTCCAAGCCAACAGTGTCAGCCTCTCTAGAAACTGCAAAATTAGAGGGCTGATAAGTTAATGAAGATTTTTTTTCCACGTTAGCACTTGCATTTTCCCAAGAAATTTTATAAGTATAGTAAATTTCTGATGTCAGTGGCATAGACATTCTTATTATCTGAAGGCAAATTATTCTATTTTCTTGCTTCTAATAGATATTTAGTTATTGCTCACTTTTTTGGCTTCTGAGAGTTTGGGTTTATCTCTGCATCTCCTTCATCCATAGAGCTCATCTGTTTTCGTAGTTGCACAATCACTTCTGTTGCAAAGAGAATTCAATTTCCAGGCTAGACTTCTTCCCCAAGCACCAGGACCGTGGTTTTAAATGATCATAGGACATTTTCACACAAAAGCTCCAACACCAAATAAAATTCACCAAACCCCCAATTAACCAAGGCTCCTCTGTTACCCACTTGTGTCTTCCCCTCCCTCATCTCCCACATTTCCTCCCCTATATTCCCTTCCATCATCCCCTCATCCCTTCTGTTCAGACTGACTGTAGCACAGGCTTACACGTTGTCTCTTGGATTCATTCCTTTCGGTCCCATTGGGTACATACGTGTGCTGACGTCATCACAGCTAAGTCGATTCAGTAATGTCCTCATCTGTCTCCCTGCCTCTTTATATTTTTGCCTTTCAAATCCACAACAATTTTCAGAACTAGTATTTGCAGCATAAAAATGATTAGTAAGGGACCCAAGAACACTTTGCTTGCTATGAAAAGCACACCTTTGCATTATCTGTTAAAACAATTCTCAATAACTTGCCCCTGGAGTCCCTACCTTCCCTTGTTTTCCGTAAACTTGCAGTGCAGTCTAGATAATCTCTTCTCTTTACTGTCTTCTCCCCAGGTCATCCTCTGTCACACTTTCACTCTGAAATGGTCTCCTCTCTTTTAATCACTTATCCAAGTTTATTTTTCCGTCAAGGCACTTTTGAAACCTCATCTCCTCAAAGAAGACTTTTCTGGAGACTCAACTCTATATCCATTTCCTTTTTTGACAATATACTCTCATGTGCTACCTAGGTCTTGTTTCCCTCATAAGAACATGAGTTCTGCAAGGGCAGAGGTGTTATTTTCTGCTGTCTCTGCATCTGACACAATGCTAAACATTTTTTAAAACCTTAATAAATCGTTGAGGAATCATATAGCAACAAAGTGATAGTTTGTCACATGTCCATAGGTTCCCCAACATACATGTGTGAAAGAGCTAGTATAAGAGGTTGCTCTATGACAATCAGAATTCAGGCACCTGTTGAACCCTCCAAAGCATGAAGATTGCTGCTTTGGTCCTGTATGGAGGACCAGGTGTCACGGAGCAAGAATTGTCCTGTAGCTTCAGGCAGTCCCAAAGCAAGCAGGAGGGGAACTAGTTCACACTGTCGTCAACCACGTGATCAGTACACAGAGGGATCGCTGCATTATGTTCTTAATCAAGATGATATTTTAGTTCTCTTTTTGTAGTTGTTCAATTTTAGGGTTAGGTGCCCATGTGAGGAGCTGTCACCTCAGACTCTATGGTCTAGCCAGCATTTGTTACAACTCTACCACAATGATTTTTTGTTTGATTTGTTTCTTTAATATCTGTTAACTCCCTGAAAATACAAGCTTCGTGAAGGTTTCTTTTAGCCCTCCTGCCTGGAATACAGCCTGGAAAATAGTAGGTGTTCGATACATGTTTGTTGAATGAATGAGGAATTCTAGGTCTATACTCAAACAGGTGTGTGTGTGTGTGTGTGTGTGTGTGTGTGTGTGTACACTCATGCATTCAGGAGACAGAGAGAAAGATAGATTAAAGTTCTGCATAGACCTGAAGACTCGAGGAAGGTCTCAGAGAAAAACACTCAAACCCATTAAGGGAAGGGAAAATAAGTGCTAAGAGAAAAGAAATGAGTTGACATTGGAAAATTTAGAGATGAGAACGTTATAGAAAGAGGCAGCTCTGTGAAGTGAAAAGTGCCTATTATTAGCTGTCTTATTTTATTTGTAGCATAAAATGTGGATAATTGCCGTTGTCCCGTACTTCAGGGTTAATTGGGGTTGTATATGTGAAGAATTGAACCCAGTTTCTGGTTCCTGCACAAGAAATTGCTCACCCTCATGATAATTTTCTTTTAATTTATGAATTCGTAAGCTATTCTTTTTTTTTCAGGGAATATGGTGAAATAGACTTGAGGAGAAAAAAAAGCAGGAGATAACAGGACCTGGTATAACAGAATGGATTGTACACGTTGAAAATCCATTTAAAGCTTTGCAAAAATAAACTAGAATATGCTTCCTCTGATTTCATCCCATTCCAAATACTATTGTTTGTGTGTATGTATATACCTATATCTATATATCTCTCCATGGACAGCTCAGACTGAATTTGTCCATATTAGTCCATATATTTTAATCAGTGATAGTTTTGTTAGCATTGATATGTAAATAGGTGAAAAAATGAAACTTTATAAAACAAATAGAGCTGAAATCTCCTCTTCCTCTTTTTCTTCCTTTTTTAGGGGGCAGGGAGGAAGTGACCAGATAAAAATACACACCAGAATGGTTTTTCCTGTTACTTTGGAATATCTTACACAGCTCTGATGAACTTAAAATGTCCCTTTAGGTACTATGGGCCACAATGACATTTGAAAGTAAGTACCAAGGTAAGATCTGCTGACTTCTACATCTGGCAAGTGGTGGGCACTTTCCTTTATTCACAGGCTGAGGAACATCAGTGTCTGGGAAGGAATTCCTCCATGGCCGAAGTGCCCAGTGGGATGGCATGGACATCTGTGTGCTTTTGCCCAGCCATCTTCCAATGGGAACACTAAGGGATTTAATCAAGTCTTAGGCTGGGAACTTTTCCTGAAATATCTAGGCAGGGACTTGAGATCTCCCTCTGGAAATTGAAATTATTGAAAAAGCATTGGGATTAAAAATATCTCAGTGGTAAAATTGCATGCATCAGTCCATACCCTTTTTCAGCCAAGGTCCCTGATGAAGCTCCACTGTGCTATCAGAAGAACAATAGTTAGATGTAAATTTAGGAGAGGGGTGAAGTGTGATCATAACTTGTAAAAATAAGAGCATTTCCCACTTAATAGATTCTGTTAGATTTTGTCGTTTAACAATAAGAGAACTATCAATATCATTTATGGGACATTCCACAGGTGCCAAAAATTTTGCATATTTAGTGTTTGCAGCAACTCTGGGTAAATCTTGTTATCTTTATTATTCCTCTCCTATCCTATAGATAAGCGAGGTCAAGGCCACATAGTCAGTAAGTGGCTGAGCCAGTGTTTAAACCCAGGCAAATGATTTCCCAAGGCGACAGCTAAGCAGTCAACCATTGTTGGCCCATCTCTGCAACCATCAGAATCTGTCCTTAGCACAGGAGTTACCAGTGGGCAGATTACATAGGACTGTATGATGCTTTTGTGATCCAAAGGGCTGATATGTCTTTATTCACTTCTGGTGGAAAACAGGTGCATGATTTCCACTGACGAATGAACCTCAAACTCCATAATGGTGTTGATACCTGATGTGGCTGAGGTGATAATTTATTTTATTTGCAGTTTACCTGTCACTGAGCTGGGATGGTAGCATCTGGCTTTGCCTACCAAAAAGCAGGCACTCATGATTAACTGCTTCTGACTGTTCTTTTCCCAGAGCCATCTGCATCTGCTGGGTTTTGCAACTGGAATTTCCAAAGCAATTCCTCTGGCATGAAAATTAGGTTTCATACAAATAGGAGTGTTATAGCAAAAAGGAAAATGAGTGGCGGTTGTAATAATTTGGTGGTAGATGATCAATGAATCAGGGCCCCAAAAGACACATGGACTGAATCTGTTTTGATAAAGTACCTGAAACAAACAGTATTTTAACAAGTGAAATTACTTTCCTTTCCTGCTTTTCCTGAACATTTGACGTTACTGACCACCCCATCAGAATGTGTCTGAGCTCAGAGGAAGGACCTATTGGAAGTCAGGGAAATCTCTCGAATGGATTTTTGGAGGAAAAAAGATTTGTTAAGTCTAGAATGTGGGAAGGTCCATGAATTTTAAGCAGAAGAGGAACATGAACAAAAGAATGAAGATGAGGGAGAAAACAAAGACGGTTAAGAAGTGCCAAGTGGGAGAGGCAGAATAGCTATCCATGTAGGTAGGAGGCAGGTCTGAAAAAGTCTTATGCATTATGCAAAGGAGTCTAATTTTATTCTACAGAGAGAGCCATGAAAGGACATCAAGCAGAGTAGGAGCATGGTTAGTTTCAGGTTTTAGAAGCTCTCTGGAAGCATGGTGTCCATTGGATTGGGAAGAATTAGGCATGGAACAAGAGGACTAGTGAGCTGGCTGCTGGGATGACCCTTGTAAGAAAGGATTCTGGCTTGAACTGAAGTGGTGGCTATGAGTTCAGACAGAAGGGTGGATGCAAGAGGTCTCTAAGAGTCTGAATCTATAAGTGTGGTGGTTGGTTATGCTCAGATGTGGAAGTGGAGTGAAGAGTCAAGGATGACTATTAGCTTCCTGACTTGGGTATCAGGAGAGCGACTTCCCTCTGTTTGTCTGCTAAGAGCAAGGAACCTGGGATGGTGGAAAATATTGGATAGATATGAAAGATGAAGGTCATGAGGTCTTGGAGAAGCAAGAGGACATGGGATAGCAATGGGAGGAGAAATACTGCTTTCTTTGAGACGAGAGAGCAGAGGATCAAGAGGGAAGGTGATGCAGATAGGTCTGTGTTGGCGTAGTGGACGCCGTAGCAATGCTCAGAAGATTGGGGGACTTCTTGAACTTTCTCTAAGAGCTAATACATAATGACTTTGGAGAGTCATGAAGGTTTGAACTGTTGTGGACAATAGAAGGGAAGATTGCCTAGGAAGATGCAGAGGGGTGTCTAGACAGGTTAGTGGCTTTGAAAGGGCTGAAGGCAAACATAACTGGTAGTTGTACAATTCTGCTCCATTTGAGATGCATACCTTTACCCTACATTGTATTATAACTCACTATTCTTAAGACCACAGTGATGGCAGGGACAGTGTTTCATTTCATGTGGAGAATCTTCAGTATTCAGAACAGGGCATGACCTATATTAGATGCCCAGTATACTTTTGTTGACTTGAAATGTGTGGCTCTACAAAGCAGCCAGCATGACATACTGTTAGCAAACAGAATTTTTTTTTCAAGTGCATTAAATGGCAGTACCTTGGAGAATACTGAAAGTAGAACAGTCAATATTTTAAGGCTGTTCTCCCAGGAGTGGCAATTCTCTGTACGAACAGGTGTATCTGAAAAGGCCAATTTGCTGCCAATAGTCACTTTCCTGCTGCAGACTCAGGGTTTAATGATTTAAGGCAAGGCAGAGCACCTGGCATTGTTTACAGTGCTTTCTCATCACAGTGACAACCTAAAGGAATCTGTACAGAGATTTCAGGGAGAAAAATGAAGGGAATTGGGAAAAGTGATATCACAGGATCGTGAAGGAGAAGAATGAGTTGAGGCCAACAGCCCATTCAAATTTATTGATTGACCCTTAGTATATGCGATAAGGCATAGAGCACAGTGTTAGATTAAAACAACAGACAAAACAAAAAAACAAAAAAACCCCACCTAGGTTCTAGCTGGAGCTCAGCCTTTAACTAATCATATGCCCTTTGACATGTGACCTTTAATCATCTTTGTTATCAAAACGGAGTCACACTTTTTCCATCACATGATTTTTTATTTTATTTTAGATTGAGGTATAGCTGACATATAACATTATATTAGTTTCAGGTGCACAACAAAACGATTTAATATTTGTTTATATTGGGAACTTATCATCACAATAAGTCTAGTTAATATCCATTACTACATATGCTGTGTTTCTCCGAAAATAAGATCTAGCCTCACCATCATCTCTAATGTGTCTTTTGGAGCAAAAATTAATATAAGACGTAGTCTTATTTTACTATAATAGGGTCTTATATTAATTTTTGCTCCAAAAGACACATTAGAGCTGATGGTCTGGCTAAGTCTTATCTTCGGGGAAACATGGTAGTTATGAATTTTTTTTTTTTTTTTAATTAAATTTATTGGGGTGACAATTGTTAGTAAAATTACATAGATTTCAGGTGTACAATTCTGTATTACATCATCTATAAATCCCATTGTGTGTTCATCACCCAGAGTCAGTTCTCCTTCCATCACCATATATTCGATCCCCCTTACCCTCATCTCCCACCCCCCACCCCCCGCCCCCGTTACCCTCTGGCAACCACTAAACTATTGTCTGTGTCTATAAGTTTCTGTTTCTCATTTGTTTGTCTTGTTCTTTTGTTGCTTTTGGTTTATATACCACATATCAGTGAAATCACATGGTTCTCTGCTTTTTCTGTCTGTCTGACTTTTTTTTTTTCTTGTGATGAGAAATTTTAAGATCTAGTCTCTTAGCAAAACAGTATTATTAATATTAACTATAGTCCCCATGCTGTATATATTGCATCCCCATCCGTGACTTATTTATTTTATAACTGAAGTTTGTACCTTGGGTGATATTTTAAACAAACATTGTGTAAATTTACCAGCATTCCACAAATATGTTTATCATTAAAGGCTACAGATAAGAACTTTGGTCCAAGGCAAACTTACATTGCACGTGTGGGATTTCCATATCTGTGCCTCATGCTTTTACCTTTGTTCCTGCCCGCTCCAGCCCAAGTTGTCTCTGTTTCTCTTTCTTCACTCTCTTTAGAGTTTTATCTCCTGAAAATCTTTATAGAGAAGTTGAAACTCAAATCTAATTCAGTATTTATTCCCCAAGATATCCTTTTCAGTATATCAAGTATGACCATTGACACACCTTCCTTCCAATCTCTAAAAATTTGCAAATATGAAGTCATTTGTCAGTGCAATCCAACAGTGCTTATAGAGTTGCTATTCTATGCCACGCCCTGTGTTAGGGGCACAAATACAGGTATGAGATACAATAGGGAAGATAAGCACAACTAATTCTACTAAATAGATGCTATATGTTCATAGTAAGTTACAAAATATTACTAGAAACACACACACAAAAGAGATTAATTTCTATCTAGGATGTTTGGAGAATGCATCCTGAAAGCTATGATGATATTTGACCTTGGCCATGAAGAATGAACACAATCAACACAATTTCGCCAGATACAAAAGGGGGAAAATACATTTGAGGTAAAGAAGCCAGCATGGACAAAGGCCTAGAGCTAGCAAAGAGGGCAATGTATTGCGAGGAATGGCAAGTAGCCTTGCTTCTGGATTGCTCATTCTTCAATGTTAAATTCTTACTAGAAGTTTAAAAAATCAGTATGGACACAGGGCTTCAAAAATGGTTACTTCCATTGCTTTCAGAGGGTCATTGCTACCCGAGTCTCTGGAATTGTGACATAGAAGGGCAGTGATAATTGCTATTAAACATACAAAAGTCATTGTCACGAGGGAGATCAGTGACACAGAAGGGCAGTGAGAAGACCTACTGAATGTACAGAGTTGTCACCAGCTGATGTTAACTAGGCTTCCTGTGTCAATCATTTTGCAACGTACAGAAATACTGCATCATTATATTGTATACCTGAAAAGGAATGTAATATTATACTTAAATTACACCTGAATTAAAAGGACAAGAAAAAAGATCTGTTACCAGGAACAACACATGGAGACCAGTAGGCTAGTCCCATATTTTGTGGAAGGAACCAAAGATGGCTGAAGATTTGCTGTGATTTTGGAAACAACTAACAAAAGTGAAAAGTAGAATGCAAATTGGTGTTTTACAAACACACACACACAGACAGACAGACACATGCACCCCTAATGACTTGAGATATTCGGATACCTGTAAGGTGTGTGGAAGCCCACCTCGTCACCCTAAATTCAAAACCTCATGACTGTTACACAGCTACAACTTGTTTATAAGATCTAAAGGTAAAGCTGGAGTTAATCTCAGGCTCTGCTACTTGTTACAGGTGGGAACTGGGAACTTGGCCAAACTCTTTGACCTCTATAAATCTCAGTTGGCTCATCTGTTTAAAAAGGTGGAAATAAGAATACTTACTTTGCAAGATGGCAGAGAGGGTTTACAATGACGTATGTAAAGTACCTGCAGAATGCCTCCCATTTGCAGTGTGCCCTTTATTACTCTTGTCTTAATTCTACTGCCTTTTGTCTATATTTAATCATCATAATGGTTCAATTTGGCAAATTTCACTACCAGGCCTCAAACTGTATTTTAAACACTGTTATTGCCACCTAACTGGCGTTGCCTGAGCCAGAACTCCTGAATAGCAATTGATGTGGTTAATAATCTTCTTGTGAGAAGACAGGTGAAGAGTCATGCTTTACCTGTTTTATAGATGCTCATACTGAGGCAGAAACCTTGGATGTTGCCCAAGAAATTCAGACTGTGAACAAAAACTATAATTACATACCTCCACCTCCAAGCCTGCAGACTCATTCTTTCTGCAATCTTGTCCATGCCAGCATATGTCATCTGAGCGCTGAAAGGAACAGCTCTTGTAAAGCTTTCTCTGCATCAAGTCGTGTGGCATTTCACAAAGAATGAGTCTTTTGGAAAAATCCAATTCAAGAGCAGCAAGAGTAATAACAAAAGAAGGGATTGTAATTTCATCACATCAAATCAAAGACATATATATGTATTTGGTAATGGTAAAAGGAAACAGTATTTCATCTTCTTTGTGGTTCTAAAATTGGATTTTTCCCAAAGATCAAAATAGAGTTCAGTTCTTTGGACTCGTGTTGATGACACAGTTGTTAACAGAGAACGCTGGGAGCAGGAAGCTCCTGCATGTTGAAGCTACTGCATGTTGAATAGCTTCCTCAAAATTTATTGTGCCATTTATGTATTTGAACATCTGAATTGTAAAAGGAATGATAGATGTCTCAGTTAGGTATGGCCTTATATAAGAATTTTCATTTTGGAAATTTATTAATATTCCTTAGGCAATTCTTCCCTCATGAGAAAAGGCCGTGGTGGCATGACATTTAATAAGTTTGCAGCAACATTAAGCTCCATTGATCTGAATTAGTATATCTGCCTTTTGCTTTGATAGTTTATTACTGTGATTCACTGGTGGCAAGATGTACAGTCAGCCGGTTTCAATTGACTGTGCTGGAAAATGTATTACATGTCATTGAATATATTGCAAAATCTTGGGGATAATTTACGCAGCATATTTTATTTTTGTATATTAAATTTCTTTTTACGTTGGTATTAATGTCAGTACATAAACACATAAAACAGTGCTCAACGAACATTGAATGAATGAACAAAGATCTTGTACACGTCAGAGAAAATAAGTGTTGGGTTGAACATTCAAGTTTTATGTTCGAGAATGTTCATGTCTTCTGGTTAAGGAGAATCAGGTGGGTTGGATAGGCTAAGGCGAAGCCCACAGCTCAGTTCTAAATGTACTATTTTGGCTGCATATTCTAGTTCTTACTCCTTGGAAGTTGGGAGAGCCAATGGAGTTGATTAGATCCCGGGTCCCCAAGACAGGAGCCAGAGACCAAAGTGATAGAACACGATCATCAATAAGCAATTAGATTTACAATCCGCACCTTGGCAAAACAGATTCAAAAACTGGTTGTCTGTAATTTAGGAAGGTCTTAGGAAATCACTCTGAGTATGGGTGGGTGTTTGTGGTTGGTTTTACTTGTTCATGTGTACATGGGTATGTTCTATCAGCTGAGAGTTTACCAGGTGGACTGAAAGTACTTTAGAATTTAATTTAAATCTATAACAATAATGGCATTGACTATCCACCAGGCAGAGTTCTAGGCTTTTCCATGGATTATCTCATTTAAACCTGACATTGTTATCCTCATTTTATCAGTGGGGCACTGAGGCCTAGAGAAAACTCTAGCTATCATGCACAGGTAAAGGGCTTGAACCTTTGGAAGCTGATTCAGGGTTTGGGGCTCCATACAAGCAGTATTCACAAGCAGGATGTCCTTGCTGGGGAGCATTTTCCTGATTTTTTTCTGCTCTGTATGTCTGGGTCCCCAGACTTACTGACATGCATTTCTGGGACAAGAAATAAGTAAATAAAAGATATTTTACCCTAAACAAATGAACAAAAAAATCATCTTCTGAACAAAATTCTATCATTCCCCATTTTCCTATGTCAAGATCTTCTGTAGCTGGCATTTTGTGCTAAGGTTTGCATTCATTTATTCATTAAATACTTATTGAGTGCTCACAATGTGACAGATACTGTTCTAGTTGCTTCGATTCCATCATGAACAAAACTGACAAAGACCCCTGACCTCATGGATGTTATATTCTAGCAGGGGAGATACAAAATAGAAAAATAGAGAGGATATAAATATACTATAGGGTTTATAAAAAACTTACCATTACTATAAATCAAAGAAAAAGGAAAAGTACTGAGTAAGGAATATCAGAAGGGGGGGACCTTGGTGGAAGGGGGGACCATTTAGAATAGAATGATCAATACAAGTGTCATTGAGAAGGATGAGCAAAGACTTGAAGGAGGTCAGGGACTACACCTGTGTGCCACGTGTGTTTAGGTGTCACAATTGTCATTGAGACCAGAAGGCTAAGTGATCTTATGTGCCTGGCCAAGGAGACTTAGGGTGAACCTGTGGTCACAAGTGAGGTCCCAGCTAAAAGTTCTACATGTAGATTGGTCCTATAACTTTGGCCTCATCAGACTCTTAAGAAAATTAAAGGTGTAGCCTCTCATTTCTCAGTCGATGCACTAACTTTGCCTTAGGGTGGTCACACGCTTCCTCCTGAGAGTTCATAAACCTTGTAGTCAGCATGAGACATCAGTACCAGCCCTTCTCCAGGATGACATCCAATCTGCCTAATATGGTGGTTTTTCATTTATATGCCCCACTTGTGAAGGGTCAGCACTCCCACCTGGAGAGGGAGCTCAAGACTTCCTCTCACAACCATGTCCTCATCTCACCACCCCCTTTCCACCCTCAAAATATCCTGACTTTTTCATCCTCTGAGATATTCAGGCCTAGGATTGCATGAGACCTTGGTGCTTGGAGTGGCAGCTTTTTGGTTACAAGTATGTGAACTCAGAGTGAAAATATTGATGAATACCTACTAATCAGTGTCTCTGGGCTTTACCTGGATCTACAATTAGTAAAAAGGACAAGATGATGATTGCTTTGCAAATGCAACCTGGAGCACCAAGTAATTCAAAGTATGGGTTCCACGGAGGGCATACATGTTTACCAGATGAGGGCAGTTTCCTTTTTAATTTCTAGTTTTGATTGCTATCCTCTTCCTTCTCTCACTGCACCTTTGCCCTTCAACTAGGGTTGGCTATCTGTCTGCCCAGCCATGAAATCAGGATAAAAGCCAGCAATGAAAGGAAGGTAGTCAGAGCGCGGTAAGCGTCTTGTTGAGTTTGGGTTGACAATCCACGGGAAGAGATGTTTTCCCTTGGCAGAAACTCTTATACCAGACCTAGACTTCTTGACAGTGGGTTTGTTATCTTCAAGCAGTTGTCAAATACCAGCAAAGCCTCTGAAGAAGGAGGACACAGGCCCCTGTTCCAGGCCCTGTCAACCCTTGGTGTCAAAGAGATGGAAAGTGATTTTTAATTATTCATAGATTCTTTTGTGGAGAAACAAAGAGGGGGCAGAGGGAAAAGGAGGGGAACTTAGGGGAGGAGAGGGAGGGTGAGAGAGAGGTATTTTGAGTTTCTATCTCTGGTGAAATCCTATATTAGGGTAACTCAGGATAGAATAGAGAGTTTTCTATCCCCAGTATGGTTGACAAGATGGGTAGCAAGGTTTCTTGGAAAAGAGATATTTTGGACTCTAGCTAAGACTGGGTTCAAATACGAGACCTTGCCTCACACTGGCCTGCTTTGTGATGCAGAAATTGCTTAATCATCCTAAACCACAGTTTCCTGATTTCTAAGAATCAGTATTGCCTTAGCATCCACCTTGAAGCCTTCTTATGAATGAGAGAAGACATAAAGGAGAGAAGATGTAGGTAATGAGATAAAGAAACCCATGAATTTGGACAAGGCACTCAATGTACAAATAGGGAAGCTGCCAAACCAGGACTCCATCTTCATAAGCTTACCTCTCATCACGCTGGTCTTTCTGCTAGAAAAGAAAAATACTTATTAAGTAACCCCAAAAAACACACGTTATGTAATATAACTAGATATGCTCGAAAGAACCCATTCTCTAATTAATTCTAACTGTACGCAGCTGACGTTTCAACAGGCTGAAAGGGTGCAGGATATGGCTGCAGCCAGTTGGGTTTCTAAATGATGTATCATGAATGAAAGAAGGGAGAGTGGCTTGAGTTGTGGCCTCCAAAAAGATGTGTTTATGACAAATCCCCAGAACAGGTGAATGTGAACTCATTTGGAAAAAGAGTCTTTACAGATGTAATTAAGGATCTTGAGATAAAGCAATTATCCTAGTTTATCCAGGCCCTAAATCTAATGACAAGTGTCCTTATAAGAGACACACAGAGGAATCACACACACACACACACACACACACACACACACACACACACACACACACTCAGAGAGAGAGAGAAAGAGGGAGAATATGGCCATGGAGGCAGAGATTGGAGTCAGTCCATCTACAAGCCCAGAAATGTCCTCAGCCACAGAAGCTGGAAGAGGCAAGGATCCAAAATGTCCTCTAGAGCCTCTGGAGAGGTCATGGCCTCACCATCACCTTGATTTTGGCCTTTGGATTCTGATTTCAGCCTTCTGGCCTCCAGAGCTGTGAGAGAATACATTGCTGCTGATGGAAGCCACCAAGCTTATTTTAACTTTATGATATGTTTGGGCAGCCCTAGAACACTGATATTGGTGGTTTAAAAATCTGAGACAAAGAACTGAAAACCAGCTGTGTTGCTAGTGAGGGTGTAATTCCCATGCAAGTCTTGGTGTGTGGAGCAGGCCAGGATGCCCTGTTTTTAAAATCTCTGCTTGCTTACATTCAGCAACTGTTGAAATGTTTTCCTGGAGCTCTGTGTTTTGGCCCAATAATTCTTTCAGCATTTGTGAAATACAGGATGCTTGCCTTCAAGGTTACTTAAATCATTGACTGGTGGGCAAATCAACTGACAAATCAGTTTTAATACAACATGCTAAGGGCTCAGATGGAAGAGGTATCTGAGTGCTGTGGGTCACGTAGAGAAGGGGTGCTCGAGCACTGGTGGGGACAAGGAAGCCATTAGGAAAGGCTTCTGAGACGAACTGATGCCTGAGCTGGGACCCAAACTCGCTGACTTAGGGAGAGGTATGTTTTGCTGACAGAGGGAGCAGGGGGTGACAGTTTCCCCACTCTTGATACAGAGGTCCTGAAGGCCAGAATTTCTATTTATTATCGTGTCTACTCCCTTCTTTTCCATGACCTGGCATGTCTATATAAGGACCACTGTAGCTGTTTGCTGAGTTGAGATAAATATTAGACAAGGAAGTGTGTCTGACTAACACATGTGAGCCAGGTGTTCTGGAAAGATAAGCTCAGAAGTGGATAAGGTCAAAGTCGTGAGGATGGCAGGCTTAGCGCTTCCATGGGCCAGGTGGGAGCACATCTAGCTCTCCAGTCAGCTCTGCCTGGGGCTTAATTATTCCTGCCTCCCAGGCCCTGCTGACTGCTTACACTGGCCTCTAACTGCCCTTCAACTCATCACCCTACCTCTGGACAACGGAATTGAGCAGGAGAGAGAGGGAATAGATCTCTTTTTATTTGTGACAAGCACTGTGCCGTTTACAGATGTGATCTGATGTAGCCCTCAACCCATTCCTCTGGGAAAAGTATGGCTATTGCTATTTTTCAAGAGCAGAAACACTATTTCCTCGAGCTTGAAGGCTGAAAGACCTTCAAGGATGTGGCTTTTGCTTACGTCTCCATCTCTAACCCCAGCCAGTCTGTGTCTCATGATCTAAACTCTAATTGTGCCAACCTGCTTCTAGTTCTTTCTTCCACACTTGGTGTCATGGTTTCAGCTGGGGGCAATTTTGTCCCTGGGAGTAAAATATGACAATGTCTGGAGACCTGTATGGTTGCTGCAACTGAGGGAGGGGATGCTGCTTTCATGTAGTGCACAGAAGCCAGGGATGCTGCTAAACATCTTGCAAAGCACAGCACAGCCCTCTTCCACTGATGAAAGGAATGATCTGGCACAAAATATCAGTGTTTCTGAGATGGAGAAAGCCGTTAGTGCCTCTCATTCCCTCTGCCTGATCTAGCCCTGTCCCTCTTCTCTTTACTGGATGTCTCACTCATTTAGGACCCAGCTGAGGAGTCATTTCCTATAGGAAACCCTTTCTGATGTCTCCAGGCTGGGCCAGGGGCTCCCTCTCGGAGCTCCCCTACATAGCCTCCCTACCATCGCATTGTTACTGATTCTGCACTGTCCTGTGTATGAATCTGAGGCTCCGCCTGGGCAGAGAACCCTATTCCATCTACCGTCACATCCCTAGAAGCTAGTGCAGAGCCCAGCTGGTGCTTAAAGTGTATTTGCTGGATGAATGAAGTGGTGATTTGGGACTTATACACCATATGGAAAGGCACATGGGGAGAACTGAGATAGCTGTTCTCCGTGCAGAGTGATTGGCATGAAAAGAGAATGGCAGAAACCGCTGCTGAAGAAATCCAGACCCATTTCCTGCTGGGTTTAGCTCTGGTTTCTTGAACCAAAAAAGAGAAGAGTCTCAGAGGAAAGAAAAAAGTGGCAGAATATACCAGACACATATCCTTTTCTTAACTCCTACTTCCTCTCCATGTTGTGATAACGAAAGGAATAACCAGAACATCCTAACAATCATTGGGAGCGACTGTTGTAGCTCGAACAGCTTTCAGATCCAGCGGAGGAGGCCTGCAAGGACACAGATTCAAGAACACCTAGTTGGCCATTTCCTTGCTTCTGTCAGAGAAATTCAAGTGACAGTAGCACTTCTGCCAGCTGCCAAAGGAATTGGCTGAAAGCAAGAGATATTTGAGGCACTTGATATGTGATTGCTTTTAAAGAGAGTGTCTGTAACAGCCTCTGAGCCTTCTGGTTCCCTTTGGCACTTGGAAGGACTGGCCGTCAAAGGGACATGGACGACCAGTCCTCAATGTTTTTCCTCTGCACAGCCTCAGAATTTGAGAATGACACAGGCATGGCCAAAAGGGCACATGCAACTGTTTCAGTTAAGCTCTTGTACATGCAGCAGAGGAGGACCCAACGATAAGGAAATAGGACTTGGTTAGGCGTACAGACCCAGGAGCCTGCACAGGCATGGGCTAAACTGAAACCTGGCACCAGGAATTCTTACAGGAGCTTACATGTATGAATCTTTGGATACCATATTTATGTTTTAAATTTGTGTCTGTTTATAAACAGAAGCTTAAACTTGACACATAAAGTGATTATTGAAAACTCTTAAATTAGTGTTGGAGCAGCCTGATCGAAAAAGATGGATGGCAATGGGCCGCTTTTCTCTCACACCACTTTTTCCTCCTGATTCCAGGTATCCCTGCATTCAATATGCACCTAAGCCCTTCTCATCCTGAAGGAAAATATAGTTAGGAAAATTGTTACAAGACTAACCAAAGCAACTCTTTCATGGATAATATGCTCCATGGACAATGTCCAGTGGTCCTGAGAACTGGATGATTATGCAGTGAGATTTTGAGTTTCTCTCATCAGGAAGGATGTTGAACAGTGTTGTACAGTAGTGCATGCTGTCCGTCTCCTATGCAAGGGGACCATCTGTCGTGGTCATCTATCCGATCCTGAAGTTATTACTTCTGGGAGGACAGCATTTGACATTCTCCCTCCACTCCTGCAGTATCGACAGAGAGGTCAGACAGTCTAGGAGGGCATGGGCTGAATGTATGAACATCAAAGTGGAAGTGAAAGGGACAGGAGAGTTTGAATAAAATATGTGACTTTTAATGTAGTTAACTTTTCAGCTCTGTTCTTTAGGATATGTACTAAAACAAACAAACAAACAAACAAAACACCTTCTCTATCCCCAAGGTTTTGAAAATATTTTTCTGTATTTTCATCTAAATGTTTTGTAGTTTTATTTTTGTATCTATGTTTTTTATTTACTGAGAAATTTTTTTTATTGGTAGAGGTGATGTAAGAATTTATTTTTCTTTGACCATATAGCTAACAAATGATTCCAGATATCCAGGGTAGAATTACTACAAAGCTAATGAAACAAGCTTCACGTATCCTCAACTTGCACAAGACCTTCCTATGGTCCCAGAAAGACTTTTAGCAATGTGGTCGCATAGCCATATATGTCCGTAAATTTTTCAAAAACATTTTTGTATTGTTTTTCTTAAAGAGAACATCTGCTCTAAATTGTATGAGCTTCAGACTTGACAAAACCTGGATGCATCTTGTGCCCACTATTTTACATGCTGTCTGTGGTGGGCAGAGGAATACCCCCCCCCCCAAAAAAAAAAAAATGTCTACGTCCTAATCCCCAAAATGTGTAAATATGTGAAGTTACATGGCAAAGGGGGATTAATGCTGCAGATGGAATTAAGGTTACTAATCAGCTGACTTTAAGACACAGGGTTCCTCCTGGATTATTTAGGTGGAACCAATGTACCACCAGGATCCTCGTTAAAGTGGAAGAGGAAGCCAATCCCGAGTCGGAAGAAGATATGGCTACAGAACAATGATGAAACCTTGCTACTTTAAAGATGGAGATAGGGGTCCACAAGTCCAGGGTGATGTCTAGAAGTGAGGAGAGGCAAAGAAACAGATTCACCCTTTGAGATGCCAGGAGCAAACGCACTCTTGCTGATACATTTATGTTAATGCAGTGAGGCCCATGTGGGATTTCTAATACATTTGAGTTGTTTAAGCAATCAAGTTTGTGGCATTTTGTTATGGCAGTAGTACAAAACGAATACATTATCTGGTTGCCAGATAGACAAGAGTTTGTTTCTATGCTTGCTGTTCTCTTCCATTGGCCTCTCCATCTATTCCTCTGCTGATAACCAAACTGTCTCAATTACTGTAACTTAGTCACGATTCTTCATATCAGATAGAACAATTCTCTTAACTTCTTCAAAAATATCTTTCATATGTAATTTGCACTTGGCTTGCCATATTCCACAAAACCAGTATGATACAAAGCAACAAATCAAAGCCCTGTGAAATTTTGGTTGAAACTGCATTATGTTCGATAATTTGGGAGTAAATTGACATTTTCAGATGTTGATTCTTCCTATTTGTCAACGGTATAGTTCTATATTTGGGGCAGTTTCTTCTTTAAAATGTTTCCCTTTTAGTAATGGTTTATAATTTTCTTCATCAAGGTCTTGAAAATGTTGTCCTAACTTTATTTCTATGTACCTTAATTTTTAATTAATATTATATGTGAAATATTTTTCTATTCTATTTTCTAATTGATTATTAACGATATAAGGAAGGCTATTGATTTTTCTTGCTGATGTTGTATCTGGAAACCTGCTGAATTATTTTAAGTTGTTCTAATAGGTTGTTGGCAGATTATCTGGAAATTCCTATAATTATATTGTTTGCAAATCAGGACACACTTTTCTCTTTTCAATTTTTATGTCTTATTTCTTTATTTTGGCTAGGACCTTGTATTTTGATGAATGTAAACAATCTTAGTTGTATTCTTGCCTTGTACTTTTGTTCTAAGGAATTCATCTACAGTTTGGGTCATTAGGAAATATATTTCGTGTGGTTTCTAAAATATATCACTTTATCAAGAAAAAGATTTCTCTTTTTTTGAGTTTGCTTAGAGGTATTCTCATCATGAAATTATTTTAGTCAGATGATTTTTTTCACTTGTTGAGATAATTGTGTTTTTTTTTTCTTTTCATATGTTATCCTGAGAATTATAGTAATAGACTTTGTCATGTAGAATGTAGAATTATCTTTGTTTCCTGAAATTAATCAATTTTAGTTATGGTGAGTTTTTTAATAGACTGCTAAATTTATTTCATTAATATGTGTTTAAAATTATATATATATATATATATATATATATATATATATATATATACTAATTAAAGTTTATTCGGGTGACAATTGTTAGCTATATTTTAAAATAAGATTGGCTGAAATATTTTTTCATTTTGATATCAATGTTACATTAGCTTCATAGAATGAGTTTGTAGTTTTTACATATATACCATGTTTCCCCGAAAATTAAGACCTAGGCAAACCATCAGCTCTAATGTGTCTTTTGGAGCAAAAATTAATACAAGACCAGGTCTTATATTAATTTTTGCTCCAAAAGACACATTAGAGCTGATGGTCTGGCTAGGTCTTATTTTCGGGGAAACATGATATATATATACATATATATATATATGTATATATATATCTTTTTTTGTTTTCAGTGAACAATTTGCATAAGACAAGGATTATTTGTTCTTTGAAGGGTTAATAGAAATCATCTCTAAAACCATCTAGGCTTAGTATCTTTTGGATTTTAAGATTTTCCCCATCTGCTCAGCTCTAGTTCCATGTGTCTTACCTTGGGACCTACACTGAAGGATTAGCTTTTACTTGAGACAGGCTGTTCTCATGGGATGGCAGAGGCAAAAGTCCAAAGCAAATCAGGTAAGCATATGTATATCTTATTCTCAGAGGTGGGAAAGAAAACTACTGTGTGTGACTAGGGTGTGGTACCATGATATTTGCTTAGCAGTGGGTGGCAAGTGGTGAGAAAACAAAAATAGCAATGTGGATCCATGTATGTGGTGGCAAAACTTTAGTAAAATTGACACCTGTGATCACTTGGAAGGCTGTGTGTTGAGCTTACAGTTCTAGAGGAAGGGATCCAACAGTGATGTTAATAGATTTATATTGGTTGTTAGGAACTACACTTTGCAAGTTATTTCTGTGGTTCATAGACTGTGATATGTCATAGATTGCAAGGTGCACCTTTATTTTATGTACCACTCAAAAAGGATCAACAAAGTCAATTAAGCTTTGAGTAATGCCTTTTTATTGCATCAATTATGAAATGCAGTTTAATCTCAAAGATGTTAAAATGAGAAATGAATGTGCATCTTATAATCAATAAAATATGGTACAAAAGAGAAGAACCCAGGAAAGAATTGGATCGCTTATATGCAAAAATAACAAGCGAATAATGTCTAGAAAGTCAGGGTCCAGCAGAAAGGGAAAAGTCAGCTACTTCTAGACTTCAAGGAAGAGATGTGATCTGGAAAGGTTTTGAGAGACAAATACTCAGTGAGACTTCTTGGTTGAATGGAGTAACTCAGCTTTGAGGCAGCAATCAGCTGAGATGCCTGTCCACTCAAGCCTCATAGCCTCAAGGTAGCGGCCTCTGTGTTGAGTGACGGAGGCCTGGGACTGAGGGAGGGAGTAAAGAAATAAAGACATCTGTGACCCAAATCTACAAAAGAACTTGGAGTACAGTTAATAGCACAAGGATCTAAATAGAAGCAAATAAATCTGAAGCATAGTAATTATTTGAGAGAGTTTGCTGCCAACTATTTCTTGAGCCTTGCCTAAAAAAAGCCTATCTGTTCAGGGAGTCTTAAAGCAGATCATGCAGGAAATGGGCCAGGTAAACTGTGCAGCTCTCCAAGAGGGCACGCTCTCCAACACCCATGTTAGACGTGGCCAACAAACCAGAAAGAATGTCCCCAGGTGAGATCCAGAATTATGAAGAAAAAGGGCAAACGAGCGTCTCCTTCGGAGAGCAGAATTGGTGTCTATACAAGGAGATTTCACCTCTTTTGTGGTAGAACACCTTCACAAAACTGGCTCAGTGGCATTTCACAATTTCTACAGACCACTGGGTGCTAACCATTTCCCAATTTTTTCATTTTTGAAAGTGTCTACATGATTATTCTGTCACTGTCCCGCCATTGCACATTGTATGTGGGAGTGGAGGAAAACTTGCCATTGTAGTTTACAGGTTGTTACATAATGAAGATCTACATCCAGATGTAAATGGACAGGTCACCCAGAAATCCTGGACTTTGAGCTGGTTTCAGTGTAGAATAAATTTCTGGGTTGCCTCCCTGGGGAAAGTCTGAGCATGTTCTGTTTAGGGGAGAAAGAATGAAATGTGTATTTGGGAACTGGAAGTAGGGACCTTTGCAGTGACAATGATAGGTATTCATCAAACCCAATTCATGTTCCCGCTGATTACATTGGAAGACCATATTGCTCTTTGTATTCATGGAGCCATATAACTGAATTCTGGCCAATCTGATGTGGGTGGAAGTGACTTGCATTACTTCTATATCTTGACCAGACTTCTGGCATAAACCTCCATGTTCTCTCTCTTAAAGGAATTTAGAAGCGTTGTGTTGTGATGGAAGGAGCCTATTGAAATGACTGCACAAACCAGAAGAGAGAAATGCACCCATACTCCTGTGCCCCTTCTGCCAGTGACTATGGTTGAGAGTGAGCAATGAAATTTCACTGTGTTCAAATGAGATTTGATTTTTTATTTCTTACTGTAGCCTAGCCTAATTAACACAAACAGTCAACTTCTCTCCATTGGGTTATTCTTATTGGACTTATATATTAACTAATATTGTCCTACTTGAAAATATCTTTCTCTTGGCCTCACAGTTTCTTCCAGCCCATTTATGTGTTCTCTGATCAAAGAACAATTTTGTCAGTCTTCTTCTTCACTCAAGTCTCTACTTCCTTTTTCTTCCATTAATTCCAAAGGCAACGGTCGTTTCTCCTAATTCAGCTTGAAATCCTAGCAGCGTTCCAATGGTTGACTGTTCTGGTTCCTTTGGTTTTCTTCCTATTATATTGGACATTTCTTCTAGATTGCCCTTGCCAGCTTCATCCTTTCACAGGTCTCAAAATATAGGCGTGACCCACAGCTTCTCTTAACTATCTAATTCATACCTTGGTAATTTCATTCACGCCTGCATCTCTAAAGTGTACTGTATTTACAGTAGTGTAACCCCCATCCATAGGGATATCCAAAACCACTCATCTGAGCACAAGATTTCTATATTCAACTATCGACTTGATATCTCCATGTGTAAGACGAATTGATATCGCAAACTTAACATGAACAAAACAGAACTATTAGAAGCCCTTCCCATCATATCTATTCTTCCCAAAGATTTCCCATCTCTGTAAATGGCAGTGATGGTGAGGTCCTCAGGCCCATGACCTAGGACTCCTGTTTGACTCTTCTATGATTCATCTTTTCCTCACACCCCTCAGTCAGTCAATCAATAATTTCTCTTCACCATCACCACTAACCAAACTGTAATTCAAGCCACCCTCATTGTTTGGTTTGATAAGGCCTCCTGCACGGTCTTGTTTCCTTTGCAGTCTCCTCAGAGCAACCATGGAATCTTTTGGGTAGATAAATAATGTCACTCTCCCGCTAAAGGCCTTTAGGAGTTCTGATTGCAACTAGAGTAAAATCCAACCTACTTACTTCACCCCACAGAGAGTGTCTCACATAATCTAATCCCTCCTTGACTATCCACTCTCATCTCCCCCACTTGCCCCCTCACACACTAAATTTTAGTCTTACTGCTCTTGTTATTGTCACTCAATCATGTTAAGTTCATTTCTATCTCAGGGCCTTTGTATTTCCTGCTGCTCTGGTTGGAATGATTTTCTTTGTGATCTTTATTTTGGATCTTATCATGGCTGCCTCCTTCTCAACTTCTGGTCTCTGTTCAAATGTCCTTGCTCAGAGAAGTAAGTAGACAATCCCTGAGTCATTTTCCATCCCTTTAAGTAATTATATTTTCTTCATAACATGTACCTGGATCTGAAATTATAATATTTCTTTATGTGTGACTGATTCACTCTAAGGAGGTTTGACTATATTTTAATAAGTGATACTCTTACAGTATTTTAACTTCATAATTATTTATAAACAAGTAAAGGAACCTTTGGATATTTCAGCTTTCTACTGTGAAATTTCAAGCAGGAACTTAATATAATGAATCTGGCAGTCATTAAAGAGAGGTGCTGGCTTTTGTGCAGAGAAACATAATAAAATCATTGGTTCAAATAATTACTTAATCATAGTGTGCCAGAGTTTGAATGCCACCTGATTGGGGCTCCATTTCAATGTGCAGCCAAGATTCTGGTGCAACCAGCACCTTTGAAATGCCATGGCAACATTGCCTGCTGGAGCATCTTATTCTTGGTGAAAATGTTTTCTTCTTCTTAGTTGCTCGGGCACCACTTCCATTAAATTGCAATCAAGTCTTTCCCCTCCAATATGTCTATTTTCAGAGGTAGTCCCACCCTTTAAAGCACCCATCCTCCACTCAATAGAGAGCATTTTCTCAGCCTCTGTGAGGACCCTTTGTGATGGAGGCATCAGTCCTCACTTCCTTCTGCTCACCTGCCCATTGTCAGCACTTCCTCCCGTTCCTCTTGCTGCTTTTGTCCCTCCAGTCCCGATGAAGGTGTGGCTGAGTTTTCTCAGCCCTAGCTCTGTCTTGCTGGCCAGGAACTTCCAAGTGTTTAACGCCAGTGTAGTCACCAAGCTCCTCTTTGCTACAACCCTGGCACCTCTTCTTCTTGGATGCCCATTGCTGAGTAGATCCTTCCGAGCTCACAGCCTGAGGGTTAGGCTCAGACATGGTCTGATTTTCCCATGTTGTCCTCCAGCCAGAAGACTTGGAGCCACGTGATGGTAAGGGAAATTAAAGTGCTTAGTAGCTCCCCAGGGGATTACTCTGTACTCATTCCCTAGAATTTGAATTCCTGCCATTAAATCCTTTCATGAGAAACCTTAACACTCTTGTGAGGGTCAGGATGATTTCAAAGATGTCCAAGGAGGTTCACTCATCCAGACACCTCCTAGAGAACGGATTTGCTTCCTCTGGACTTCTTCCTATTTGACCCGCCCACTTGGCAGAAAGTCCTGGGAGATCTAATTTGAATTAGCACTTATGATTCTTTTGAATAGATCAACATCTTTAAAAATAAACTTTTAAGTTTGAATAATAAATAGATTCATCTGAAGGGGAAGAAGTCCTCCTTATTCTTGAGAATGAGGTGTGTATTACCTTGCTAGGGCTGCCATAGCAAAGTACAACAGACTGGGTGGCTTAAACAACAGAAATGCATTTTCTCACAGTTCTGGAGGCTGGAAGTCTGAGATCAAAGTGTGTTAGGATTGGTTTCTTCTGAGGTCTGTGAGAAAAGGATCTGTCCCAGACCTCTCTGTCTTTGGCTTACAGATGGCTGTCTTCTCCATGTGTCTTCATGTTGTCTTTCCTCTGTGTGTATCTGTCTCCAAACTTCCAGTCACATTGGATTAGGTCCCATCCTGATGACCTCATTTTCACTTGATTACCTCTGTTAGACCCTGTCTCCAAATAGCAGTCACATTCTAAGGTCTTGGGGGTTAGGACCTCAACATCTGAATGGGGGGTGGGGGCATAACTCATCACATAATAAGATCTGTAACCTTTTGAGAAACATTAAATGAAAAGTCATATTCTGTCTCTTACATGATCTCCTATTGCTGAAAGAGTGCACGAATACGAACACCTTAGTTTGTTCCTGCCTAAGAATGTTTGCACTGGCCCTTTCCTGGACCTAGAATGTTCTTCTCTACAAGGCCATGTGGCTTCGTAATTTCCGTCAGGCCTTTGATTAAATATCCCTTAAACGAAGAGTGCCTCCCAAACCACCAATCAGTGCCTTCGTAATACCCCCATCACCTGCCATTCTCTGTCACTTACCCTGCTTTCTTCTTGTTCATAGCATTTAGTACCATATCAAATTAAACATTTTTAATTGAAAAGATACTTTTCAACAACAACAACCATATCTAAGCTTCATGGAGTCTTTACTATATGCCTGACCCTCCTCTAGCACTTTATATATATTATTTCATTAAATTCCACAGCACCCCTGTCACACTGTCACTGTTAATACAATTTTGTAAATGAGGGAACATGCTTATTTTCTTATTTACCAGTGTGCATGAATGACACCTACTAGGAACTTAGACATATTTGTTGAGTGAATAAATGAATGACTGCAGATGCAAAGCTGAAACAAATAGGAATAAAGTTAGCGGGCAGGTCTTGGTTACCCACACCTACAATTAACTTAGAGAGGAATTTTTTTTTAAAACAAACTTTATTAAAATCAGAATAAACCTTAAAATTGCTCGTATCTCTCCAAGGACGTCTGAGAATGTGTACGTGGACTCCCACGTTAGAGGATCAGTAAGGTATATGATCCGTGGTTCTTAATGGGAAGTGTTCATCAGAAACAACTGGGCAACTTTTGAAAAAATACCTGACTTACAGACCCATGGAATTAGAATCCTTGGGGGAAAGATCCAGGCACCTGAGTTTTGAACTTGCGACTAACACTTTAAACGACACCCAGGGATGGAGGAAGAACCTCATGGCCTTGGAGGTCAGGGTGATCCGAACTCTTTCTTGCTATCTGGAGTGTGGAGTAATACCGGTAACGGGATAGACTTTGGAAGTCATGCAAACCAGAGTTCAAATCCTAGCTCTGTCCTTGCTTTTGGTATAAATAAATGAATCTCCCTGAGCCAGGTTCCTCAAATGTAGAATGAATATAATGTTTCCTATTTCATAATATTGTTCTGAAGATTAGATGAAATTACATACTTCAGTGTCTGGCCCAGAAGTAAGTCTTCAATACTTAAAAACAATTCTAAATAGAGAGTCCATAGGAAAGTGAAGGAATGGTAGAAATACTTTTTTTTTTTTTTTCAAATGCATTAAACATTAAAATCAGTCCTTGGGCTATCTGAAAGGCATCACTGTGCCAGAATTTGCTATTCTGAGAATATCAGAGTGTTTCAGATGTCCCAAATACTGGTATAACCCCTTGTCAAAATTTTCAGCTGTGCGATCTTCTCCTTGGTCATAATCAGTGGACTCTCAAATCTCACAATAAGTCCGAAGTGATTTCTTTCTACTCAGAGATTCTTGGGCTGCTGCCACGTACAGTGGCCACTACCACTCCCTTAATTACCAAGGATCAACAGTGGTTTCAGCTACAGTTGTAAGGTCATCACAACCACTTTTTGATTTGATCCAAGTTGAGGTGTTTCAGAAAGATCATCAGGTATTGATTTATTACCCCAAATCATCTTAATATCCCAGCAGAGACAAAAGTCACTCATGAAGTAGCTTCAAGCAGAGGAGCTCCTAGGAGCCCAGATTCCATCTCCATCATATGGGTGATCCGACAAGGCTTCCATCCTCAGGATACTGTCATTCTAGAATCTTGCAGAAATTCTGACCTTGTTGGCCTTGACTTTCCTAGAGCTTTGTAGACACAAAGGTGATTAACAGGCAGTTTGAATCACTTACCCTTTCTGTTGTTCACTGGGCACAGTTTAAATGGAAATCATTTGCATAACTGAATTTTGCCTTCTTCGGTGTTATGAAGAAAGCTCCTTGTTGTGAGTTATTCCATAAGGTGAATTATCTTAATGGATTCACTGTGTATGAAAAATTAACAGATGTTTGTGGAAGTCTGAATCTATTTTGCTTTGTTTAAAGATGTGATTTAAGCTCATCAGTCTTCAAAGAGCTCCAAAATGATTCAAATAAATAACTAGTCAACCACAGAGCATGTTACTAAAGGAAGGCTTACCCAGAGGAAGTACGTATGCCAATTGTATTTTAATTTTTCAAGGAAATGGATGATTTTTATTGTTTGAGGTGTGTACCATTTCTAAGGGAAAGCTTGAGCCTGTGTCGAGCTTTTCTGTCATTTCTGGAAAATTGAGGAAATGGATTTGCCAGCGGGAGCAGTGTTCTAAATTAGGACACGTTCACTTTGGCAGATGGTCAAGGAGTGCTACCTGAGTGTAGAGAGCCATTTATTCAAATTTAAATCTCCGATTTCTGCTGAACACAAGTGGAACAATACACCCAGGTGCCGCATTTATGCTAGCTGAAGTCAGAGGAACTGTAACATTGGTACTATCTGCTCTTACAGTTGCAGACATACCTATTTGCAGATAGGTCATGTTTAACCATATTTGTATTGCAATGAAAGTGTAAGCTCCAACTGAAAATCTTAACGGAGATAATAATAGCATTTGCCACATATCTATTGCAGAGGATTTATTGTGTGTTCAGAAACAGGGTTATATAATCTATGAGACTGTCACAGTATGACATACATTTCCATGGGCAACACAAGGCTAAGCGATATATGCAGACAAGTTTTAGATTTATAGGAACAATCAACCTACATTTCTTTGAAAAGACATTTCTTTTAGATATTTTATAAAAACTTCCGAAGCAAGCAGTTTAAAAATGGAATAGTTGACTATTTTTTAAACTTTCCAAAACTCTAAGAGTGGTCTGTGATGCCATTTGGTTGTAACTGGGCACTATAGCTTGGACTTTTTTGACAATAATAGATAAATAGGCAATTGTGAAGTCCACACTTAATAAACTAAGATATTAATTCCCCATTTACCTCTCTTCCTGAACTAAACCGAAACATTGCTATTCAGAGTTGATTAGCAATTTCATTACTGTAGTTAGTTTAGTATAGGGCAAGGGAAATTTACATGCAATTAGATTATGACTAAACCTCAATCTCTACTTCCGAAACACAAATATTATTGAAGCCGAAAGAAAACTTAAAAGGCTTTGTAGTTCAACTCCATCAATAGATAGGTGAAGAGAAAGAATGAGTCACATAAGGTCATATCACTTATTAATGGCAGAACCAGAAGACAGGTCTAGGAGAGCCCAGATTAATTAGGATAATTAAAATTAACACCCAAAACAAGACCTATCAATAATTTTCCTGACAATATTTCATTCTACCAGTTTTATTTTTTCACCCAGTCAAATTTTATTGAAAAACAAAATTACAAAGGAGATCACTGCTGTGTCCACTGTAAAATTATGTATAATTATATCAATACATTAATATAATTATACACATATAATTATATATAATTGTATCATTGTATCATTGTACAATTGTAATATATTAACATATTGATATACATGATTTTACAATGGAAAACTAGAGTTTCTAAATAATTATGGATTTCTTGAGATATGCACAAATGCTTTTGTGAAGTGGCACGGTTTCCTGGTGTTGCTTTCCATGGACCACCTTCTAGGCTTTTCTTCTAAAGGTCGGCACAGACCACTGAGCAACTCTGCAGGGAACAAGAGCCTTAGCTTGCCTCAAGGTCAGAAGGTTCTTATAGTTCTCTGGACACACCATAGGCATAAACAAGGAATTTGGGCTACATGTCTGTGTGCGGGCATGTGTTGTGCATATGCATGTTTGTGTGTTTGTGTGTGTTTCTTCCTCCCTTCAAGGGTGAGTACATGAAATCTACAGCCAAGGGCATGATTATGCTCTTCGAATCCCAGAGTATATAGATTCAAGCTTACACAGTAACCCAGTCCCCCTACCCTCTACCAATAACATTTTGTAATTCATTTTTTTCTTCATTTGAATATTTTTGTTAAATTTTATTCCATACTTAGGATACACCTAGGGTATATGTATATATGGTTTAACTCATATATGATTTTTTTTCCCCCTATGGGACTGTATGAAGAAGGAACAAAGGATTTGTCTTTATAATTATTATAGCTCACTGAGTTATTGACACTTTTATCATTATAAACTGTCCTTTGTCTCTATAACTTTTATCTAAAGTCCCTTTTGATATTACTATAGTCATTTGACTTTCTTTTGGTTGTACTTTGCATACTGTTCTTTCACTTTCAATCTATTTGTGTCTTAGAATCTAAAGCATGTCTCTTATAGACAGTTGGATCATGTTTTTGACCCATTCTGCCAAACTCTGCCTTTTGATTAAACCATTTATTTTATTCAAATTTGATGTATTTACTAATAAGATGGGTTTACATCTGCCATTTCTTTTCCATGTGCTTTGCGTTTTGTTTATTTCTCCATTATTAACTTCTATTATGTTAAATAAATATTTTCTATTATTCTATTTAATTCCCTTGTGGTTTTTCTATTGTTTTCTTTGAGTTATCTTCCTAGTGACAGTTTTGGAAATCAGACCCCCCTCTCCCCACCTAGAGTTTGTTGTTTTGGCTCTTTGTTGTCGTTTGTTTGTTTACAGACTTTTCTAAACTAATTTTTATAATGTCTATATTCTTTGTTGTATGTAGTCACTGAAATCTCTGCTCAGTTAGCGTAATGGTCAACTAATGATTGGAGCAAAATTTCCTTAAATGCCTTGAGCAATAAGTCCCCCACTCTTTGCCAAGGGACTCTGTTGTTTTGTTGTGGCATGCCTTCAATATTTCGGCAATTTACAGCTCCACCTTATCTTTCACCCACTACTTGCAAAGAGTCTCAAGGTTCGGCATGGCTAAGAGCTTAAAGTCTTCTCAGGTCTTTCTTGGCATGCAGAGGGCCTTCTTTCTAGATCCCGAGAAATATGTTAGAGCTTTTCAAAACCCTCTATAGATACTTATTCCCCAGAATTATCTTTTAATTTTTTCAGGGGAAGCCTCTTGTTTCCCAACTTTTATCCCAAGATCAGACACCTGTGATATTAAACAGTTGTTGCTGATTGCTTATGACAAATACCCTGGGGTTAGGAATTTTCCCACTGAGTGAGCTCTGAGTCAGGTCATCTGCAGACAAGCCCTGTGAATGTAGCTTTTATAGAGAGCTACTAGAGAAATCAAATAGTCACAATTATCTGCAGTGCTTTAAACACATTTTGCAGTGCTTTAAACTCATTCTGTCCCCTTCAATATCTGCTAGGCTGCTCTTTTCCGAAGCTACTGCAGAGCTGGGGGAAGGGAGGTGGGAATGAGGTAAGTTAAGGCATAACAAGCCTCTTTATTCTTATTGAAATTCAAATGTTTTTACTTAATAAACATGTCTCGGATTGTTATAAGTCTTTGGTTAATTTTCAGTATTCTGAAAAGTAGTTTTGACAGTATTTTGCCAGTTTTCTCACTGCTTTTATAGAGGAGTGGATTTTTGAGGTTTTTACTCTGCTGTTATGGAAGTACTTCTGTCCTACTTGGGATTTTAAGGGCTTAGCTTAGACCTTATCTCTTCCAAGAGGTCTATCTTGAACCCCCAGGATGGACTAAATACCCCAATTCTGAGCCCTCATTACATCCAGGGCCTATCTTCCCATAGCATTTGCCACATTGTTGTGAAATGATACTTTCCTTTGTTTCCATTTTCCCCTAATTCTTCTATAGGTTCTTCAAAAACAGGAAGAGTGTCTCATCACTCTTTGAGGCCCCAACTCCTTTTGCAGTGACTGACTCATTTAACTGGCTTGTTCGTTTCTGTTTTCCTTCATTAGGTGTATGCCATCTTCCCTCATTCTAAAATCATTCAAGGCAACATGCACATAACAGCACAGGCTAAAATGACTATTTGAGGGGATGTAGAGATAGGAAATAAATTTTGGGCTAAGATTTACACCGCATATGATCTCATACAGTTATTCGGTTGAGAATGAAATTTGGCGTTGAGAATCCTAGCTACAGACTCCTGAAAAACGCCTCTCATTGTGAATATGGAGTTATCATTATTAAACACGAAGATTTTTGACACAGTATTTTAACTTATATCGCCAAATATCTGTTATCCTTTTTCATGGTCACTTTAGAAGCTGGGCTTATTTCCAATCATATTTCCCTAACTCAGATCTCACCTTGGGACCCAGCTCTTGCCAATGTAGTCTCATTACCAAAATTACCCGCATCGTTAGAGTTGGTGCAGATTGAATGTGCCCCATTCCCTGTGCTCAGTCCCTCCTGCCAAAGGATGGAGATTTTTGTCAAAGTGCTTTGGGTGAAATATGTGCTGACAACTGTGGACCAAATTCTTGGTCAAAGAGCCTCATGGAAACCAGTTCTCTAAGCTGCTCAGAGGACTCTGCCATGCTTTTCTTCCCCTAGAGTGTCAAGAGCTCTCGCTACTTATGAGTGGCGTGGTCAGAGCTGCTAAGTGCATGAGTGTCAAGCCTCCATTGTCTTAAATTTGTGGTACTCAATGAGTTGGGAAGAAATTAAGACAAAGTTAAACAAATGGGAAAAGGTTCTTGCAGAGAGACTTAACTTCTTACTCTCATAGCAAATTGCATACTTATCTACACAGGAAGGGTACAGTGGTATTTTAATGGGTATGAAGGCCTTTGAGATGCTGATGAAAGGATCTGTAATGTGGACTCTTGTTATTTCATGCAGCTTTGGCACTGAGCTCAGCAATTCAGAGCCTAGAGCTCTCCTTCATGGAAAAATGGAAATAATGTCAAGTAACTCCTTCTCTAGAGGGAAATTGAAAGGCTAGTGACTCAGGGTCGAAAGGTTTTCAGTTGAATAAAGAGTACTTTCTGGTCACCTGCTACTTCTTATCTCTTTAGAGAAACAGTTATAATTTTAAGGACAAATTCATGAGATGAACATACCATCCCTTTGAATTTTCCTTTAAAAAAATGAAAAGTTCATAAACATAATATTATAAAATTGCTTAATTTCCATTTTTAAATCAAATTTTCTTAATAAATTATAACACTTCAAGCAGAATTCTCTATACTAACTTTGAAACTATAATGAAACTGCTCTTGGGGTGAAGGATTAAGGAAATGCTTCTCTTTTTAATAATAGAAATGGGCAGGAGTTGGGGAGTTTAAAAATTCTTTCTACTGTTAATGGTAAGTCAGTCTAGGTGAAGTAGGTCAGACCCAGATAAATTTAGTCTCTAAGTCTCTAATTTCTATAAAACAGGATTAAAAATGGGATTAGTTTTCTGTGTGGAACATCTTGAATACTTTTCTCTCTTTTTAGAGCAAAGATTTGATATGTTTGATTGACTGGTAATTTTTTTTCCTTTGGTATAGCTCAAGGCATAAAACAAATTTTAAGCAGTAAACAATCTATTATGAGTTTATTAAGATCCAAAAATACAGCAGAGAACAAGGAAACAAAAAGAAGTCTAATGAGAAAGGAGAACATTACAGCATATTACAATATTCTTATTTTCTCTCCCGTGAAAGATGATTATATGATACCATTTTCAAGTACAGAGTTCACGTTGTACCTGTACTAAATCCCAGTAATGTTTTTTCTATATCTAGTGGTAACCCACAAATATTAACAAATGACAAAATCAAGTAACGGGAATCTTTGAGCTGGCTCACTAATCCAAATCCATAGTACTTTGTTTTTCACATAAGGTTGTGAGAAGAGATTGTCACTTGTCGAGACAGGAGCTCAAAAAGAAATTGGTGGCTGTTTCAGATTTGGCTACAGCTGTGTCCTTCCTAAAATTCACAAGCGCCTGGGCACAGAGAAGTGATGGGGTAAGCCTATTGCATGAAGGGCAGAAATACCTCCCTGTGTAGAATTGCGGGAAGGAAAAAAGGAGAAATCCTAGCTTGATTCAAGAATAATGCCTCAGAATCAGAGAGGAGGGAGATTTGGAGTATAATGTCCTTTTCTTACCTTGTCTCCCAAATCAGGGTCATGGATTCATGTCTGAGTGTCCTGAAGGAAGGGCTACAAATGCGAGTTAGAAGAGTATGCTCATCAAATTCTCAGGAAGAAGTGGGACTACCAGAAGCCCAGCACAGAGACCCAAGCAGTCTCGTATGTCACAAAGGTGGTGACAGCCTGCGTCCCCTTCATTATGGAAGCTGACAGCTGACAGCACTCTCAGCTGAGACTGATGTCTTGAGATAATAATGTATATACTGGGTGAAAAGAAAAAAAAAAATGGGACTGATTACTAAACAGAAAAATAGCTGAGATGATGCTAAGAAGGTAGAAGTAGGAACCAAAGGTGACAGCAGAAGTTGTATATTAGTATCTTCCATGTTTGTGTTGGGCCACTGTAGTTCTTCTAGAGAGATGTCCCTCATTGTGGTGACAGCTTTGTGAGCCTCTGAGGCCTTGGAGATTACTAGGGAGGGAAGGGACAAGAATACCCATGGTAAAAGCCACCACGTATCTGAAAGGACTAAAATGGTGAGTACTCAGGAAACACCCCAGAGAAACACCCCAGGAGTTTACAAGGATACAACATCCAACAGGGGGAAATGGAGATCTGATAACCATGCAGAGTCAGAAGAACACAGTGTGAAATTCTGAATGCAACCCTCATATTATCACCAGCATGGAGAGGGTAGGGGAAACTTTACAGAGCTTAAGGAAAAACATTAAGCTTAAAGAGGAGTAAGAACTTAAAACAACAACAGCAAAAAGTGATGTGTATAGTTAGAGATCACTTTCACTTATGCTTTGCTGCATTCTTCACGAAGGCTGGTTTTAGAGGACTTAATTATTATTCACACTTCATAAATGAAGGAAATAGGCTTCCGTGTCCTGGAGTTTCTAAGGTTCTCAAGCTGATGAGTGGGAGAGTTTGCATTATTCCTGGGAGTGAATGACTCATCCTCTGAGAAGCAATGCCCCAGTACGTGTTGTCTCATTTGCAAGAGCACAGGTACCATTTATTAGCCGTGGGCTTCAGGAGAGGGATGGGTTTTTAAATTGCAAGAGGAAAGGAATAGTTACAAAATCAAAGTTTGGATTTATTAAGTTGTACATGACGTTCTTTAAAAAGAACAACCAGAAGCACCCACTTTCCTTTTCTGGAGGTGGGAGCAGCTCCGGTGGGAACAGCTGGTTTGTGCAGTGGCCAGCGGCAGGCGCCCAGAGCACACAGGGGGTGGCACAGGCACTGATTGGCACTGGGCATTGATTGGCACTGGTTCATTTTGGCCTGGACCAAAAATGATCTCTTAGAAACAAAATCCTCTATCCAGGTATTTGTGCCCTCCCTGAGGCCACTAGAATAGCAGAGAGATTGAGAAATTTCCAGGAATTATCAGGTCAGGTTTTTTTGTTTGTTTCTGCCTTTGTGTTGGTGGCTGGCTCAGATAAAGGCTACTCAGTACCACGGAGGTGGTCGCCTGCCCCTCTCCCCCAGGAGCCCTGCAAAGCCCTATAAAGCCCACACCCCTTTCTATCCTTGGATGATGTCTAGTTCAGCTTCTCTCTGCTGCTGTCTCTCATGGGTCTGTGGTTGCTAGTATTGAGGATGAAGCTGGATGATTTACGGGACTTCACTCACATACCTGGTAGGTGGCAAGCTATCAGCCTCGGCATCCTCATGTCCCTTTGTATGGACCCTCGGCCGCCAGCAGGCTGCTCAGGCTCATTCTCCATCTCCAGGTGCAGCGGAGAGGTGCCCCATAAGCGAGCACTTTTAGGCCTCTGTTTACCTACTGGACCTTGCCAACTCCTACTTCTTAACTCACACACCAACAAAATCCCATAACATATGCTGATGCAATAAATTTTCAGAACTCTTAATTATGCAATTTTCAAACATAAACATAGGTAGAGAAAATAGCATAATGAACCACTCTGTGTGTATGACCCAGCTTTAATAATTACTCATACGAAGTCCATCTTAATTCTAAATGATTGTTTTGAACTCTATGCTATGGCATAGACTGCAAGTTCTCCCCCACATCTGTTCACCTCTTCTTGTGTAATAACAGAAGCCCCGATTTAGTTCAAAATAGAGACTATATTTTCTATTCTTACAGCTAGATGTGACCATATGATTTAGTTCTAGCCACTGGAATGTGAGCTAAAGTGATGGGTATAAGTTCTAGGTATGCCCTTGAATGGAAAGAGCACGGCATCTCCTTCCGTTTCCCTCCTTGACTTGTCTGATTTGCAGACAAGGAAAGGAAGCCATCTTGGACCAGAGACAAAGACCACACCTTAGGGATGAAAGCAACAAAATAGAAAATGTCCAGGTTTCTGTAAACTTGGCAGAATTGAATTGCCATACCGGGTTGGATTATTATGTATGAGAGAAATAAACATCTTTTCAGTATATGATTGGCCTCTAGCTTCACTTGGGTCTCTGTGACCAGCACAAAACCCAAGATCTTAACTAATTGTAAAAATCTGATTATATATTATATATTAATGCCACTTCTGTGATTTGTTGGTGACTATTATATTTTAGCTCAGCAGTTACCTTACAGACAATTTCTCTTGTTCTTATTTAACAAATATTTCCTGAGTGATAATTATTAATATATGCCAGGCACTATTCTAGATGTTGGGACTATATCAGTGAACAAAGAGACAACAATCCCTGCACACACATTCTATTAGGTGACAGAATGTGTCCTCCAGAATTCATATGCTCAAGACCTAACCTCCAATGTGGCTGTATTTGGAGGTGGGGTCATTGGGACATAATTAGGTTTAGATGAGTTCTTGAGGGTGGTACCTTCCGTCGTGATGGGATTACTACCCATATAAGAAGAGGAAAAAAGAGATCTCTTCACACACATGCACAGAGGGAAGACCACATGAGCACACAGTGAGAAGGTGCTGTCTACAAGCCTGGAAATAGGTCCTCATCAGGAACCAAATCTGCTAACATCTTTATCTTGGACTTTCCAGCATCTAGAACTGAGAAATAAATGCCTGTTATTTAAACCTGCAGGCTAGGGTATTTTATGATAGCAGCTCAAGCCAACTAAGACACATTCTAATATGTTTTGACTTTCTGCTTCAACTTTTTATTATCAGCTCATTTATTCATTCATCTAAAAAAATATGTATTGAGTATCTCACACGTGCCAGGCTCTGCTTTAGGGGACGCAGCAGTGAAGAAAGGAAGCCAAATCCCTCTGCTCATAGGGCTTGCATGGGGAGACAGTCAGGTAAGGGAGATCAGGAAGTATTACTAAAATGTATACTATTACGAATAGTGATAACTGCTAAGGAGGAAAGTAACGCAGGAAAGGGTGATGGGAAGTAGGGGGGATGGAATTTTATATTTTAGATGGGGTCATCAGAGTCCACCTCACTGAGAAGGGGACATTTGAATAAAGATGAACGAGAGAAGGAGCAAACCGTGCAGATGCCTGGGAGAGAAGCAGTCCAGGCAGAAGGAATCGCAAGTGCGAAAGCCCTAAGGTCCTAATGTGTTCTGGAAGCCACCATGAGGCTCTCGTAGCTGGAGCTGAGTGAGCCAGGAGGAAACTCGTAGGTGAAAAGGGCTTTTCCTTGAAGGCTTTGCAAGGCCCAGATGTCTTGAAAGCTCAACCATTTCTTGCTTAAAAACTAGGCATCTTTGTCTCACTCTCACAGCATTTCTTTTTCTATATTATTCCGACTACAAATATTATCCCTATGAACGAAGCATGGGCATTGTCCTGTGGGCAAATGCACATTGTCTCAGAAGAGCCGCATGGTTGGGACTGCCGGAGCCAAATCAGCTTAGATGATCTGATGGGAGAATTTGAAGCCAGGCAAGTGGGCAGCAGTGACGAGATAAAGCATGGGAAGGAAACAGGAAGTGAGGGGATCACAGGTGAAAGACTCTCAGATGGTGGCAGTTAACAGAGTAAGGTGCCAGCAGCCTCTTACTAGCAGCTGTTTTTCATGAGTGTGGTGTCTTGCTCAGAGGAAAGCTAGTATACAGGAAGGGAAAGGGCAGCAAGGAAATATATTTGGGAATATTTTTTTCTCCTTTTAGAAAATATTCAGGTTACATACACCTTGTGGAGGGAGAGGTATGAGATAGGTGGACTATGGGATCATTTGCATACTTTTAATGGTACAGGTGACAGTAGCTGAGAGCAGAGCAGGAATATGACCAAAGTGAGTGAAAGCGTTTGGCCAAAGCCCCCCCTGTTGTCTTGGTTTTAAGAGGTATCATGTGATTATAATAGCATTATAATGAGAAGAAACTTCTGCAAGTGACGTAAAAAGTAGTTAGAGGTGGGGCCAGGATGGTCTCGTTAGTCTTCCCCAAGGAGTTTGAAAGCGATTTCTCACAGCCGGGGAAAATGGAAGACCCTGAGTTAGCATGAAAGGAATTTTTGATGCTCAGTTCTGGGGAGAGCCGCCATGCATTACTGACATTTCATCTCTCCTGCTGCTCTTCATGGCAGCCACGTAGGAAATAGGAAATGTAGAGGCACATCGCATGTTCACGCTGGCAGTGCTTCTGGGAAGGAATCCCGAGCCCTGGGCCATAGAAGGTGCATCTGCCCTCCTAGCAGCTCGGACTGCTCTCCCTGCTCCAAAGGATTGGATTGGGTCAGAGGGAGCAGTGAAACAGGGCAACCATGTAGCATAAAGACTGGTTTGGGTCAAATGGGTGATGGAAAATAGGTGATGGAAAATAGAAAATATCTCCATTTCTTCTATCAGCCTTTCTCTTTACCTCATGTCTTCCTGAAGGGCTGTTTCAATAGGAGACAGGCAGTGGCACACTCAACAGAATGGAGTAATGTGTGTGGCTGATTACTCATGTCTGCCATGGTAGTCTGCATGCTGCATAATTGCTTTGTCTGTACCACATTCTTTTTTTTTTTTTTTTAATAATAGAGACTTAAATTATTTCAGATACATCTTTCTTTTATAATAGAGCACATTTAAATTTGAGAACAGTGGGATTCTATCCAAAGAAAGGCTGGAGATACCATATTAAAATGTAGAGAAAGGCTTTAATTGTTTTATTTACAAATTTCAACCAGTACCCCTTGCCTGAATTTCATTTAAATTGTGGTTCAATGCGTGTCGAATATGAACAAATGAAATAATATGTATACATAAAATCATTAGGGTCAGAACCATGTGAAATAGGGTGGTATCTATGCAATCTCTGGAACAGAAGCAGGATATTCCTTGAATCTTTAGAATGTGTTATTGAATTATGACGTACTTATGGAAAATGGAAAATTTAGATAAGTGGAATCAAAGTGTGGAACCCATTTGTGTTTGGCCACTTTCCCCCAGTATTATATTTGTGAGATGCATCGGTATTGCTATGGGTATTTGTAGTTGGTTCACTCTCACTGCTATATAGCTTTCTATAGTGTGAATATGTCACAGTTGAATTATGCATTCTACCATTGATGGATACTTAGGTTGTTTTCATTTCTGTGAACATATATGCTCTGTTTTGTTGGGTGTTTAACTAGGAATGGAATTGCTGGATCCTATGCTAGACGTGGATTCAGCTTGATGGATAACTGTCAAGCATTTTATCCGCGGTATTTCCACAAGCTTACTTTATTGTGGCAGCTATAACAATGCAATTGTTTCCCATATTTTACCAACATTGGCTATCGTCTGCCTTTTTAAATTGTAGCTATTCTGTTGGGTGTCTAGTAGTTTTGTATTGTGGTTTTAGTTTATATTTCTCTGATAATGAATAAAGTTAAGTCCCATTTCAAAGAAAAAGTGTGTTTAATAACTTAGATCTTGCAGTTATGAGGCAAGGAAATTGCATTGAGTTAGACACGCTGAGGCTATTACATTGAATTTGAATACATAGATAATGGTTCTAGGAGGTCATGTTTACTGTGCCAGTAGAGCTTAAAGCTGATGACTTAAAGGGAAGTGTTGAAAAGATTTCAAATGGATTTGGACTTCAAATCAATTTATTGGCCTAGTTCAATGTTCTCTTTAAAATGTAAACCTGCTGCTTGATTTTTTTTCTTAAACTCTCCATTTTAGTATTGTCTTGATTTTCTTAAGGTCATGTTTGCATAGACAGATATTCAGTATGGATGGTACTCGTTTTCAGTGGTCCAACAGAGCCTGAATTAGTAAAAAAGCGATTCAACTTAGAGAACATGTGTAATAGTAAAACATGTGTACAAGGCAGAAGTCATGGAAATGGCACATGGACGTTCCTATACTATTGGAAGAGAAATGGAACCTTCAAGTCTTACATTAGCCTTACAGATGTGGGACCCTTGGAATTGTACTGCTTTGTAAAGGTGCTGGAAGTTCTTCGATCAATGCTGTACGTTCAATTAGGGCTAAAACTGGTACACTGGGGATGGCTGTTATGGTTTGTAAAACTATGGAGACTATATTAAACACTGTTCAGATGTGGCATCAGCTGTACTGCTGCTTCCCGAGGAAAAATCTAGTTTTATTGCAATTTGCCTACCAGTCAAACGCAGGTTGCCTTTGATGCAAACAAAAGCTCTGTTTAAGGGCTTGTCTCTGTTTTTACAAGGTGTCAGCTTTAACTTCTTCTCATTTCATTTTTACATAATAAAAAAACCTGTCACTCACTGAGGACTTGCTGTGTGCTAAGCACTGTGCTAAACTTGTTACAGCTGGTATTTCATGTAATTGTATAACAACCCCACGAAGGAGATATTGTTATTATCCCATTTCACAGATACAGAAACTGAGGCACATGGAATTTAAGTAACTTACCCAAGGTCACATAGCTAGTAGGTGTTGGAGCTGGGATTTGAATTCAGACTTGGCTCTGACCTTTGAACAACACAGGGGTTAAGGTACGAGCCTGTGCAGCTAAAAGTCCACATATAACTTTTGACTCCCCCAAAACTTAACTATAGTCGACCTTTGCATCTGCAGATTCAACAAACCGTCAACCAAAAACAGTATTTTCACTTTACTGTTGGGAATCTGCAGTTGGGAATGTGAGAACACTGTTTTTGAGCCACAGTTTGTTGAATCTGCAGCTACGATCGATACCCAGAAATATGAAGGATGGCTATATTGATTGAAGAAAATCTGCGTACAAGGGGACCCACACAATTCAAACCCATGTTGTTCAAGAGTCAACTCTACTAGCTTAGTGCCCTTGGGTAAGTTATTTTAGCTTTCTGGATCTGTTTCTTCATCCCATGAAATGAGATAGTATCAACAATATTGGGTTGTGAAGATTGAAGATGATACCCACAAAGGGTTTACATAGTATGTGCATGTGAACTCACATAGAATTCTAAATGACAGCCATTATTGTTGTTGTTGTCATTTACTGTTAGTTTTATTGTCATCAGTTATCATTATTATCCAAGGAAATTTCTAGGTGCCCACAGCAACCCTGCAGAATGGTTATTATTATCCCCATTGAAAGAGGCTAAATGACTTGCCGATTGTCTTATCAATTACCTGGTATGAAACCATTTTCTCCCAGAACTGGTTTGCTCAAAAGGTTTTTACTTCTTGGCCATTACCCTGTAACCCTGTCTCTTCATTTAATACCTGTGTATTATCTCAAGTGAGAGGTCTTCAACCAGCTACTCAGAGTCTTTGTATTCCAGGCCAGAACATAGTCAGGTTTGAGCTCTGTGCTTCCCAGCTCTAAACAGAAACCTTCACGAAGAAAGATGTACTTGTGGGAAATGGTGTATGGAACCCACATTCCAGCTACCCTCCAGGTAATCTGCATTCTATCCTTGGCTGGTTGGACCTCACATTAGCTTGTTTAGCCTTTTGGGAATTGCTTTCCCTAAATTATTGTGCAGCTTTACTTTCAGCTTCTGTGGAAGGTCACTTTGAGATTTATGATTGCACTTGCTTCTGAGAACATTGCCCGCCATTGTATTAGGTTGGTGCAAGAGTAATTGTGGTGTTTGCAATTATTTTTAACCTTTTAAACTGCAATTACTTTTGCACCAATCTAATACTTGATGTCCCATTGATAAAGTCATATTTGAAATAATTTTTCTGGGAAAATTTTTCCTTATGCTAAGGAATTAGTAAGTACCCTTCTTTCTAATACTAAGAATTCTGTAATTGCTTGCCTCACGCTTTTCCATAAGGAAGCTCAGAAGCAAATTTCAAGTTCAGTTACAATAATTATTTTGGAATAGAGGTTATTGTCATAGGCTGCTCGCAGACGAGGATGTTTGCAAACTCTGAAGGCAGTGCAACATACTGAAAGCTTTCCTGAGCATAACTTTTATTTTGGAATAATTTTAGATTCATGGAAAAGTTTCAAAGATCACATGACCTGCATGGTCAGACCCCGTGAGGGTGTTACTCTGCTACACTGTGTGATACTTCATCCAACTGTGTGTGTGACAGTTCTGACTACTACGACATGGTGGGGTAGTTCACAGGGTGTCACTTTGTGGTGACGTAGTTGTTGACATGGTTTATCAGTTCACAATGCTACTAGAGTTCAGACCACTACTTCAACTTTGTGTGGGCTGAGAGTTTACACTGCTATCCTAGGCATTAGTTCACACTGTGAGCAGTTAACACTGCTATACTCTGTGTTGATTCACACAGCGCAGAGTTGAATAGTGCTGAGCTTAGCACCATTCTATGTGGAGGCCTCAAGTGCAGACATGGCTGTTAAAAAAAACTTATAAGAAAAAAAGAAACTTTCCCTGAGTTCTAAGATTCTTGTGGACAGCAGTGTTATTTTGAGCATTTCCACGTTTTTTCCGCCACGCCTATCAGTCAGCAGTTCAAAATACAACTAAGCACCATGTACGCTGCCAAGCTCTGGTGTGACAGCTTCTAGTTTAAATCATCCAAGTGTGGCCTAACAGAGGCTGTTTGTTAGGACAGCATTGAGGGACAAAGGAGGAACCCGTTATTCTTGGATGTGTAATAACACACGTGGGTAACGAGACCTGTCCCCATACCCTTAGGGGTCCCTCGCCAACACGTGGTCTCAGTTTGGAGTTGGCTGTTAACTACATAAGCTGTGGCCAAAGTTTTGTACTTCTAATGCCCAAACAGTGGTTTTACCCACAAGAGGCTTTAGATTTGGTTAATAGATGATACAGTTTGGGATGGAAAAGAGAATAAAACATGGGTAGAGTGGTCTATGAGTTAGTTTTATTAGTACATTCTTCAGATCCATTTTAGGACCTCCTGGGGGCAAAGTCTAATGTGCCCTAAAGGTGCCAGGATGATACCCAATGAAGCAGAGGTTTGTGTTGGGTCCTGGGCTTATGAAGGTCAGAGCTACATGGCACAAAGAGATTGCTGAGCCCTCCAGAAGCAAACCACCCCATGGCCCTGACTGACTATAGACTTACTAGCTAAGTCCCAGTGGTTAAGAAAACAAAAAGACAGGGAATGTAGGGGAGAGATACTATTCCCACTCCTGTAATCCAAAAGGAGGAATTTCCCCTAAAGGGTCCTGGCCTCCAGCCTAGCACTGACCCCCTCAGGTAGAGGGGCGAGTTGTCTGGTTCGTATCTGCTAATCATTGTTGCCGGCCTTTCTTGGGTCCTGTTTCCTTTCCGTGTGTTCAGTGCAAAGAGGCTAGCTGCCTGTGTCTGTTCTGCAGCTGAAACCTCAGGAAAGCTGTAGCAAGGCAGCGCGTTGTTGTGGCACATCTCACCCCATTCAGCAGGACAGCCTTTTATCAGTCTCCATCTGCCTGAATCTTCTGTATCATTCAACAGTTCAGAACTCAGGCAGTCCCCACTTTGGCTTTCTAAAGCCCCAATGCTTCATGTCACTGACCGTAGTTTTATTTTTTACTTATTTGCATATGATTTATATTAATGTCTGCCTTCCTAATTAGTGAATAAGTTCCATGGGGAGTGAGAAGGTGAGCACACATGTCCTTTTGAGCCCCATTGTATTCCCAGGGCTTGGCCCAGTGTGCCAAGCCACACATACAGTTTGTCAAAGGAACTGAATAAATGAGTCTCGGAATCCCTTCCACTCTCATTGGCCCTGGCTGTCTTCCCTTCTTATAGAGTCCTCTTGCCTGTAAAGCTCTCTTGACCACCCTGCCAAAGGAGCCAACACTGAATCAGTCCCCCTTGGACCAAGATTTTTAACCCCAACAAAGCCAACCACACGTCACAGCGCCACCACCCAAGTAGAGGCAGCCCTGTGGAACTGCATGCTGTTCCAAGGCAAAGTCCTGAATTTTCTCATATTCTTTCTTTCCTTCGGCTCCTCACTTCCAGCTGTGGGCTTGCGTTTTTATTGAGAAGTCTGGCCTTGGGCTTGCTTCTCCCCAATATGCTTAGCATGCCTTAATAAACAAACCTACATGCTTTCCTGTTAGATGTCGCAGGAAAGTAAGTCCCGAGGTCTGAGACGGCGTTGCAGGGGACACGACATCCAGCTGGTGGACACCCTCCCCCACCACCCTGGGCCAGGAGAAGTTGGAGTGGGTCTTGGGCACAGTGCACTGAACAGAATTTGGTTTTCAGACTGTCTTGGAGGGTGGTGGGAGTAGGGTATAGGGAAGAAAATATTTACAAATAGAAAAACAAGAGGGTTGCTTTGCCTTTCTTCCAACTATTGCTTTTCCCACTTCGCTAAGAGTATAAGAGAACATTTCCTTTCCTCTCTTGCCTGGGTTTTTCTAGGCTTTATTAAATAGCACTTTTACATGCTATTTTCTTTGGGGTTTATCTCTGAACCCTCCCTGGGGCTCCTGCCCCTGCGAACTAATTTGATAGGGGACAGGTAAAGTCAGCACAAAGGAAACAAACAGAACCCAGTGGCTTCCAGCAGCCTGCTGGTCCTGGCCGCCTGCCGGACCGCATTGAGGCTGAGCCCAGCGATACTTCCTTTGAAACAGAGCAATGTGCCTGCGATCCAAATCAAAGGTGCTTATAAAAAGAATTCCCTCTTTGGGGTCTGGGTTTTTTTTTTGTTTCCCCCTCCCAGCTCCAGGCCCTGCTGTCTTCCTGCTGTTACAAGGGAAGGGCCCACAGCCTTATTCCTGCTTTGAATGACAAAAGCTTTAAATTGTAGTGCCTTTTCCTGTTCAGCTTGTCCAAGCCAACTCTGCATGTGGCTCCAAAACCTGGCCCCGAGCTGTTACCTACAGATTTACTTTCCTGTTTCACTTTCTTTTCTAAGATACAGTGTTTTTTCCTCCACTGTAAAAGTAACACAGGCTTCCTGTCGGAAACCACTATAGAAATACGTAGAGGGGTAAACAATTCACCCCTAGCTCCACCTCCCAAAATAAACATTGTAAACACATTTTCTTCTAGACTGTTTTTTATTTTATTATTATTTTTTATTGTTTTTTTATTTTTAGCATCCTTAGAGTTGGAGGATTCCTGGCTTATGCTCTTTGTGCTCTTCATCGTCAGCTATTGAGAATTCCCAAGTGGCGTTTTATTTTGGGGTAAGAGTGTTCTAAGGGGGAGAGAGAAAAAGGGAGAAAAACGCTGGACACAGAAGCATAAACCCAAGCACCTTCTGCATAAGTATTTCATTTTTGTGAACTCCCAGATTGGTGCTTCGTTACAATATTTCACATTTAGATTCATCTATTAATTAAAAAGAGAAGCGATGGGTCAACAACTACTTGAGGGCTAACTACTCATCCCTCTGAGATGAATAACTTCTTAGCACCTTCAGCTAATCTTCTAAATTCAGTAAACAAAGAGTCAGCGGGCAGTTTAATAATGTACAAGATGGGAAACAGCTCCCCCTGGGGCAGGCACCTGAAGGCACATGTGGGTGCTTGGTGTGGTGAGCTGAGCGGGGCAGGAGACCAGCCTTTGCCCAACTCTCCTTCTAGAACCTCTGGGCAGGAACCTCCCTTCACTCCTTTGTTAACATGGGATAATAATGTGTACCTTTAGGGTTGTTAGGAGGATGCATTGGAAAACAGATTTACTTAATAAATAATTCAAATAATACTTATTAAATGTGCCACATATGCCAGGCACAGTTCCTGGCACTGTGAGCAAGCAAGATGAAGGTCTGTTGTCCCGTGGAGCTGCCATACTGTTGGGGTGTGTGGGAGACAGGAAATACGTGAAAATATCAGTGCTGTGCGGACAGTTACATGGGCTGATGTGATAGAAAGTGATGAAGTAGCCGTTTTGTTACCAGAGGGGGCCCTCCTCGGTATGGTGTCCAGGTTCTTGGCGTCTCGAGCAAAGAATTGAATGAAACACAGAAATAAATGGTGAAAGAGTAGTTTATTAGAAGAGATGGTACACCCCAAAGAAATAGGAGTGGACCCGAGCAGTAGGGAATGGCTCAAAGGCCATTATTAGAAGGGAAAGTACACTCCAAAGAGTTTGGAGCGGGCTGAGCAAAAGGATGGGCCCAAAGGCTCAAAGGCTCAAAGGCTCAAAGGCCCAAAGGCTCAAAGGCTCAAAGGGGCTCAAGGTGGCATTATTAGGAGAAAAAGTACAATCCGAAGGGTTTGGAGCAGGCCCCGAGCAAAGGCGAAGCTCAAGACGTTCTGAAAGGCGGGGACTTGGAATTTTTCTCCCTTTTTTTCTCTAGAATGGGCTACTCCTTTCTGGGTTTGGAACCACTTCATTGACACTTGTGATTGACAAGAGACTATTACCTCATCTTTTAAGACTGCATGTTCCTTCTCAGAATTCAGGTTGTTATAAGGACATTAATGAACTTCTGGGCATATGTATGGTATTATAATGATGGTATAATGAGGCCCAGATGAAATGAAGGTTGTTGTGGCCTTTATTGCGCAGGTGTGAGTGGCCCAGTTTAATCTAGTTGAGTATTTTGTACCCATTTGTTCCCTCCTCATAGAGGTAGATAATTATAGTGAAAAGGGGAAGTTTTGGGCAGAGAAGGGAGGTCTTTTGGGTGGTCGCATTCTGTGGGTTGTATAGGAAGGCAGAGACCCAATACCTACCTATCTCTAACTGTCTACCTTGTTTTCTCCTAGAGAGACATGATCCCCATAAAATATCTATGGGAAGTTGAGGGAGAGGAGACCTTTTCTTCTGTATCTGCTTCCTGCTGGGCAGGGGCATAGAGCTGTCTCTGCCTATTGGGGGATTCACGGAACTCTTGCCCGATCTGATATTAGAGGAGGAAGGGGTCTCGACATCCGCCTGGAAGACTGTGTTGGCTTCTTTGGTTGGAACACGGTAATCTTGCTGGGGTAATATCTTCTGTATCCCCAAGGCCTCTAGATGAGGAGAGATTATATTTTGGTTAAACAGAGTTAAAAGTGTTGGCCCAAGAAACAGGACCCAAAGCCATGGATGCAAGGTGGCTGTGTGATAGAAATTCTGTTTAGCTTCGGGGAGCCTGGGGTCTTTTCCTATTGGTTACTCCAGTCTTTCAGGTGGCGGTGTTCACCCAGGAGCTGGGCCTGGAATGGCCTGGAGCAGGGGCAGGGGACTTCCTATGATTCAGGCTAGGAACACTCTCCTGTTTAAGATGAAAAAGCTGATTTGAAAGGTGATTAAGATCAGGAACCAGGCAGCTAAGAAACTCGTTTGGCCTGTATTAATTTCAGCCTGAATAGTCAGGGAAGGTTTCTCTGAGGAGGTGACCTACAGGCTGAGATGTGGATGACAGGACAGAGGAGCCACACAATAGTAGCCAGGAAAAGAACATTTCAGAGGAAGAATGCTGTTAAAGAGAAAAAGCCCAGGCCCAAAACGGTGTCGCTTATGCTAAAGCCCATGATAACAAACCTAGGTTTAATACCTGACCCAACTGCTGCTGTCAACCTTTCCCAGAAACATCACCTAATCCACAAGTCTGGAATTTTCTGGTCAACACCAAGAGCCCTTTCCATCCCTCACAGAAAGAAAAGTCAATCTGTATGAGGAAAACAGTTGCGCTTCCCTGCCCCCAAAAGAAGATGTCCCAGCCTAAAAAATTCCTTTCTTTTCTTTGTTAAAAGCTCCTTTGCTCCATCCTTTCCCCTCTGACAACCCCTGGGAGCACCCTGGTGTCTGTTGGATGTGATGCTGCCCCGTTCATGAATTGCTTAAGAAAGCCCATTGGATCTTCAAATGTACTCAGTTGAATTTTGTTGTGTTAACAGAACACAACTACAAAGTGCAAAGAGGGAAGGCAGTGGGTCTTGACATGCTCAGAACCTGAAATAAAACCGGTATGTCTGGAGTGGGGAAGGTGAGGAGAGTAAAGGTTTGAAAAGTGGGAGGGAGCTGGATTACAGATAAATCAGGAAAGTAATTTAGGCAAGAAAGAGCCCGCACAGTTTGTGGATGAGAACAGTGGTTGTATGGAAAGTCACCTCACAGGGTGATCTGATTGTAGATTCTTACGTGGGCAGGTCCTGGTGGGGAGTCCCACCCTAGGCATGTAACTTCTTTACTAAAAGGCTGTCTTTGCCTAAAGCCAGCCCTGCCCATTGTTTCTGTGCATCAGGGTTAACACGGTTTGAAATGCCCCCTTTCAGACCCCTCCTTCTAATACCTGACAATCTTCCTTACCTTCTGGCCTTAATTTCAAATGCATCAAAGCAGCTGCAACTGCTATTCTCCAAAGCATTTATTTCAGTCTGTTGAGATCTTACTTTCAGGTGTACCCCTCTTTGGCTCAAATACATTTTTATAAAAACTCTCTCCTTGTTTGGAGGACCTCTTGACCCAAAGGTCCTCCCGATTGAGGGACTTGGCTGTAAAAATGAAGAGCAGAGGCGGTTCTGGAGAAATCTGTTTCCTCCTAACCCTGAAGGATAAAGGTAAAATTTTTATCAAACACGGCTCTGCCAGATGGTTTCTATGGTGGAGAATGTCTGCTTATGTCAAATAGAAACCCTAGGGGAGAATGGGCCCTCTGAGTCTTCAGAGGAGGCGCAATCAGTCGCTGCAAGTGGGAAAATAGTTCACACACACAAAATAACGCCTTAAAATTGGTTCAGTGAGAGACGCAGATTCAGTTCAGAGCAGGTCTCCCAAAACCCTGAAGCTTTAAGTCCTAGGAGAGGAAACGGGGCAGGGGGAGCGTAAGGCAGAGCAGATGGCTTGATGAACAGGAGCAGAACGCTGCAGGCTACTCCAAGAAAGGAAGTCTTAATTAAGGGAAAAAGCCCCCAACAGCAGACCTGTTTACCTTCCATTATTCATAGTATTATTCTTCTGCTTGTGAGTTGCTAACAAATCCATCAGATGCTATGCAGATCTGAGAGAAAAAGAATCTTGTTCCTCTTCTTATTTGTGAAGTCCTCTGGAGCTGCCCCCAGGTCATTTCCCGGATTTCAAGGAAGGCTAATGTTCCAGATGAGAAGTAATTACAGCTCTGGGTTTCCAACTGTCCAGAGAGAGGCAGCTCAGATAGTTAATTGGCTCTGCTATCGCGGTCTCTTTTCCTGAGGCTTTCTACATCATTCTGCTTCCTCTCCTGCATCTTGGGGAATTTTCAGTCTAGCAAGCTCTGCACATTTAGGTTACTTCGAGGGGTGGGTCTACCATCAGGCAACAACTGATTTCCAAGCCTCTGCTGCTACCTCCGCTGGTTTTCTTTGGCGCTAAAGAGGGCTGGCTGTTCATTAGCATCTGTGACATTTTCATGAGCACTAATGAGGCCCATCTGAAAACTCAGACTCGGAGTGAGTGGAATTATTCTGTGCCATACGAAGGATTGGAAAACTTCCCTGGCTTATTTAGGCCATAGTTCAGACCCAAAGGAGCATCAAATTTGTCCCAAGATGATAATAGCTTTGCTTGAAAAGAGAATGCTCTGGAAGCTTGGGAAATGATATTTTCAAAACACTTTATAATAAAGAATTTCAAACACACGCAAAATAATAATGTTACAACGAGTCTACAATTATTAACATATTGCCAATCTTTTTTCAGCTTTTCCTCCCCTTATTTTTTTCTTTGAAGGTGTAAGACATCATGTTATCGCATTCTTAAATTCTTCAGGTATATCTCTGATAAATAGAAAATCTGCGCACACACACACACACACACACACACACACACACACACACACACCATGAGATTGTTGCAGGTTGGGTTCCCTGGAAAGCAAACGCTGAAATGAGGAATGGCTGGCAGAAAGCTTCTTAAGGGGGTTGCAGGATTAACATCTGTAGGAGGGAAGGGAAGGAAGCAAACTGGCCTGATAAGTAGTGTCTCTAAATGACTCAGCTGGCCCTCATGGACAAGGTACAAAGCTGAGCATGTCTCAGTTGTCCAGAATCTGGGGGAGAATGCTGGGGCTTATACTGCCGTAATGCTCCCATATTGACCAGACTTTCCCCAGGAAGTGGGTATGACCTTGGATCCAGTGTCTGTCTTTAACCAATGGTAATCTGAGGGCAATTTCTGGAGAAGGCACACAGAATGGCTGTTAGCTGGCAGTATTCCCAGAGGCTTAGGGAATAATGTTTGATTTCCACAGGGGAAACGTCACAGCTCCCACTACAGACACTGTTCTGCCCAATAAAACTAACAGTAATCCTTCACTGTTTTCTGATGTTATCTAAACAAGGTCCACAAAAGGCAGAGTTATGTTAAATTAAAAGATTCCTTTAGAGCAGGTCTATTATGAATTTCAAATATGCACATGAACATGACTCTCCAAGAAGGTTCTTACATGGGCAGGATTTCCAAAATTTATTTGGCCACCTAATATGATTTTGGTTTGGCTTTTATTTTTATTTTTGGGGACTTATCCCCAAAACAATGCCCTGGAGAATTTAATACACAAAGAAAGCAGAAGTTATTTTACAGGGTTTGAGAACCCTTGGCTAAGGCCAAGACAGGCTTGCATGGTGCAGAACCTGAATTTGTGGAGTGGAACCATAGTGAGAGTAATAAGAATAAATGTCACTTGATGATACGGTCTCTGTGAAGACAGCTATGAGTTATATGAACATTAGAGGATATTTTGCAGTTAGAACAGGACATGTGCTCAATAGACTGTGTACTTTATCCCATCGACAGCCTTTCCCTAATACAGCTGTATGATATGGTCATTTCTTCACAAAGGAAGGGTGGCAGAAGGTGTGGTAACTGATGAAGAGTCTCCTTGTGGATGCTGTGAAGTTATTTTTAGGTTGTTACAAAGCCTCATTCATAACTGCTACCCCTCTCTGGTAGCAGACTGGTGTTGGAGAACAGGGAACGGGAAAGAAGTGGTGTTCTAGGGTTGAGTAAAAGGTTCATAAATCAATAGATCCCAGTTGTGCACACAGCATGGGGCCAGGCATTAGAATTGATAAAGGATATGCAGTTTGCTTTTCTAGGAATTTATATGGGAATGGTGAAGGGAGAGGTGACAATTAATGCACTGGAGCAAAACAAGTAAACATGCATGCAATTAATTTTCATTTTGTTAGATGGTTGTTTCTCTCTTGGGTTTTTTTAAATGATAAACACTACCTCAATTAATGAGAACATGCAAGTATTATTCCTATTTTATAGAGAGAGAGGTGGAGAAAGTTCTTAATCACACAGCTAATAAGTGAGAGGTTTGGAAACACAATCCAAGAGTTTCATGGTAACTCTTCCAGCTCTAGCGGACAATGGTGCAGTTCGATGGGGGTTCAGAATGCGGAAAGAATTGAAGGGGAAGTGATAGGGCATCTAGAATTAGGGGCACAATTGGCATAAGATTTCTGTTGGTTCAGTGATTTAAGATATTGGATCTCTTTCACTGGAAGGTGAGACACTAGACTTACCTGTAGGAATTTACAATCTGGGAGGCCTGCTTATCTGTCTCTCTATGTCTGTGAGGGGACTTTGATTTTTTCAAAACACATGGGGTTTGCTGTACTGGCCCATTATGAGAGATGGCACAGTACGGAAGGAGAGCATGGATCTCAAGACAGATATGACTGCCTTTAAACGCTAACTCTACATACTACCAGTGTGTTTTCATGCATTACATTCTGAACTTTAGTTTTCTGATCCATAAAGTGAATGCAGTAATGCTGACATCTTTATAGGGTCTGTGGGGATTAAATGATGTGTCTTTGTGACAGTTCCTAAGATGAGCTTGGCACCTGCCAGACACACGGCAAATATTGATTCCCCCTCACCCTCTTTATTCCTCATAAAATCACTTCTCTTCAGCACAAGAAGTTGTTAGTATCAGAAGCACTGAATCAGTTTTTCTTTCTATTTTTTTAAAACTTTTATTTATTTTAAGTGTGTTTTTCCAGGACCCATCAGCTCCAAGTCAAGTAGTTGTTTCAATTTAGTTGTGGAGGGCGCAGCTCACAGTGGCCCATGTGGGGATTGAACCAGCAACCTTGTTAAGAGCACTGCACTCTAACCAACTGAGCTAACCGGCCCCGCACCCTCAGCTTTTCAATAAAAACTAGAATTCCTGGGCTTCTTCTCTCCTCCCCATCCATTTCCTGGGAATCCATACCATATATATTGCTACAGGTCAGCTGTGTGCTCTATTGAATCCTTTTACATATTGGCAGGCGAATTCTTCAAAGGTTCCTGTCTCTCTGCCTTACCTCATTCAGAGTTCTCTTATTCACTGGTGAATAACAATAATAATGGAACCTACAATTTCCTGGGTGGTTACTTTTTTGCAGGCAGCAACAACTTGATGAGATAGTCCTGTTGTTATTCCTATTAGAGTGATGACACTGTCCAGTTTGGGGTTGAGTAAATTGTCCCAGATCATACAGCAGGTAAGTGAGGGAGGAGGCTTTCTACCCACCTGTTTGTGACACCAAAGTATGAGAGGTAAAACCTTTTGGTGACAAAAGCTTGTGACGTGAACTCTTAGGATTCTAGTGGGCTAGGACTCCTTGGATGTAGTGGAGAGAAAGAGAGTTGGCTGTTGGAAGACCTGCTTTTGCATTTGATCTAAGTCCACTCTGACCAGATTCCTTGGCCTGAAGTCCAGCTCAAGCTTTCTTTAGCAAATAGGTGAAATGTATTGACTTCAGTCTCTCTCTCTGGAACTCTGCTTCTGTGAGTCAGCCTTCTTCTCATATTGAAGATATTGGCCAAATTTGGCCCAGGAAATTTGCTAGGAATGACTTAGGCCTACTTTTCCCTACAGCTGGTGATCACAGAGAAAGAGGACATATTTCTGTAAGATTCACCAAGTTTGGGTCCCCACACTAATCACTGTGGACAAGGAGAATGGAGGACTCACCTTTGCTTGGCCAAGGTCATGTTTCTTTAACCCTTAGAGTTGGGTAGAAGGGAGGGTAGGGTAAATCCCATTGAAAAGAAGTGGAATGACATAAAATGAAGAGACCGCTGAGCAGAAAAAGAGCTTTTTTACTTACTATTATGTCACTTAAAACCCACCTAAGCTTAAATGTTGGTTTGCAACCTGGGAATTTCCTGGGTGAAATTCAAAGCTGACCTCCATAGATAGAGAGCAAGGAGAGACCGAAGAAAGAGCAGACCACTCCAGATTGGTAGGTAGGTGGCAGGTTTAATAAGCCAGGGAACTTACACATGAGGCTTGTCGTGGGCGGCTGCAAGACCAGTCGAGCTCTGCACATACCCTCTAGAGCAGGGGTGTCCAAACCTTTTTCAACGTTTTTTACCAAAGGCCATATACGGTAAAATACACAACAGCCGGGCCACTCCCTCGAGGTGAAGTATGTATTGCCTCACCTGGTTTATTTAAGTAAACTAAGTATATTTTTGGAATTTGCTGCGTGCCATTAACAATGGATTGGGGACCGCAGTTGGCCCGCGGGCCGCAGTTTGGACACCCCTGCTCTAGAATCTTGAGAATTTATACAGAGACCTAAATGGCATTCAGTCACTATTCAGTCTAGCTGGTCTCAACAACGCAGTCCACTTTCAAGGCTGCGTCCTTGAGATGGCTCCTTGTGTGGGAATGGTGGGTGGAACGTAGTTTCCAAGATCAGAGGACGAGGAGTTGGAGCCTCCGATTGTCTAGGTCCAGCTCTAGGGTCAACCAGCAGTCACGTCCTCTGGATGACCTCCTCCAACATTAAGTCATTTCTCTCAACTTCAGTCTCTTCATCTGTAAAATGAGAGCAATAATTTTCCTTGGAAATTTGTTGTGAAGGACAAAGGAAATAATAGATTGGAAAGAAACTTCACAGGCCTGTGGCAACACTACTGCATACTATAGTATCTCAGAAAAACTGCTGTTTCTCTGGCAACCTCTGCTTTGACACATGACTTATTCTAGGTGCTTCCTTACCATTCAGTGAGAGCAAGTCATGCACCCCACTAAATTAACGAAAATATATGTATCACCATTAGAAAATATATGCTCACATTCTTTAGCCTGAAGAGAAATACAACAGAGGGTTTTTTTGTGTTTTTTTTTTTAATCTGGGATACAGTTATTTATATCTCGTGTCTGCCAAATTCTCTGCTAATGCACTGCTTAATTTCAGGTTTACCTTAAAATGTCTGCTAAAAGGTAAAACCTGGGGAAGAAGCCTGGGGATAAAAATAAACAGAGGATTTATACAAAGGGGAAATACAAGGCAAGAATACAAAGCTCAGGGACAAGTGGGTGACAACTGAGCCATGAGTAGCTTGTGCATTTTAAGGTAAGCTGAAACTCTGCCTAAGGTTACAAACCCAGGGGGAAAAGCAGTACTTCCTTCTTCAAATGATTAAACCTTAAAATTGCATCTTATAGAATACTCCAGCTAATCAAAGTGGGGAGGCCTGGGGTGCTTGGCTTCCCAATCAAGAAGGAAATCTTGAGTTTCAGCAGCTTCCTGCTTCACCTGAAGAATTCTAAAACATCTACACGAAAACTATCTGTGGAGACTTTCCCAGGTGAGGCATTCTTTTCTCTGGGTCTATACCTCTAAAAAGATACTAGGTTCACTTAGAAAGTTTTATGTGTCTTACCGTTGTAACCTTTGTTTTTCAGACACCTAGAATTTGCTAGGTTCTTTTAATATTGGTTAATGGAAAGACTAAAGAATTGAAGAAGGAAACATGACCTCATACTGTGGCTGGGGGTAAGGAGACCTACGTTCTAATTCTCATTCAGTCGATATTCATTCAATGAATAAATATTTTAGCCTCAAGTTCTGTCCTAGGCGCCAGGGATAGACTTTTGAACCAAATATTGTTTTTGCCTTCATGAATCTTACATTTATCACATGAGAGAGATACTTAATAACGATAATGCCACACAAATGGTTTTTACTACGATAAAAAAATCAAATAGGGTAAGGGGAATTATAGGGGTGTTGAATTCTACTTTAAAGAGAATGGTCAGAAAAGAACAGGGGTTAATATTTGAAATAACTCTTGAAGGAAGTGAGAGAACAAGATATGAATTTGGGCGAAGAGTGCTGCTGGAAGAGAGACTAATATGTGCAAAGGTCCTGAGGATACTTGACTTATTTGAAGAACCAACGAAGATGTCAGGGTGGTTAGAAAGGATTAAGCTAGGAAAGCAGGAATGATAGATAAGAAACAGACTGGAGAGCTAGCTGGAGTATGTGACATGGGGATTTAGAGGCATCGGTAAAACTTTCTATTTTATTGATGTGTAATGAAAGCCATTGGTGGACTTGAACAAAGTAATGACACAATATGATTTATGTTTTAGAAAGATCACTCCAGCTGTTATAGGATAAACCGACAGTGAAGAGAAAAGGCAGAAACAGGAGATCAGCAGGAGACTATTATGGTAATTTAGGATGTACACGGTTGAGAAATGGTTTTATTTGAGATAGTTTATGTAGGTAGGGCCAAAGGAATTGATGTAGTTTTTCTGCTGTAGAGCTCTAGTTATATATGTGACTTCGGGATGTGAAAAAATAAAGTGGGCATTTTATTTAACAATTTTTCAAACGTATACAAAGATAAAGTGAACTGTGTATCCTCCACTCAGATTTAAAGTTTATTAAGATTTTCCAATCCGGTTTTGTTTATGTCTTCCCACTACTTTTTGTTTTCTCTTTCTGGACTATTCAAAAAAATCCTACTAGGCATCATACCATTTTACCCATCAATATCTCAGTATGTATCTCCAATGAGCAAGCACTTAAAAAATACCACACAATATCACACATAAAATACCTCACAGTACTAACCTAACAAAGTTAACAATAATTATTTATTACCATCTAAAATCAATGTGCTCAAATTTTCCTAACATTTTTAAAAATGTATTTTTATAGTTGGTTTGATCAAATCAAGGTCCAAAGACAGTCCACGCATTGCATTTGGTTAATTTGTGTCCTAAGCCTCTTTAATCTGTAATTACTTACCCCCTCCCATTCTTTTAGTTATTTATAATTTTTTGGTTTTATCTTTTTGCTATAAAATTTGTGTTTTTTTAGAGCAGTTTTAGGTTTACAGCAAAACTAAGGACGATAGAGAGATTTCCTATATAACCCTCTACCCCCACGCAGGCACAGCCTCCCCCATTATCAACATCCCCCAGCAGAGTGGGACATTTGTTACAATTGATGAACTTATGTTTGATGCGTCATTAGAACCCAAAGCCCATAGTTTACATTAGGGTTCACTCTTGGTGTTGTGCATTCTGTGGGTTTGGACAAATGTACAATGACATGTATTCATCATGATAGCATTATACAGAGTATTTTCACTGCCTTAAAAAATTCTCTGGTCTCTGCCTATTCATCCCTCCCCACTACCCCATCTTGTCTCGCCCACTGACTGTCCTTATAGTCTCCATGCTCGTAATTGTGCCTTTTCCAGAATGTCATACAGCTGGAATCATACAGTATGTAGCCTTTCCAGATTGGCTTCTTTAATTTAGTAAATATGCATTTAAGGTTCTTTCATGTCTTTTCATGCCTTGCATATCTTTTTAGTGCTGAATAATATTCTGTTGTCTGGATGGGCTAGAGATTATCCACTAATCTACTGCAGTGCATCTCGGTTGCTTCAAGTTTTGGCAGTTATGAATACAGCGGCTACAAATCCACGTGCAGGTGTTGGTGTTGCGTATATGTTTTCTACTCCTTTGGGTAATTACGAAGGAATGTGCTGCTGACCATATGGTAAGAGTATGTTATCCTCTGGTTCCGTTTTAGATTGAAATTCTTTCCCAGCGTGAGGGACTAGATAACCACTTTTGTGAGGTTAGCATTGATCATTGGTGTTGTAGACTAAATAATGCCCCCACTGTCCAAAGATGTCCACACCCTAACCCCAAGACCTGTACATTTGTTGTGCTTCAGGGCAAAAGGGACTTTGTAGTTGTAATTAAGGTTACAGGCCTTCAGCTCACCAGGATTGTTCAGGTGGGTTCAATTGACTCACAGGAGCCCTTGAAGGCAGAGATCCGTTCCCAGCAGGAGTCAGAAGCTCAGAGAAGCATGGTAGGAGGGAGTTGGGAAGTCAGAGATTGCAAGCACGGGAAAGGTTTCCTGTGTTGCTGGCGGTGAGGCCAGGGCTCCTGAGTGAGGCCTCTAGGAGCTGAGGACCGTACCCAGCTGACAGCCCGCAAGGTTCTTCCACTCCAAGGAACTGTGTTCAGCCAACAGCCTGAAGGAAGTTGGAGGCGGATTCTTTTCAGAGCCTCCAGGCCGGCTGACACCTTGGTTCTGGCCGTCTCAAATCTGCAGCACAGAAACCAGTCAAGCTAACCTGGGCTTTTTAACCTACAGAACGGTGAGACAATGAATTTGAGTTATTTTAAGCTGCTAACTTTGTGGTATTTGTTACAACAGCACTACAGGCATACCTTGGAGATATTGCAGGTTCAGTTCCAGGCCACCACAATAAAGCAAGTGGTCTTCTTTTTGCGAGCGGAGGGTCTTGCCTTCAGTTTGTAAAAAACACATTGTCTGTGAAGCACAATAAAGCCATGCGCAGTAAAACGAGGTATGCCTGTAGTTAAGTGTCTGCAGGTGTTGTCAGCCTGGTCCATCTATTATAAAGTTCTCAATTTTTCACCTAATGGTTTCAATACCTGTTGATTTTTTTCAGATCTGCTGTAATTAGTGGTTATAAAATGGTGATTCTTCTAATTCTACCGTTTCCTCTGTATTTATTAGCTGCCATCCTTCTCTAGAGAAGGAACTTGCTTTACCAATAATTGAGTTGCCCTGAAAAATTTTTGTGTGTGAAAATCAGGAGAAATGCCTGAATTTTAAAATTAGTTTTCAGAATACTGAGATGGTGGTTTGCTATGATTAAAGGAAACCAATTAGGGTTTTGGTTGTTTTCTTTTTTATGTAGAATTTGTGGAGTGGTTATTCCACCAATTTCATTTAGTTAAATTTATTTATTCTTGTTGTTTTTCTTATTTGTGGAGGGTTCTGGATTTTTTTTTGTCTTTGTTTTAATTTTGGCTTTAAATGTGTAAATATTTGCATAATTCCAGAGTAAAAAAAATGAGCAAGGGGTATTTTGAGAGTTGCAGCTGCTTATCTCCTTTTTCTACCTTCACTGTCTTTCCTCCACAAATAACCGTTTTGTTACTTCTTAGTTTTAGATCCATCGAAAACTTTAATTAAGAAAATGTGAACAAATACATGTAAATGTATATATGCATATATGTGTATATTCATGTATTCATAGTTTTTTCTTTCCTACGTAAACAATTAATCTTTTTAGCATACCGTTTACCTTGCTTTATAACTTAACATATCCTGGAGATCATTCAATGGCAGTATATAGAGATCTTTCTCATTCCTTTTTATATAGCTACATACTATTCCGTAATTTATTCATAATGGATTTATTCAACCTGTCCCCTTTCACAGGATACGTGGGTTGTTTCGAGTTTTTTGTTATCATATTAAATAGTGCTGCAATGAGTCCTATGCGGGTTGCTGGGCCAAAGAGTAAGTGTGCGAATAATTTGGGTAGATATTGCCAAATCCCCTCCGTGGAGGCTCTGCCTGTTGCCATCCCACCAACAGTTTTTGAGAATGCTCTGGCACTTGGTGAGGACTGACTTCTTTTGTCATTTCTTGGCCATGTGATTATTGCCAAACCATGCATACTCTTGGAGGGCTGATTCTCCATATGCAAATTATGGGTGACCATTCCTTTCTTGAATAGTACGAGGATCAAATGTAAGAAGCACAAAACAAAACAGGCTCAGACAGAATAAATGTTTACTAGGGGTGAACTTACTCGATTCCCTTCTTTCTTGGACAAATTATTTCAGTTGTTTATTTGATGAATGTGTGCTGAGGACCATGGGGCAGACCTTGTTGGAGGAACTGAAGGCCAGTAATAAACAGACTGATACAGTCTTTTCCTCATAGAACTTACAAGAGACAGATTTTTGTAAACACATAAAAGATGTGTCCCAATAGTTGTATGAAGTAGAAACACGAACACACAGGGTAATGGAAGAGATAGCTGAAGCCGTCAAGGGTGCTTTAGTACTTTAATTTTCTCGTTTAAAAAAAATTATATACACATAGAAGACATACTGTTCAACCTATTCCACAAGGTTGTTTAGAAAATGAAATAAATTTCTGGGTATTTAAGTGTTTTGAAAAGTTACTTAGCCATTGTTTTCATCCTTAAGGAAAGATACAAAAAGAAAGATCCTGGATTCATTTCCTAGGGTTGCCATAGAAAAGTCCCTCAAATTGGGTGGCTTTAAACACCTGAAATCTATTGCCTCATAGTTCTGGAGGCCAGAACTCTGAAATGAAAGGGTGGGCAGGGCTGTGCTCCCTCCAAAATCTGTAGGAAATTTCTTCTCGACTTCTTCCTAGCTTCTGATGGTTTGTGGGCAACCTTGGCGGGCAAGTACGTCTCTTCAGTCTCTTTCTTCATCATCAACATGGCGTCCCCATGTTTCTTTGTATCCTCACATGGCTTTCTTCTTATAAGGACACTAGTCATATTGGATTGGGGGCCATCCTACTCCACATGACCTTATCTTAAATAATACGTCCACAGTGACTGTATTTCAAAATAAGGTTACATTATGAAATACTGGGGACGTATATTTTGAACATAACTTTTTTTTAGGGGGGGAGGTGTTGGCACAGGTAACTAATAACGAATACTAATACGCAAAAATCAGCACTCAAAATAAACTTCAAATGTCTTCTATCAAAGCTATAGGAATGGAGATGGATAAAGTGTGAGGGGGTGCTGACTCTTCCTTATAAAAAGACTGAGTGAGGGGCTTCCTAAGAGAACCGCGGTTACTGTATCACTTCAGTGTCCACATGACTGGCCAGTCTGCCTGGTCCAATTCTTCAGTGCTAGGTCTTTACATGTGCCTGAGAAATTTTCTTCCTATACAGGCATGAGATTTTTAGGGACTACGTTAGTTGTTCTTGTGAACATATCAGCAAATAGGATCCAAACAATTACCATTTGCTCACTTCTGAAAATGAAAATATAGATACATATATATTTATTTATTATAGCAGTGTCAAGGCAGAACAGGAACATACAAAGAAGAGACCTCTGAACACTTGAGCATGAGGTGATCACTGTTCACACTTTGGTGAATATACTTCAGAGCCTGTTTTGTGCGTCAGTGTGTGCTTGTGTGTGTGCATGCACGTGTATCTTGTATAAACTGGAAATGCCTCTGTCTGAAAGTAATAGAAAACCAAACTTGGGTAGATTTAATAAATCAGGGTTTACTTTTCTCATGTTTCAAGAACGTTGGCAGTAGGTGGTTACTGATATTGATTCAAGGATTCAGTGGTGTTGGGGCTAAGATTCAGGCTATTCTCTTGTTCTTTCTATACGGTCTCACAATGGCTGTGACAGCTGTAGCCATGGTACTGGTAATCCAAGAAATAAGGAAGCTCTCATCCTCCCCTTTAGTTAGGAGAGCAAAAGCTTTTCCTGAAACCATTCTGTGCCTTTTCCCCACCCCCAGCCATTTGATCCACTGTCTCATTTTTGGCAAAGGCTCACCTGTTTCTAGTTGTATGGGAGACTGGAAATGTGGGGAATAGGAATGCATAGGTCAGGGATTGGCAAATTATGCATGATAGGGCGAATATGCCCATTCCCTGTTTTTGTAAATAAAGTTTTATTGGAACACAGTCATCCATTCATTTACGTGTTTCCTGTGGCTGCATTCACATTCTAGCAACAGAATCAAGTAGCTGTGAGAGCAACCATATGGCCTGGGGATCCTAACGTAGTTATCATCTGGTCCTTCACAAAAAAGTTTACCAACACCGGGCTTAGAGCAAGTAATGATCCTTAGACTAAGGCTGGAATCATTGTTCCAAATAAAAATGGGTTTTGTTAGCAAGGGAGAAAGTGGGAATGGCTGTCAGGTAGGCAATTAAAAATGTCACAATGTTGGTGGTGGAGGTTGGGGGTGTCATAGGGGGCAAAAAGACAAGGTTGAAAGTGAGCTAACTTTTACAGGAACAACAGTCTATCTCTTATTCAGTCACCTACTCCTTCAACATTCTCTTCCATTCGTGGCCTTTATTCCTTCTGTACTATCCCCCAACCCAGTGCTTAGGTACCAGGTGTCTCTTCCACCATCTCTGAATATTTTACTAATTTCTCTCATGTGTACCTTAGAGTAAATTTGAGGCAATATACCTTTTTCCATGGAGTGTATATGTTTTAAGCCTTTGTCTTACATGGGAAGAAAACTTTGCCCAGTGAAGAAGTTTCAGGTCCCAAGGTATGTGTAGCTGTCCTCTTCTCTCCCTTCCTCTCACAGGTATTTATTAAGCATCTACACATTCCAAGCTTTGTTCTAGGTGCTGAGAATACAAGGGGGAAAAGATGAAGTCTCTTTCCTCATAGAACTTATATCCTACTGGGAAAAATAGTATAAACAAACCAATAAACAAATATATAAGAAAATATTAAATAGTGATGAGTATTTTGAAGAAAACTTAAGTGGGGTGGAGGCCTGGAGAGTGAGAATGGCCAGGGAAGGCTTATCTCAGGAGAAGACTCTCCAGCCTGAATGAAGGGAGGCAGAGAACCATGCATATACCTGTGTATGCTTTCCAGGCAGAGGGAACTGCAAGTGCAAAGGCTCTGAGGTCGAGTATTGATTGGAACCATCGTGGACAGCCAGGATGCCAGTGCTTAGTGAGCAATGAGCACGGAGAAGAGTGCTACAAGCTGAGACTGAGGTTATAGTCAGGTGTTAGATCCCACAGGATTTGTAAACCACGGGAAGGACTTGGGGGTATTTTAATTATGCTGGCAAGCCATGGGAACATTGTAACCAGGAGCATATATTGCTCTGATTACTACTTAAAAAGATCCCCTTGGATTACTTGGGACAGAAAGCAATTTTCCACTTGTATAGTATGGAGATAGATACTTTGCTGAATTGTGAAAGTGCTTTGTAAACACTGAATTTCTATTCATTCATTTCATAGGTAAATATTGAACAACTGTTGTACTGTGAGCACCTTTCTAAGCTTTGGAGATACAATGATGAATGAGACATAAGCCCTCACCTTGTGGAATTTATAATCTAATACTTGAGCTTTAGAAGTAAATAGATAATTTTAAATACTGGGGTAACTTCTGTAAAAAGGGTAAACACAGGGGGACGTGTAAGCCCATTGGGGAAGCCACACAGCCTAGTCTTGGATGATTAGGGAAGGAAGAAAGGAAGGAAGGAAGATGTATTCACCTAAGCTGTGTTCTGAAAAATGGGCTGTAGGCTAGGATGGACTAAGGCTGCCATGAAATACAGGATAACCAGTTCAATTTGAGCTTTGTAGAAACAAGGAATACTTTTTCTAGTATAAGTATGTCCCAAGTATTGCATAGGGCCTGCTTAGACTAAAAAGGTATTCGTTGTTTATCTGAAATACAGAGTTAACTGGGCATCCTGTATTTTTTATTTTCTAAATTTAGCAAATCTGGAGGATGTTCTTCAGGGGACAACACGTGGTTGGGTGAGCATGGATTCCAGTGTTGGAGACCAGAGTGTTGGGGGAGAAGTAGGTTGTTAGACCAAGCAGGTTGGGCCACATTGCTTCCTACTGTCAGCCTGAAGGCAAAAGGACGACTAGTGAAGTGTTTAAACAGGGACGTGACAGGCTCAGATTTCAAATTTAGGAAAAAAAAGCACAACATTCTGGTTCCCCAAGTACAGATGATGACATGGGAGCTCTCCCCACAACTTGAAGAGAGAGATGTTATAAATAGGTCATTTTTGGGTGCCAGCTTTTTAACTAATTGAAATTAATTTTTAGCTTCTTCCATGTTCCCCTGAGGAAGGGTTTATTTTGTGTTCTTTCTCATTAGTGTGTATTCATTTTAAGCCTAAAGCAGCAGAAAAGAACCTTGAAGAGAAAACATTTTTAATAAGAAACAAAAATAAGATTTCATAAAAAGTGATCTTCTTCCTCACAAAGCTCCCAGGACAGTTTCTCGGGAATTATCTCATTTACCCTCAGATCACTCCTCACTGTCCATTTAGCGGGCGGAGGGAGTATGTGTCGAAAGCGTCATCGTTTGCAGAGGCTCACTCTAACCTCAAGCAAGGATCCCCAAGGGTTCCTCTGACAAGTGGGAGGCTAAGCCGTTCTCATGAGGCCAGGAGGACAATGCTGGGAGGAGAAGACCATGCTCTGTCCTGTTGGTGGGGGAAGGCAGGTCTCAGCCCCGTGGCAACAGCCAGACCTCAAGGTTCAGCCTGACTTTGATGAATGAAGGCTGGATGGAATGTCTTTGGAGATGAAAATGCAAAAGGGAGTTGCTCCTCAAACATAATGCCACAGGCTCCAATAATTCTGAAGCATGATTCTCTTCTAGTAATTTTTCATCTATATTATCTTCCTGTCAGAATGCATTGGCCTATTAAACTCATTTTTCTTAATCCGAATCTTGTTCTTTCTTTTCCTGCTCCCCTTTCACCTATTCCTGGTCATCCACTTCAACCTCCCAGGCCTTTTACTTCGTTCTTCACCTATTCATTCATTCATTCATTCATTCATTCATTCAATGTTACTGATCATCTACACTGAGGCCTATTTCTGGCCTAGTTGCTGAAGAATAACAAGATGGATCAAAGAGTGTCCTTTTACTTTATAATACTTGTTTTATTCTTTTAATTGTAGTTGACATATGATATTATATTAGTTTCAGGTGTACAACATATGATTAGGCATTTATATAACTTACGAAGTGATTACTAGTACCCATCCGACACCATACATAGTTATTAAAATAGTATCGACTATATTCCTTATGCTGTACCCTACACCCCCATGACTAGTTTGTGCTTTTTAATCACTTCCCCTTTCTCATCCACCCTCCAATCCCCCTCCCAGCTGGCAACCCTCAAAATGTTCTCTGTATCTATTTGTTTTATTTGTTTATTTTGTTCTTTAGATTCCACATAGAAGTGAAATCAAATAGCATTTGTCTTTCTCTGATTTACTCCATTCAGTACAATACCTTCTAGGTCCGTCCATGTTGTTGCAGATGGTAAGATTTCATTCTTTTTTATGGCAGAGTAATATTCTATTGTATATATGTACCCCCTACTTTTTATCCGTGCGTCCATTCAGCAACACCCAGGCTGCCTCTGCATCTTGGCTATTGTAAATAATGCTGCAATAAACATGGATACACATGTACTTTCAAACAGTATTTTGGGTTTCTTTGGGTAAATACCAGGAAGTGGGATTACGGGGTCCTTCTTTGTCTCTTGTTGCAGCCTTAGTTTTAGAGTCAATATTGTCTGGTATACGTATTCATTAAATATTACTGAACACCTACAATGAGGCCTACTTCTGGCCTAACTGCTGAAGAGTAAAACATAGAGTATTCTTTTTGAAGCGATATTTATAGTAGTTGGGGGAAGAGCGAGGAAAAACAATGAAGTAATATTTATTGTAAAATAATAAATAACAGTAATAATTTACTTATTGTAAAAATAATAACTCGTGATAATAACAATCTAGGAAATGCTACTAGGTGCCAGAGACCTTTTTAAAAACTTTATATATATTTACTCTTTTAATGTTCATAAAAATTCTTTGAGAAAACCTCAATTATCATCAACATTTTATGAGAAAACTGAGATGCAGAAAGTTTCATAGAGTTGCTTGCAGTGTCAAGATGAATGGAAGAGCTGGGCAGAAACAAGAATTCTGGCTCTGGCATTTGTATGCTTAACTGTATAATTTGTAAGTATGCATTGTCTAATAGATACATATATAAAATCTAATTAAATATGCACAAATGTGTTTTTATACAACTCATTTGTAACATTTTCGGTTCATTATGTAAAGTGCATTTTCTATGGGCATTTATACCTTTGGGTAAGTACAAGGGTAGAGGGAGCTTGATCTGTTACTTGACACTAGACCGTCTACCCCAGATCAGAGGTGCGGGATGTAGCTCTGGTACATACAGTTGCATCTGCTAGTGTGAAGTTATGATGAGGTTTTCAGCTGAAGATTGAGATTTGGGAGTCTTCTATAATAGAACTTTGAAATTATGAAATGAACGGTATGAAGTGGAAGGGATGTGTGGGAAGAAGAGCGGGATGAGAATAAAACTCTGAAGCCTCAACCTTTAGAGGGCGGGCAGAAGCACCACAAATAAGGACGAGAAGAAAGGGTGTGAGGTGGGGAGACAACAGGAAAACAATGCTGTGGGAGACGAAGGAATGGGGTTTCAAGGATGGGATCGCCCGTGTTGTCAGAGGCCACAGAGAGAGCCACTTCATTTCCTTCCCTTCATGTATAAACAGCACTTGACAAAGCTGAACAAAAGTGCTTTCTAACAACTAGTCGGAGGTGACTCATGGTCTCCTGTTTCCTGGGGTTGATGTTCTCTTTTCCTTGACTGGGTTGTACACTTCTCTTTCTCAGACATGCTCTCGTATGACTGAAGACCATGTGGCCTTCCAAAGATTTCCACCTACTCCATCCATTCTGTCTGAATAAGGCCCCTGGCCCGAAAAGGCAAATCTTGATTTTGCTTCTCTTCTGAGCTTTGTTTTTAATGGAGAAAATGAAATTAAATGACTCCCCTCTAGAGCAGGATAGACTAGACTGAATTCACATTAAGGAGAATAAAAGGGGGAGAAGATGGAAATCTTAGAAGGCATTGCACTGTTTAAAAGAGAAACAGTGAGTAAAATTAAATTCAGCAAAGAATAAATGTTTGCAGGAAGGCTGGAAGGTGACTATTCCATTCTTAGAAATCCTTTGAGGGACTATCACACTGCCCTAAGGATTCTCATAGACATCCATTTGATTATCCACCCTCCAGTTCTACCAGCTATCCTTCGGCAATAGTGCTGGCAAGAAGACCTTCCGTGAGGAATAGGACACCATGTCTTTCTCCTGAGCTCAGGGGATGGGGATGAGAGATGTGCTGACTTTACTTTAGGAATAAAGACAGAGAGCATAAGGTGGACCAGCCATAGTGAGTGTCTTGGAAGGGAGGCCAAGTCTCTAGATAAGACAATAGCTTCCAAATCTTTGTGAAATTTAGAAAATCTTGTACCTTTATCCCATTTGTTATTTTGGTTTTTCTTTGTATTATCCCTCCCAGTGACTAGCTATGAAACTTTCAATCAGAAAGAGTAATATCCTTGCTTTGAGACAGAAATTGGGGTGACAGTAAAGAGGTACTATCAGACTCCACAGCCAATTGGGGGGAGGAGAAACCTAAGAGTTTTAGCACATTTAACCTAGCTAATAATAGTAGATTCTATTTGTCTCTCTCAATAATGCGGTTTAACAAACCTTCCCAAAATTTAGTGGTGTAAAATAACAACAGTTTGATTATGCTCACAGTTTCTAGGGTCATGAATTCAGACAGAGCACAGTGAGCATGACTTTCCTCTATCCACCATGTCTGGAGCCATAGCTTGGAAAACTCAGTATCTGGGGGCTGAAATTGCTGGGACTGGAAGATCCACTTCCAGGCTGGTTTCTTCACTCACACATTTGGCTCCTTGCAAAGATTGATGGTTGGCTTGAAGGCTGGACATAGCTATGACCATTGTCCAGAATGCTTATATGAAGCCTCTCCAACATGGCAGCCGAGGGGAAGGTGGATTTCTCACATGGTGAATCGGTAAATCAGGGAAGAAGGTGGAAACTACATAGCCTTTCATGAACCCATCTGGGAAGACATATGGTGTCACTTCTATCATACTCTATTGGTGGAAGCCATCATCAGCCCACATCGACCTGAGTGAGGGAACATACACTTCAGATATTGATAGGAGTGTCAAATAATTTGTTGCCATTAAAAAGAAATGCTATACTTTTATTATTACCGTTTTACAGATAAAGAAACTAAAGTCTAGGGAAGTCAAGCTATTTGCCAAAAATGACATAGCCAATGGCAGAAGTAAGTATCAAATCTGGGGACACTAGCTCCAAAGCCAGTGTTCTTAATCATTATGCTAATAATACCATCAAAACGGACAATAACAATACTATTACTCCAGCCATGACTGCTGCCACTGCTGCAGCAGCCACTATTACTGCTATGGCCCCCGTTTCTATTACCATTCTGCTGCCAGTATAACTACTGCTGCTCTCCCCACCTCTAGGACTGTTCCTGCTACCACTGCTACACCAACTATGCCACCAGCGACCATTCATTGGGTATAGGTGATAACGCTCATGTCAGCCCTTGTAATAAGTGTCTTACATGCAATATTATATAAATAGCTTACAGCATTTCTATTAGGAAACTAGTAGCACTTCTTGCTTTTAAGAATGAGATGACTAGGTCAGAAGTTAAGAAGTTGGTGTTGGATGATGGGCTGTGGAGTTCTCAACCATTCCTGAATCCTTCCCCCTAATGCAGGCCACCCAGGAGAGGTCAGGGCTACCCCCTCCACCATCCAAGGTTATTTCTAAGTTGGTGTAAGGCTGTCCTTTGATCTTGGAAGGAATAGCCCTACCCCTTAGTGTTTTTCTGTAAGGAAGTCATGTGAAAGATATATGAATAGAAGTGTTTTTGCTTTATTGATACAGGACTATGCAGGAGAGAGAGTAGGTCTCTGGGATTTATCCTGGCCATTCCAGAAGTTGTGTGCTTTTGGGCAGTCACTCTGCTGGCTGCACCCTAATTTGTCCAATCTTTGATCAAAGGGATTTGTAAAGCAACTTTTAGCTCTGGTATCTCATAATCTAGAATTAAGTGGACAGTAGAAGTGCGGGAGAGATGCAGCTTTCCTTAAGAAGTAGTGTCAGGAGTAGCTTCTCAGTATATTTGGTTTTAGTGACTCCAACTTATCTGGATCTGAGGTTGAGTTGGGAATTACAACGGACCTCTCTTCTATGGAAAAGTACAACTCATCTCTAGGAAGCACAGGTGGGGAAAGGGTTTTAAAGTGTTTACTATTATGAAATTGGAGATGCTTTAGTCCTGAATGCTATTGACACAGCAAAAACTACATAAAACCACAGGACTTCACAAACACTTTAATGAATATTCTTTCAGTAATGAAATTACTTGGGATAATGCATTTCTTGGATATGTTTTATATAAAGAGGGAAAAATAAAATTGTGCCAAATTAAAAAGCACCCAAAATGAACAGGATGAACTGAAGCTACTAAATATTTAAAAGATCTCAACAATGATAACATTTTGTTTTGTCCTAACAGAAATAATGAAGAAGGTATTCAATAAAATGTTAATATAGATCAAAATGGCAGTGTGAGGTGAGCCTCTGTAAAGTTCCCCTGGAATTTACAACTAATCGAACAACAATAACTCCACAAAGGACTCCCTGCACAGCAGACAGGCAAGACGAAGAGGCCCACTACTGAATTCACCTAAAGGTGGGCGAATCACGCGAGCCGGGGAGGAGGGAAAGGAGAAGTGCGGAGATGGAGCCGCGTGGGCGCAGGACGCAGACCTAACTCAGTGCTCCGAGCTCGCTGCTTCCCGGAACTACCGCAGCTGCAGGAGAGGGAAGAACTCGGACTGCTAGGGCTCCGCTTATGGGCCACAGGGCTGAGGGGACAGCATATAACACGGCTGAACCCAACACTCATGGCAGAGACCTCGGAAAAAAGACTGAGGGAAGAAGGCTGAAAACGGTGGTTTAAGCCCTCACTGCCGAGCAGAGAACGGAAGCCTTAGGCACTGAGACTGGCCGCCCCCTCCCTACCCTCCCAGAGCTCGCCCCGCCCCCACCTGCCCGGTGCTAGAAGCAGAACAGTAGCAGTGTCAGATCAAAAGAACAGAATATTTGCTGTTCTGAGAACTGTGGACCGCAGACACAGATTCGCAGCCCAACTAGTTCTGGCAAAGGGGAGGGAGCTGTGGAAGCAGGACCGGCTGTGGTGGTGGATGCCACAATTGCTCTGCGCCACCTCTTACAACTCACCCCACCCCTGGCCCCAACTATCTGGGCGGTTCCCTGCAGGAGTAAACAGAACTGCTGAAACATACGGGCTCTGAATCTGGAGCTGGAAGAGCTTTGGGACATCAAAAGCTCTACGCATACCCACCGGGACACTGTGCCCTGTGACTTAGGTGAACTATTAACACAGGAGAAGCCCGTCTCCCAGGGAATCCCCCCATTGTGTGAGAAGCTGGAATAATGCAGAGAAAACATAGCACTACTGTGTGAGAGAGAAAAAAAAGGCTGCAGTCGGAGAGAAAATAAAACATTCTACCGACAAGTACTGGAAAACAAAAGAAAGACCTCTTCCTATCAACCTATTGTAGAAGGCACTCCTGTAGATGTCTAGGAATAAATTAGTAATTGCCATGAATAACCAAGGCAACAAGACAGCTCAGAAAGAAAGTGAAAAGTCTCCAGAAAAGGAACTTAAAGATATGGAAATATGTGACTTAAATGACAGAGAATTCAAGATTGCAGTTCTGAAAAAACTCAACGAGATGCAAGAAAACACAGAAAGGCAGTTTAATGAACTCAGAAACACAATCAAAGAACAATATGTGCATTTTACGAAAGAGATTGAAATTTTAAAAAAGAACCAAATAGAATTTCTGGAGATTAAGAACATAATAGAAGAAATTAAGAATGAAATAACCAGCTTAGGTAGTAGAGTTAACCAGATCGAGGAAAGAATCAGTGACGTTGAAGATAGAAACCTGGAAATTACACAGATGGAAGAAGAAAGAGACTTGAGACTTAAAAGAAATGAAAGAACTCTACAAGAACTTTCTGACTCCATCAGAAAGAGCAATATAAGAATAATGGGCATACCAGAAGGAGAAGAAAGAGAGAAGGGAACAGAGAATATATTCAAACAAATTGTCGATGAGAACTTTCCAAACTTATGGACAGAACTGGATCCTCGAATCCAAGAAGCAAATAGAACACCTAATTACCTGAATCCCAACAGGCCTTCTCCAAGGCACATTGTATTGAAGCTGTCAAAAATCAATGACAAAGAAAGAATCCTCAAGGCAGCCAGGGAAAAGAAGATGGTAACCTACAAAGGAAAGCCCATTAGATTATCATCAGATTTTTCAGCAGAAACTCTACGAGCCAGGAGGGAGTGGAACCAAATATTCAAACTATTGAAAGAGAGAAATCATGAGCCAAGAATAATATATCCAGCAAAGATGTCCTTTAGATATGAAGGAGGAATAAAGACCTTTCCAGACATAAACAAGCTGAGGGAATTTTCTAATACACAACCTGCACTACAAGAAATACTAAAGGAGGCTATTTGACCACCATCAACAGGGACAATTTGTGGCAACCAAAACATAAAAAGGGGGAGAGTAAAGGCCTGAACCGGAATATGGGAATGGAGAAAGTAAGTGTGCTGAAGAAAATGGAATACTCTAAATATCAAACTTTCTTTTACATAAACTTAAGGGTAACCACTTAAAAAAATCCAGAACTGAAATATATACTGTAATAAAAGAAGAAACAGAGGGAAACATCATAGAATACCACCACACAGAAATAATAGATAACAACAAAAAGGCAAAGAAACAATGGAGACACAGCCTTACCAGAAAACTAAAGATAGAATGACAGGAAATCCTCACATATTAATTATCACCCTAAATGTAAATGGACTCAACTCACCAATAAAAAGACAGAGAGTAGCAGATTGGATCAAAAACTAAACCCAACCATATGCTGTCTCCAAGAGACACATCTCAGCTACAAGGACAAGCATAGACTCAAAGTGAAAGGGTGGAAATTGACACTCCAAGCAAATGGTACCCAGAGAAAATCAGGTGTAGCCATAATGATATCAGATGAAACAGACTTCAAGGTGAAAAAGATAACAAGAGACAAAGATGGACATTTCATAATGGTAAAGGGGACTATACAACAAGAAGACATAACAGTCATCAATATTTATGCCCCCAATCGGGGAGCACCGAAATATACCAAGCAAATACTAACAGAACTAAAGGGAGAAATTGACCAAAACACAATTATACTAGGGGACTTAAATACATCATTGACAGCTATGGATAGAGCATCCAAACAGAAAATAAATAATGAAATAGCAGCCCTAAATGACACATTAGATGAAATGGACATAATTGACATATATAGAGCACTTCATCTTAAAACATCAGACTATACATTCTTTTCTAGTGTACATGGAACATTCTCAAGGATAGATCATATATTGGGACATAAAATCAGCCTCAGCAAATTTAAGAAGATTGAAATCATACCAAGGATATTCTCTGATCACAGGCTTTGAAATTGGATATCAACTGCAAAAAGAAAGCAGGAAAAAAATACAAATACATGGAGATTACATGGAGATTAAGCAACATACTTTTAAAGAACGACTTGGTCAAAGAAGAAATTAGAGGAGAGATCAAAAGATACATAGAAACAAATGACAATGAAAATACATCCTACCAAAATTTTTGGGATGCAGTGAAAGCAGTTTTAAGAGGGAAATTTGTATCATTACAGGCCTATCTCAAGAAACAAGAAGAATCCCAAATAAATAACCTGATGTTACACCTTAAAGAACTAGAAAAAGAAGAACAAGTGAAACCCAAGGTCAGCAGAAGAAAATAAATAACAAAAATCAGAGTAGAACTAAATGAAATAGAGAACAAAAAGACAATAGAAAAAAATTAATGTGACAAAGATCTGGTTATTTGAAAAGATTAACAAAATTGACAAACCCTTGGCTAGACTCACTAAGATAAAAAGAGAGAAGACACTAATTCACAAAATCAGAAATGAAAAAGAGGAAGTTATCACAGACACCACAGAAATACAAAGGATCATCCAAGAATACTGTGAAGGACTATATGCCACCAAATTCAGTAACCTAGAAGAAATGGACAAGTTCTTAGAAACATATAGCCTTCCAAAGCTGAACTATGAAGAACTGGAAAATCTAAACAGACCAATCACTAGTAACGAAATTGAATAATTCATCCAAGACCTTCCCAAAAGCAAAAGTCCGGGACCAGATGGCTTCACTAGTGAATTCTATCAAACCTTCAAAGAAGATCTAATACCAATCCTGCTCAAAGTCTTCCAAAAAATTGAAGAAGAAACAGTACTCCCTAACTCATTTTATAAGGCCAACATTACCCTGATACTAAAACCTGGTAAGGACAACACAAAAAAAGAAAACTACAGACCAATCTCTCTGATGAATACAGATGCAAAAATCCTAAACAAAATTCTAGCAAATCGAATACAACAATGCATTAAAAAGATTATTCATCACGACCAAGTGGGGTTCATCCCCGGGGCACAAGGATGGTTCAGCATCCTCAAATCCATCAATGTGATACATCACATAAACAAAATAAAGGACAAAAATCATATGATTATATCAATTGATGCAGAAAAAGCATTTGACAAGATACAACATCCATTTATGATTAAAACACTTAATAAAATAGGTATAGAAGGAAAATAACATAATAAAGGACATATATGACAAGCCCTCAACTAATCTCATAATTAATAGTGAAAAACTGAAGCCCTTTGCTCTACGTTCAGGAACACGACAGGGATGTCCCCTATCACCTCTGTTTTTCAACATAGTGTTGGAAGTTGTTGCCAGAGCAATCAGGCAAGAGAAAGAAATAAAAGGCATCCAAATTGGGAATGAAGAAGTTAAATTATCACTCTTTGCAGATGACATGATGCTATATATAGAAAACCCTAAAAATTCCACCATAAAGCTGTTAGAAACAATCAATGAATACAGTAAAGTTGCTGGCTACAAAATCAACGTACAAAAGTCCATTGCCTTCCTATATACTAACAATGAAATCTCAGAAAAAGAGATGCAAAAAACAATTCCTTTTGCAATCCCAGCAAAAAGAATAAAATACTTAGAAATAAACTTAACCAAGGATGTGAAGGATCTATATGCTGAAAACTATAAGACATTTTTGAAAGAAATTTAAGAAAACACAAAGAAATGGAAAGACATTCGCGCTCATAGATTGGAAGAATGAACATAGTTAAAATGGCCATATTACCCAAAGCAATATACAGATTTAATGCAATCCCCATCAAAATACCAATGGCATTTTTAAAAGAAATAGAACAAAAAATCATCAGATTTGTTTGGGACCACAAAAGACCCTGAATAGCCAAAGCAATCTTAAGAAAAAAGAAAAATACTGGAGGTATCAGACTCCCTGACTTTAGCTTGTACTACAGGGCTACCATAATCAAAACAGCATGGTATTGGCAGAAAAAACAGACACATAGACCAATGGAATAGAATTGAGAACCCAGAAAGAAAACCACATAAATATGGACAGGTAATTTTTGACAAAGAAGCTAAAAACATACAATGGAGGAAAGACAGCCTCTTCAATAAATGGTGCTGGGAGAATTGGATAGCCACGTGCAAAAGAATGAAACTGGGCTGCTATCTGTCACCATGTACCAAAGTTAATTCAAAATGGATGAAGACTTAAGCATAAGACCTGACACAATAAACTGCATAGAAGAAAACATAGGTACTAAACTTATGGACCTTGGGTTCAAAGAGCATTTTATGAATTTGACTCCAAAGGCACTGGAAGTAAAAGCTAAAATAAACGAATGGGACTATATGAAACTTAAAAGCTTCTGCACAGCAAAAGAAACCATCGACAAAATAAAGAGGCCACCAACTGAATGGGAGAAGATTTTTGCAAACAGTGCCTCCGATAAGAGGCTAATATCCAAAATATACGAGGAACTCATGAAACTCAACAACAACAAAACAAACAACCCAATTGAAAAATGGGCAGAGGACTTGAAGAGACATTTCTCCAAAGAGGACATACAAATGGCAAATAGACATATGAAAAAATGCTCAACATCACTAATCATCAGAGAAATGCAAATAAAACTACAATGAGATATCACCTCACCCCAGTCAGAATGGCTATCATCAACAAGACAAATAATAACAAGTGTTGGAGAGGCTGTGGAGAAAAAGGAACCCTCATGCACTGTTGGTGGGAATACAGATTGGTGCAGCCGCTATGGAAGGCAGTGTGGAGGTTCCTCAAAAAATTACGAATAGAATTACCATATGACCCAGCAATCGCTCTCCTGGGTATCTACCCAAAAAATCTGAAAACATTTATACATAAAGACATGTGTGCTCCAATATTCATTGCAGCTTTGTTTACAGTGGCCAAGACATGGAAACAACCAAAATGTCCTTCGATAGATGAATGGGTAAAGAAGTTGTGGTATATATACACAATGGAATACTATTTGGCGGTAAGAAAAGATGATATAGGAACATTTGTGACAACATGGATGCATCTTGAGAGTATAATGCTAAGCGAAATAAGTCAGACAGAAAAAGCAGAGAACCATTATGATTTCACTGATATGTGGTATATAAACCAGAAACAACAAAAGAATAAGACAAACAAGTGAGAAACAAAAACTCATAGACACAGACAATAGTTTAGTGGTTACCAGTGGGTAAGGGGGGTGGGGGGTGGGAGATGAGGGTAAGGGGGATCAAATATATGGTGATGGAAGGAGAACTGACTCTGGGTGGTGATCACACAGTGAGATTTATAGATGATGTAATACAGAATTGTACACCTGAAAACTATGTAATTTTACTAACAATTGTCGCCCCAATAAATTAAAATAATATTAATATAAATGTGTGAAACTTCATGCAAATAAGCACTTTAAGGCAGTTTCCTTTGGCTACTCAAAAGTTTGGTGTGTGTGTGAGTGTGTGTGTGTGTGTGTGTATGTTGTCTAATACCATGTCTAGGTTTTCTTCATTAATAGCTTGAAAATGTGTTTGGTACCAAGTATCATACTTACAATGTCAACTTGTGATGTAACCTTTTTAAAACTTTATTAAATTTATTGGGGGTGACATTGGTTAATAGGTTATATATGTTTAAAGTGTACAATCCTATAATACATCATCTGTATATTGCATATGTATTCACCACCCAAAGTCAAGTCTCCTTCCATCACCATACATTTGACTCCCTTTACCTTCTTCTACCTCCTGCCACCCAGATAACCTTCTTTAATTCTGCTTTTTCTTGAGTGACTTGTACTTTCTGGTACAGATAACATTAAAAACAACCACAATAAGGTTTACTGAGTGCTTATTCTCTGCCAGGCACTGTGCTGAGCATTTCTTATTTAGGTCTTTGAAGATTCCTTATGAAGTAGGTATTATTATAATATCATCCTCATTCATAGCTGAGGAACTTCAGGGTCAGAACCAATGAATACATTTCTTAAGGCCACACAGCTACTAAGAACTAGAAGCGCCAGGATTTGAGCGCCCCCTCAGTCAGAATCTAGAGCACAGATTCGTAACTGCCTTGTAACACTAGCAGTTCAGGGTAACCTTTCAGTCCTGCATTATTCATTGCCCTGATCCGTGAGCAATGCTCTGATTTTTTTTTTTTTTTTTTCCTGGAGTGTTTGGTTAATAGAATTTCGATAGATTTAGTGCATCGGGTGCCTGCTGTGCATGAAGCCAAGTGTTAAGGACTGAATGTTTGTGTCCCCCCAAATTCATATATTGAAGCCCAAATCCCCAGTGTGAGAGTATTTGGAGGTGGGGCCTTTGGGAGGTAGTCAGGTTTAGATAAAGTCATGGAGTTGGGGCCCCCAGGATGGGCTTGGTGTCCTTAGAAGATGAGGAAGAGAGCAGAGCTCCCTCTCTGCAGTGTGAGGACACAGTAAGGTGCTGTCTGCAAGCCAGGAAGAGGGCTCTCACCAGGAGGGATCTAAATCTGCCAGCACCTTGATCTTGGACTGCTAGCCTTCAGAACTATGAGAAGTGTCAGTTGTTTAAGCCACCCCTTCAATTCTATTTTAATATGGCAGCCCCAAATGACTAAGGCACCAGGGGTTGAACTCTCTCACACGTAGCGTTTCTAATGAGATGTTCTCAGCTTAGTGCACATGGCCAGTACTTGCCTCCTGTCCAGCTCAGTCGTTTTGTCATAGAGGGCCCCTGATACTGGCTTTGCACCAGCCCTCTACAACTCTTCCCAGGGCCCTCGCTGGGTTGGTCTTTGCCGGGGTCCTTTCCCTTCCCATCTTCATGCCTGGTGAACTTTTACTAATCAGTCACATTTAGCCCTAACTATCTCCTCCTCTGGGAAGCCTTCTTTGACCTCCCAGGTGGGGGTCTCATGCTCCCTCCTTGGGGCTGACTCTCCAGCCTGTATGTTCAGCATTCCTCTCATGGCACTACCCTGCTTTACTGCACTTCCTACTTATTTTTCATTGTGGCAAAACCCCCCACATCAGACAAATTCATCTTCCCAGAAATTCACGTACAATATTGTTAATCAGACACATTGTTGTACAATAGATCCCCAGAACATGGCCCCCCCATCCTGCAGGACTGGAACTCTACACCCGTTGAACAACTTCCCACGCCTTCTCCCCCAGCCTCTGGCAACCACTGGTCTATTTTCTATTTCCATGAGTTCTCCTACTGTGGATGCCTCAGGTAAGTGGAATCATGAGGCATTTTGTGACTTTATCCATTTGTGCCATTTTGTGGCTTTATCCATTCGTCTGTCCATGGGTCTCCTTTTTTTAGGCAAACATTTTTGTTCATATTTAATTTTTATTTATTGGCATATAGTTAACACATGACATTCTGTTTAAGGTGTGCAACATCTTGATTTGTTAGCTAACACCTCTATTATGTTACATAATTGTCATTTATTTTTTATGATGAGAGCTATTAAGATCTTGTCTTTCAGCAATTTTGAAGTCATAATACAGTATTGTTGGCTTTAATCGCTATGCTCTACGTTAGATCCCCAGGACTTATTTACCCAATTGTTGCAGGTTTACATCCTTAAACAACCTCTCCCACTTCCCCCAACCCCAGCCGCTGGTAACCACCATTCTACTCTCTGTTTTTATGAGTTCAGATTTTTCAGATTCCATGTATAAATGAAATCATACAGTGTTTGCTTGACTTGTCTCACTTAGCCTAATGACCTCAGAATCCATTCATGTTCTCACAAATGGCAGGATGTCCTTTTCTCTCAAGGCTGAATAATGTTATGTGCGTGTGTGTGTTATATATATATATGCCAAAAATGTATATGCATTTAAAGAAAGGAAAAAACTATTAAAATTGTAGTACTCAATATATACTGATAACAAAAGATGAATACAAGTCACATCTGACTTCTGCAATTACAAGAGGTGCTCAAAGTGGTTCCCATCAGTGTCCAGACACTTCTGATTACGGCGAACTACTGCTTGAGCAACGTTGACCAAAGTGTCCGCTTGTATACCTTTTTTGGCATATATATATATATATATATATATATATTACATATATATATATATATATATGTAATCACATCTTCTTTATCCATTCTTATGTTGACAGACACTTAGGTTGTTTCCATATTCTGGCTATTGTGAAAAATGCTGCAATAAACACAAGAGTACAGATATCTTTTTGATACATCCATTGATCTATTGCAATTCATTTTGATGTGGGCCATCTTCCTTATTAAGTCCACTGATGGAAAAGACCATCTCCTATTCTACTTTGTATTGAAAGCTCCTAGCACGGTGTCTGACACATGAGAAAGACTTGAAAATATTTGGAAGAATGAATTTTAATTTGAACAAGCAAAGAGTCAATATATGGAAAGAGCTACACCAGGCTTTCAACAAAAGGAAGGTTATATATATATATATATATATATATAACCTTCCTTTTGTGTGTGAGTGTATAAATATATATATATATATATATATTTGAAGAGGAACTTGGAACCAAAAAAAAAATTGATTTCACATTTGCTAAACTTTAAAATCATTCCCCAATCCGTGATGATGTAACTACTTTCATAAATCCATTAATACACTGAGCTACTGTGTCTTGCCTCAAGGAAGTTACCTTACCAAACTGAGAATTGAGAATTATTTTTCAGCCCCTGAGTTTATCCCCTATTCCTGACTTTAAAAGACTTGTGCACAATTCCAGACAGATGAAAATAGTCCTTTTAGCTCATCTCCCTCTACCATTATTTTAATGAATGCTGGAACTGACTCAGCGTTAGAATTTACGTGTTTCTAGAATCTTGTCAGCATTTTTAAGGATCTCTTTGAATATGATTAATTCATATTAAAAATCCAAACACTATTTTCTATTCAGAAAAAGATGAACCCTATAAAAATTCACTGCTCCAAAAAGGTAAAATGTCAGCATTTAGAAATTAAATGTCCATTGCTATCTGAGATTGGTAAAATCTTATGCTTTAATTTATTTGAGTCCTGAAGCTGGAATGACTTCCCATCAATTCTTACATTTTCATTCCCTATGAATAGGGAGATATATTTTGTTAGAAACCTGGCTGGTCCAGAAATCTCACTGGTGTTCAAAGAATGCAAAGGGAAGGGAACTTTGACTTTTTTTGAGAATTCAGTTAATATATGTCAGGAGCAACCACAACCCTGTGAGGCAGGTATATTTTTCCTGTTCCATAAATTATAGCAAGCAAACAACGGGAAACCAAACCAAAGCCAAAACCAGTCAAAACATTAAAAAAAAAAAAAAAAAAAAAAAAATAGCTGTGTCATGAAATCAGTGACTTACTTAATTAGCCTTGTAGTAGCAACTCTCAAAGTAACTGAACTGAATTGTCCTTCAAGCAGCAAAGCTGTACGTACTTTCTTTTCTATTTATGAAGAGTGAATTTTGACATAGTGTACTATTTCATGGATGTGCTAATATAAAGAAAATGCTGAGCAACAGTCTCCAAGGGTACTTTCTCTAGTTGGTCTCAGTATGAAGCAGTCTTAGGAAATTTTCTTTTGTTCCATCGTGTGTGTGTGTGTGTGTGTGTGTGTGTGTGTGTGTGTGTGTGTTATTTATTTATTTTTTACAAGGGTTCTGATTATGGGGTCCATGGACTCTATTTTGAGGTTCTGTGAATTTGGATGGGAAACATTGCAACTTTAGCATCATTACTCTCTAACTAAACAGGTCTTTCATTATGAATTAGGCAGCATCCTTCAGTAATATTAGCTGTACTGTGACCTGGCCATCAACAGAAATCACACATACCTTCACATTTCATGACAGTTTTTGCTCATGTCTTGAAACAGTATGTCCTTCATTACTTAGAATCTATAGTTGTTATCAGACCAACCATTGTATATTGTTATTTAATGGGAAAATAAAGAAGCATATATATTTTTGTATCAAAAATTTGTTTTCTTAATATTTGGTAACTGTATTTACAATATAGGTAGATTCTTTTACAATCTTATATATGTCATTTTATATATATTATCCTAAGAAAGGGTCTATAGCCTTCCAAGGGTCATGGCACAAAAAGGTAGGTTTCAAATGTTTGCTGTGTGTTTCACCCTTAGTCTTTCTCCCCATCGTTTCTTTTTTTCTTACTTTCTTCGCTCCCTCTCTTTTCTCTCCCTTTTTCCTCCTCCCTCCCTCCCTCCCTCCCTCCCTCCCTCCCTCCCTCCCTCCCTCCCTCCCTCCCTCCCTCCCTTCTTTCCCATATCTGTTTATGCTAATGTGGTGATTCTATCCAGGCTTCTTCTCATTGCTCTGATAAATCGTACAGTGAGTTCTCTATGACTCACTTTTTCCTGACCTTCTAATGTTCTCCTCTGAGATATAGTACACTTTGGTTTGTTTACTTGAGTCTGAAGGATTTGGAGGGAGTAGGGAATCCAACTGGGTCTGTGTGTCACAATTGTGACAAAATTTAGTTCTATAATACTTTCTCTTCTGAGATTTCATTAAATGTCCCACATCAGAGTTCATGTTTTATGTTCAAGAGTATTTCTTTCTTGAATAAGGGTTGGGGGAGCCCAGACTGACTTTATAATATTTACCCAATTCAACAAAGACTACTGCAGCTTTTATGAGAGAGAGAGAGAGAACGAGAGACAGAGGGGGAGAGACAGAGAAATGAATGAATGTGAATATGGAAGGATGAATCCTGGTTGTTTATATTTTGGCCTCCATGCTGACAGTTCATGGAAGGAGGATATGAAATGACCTTCACTGGTCTTTCATGTACCTCTTTCCTATGAATCCAGATTGCACAAAGACACATTTATTGTTCTCCATGTTGTCTATGTTTCTGTTAAGTTCCTGTGTCTTACAGGTAATAAATACATTTGTTATTATAATTTCCCTCCCTTTTCTTCTTTTTCTTTCGGCTTAGAGGGTTCAAATGTTACCCCATCCCAGTGACTTCAGGAACAGTTTTATAGCTCTTAAAACATGGGTTAGGGATATATAATTCTGTGTTGCTAAACTCAAGGTAGGTCTTCAGACATTCCAAAAGCACAATTCTACAATGATTCCCAGAATAGGGGTATATATATATATATATTTATATGTAATATAAATATGTATATTATATTATATTACATTATTATTATTACATGGTGTGGTCCTCATTCTTGCCTTTATCTCTGTTCAACAAGTGGAGTCCTAGCCTACCATTTAAAGGCCGTTACTTGCAGGGTTCAAATTGGGCACGTGGGTGGCAATACGATTTGCCCTCAGAACACAAATTCTGGAGTGAAAAGAGGTATGAAAGACAGCATCTGCGGCCAAGACAAGATTAAGACATACTCAGGCTGGGGTGAGTCATAAAAACTGAGTAAAGCTAAAACTTAGGAGAGCTGTAGACGGAGCACCAGGATCCTAGCAGAGGACAGGGGACACAGCTTAGACAGAAGTTTGGAACACAGGGACCCAATCATGATCATTTTTTAAAGGTGTTTCAGCTTGTCCAAGGCTGAGGAGAGAAAGCAATCGAGGACATTTGGAAATTTTCTCCCCATTTAAATTTTATATTCTAATGAATAATCTCGTTCTTCTGTGTCCCTGTTCTTTTATTGAATTAGGTAGTATTCTCATGTTGATTACAGGAGAGCAGCGCTTACTAGCATGTTTGAGGATCAATGAAGATGCCATACTGCTATAATGGAATCGGAAAGAGACAAAGTTAGGAGACAAGGACAGAAAGGAGAAGGGGAGGCGTGATTCTGGGAGATACTGTGTTTCTTATAATGAAGTCTTTGGGTTTTCCCTGAGTATGTTGGGGAGCTCCTTGAGGGGTTTAAGTAGAGGAATAATATAATGAAGCGGATATTTTTGAAGGGTCTCTGTAGCTGCTGTGTTGAGAAGACATTAGATGAGTGAAAGAATAAAAGCAGAGAGATCGCTCTGGAGTCTAATGCAGTTGTCCCGGCAGAAGATGATGGTGGCTTGGGCTGTGCTGGGGCAGAAGGGGTGGTGAGAAGTCTTGTCAAGGAGACTTCTCAGGATGATGGGTGAGGTCTAGAGTGTCAAAGAAAGAGAGTATTAAGGATGACATTAGGGATTTGGGACCATGGAACGAGTAGAGTTGAATTGCTATTGACTTTGGTAAGGAAGCTCCAGAAAAACAGATGTGAGGCAGACGATGCACCTAAAGCTGCCTAAGCAGTGGCATGGTTGTCTTGCTCATCATCCAGATGTGATGGGTTCTTTCAATTTGCTACATAGGAAGAATTTAGGGACAGTGCTTTCCGATTTTAGGGATGGGGGCAATGTTTGGAACAACTTTTACCTGTCATTTGATATCAAATTCAGAGAATTCAATTGTGCACATTGCCGAGCAAGATGATATGGGAGAGTTTAGCTAACCAAGCCATTCTTTGACACCAGAACTGCCCAGAGGGAAATCCAAGCTCCAACTCTGGGTCTTCTCATCTTTCTGGAAATAACACCTTCACTGACTTCCTTTCTTTCTTTTTTTTTTTTCTTTGCTTTTTTGTATGATTCTGTACCAGAAATGAAGGTATGAAAAATGTTACTGTTGTGTCGTTCAAGACCCTGTTTGAGACCTTTCATGAAGAAAGAATCATCAGCATAGCTTCTTTTATCAGAGAGGATTCTGCCTGCCAGCAGAGGTCATGCTAGTTAATTCAATACAAGGAATCCATTACATGAATTTACAAAAGTATTAGGAAGAGTAACCAGAAGATGAGGGAACCTTAAGATTTACAACTGTAGGAAGCTGCTACCAACTCTAGAGTTGAGAGAGGAAGAGAGCGCTGGGGCCACCAGTGGAAGCAGGAATCATGTGACCCTGCTTGGTGGGAACTGGGACCACAGAGCTTTGGACAAAGAGCGGTGCAACCTCTGAGGAGATGATGCGGAAGCAAAGACAAAGGGGAGAAATGCACTGGCTTCCTCTTACTCTTGCCCTTCAGTGCCCTCCTGTGCTTCTCACCTAAAGGCAGATGCAAGGGGTCTTGGAACATTGTTGGCAGGGGTTGCCACCCATATAAGTCAGAGTACAGCAGGGTAAAGGTGGGGGAGGGATCTGAAGCCAAACAAATGAATGATCTGTAACCTCCTCACAAAGGTTGAAAGAAGAATGAAGTTGGTGAATTCCGGTCTCAGGAATCAAAGAAAATGAAGGAATTATGTGGGGCTTCAGGTACTGTCAGCATGGAGTCAGATCTTAGAGAAAAGAGACTATTTTTATTGAGAACTTTGTTAGATTTTGGAGCTTTATACTCTTCCCCATGTTTATTTTTATTTGCCTCATGATGGTAGATTGTTTAAATAAAGGGACAGCAAGGCACACTGTATTTTTTACTTTCTTGGGGGAGAAAAACCCCACACAATTGAATTGGCAGAGGAAGATTGTAAGAGGACAGAGAATAACCAGTCATGTGGCATTTTTAACTATAACAAAATAAAAATAAAATAGTGGTGAAGTGGTAACCCTTTAATAGCGTTCATTCTCAAATTCCTTTCCTTTCTGACATTGTAGACTGTAGTTGGGGGTTTTCACTGAAATCATTTGTTTTTCTATCACCATTTGTTCTTATGATTATGATAAGCAAAATTATTTGTCTCTCTTCCGTGTTAAAGTTATTGCTTTTGAATCTAAAATGACACCTACCTGGACAATGTAAGTAATATTTCCTCTGCAAGCATCATAACCTAAGAAGATGTGCTGGATATAACCAACATGAAGTCTGGCATTCAGAGATTCACAAGTCCTATTCTGCAAAATCATGTGTTGTGAATCACTGTTGAGGTTGTTTTTCTTTGAGGCGGGGTGGAGCAGGGGTTTAAAGTGACACTAAAGTGAAAACTTCGGTAATTGAAAATTCAGCTCCATGATTTATAATTTTTGTAGGCAAGCCAAATTGGATTTTGCCATCTGCCCAGTCTGAAGTTTATAATGCATGTAATTTGATTGTCTTTCTTTAGAGATATATTATCTATATGATAGGAGTCTTTATCAGCTTAAACAAAAGTAAAAATTTATATTAAGGTTATTGTGAAGAATCCTTGACTCTTTAAAAGATTGCCATGAACTGTTATTACTTTTAAAAGACGTTTGTAGGATGGGTGTTGGACTTACTAAAGTATAAATTCTAGAAAGGTTTCTAATTCTTGATTTTACTTTTTATCATACGAATTTGCTTTTCTTTTATATTTTCTGACATTTCCTTGATATTTCTCACGTTAAATTTTTGAAAACCTATCAAACGGAAAGCCATTATCAAATTTGTATATCAAAAATATTTGTCTAATAACATGCATGGACTGATTATTCCAATAGTTAAAACTCTATTTATCAGTATTAACAAGCTCTCAATGGAGTGCTTAATACTTTTTGCATTTGCCTTAGTAGATATTATTAGGTGGGTGCACAAGTCATTGCGGTTTAAAAGGTTAAAAATAGTTGCAAAAACTGCAATGACTTGTGCACCAACCTAATATCTCAGTAGTCCTAAGACTAATTCAGGAGCTTTATTATTTTAGAGGTGAAAACATGGCAGTTCAGAGGGCATGCATAACAACTGCCAATGTCATAGTGTGATCCTAACACAAGTCAGTTGATACAGAGGCTCTGTCTCTTTAAAGATGTCTTATATATAATGCCCAGGAGAGTGAGTAGCATAGTAGAAATTCAGGAGCTTTTTATTTTTCCATTTACTGCCAAGTACTTGGCACTCTGTTTGATTCTTGAGAAAAGAAAACAAAACACAACAATAGGGAAATTACCTTGGCTCATACATTCCTTGATATCTTTCAGATACAGATAAAATAACATCTTTTAAAGCAACAAACAATTCACGGACAATACACCTGTCCTATCAATTCTGAAGGTCACTGCAGTTATCTATGAAGATGAGATTCAGAGATTTGAGAGATAAGTGAATGCGTAAGAAGACAGAATAAGGAGCCTAAGAGCTTTGAATCGTGATTGGGTCTTAAAAGCCTATAATATCCTGTTTCTCAGAACTCTTCTTTGGAAGGATTACTGAATACTTAGAAACCTTCCTCTAGTTAAGGAGAAGTCTCGTTCTCCACAGAGGCAAAGTGGATGTCCCCTCTGAGTTTTAGAGAAAAAAAAATTCTTTCTCTTTCCTTTTCTTCCGTTCCTAAGTCCTCAGTTTTTTGTACATTGTCATTTAGGATTGTACCTTCTGGTTGGTACAATCTGAGAACATGTATTGACATCTATTCTGGGCCAGCCACCATGCCTGGGAATAACAAAGAACAGGGCGCGTTCCCTGTCCTTGGAAATTTAGATCGATCCTCAGTGGAATTGAATAGCTTTGTCATTATTGCAATAATTGTTTTTATATCTATCATCTCGTTAATTTTTTATCAGTGTCTTTGAGGATAGTACTAGTATTTTACCGAGGCTGAATATACTTCAAGTTTCTCGGAGATGAAGTGGTACCTAAATGAGTGTGTGTTCTCTTTTCCAAGGTATGATGTTATTGTTGCTATGTGGGATCTACAGAAAGCCGTCCCCTCCTCTAGGCAATTTCCTTGCCTTCACAGCTTCTACAATCTCTGCTCCCAGGAAAATGAGACTCCACCTCCCTCCCTTTCCATGGGGAAAACCTACTACAATGAGTGTGGTGCCTGTGGAGGGTTGCATGCCTTGGTGTACTGCAGACGTTGGGAAGGTGAAAGAAGAATGCTGTATTTCCTAGGCTCCTTTGCAGTTGGGGTTCTGCATATAATTTATTCTCACCAGTATAATGCACTCACTTGAGATTTGGAAAGTGGAGCGAGGCTGAGGCCATCTTTTCATGGCTGTCATCCATTTTCTGTCATCAAGAATGACCATGGTACTGTACTTCACACAGCCGTGGTCTGACAGAGCCACCAGCATGGGGGGGGGGGGGGGGGAATGACAAGAGGCAGCGTGTGGCACATGACAGGATCCTAGTATTGGGGTGTTGGCAACCTCTCATCTCTGGATTGTAGCCATGGCATGTTACTAGGAGAAAAAGTTCCAGCAGTGGCCCCCTGGATTTCTGCTTTTCATTTCTCCTAACAACAGCTCTGAGGGGGTAGTTGGTACTATTATTGTTTCCATTTTATAAATGAGGAAACTGTAGCCCAGAGAAATTAAGTAAATCACCCAGTTCACACAGCTAGTAAATGAAATGGACAAGGCAGGTGTTAATTGCCTGGTGTTAGAGTTGGGCCTTTTACTCTTCCTATGCTGACTTTTCATATGTATCAGAACTAGACACAAACTAATATGACAATAAATTATATGTCCACCGAGGCTTTTTACAATGGAGGAATAATGGAAAGCCTTGCTCAGTAAATGCTGAGTATTTAAGCAAAATCTTCAGTTTGCAGACGAGGAATTTGAGGATCAGATAACATAGAGCTATGCCAAAGCTTTTGTAGATAAAGTAATGGGACTGAACTGCTACCCTGTGTTCTGCTTCTGTGTATGTTATCCTTTGGAATCTAAAACTGATTTGAGAATTTGATGAAGACTTGAGACTTCTTAATAAAAAACAAGTCTAAGTGCACTCACATATGTTTGCAATATTTTGTATAACATTTATTTGATTGTTGTAATCGGCTTCAGAATTAACCTAAACCTCATTTTGGTAATTTGGATTCCTTTCAGTAAGTTCCTTTCCCGTCGTGTGTAGTCTTTGTGAGGGTGGCAGTTTGCTGGGATGGTTCCAGCATTTTACCCTCCTCCCCCCACCCCTTCCAGTTTGCCCTCCAGTATTTGGTGGGGATGACGTTGTTCCAGTTCTGGGCCTTGGCCTAAGGAGACCTTGAGTATCTCTGCTCTTTTTCTTGTGCTCTGTCTTTACTGTGCGAACCGGGTTGAGCTAGCGTGATGGAAGATGAGAGACAGGTAGAGCAGAGACGTGTAAAGCTGAGGCCATCGTAGTTCATCGAACAACCAGCTGATGTGTAGACAGGTGAGCAATTTTAGCTCGGATTAGAAGAGCTTCCCAATTGACCCTGAGGTAACACTCTATGCATGTATAATAAATGCTTATTGCTGTATGCCACTGAGGTTTCATATTGTTTATTATTATTATTCAGCATTATAATGGCGGTAGGTCACTAACTGAAACAGTGAAATCACTAATGAAAATACTATTCTTTTAGTCTGTCAAAATTGTTGACAATTGCCAAAAGCTAGGCCAATTGGGGGCTTTTAAATCTCTAGTTGAATGGGGAAAAATGAAAAAAAACTGTGTTTTTTTTTGTGTGTGTGACCATTCTGTTAAAAACTGCCTGTTTGTGTCTCTCCCCCAATTCTTATGTTGGAATTGTAATCCCCAATCTGATGGGATTTCGAGATGGGGTCTTTGGGGATTATTAGGTCTTGAGGATAGAGTCCTTATGATGAGATTAGTGCCCTTATTGGAAGAGACCCAAGAGCTTGCTTCTCTCTCTGCTCTCCCCCATGTGAGGACACGGTGAGGAGGTGACCATCTGTAAGTCAGGCAGCAGGATCTCACTACAACCCAACCATTTTGGCTCCCTGACCTTGGGCTTCCAGCCTCCAGAACTGTGAAGACTGTTGGTTGTTTAAGTCACCCAGTGTATGGTATGATGCAAAGCAGTTCGAGCTAAGACATTTTCATTGCAGTTGCAGGACTCAGATGAAAACTGTTAAGCAATTTCTGAGACCTGCGTCCAAGGATATGCCCTGGCTTCTGCCCATTTGACTCTATGAGCCACATTAATTTTTCTAATAAACTTTTCTTTCTTTTGAAATTAGTCCAAGTATTTTCTGTTGTTCTCTATTCCAGTTTTTACTACTTTGTTTAAAGTTACCCCAAACCTAAGTGGCTTAAAATAATCATTTTATTGTGTTCATGATTTTATGGGTTAGGATTTGGGAAGGGCTCAGCTGGGCCCTCAGAGTCTTTCATGCAGTTGCAGTCAGATATTAGACAGCAAATTCTTAACAGGGTTGGATTTCTAAGGAGACTCATTCACGTGACTGGCCATCGATGCAGGGTGTTGGCTGAGAGCTCCGCAAGGCTGCCCTCCAGAATGCCTACCTTTGGCCTTGACAGTCAGTCCTAGAGAACTAGGACTTCTTACATGGTAGCTGGCTTCCCCCAGAGTGAAGGTCCACAAAGAACCAGGCATGGTTTACCTCTATGAGAAAAAGGTCAACACATTTTGGCATATTTTAAAAAACACCGTATTCTGCCCATTACCCACAAATTCTTTTTATCCCTCCACTTGTGAAATATGCCCACTCCTTTCCAAACTGCCCCAAAGTCTTATCCATTAAGGCATGAAGCTCAGGCTTCAGGTCAAGGACCTTGTCATCGAAATTCGGTTCGGATGTGGATTTGTTTTTTTGATCACAGTTCCTCTTAATCTGAACATCTTGGAACTAAGGACACGTTATCTGCCTTCACACACTCAGTGTAGAATGCTGGTGCAGGGATAGGGCAATTGCTATAAACCTAATTCCTAAAACGGGAGATGGGAGGCCCCTAGCAGTCACTGCTCCATATTAGCTCTAAGATCCTGATGGACACATGCCACCGATTTGATTAGGGCCTTTTCTGCTCCCTAAAACAAAACTGATACTCGTGCAATGAAAGCAGTTGGCTGGGAATTTATTTCACAATGAAGACCAGGAATAATCTTTTTTTAAGAAACATAATTTTTCACTCTCTTTTTTTTTTTTTTTTTAAAGAAACAATGTATACCTACTTTCTGAAAAAAAGTTGAAAGAGATCTAACTTGCACTAACATCAATTTTGTTTTCTTTGGTTTTAATGAGATGGTAAGATTGTAGAGAGCGCTCATTGAAGTAGCAATAGTCAGGCATCTATGATATCTATTTGATTTTGAGTTTTATTTTCATAAGAATATGTGCTCAAGACCCTGACTTACGAAGGAATAAGAGGCAAACAGTATTCATTTTCATTATGTTTCATTATGCTCTTTGGTGTGTAAGGGTAGTTTGTCTTATGAAATACTAGATAGTTCTAAGATTTTTCCTTTTGGGGTTCAATTCATGATTTCATTTCCTTTGTCCCCAAATCAATGAGGGTATCTTTCTAGAAGTTTTATCATGAATGCTATCTATATTTGCAAGAAGAGAATTATGAATCCTTTTTCCATCTCAACAGAAGCAATTTTCAGTAGACTTTTGTAGCATTTCTGTGTCTGCAGACTTCTGACAAATTCACTAGATTTTATCATTTTCAGCTTCAGCCTGCTGAAATTCTGCTTCCAGCATTGGAAAGTTTTCACAAATTTCTGATTCCAATCTCTTTTTGGAGATTGGAAAAAGAGTTGGCCAGTGGAATCCATGGTTGTCCAGCAGCTGCATCCGTAAAGGTGACTGCAGATCTCCAATTAAATGATTTACCTCATATGTAAGTGCCCAGATAGCTGCCAGCTGAGCCAAGACCTAAATGAACTCCACTCCTTCTGGCTGTTCTGGGCATATGATTTACTTTTCTCATAAAAAACATGCAAGTTCTGCCCAATTTTCAACCAACCCTTTAAGACTCATCTTCTTGTAAGCCAAGGAACATCTGTGCAGAAGACATCTTTATATTCAGCCTACTCCTGACCAAAACCACATGAAGAGGCTGTGATTTAAAATCTAACATGTTTCCCCGAAAATAAGACCTAGCCAGACCACCAGCTCTAATGCGTCTTTTGGAGCAAAAATTAACATAAGACGTGATCATATTTTAATGTAATGTAAGACCAGGTATGATATAATATAATGTAATATAATACCACATCTTATATTAATTTTTGCTCCAAAAGACATATTAGAGCTGATGGTCCAGCTAGGTCTTATTTTTGGGGAAACACGGTAGCTCATATGAAAGAGCCCACTTCCAGGGCAATAGACAACATACGCAGAACAGTAGGCTGTCTGTAATTTCATAACAAAGCAAAGAAACCCCATGACCTGTACAGCTTCCTTCTTCATTAAAGCAGGAAAAAAAATTAATGTTGTCATATGTGACAGGTGACATGTCTGTGGAGAGCACCAAGATTTGTGTGTCAAGGTTGTGTTGGCAAATAAACTCTTTACCTTTTTGAGGTTATCAGTTGTTCCCACAGTTTCCAAAAGCCGCTTTAAAAAGGCAATCTTCATCAAAATCCCTATAGCAGTTTTTAAAGAAACAGAACAACAACAACAAAAAATCATCAGATTTGTATGGAACCACAAAAGACCCTGAGTAACCAAAGCAATCCTGAGAGAAAAGAACAAAGCCAGAAGTATCACACTCCCTGACTTCAGCTTGTACTACAGAGCAACAATAATCAAAACAGCATGGTATTGGCAGAAAAACAGACACACAGACGAAAGGAATAGAATTGAGATACCAGAAATAAACTCACATATATATGAGGAAAATAATTTTCCACAAAGAAGCCAAAAAAGTACAATGGAGAAAAGAAAGCCTCTTCAATAAATGGTGCTGGGAAAATGGAAAGTCACATGCAAACATATGAAACTAGATGGCTATTTGTCACTGTGTACAAAAAATAACTCAAAATGCATCAAAGACCTAAATGTAAGACCTGAAACAACAAAATGCATAGAAGAAAACATAGATACTAAATGTGTGGATCTTGGTCTTATTGAGGATTTTATGAATTTGGCCCCAAAAGCAATGGAAGTAAAAGCAAAAATAAATGCATGGGACTATATCAAACTGAAAAGCTTTTGCACAGAAAATGAAACCATCAACAAAACAATGAGGCAACTAACTGACTGGGAGAAGATATTTGCAAACAACACCTCTAATGAGGGGCCAATATACAAAATAAATAAAGAACTTACACAACTCGACAACAACAAAACACAATCCAAGTAAAAAAACGAGCAGAGGACCTGAACAGACACTTCTACAAAGAAAGCATACAAATGGCCAACAGATATATGAAAAAATGCTCAACTTCACTAGCTATTAGGGAAATGCAAATCAAAACCACAATGAGATACCACCTCATGCCTGTTAGAATGGCCAGTATTAACAAGACAAGTAATAGCAAGTGTTGGAAAGGTTGTGGAGAAAAAGGAACCCTCATATGCTGCTGGTGGGAATGTAAATTGTTATACCCACTATAGGAAACAGTATGGAGATTCCTCAAAACATTAAAAATAAAATTGCCATATGACCCAGCAATCTCTCTCCTGACTATCTACCTGAAAAATATGAAAGCATTCATAAAGATGTATGTATCCATTTGTTCATTGCAACATTACTCATGGTGGCCAAGACATGGAAACAACTGAAGTTTCTTTTGATAGAAAGTTGTAAAGAAGATGTGGTACATATACATACAATGGGATACTTAGCTCTAATAAAAGATGAAATATTGCCATTTGTGACAATATGGATGGATCTTGAGAATTTCATGATAAGCTAATAAGTTAGACAGAAAAAGTCAAGAACCACATGCTTTCACTCATATGTGGGACATAAAATTGAAAGAAACAAACAAACAAGACAAACAAACAAGAACTCATAGACACAGACAATAGTATAGTGGTTAGCAGAGGGAAGAAGAGGGTGAGGGGGAGGTAGAAAAAAGTAAAAGGGTTCAAATATATGGTGATGGAAGGAGACTTGACTTTGGGTGGTGAATCTACAATGCAATATACAGATAATACATTATAGAACTGTACACTTGAAACCCATGTAACATAGTAAATATAATATATTTATTAACAAATGTTACCCCAAGAAATCTAATACAATTTAAAAATGATGCAAAGCAGTACAAATTTAAAGGCATTTTTCATAGACATATTATTGAAAATAAGTTTAGATACTGCAATTATTGAGAGAGTGGTAATTGCATCTAGTAAATGTTAAAAAGATAATAAGGTGCATTACTATCTGAAACTTATTTTGGAGAAGATAATATTATTGATAGAGGAAGTACTTTCATTTTTTTGAATTTGGCCATTTCTAGATCACATGTATTATAGGCTGAAAATGTGCCCCTAAAAGTTGTATTTTAAAGTCCTGACCCCTAGTACCTCAGAATGTGACTGTCTATAGTTATAGGATCTTGAAGGAGATACTTAAGTTAAAAAGAGGTGGGTGAGTCCTAATGCACTATGATTGGTGTCTTTATAAGAAGAGATTAGGAGACAGACATATATAGAGAGAAGACCATGTGAAGATACACGAAGAAGATAGCCATCCACAAGTCAAGATGACCTTCAGAAGGAAACCAGCCCTGCCAGCACCTTGATCTTGGACTTCTAGGCACCAGAATTGTGAGAAAATAAATTTCTGTTGTTTAAGTACCAGTCCATGATAATTTATGATGGCAGCCCTAGTAAACTGATTCATATGGATTTTCTAAGATCTTACCATCCTGTGAGGGTCTTTTTGCCTGCGATGTAATAAGCATTCTTGGATGATACTTCAACATTAGGTGTTTTGGTTAAGGCAAATCCAAGTTTTGGTAAAGTTACAGTCTTTCAAAGCAAGCCTCCTTTCATGAAAAATATTTATCATTCCTGCTGTTTTGACAGGACGATCACTGAATATATTTACCTAATTGTGTTGCCTTTAAGACTTATCCTGGCACACAGATGAACACTGTGGCTTTTGTGTCCTGTGTTGCTTTGGAAGAAAGCAAAGCCAAAAGATACTTAAGCTTTATTCCACTGGCTGTTTCCAGTGGAAGGAAATCCTGATGAAAATTGAAAAAATTTTTCCAATGATAACGGGAAGGTGTGTTTTCACATCAATGATAATTCTCATCAGGGATAAAGTATTTTACGCTTCATGGCATAACAAATATTTTAATGAATTGTTGTATGGCTGGGCTCAATCAGCTGAGAGGAGGAGGAGAGGGGGGCCTAAAGAAGACACGTGTGCTTTTTTGATGCCCCGTCCTGGATATGATATTAACGTCCATATCACTTCTTGTATTTCATGGGTGAGAACCAGTCACTTGGTCATACCTACACATGGGAAGCCTAGGTATATCTGACAACACAACCCCTTGCCAGTTATAATGCACTATCGTATATATAGTATGGAGTATAGTCTATATTACAGTATAGGAAGGGGTGAGCAGATTTTGGTGGAGATTTGGTGTCTCTGCCAAAATAGCTAATACCTGTTTAACATTCACTGTATGCTTTCATATCATAAGCTCTTTCTGTCATATACCCTTTAATCCTCACAACAACTCATCAAGTTCTGTTAGTATTTCTAGAATGTGGGTGACAAATTGTGATAGAGAAATTACACGTTGGCTACGCTTACACAGCTAGGAAATGAGAAAGCAGGACTTCGATCCAGCCCAAGTAGCCATTATAGTAGACCACCTCTTCATGCCTACAAAGGAAGCAACGAGATCATGAAATAATGAAAGTGTTAAGACTTCAGGATGGTTTGGAAAAGATGGTGAAGGGTATTTTCTCTGGAAAACAACTCAGCTAATAGCATTCCTTCCTTCTTTCTATCCAATGAAAGTATTCCTAATTTTCCAAGACTTGAGTAAACCCTGTGTCTTAGTGCATTCTAGCTGTTATAAGAACGATATCATAGACTGGGTGGCTTATAAACAATAAATATTCCTAACACTTCTGGAGTCTGAGAAATTCAAGATCAAGGTGCGAGCAGAATTTTTGTCTGTTGAAGTCCCACTTCCTGGTTCACAGGCAGCCGCCTTTTCCCTCTATCCTCACAGGGAGGAAGAGGGGAAGAGAGTCCACTGGAGTCTCATTTAAAAGAGCACTAATCCCATTCATGACAGCTCTGCCCTCATGACCTAATACTTTCCAAAGGCCCTGCCTCCAAATATCATCACATTGGGGATTAGATTTCAACATATGAATGCTCGGGGACACAAAGATTAAGCCTATAGTATTTCATGTCTTCCAAATATAGTTTTCTTACCTGTCTAGGCTACAGTAATATATTCCTTTATTTAACTCCCATAGCACTCTGTATCATGCATCTGGTTCAATTACAGATGTATTTATTAATTTGCTTCATGATTTATTCATCATCCATTAGCCATCTTTTAAACATCTATTATGTCCCAACTACAATTTAGGTACTGGTGATGTATTGAATAGAACATGAATTGTGCTTCCAAAGTTTCATAGTCCAAAGGAATATGTGTTTGGGGAATAGACATCAAATAGCTTATATTGTTGCGGAATTCTCTTGTATGTGCTATGTTTCACCAGTGAATGTTTGGATTATAACTTCTATCACTCTTCTCTGTCCCATTAGTCCCAGCACAATGATAGACACATAATAGGAGTTTGAAAAATGCCTGTTTTTTTCAGACATGCAAATGTTATTCTTTTAAGTAACTCCACTTATATCTTTAACTCACATGCATTTTAGAATATTTCAGCATTGGTTTGAAAATATACCAGGAAATGGTAAGATACTCTATCAGAACATAAGGAAAGTAGAATTTCACAGCATGGGCAACATTTTTTGTACCATGTCACTGCTTCCAGGGCTGGTCAATTTCTGTCTATCAAATTCTATGGAATTTGATAATGGGAACTGGGCACTGAGAAGGTGTCACACAATGGCCAACCAATTTCTAACTCACTTAAATAAAATGTCACATTTGCTAACTTTTTACTGAGCTCAAAATAGCTCATATATCGCACCTAACAATCAATGCCTATTTACAATAGTCTTTTTGTCAGAAGACTCATATAAAGTACTGCACATTTATAACATACATATGTACAACACTACACACACACACACACACACACACACACACACATACACACACAGCTAGAGGTTAAAAGAGCTTTTTATTCATTCAGTCCAAAGCCTCAAAATACATTCTGCTCAGAGTATGGAAACTTTCAGTAATTAGTTTATCACATAGTGAACAATGAGAAGAAAGTTAGTTGTATGGTAGTTGAAACAATTAATTCAAGAAGTGAGAAAAAACTCAATTTACCAACTAGATTATGTTCAATGCATAATTACCTGATTTTTCTTCCCACTGGAAATGATGTAGTTATGGCAACAGCCTCAAAAACTCCAGTTTTAGTTCTCTGGTTTTTTAGGCTTTTCTTTGAGAAATTAGATAACTGTATTTGAGTTTGAGTAATCACTTTTGTAATGAATGTCTCTGTTGGTAAAGTGAAGGGAAATTTTGATTCATTGGTATAATTTTGAAGAAATGATGTTTTAGCCTTACATACCTTAATTATTAAGACAAATGAATATTTTGTTCAAATTAATTGAATGATTAATTACCCTAATCTTTACCTTAATTTTCCTATTAGTGATTTTTCTTGTTAATGCTCTTAGTACAATAAGGTCATCTCTAAGAATTATTGTAATTGTTTTTTTTTTTTTTTTTGGGAAAAAAAAAGTCTTCTGTAGCAATACAAACTCTACGGATTTTCACAATCTTTACTCATGCATTTCTTGACTATTCATTCCCTGCCAAAAAGAGTATGGTAAACTTTTACAAATAGAAAAGAAAATCAAGTATTTTCTCCATTAAAATTCATCCTGCCTTTAGGAAATGTCAGGAAAATGCTCTAACTCAGAATTGAGGCCCTGTGTTGTCATCAGGGAACATAGCTTCACTCTCATGAGAAGCAGATGAAGTGAAGAGATTACAGCTCTTGTCTGTTTTTAAGCAAGATGTGGTAGGAAGCCTCCAAGATGGCTCCCAATGATCCCCTCCTTGTTTTCACATGTTATCCCCTCCTCTTGAATTCACTGACCAGCCAGTAACAAATGGAATATGGCCAATCCATGGAATGTCACTCCTGAGATTAGGTTCCAAAAGATGGTCATTGGGATCTAGGCTTTTGAACGTTATCCATTCAATAGCCCATAGAACAAATAATTGCCCTTAATTGAAGACCCTGTGTTTCCAGATTAACAGGGCATACTCCATGCCCAGCAGAATGAAGAAAAAGACCCACACCAAGGCCTATCATCAGGAAAACGCAAAACATTATCATCAAAGAGAGAATTCTAAAAGCTTCCAGACAGAAAAAAAATAAATAAAAAAAAAAAAAAGCAGGTCACATAGGATGAGGAATTATAATGGCATCAAGCTTCTTAATTGCCACACTGGCAGTTAGAAGACAATTGAGAAATGCTTCACAGTCCCAAGGAAAATGAATTTTAACTGAAATTACATTCTCAGCAAAACTATAAATCAAGTCTAAGGGGGAAATAACATTCTCAGACATGCAAGATGTCAACAAATTGAACTTGGCCTCTCATTCAGGGCATAGGGGCAGATAAGAGAATAAATGAAAATGCCTGAGGTCAAGGAAATAGAGGGTTGCTGAGAGTGGAGAGGGGTGAGAAAGACGAGAAGGCCCATTTTGCCTGCTACGTGGCTGGCCAAGGTGGAGCCAGCCCACACCTGAGCTCTATGAGAGATGCCGTGTTGCGAGAACCTATAAGGGCAGTCGCTACATTGCAGTCTCTTCCTGAAAATCAAGGGGGCATTTACCCCTCAGCAGGGCCCTACGTCCCTGCGTGGTACTCGTGACGTGAGTGGGAAACAAAGTCCCAGCACACAGGTTCAGATAGAGGAACACAGCTTTATTTGGGAACCAATGTCCCTCCAGCCAATGCTCTGGTAAGCACAGAAGGTTATACAGAGTAGAATAGAATTTAATAAAGAACCAAGTCCTAGAGCCAATCGGGATGGAGAAGATTCCTTGTCTGGGAGAGATGACTGGGCCCACGACGGGTCTGAGGTGAGCTGGTCTTGCAAGGAAGAGCTTGGGAGAGTCCCGGAGTATGGCAGCTTGCCCCTCACAGAGGGTCTTAGCCGGAGCGCCCAGTCAGACCACTCATGGCACTGCTCTGGAGTTCTGCTTTTATCCTCTTTTCCTTGGACTTGTTTACCCCTTAGCTGATAACCAGAAGTTGTTTTGGTGAAGGTGTTTATCACTCAATTTTGTTATGCTCAGTTTCACACACAAACATAAACACATTTACTTTCATGTATATGCTCTAAATATAAACATGTTTACTTTCACTTTACTCTTATCAGTCTCACACACGTGCAGCCACAGTCCTGTCCCTACTAGTGAACAACTTGTTTTGCAAACCTCAATCCATATATATTTTTTATATGCTCTATTCATGCACCCAAGGAAACACAGAGATAAAGTATCGATGTGTTTGACCTTGTTGAAAAATGTTTGGCAGCTCTTGACAGAGTCTGAGGAAGCAGCAGTGATGACAGAGGACACTGAACGAACAAACCCTTGTTTCCCTTAGAAGGAGGAAATCAAGGTAATGTCTGTCACTGTAAAATCAAGAAATAGCAAGAGTGATATTTAGTGTTGCAATTACATGGTAAATAGTGGAAGAAGCAACCGAAGAGTTGGCTGTGACAACTGTGGAGATTAGGAAGAGAGGAAGAAGGGACAGGACACGGGGAATGCTTTTTAAAAAACCCCGTCTGACGTTTGACGACATTACGCATTGATTAGAATAACAGGTTCCTAGAACTCATATTTTATACATGTTAAAAGGCTTCATCAGATTCTTTCTCCTCCCTGTGCTCCCCTCCTCTTCATACTCTGGAGACCCTGCGGCTTTCACATCCTCCCTGCCTGATCCAGTCCATAGAGACCCCAGAAGTTCCCGTACCCCAGTTCCTGTCACTCTCTTCACTTGTCCTTCATGTGCCTCTCCACTCCCTTTCCACTCTGTATTAGGAAAGCTTCTAGGGAAAGTGGTTTACAGAAACATGACTTTCTATCTTTTCTCTTTCCCTCACTAGAATTTCACATTCAGCCTCTGGCCAGGAATCAGCATCAAATGGGGTCATTGGCAGGTCTCGCTAATGATTTTTCCTCTTCTCCATTTTTATGGTGGTTTGAAAACAATAGATCTCCATCTAGTCAGCTTCAGTCTTAGAGAGTGTCAGGAGTTTTTCTTGCTTGTGTTCCGTCTCAGCCTAGTCGCTACCTTGGAAATTAAATTGTGTCTTTCTCATGTAGCCTTTTTAGTGAGATTTCACCTCATTAAGATGTGCAAAGACGAGCCTGCCTGTTACTGATTTCTATGTGAATTCTGGGTAACCAGGCAGTTCAACAAACACTGCTCACTGAATTCCATTTTTGGATGCACTCCTGGGAGGGGATGTTCACAAACTCCTATGAAGGTCATTATCACAGCAGATCTGGCTGACCACTGAGATAGAGGCAAGGGGAATGTACGGAGGGGTTTTTGACCATAAATTTCTTTTCCCATTCTGGCTTCCAGAATACTGAATCTGACCAAATTTGTCAAACACTGGTGTGAATTAGCAGGGGGACAGTCTTCCCTTTTATTGCTCTATATTTCATGTATCTAGTCTTAGACTGGGCTATGATGGGGATCAGGACAGACTGCTGTAGAAGCATAGAGGAGAGGTGCTGAGCTCAGCCTTGGCAAATCAGGGACAGCTTCCCTGGGTGGGGATGTGTAAGCATTGACCGCACGGAACTGGAAGGATGCATAATGGTGAGCTCTTGAGCTAGGTGGGAAAACAACCAGATGTACAATAATACTAACAATGACACCAGAGATGATCTCTTACCTTTGCAGAGCATTTCACAGTTTATAACACCCTCTCCAAGTGCGGGGTTATCCAATATAATAAAAAAAATCCTGTGCTCAGAGCATCAGCAAAAGTATGGCCTGAGAAAATGGGCACAATTCAACTTTAGCAAATTTATCCATAATTTTACAATAAAAAAAAATCAACAAGTAGTCTATTGTAATTGAAGATTTTATTTTTTGAGTTTTGTAGTTTGTATTTGTTTTATTTTGTAAAATATGTAGGATGAACAGTAGTGGAGTGGGGGAGACATACATTTTAAACTGACGAACCTGGTCACTTTACATCTATTTTTCTTGTAACAACTTTCAGAAAGACAGTAGAAGCTAGGTAATAAATTGTTGTTATCATCACCACCACCACCACCATGTTAATAGATGACCAAGCATAGGTCAGAAAACTGCTAAGAGACTTGGTCAAAATCACTCTGCTAGGGAAAGGCAGAGGTGGGGCTTGACCTCAAAGACCCACTGAGAGACCATGGTCTGTAAGTTAGGTAGACCTGGACCCAGATCCTTTTTTACCATGTGATGAAATTCCTTTTCCTCATTCACCTTTGAATGGGGCAATATATATGCCATAGAGTTGTTGGGGAAATTAAATTAGATAGTGTAGGAACAGTGTCTACCCTAGGGCAGGCTTGAAGTACATGTTTGATAAATGATAGTTATTGATGTCTCCTGGTTCCTGGTTCAGTTTCATTTCCCCTTTGTATCATGTGACTAAGAATCCATTAGAAGCAATTCCAGACAGTAGGGGATTACGTATTTAGCTTGCTGTCAGAACTAGATGATTCCAATGGTATTGATAAATCTTGGTGATCTCTGCCCTGCTTCTTTCGTTTTATAGAGATGGTTGAAACAGTTTACATTATTTGTCCAGATGCTAGATATAAATATTTTAAATGCCCATGTGTTTCAATGAATCCTTTCTCTCTGCTTTATCCAATCAGAACGCAGTGGTTAGAGGGAAAGCTCCAGGGTTCACATGGCTGGATTGAAATCTTGGCTTTCTTTACTTTATAGCTGCACTATGTTGGAGATATTACAGAAATGGCCTGTGCCTCAGTTTCCCTGTTCACAAAATGAAAATAAAACTACTGTCGACTTATTGAGCTGTTGAAAGATAAAATGAGTTAATACATGTCAATTGCCTTTAAAAGTGCCTGGTAAAGAGTAAGGTTCAGTGTTTATTGAGCATTTATTGTATGCCAGATCCTATTTCAAGAACTGAGATAATATCAGTGATCAAAAAAGACAAAGCTCTGTCTTCATGGACCGTAAATTCTAATGTGAACAAATAAGTAATGCTAGGATTCTGAAAATCTGAGATGTAATATGAGGACACATTTTGCTGTTGCTTGGTCAGAATGGATAGCAAATATTTCCAGTTTCCTCTGGGTTTTTCCAGATCATTCAGCACCCTGATGATATTTCCTGCAGCCTAGGGGAAAGGCTTTGATTATTTTCCCTCAGGAATGACTTTCCCCAAACTGATACTTACAACTTTAAAACAAGCAGCTTCTTTATAATAACCATTTTTATGTAGGTCAGATAAAAAATTTGTATGCTAAAAGACCAAAGATTAGAAATTCTGATTTTGAGTGTAGCTCTAACATATGTGATGCTCTATCTGCTCAAGTTAGCAGTATATAATCTCTGTATCATAAAATGTGCGTTGTGCTAAATATAACTGAGGGTCCATTATGGGCAAAAGTACCCCTTGACAATGGAATGGAAAGGAAATGGCATTGAGTATTTTGAAAATCCAGATCTAAATGTCTTCCTTGTTTTCTCCTGCAGTCGTTTTATAACAATTGCAATCTACATTTAACTGCTATACTTTTCCAGCCCATGGAGGTCCTTTCCGCTGAATTGCAGCTAGAAATTTGGCAATCATTGAATTAAGATTGAAACATTGCCTTTATGTTCGGCCCATTAGCACACATAAAGATTAGCATAAACTCATAAATAACTTGAGGTCATCCTAGACCTAAGTCACTGATGAGTTCTTTCTGTGTGAATAGTACACATCTCAGTCAGAAGAAGCAGGGCTGTATTGGAAAATTGACAGAGTCCCCAGTAGACCTTGCTTCCTTTGGCAATAGCACACCACCACTTCTTCTGGGTCACCTGTCCCACAAGAGCAAGGAATTATGCACCTTGAGAGCAGAGAGTCAGTGATTGTGGTAGACTCTGATTACTTAATTTCATTTGATTTGCATGTTTTATGGTATCTCAAGTGAGAATGAACATGTCTATCTGGAAATGTGCTCCTTGGCTCTCCCCAAACATGCAGAAGGATTTAGAACCATTCACAATCGTCATCTCAGACTTCAAATTTGGAATTTCATAAACCCCCTCCCGGTAGCCATTCATGATATTTCTTGTCAAAATCCCTTCTCCTGCATCCTAATCACATCCAAGTTCATGCATCATAATTTAGCATAAATCAAACACCATCCACAGTAGTTGAGTTCAAATTTGAATAGAATGTTTTGCTCTATGAACAGAGGGGCTAACATTGAACTAGTAGGTACTAGTAAATATTTTTTCTTTTTCTAATTTGGAGGTACCCAACACAATTTTATTTTTTCTCATTAAAAAATATTTTTTTCAGTTACATTTGGCATTCAATATTATTTTATATGAGTTTCAGGTGTACAGCATAGTGGTTACACATTTGTATAATTTAAGAAGCGATCTCCCTGACTGGTACCCACCTGGCACTATACATAGTTATTACGATATTATTGACTATATTCCCTTGCTGTACTTCACATCCCTGTGACTATTTTGTCACTACCAGTTTGTATTTCTTAATCCCTTCAACTTTTTCACCAAGCTCTCCAACCCCTCTGGCAACCGTCAGTTTGTTTACAGTATCTATGAGTCTGCTTCTGTTTTGTTTGTTCATTTATTTTGTTCTTTAGAGACCACATATAAGTGAGAAAATCTTGTACTATCCCAGGGACTAAATATTTTGAATATCTCCCTAGGTAATCTTGTAGCTCTGTGAACACATTGTTAGCTGCCTACATCCCATCCCATATTTATGTAGTACATGTAGGTACATTTTATGTTTCCAAAAAGTTAAGAATCTTACCAGTCTAACTTCAGAGAACACACAGTTTGGGGGAATATGATGAGTGATACTTGTGTTAACCATCTCAGCATAATCTTCCCTCAACACTTAGAACACAGGACAATGCACTAATGCTCTCTAACAAGGAAAATCTGTTGGTATAAAATTGTCTATTAGTCAACTTTGAGTATCATCGGAATTCACTGACTTGCTTTACTCAAGCATAGGTTTTTGTGTTAATTAAGTAAATCTGCCACTTGTGAAACACCAGACTTTTAAATTTAAAATGGAGTGAAGGTAAAAGAAATACATACCATCATTTGAGTGTATAAGTCAAAATCCCAGTAATAGGAGAAAATCTGGCAAATTGATGTGACTATATATTTGTTTTTCAAACCAAATTGTTGGGGACTATCTGGTTTGAAATCCTGGCTAACATTTGAGAGTGCTGACCATATTTCAGACTTTGTTTTTGGATGTACATTAATTCAGTAATGCACACAAGGTTCTATGAAATACTTACATTTATCTCAGTTTTACAGATGAGAAAACTGAGACAAATAAGTTAACTCTTTACACCTAACAGGTGATGGATTTGCTTCCAGAGCCCATCTTGTAGGCATCGCTCTATGAGCTCAGTATAAAAAGGGGTTGGGTTTAATATTGGTCTTTATTTAAAAGTCAGACTATTAAAATGCGTATTTCATGTATTCTAACTTTTCATCTTTAACCTACACCTTAGGTGTTAACTGCATGTGTTTCCAGGACATAATCTAAATCTCGCTCACATATAAAAATTAATTATTGTCTGTCCATCCTATGGCTTAGATCATGGAATGTTTCCTAGATCAGCATGTGGATGAAGATGAATGCCCATCCCGTGCAGTCACTCTGGGATGAATGACATGCTTTAATAGGAATAAAATATTATAAACTCCAGGAGGCACACTGGTTGTATCTTGCTCATGATTAGATTCTCAACAGCTGGACCTGCATTTTCCTTATGATTGATGTTTATAATTGACACAATGTGTGTGTGCCTCCGAGCCCCCAAATGCACATGTTGAAATCCTAAACCCCAATGTGATATTAGGAGGTGCAGCCTTTGGACAGTAATTAGGTCATGGAGGTGGAGCCCTCGTGAATGGGATGCCCTCATGAGTGCCCAGGGGGTTCTCTTGCCCTCTTTACATCATGTAAGACCATAGGGAGAATTTGGCCATTTACAACCTGGAAGAGGTCTTGCACCGGAGTCCAATCATGTTGGCTTCCTGATCTTGGATTTCTAGGCTCCAGAACTGTGAGAAATAAATTTCTATCATTGACAAGCATCTAGTCTATGGTATTTTGTTGCAGCAGTCCAAGCTAAGATAATGCTCAAAGAAAAATGATTGAGTGCGTGAATGTAACCCAAACCCTTGACTTGTGGGGGGGGGGGAGATCAAGTGTTGAACACCCTTGGCTGAACATAAAGATGCCGGAGGAATGGGATTTTCTTCTTTCAAGAAATCTCAGGGGCCCATCCAGGGATCTGCAGTAGTAGCAATGGAGGTTAAAGATATTTCACATCCGGTGCTCTGGCTGGAGATGAGACCTTAACACTGAGTGGGAGAGACTTTTCTTTTGTCCCCAGGAAGCCTTACGTTGCCATTGCCAGGTCCCATTGCAACAGTAGGGAGGGAAAACACCAAGCAGTGCAGATTTTGAGTAGCCAAACAATAGCAAAGCAACACAAGTCAGTAGAAAATGAGGCCCTTTAGTGAACTCATATCACCCAGGTCTTCCTCAGTAAAGACATTATTAAGCAGGGCAGGCCTCTTTAATGTAAGCAGGCCTTCATCTAAGGAAGTTCGGGGAGGGGAGGAAAATCTGTGACAGGTACGGACTTCTCATTCATCTGGCTGGATAGAGATATGATAATTAACTTTGGAAATATCTTTTATTAAAAAATGAAATGTGCCTAGTTGTACCCCAAACTGCTTATAAAAGGGTCAGAATGGTTGATATTTAAATCTCTGATACCAAGACAGCAAGTGTTATATTTATTTCAAAAGAAATTAAAATGACAATGCTGTCCAGTAAGATTATTTCAAATCCATGAAATAATCAAAGACAATTTCCAAGCTCTCGCCTGCTCTCTAACCTTTCAGTTTTGAATTTTTCTTCTATTTTGGAGAGTTTTTATGCCTTTGATGCCTGAAAACTCAAACAGAGTTAATAAAATAGGAAGGTCCCACAGGAGTTATCTTCATCATGATTCAAAGCCTAGATGCATCTTATTTTCCTGAAATAATATTCTAAGCTGGGTTTTGAAAACTATCACACCTACCAGGGTAGGTAGATTTCACCTTCTAGTTTTTGCTAGGGTTTTGGTAAATTTAATAGGGTTGCCAAATTTATCATCATGCTGCAGACCTTGTAAATAGCACAGCAGGTGACCAGGGATGATGACGTTCTCCAAACGAAGTTGACCTCAAGGCCCTACCTGACAGCAGTCTCCTATATCTAATTTTTCATATTCACCTTGATGTGATACTGCTGAGACGTTTTTACCTCAGCAGCATTTGTCATGATTCTGTTTTATTGTACAAATACAATAGACTTTTTCCTCTTAATCAAGATGTAAAGCAGAGAGTGAGGTGGAGGGGACAGAAATCATGTTAGATTAATGGTTTCTGACTTACGGTGAAATTCAGCTAGAATGTTCTACCCGTAGTCCTTCTGAGGTGGTCTCTCTCTCCAAGGAGCAAAGTATTTCCGAATAAGTGAATGACGCTGCTCCTGTATATCATGGCTGCCATTGTATCTCTTCTTGGAGAGAAGATGCAAGAAGCATTCCAATGCATCAAGATCTGTGTTAACCTAGGAGATAGACGTATGCAGGCAGCGTGAATGTAAATTTCAGTAGAGGGGGTGGCAGAGTAGAAGAGGAAGGGACATTGGAGCCCTGTCTAACTAGATATTGAATGTACATTATTTCATTTAATGTCCCTTATAAATGGAAGTGTCTTAACCTTATTTCAATGTGGTTAGATAAGAAAGGACTGTGCATGGCAGTGATTTAGAAAGCTTGAGTAATAGGCCCAAAGTCCTGATCAGAGAGAGGTAGCAAATTTGGTTCCAGACTAAGGTCTGTGTAGCTCAAAAGCCCAGTCTTTATTATTTTTCCTTCCCCCCACCCAACAGGCCACATTTCTCTTTTTTTTTTTTTGTGGGGGGGAGTGTTTTTATAGTAATGAAGTATAGACTTGCTATCATGGTCTATCGTGAGTACTTTAGTGGGAATTTTCACAGAAAGAAATATTAGGGTATTTGGTTTGATTTCTGCTCATAGCACCTTTTGCTATAGGGAAATAAAATTTGAGGAGACAAGACTTGAAAATGTGAGTTTTAAAAAGGATTGCAGAAGTTTATGTATACAAAAAAAAATTGATGACGTTAAAATGTGTTGTGTGGTATAAAAAATACTAAATTTGGACTTAAGTATCTTAAATAAATATGAAGAGAAAATGATCTGAATTCTGGAGAAGCTCAGAGTAACATGAGGCCTTACAGTTTCTTGTCATCTGTCCTGTGTAAACCCCAGAGCTAGATGAAAGGTGAAGTGATATACTGGAAAGAGCATAGCGTTGGGGACAGAAAGATTTGGCTTCCAGTCAGGACCAACACTGCCCAACCCCTTGTTTCCTTTACTTAATCTCTCTGAACTTCATTTTCCTCATTTGTAACACAGGCATGATAATACCTAGCTTGTGGGGCTGTTATGAAGATTAAATGGATACTTCATGTAGAAAAGATTCACCTGGCACATAGTAGGCACTGACTGAAAAAGTTGGGTCACCATATTTAAGTTAAATGTTCACCAATAAAGGAAATACCAATTGAGAAGAAGATGGAGGGAAGGAATTGAAAAAATGGTGTGAAAACATGTGGCCCTTCCAAATGTGGCCATCCTTTGTATAGTCACAACTACATTTTATTGGCTATGATTTATCTGGTCCTTGGAAGGCCCATAATCTAAAACATCAGATTGACAAATCAGTCATTAGATTTCTTTTGGCTCTTAAGGACTTCTAGGGAATGGCATTTTAGGAGGAAAGGATGTTGAGGGAACTGGGAGCAGGGAGAGGAACCCAAATCAAACCAAATTTTACTTTTTTCACTTAGCATCACAATTTGCCAAGACCAGCTCTGCTCCCAAAATCCCATCGTGAAACACTGGAACTTGGAGGTTGCTAAACTTAGATATGCAAAGCCCTTGTTTTCATTTTGAGAGAAGGCCGATCAGGTGAAATGAGTCTGAAAGAATTTTTGCTCTAAGGGGTCTGAGCCGAGGCTTCCTTTCTGCTGTTCATACCATTTTCCCTCTTTCAAACCATTTCCAAAGCAGAACTTGCCATTCAAATGCTTTGTTTCCTCCAACTCTCCTTGGAACAATACCGTTTTTCCCCAAAAATAAGACCTAACTAGAAAATAAGCCCTAGCATGATTTTTCAGGATGCTTGTAATATAAATCCTACCCCAAAAATAAGCCCCAGCTAAGAACGTCAGCCAGACGGATGCATTTAGTATGTCCGTTGCAACACATGATGGATGTATTCAATTATAAAATAATAATGTTAACATATAATTAAATATAAATAAATATTATTGACATTAATACTTAAAATAAATGATAATGTAAATTATAATTATTTGTAAACACCCAAGTGGGCACCTATGGATGAGAGGTAAACACCTATGTAAACAAATGAACTCGAGACTTATTACTGAATGACCAATCAGAGTACAGACACAATGCATGAATAACGTGCACACTTGATAATGAATGGACATGGTTGTGTCTAATATGAATCTTCATAATTCAATATGCTGTATGTTGTAATAGACGTACTTAATGCACTCGTGTGAAATAAAGAAACATTTTCTAAATTTTGGTGCCTGCAATATTTTGTCGCTTTTGTTTGGACCATCATTCTTAACTGTCATCATTTTTGTTGCCACTCCTGCCTTGTAAGTCTTCAATTAACACTTGATTTAATGGTGGATTTAAAGGGAATAATACTTTGATCCCCAGACAAGATGAGTGCAAAAAGAAAGAGCTATTCCGTCGAGTACAAGAAAGGAATCATGGAGGACTTCTGGGGCAAGAATCTTATGGCTTTCTGCAAAGAGAAGAAGTTGGATCTTCGAATGGTCCAAAAATGATGAGCAGAGTATGATAACCTCGGTCAACAGGTGGACGAGGGAAATGCTAAGAAACGCAAGTGTGGATCAGGTTGGCAACCATTATTTCCTGAGCTGGAAGACATCATCTGTGAATGGATTGCTGACAGGAGAGCAAAGGCTTTGGTTGTGCACAGGGCTGATACTCAAGCATTTGCCCTTGCAATGGTTAGAAATGTCCCCAGAAGAAGTCAAAGCATCACAACAATGGCTGGATGGCTTCCTTTAGCGATATGAACTGTCTCTAAGATCAACAATACTGTTCAAGCTGGAAGATACTGAAGTTATTCAACGTGCACTTGCATTCAAGTCCTTTGTTGATGGCATCAACTTTTCTAAATACCAACTCTCCAACGTGATTGCTATGGATGAAACTGCAGTGTTATGGGCCAAGGATCTCAAACGGCAGTTGATCAGAGGGGTGCCTCTTCAATCTACATTCCCTCCACTGGTTACAATAGTGCACGTTACCTGTATTTTGGGAATTCGTCTGGATGGAAAGAGAGCCCCACCTCTAATCATCACTAAGAGCAAGAAAGATAAGGTTGAATATGTTTCAGGCATTTATGTTCTTGAAACTGAAAAAGCCTGGTGCACACAAACAGCTATAAGAAAGTGGGTCAATTTAATGCTGCCACTTGTTTTGCGAGGTGGCCAAAGAGGTCTGCTAGTCTGGGACTCAGCCAGCACTCACTGCGCTAAAGACACGAAGAACTTCCTTGCAGAGAGAAGAATAGATCAAATAATGATTCCTGCAGGAATGACTGCCCATCTCCAGACTCTTGATATTGCAATAAACAAGCCATTCAAGGACAATTTGTGCATGGAAATCGATGACTACATTGAAAATAGAATGGAGAGAAATCAGCATGGGAACTTTGTGAAGCCTAACCTGCAAGAGGTCTTGACTTGGGTGAAGAATTCATGGGATAAAATTACTGACAGCTGTGTTGCCAATGCACTACCGTGTTTCCCCAAAAATAAGACCTAGCCAGACAATCAGCTCTAACGCATCTTTTGGAGCAAAAATTAATATAAGACCCAGTATTATATATTATATTATATTATATTATATTATATTATATTATATTATATTATATTATATTATATTATATTATATTAAAGATTCAGTCTTATAGAAGTCCAAGTCTTATATTATATAAGACCATGTCTTACATTAATTTTTGCTCCAAGAAGCATTAGAGCTGATTGTCTGGCTAGGTCTTATTTTCAGGGAAACACGGTACGAGCGGGCTACATGGACAAGAAGTGCTCATTGAAGGCGAGCTCTATTGCTGGACATGAGAGATTGGGGCCAGTGGTTCTACAGGAAATGGAGTCACAAGAATTCAAACCAGAATTCGGGGTTTGGAGAGTTATGACAATGTTCCAGAAAAAGATGAGATGATTATATTTGAATAAATGTAGAGTTTTGTACATGAATAAATGTAGATTGTTGTACATGAATAAATGTAGATTGTTGTACATGAGAAAATTAGACATCTCCTTAAAATAAGCCCTAATGTATCTTTTGAAGCAAAAATTAATATAAGACCCGGTCTTATTTTTGGGGAAATACAGTATATGAAATCATTTCAGGAAGGAGAGTAACTTCTATGGGAGATTAACCTTACATGATACAAAAGGAAGATAATAGAATGACACAAAACCTGACCACTTCTGAAAATGAGGTAGGTTTTATATTGCACTTAGGAATGGGTATTTAGGAACTTCTAAATGCACTGCCCAAGCAATGACTCACTCCACTTAGCGTGGACACCTGGAAATTTCAGTTCAGATGTCATTATGACAAAGTATAATTTTCCCAGGCTGTGGTGTTCACTCTGACTCAGCTCACACGAAACCTACGACATTTTCCTCACTTGGGTCATGACTAACACAAGCACTGAATTGAAAGAGTTATTATGCTGTTCTTTCAAAGAAAAGACTCAGGTTATCTTCATAAAGGGTACATTGAGCATGACACAATTATGCAAACAAACAAACAAAGACTCCCATTACATCTTCAGGTAGCAATGCTTGTTAACTATTGCATATATAATTCCTTCGGAGTAACCCATGGCATTAGTTCTTCAGATTTCTTACCATGTTCCTACTTAGTAGAGGGTATTTGGGATTGGTATCAAAACATTGGAAAATTCAGTCATTTGCATTGAGACTAATAAAGTTCTCCATAAAACAGAAGAATGAGGCCAGGAAGCTTTATTGTGCTGAGAATACTAAGTCTAAGGACTAGGTTTGTGTTTCCTTGTACACATGAGCATACGTTACGATGGGATAATATTTTTTAGGTTTCTTAAAGTTGTGTTTGCATTTCAAGAGATTTTAAAACGGCTAATTGAAAACAAAGGATTCCTTACTTTGGAAATGAACCAGTTACATTAAAAAAACCAGTTTCCAACAAGTCATTATCCAAAATAACAATTCTCTAAATTAATTGAGCCATACATTGGGATATTCATAACCAATATAGAAATAAATTTTTTCAAAGAATTTGATCTGATAATATTTGATTGAGTTATTTATTTACAACAATTTCATTTTTTTCCCCAAAGCCTAGCATAATGACTTACATAGTAGGTACTGAATATGTCTTTATTGAAAGAATGGATGAATGAACAAAAGGAGATAAAATATACTATTTTGAAAAGAAGGCAGCTATAAAGTCTTTAGACCTTGACTGAAGACAAATTCCTGTGAGTAAGGATAACTTCTCTTTGTTAGAACAAATACCGTAATGGTGGTTTTATCATGGAAGGTGTGTAGTGTTGGGTGTGGTCTGAAAGTTATGCTCTGCATAACCAAGTGTCAGGAAATTTGTTGTTACAGCAGCTCTGTTGAAGGTGGAGGGGGGAGCATGAGGGCTTGGAAAGCATGGAAACGTGGAGAGAGGTTGCAATTAGAAGAGGAGCTTGAGAAACTTGGTAGGAAATAGGATCCTGCCAAAGGGCATGGCCAACGAAAAGTTTCTCCATGATAGAAATGGATTCAAAATTTTAGGGGAGGAAATTTAGTATTCAGACTTACATTTTTTTTTAAATTTTATTTTATTAAATTTATTGGGGTGACAATTGTTAGTAAAATTACATAGATTTCAGGTGTACAATTCTGTATTACATTTGCCATTACTGTGCCTGGCTTCAACTTCTTTCTGTTACCCCCAACTTCAGCCAAAATGTTGCTACACTCAGGATACTAAGATAGTGTTTATTTTGGAAGAATGAAGGAATGTTGGTGTTTTTAAGTGTGGAGCAAAGTGGTAGGATCATGGTGAAAATAAAGCTAATGGAAGTTGCAGAGGAAGGAGTAAAAGGTCAATGTTCAGAAACCGTTGGAAATAGAAAGTTTGAGCAACAGAAACCCAGAGGAACTTAAATCTACTTTGCATCTTGGACAGACTGGCCTAGGTGAAGGGAGGACATGCTTGTATATGCTTTTCTCCCCACCACAAACATCCACCCACCTCTGTGCATTTTGTCTCTATCAACTATTGGTAACCATCCCTTCCCAGGAAAATCTAATGAAAAGTACCTCAGTCAATACAGTTAATCACTGCCAAGGTTTCCAGCCTCTGGCAGCAAAGTATATTTTCATTTGATTTCCATTTAATTAACGAGTAGCTGATGAATATATATGGTTACAGTTGCCCAGAAGTAGGAGTTCTAAATGTCCTGATGATCTGATTAATTTTGGCTAAGGCATACCTTCTGTTTTATTTGGATATACAATTATTAAGTAATTCCTAAATTCTCTCTAACTCTGAGAGTTTATCATCTTATGATTTATTTAGCAAGTCCTCAGTTTCTTTTGGTCACTGTTTCATGATGGAGGCATTCAAGTGTGAAAATCTGTATCTCAAGCCTGTTTCTTGTGCCTAAGAAGCTGAGAGAGTATTTTGTATGGACTGATTGCCCCTGAAGTTAGGGATGGATGACAGCGATTAGATTTGTGTTTGTGCGTGTGTGAGTGTGTTTAGTTTGTATGTGCACGTGTATTGAATCTATCAAGTTTTTCAAGTTTATTCTAAAAGTAAAGCATGGAATTGTAACAGTTATTATAGACGATGTCAGAGGGTAGTAGATTGGGGGAGTGGTGTTAATACTTTGTGAGAGGTGTAAATGTCTAATTATTACAGTGTTTTGCACACCTGAAACTAATAAACAAAACTCATTGAAAATAAAATAAAAATAAAAATGAAGCATATTTAAGGTGGCAGGTAAGCTCTGTAGCAGTGGTAACCATGGATCCAGGAAGGAACCATGGATTCATTCTCCTATTTCCCACTAAGTCTAGCACAGAGTACAAACTCTTTAGTAAAAGAGGCAGAGTTTTTAAGATATATGAGGTCACTGTTACTTTTTTTGCAGGGAAATCCTCACAGAAGTGTGCTTATCTCCCATGATAATTTGAGCCTAGTAGCTGGCAGACATTTCTTGATAACTACAACTTCTATAGGAGACAGTTAGTCATTTGATTGCTTCTCCAGTCTCTTTCAATAGAGAGTAATGCTTGTGGCTTAGCCAGTGGGTAACTCTCAGTGGCACAAAGAGTAGCCAAAGCTTTATTTTTACTAGGAGGTTTCTTTCTCTCCTTGATTCTAAACTTACCTACGTTCTGATTCATCCTTCTAATGGAAAGAAGCACTTTTAAACCAAACTTTGAACACCATTAAAAAACTTTTCTTCTACACATTGACTAGGCTAGATGCTTTCTTTTTAGAATTTTAGGTATTTTAGTTCTAATCAGGATTATTTTATTTAACTGGTATGGAACTCAAAGACCTGTTCTCACCTCTATGTGGATGAAACCATGATGCTCTGTGTTTGTAAGATTTTGTAATGAGTTTCTTCCCTTGGAATACAATTACCCTCTTGTCTTACCACAAAGCAGTTTCTAAAAAAAGGTGTGAGGGAAAGGTGTAGGGATATATCTCAAAAAATGTAAAATCAGACACTTAAAATTGTATTCCCCACCCACTTTTAAGACAATTAGAAGTGATGGTTGACAAGATTGCCCTATGCCAATTTCCCCAGTTCTGTCCTATTTAGCTTCAAATGCAGTATCCATCATAGGTACTTATAATTGCAGATTTTGTACCACACTATCAATTCTGTACATTAGGAGAACAGGAGACAAAATAAGTGAATACCGGATGTTCATAGGAATTCCTGCTCAAATTACGTTTTATTCAATTGTTGACCATCTAACTGTGTTATTAAGAGGCTCATAAGAATACACGTGGGAAACATGCGAAAAGTCAGACAAAGTATAACTTATCAACCGGGCGGAACTAAGAAGAAAGTAAGACCTTTTGTAGTTAAATCTTTTTTAATTTTAACTCCTTAAAATTTTATGGACAATTATATGACAAATATAATATTCTCTCTTTTCTAAAAAGTCTAGAAGAAAGACTGAGGATGGTGTGATTACTTTTGTATCAGATGGCAGGCCTGGCGATGGCAGCTATCTACTTATCAGAGCTCTTTTCCTCGCTCCCAAATACCATCATCATACAATTCAACAACAGAAAGCTTAAGGGAAAAAATCCAACTTGATTGATTTTTATACTTCCAAAGAAGGCGTTGCCTGGGCTAGAAATGAATCCAGAATTTCTTCATAATCAGTCAAGAGACTCAGAGTAAAAAAAAAAAAAAATAATAAATTGGGACATTTTAAGAATTTTAGTTTTTGACTAATTGGTTACTATTCCCATAGATCAAAGGTGTCAATTTTATTTTTTAAAAGGGAGACTTACACAGAAGCATGTTCTATGTCCATCTTGCTAAAGATTTCAGAGAGAATATAATCAAGCTGATACATAAAGGTGTATACTATACCCACACGAACACAACATATATATATATATATATATACATATATATATATATATATACACATATATATGTGTGTATATATATATATATTTATATATCTCCGCACACATACATATACATATATATATACACACACAAATACATATATATACATTTACATATATATATATATATATATATATATATATATATATATATATGTATATAATATATAGTTTCCTTCACTACATTTTATAATCTTTTTTTCTCTAGACCAAAGATTCCTAGTGGTATTTGTTATGAAATTAGTTTATCCTCACAGCCTTAAAAGCGCTAAGTGACCTTAATTAACTCTGCACATCAGAGTAATTAGAACTGGATGTCCCAGGACTGAGTAGGAATCCCCTGAGCCTCCAAGAGGACTGGTCTCTTTACGCAGATCCAATGGACACCTTCTCATGATCACTTTTACTTTTCTAAAGAAAATATATGAGTATTTCATTGAAACCAGCTGGTAAACACTAGTAAGCATATTCTGGTAAAGGAAATAATGTGCTATATAATAAAGTACTAATTTAAACTGAGAAAGAAGGAATATTCAACCTAGCAATATATCCAAGATAACGTTCTGCTATTCAATTTTCTTTTAACTAAAGCCTTGTAAAAGTCTTCCCTCTCTTTATATCTTCTGAGTCAGGCACACACTATGATTGAAAGAGCCTCTGCAGGTACTTGAAGCTTTGGTGGCACCTGGCCTTGAGCACGTTCTCTGACTGAATCTTGGAAACACGGTTTTGCTCTAGGCCTTTAGTAGTTCTGCTGACGTCTGTTGCAAAGTCCCTCCATCTGTTCCTACAGGCACTGGGTTTCACTTAAGTGCTAACTCTGCCATCTCAGGTAATATTACGTTACATGGACTATCTTCGCATCAGTCCCCTCTTTTGATCATGCTTTCCTCAAAATCAAAGCAGAGATGGAAACACCAATGAGAAATCACCTCTTATCCAAGTGAACTAGGTTTAACTGATGCTCCAACTTTTCTTCGTGTGACCAGGTGATTCAGATAGCTCTACATTCTTGTCTCTGGCTCCTCGTGTTATTTCCATGGGCCTTCAGACATTGTATGTTCAGAAGGGTTTCTGTAGCCTATGTTGGACTTACTGATTCCTCTAAGAAGCCATCCATGGCCCTCCTCTCCTCAGCCTATGATCTAGGTTAGATGTCCTCTATTTCGCGCCCATCACTCGATGTGCCAACCACTTGCACTAGAAAGAAATTGGCTGTTTTATGGCCTGTCATGCCTAAAAGGCAAAATTTTCTAAGACTACGCGCTATATCTTAAGTTTTGTTGTATTCCCAGTTCCTAGAACAGTTCCAGTGTGTAGAAAACAGTCAGTTGAACTCAGCTGGCCTTCCCAATAATTTCAAACATTGAACAATTTGCCATAGCTTTCTGCTTTAAAGAACATTGCTTTATTTCTTTTTAATACACACTTAAAATTTTGGTATATGAGTAGCTAGCCAACCCCACAAACAAAAGAGTTGCTGAAGAATTACAAGGCAGTGGTTTCTTCATTTTTAACTAGACAACAATTCTAAGATTAGGTAGAAGGGATTGGGCTGAACTTCCTGAGGGAATGACAAAGTGAGGCTCTCAGGAAGGTGAGGGAGCCAGACCAACACTCCCCTCTCTTTCCAAGTATCCTGGCTCTCTGGCTTTACAGATAGAGGAGATCTTTTAAGAGGCAGATTCCAAAAGGAGGACAGAAAATAAGTCAATAAGGAGGAGGGAACCAACAAAAGTGCCATGTCAGTGCCATGCCATGTGTTACAGAAGCCGTAAGACACCTATGAGAAGGGCTATGACAGCTATGAGAAATAGGAAGAATTGTTTCCTTCGTAAAGCTAGTAGATATCATCATTGTTGGCTGGACAACTCTCAGCTCAGGTTTCACGTTCGTCCTTGCCAGTGCCTTCTCAACTGGGATGAAAACAACATCAAGAAATATGGAAGAATCTTGACGTCTGTATCTATAGCCCAAAGCAACTGAGGCTGGGAGCATCTGAAAGGCTTTTATTTAGTCACAAAAAATTGTCACTTGACCTTCATTATGTCAGTCCCTACAACTAACTCAGTGGTTGCTTCCCAGACCTCCTCTGGTGTGACCTACATTTATCATCCTCAGGCTGTCAATATGAATGCTATGGTGTAATATGCTATGCTCACCCTTTGAATGTTATTACGAGCAATAATAAAAATTTTTTTTAGCACTTACTATGAGCCAGGCTTAGTGATATATCCTTTTATATATTCTAGTTAATTTCATGACAACCTTTTTTGCTAAGTATCTTCATCCACCCATTTTACAAAAATTGAACAAGTAGCTAAGATTTGGATCATCATTCATCTTACTCTACAATTTCTGTTCATTGTAATCATCCACCATATTATAGGCTTGTAACATTTCTCTTTAGCTAAAAAATGGGCATAATTCTAGAATGGTTCTGCTGTTATGTGATCAGTCTACAACAATTTTTATTCATTTCTCATTACCTTGTGATAGCTTGTCTGGGACATTGTTTAAATCATGTCCTTTTCTAACGTTTTTTTTTGTTGTTGTTTTGTTTTTTGTTGTTGTTTTTTTTTTGTTTTTGTTTTTTTTTTTTTAGATGCATGAAGAAGAGAATCACTTTTTCAGCCTCCCACAGTTGATAAGTGTGTTAAACCTATATTCCATTGCACAGCCTGGTGGTCCTGTTGATAGAGAAAAAATACATTATTAGTCTCATTCTAGAGAGGAATAAAGTTAAGCTCAAAGATATTCACCAAAAGTATTAAATCCATGTTTTCAAAAAATGTGTATTAAATGCTTACTCTCAAAGTCTCTGCTCATGGACTTTCCATGCTAGTGAATGGAGATAGAAAGTAAGGAAAGAAACAAACAGGATGGAGGTCAGATGGTAATGGTGAAAATGAGAAGAGGGGGTAAGATTTTGAGCTGAGGTCTGAAAGCTGAGAAGAATCCCACTCTGTGAAAACTTGGGGAATGGTAATGAAAGTAGAAGAAAGAGCGAGTTCAAGGCCCTGGGACAGGACTAGTACTGGCCAGTTTGAGAACTAATGACATGGTGGGAGAATGGTAGTTACAAAGGAAAATGGTAGGAATTGCTATCAAGTCAGCAAGGCAGTACCTGATCTGAAAAACCTCCAGAGGGAGAACAAAGATTTTATTCTACATATAATATCATTTCCCCGAAAATAAGACCTAGTTGGGCCATCAGCTCTAATGCATCTTTTGGAGCAAAAATTAATATAAGACCTGGTCTTATTTTACTATAATATAAGACCGGGTTTCATATAATATAAGATTGGGTCTTATACAATATAATATAATAATATAATATAATACAATATAATACAATATAATATAATACCGGGTCTTATATTAATTTTTGCTCCAAAAGATGCATTAGAGCTGATGGTCTGGCTAGGTCTTATTTTCAGGGAAACACAGTAAGACCATGAAAGATTTTAATCATGGAATCAATAAAATAAGAAAAAAAAATATTTCCCCCAAAGATATCTTAAATATGTCTAGGCTAGGTACCTGGATGCAGTAGAAACAAAGCTTTCAGTACTGCCCAGTAACTCTGCTTTGTCCACTAAGGACATTTGGGTACAAGCTTATTAGGCTTCAGCTGCCCTGACTCCTTTTCCATTTCTCAAATGTGCAGGGCTCGCTCTCAACTTCAGGCTTTTGTATATAAGCACGTGCAAAATACCCAAAATGCAATTCCTCTCCTTATGGCCTGGCCAGTTCCTTGTCATTTACTGGATCTCTGCTTGCACGTTACTTCTGCAGGAAAGCCTTTTGTGATCCCCACTAGTCTAGATTTTTCTCTGAAGATACTTTGTGGCTATGGTTTGCAGCTACAATCAATTGACTTTAAGTAAAGGAGATAACCCTTAATGATGTGAGTGGGCCTCATACAACCAAGTTGAAAGGCTTGCAGAGCAAAACTGACACTTCTCTGAGAAGAAGAAATTTTACCTTAAGACATGACCTCCTGCCCAAGACTTTCCAGCTTTCCCTGTGGATTTTAGTCTTGCTGTCCCCACAAATCATGTGAGCCAGTTCCTTAAAATCTCTTTGAGAGAGAGAGAGAGACAGAGACAGGGATTTCAATGAGGGAAAGAAGACGTTAGTGAGACCTCTGTATGAGGCAAATCCAAACTTTCATACTAGTTTCAATCAAACACGGAAATCCTTGGAATTCAAAGGTCAGTTATAGCTTCCATTCATGAAAGATGGCTCCCTTGTGAAAAGATATGCCTGTTCAAAGGATAGGCAGGGTTGAGATGGGGGCCAGGTTCTGTCAACTTCTCCTGTAATGCCTTTTTTCTGAGTTCCCTCTTTTTACGTTTAATTTGGTTTTCTTGCTCATGCTAGATAATTGTGTAACATTTTCATATTAGACAAGGTGCATCTGGCTAAAGTTACAGGCATTGTCAGAAAGGTGCTGGAGATTAACATACACCTGAAGCAAATTCCCTAGTTTTGCAGAAGTCAAAAGTTATCCATTAGAAAGAAAAATTAAGCAATATGTTATATAGTATTGGGCCATGTCTTATCAATCATGAGAATTTATATTATTATTCTCACGCTGCTAGAGGAAAAGTTATTTGAACACAAATGACAAATGTAAATTATTTAACAGGTTTTCAGTTTGACTCTGGGAGGGCTACAGAAGGAAGCACAGCCCCAATGCTGTGATTCTAGGCTTTGTGTAATTATAAATCCATGAATACTTGGGTTGTCACCATCCACCCATGCTGCTGAAAATCATTTAGCCAAAATAAGAATTAATATAATTTGTGGTTTTGTTTTTACAACTGGGACAAGGAAAGAATTGATCAAGTAGCAATCTATCAGTCTTGCTCAAGGCCTTGTTGTTTTTTTTCCCCTTAAATTAAAATGAAAACCATGGAGACTATCGATTGAAAATCTTCCAAATTTTATTTAATTCCCAGTTCTGTCTCAGAAACTGTGATCACTTTTAAAAGTGAAATTGATTGTTTATTAGCTATTTTGATGAGGCTGTTTCATTTCTTACTTCCCCTTATTATCTTTGTTTGACCATCCAGGTGAGTTGGGTTGGATCTATTCTTTGTACCAGTCCACCTGGGGCCTTGTTGGAAGTAAACAAGTATTCATTGAATATACTTGGTGTATCTATCTCAGATGCATCCTCTGTATGTCACACAGAAGAGACAAACACAATTCCTGCCTTCATTAATTTACACTCAAATGGTATGCACATGCCTATATTTAAACATTAAAAGCACAAAAGAAAAAATGGCTGCAGAGTCTGAAGATTTAGGTTCTAGTCTTGCCTTTTTCTCCAAGTAGCTGCGTAGCTTTATGTAGGTCACTCAACGTGTCTGGGACTTGGTTTACTCTGATCATTTCTATGACTCCTAGGTTAGCATGATACGTTCTTAGGGCAAGCGTTACAAAAGTCGACGTGGGAAGACCACTGTAGAAAACAGGGTCATGTTGCTTGGGAACAGCTGGCCAAACACAATTACATAAACGTTTATTGAGCACTTTCCATGTCCAAGGTACTGTGTGCATCACTGAGACAATACCAGGACATGTGGAATACACACCATTCCTGTACTCAAGGAGATCACAGGGTAGTATGCGGATGCAAAATCAACTGGGAGTCAGGACTAAGGGTCTGACCTCTGGAGAGTATTTGAATCTTTCCATCACTGGCTGTGAGTCCATAACATAGTTAATTATCCTCTTAGACTAGTGTAAGAGAATTCCTACCTCAAAGGCTTATGGAAATGATTAAATAATTTAATTCATTTATTGGACAAATGTCTTGTTGCATGCCTATTCTATGCTAAAGGCTTTAATTGGTGCTTGGTGGAAAAAATAGACAAAGATATCTGCCCTCAAATGACTCCATTCCCAGGGCAAAGAGATCGACACTTATCAATACATGTTATAAGGAAAAGAATTGTATGGTACGTGATGAGTTGATAAACGATATGGAGGAAATGAAAAGTAGATGAGGATAGAGGGAATCTGGGAAAAGGGACTGGGAGAGGGGTTACACTTTTAAATATGGTAGTTAGGGTAGGCTTTATAGAGAATGTTTCACTTGAACAAAGTGGGTGGGAAGATTGCCAGCATATGTTCTGGAAAGAGTAATTCTGAGACAGAGAACAGCCAACCCTGAGGCAGCAGCAAGCCTGACACATTGAAGGAAGAGTAAGAAGGTCTGTGTGACTGGGGCAGAGTAAGTGGTGGGGAGAGATTTAGGAAATGAGAACAGCTAGGCAATGAGATAGAATGATCAAGTTGTGTAGGCTCTTTTAGCCAGAGTAGGGATTTGGCTATATTCTGAGGGGAAGTGTGGCATTATAGAGTTTCACGGAGAAGTGACGTAATCTGACTTAAGTGTGAAGTCCAACAGTAAATCTAGGGAGAAGCAGGAGAATAAGCAATGGTGAAAGAAGGGAAAGGAATAGGAGACTATTGCAGGTGAGGGAAAATGGTGGCTGGAGCTGGGATGGTAGCAGCAGAGGTCGTGGGAAGGGATTGGAATCTGGATTTATTTTAACACGAGAGTCAGCAAGAGTTTCTAATGACTTTTACGTGGCATATGAGAGAAGACACAAGGACAGTTGGATAGCTTTTATCCTGAGTAAAAGACAATTATAAAGCAGAGAAAACATGTTAAAGCATTGAAAGTGCTTGTCACCGTGTTGGCTACACAGTAGGTACTCGATTAACGTAAATGATGCTTAGCCTCTTTTCGTTTTTGAGATGTTAGTTTAGATACCACTTACACTGTGAGCCTTCCCTGACTCCCTCTGGGTGATGTGCCCCTTCTGTCTAAGCCCATGTCTTCCTGAGTCCTCCATATTAACTCTCATTTTACATTACAATTTATGAAAGCACCTTTAGAGTGAAAACAAGTGGTAGGAAGATTGAGAATCGGCCCCTTTGCGCTGAGAGATCAGAAGATGTTTTTATGAAGGAAGCAGCATTTGAGATGGGACTTCGAAGAATGGCTAGGATATGTGTCAAAAGTCGAGAGAATAACATAAGCATGGTGAAGTTTCATGCTCCCTGGTCAGAGAAGTCTTTATGGGTGTCAAGCAAGTAAGCAAGAAAAGCAACAAATTCATAACTTGAGATTTCTTTTTTCTTTTAATTTATTTGGGTGACATTGGTTAGTAAAATTATATAGGTTTCAAGTGTACATTTCTATACTACATCATCTGTATATTGCATTGCATGTTCACCACCTAGAGTCAGTTCTCCTTCCATCACTATGTATTTGACCTCTTTACCCTCTTCAACCATCCCTCCTCCCCACTTACTCACTGGTAACCATTAAACTGTTGTCTGTGTCTATGAGTTTTTATTTCTCTGTTTGTCTTGTTTCTTTGTTACCTTCAATTTTGTATCCCACATATGAGTAAAATCATATGGTTCTCAATTTTTTCTGTCTTGACTTATTTCACTTAGCATAATAATCTCAGGATCCATCCATGTTGTCACAAATGGCAGTATTTTATCTTTTCTTATGGCAGAATAGTATTCCATTGTGTATATATACCACATCTTTTTTATCTAATCATCTGTTGGAGGAAGCTTTGGTTGTTTCCATGTCTTGGCCATCATGAATAATACTGCAATAAACATAGGGGTACATATATCTTTACAGGTAAATGTTTTCAGAATTTTTGGGTAGATACACAGAAAAGGGATTATTGGGTCGTATGGTAATTCTATTCTTAATTTTTTGAGGAGCTTCCATGCTGTTTTCTATAGTGGCTGTGCCAGTTTACATTCCTACCGGCAGTTTCTGCTCCACATCTGGCTAAATAAGGTCACTAGACAGAGACTGGGGAGTGCTGCATGTGTCCATCTTGTCAATGCCTGTTGCATCTGATAAGAGTAAAGTAATGACCCTGATTGTAGGTGTGTGTGTGTGTGTGTGTGTGTGTGTGTGTGTGTGTGTGTAAGTGTGGTGGTGACGGCACTAAAGCATAAAATGTATTGTGTTTTTTTCCATTATTTCTTGACTGACTTTTTCAGATATTCTGTACTGCTCTGGGGCAAGGTATGGGAATAAAAGGAAACTGGGATTAGTGTCTGCATGTCACAAGAAGATATCCAAACCCTAAGATAAGAATGCTCCATAGAGTTAGCTAATATCTATGTAGGTACATACAACGTATCTTCCCTGTCGATTTAAGGATTAATGAGACATGAGGTCAGACAAATAAGTTCGTGAACTCATCCTTGAAAAAAATGCTGCATACCTCATTGCTGAATATCACTATGGCCATCCTCAAAGTACTCCCCTTGGGAAGCTATGTACCAATGCCGGTGCCTACTCCACCTTTTAAAGCAATTTGGAACTCTTTTTCTGGAATGGCCATCAGAGCTGTCATAGTATTACACTTGATGTCCTGAATGTCATCAAAATGTCTTCCTTTCAATATTTCTTTTATCTTTGGGTAAAGAAAGAAGTCATTGGGGGCCAGGTCAGGTGAGTAGGGAGGGTGTCCCAATACAGTTATTGTTTACTGGCTAAAAACTCCCTCACAGACAATGCCCTGTGAGCTGGTGCATTGTCGTGAGGCAAGAGCCATGAATTGTTGGCAAAAAGTTCAGATCGTCTAACTTTTTCACGTAGCGTTTTCAGCACTTCGAAATAGTAAACTTAGTTAAATATTTGTCCAATTGATACAAATCCATAATGAATAATCCCTTTGATATCAATAAAGGTTAGCAACATCGTTGCAACAAGTTCGCGAACTGAATTGTTCATGGTATACATGAACATGACATGTATACCATGTATGTAGCTGTATTCCACACAAAATTTCTTTGATGGGCAAGCCCAATAAAGGCACAAGTCTTCATTGATTTATGATGCAATATTATAAATGTTGTGCCATTAAAGTAAGAAAATAAAATGCACACACATGTTTTTATTCACAAAATATGTACAGCCAAGCAAAATATAGCCTCCTTTGAAACTGTTCCCATTGGAGGATTTTTTCTTTTTCTTTTGTAGAATAGATGGTTTAGGTTTTTGTAAATGTAAATTCAAAAATTTAAGTGAAAGAGGTTTTCTTTTTCTGATAGCTCACCTGCAGCAAGCAAAGCTATTCTTCCTTGCAACAACAAAGAATTTCAAACTATGTTCAAATTAAGGTTATTCTGTCTTGCACATTTGTATTCTGTGTTTAATATGCATGGATGTCTCTGATGTGATTGAGGTGGTAAAAATGAATTTTGGATATTGCTATGAAGATTTTTATGATATACATTTTTTTTTTTTTTAAGTGGGAATGTAATCAAAGCATTTTAAGGTAGCCTGCGGGGAACCTTCTCATGAGTAACTAGAGCACAGTGACATTGATTTCCGGGTGGGTGAAACTGAGCAGAGAGAAACAATTGGCATCAGTAGGTTTTGTCCAGTTTCCAGGGTGGATCCAGACACAGGAATGGGATCCAGAGGCAAATCTTCAGTTCCTAGGAGGGCAAATTTTAACAGTAAGTTACGGGTCTTATTTAGTAGGAAGCTGAGATCCCAAGTAATTTGTCAGAGGCAGAGCCAAGGGAGCATATGGAGTCCGAGCTGAGGCATAGATGAGGCATGTGATGAAGTCGGCCTCCCAGTAAAGGGTATATATTCCACAGTCAAGAGTGATCTACTGAAGTAGCCCTGGCAATCTCCATCTAGGGTCTGGACTTTTCCTGGGAATTGGGAAAATGGGCCTGCAGGTGGCCCAACCATGACAGAGTAGGAAGGGATAAAGAGGAACCTGAGATTTCAACAATTACACTATAAGCTCCAGGAATATAAAGCCTATTACTTTCATAGGCTGCTGGTGGTAACGCACATGGGTGTAACTATTCTAGGGGCAAGGGTTAAAAATGTATAGACTTTTCTCTTTAAATGTTTAATCCTCATTCTATTATGAGTAAATCATACAAATACCTACAGATAGAATGTTCAAAGATACTGCTGTTCAAATAGTAGATAGATAATTAAAATAGACCAGGGGAATAAAGGAAACAATCTAAATGTACTATAGATTTTGGGTAAGTATATTTTCCTTCACTTGAAAAGGATTCAGCTGACCTCTCTATTCCTCTCACTCATCAATCTACCTAACTCTTTTCTTTTCATCTTTCAGATAGTTGAGCTACCACTTATATTGTAACCTTTCCTGACTCCTTAAAGATTGGGTGAAGTGTCTTCCGTACTCATATGCTTCCACAATGCTTTCTAATTTTTCCTTCACATCAATTCTAATTTAACTACATACCAAAAGCCTAGTTTATGTTCCTAATACTATTTTAAAATTAGGGTCTTATAAAAATATTTTCGAATGAACAAAGTGGAGAAATTTTATCAACACAGGCTATCACATAATAAATATCAAAGGAAGTATTTTTGCACTAAAGAGAAGTGATACCAGATGGAAACATGAATAAACACAAAGGAAATACAACCAGAAATAGCAAATATGTGGATAAATATATCAGACTGTCTTTTTTTTCTTCTATTAATTTAAGAGCTGCTTTATTGTTTAGAGAAAATTAATAATGATAGATTGTGGATATTGTAGCATATGTAGAAGTAAAACCTATGACAATGGACCAAAAAAGGGAGGCAAGTAAAAGGAAGTATACTTTGTGAGAATCATACATTACACATGAAGTAGTATAACATGACTTTCAAAACATTACTCCATGACAGGCTCTGATAAATTAAGAATGCATATTGCAATCCCTAAAGCAATAATAAATGCCACCACCAATAAAAAATAAGAGACAAGACAAACTAATAGTGGAGATAAAAATAAATTAGAAAAACGGACTGCTTTATCCAAATGAAGACAGGAAAAGAAAAAAAAAATGTGAGGAAAGAACAGATGAGAGAAATAGGTAACTGATAACAAGTCAAGCTTATTAAAAGTCAAGCATATCAATAATTACGTTAAGTGTAAATGGAGTAAAAACTCTAATTAATTGGTGATTGCCAATAGGGAATTAAAAGCAAAAATCTAATTACATGCTATTACAAGAGATACATTTTAGGGATAAGAAACAGATTAGGTAAAAAAAAAGTACAGAAAAAGTTAACATCATGAAAACACGCCTCAAAAGTTACTTAAGATGAATATATTAATATCAAAGTAGATTTCAGAATATTGAATATGATAATAGATACAGAGAGATATTTAAAAATGACAAAGAATCAAAGCATCATAAAGATAAAAAAGTTCTGAAGGTGGGTAAGCAACTCAAATAGAGCTTAAAATAGACATATCCACAATTATAGTTCATGATTTTTAACACTCCTGTCTCACTAATTGATATAACATTAGACAAAAACATTTAGTAAAACTATAGAAGAATTGAACAATACCACCAACTATTCTAACCTCATTTATATACGTTGAACACTACTCCCCAAATTGTAGAACACAAATTATTTTCAAGGGCACATGGAACATTTAAAAAGATGGATCATACTCTGTGTTATATATATAAAAAAAGTCTATGTAAGTTTCAAAGAATTTATATTCTCTGATCAAAATTAGAAATCAATAAAGAAGATATGTAGAGAAGTCTCATATACTTGGAAATTAAGTAACACACTTCTAAGTAAACCATGTATGAAGTAAGCAATCTCAGGAATATTTAAAAAATAGTTCCAACTGGATGGTAAGGAAAAGACTATGTATCAAAATTTGTGATTATAGCTAAAGCACTGCTAAGGTTTTCAATGATTATATAAGAAAAGGAAAAAAAAAAGGCTTGAAATTAATCCACTTTGGGAAAGTATAAAAAAATGAGCAAATAAAATCCAAAATAAGTGGAAAGAAGGAAAAAAAAATATGATGAGTAGAAATCAATGAAGTGAATAAATATAGAAATATTAATAAAAGTCAAAGACGTTTCTTTGAAAATTTTAATAAAGTTAATAAACTCTTCGGTGAACTGCTCAAGGAAAAAAGAGGAAGGACAGTTACCAATAATGACAGCTATCACCACACATCCTGCAGCCATTTAAAGGATAATAAAGGAATAATGTAAGCAACACAGATAAACTCTGACAGTAAGTTTGATTATTTAAATTAAATGAACTAATTACTTGAGGGACACACATTTTTTTTTTTAAACAGACACAGGAGAAAAAACAGAAAATTTGATTAGCACTGTATCTGTTAAATAAATTGAATTCATAATTAAAAATCTTCCCAGAAAGAAAAACACCACATCCAGAAAGCTTTTTGGTGAATTGAATCAAACATGTAAGGAGGAAACAATATCAACATTTCACAGACACTTTCAGGAAATAATAAAGATCACCAGCCAAACCAGACCTTACAAGACAGTGTCTACAAGGTTTGACAATTAAATTCGTGAACTTGTTGCAATGATGTTGCTAACTTTTTTGATATCAGAGGGAATATTCATTATGAATTTGTACCAACTGGACAAACAGTTAACCAAGTTTACTATTTGTAAGTGCTGAAAGGCTGCGTGAAAAAGTTAGACAACCTGAACTTTTTGCCAACAATTCATGGCTCTTGCCTCACAACAATGCACCAGCTCACACGGCACTGTCTGTGAGGGAGTTTTTAGCCAGTAAACAAATAACTGTATTGGGACATCCTCCCTACTCACCTGATCTGGCCCTCACTGACTTCTTTGTTTACCCAAAGATAAAGGAAATAATGAAAGGAAGACATTTTAATATCATTCAAGGCATCAAGGGTAGTACGATGACAGCTCTGATGGCCATTCCAGAAAGTTTCAAAATTTCTCTAAAGGGTGGTCTAGGTGCTGGTGTTGGTGCATATCTTCCCAAGGGGAGTACTTTGAAGGTGACCATAGTGATATTCAGCAATGAGGGTTATAGCACTTTTTTTAGGATGAGTTCGTGAACTTAACTGTCTGACCTCAGATGTTCATGAGATACCAATATACGTCATGCACATAGATGGGCAGAATATTAGCAGATGAAATCAGTAGTATGTAAAGAGCATAATAAAACATGACTAAATGGAGTTTATTTCAACAAAGTAATATTGTTTCAGCATCCCAAAATCAATTAATGTAATTCACCAAACTAAAAAAGGAGAAAAATTCTATAAGTATTTTAATAGTTGCAGGAAAACTTTTGAAAAAGCTGAATGCACGTTCATGATAGTAAACTGTCAGCAAAGTAGGAATTAGGGGGCACTTCCTCAGTCTGATAAAGGATGTCTTTAAAAAAAAATCTCTGCTAAGCCGTGATGCTTAGTGGTGAACCATAGGTCCCTTGGTCCTGTTTTCTGGAAGGAGGCAAGGGCATCTTACTCTCACTAGTTCTATTTAACACTGTACTTCTATACTGATCAGTGAGAGGGAGAAAATGACCTTAAAGGTATACAAATAAGGAAGGGAAAAGTAAAATTTTCTTTACCCTCAACTGATATGATTTTCCATGCAGAAAATCCCGAGGAATCTACAAATAAACCACACACACACACACACACACACACACACACACACAAAAAAAAAAAAAAAAAAAAAAACACAGTAAGTCAATTTAGTAATTTTACAATATACACAAATCAGTTATATTTCTATGTATTACCAGTGAATAATTTGAAGTAAAATTCAAAATACCACTTCACCAATATGAAAACATAAAATATTTATAAATAAATGTAATGACAGATGTGAAAGACTTATAAACCAGAAACTACAAGATAATTTTGAGCAGACAAAGAAGACCTAAATAAGGAGAGAGATATATGATAAATTTAGACTGGGAAACATTAATGTTAAGATGTCACTATCCCCAAAATGTTCTATAAATTCCATGCTACCTCAATCAAATCTTAGTATGCTTTTTGTAAGAAATTGACAAAATGAGTCTAAGAAATTATATGGAAGTGCAAAAGACCTAGAATAACAAAGACAATTTGGAAAAAAACAAAACAAAACAAAAATGAAATTTGATGACTTACACGACCTAATTTCCAGACTTAGTATAAAGTTATAATAATCTAGAAAGTGTAGTTCAGGCATAAATGTAGACAGAAAGATCAATGGAAAATAATAGACCCACATATACATAATCACTTGATTTACTACAAAGGCGTTAAAATAATTTAATAGGAAAGTCTGTTCACCACATGGTGCTGGAACAACTGGATATCTGCATGAAAGAAAATGAACATTGACTCCTACCACACATCTTACACAAAAATTTAATATAAAATATATACATAAACATAAAAGCTTAGAACCATGAAGCTTCTAGGAAAAAATCAGGAGAATATATTTGTGATCTTGGAGTAGGCAAAGAATTTTTAGAGAGGGCACAGAAATTAGTGAGTGCTTACTGAATGATCAATTGAACTTCATAAAAATTTAAACCTTCCATTCATCAAAACACACAGTTAAGAAAATAAAATAGCCACTGAGAGAATATATGTGCAATATGTATGTATCTGACAAAGGACATATCCAGACAATAAAGGACTCTCATGATCAACCCAACTTAATAATACACAAAATACTTGAACAGATTATTCATAAAAGAAGATAACACAAATGGCAATAAACACATGAAAATGTGGTCAACACTGTAATAATAAGGGGAATGTAAATTAAAATTATAATATACCACTATACTCCCTCCGGAATGGCTAAAATTAAAAAGCCGCTGAGAATACCAAATGTTAGTGAGGATATGGAGCGAGCAGAACTTTCAGACGTTGTTGGTGAAATTGCAAGGTGGTACAACCATCCTGGAGAACAGTTTGGAAGTTCTTCTAACCTTAAACATTTACCTACTCTGAGTCCCATCAATTCCACTCCTAGGTATTTAGCTGAGAGAAATGAAAACTTATGTCAACAGAAAGACTTGTACAAAAAAAGAATTATAGCATCTTTGTTCATAGTAGCCAAGAAATGAAAACATCTCAAATACTGTGTCCACAGGAGAGTGGATCAGTAAATTTTGCCTTATTCATACAATTCAGCAATAAAACTAAATGATCTAGTAATACACAAATAACATGGACAGATCTCCAGAACATTGTGCTAAATGATAGGAGCCAGACACAAATGTGTACTTGTTGTATAATTCTATTTATAAGACTTTTCAGAACAGACAGCACTGACCTGTTATAGTAGAAATTAGAAATGAGGTATCCTGGCATGATGGAAATATTCTATGTCTGTATAGCAATGTTGTTTACACAGTTGTAGGTGTTTATCAAAACACTTGGGACCATCCAGCTAAGGTTTGTGCATTTTACTGTATGAAAATGACCTCTCAGCTTAAAAAAAATTATATAATTCTGTTTACTAGATACCATTAAGCAAAAATGTAAAATTCATATATTTAAAAGAACTCCTTTATATAAACCAGGATCCCTGATACAAACAATAGAAAGACTCTGGCTTAGGATTTATTAAAAACATATTTAGTAGCATATCAAATATTCGGGAAGGAAGGGGAATTTGGTGTGCATGGCACACAGAACAAAACAGAAAGACTCAGCCAGCACAATGTAGGTGTATTCTAGGTGAAATCCCAGTGCCACTGCCATCTGCTACTTGGCACTTATGATGCCAGGTAGAACGTCCATCAGAGCTACCCCAGAGAACCAGATGTCTCCACCACTGTAACGTCAAGAAGATCTGGTTTCCCTGTGTGAAGCTGCTATGTGATGTTGCTCATTTTCTTCTTGCAAGACTTGTGCAGTGCAATGTGCTGAACAGAATGCTCACTACAAAAGACCTGGGAAATACAAGTTATTTGCTTTCTGAAAAATAAGAAGTTATGGTAGAAGATAGGGTGTAGTCCTAAAAGGGAATGGGAGTAGGTGATGAATGAGTGAATCTGATTTATCTACCATAGTTCAACCCTTTGAGTACTTTGACTGTACACATTCTTTTCCATGTGTAAAATCCCAAACAGTAGTAGCACAGTGTGCTCACATTTAACATATGGAACCATTCTTTACAAAAAAAAAAAAAAAAAGGACTTCTGTGTTCTCCAAAGAGGAGGTAAAAAGTCTTGTCAATTATGACATCCAACTCTGAGTGGTGTTTTGTTACATTTTGTTTTGTTTTTCCATTACCTTAGCTGAATCACAGTCCTGCCTCGGTGTTTTATAACCTATGGACCAAGTAATAAATCTAACCACCACAACATAATCCCAAAATACAGAGCCAAGAAGAAACTCAGTTCTTCAATTGGTCATGAGGCCATTGGTGTTCATAGTTCCCTTTCTATACTATGCATTACATATTTCATTTTTATTGAAAAACACCTTGGCTGGTTGGAATTTTTCACCAGGGGGATAAACAAAGCTTATTGTCCTGAGGTATTTGATCTTTTCATGGATCTTCCTACATGGGTTGCTTTATTCTTACGTTAACATTTTACACTGGACTTGAAAACACTAGAAGGTACTCAGAATGATCCCCAGTGGCCTAGAATGTTCCTTTCTGTCCTCATTATAAAGCAGCAATTTTCCATTGGTAATTATGGTTAATAACCCTGTTTGTCTAGTAACATAAGGATCCCAAAATGGCCATATGGCAGTTTTAATTTTAAGTGCAATGGGAGATTTACCTCTTGGGCACACAGACCTATAAATAAGCAGAGCCTGGAGTACTAGAGACCATGATTATTTTTTTTTAATTGTAAGTAGGTCAATATGTGTCATAGTATAAGATACCACACCCAATTTCACCCCTTGGTTTTGACTATGAGAGAAATAATACGATGTATTGATTGCTTGCTCATTGCACACTCATATCCTCAGCTTCCCAAGGTGACATTTCCGAGCTGGAGCTTATGTATTATGAGTATGAGTCTTTCACAGTCTTGCATCATTCTTTAAGGTTTCCTTTTCTTTGTAAATCCAACAAAGCTGTTGCTAACAGAAGTGTGACTTCGGGAAAGCCAATCTACACTTCCCCTGCTCTCACTCTACTGCCAGGTAGCAGGCTAATCACCCTAGGACGCGATGCCATGTCAAGTTTAGAAATGGTCACTGCCATTGACAAGAGTGAGACTTAGCTCCTTTAATGGGCAGGCCAGATGTGGTGAGACAAAGTTCATGTTCTATTCATGAACATTTTCCATTCTTGCCACCTTGGTCACTTCGTAAACACTTTGAACAATCAGTGCCATGACTAGGGAAAGGGTGCAATGACATCCGTAGAGGAGGAGCCAATTGTTTTTAACCTTATCAATGTGAGTCTGCTCCACTCTCCTCCCCCACAGTGGGACCCTGTGGTGAATATTTATATGGCCATGAATTCTTAACGCTCCGAACGCACTCACTATGGTTTATCCATATATTTCTCTCACAAATCTTATTACCAAACTTCAACACTTTTTCCCCTCAGGTTTTGCTACCAGCCACTTCATTTAGGCATCACCAGTGCATTGTGACTCATCCTGGGCCTTCACTCCTTTCATCCATGGGGGACCATGAGATATAGTGCTTGTGGTTCTAGTAGCTAGGAAAATGTTTGACATAACTGTCCTTCAGGCCTCAACCAAATGAGGCTATGATGTCACAGTATTCTATTTTCATTTTAGCATATTATGCAGAATCTTCTGTAAGCCAAGTTTTTCCTTAGTCAGTCATTGGAAATTCATGACAGCATACGTGTAGATTGAGGAAGACATGTTAGCACATTAGGGGTAGACACATTGGTAGTGAGAGCCAATTCTGCAAATTACTTGTGCCTCCAAGGATCTGCTTGTACTTGATCTTGTAAATACAGCTTCCACTTGATCATGGATGCTGCTGGGAACACCTGAGTATGATTTCTTTCAGGCTACATGGTTAACTTCTCTTTCATGGGTCAGGTGTTCAGTCTCTACAGAAGTCCAATAGCAAGCCAAGAATGAGTTTTTCAAAAGGAGAATCGTTACCTGCCCAAAGGTAGTATGCATCTGCTCCCAAACCCTTGTAGTTCTCTTTCTAAGGCTTTTAGAGCATGCTTGCCTCGATAAAGAACCCTTGTCAGCCACAGACATTTTAGACATCATTGGATTTATTATAGAGGTGAAATGTCAGAGCTGCTTGAATTGGGGTTCTCAGGTCCCTCTTGAGCCTGGTAGCCATATGGGTAATTCAGTAAATGGGCGTGGTACTTCCAACATGAAATGTGTGATGTTCCCCAAATTAAAAGAAGGCTACTAACTATTGCATTTTTTAGTCGTGAAAGTGTGTATTACAACATTTTTTCTTTCAGTTTGGAGAGGATATGCTTTCATAGACCACGTTTATGAACTGACTAAGGTATGAAAATTAGATGAGGAGGATTGATCTTCTGTTACACTAGAGTTTTCTGTTTGTGTCATACGGATGAAATGAAATTTTAGTGGGCTACCACACATGCCATTCTCAGGGATGAGACCATTTCGTTGCACAAGCCTAGGGGATACCATTCAGCTGATAATATGCACAGTATTATCCGTAGACCCCTCATGTCAAGCTGTCATCCTTTCCATCCAGTCTCTGCTGCAAATTATTGCAAACCGTCTCATCTTGCCTGTTGTGGTTAAGTGCCACCCTGAGATCTCATCATTTTCATTGTAATAATGGAGTCCATTAAATGGCAGTGCCTCCTATCTTTATCCAAAGTACATCTACTTTTTAAAAAGATGGTACTCTGCTCATCAATATATTTCTCAATGTTGTGATAAAGGGAATATGTCTTGGAACTCTTGGGGGATATAGGGAGTTGGTATGTGACTCACACACGAGAGATTCACTATACAACTCAATGGCGTTGTCTATAATTTCTTTTTTTACATAATCACAAGGAATTCTGAAATATTGATTTCATTTAATGCAGTCCACAGATGAATACAGATTTTAGCCAACCAGCAAAGCAAACAACCAGAACCACCATTAACTGTTCTACCCAGCATCCTGATTCCAGAACTTTGGACAAAAGTACCCATGTCAATAAATTCAGCTGTATCTAAACTTCCTGCTCTACCCTCCTTAGAATTTGGCCCTACATAATCCTCCAGGCATTTTGTTGAGACTGCAGTTTTTCGGTGTGCAAGCCTTCTCTCAGGTCTGACTTGGCAATCCTCTATTCCCCACCCCAGGGATGCTGGAATCTGTCCCTAGTTTTAGGCTAAGAGGTAATGAGAGTTGGTTGATGTGGGACAAGAGTTAATTAGAAGAATCAGCTCCATCAAAGGAAGAAGGGATGCTTCTCCTGGCAAAGGTGGTCCAGTGGAATCTGGAGGTTACAATATACAAAGTTATCCAAGTCATTGCATATGTTACTGTTCCAGTTTTCAGTATCATTTTTTCCCAATCAGTACCCTAATTTGCATGTAAAAGACCTGGCAAGGCTAAGAATTTTATCCTACATTGCATTTCAGTAATCTGCATGATCAAACTTTTGGTCTGATTATAAGCTCCATCACCCCAGGAATGACAAGAGGTAATATACTATTAGGAAAGTTACAAAAACTTGATTCCCTACCTGTGTCTCGAGTCAAGAATGAAAAACCATGAAGTTGTGATTTAATTTTTAAAGCTCTCCTATGGAGTTACAAGTAACCAACCTATTTCTCAGCCTTCATGATGGTGATTCTCAGCGTCCCTCCTGCCAATGCCTGGTCTTCAATAGACACTGCAGTCCAGGGAACTGCAGATGATAATTCCATGTAACTAAATCACCACTGTGTGCAATGAGTGACTGGTGTTGCATTCTCTAATGACAATGGATAGTCACTGTCTTCAAATTCAATTAAGTCAGTACCAATCTGAGAGTTCCATTTCCTGAGTGTCTGTTACCTGCAACCATTGCTGCTGATAAACCACTCAGAAACAATACACTTCACTCTTAGTAGTTCAAGCACATAGATTTTTTTTTTTTTTTTTTTACAGGTCATCCTATTACAAATAATAGGTAGCCTTCAGAATTCTTTTTCTGTGGAGGATGACAATGGAGAATATAAAAAAGAAAATGCGGAGTTCTCATACCCAGAATTAAAAAAAGCAAAAATATGTCATGGAAATGTCCCTCAGTATCACAGACTCTTCTAGCAGGCATTCCACAGCTACCACTGCCCTCACCTCTCCACCCATGTTTTCACGGGCCAGACACTAGAACCTCCACCATTGCTGATTTAAAAGAATTAAGTACTTCTTGCCATTATATTTGAAAGCCTGTCTAGTCTCTCCTGTGTCATTACTACCTCACTTTACTCTCTTCCACCTTCCAAATCTCACATGAAATCTAACTCACATGCAGAACCGAAGTTTCCAGATTTCAGAAAGTTATGCGTGCTAAATAAGGCACAAATATGTTTGCACAGCCAAGTTCTACGCACACATAAAAATGTTCAGGGCAGTTATCTGTGGCTGAAATTATGGCTCACATACAGTCTACTTTGTCTATTTATATTTCTAAATTCTCGATAATAAACATGTTATTTATGAAATAAGAACAAACTGACTTTTAAAAACTTAATAGAAAAGACAAGAAGTAAAGTAGAAAAATAAAGTGATGATTTTTGTTTTTCAAACACCACAACTATCAGATTAGTTCTCTAGAGCTGAGGACCCATGTATCATTATTGTAGATTGACAGTAAGATAGACCACAGTGAGGTAGTGGTGATGCATTTTCCCCCAGACGTGTATTGATAGATAGATTGATTCAACAGTAAGTTGCTGATTTACAATTATCATTCTTCCAGATTCTGGAGATGCAAAGATGCATGAGAAATGTAACTTTCCTCTTGGAATATGTTGTGGAGACTCAGGGGTAGTTAAATAAACAAAGAAGTGTAATAAAGAGTTAGTGCCAAGACTGGTCTGCATACGTAGAGTTCACAATATATGTGGGGTTCATACTACAAGGTCTGACAATTAAGTTGCCAAACTTTTTGCATCGATGTTGCTAACTTTCTGATATCAGAGGGATTATTCATTATGAATTTGTACCAAATGGACTAACAGTTAACCAAGTTTACTATTTGGAAGTGCTGAAAAGGCTGCGTGAAAAAGTTAGATGACCTGAAGTGTTCGCCCACAATTCATGGCTCTTGCATCACGAAAATGCATCAGCTCACAGGACACTGTCTGTGAGGCAGTTTTTAGCCAGTCAACAAATAACTGTATTGGAACACCCTCCCTACTCACCTGATCTGGCCCCCGATGACTTCTTTCTTTACCTGAAGATAAACGAAATATTGAAAGGAAGACATTTTGATGACATTCAGGACATCAAGGGTAATATAATGACAGCCCAGAAAAAAGAGTTCCAACATTGCTTTGAAGGGTGGACTAGGAGCTGGCATCGGAGCACAGTTTCCCAAGGGGCGTATTTTGAAGGTGCCCATAGTGATATTCAGCAATGAGGTATGTAGTGGTTTTTCTAGGACGAGTTCACAAACTTAATTGGCCACACTCGTGGATGAGCTGAAATTGCAAACCAGGAATTCTGGCCCCAATGTCTTCAACTTTTATCACATGCTACACCACCTCTTTGCTGATACACACTAAACCACGGTGCTGTCCATTTTCTTCTGTCTTAATCATACATTCCCTCTTATGCTTTAAGATCTATTTTAGTTGGGTCTAATCTTGTATAGGAACACTGGTACGGTCAACAGTTTCTTCCACAGTCGTTGCATTAAATGTATTAACCATGGGCAGTTTGCATAGGACTCCAACATATACAGTTAAATAAATGGAAAGAGAACTCAACACTTTGAGTGTTTTCATCTAACTACTAATTATCTGCTTAATTTTTTTCGTACTGAGTTGATTGATTGTTCAACATGATTTTTCAAATGATTGTGTTGGTGCTAAATTACCTCAGCTTTATTTGAAACCAAATGCACAGCTGGTGCCGCGTGCCAGTCAACGTGAGTTTCTCATTAACCCACTCCGAAGTAATCTACTCCGGTGTGTCACTGAAAGTGGCATTACAATTAATCTGTCAGTTCAAGCAGTAGTAGTAGGAAAAAAAATGCATGTCTATCTGGAGGATTTCATGTTTTTCAAGTAATCTCTTTTCTTAATTAATCTTCAGTGTTATTTGGTGTTGTTAAATTTTTACAGAGGCACAAACAGATAACATAGGTTCGATTAGATGTTTAAAATCACACAATAGATAGGTCAATGAAACTAATATTAGCTAATATTATTTGAGTATTTGTTATAGGTCAGAAACTGAGCAGGTAGATACTTTATAGGCATTATCTTATTAAATTGTCTTCTCAATCCAAAGGAGTAAGTACTATTTAGATACCCACTTTAAAAATGTGGGAAACTGAGGCTGAGGGTAATGAAATTACTTGCCCAAGATTAGATGGCTGGTACATGGTAGGACCAGAATCTAAACCAGGTGTTGTTGGCTTCAGACTGAAAGCTCTTGGATTTATTCTCCGCTGTCTTTCTAATTATTTGTACTATGGTTATTGGGATGTTCCATATCCCATATTCTGCCCCAAGATGACTCAGTGTTATTCTCTGATTGAGAATCAATTATGATAGTTATAAATATGTTGTGTTCTGCAAGAAAGCAAGAAGAATCATAATGTGTGATGCTAAAGTGAGTTCTACCAAAGTAGAGTAACATGCTATTTCCTCTGTGAATTACTCATGTTGTTACCTCACCCTCCTATTCACATATTAAACATGTATGTACTTTTCAAGACTAAGTTCAAAGTAACTAACAACCCTTTGATGTTTGTCATAACCTCCTATTTTTTTTCCTTTTAGAAGAAATTGTGCTTTTTCTATTGCATGCATATATGAAGGTCTGACAAATATGTTCACGGACTCATCCTAGGAAAAGTGCTACCTCATTGCTGAATATCACTGTAGTCACCTCCCAAATACTCCCTTTGGGAAGCTATGGACTGATGTCAGCACCTAGTCCATCCTCCAAAGCAATTTTGGAACTCTTTTTCTGGGATGGCCATCAGAGCTGTCATTGTGTTACCCTTGGTGTCCTGAGTGTCATCAAAATGTCTTCCTTTCAATGTTTCCTTTATCTTCAGGTAAAGAAAGAAGTCATTTGGGGCCAGGTCAGGTGAGTAGGGAGGTGTTTCAATACAGTTATTTGTTTACTGGCTAAAAACTCCCTCACTGTTTTGATGCAAGAGCTCCTTCGGGACCATTTTTGCTCACACCTTTCTCATGCCATGATTTTCAGTTAAGAGTTTCCTAACTGTTTCTCTATTGATGTTTACTTGGTCTGCTATGCTACTCACAGTCAGTCGATTATTTTGACGTACAATTTGAAAGATTTTAGCAATGTTTTGGTCAGTTCTGCTCGTTACTGGCTGCCTTGGCCTCTCTTCATCAGTGATGCGTTCTCTCACCTCAGAAAAAACATTTAATCCATTTGTATATTGCCGTTTTCTTCATGGCATTATCCCCATACACTTGGACTAACATGTCCCTTATTTCATTTCCACTCTTGCCAAGTTTAACAAGAAATTTAATGTTTGTTCATTGCTCTCACTCAAGCTCAGACATTCTTGAGATGGCACACAAAAATGTGCAACAACAATAATGAATGACACTCAGCAAGACACTGCCACACATCTACATGAACACAGCTGTAAGACACTGATATAAGGTTATGAACCTTACTGAGCTGTTTGTACAGTGCTGCCAAAGCAAGCGCGTGGTGCCACGTTCATGAACGTAATTGTCATACCTAGCATTTACTACCTATGTGAACTTGAACAGGTTTAATTTCTTTTACCTTAATTTTCTCTACCGTAAAACAGAAATAATACTATCTCACTGGGCAAAAATAATTAGTACATGTAAATTGCTTGGAAGAGTGTCTGGCATCTAATAAATTTTCAATAAGCATTAGTTATTTTTAGTAGCTGTGTGACCTTGGCCTAATTATTTCTGAATCTCTATCTGCTTCTATGTAAGATGGGAATAAAAATAAAACATACCTCAGGTTCTCCCTGAAAATAAAATGAGAATGGTGTATACAAGTGTATAGGAAAATATAGATGCACACATCTATTCAGTCATAAGGAAGGCAATGATTGGTCCACTCTGTTCCCCTTTCAGAAATGCTACAGAAATGCACACACTCTCTCTAAACAGGATGAGGGGTATGGATAATGGCCTTCCTCAAGAAAGAGCACACACTGCTCACGAGCTGGTGGTGGAGGCATTCCCTAAACCCTAAATATGATGAACTGGAGGATTAGCCATCATTCTGACACAACCTGATTCCTAATTCCTGGAGACCCCACGCAAAACAACTACCCTAAACTTCATTATCAGATAGGATTACATTATCATTCAGAGAACTCTCTTTTATTAGCTTTTGTCCTTAGAGAATTTTAAAATTCCCCTCCTCTCATTTTATTTTTGGTTACACTCTCTTGCAAGACCTCTCGTAGAAGATTATAAAAGCATGTTATGGATGAAATGTGTCAGATGATTTATATATAGGTAGAATTTAAATCTTTCCAATATAACCTAAGCTCCTCTAGATGTGGGGTGGGCATGACAAACCAGGCACACAGGAGAAAGGTGTGATTTTAATTTACGTCCCACATCCCACATGTATTTGACACCTCCTCAATCCCCCGTGATGGTGTATGACGTCCTCCACTTCCTTGTCAAATCCAGGCTGTATTTCTCCTAAATTAATCCATGTATCTTGTCCTATCCTATTATCTCCTCAATACATACCTGTCTTATCTCAATTCTAAGACTTTTCAAGCAGTTGGAGCTCTATTGATGGAATTAATCTGCCAGAAGTTGATAATGTCTCAATATAATGTGAGAACAATATAATGTAATCTTTCTAGAGGATGCTGTTTCTATTGTAATAGGTAGAGCCAATGCCTTCAACCAAAATAATTATTAATGATGGCTGCTTTAGACTGTTAGGGACATGGGTTTGGAGACTGAGTTCATTTAGTTTCTCAAATCATGTATACTCCTGAAAAACCTTTGCTGCGGGAGTAAGATTACAGGGAATAGAAGATGAAATCCAAGCTCCCAGTGGTAGGCATTTTACATAGCCATTAATGATTATTAAGTCCTTAAGTGTCACACACTTATATATGTGTTAGCTAATTTAATTCTCATACTAGCTCCATAGAGTAGGTAGTGTAAATAGTCTTATTTATAAATGAGGAAACTAAGGGACACAGTAAGTGAGGTTACACTGGTAGTGGTCCTGCAAAGCACAATTCAAAACCAGGCTGTCTACTGTGTTTCCCCCAAAATAAGACCTAGCTGGACCACAAGCTCTAATGTGTTATTTGGAGCAAAAATCAATATAAGACCTGGTCTTATTTTACTATAATACACGACTGGGCATACTATACTATACTATACTATACTATACTATACTACTGGGTATAATATAATATAATATAATATAATATAATATAATATAATATATAATACCAGATCTTATATTGATTTTTGCTCCAAAAGATGCATTAGAGCTGATGGTCTGGCTGGATCTTATTTTCAGGGAAACACTGTAGCTCAGAAGCCTGGTTACTTTACCCCTCTGCTGCACTGCCTCCCAGCAAGTAGCTCGTTCAGTCCCCACAGAAGCCATAAACTATGTCAGTGCTATTAGTTCCAGTTAATGGAGAGTGTTTTCCCAAGATCCCGCAGCAAGGAAATAGACTTGGGATTCAAATCCAGCCTTGCCTATCCCCAATGGCTGTATTCTTTCCACTATACAAAGCTACTTCCACTTAGGTCTCGAAGTCCCTTTTGCTTCTCCAATATCTCTCCCCACAATTTCCTTCCAATGAACTTGATATATAACTTGTACTTCAGGCAACCTGTCACCTATATTTAGTCATTTATTTTTCTGATGATATCTGGCTGTGGGTGGGGTCTAACTCCTTGTGCATATTTTCTAGAGTGTTTTTGACAAAACAGATAACTGCAGCATCTTCTAGCATCTTCTACCTAATGGCCAAGTAAAAGCTAAAGGTGACTTTATTCAGATAAAATAATTCCATCTGCACTCCTCTGAAGTGATTTAATGTCTTGTAATACTGTGTGCCATTAAGGAATAATTAAAAGCAAGCATGGTAAGTTTCAATTCTCTACACACTGAAGTGCCAAGTCACAGATCCTGATTCCCATTTCATTTGTTTTTAGAGGCAAGGCAATCAGGACATAGATCTTTCTTATTTCTTTTCTTATTCCTCATTATCCTTCATATATGTCTTAGCATGTAAGAGACATAAGTCCCTGTGACAGTCTTTCAGGAAAAAAGAAAAGAAAAGAAGGATTAGGCATGGTTGACGGGTGGAGGGGGCCCTGAAAATAATGACAGAATAATCCAGAGGGACCCTGATTTCCAAAATGCTGCCCTCCTCCTAAATTCCACTCATTTGGCTCTTCAAACACAATGGACTGAATTAGCCTTTTATTACACTGAGGGAAAGGGCATAGACAGAAAAGTGGCCCCAGGAGAGGAAAACTCATTGATGAGCACATAAAAGATGGCTTGTGCCAGAATTATATTTTTCCCTGAGAGCAGATTTTATTAGAGGAAAAGAAGAGGAAGGGAATTCAGAGTATCGAGTGCCTCTCTGCTACCACCAGCATTGGGATAAACTCTTGACAGACTCCTGGGTGCTAGGTGTTTATCATCTGAATTTTACAGTTGATGAAATCAAAGAGGTTCAATTACTTACCTAAGGCTGTATAGTTAGAGAAGCTCAGAAGCAGAATTCAAGCCTGACTCTAAAAACTGGCCTCTCTCTTTAGAGGTCATCACCCTCACAGTTAACTTTTATTAACAAATATTTCTTGAGCAGGGCACTGCTTTTGGTACTGGAGATATGAAAAAAAAATCTAAAGAGATAGAAAACAAACAAAAAAATGAGTCAGAAATAAAGACTACAATAACTGAAATGAAGACTACATTACAGGGAATCAACAGTAGATTAAACGAAGCAGAGGATCAAATCAGCAATTTAGAAGATAAGGTAGTAGAAAACACCCAATCAGAGTAGCAAAAAGAAAAAAAAGAATAAAAAAAAAAAAGAGAGAGAGAGAGAGTTTTAGGGGTCTCTGGGACAACATCAAGTGTACCAACATTCACATCATAGGGGTACCAGAAGGACAAGAGAGAGAACAAGAATTGAAAACCTATTTGAAGAAATAATGATTAAAAACTTCCCTGATCTGGTGAAGAAAATGGATATTTAAGACCAGAAAGTGCAAAGAGTCCCAGACAAGATGAGCCCAAAGAGGTCCACACCAAGATACATCATAATTAAAATGCCAAACGATAAGGACAAAGAAAATATCTTAAAAGCAGCAAGAGAAAAGCAGTTAGTTACTTACAAGGGAGCTCCCATAAGACTGTCAGCTCATTTCTCAACAGAAATGTTGCAGGCCAAAATGGATTGGCAGGAAATATTCAATGTGATGAAAAGGAGGGACTTACAACCAAGATTACTCTACTGAGCAAGGTTATCATTTAGAATCGAAGGACAGATAAACTGTTCCCAGACAAGAAAAAGCTAAAGAAGTTCCTCGCCACCAAACTAGTATTACAAGGAATCTTAGAGGGACTTCCTTAAGATGATGGAAAAAATTAAATAGAAAAACCATAAATATATGGATAATAAAATGTCAATAACTACATATCTATCAACAATTACTTTTTATGTATTATGGATTAAATGCTCTAATAAAAAACTTAAGGTGGCTAAATGTATACGAAAACAAGACACTTACATATGCTGCCTACAAGACACTCACTTCAGATCAAAAGACACACACAGACTGAAAGTAAAGGGATGGGAAAATATATTTTCTGAAAATAGAAGCAAACAAAAATGTAGGGTAGCAATACTTATACCAGACAAAATAGACTTCAAAACAAAGGCTATAACAAGTGACAAAGAAAGACACAGTACTCCCACTTCTAGGTAACTATGTGAAGAATCTCAAAACACTACTTAGAGGGGAAGTGCTCATCCATATGTTCATTGCAGCATTGTTTGCAATGGCCAAGATGTGGAGGCAGCCTGTGTGTCCATTGATGGATGAATGGATAAGGAGTAGGTGGATTATATACAATGGAATATACAATGGAACATATATACAATGGAATATTGCTCGGCCGTGGAGGGGAATGGGTTCTCTCCATCTGCAGTTGCATAGATGGACCTAGAGAGTATTGTGCTGAGTGGATGTATCAGACAGAGAAAGACAGATGCAATGTGATTTCCCTTATATGTGATATCTAAAGAACAAAATAAACAAAACAGAAACAAAATCATAGATACAGAGAGCATTTTGATGGATGCCAGATGGAAGGGTGTTTGGGGGACAGGGTGAAAAAAGTGAAGGCATTACAAAGTATACATTGTTAGTTACAAAATAGTCATGGGGATATAAAGTAAGCATAGAAAATGTAGTCAATAATATGGTAATAATTATGTATAGTGCCAGGTGGGTACTAGACTAGTCAGGTGGATCACTTCTTAAGTTATATAAATGTCTAACCACTATGTTGTACACCTGAAATTAATATAAGATAATATTGAATGTGAACTGTAATTGAAAAATTTTAAAAGGGAGGAAAAAGGTGAACAGGAATAAGATATTCAAATTTCCAGGTATAACACAAATAGATCATGGGAATGTAATAGACAGCATAGGGAATATAGTCAATAATATTGTGATAATGTGATATCACATATGGTTTCTGGACTTATGGTGACTTTTTTTTTAGGTATATAAGTGTTGAATAAATATTGTGTATACCCAAAACTAATATAATATTGTATGTTAGCTATATTTTAATAAAAATCTTAAAAAGAAAAAAATCTAAGATATGAATGCTGCCCTTTGTGGGAAGAGGGTAGAACTTCCCCTGACATGTCAGGTTTGCATTTGGAAGGACCCCTATTAAATTAGCCCTCCTAGCTTCCTGCCCCATCTCTCCCTGTCTTCCCCCAGGCGGGACAGAGACCCTTATGACTGGTGAGTTAGGAAGAAAATATTAACCATAGTCAAGTCATCTTCCTTCTGTTTTGGGAACTGTCCGCTGGCAGAGAAAATGCATCCTTCCTCACCTGCTCTTCCATGTGGCAATTTGTCCTACCCTTGTGAATGAAGTTGAGTTTTCTGGTTTTGCTAGGGAAGGGTGAGTAGCTTTGCCTCTAGTGTATTACTACTAGCAATCTAATGCAAACTTGTCTCAATGCCTTGACATTTTTCAATGTAAATGGGCTCTGATAAAGGTGGTAATTCATAATTCCAATCTCAATCTTATTATCTGTTCATTTGTCTATTTCTCAATTAGTTGCAAATCCAGTTGCAGTCTCATTGGAGCCTATGACAGATAACATTACATCTGTCGTCAACATGTATTATTTTAGGTGGAAAGAACCACTCACACAGGGCTGGCTTCATTGGGCTTTGGTAAAATAGTCTATTGAATGAATAGCTGTTTTCTTTTTTTTTTTTTTAATTCAAAAATTTTAACTCCAAGCTCAAATATGTATCAACACAAAATATTTTAATGAGAGGAAACATCAAATAAGTCAACTTTACTTCTCAGGTTCTAGGGAAACATTTTCTTCCTTTCAAGCAGAAGCTTTGTCATCCAGCACACATTGGTTTATTTTATTTTATATTTAAAATTTTTTTTGTATCATCTTATAAACACTCTCATCTAACAAGATGCCATATTGCCAGAATGAAAGCAACTGAATCAATACCTTTCAAAAAAGTATTCTTTTTAAGTAGACTCTCTGGGTATCAAATATACATAGAGTAGCAAATGTTTGCGATTACCCAAACATTTTGGTAGATATGGTTTAGTAGACAGTATAAGCCAGCATGTACTTTTTGTTTAATTATCTGGGTCATTTATCAAATCTTAAAATTCTTTTTTTAGTATAAAATACTTGAGTAACTGCAGTTGTATAGCTCTCAGCTGAGTTCTCAGTGCTTTGAACTCATTTGGCCACTGTTGGAAGGTGGCTCTAAAAATAACCAAAGGCTCAAAAAGATAGGTGACTAAGGTGAAAAGTAGATACTTAGATATATCAGAATCGAGTCATCTGTTCTTTTTTATCTACTAGTTAAGTGGAAGCTTTGATGCTGTATCTGTTTCCTCTTTTGAAAAGGCAGTCAGTAAAGGAAATACTTATAATCAGAATTTAATTCTCGTGTATTTTACTTACTGGGCTCCTTAAGTAACTCAACCAGTTTTCGGTGATCCTTAAAACTCACACTTATATTTGGGAAGAGGTATGGAAGATTATGCACTTGGAAGATTTATGAAGAATGCTTTATTGTCTCTAACTGAAGAGAGTCTGCAATAATCTTTTGTTTGTAATTAATATACCTTTACTTTGTGAATGAATTATTCATACAATTATTTAGATCGATGGTCCAGGCACTATATTGGATATTGAAATAAATCATCCTTAATATATTTTACTTCTCATTTCCTTGTGATTTAGAATTATGCCTATTATGTATATATTATATAAAATTTTAATATGTGTATATATCTATACATATATGTATGTATATATGAATATATATGAATATATACATATATATGAATATATGTACTAAACCACATATTGCATATAACTTTTGTTAAAATGTAGTTAACTTTTTGTATTTTCTTTTCTCAATTTATAGACACCGGTTCATCTTGAATTTTACCAAGTCGTTTGCATGATTAGAAACCAACACTGACCTTTTATTCCCTAAAGGATAAATTTAAACTACTCATTCTGTCATTCAAAGCTCTCCTGGTTCTAGCCTATTTTTAATGCCACATTTCACATAAGAACGCTAACAAAGTCTTCCGTTGTAGTCAAACTCTTTCATTTGTGTTTTCCCCAAGATATTTCTTGGTCATTCTCACTGGCCACCACTCTGACCAAAGCATTTATGCCTTCTAAGAATGTCCTCCCCATCATCTCCTGCCTATCTTAACTCTATCTCCCCTTCAAGGAAGATCAAACCTTATTTCTTTGTACAAACAGCTCTGATTATTCCTACTCAAAGAGATGTTTCCCTATTATGGACACTAACACTTTATCACTTATTGTATACAATGCCACCTTATACGTGTTGTCTGTATTCTTCTGTCTAAAGATTGTGGTCCATAATTTAACAGGAGTAATTTCACTAGCTCTATTTGAAAACTACTCTTGGTATTTTATAGTTTGATGAAGTCTGATCTCTTCATCTAGATTTTAGTCCCTTTATAAGGAAATAAACATAGTCTTACACATTTTTGCCTCCATATAGCACCAAACACAGTACCTGGCACAGAGTAGTCTCTTAGTAAGCATTTTTCTTTATTTAATGTGGCAGCAGAAACAGTAGAAATAGTACTAGACTGAAAACCAAGAGTTTTGGTGTCTAGTTTTGACTATCTTGGTTGTGTCCTGTTGGGAAAGTCACTTACATTTTTCTGAATCTGATTCATCAATAGTATAATGACAGACTTGATGATTTGGCCTTTAAGTCCCAGTTCAGCAATAATAACATGTGATTGGTCCGGTAATAAAAGTCTTGTTTTCCCTTCTGCTCAACAAATGCTGGAGTTAGTGGAATTTTGTATAGATGCATAAAATTTATAAGGGACTGATTTTTCTCACGTAGCAAGGGAGATGGCCTAGGTATTCCAGGCCTGGCTCAGATACTTTTTCTCTTTTTGTTCTACCATCTCTAACCTTTTTTACCCCCTTCTCAGTCCTTAGAAACCTGCTGCACTTCCAGGCCACACATTCATCCTCTTTAATCAGGAAGAAAGAAAAAAGGTAAAGGGAAAATGTGTCAGTGGAGCACGCCCCTTTAATCAGCAAAAAAATAGTATTCCTTAAAGCTCCCAGTGTAAGACATCTACCCTCCTATCCCAACCAAATATGTGGCATGTTGTTACCCCTGGTTGAGAGAAAGTCATGGAAATAAAGTCTTAGCTAGGGATGGCCATTTCAATAAGTTTAATCAATGTCAACAAATCTTTCTCTCTCTCTCTCTCTCTCTGTCTCTCTCTGTCTCTGTCTCTCTCTGAGAGAAGTGGAGGATACATAATGAGGTCTTTTATACGGCTGTTGCATAAATATCTGTATCTTCACACCTTACATTTTGTTAATTAATTACTGTAATGAAACATACAGTCTATAGGCAAGAAGCCAATAAAATATTTTGAAGAAGGGAGTGAAAGGACTTTAGATAATTTATTTTGGGATCTACTACAATTAATTTCTCTTGAGCTCTGATTTCTTTGTCCAGGAACTTCACTGATGTACAAATTATGTACAAAAGCCCATACATACCCACTTAAGGTGTACAGTTTGATGAGTTTTGATGGATCTATATACTCATGAAACTACTACCAAAATTAAGACACCAAACATTTCCATCACCCCCCTCAAAATTCCTCCTGCCCCTTTGCAATCCATCTCATTCCCCACACTTACCTCAGACAACAACTAATCTGCTTTCTTTTACTATATATTAATTTGAATTTCTAGATTTTTATGTAAGTGGAATCATTCAATATTTCCTCTTTTGTGTCTGGCTCATTTTCCTCAGCTTAGTGATTTGAGATTCATCCATGTTGTATCAATAGTTCATTCCTGTTTATGGCTGAGTGGTATTCCATGATAGAGGTATACCATTTTATTTATTCATTCACTTGGTGATAGTGTTTTTGTTGTTTCTAATTTGATGAATGACGGTGAATAATGCTGCTATGAACATTCATGTACAAATGTTTGTATGGATACAGAGTTTCATGGTTTCTTAGTTAAATACTAAGGATTGGAATGTACAAATTGTTTGGTAATGTAAGTCTGACTTTTAAGGATCTTTCAAATTGTTTCCAAAGTGATTGTGCCATTTTACATTCCATCAGAAATTCATAAGAATTTGAATTGCTCTACATTTTTGTCAACATTTGGTATGGTTAGATGTGAATTTAGCCATTTTTATGGAAGTGGAGACATTGGATTTTATATATTTATTTTGATCTGATCATGTTATGTACATTTATTTCTAGTAAAATTTCTATAATACTTAAGTCAACTGTTTAGGTTTTCCAAGTAGACAATTCATACTATCTGAAAATAATTATATTTCCTCCGTTTCAATTTTAGAAGTCTTTTTTTTTTTTTTTTTTTTTTTTTTATTAAATTTATTGAGGTGACAGTTGTTAGTAAAATTACATAGATTTCAGGTGTACAATTCTGTATTACATCATCTATAAATCCCGTTGTGTGTTCATCACCCAGAGTCAGTTCTCCTTCCATCACCATATATTCGATCCCCCTTACCCACATCTCCCACCCCCCACCCCCCACCCCCAACCCCCCTTACCCTCTGGCAACCACCAAACCATTGTCTGTGTCTATGAGTTTCTGTTTCTCATTTGTTTGTCTTGTTCTTTTGTTGTTTTGGTTTATATACCACATATCAGTGAAATCACATGGTTCTCTGCTTTTTCTGTCTGACTTATTTCGCTCAGCATTACACTCTCAAGATCCATCCATGTTGTCACAAATGTTCCTATATCATCTTTTCTTACTGCCGAATAGTATTCCATTGTGTATATATACCACAACTTCTTCATCCATTCATCTATCGAAGGACATTTTGGTTGTTTCCATGTCTTGGCCACTGTAAACAAAGCTGCAATGAACATTGGAGCACACGTGTCTTTATCTCTAAATGTTTTCAGATTTTTTGGGTAGATACCCAGGAGAGGGATTGCTGGGTCATATGGCAATTCTATTCGTAATTTTTTGAGGAACCTCCACACCGCCTTCCATAACGGCTGCACCAGTCTGCATTCCCACCAACAGTGTATGAGGGTTCCTTTTTCTCCACAGCCTCTCCAACATTTGTTACTATTTGTCTTGTTGATGATGGCCATTCTGACTGGGGTGAGGTGATATCTCATTGTGGTTTTGATTTGCATTTCTCTGATGATTAGTGATGTTGAGCATTTTTTCATATGTCTATTTGCCATTTGTATGTCCTCTTTGGAGAAATGTCTCTTCAAGTCCTCTGCCCATTTTTCAATTGGGTTGTTTGTTTTTTTGTTGTTCAGTTGCATGAGTTCCTTGTATATTCTGGATACTAGCCCCTTATCGGAGGCACTGTTTGCAAAAATCTTCTCCCATTCAGTTGGTGGCCTCTTTATTTTGTCAATGGTTTCTTTTGCTGTGCAGAAGCTTTTAAGTTTCATATAGTCCCATTTGTTTATTTTAGCTTTTACTTCCATTGCCTTTGGAGTCAAATTCATAAAATGCTCTTTGAACCCAAGGTCCATAAGTTTAGTACCTATGTTTTCTTCTATGCAGTTTATTGTGTCAGGTCTTATGCTTAAGTCTTTGATCCATTTTGAATTAATTTTGGTACATGGTGACAAATAGCAGTCCAGTTTCATTCTTTTGCACGTGGCTATCCAATTCTCCCAGCTCCATTTATTGAAGAGGCTGTCTTTGCTCCATTGTATGTTTTTAGCTTCTTTGTCAAAAATTATCTGTCCATATTTATGTGGTTTTATTTCTGGGTTCTCAATTCTATTCCATTGGTCTATATGTCTGTTTTTCTGCCAATACCATGCTGTTTTGATTATTGTGGCCCTGTAGTACAGGCCAAAGTCAGGAAGTGTGATACCTCCATTATAGTTCTTTTTTCTTAAGATTGCTTTGGCTATTCGGGGTCTTTTGTGGTTCCAAACAAATCTGATGATTTTTTGTTCTATTTCTTTAAAATATGCCATTGGGATTTTGATGGGGATTGCATTGAATCTGTATATTGCTTTGGGTAATATGGCCATTTTAACTATGTTGATTCTTCCAATCCATGAGCACGGAATGTCTTTCCATTTCTTTGTGTCTTCTTCAATTTCTTTCAGAAAAGTCTTATAGTTTTCAGCATATAGGTCTTTCACATCCTTGGTTAAGTTTATTCCTAGGTATTTTATTCTTTTTGATGCAATTGTAAAAGGAATTGTTTTTTGTATTTCTTTTTCTGAGATTTCATTGTTGGTATATAGGAAGGCAATGGACTTTTGTGCGTTGATTTTGTAGCCAGCAACTTTACTGTATTCGTTGATTGTTTCTAATAGCTTTTTGGTGGAGTCTTTAGGGTTTTCTATATATAGCATCATGTCATCTGCAAAGAGTGATAATTTAACTTCTTCATTCCCAATTTGGATGCCTTTGATTTCTTTCTCTTGCCTGATTGCTCTGGCAAGGACTTCCAACACGATGTTGAAAAGCAGAGGTGATAGGGGACATCCCTGTCGTGTTCCTGAACGTAGAGCAAAGGGCTTCAGTCTTTCTCCATTAATTATGAGATTAGCAGAGGGCTTGTCATATATGGCTTTTATTATGTTAAGGTATTTTCCTTCTATACCTATTTTATTAAGTGTTTTAATCATAAATGGATGTTGTATCTTGTCAAATGCTTTTTCTGCATCAATTGATATAATCATATGATTTTTGTCCTTTATTTTGTTTATATGATGTATCACATTGATGGATTTGCGTATGTTGAACCATCCTTGTGCCCCGGGGATGAACCCCACTTGGTCGTGATGAATAATCTTTTTAATGCATTGTTGTATTCGATTTGCTAGAATTTTATTTAGGATTTTTGCATCGGTATTCATCAGAGATATTGGTCTGTAGTTTTCTTTTTTTGTGCTGTCTTTACCAGGTTTTGGTATCAGGGTAATGTTGGCCTCATAAAATGTGTTGGGGAGTACTGTTTCTTCTTCAATTTTTTGGAAGAGTTTGTGCAGAATTGGTATTAGATCCTCTTTGAAGGTTTGGTAGAATTCACTAGTGAAGCCATCTGGTCCCGGACTTTTGCTTTTGGGAAGGTTTTGGATGACTGATTCAATTTCGTTACTGGTGATCGGTCTGTTTAGATTTTCCAGTTCTTCATGGTTCAGCCTTGGAAGGCTATATGTTTCTAAGAACTTATCCATTTCTTCTAGGTTGTTGAATTTGGTGGCATATAGTCCTTCATAGTATTCTTGGATGATCCTTTGTATTTCTGTGGTGTCCGTGATAACTTCCCCTTTTACGTTTCTGATTTTGTTAATCAGTGTCTTCTCTCTTTTTATCTTAGTAAGTCTAGCCAAGGGTTTGTCAATTTTGTTAATCTTCTCGAAGAACCAGCTCTTTGTCACATTAATTTTTTCTATTGTCTTTCTGTTCTCTATTTCATTTATTTCTGCTCTAATTTTTGTTATTTCCTTTCTTCTGCTGACCTTGGGTTTTACCTGTTCTTCTTTTTCTAGTTCTTTAAGGTGTAACATGAGGTTATTTATTTGGGAATTTTCCTGTTTCTTGAGATAGGCCTGTAATGAGATAAATTTCCCCCTTAAAACTGCTTTCGCTGCATCCCAAAAATTTTGGTAGGATGTATTTTCATTGTCATTTGTTTCTATGTATCTTTTGATCTCTCCTCTAATTTCTTCTTTGACCCAGTCCTTCTTTAAAAGTATGTTGTTTAGTCTCCATGTATTTGTGTTTTTTCCCGCTTTCTTTTTACAGTTGATATCCAATTTCAAAGCCTTGTGATCAGAGAATATGCATGGTATGATTTCAATCTTTTTAAATTTGTTGAGACTGATTTTATGTCCCAATATATGGTCTATCCTTGAGAATGTTCCATGTACACTAGAAAAGAATGTGTAGTCTGATGTTTTAGGATGAAGTGCTCTATAAATGTCAATTATGTCCATTTCATCTAATGTGTCATTTAGGGCTACTATGTCGTTATTTATTTTCTGTTTGGATGATCTATCCATAGCTGTCAATGATGTATTTAAGTCCCCTAGTATAATTGTGTTTTGGTCAATTTCTCCCTTTAGTTCTGTTAGTAGTTGCTTGGTGTATTTCGGTGCTCCCTGACTGGGGGCATAAATATTGATGACTGTTATGTCTTCTTGTTTTACAGTCCCCTTCACCATTATGAAATGTCCATCTTTGTCTCTTGTTATCTTTTTCACCTTGAAGTCTGTTTCATCTGATATCATTATGGCTACACCTGATTTTCTCTGGGCACCATTTGCTTGGAGTGTCAATTTCCACCCTTTCACTTTGAGTCTATGCTTGTCCTTGTAGCTGAGATGTGTCTCTTGGAGACAGCATATGGTTGGGTTTAGTTTTTTGATCCAATCTGCTACTCTGTGCCTTTTTATTGGTGAGTTCAGTCCATTTACATTTAGGGTGATTATTGATATGTGAGAATTTCCTGTCATTCTATCTTTAGTTTTCTGGTAAGGCTGTGTCTCCATTGTTTCTTTGCCTTTTTGTTGTTGTCTATTATTTCTGTGTGGTGGTATTCTATGATGTTTCCCTCTGTTTCTTCTTTTATTTCAGTATATATTTCAGTTCTGGATTTTTTTTGAGTGGTTACCCTTAAGTTTATGTAAAAGTAAGTTTGATATTTAGAGTATTCCATTTTCTTCAGCACGCTTACTTTCTCCATTCCCATATTCCGGTTCAGGCCTTTATTCTCCCCCTTTTTGAGTTTTGGTTGCCACAAATTGTCCCTGTTGATGGTGGTCGAATAGCCTCCTTTAGTATTTCTTGTAGTGCAGGTCGTGTATTAGAAAATTCCCTCAGCTTCTGTATGTCTGGAAAGGTCTTTATTCCTCCTTCATATCTAAAGGATATCTTTGCTGGATATATTATTCTTGGCTCATGATTTCTCTCTTTCAATAGTTTGAATATTTGGTTCCACTCCCTCCTGGCTTGTAGAGTTTCTGCTGAAAAATCTGATGATAATCTAATGGGCTTTCCTTTGTAAGTTACCGTCTTCTTTTCCCTGGCTGCCTTGAGGATTCTTTCTTTGTCGTTGATTTTAGACAGCTTCAGTACAATGTGCCTTGGAGAAGGCCTGTTGGGATTGAGGTAACTAGGTGTTCTATTTGCTTCTTGGATTCGAGGGTCCAGTTCTGTCCACAAATTTGGGAAGTTCTCATCGACGATTTGTTTGAATATATTCTCTGTTCCCTTCTCTCTTTCTTCTCCTTCTGGTATGCCCATTATTCTTATATTGCTCTTTCTGATGGAGTCAGAAAGTTCTTGTAGAGTTCTTTCATTTCTTTTAAGTCTCAAGTCTCTTTCTTCTTCTATCTGTGTCATTTCCAGGTTTCTATCTTCGATGTCACTGATTCTTTCCTCCATCTGGTCAACTCTACTACCTAAGCTGGTTATTTCATTCTTAATTTCTTCTATTGAGTTCTTAATCTCCAGAAATTCTATTTGGTTCTTTTTTAAAATTTCAATCTCTTTCGTAAAATGCTCATACTGTTCTTTAATTGAGTTTCTGAGTTCATTTAACTGCCTATCTGTGTTTTCTTGTATCTCGTTGAGTTTTTTCAGAACTGTAGCCTTGAATTCTCTGTCATTTAAGTCACATATTTCTGTATATTTAAGTGCCTTTTCTGGAGATTTTTCACTTTCTTTCTGAGCTATCTTGTTGCCTTGGTTACTCATGGCGATTACTGGTTTACTATTTCTCTTCCTAGACATCTACAGGAGTGACTTCTGCAACAAGTTGATAGGAAGAGGTCTTTCTTTTGTTCAGCAGTTCTGTTTACTCCTGCAGGGAACCGCCCAGATAGGTGGGGCCAGGGGCGGGGTGAGCTGTGAGAGGTGGCCCAGAGCAATGGCAGCGACCACCACCACAGCCTGTCCTGCTTCCACAGCTCTCTTCCCTTTGCCGGAACTAGTTGGGCTGTGGATTTGTGTTTGTGGGCCACAGTTCTCAAATATAGCAAATTTTCTGTTGTTTTGATCTGACACTGCTACTGTTTCGCTTCTAGCACCGGGCAGGTGGGGGCGGGGCGAGCTCTGAGAGGGGAGGGAGGGGGCGGCTAGTCTCAGTGCCTAAGGCTCCGTTCTCTGCTCGGCAGTGCGGGCTTAAACCACCGTTTTCAGCCTTTTTCCCTCAGTCTTTTCTCCGAGGTCTCTGCCGTGAGCGTTGGGTTCAGCCGTGTTATATGCTGTCCCCTCAGCCCTGTGGAGCCCTGGCGGAGCCCTAGCAGTCCGATCTCCCGCAGCTGCGGTAGTTCCGGGAAGCAGCGAGCTCGGCGCACTGAGCTGGGTCTGAGTCCTGCGCCCGCGGAGCTGCGTCTCCGCCCGCTTCTCACTTTCCTCCTCCCCCCGCTCGCGCGCGCGAATCTCCCACCTGTAGGTGATTTCAGTCGGTAGTGGGCCTCTTCGTCTTGCCTGTCTGCTGTGCAGGGAGTCCTTTGTGGAGTTTTTGTTGTTCGATTCTTTGTAAATTCCAGGGGAGCTTTACAGAGGCTCACCTCACTCCGCCATTTTTCCGGAACTGAAGTTATTTGCCCATCCTTCGAAGTGCAACTTATCCTGACGTCTCAAGGGACGGAAAAGTTGCGGAAGTCCGAGGAATGAGTCACTTTGCTCAATTTTGATGAGTAATCTTAAGTGTCAAGGAACAGTGTTTGGAAGAAGGAGAGGGGAGGGGGCGTCAGATCTGCAGACGGAAGAAGACTGGCCCCTGGGGATTGGATGGCGAGATCTTGATTTTCCTAAAATTGCGTCATTTCGAACCCAATTGGGTCCAGATATTATGGGCACCGACCGGTTACCGTCTCGGAAACTCTCAATCAGACGCAAGCGAAAGGAGGCGGCTAATTAAATATTGAGCAGAAAATCTCGTGGGGAGCGAGTCACGTGGGTCTAGAAGCTCGTGGAGTCTCAGATAAATGCAGCACTTCACCAAGCCAGCAGAAAGCGCGCTGCGACCTCCTCCTCCATCGCCACAGCGACCCAGTGTAGAAGTCTTTTTTTTATTACATCTTACTGCAGTATAAAAACTTCCTGACTTATATTAAATAATATTAAATATAATGAATGCTCATTATTTGTTCATATGATATAATATGTATTCCCAACCTAATGCCAATTTCTTTAGTGGTTCAGCATTTGGGTAAGTGCTTTTCATCACATTAAAAAATAAACTTTTGAAAATTGTTGACAAAGAATTTTAATTTTTAAAATCAAAGCCAAATGATCAATTTTAAAAATACCTTTTTGGCATCTAATGACATGTTTTTCCCCTAATTTCATTCAAATCCCTTAGATACACTCTTTTTGAGTACATATTAAAAATTTTCATTTGTTAGTATTTTGTTTCTAATTTTGTTGTACTTATTCGTAAATGATACTGATCTTTCTAGGCCAAGTTTTCATATCAGCATTGTGCTGTCTTTACAGAAATCAATATGAAATCTTTTCCACTGCATTCATGTTCTGAAATAATTTATATAGCATTGAAATATTGTTCCTTGAATATTCAGAAGTCATTGCGTGAACTTGCATAGGCTTTTGGAAGAAAATCTCCACCAAACTTCCTGAATGCATTCCATGATTATTAATATATTAAGCTTTCATGCTTCAGGAGTCTAATTGGCCTTAACTGCCTCTGCTCCACCCATACCCCTGCTCCCTCTGACAAACATATTTATTTTTTTATTTTTTGCATACTTAAGTTATTAGCACAAGGTATTGTTTATATACTTAACAATTTTTTTAAAAGTCCCTGTATCAGTGGCTTGGTTCTTTTCTCTTCCCTAGTTTTCTGCATTTGCCTTTTCTTTTATTAGATTACATTAGATTATATTTTTATTATGTATTACATTTTCTTGATTTTCTCAAGAAATGTTATTGGATGTGTTTATCCATTTAATATGTTTGGTCTTTTTCTTTCTTTCTTTCTTTTTTTAATGACTTCCCTTTCTCTTCCTAACTGCAAGTAGCATCTGTCCTAACCCAGAGTGTCCCTTTCCTCATCCCCACTCATTGGTGTTGGGGTGGGGTGAAGGGTCTATGAGTAGAATGGAGCTCAGAGAAGATACCACGCAAATCTTTCCAGTTGTGTCCTGCCAGTGTCTGAAGCTTGATTCATGTGATTTCTCTGGTAAAGTCCACATTGCCTAGTGTTTTACTTCCACCTGCCATTCTTTCATTTATTGCACATATATTTTAAAAAACATTTTTAAAACATATAGCCCTATATCACTGGGTATTGAGGCTTAAACAAAACAGTTAAGTTCCCCACCTTCCAAAATGTATGGTCCAGTAAGGAATAAGTTAATCAACATGTGATTATAATAATTAGTAGTGAGGAATGGCATTGGAAAACTAGAGTGCCATGGGAGCAAACCAAGAGAACTTAACCTACATCAGGAAGGACCTGTTTTCTTTCTGAGTTTTGTTCTAATCATTTGTTTCCCATAATGGCCAGGAAGAAGCCACCCACTGTCTTTTATGAGGCATTCTGAGACTATGCAAAATTAAGTCATGTTTCTCATCCTCAGATTATTTGGATTTACGCCACTTGGTGCGAGAGGAAGAGCAGAATCAATGCTATCAATATGTCAGGAATGTTTGTGCTACAGTCTAAATTGCAAGCAAATCCTTGAACAGAACTAAAAATAAATGTAATAGTAGTACAATTACAGTTACAGGGATGTTAAAAAATTGGACTAAAACAACCAATAAAAAGGACTACATAGCCACTGGAGTTGTGTTCAAACAATTTGTGAGAGACTATTAATCTTCAAATGGATAACAATGGTTTGGCTGTATGGATGAGACGAGGAGAAAGCAAGGAACAACACATCCTTTTTCTACCCAGTATTACCTCACGTTCTGAGCTACCCAGACACTCACACGTAACATTTCTCAGAAAGCAGGAATCCGCCACCTGCTGCTAAACGAGGGAGTATTATTCACTGCTGCGGTGACCAACCTGTCATGAAGTGAAATATCTGAAATGTGAGGGTTACATCCAAAAAATAAAACACATTTCAACAGGAAAATCAGGTTGCAGAACTGAATATTTGGTATTGGTAGGATTTGCAGTGAGTGCAAACACTCCCCACTCTTTCTTTCATATTCTGAACCTATGGAAAAACAGACATAATAGCCACGTGAGAGGTAAAGTACAATATTTCTGTGTTGTTGACAGAGTGGAATTAGCGAAGTTAATTTAAGTGAGGGCCTCTTGTCGCCTCCTACAACTCTAGATTTTGAGACTCATGCGTGGATGGATGAGTGCATAGAGCAGCTTCTTACTTAGACCACAGTGTTGGACTCTGCTGCGTAGGACTCTGTTGAGTCTGAGAGCCAAGGGCAAAGGCTCATGTCTCAACAATGACCTTCCAGTAAATGAATCCTGCTCCATGAGAAACATGAAAGGATATCAGGCTGTCATTTTCCCAGCAACCAGATGCATCTTTCCTCCTCCCATGGGAGGCTCAATTGTGTGCATAGGAATGGCAAGAGCTACTCTCCCCCAATATTCCTCTGAGAAGATGGAGGCGTGAGGAGATTTCTTATTGTATTCGTATGAGTTGCTGTAGGAGTGGAAGAGACTGGTTTTCTTCAAGAGTATGTAAAAAAGTATAAGCATGTAGCATAAACATGGAATTCCTGAAAAAACTACTGGGATGGAAAGTCATCAATGTTTTGACATAGCCATCTCGGTGGAATGAGATTATGAGTGATTTTTATGTTTTCTAATTGTTCTCAATGATCATGTCTTTCTTTAATAATTGAGAGAAAGGCAATTCCATTTATTTTTAAATATATTCACAGTGATGGGTTATATTTTGAGTTTCCCATAATAAAGTGGTTTCTGAAAGCCCTTTGCCTGGCAGACAGAAAAAAATATAAATTCCAAAAGGATAGGGATTTATATCCCCATTTATAGGGATAAATATCCATTTATAGCAAATCAATGTATAGACAGTTGTTTGATACCTATCATGTATCAGACATTATTTTATGTGCTGCAGATACAACACAATGTCCCTTCCCTCTAAAAGCTTTTATTCTAGTAGGAGGGCAAACACCAAAAAGATGAACAAACACACAAAAATATAATTCTGGGTACTGATAACTCCTAAGGTGAAAATAAAGTAGGATTATTAGATGACTATCTAAAGATGTGTTATTGCATGCAGAAGGAACTGAACATATAAAGGCTTGACAGTTGGGATTGTAAAATCAAACGACAGTAAAGGAAAGACAGGTAACATAGAACATGGGTCGATATGGAGCTGTGGGAACCACGGTGATCGGGAGAATGGCAGGTCCCATCTGAAGGAGTCGCATAGCAGAAATATGAGCCTAATGTTGCTGGATGTTTTGATTTTTTTTTCCCCCCACGAGAAACTGGAAATCCATATTGTCAGGAGAAATTTCTCAAGTGTTTAATGTTTGCAATCAATTTTCAGTATTTTGGGCCAACCACAACACCAACAACAAAAAGCACATAAAAATATGTCTGAAATGAATCAATGGGCTTCCAATTTCTAACTTCTTTCATAAACCATAGAGTTTAAGGGATCATAAAGTTCAACATAGTGGGAACTACGAAAGATGAGGCCCAGATAAAGTGATTTGACTATTGATCCACAACTGAGAACGTTGTTCAGATGAGATTCAAATGTGCTGTTCTGAGTGCTGTCACATAGGAGTATCTGATACATGTCTTATTTTCTCTGACTCAGGTAATAGATTGCATTCCAGCGTATCAGGTACTGTCATATTTTGTTTCCTTTCCATATACCGATACTTGAAAGGGCAAACTAAATGCGCACGTCTCAGTTATGTTTGTTTAATAATCACGGCAATTACTGGCATAATAGATTGGCTACTTGATGATAGGATAGCATTTGAAAGAGCCACAAAGCAAAATATGTAGGTGTGAGAGTATTGCATCACCTAAAAATAGCAACTGAGTCCATTTAAAACCGAGTCAAAAAGCAAGAAAGTCTACCCCTTTGATGTTGTAGACTTTAATGCATGGTTTTACTAAGAGGAAGTCTACAAAGTCATGTCACATAGGGCTCAGAGTGGCTGGTGGAGAGGTTCTGAAATAGATGCAGTGTTGCTTTTCCTCCATGTTAGCTTCATGAATGGTCTTGTTCCCAGCCTCAGAGATGGCTTTTTATTATACTGTCTGATGGCAGAGGAAGGTAGCATAATAGCTGGTGAAATATCACAGGGAAGCACGAGAGAGCTCAGCCGAGGCAAAAAGCCTCTGAAGTTCTTTGTAATCATTTCACAATTGTGTTTTATTAATCATTGAGGTAAATGTTGGTTTCCTAGTAAATTCCATGTCTGTCTTGGTTTTTGCTGTGGCTGCATTTATCGAATGAGTGAAAGAATGAAAACACAAAGAGAATACTATTCAACTTGAGTGAAAAACACCTGTCTTAAAAAAATAGTTCAGCATTTGTATAAACCAGGGGTGTCCAAACTTTTTTCAACGTTTTTCACCAACGGCCATATGCGGTAAAATACACAAACAGATGGGCCACTCACTCGAGGTGAAGTACGTATTGCCTCACCTGGTTTATTTAAGTAAACTAAATATATTTTTGGAATTTGCTGCGGGCCAATAAAAAATGGATTGCAGGCTGCAGTTGGCCCGCGGGTCGCAGTTTGGACACCCCTGGTATAAACTATAGGGAGGTAACGGCGTAGTAGTGAGCAGGAAACAGATACCAGTTCTGGGATATGGAGATTTCTTTGGGATATCAAATGGGCCCTATTTTGCATTTGGGAGATAGGCCCGATTATGAAAAATCAAGAGACAGTGAGGTGTATAACTCAGAACACCTGGATACTAGCACTGGTTCTATGGATGTCTGCTGTTGGTTTAGTTCTGGAATATTCTGTATCCATTCTCTCATCTATCAAATAGAGCCAATAAAAATATAATATGTGACACCAGACCAAAAGCTTTAAAGATAGCAAGTGCTAAACAAATGACTAGTTATTGAAATTTCTCAAGTAATACGAAGATTCTTAGATGGGATGGTTCTTGGAAGTCAGTTCTTTCAATCAACCTGAATTTATTTTCTTAGGATATGCTCCTGGTGCAGTTAAGAATTGTCACCTATATTAAGTGGCACAATTTATGTGAAAGTACTCCTATGAATGTTCTGCATGGTTTATATGCTGGTTTAGTGAATTGAAAAAAAAAAGGGCTGACTGGTTGCTAACTGCATGTTCTTCCAATTGAGTCTCACCTTGGTGGAATTACCTTAGGCCAGTATGATCTATTGGTCTATCTGTCTAACTATCATCTATCTATCTATCTATCTATCTGTCTGTCTGTCTGTCTGTCTGTCTGTCTGTCTGTCTATCTATCTATCTATCTACAGTGTTTCCCCAAAAATAAGACCTAGCTGGACAATCAGCTCTAATGTGTCTTTTAAAGCAAAAATTGATATAAGACCTGATTATATTATATTATATTATATTATACATATTATATAATATAAGACATGGTCTTATATTATGTTAGATAGGACCCAGTCTTGTATTATAGTAAAATAAGACCAGGTCTTATATGAATTTTTGCTCCAAAAGATGCATTAGAGCTGATTGTGTGCCTAAGTCTTATTTTGGGGGAAACACAGCTATCTATCATCTATCTATGATATATTTAAAACGAACTGGGATTCAGGAGACTGACATACTAACGAAGCTTTTAAGAGATTGATATAAAACCAGTTTGGCGTTCACTGTTGGTTAGTTACTTCAACTGCCATCTGTACCCCCTTCTTCCCCAGTCACTCTTCTGGTAAGGATGGCCACTGTTACAGTTCTGGCTAATAGATGTAAGCAGCTCTCACACAGGCTTTCCAAGAAGTGTTTGCTTTCTTGATTAAAAAGGCTAGATTCAACAGCCACCTCTACTGGCTTTCATCCCCTTTCTTTCTTCCTTATTTCTGCTTGCAATGAAGGTATGATGCTTGGCTGTATAGGTTATACATGAGGTTTCTCATCTAAAAACAAAAGCCAAAACAAATATGGAAAGAGGCCTGGGTTCTTTAAGGTGATACATCTCAAACTATCTGTGGTTAAAACCATTTAAGAAAAAAAATCATTTAAGAAAAAAACATTTCCAGTCTATTGTGGATTGATTAAAATATAATAAAATAAATAAATAGAAAAACGAAATGAAAAAGACATAAAATATGAAGTGCAAATATTTTATCATTAGATTCAATGGGCATGTAATAATTCTGTCAAATTGTTATCCAAGTTTTTAAATGCTTACTCTGATTTCCTATGCTTACCTCATCTGTATTCATTTGCTAGGGCTGCCATAAGAAAATATCACAGACAAGGTGGCTTATACAACAAAAATTTATTTTCTCACAGTTCTGGAGGATAAAAGTCCGAAATCAAGACGTTGCCAGATTGGGTTTCTCCTAAGGCCTCACTTCTTGGCTTGCACATGGCCACTTTCTTGCTGTTTCCTCATATGACTTTTTCTCTGTGTGCACACATTCAATAGTTACATTCAGGATTAGGGCTTCAATATATGAATATTGTGGGAACATAAGTCAGTCTATAACATCATCACCAACCAGTAACAACCAGTTCATGGACTGTTACCAGCAGCCCTTGGGCCACACTTTGAGATGGAGCCCTAGGTTGCAAGTGGTTACTGCACCAGTCCTGGACTTGTACCACCAGGATTCTTGCTTGGTGAGAAAAACATACCCCTATATTTTGAAACCACTATGTGTCAAATTCCTCTTATTTGCAACTGGAATATTCCAAATGGATATAGCCAGACAACATATTTTTGAAGTTTACATTAGGAAATATTGCTGACTTGAGAACCAAGCCACATCCATTGGAGAATCTGTCCAATTTGTCCATTGTTTGATTACTTTGCATTCCCAGCATGCATCCTCCCCTTTTCGGATAATAGACCTTCATTTTACTTTGGAAACTCTTCTCATAAACTGCATGCAGGTTTTATAGGACTGTCAATCAAGGTGCTTTGCCCCCCTCTAGACAATGAATTCAAACCAGTGCTGGCCTATTCTTCTCCTTGCTTGACTGGTGACTTTTGTCTTGCAAACAAAATACCTTGATAATAGAGTTTAATTAAGAAGACTAAATGAGGATTATGAAGTTTGTTTGGTGAACAAGTAATCACAAAAAAGGAAGTACTTGAGGCATCAGCTCAGACATTGCATCTTCTGAGAAGTCTCTCTGGCTGATTCTAACCCTTGAGGTGCTTTGCCCATTGTTTTTCTACAGTACTTTATATGTACTTACCGCAGAGGGATTATTGTACAGTATAAATAATGTGTATTTGCCTCTCTCCTGCCCAGTTAGCACACTTCATAAGGAGGAGAATTGTGTTTTTTAATCTTTGCATTTCTAGTACCCAGATAGTAGAGATGCATAATAGGCACTTAATAATTGCTGAATGAATACATTGAATATTTCAATTTATTTGTTTATTGATAATTCAATCAAGAAAAATGACTCACAATCTAGTATGAACCCTGGAGGCAATGGTAGGGAGATAAAGATGGATAAGATATAATCCTGACTCAAGAACTTTGTGATCCAGGAGGTGGAGACCCCAGAACGGATTATGATGATGCAGCAGGGCTAGGCAAGTGGAAAAACTATGTATTCATTCATCCGTGTAAGAAATATTATCTATGTGGTATTATTTGTGAGTCAGGCATCATGAGCAAATATGCATTAGCTACAATGGGAACAAACTTTCAAAGCATCTCATGGAGAGGCTGGAGAAAGCTCGTTGCAAAAGGTAACACCTGAGCAGAACCTTAAAGAAAGAGGAGATAATTTGAACTACCCTGTTTCCCCCAGAATGAGACCTAGCCCGACAATCAGCTCTAATGTGTCTCTTGGAGCAAAAATTAATAAAAGACCCAGTCTTATATTACTACAATATAAGACCGGATCTAATATAATATAACATAACATAACACAACACCAGGTCTTATATTAATTTTTGCTCCAAGAGACACATTAGAGCTGATTGTCCGGCTAGGTTTTCTGGGGAAACACAAAGAAGATGAGAGTTGATTGAGGATACAGAGACATCCCACTGGGCATGGGTGCCGTCTCAGGTGATGTTTGAGACAAAACTTTGTGACAGCATCAATTGTGCACAACTATGTAATTTTCTTCAAGGCTCAGCTGCAGAGTCTTAGAAGGATGCATTTTAATGTTGACCCAACATTAGGACTTTACTGGGTGAATAATGATGTAACAATTGCATTGAATGTGCTAATGAGACAGCGGCTCAGATGATCGACCATTAGGTCAAGCCTGAGTAGGAAAGAACAACCAAGAGGAGACTGACTGGAGATAGAGGGGACAAGGAATGAGAGAAACTTGACTGATTCAAAGAGAGGATGAGGTACAGGTGTATATATGTGCTTCATGTGCATCATCTTACATTATCCTTGCAACATCACTTAGAAGGTGATTGTATATCTGCAATTTTTAGGTGAAAAGACATTGAAGTTCAGTCACTTGCTTGAGATCACACACTCTGTGTTGGAGACTGCATTCGGGTCCAGGTCATCTGACTCCACAGCCTAAATTTTATTTTATTTTGTTTGTTTGTTTATTTATGTATTTTATTTTTATTTTTGATATTATGATTTATTTTTTTAGTTTCAGGCATACAAAACAATGTAATAGTTAGACATTTCACCCCTCACAAAGTGATAACCCCAACAAGTCTACTAACCATCTGACACTGTACATAGCTATTCCAATACCATTAACTGTATTCTACATCCCTTGACTATTTATGTGTATATATATATATATATATATATATATATATATATATTTATATTTATATTTATATATATTTATATATTTAATTAATTATAGTTGACATTCAACATTATTTTATATTAGTTTCAGGCTACAGCATAGTGGTTAGGCATTTATGTAATTTATGAAGTGAACCCTCCGATAAGTATAGTATCCACCTGACACCATACATAGATTTTACAACATTGTTGACTATATTCTCCATACTCACAGCCTAAATTTTAAACAATGTTAAATGGGAATTATGTTAATTTCTAAAATAGAAAAAAAAATTTGTTTTTAAAACTTTGTACAGTGATATAGAATCAGTGCACGTTCTCCCAGGGGTAAAGCCATTAAATAAGCATTAGCAACTCCTTGCTTTTACAAATTTTGCTCTTCTTGTTTATTAGGTTGAAGTCCTTGACATTATTGATATTTCACCACTTCTGACCTACAATAACATTTACTGTGGTTCAATATAACCCTACAATGTTATGGTATTTTACTCTTGATACTCGCAGCACAAATGACATTCTCTCTTTCTAGGCAGGTGATGATATGCTTGGCCAGATGACAGTATCCTTTGCCCATTGAATTCTATTCTTTATGAGAATCTATTTCCTTTTGGATGAAAACCTAATGACACTTTTAGAACAACACAGTGGTGACTCATTTCTCGTGTATTCTTTTGAATGAGGATTTATGAATCCTAATGGAGCACCTTGTTTACACCATGTAACCTGATTCCTTTTTCCTCCGTGCCATGTGCAAGGAGACAATTTAGGTGAGCTGAAAGTCCTGGACAACAGGGATGTTGCAATTTATATTTTATTCTGTGTTGGTTCTTAAATGTCAGACTGGAGTTTTAAAGTCACATGAAAAACAATAGAAACTGAGGCTTGGGATACTGCTTTGAAATGATATGATATAGTGTGATAAGTAAAACACAACAAAAGGAGAACATTTCCCCTGGAATGTGTTATGTGAAAGCCTTCATTCAAATACATCTTGAAAAATGAAACCGTCAACAAATCAGGCAAAAAGAACTTTCGGCTTTGGGAGGGAATCAGCAATATAGCAATAGAAAGCCATCAAATTATTGTGAAAACAACCACAGAAAAATCGTGCTTATTCATTTTATATAATAAGCTTATTTCACTTTGTCACTTATTATAGTCCTGTCATCAAGAGGAACTGACCCAATTCTGTCTTCTTTCTTTTGTCATCCCTGTTAGAGAGAGGTGAGGGAGAAGCACACTTACAGTGTTAATTAAACTTATTCTTTATCCACTGAGAACCAAAAGAATACTTTTCCCTATTAATTTTGATTTTATAATTGTTCATTATTACTACTACTAAAATGCTTTCTCCCAATTGCATAAAATTTTTGATATTACCAATAAAAATATGTCCAAACTGATATTTAAATTAAAAAAGTAATTTTCTTAATCCTTAAAAATCTGTCTACCTGGCTGCAATAAATTGTCTTACTGAACACTGGAACACATGGCAATTTTTTCCAAAGATACAATAGACTGTAAAACACTATTCAAGTTGACCTTGTTTTTCGAACACACTCTTTGGGGTCCTTATCATCTTGATATACTATTGGGCTCATTTTTTCCCCCCTGGAAGCATTCTGATTGTTGACTTAAAAGTAGTGTTCTGAAGGCAGATGTCAAAACTAGTTAGTCAATTAACTCAATTAAAGCAAATATTTACTGGGACATTCATTTCTTGTATCTAAGGCAAGGGAATATTAAAGTACTCTCTGTAGAAGAAGATGCTGTGTTTTCCTTCCACAGTTAGAATGAAGGGATCATATAGCCCATGCACATGTTTAATTTGATAAGGTTTTGCCAACGGAGAAATGAGGGCTCAGAGTAGTAGAGGGACTACTCAAGTTGCCCAGCTGGTAAATGGAAAAGGCAAATGCCTGGCTTTTCTGGCTCCCAATCCAGCTCTCTTTCTGGTGTACTGTAAGGGATGTAGTTATTTATAAAGCATGTTACTTCTACTATCTCCCTGTTGCAGAGAGAAAACCAAAGACGGGTCAGCTGTACCCTGAGATTCACATTGTATGAGGATAAAAAGCAGTGACTTTTTTTTCCCCCAAGTGAAGGCTCTTCCAATGAATGCTTGTGATGACAGGGATTATGCATCTGTCACTGCTGTGTGGAGGCTTAATCCTCTGTGATCTTGTAGCAGCGAGTGCACATTGTGAGTCCTTACATGATGTTTCCCTCCCTCAGAGCCAGGGCTCCCCCTGGGAAGGCAATGGAGCAAGCTTCCGGTGACTTCCTGGGCAGCAGTTTTGCTTCTTATTGACAGTATTAGACCTGCTTCTATGTCATAATTTAGAGGTTTTGTTTAAATGTTTCCTTTATGATACAATTCCTGCTAATCAATCTCTATTTAGTTTTCTCCTCTTGTCAACCTCATTTCCTTTGCGTATGAATCAGTAAATCAGTTAACCAATATTTATTAAACATCTACCAAGGCCATGGACACTGTCCATGGATTTCACTAGGAGAAATATGACCTAACTCCTATGTTCAATAAAATCATAAGTCAGCAATTCAGAGAGTGAGTTCAGGAAGATACTAACCAAAAAGATGTACACAGGGAAGCATATTTGTGAATATCTGCATTGAACAAAGGTAAACTGTATTCTTTACTGTAGGACTTTTCAGGGCCTCAGGTATGCTAATAGGGATCATAATTCTTCCCAGGGGAGCGTAGAGTGCAGTATTTTCCAAATGTGATAGACCATTTGAAGCTACTTGGTATGGATCAATTCAAAAGACTACTTTTCTTTTGAAGACAATTTGGGAAGTATCCTTAATTTAAGGAGATGTATTCAATACAGTGAAGGTTTTATTATCAAAATCTTTCTCCATGTGGCTTAAATTTTGTGTATGTTCTCAGTGCAAATTTCTTGTGTCTGGAATAATCTAAAATGTCCCATGGGTGTGCTTATCCTTGGAATACACAACATTTTCCAAGGGTCACCTGAGAAAAGATAGTTTTAAGGGAATCAGTTTCCAGATCCCCAGTTTCCACATGCAATTTCTATTTTTCCCACAAATTGATCTGGGAGAGAATGAGCCTGGTTTTGAAGAACCCCCCGAACCCCATCCTTCTCACAGTGTGACTGTGGGAAAGTTGGTAGTGTTGTTGAAAAGGGAATGACTTCAATGCCTGTTAAAATGGTCTCTTTTGCAAGACAGATATTTTCAGTTTAATAATATTGTGGGAGTATCTAACTGACTAGTTATCTGATAGAGCATTAAAAACAAATTTTGTGCGATTGCTACGGGATATTTTTGGCAACTACATGGGAAGAATTGGAGATTTAATATCCTGCTAAAATCAAACTCCTATTCTCCTCCATTTATTTAGATGAAAACATTTTTTTCCTGAGCTTAAAAATATCGAAAATGAAAATTAGGAATGGAATTAGTGCTGAACCTCATCTTATTATTATAATGCTATTTACAGTAGTAGTAATGTGTAGTATTCAGTGTTGGGTATATGAATAAGAGTATATAGGGAAAAGCACAAGCTCCATCCATTTAACTAAGAGATTATTACCAATAATGTTTTATTTTTTGTGTTAGTAATTATAACTTTAAAAGTTTGAGTCCTAAAGTATTTATAATCATAACTCAATGCAGAAATAAATTTTAATGATTAAAACTTTATAGTCTCTGGACGTTTAAAGACAGTTTACTTTTCAATTTGCACACATATTTGTTACACTGAGGTACGACTCAGTTATCATAAAGGCTTTCATGCACAAAATGTTTTTTTAGGGTAAAATTCTTTGGGGGGAATTGGAATGGAAATGTGAGTTTACAGGGAATAAAGACAGGTGAAATTCTCACTGGAAAAGAAGAGTGTGCTTTTATTGATTAAATGAATGATTGTGGTTCTCAACTTTCTGTTCTGTTTAGATTGCTTTGAAGAGATTCTACAGAATAATCTGACAGTTTAATCCAAAAAGTGTCATTATTTGTAATTTGCCAGAAATTATACCTTTTGTAATTAGTTATAAAATAAAGAAGAAAGTAGACGTCAACTTAAGTGCCCAAGTTTTTCCTGAAATGTTTTTCATGGAAAAATGAACAAAAAAGCAAACAAACTGAAAACAAAACAGTGAAAGGCCACTGATTTAAGCCACAGCCCATGGTTACTGTTGTTTCATTATAATTCCCTCATTTACTCTATACATTTTCAATTTACTCTGTGAATTTCAATTGTTACTGTTTTTTATTTTTTAATTCTTATCTGGGTTCTCCAATCAATAATAAATTCTCATCTTTGGATACTTTCACGCATAACGACTTCAGAGAGTATTCTTCCTTAAACTGATATTAACACATGCTTTCCAGGGCAGTTTGATCTACACGTATTTTCTCTACGTGGTAAATACAGGTTGCCATCACCATCCTCCCTGGTCTCTGAAAAAGAGGTGAAATGCGAAGAGCTGGCTTATTCGAGTGCTCTCAGGTTTTGGGAGAATTGGCATTGAAGTAGGACGCAGTATTAGAGAGGGAACACCAGTGTTTGGAGAGTAAGACTCACGGTCTGTGCAACTTTGAACAAGTTGTGCTACTTCTTATAGCTTTACCATTTAATTGATTTATCAGTAAGATCTTTTTCATCACTCAGATTACTTATCTTTTACAGTTTTCAAGTGTTTATTTTGGTAAAAACACTTAACTGAGATTTCCCTCTTAACAAATTAAAAAATATATATTTCAGTTTTTCATTTTGAGATCATTTTAGACTTTAAAAGAGTTACAAAATTAATACAATGAATTGTCATAGACCCTTCATCTAGCTTCCCAAATTGTTAACAATGAAATGCTGAAAACGGAGCCCTGCCAACTAAGTTTGCGAACTTGCCACCGTGAGCTTACATTGGCAGCACTGTACAAACAGCTTGGAAAGGTTTCCTAACCTTGGTATATCAGTGTCTCACAGCTGTGTTCATGTTGACATGTGACGGTGTCTTGCTGAGTGGCGTTCATTATTGTTGCATGTTTTTGTGTGCTGCCGTGACAATGTCGAAACTTGCATTAGAGCAACGAACAATCATTAAATTTCTTGTTAAACTTGGCAAGAGTGGAAGGGAAATCAAGGACATATTAGTCTAAGTTTATGGGGATAATGCCATGAAGAAAATGGCAGTGTACAAATGGATTAAACGTTTTTCTGAGGGGAGAGAATATGTCACTGATGAAGAGATGTTAGGGTGGCCAGTGTCGAGCAGAATTGACAAAAACATTGCAAAAATTCATTGAATTTTGCATCAAAATCGTCAGCTGACTGTGAGAAGCATAGCAAACCAAGTAAACATTGATAGAGAAACGGAAAAATCTTAACTGAAAATCTTGGCATGAGAAAGGTGTGTGCAAAAATGGTCCTGAAGGAGCTCACAGATGAAAAGCAAAGGAGAGTTGAAGTTTGGAAAAACCTTTTGGAGAGGCAAGACGATGTTTTGGGCCATGTTATCACTGCTGATGAAACATGGGTGTACCAATATGACCCTGAAACAAAGCGTCAAACTGCTCAGTGGAAGTCAACCAATTTTCCACAAACAAAAAAGTTCTGTCAGTCCAAATCAAGAGTCAAAATGATGTTGCTAATTTTTTTGACATCAGAGGGATTATTCATTACAAAATTGTACCACCTGGACAAACAGTTAACCAAGTTTACTATTTAGAAGTGCTGAAAAGGCTGCAAGAAAAAGTTAGATGAAGTTTTCGCCAACAATTCATGGCTCTTGCATCACGACAATGCACCAGCTCACACAGCACTGTCTGTGAGGGAGTTTTTAGCCAGTACACAAATAACTGTATTGGGACAACCTCCCTACTCACCTGATCTGGCCCCCAATAACTTCTTTCTTTACCTGAAGATAAAGGAAATATTGAAAGGAAGACATTTTGATGACATTCAGGACACCAAGTATAATACGATGACATCTCTGATGGCCATTCCAGAAAAAGAGTTCCAAAATTGCTTTGAAGGGTGGACTAGGCTCTGGCAACAGTGCATAGCTTCCCAAGGGGAGTACTTCGAAGGTGACCATAGTGATATTCAGCAGTGAGGTATGTAGCACTTTTCCTAGGATGAGTTCATGAACATAATCGTCAGACCTCATATTTATAAAAACAGGAAATTAACATTGATACAATCCTACTGTCTAATCTAGAGACCTTATTCACATTTTACCAATAATCCCATTGATGTCTTTTTCTCTTTGCCCAAGAGCCAGTCCAATCTCTTATTGAGTTTAATTGTCATGTGTCGTTAACCTGGAACAGTTCCTAAATCTTTTAAAAACCTGGAACAGTTTCTAGGTCTTTTTATCCTCTTTCGTGTCCTTGACCCATCGGAAAAGTGTTGACAAAGATTTTTTGCTTGACTTTAATCAGGCTCCTGAACTTTCTCCCAGGCCCATCTTTGCAATTCCTTGTAAAATTCAGTTTTAGCAAGAAGCCTGCTGAATCATTTTAACCAGAACTCCCCAACCTCTGATATCTGACCATCTTCAATATCAATATCCGATCAGGTTCCTCATTCTCCAGTTTCCCCCGGGGATGTCTGATTACCCTGGCTTGTTGTCAGGCAGTATGAATCCTGTGAGGTTAGTTTAGCCATAATCCGCTCTTTGCAATTTTCTGATGTTTCCTCTTAGCAATTTTCCATCCACTGACGCCCCCATCTTGCTCCTTGGCTATAAATTTCCACTTGTCTATGATATATTCAGAGTTGAACCCAATGTTTCTCCAACCCCTTGCAAAATCCCATTGAGGTGGTCTTTATATGTGTCCCTATGGTCCTGTATAAAGTCTGCCTTACCATCTTTAAAAGTGTTGTGGATATTTTTTTTCTTTAACAGTACACATCAGTTATTTTATAGTGAGTACAGGTGATCTTTTTCATGATCAAATTCAGGTTATGCATTTTTGGATAAAATGCCACAGAAAATGTTATCAGGAGGCACCTGATATCAATATGTCTCATTACTGGTGAGGTTAACTTTGATCACTTGGTTAAAATGCTCTCTGCCAGGTTTCTCCAATGAGAGGATGAATTCTTTTGACTTCCTTATTGATATAATTTTCCTTTACAAATAAAAGTCCTGTATGGAAAGTTACATTCTTTTGTTCTTTTAAACCATCAAAATGTATGGAGTCTGAACTTAGGGTGGTCGATGTTCATCTCTGACTTCACATTTCTTTACAAAGAATTGTAAGATGGAGCTTTATCTAGGCTTCTCATGGTGAATCTCTACCAAACTACAGGTATAAAATTAGTGCATGACATTTTAAAGAACATACTTGGAAAAAAGACGGAATTCTGTATTAAAATAGCTAACCTTATTCTGTTATTCAATTTTGTATTTTTTAAAGTGATTTTTAAGTCATAAGACCTAAGATTGAGTCCCTGCTCTAGTTTTTATTAGCTTCATGAAATTTCTGTATTTTTGTATCTCAGTTGCCTCTTTTATGAAATGAAAATACTTAAGCTCACATGAGTTAACCTTACAGTGGTCTTATGAAGTTCATAAAAGATAGCTGTGTAAGTGTTGTCATGCCCTTTTGGGTGTCTATATGTCAGTGACAGAAAGGTGGGGAGAGTGCTGCTGAAATGTTCTGTAGACTCTGGGCAACAGAACCTCCCCAGTTTGGTCCATAGATTTAGCTTCAATAATATTGGAAGTAATTTTTTAGAATGACCAGACCTGAATTAGCCAAATTGTATTGCAGACTCCCTTTCACACACACTCACATATTCATGCTTCAAACTACATTAAATATAGATATAATCAGAGTGGAATGCTGGTGTTGAAAACAAACTACTCTCCATTCAAGCATTGGAAAGAGTTTTAGACTCAGTGAGCAAAGGAAATAATCTCTACCATCTTTAATATCCGAGGCTGCGTCATATCATTTAACTTTAGACTTACTTTCTTATAGAAATTTTTCTGACTGTAGGGGCCCAACGTTTCAATTCACAGGGTTGACAACAGCATTTCTGCAACTCTAGCTAATTCTTTTCCCATTTGTTACTGAACAAGTCCATGTAGACACACCAACTCCAGAAGCGGTGTCTCTCCATTTTAAAAAGTGGTCAATGAATCCTCTTAGAGCTGCCCAGGAGTCCAGCACAGTCCTATCCCTACTGCTGTAATATACTGAATTTTCTTTAGGTGCTTGACTTTTATAGACGAAGGAACAACATACTAATAGATATTACCTAAGAAAAAGTAGCTTTTCCTCATTTACTCCAGGTTATTTCCTCTTTAGTTATCTCCTATGCTTTACTCTTTCTTTCTTTCTTTCTTTCTTTCTTTCTTTCTTTCTTTCTTTCTTTCTTTCTTTCTTTCTTTCTTTCTTTCTTTCTTTCTTTCTTTCTTTCTCTCTCTCCCTCCCTCCCTCCCTCCCTCCCTCCCTCCCTCCCTCCCTCCCTCCCTTCCTTCCTTCCTTCCTTCCTTCCTTCCTTCCTTCCGCCACTATTTAACCAAGCACTGTTCTAGGAGGTAGGAAGCTAAAGACCTCATGGATCTTATAGTCAAGTTCAGCAGATGAAGATAAAAGTGTCTCTCCTGAGTTTCCAGGACGTTTTTCTTTAAACATTTCATGCCCATTTCCATGTGCATTATAAAATATGTGTTTCAAACTATAAAGAATTGTACAAATAGACTATAATTATTGTTGTGGTTTTCATTGTGTGGTTACAATTGATAAGACACTTTGATCTGGTGATACACAATCAGGTAGTCAGCAAATAGAAACACAATTGTACTTCTTTAGGGTTGTTTTATATCTCTTGCCTCTGCTTATGCTCCCTGATTATGGTTTTTAGTCTTCAAGAAACGTTTCCCCACCAGGAGCCAGTTAACAAAGCTTCAACAGCTACATGGTGCTACTCAGCATGGAGAACATCCAGCTCTCACACCTTCACAAGGTCACATCTGTAGTGGTTGATGGGTCCTCTGCACTTCTCATATGGGCTCACTCCTTTGCTGTTTCTCCAAAGGACCACTTGCTTCATAAGTAGTAGAACACCTCAGATTCTGATTCAGTGGAACTGGAGTGAGATCCAGGAATCAGCATTTTTAACAAACACCCGGGGTAATTCTGTTATAAGTGGTCAGAACTATAAAGCTTGGCAAAACACCACGACAAACCATGTCTGTCTTTTTTTTTTTCTTTTCTTTTTGTATCCCTTGTCTCTATCATAGTGTCTAGATTTTCTGACTCTATTGAAATACCTGATGTGGCATGGATATAGTATTAAACTTGCCCTATATCCAAGTCTCTCAGGTGTTCAAGAAAGAAAACTCAGGTTACCTTGGGAACATGACTCTTGAGCAATTATTCAAATCAAATCATTTGTCTTCTGAAACTAGTTTTCAAAACCATTCATTTTAAAGGCATAAAAAAATTGAATATTTGAAGCGGTCTTTTAATTTTGGGGTAGAAAAGTACTGATCCCATCCTGGGTAGAAAAGTACTGATCTACCAATTCTGATTTATTGCCAATAAAGGCTTCATTTTTAGTAGCACAGGACTGAGGTGGAATTCCCTTACATAAGAACCCAAAAGAATCAGTTGATGGTGAGTGGCTCTAGAATGCTGAACTGTTTTTCTTTCCTTGGGAGTTTTGCTTTTGCACTTTCCACTGTCATATTGTTTACATCACCTAAAACATTAATAACAGAGCCCCCAGTTGGCACACACACACACACAAAAAAAAAATCATAGTTTCTATTTTTATATCTGGAATCCAAATCTAATAGATGCCGGTGGGCGTGAGGTACAGTTATTTAAGCATGTTGATTTTGTGTGTATGTCTGTGCAGAAGGCGCCGGTTGCCATGGCTTCTCCGTGCATGATTCCTGTGAAGGTAGTGCTGATTGAATCTATAAAAAGATGAGCACAGAAAAATATGTTTATAAAACCATTTTCTGATGAAACTGTTACAGTGATGCCAAGCTCTGTGTGTTTGTTTTGTTTCAGCCCACATTCCATTATTAAATGTTTCTTAGAATGGTAGCTTTTCAGACTGCTGGATGGTCGATTGAATCTTCTACTGCTGATTTATGAAATCATAATGCTCCCTGGTGTGAGCGGAGAACGAAAGGTAGTTTTTGTGTACAGTCCAGTTTACCTGTATTCTCAGCTTTTATGCATGTGCTGTGTCCCTGAGAAGGTGTGTTTAATTAAATGTATGGAAATCAAACATGGCCTCTCTAAAAGAATTATTTGTAATTTCGTACATCAGTGATTTATTTATTTATTTATTTATTTTTGTCAGGATAAAGCTGATAATCACTCTCTCTGTCTTGTACTGTGAGTCTGAATGAAAGGCTGAATTATTTCAAGTTAAGTTTTTGGGAGTCAGACTGAATTCTATCACTATCTATGGGACCTTAGGTTAATCATTGCTTCACTCAGGACCTTAGTTTCTTCTGCTCTAAAACTGAGAGGGTTGGCTAGGGCAACTCTAGGCTCCCTTCAGTTGTTAATTATGATTGTGTGTGTATGCATGTGTATGCGTGTGTGTGTGTGTGTGTGTGTGTGTGTGTGTGTGTGTGTAAACATATATCGTTTCATGTCAGGTTTGCTTAAGGAAGGGTCATTATTCTTAGAAAACTGGTAGTTCACATTAGATATATTGCAACACAGTTTGAAGTGGATGTATTTCAACACAGTTTGTTGAAACAAAGAGAATGACATTTGGTTTTCCTCTCTATGCATAGATTTGTTACTAATTTTAGGGTAAGACACAGTAGAAAATGTCTTGACATTGAAGTCAGGTGAAATGAGCCTGAAATTGAGTTTTGCTACTGATGACTTGACTACCTGGGGAGAGACTTGATTTTGAATTTAGATAAAAGTTCAATGCGGTGTTAGAAATAATGGCAGATGCTGCACGTGATTATCTCTCAAAAGAATTTTATAGACTAAAAACTGGGAAATAGTTTCAGAAAAAAAAAAAAGGTATTCACAATGAGGCAATTCTTACATACTTGGAACACAGATTGAGACTCAGTAACTTATGAAGCAAATTTGCCATTTCACTGGGAGGGAAACATAATTTTGGACACAGAGACAAGACTGGGTCAAAACTTCATCTGAGTATTTACACTTATGTGGACATAATGTTTATTGTCTTAGATTGGGTTCCTGAGAAGCAAAGTCTGTGATGGAAATTGCATGGAGACATTTTATTGGAGCATGCTTTGGGAGACATACAGCCGTAAGGAAGTTGGAAGTAGGGAGGCAAGATGGGACAGAGAAAGAAGTTCACCTGCTTTGTGGATGCAGACAAGTTCTTAGCGGATACTACAGGGAATTCTGGAGCTGGGATGGTCCTTAAAATTTGTCTCAAATTGAGACAAGGGAAGGGAACATTTATATTCTGTCATTGTCTGGTCATAGGCCACAGATCAGCCTCTCTGGGGTGGGGGGCAGGTACCTGGTGAAGGCAATGCCCAGTGAGGGCATATCTGTTAGCATCTATCCAGCAATATTTTCAGCAGCTGAAAGTGAGTGCATTGGTCCTAATGGGAATCCAAGAGGAGCTCACAGAAGCCATTATTATTATTTATACCCATAATAAACAAGGTGTGCTTTATTAAAGGGTCCTCAAAAGTGGATTTTATATTACAGTAAGTTAGGCAAGCGTGTTCTCCTAGAGAACCATACCTCATGTTATGCAGAAAGTTCTGTTAAGACCTACCAACAAAGAGGATTGTATAATTGTTACAATCTTATTTCACCACAGCAATCTACAAGATGTGATCAAACAATATGGTAAATGTTTAAATAAAAAAAAAATTACAGTAAAAGACATTGCCATTAAGCCTCCTCAAAATACCCCCCATCCCCTCACTTTGAACACACTTATCCCATCATTCTTACCCTTTTCTGAAACAGTTCTGGAAGTTCTCTTTCATGAGTGCCTTTAGTTGCACTGTTGTGGCTGCCTCGATGCCCTGAATTGATTCAAAACATTACCTTTCATGGTCATTTTAACTTTGGGGAAGAGCTAGAAGTCACAAAGTGAAAGATCCAGTGAATAAGGTGGATGAAGACACGCTGTAATTTTTTATTTGACAGAAATTGCTGTACCAGAAACGATGGGTGACACTGAGCCTTTCTGTTGTGATCATAAAATACGGTGAATTATGCTGCTGAGTGCCATCCAACAGAAAGGCGGGGATCTTCAATATGAAAAGTGATGTGTCAAACCTTAGTAACAATATGTGACAAGTTTCAACTTGTTTGGTGCAGGCAGTTGGATGTGAGCTAAGGTTGAAAGAAGGTGTGTTTTAAAGTGTGCCATAAATCATCCTCCATCATGACAATGCTCCATGTCACATACTGCTTCTAGTATAACAGTTTCTGTCAAATAAAAACATTACGGTGTGTCCTCATCCACCTTATTCACCGGATCTTTGATCTGGCACCATGCGACTTCTGGCATTTCCCCAAAGTCTGGCTCAACCCCAAATGACCATGAAAGGTAAACATTTGGAATTGATTCAGGACATGGAGGCAGCCATCACAGAGCAACTAAAGACACTCATGAATGAGGACTTCCAGAACTGCTTTAGAAGCGGCAAAAATGATGAGATAATTGTATTAGAAGCGGCGGGGGAAGGGGGTGGGGGGAGGGAGAGTATTTTGAGGGAATTAATGGCAATGTGTCTTTTACTATAATTTTTTTTTTTAATTTAAACATTCACCATATTGTTTGATCACACTTTGTATTTTGGCATAACACAAAATAACAATATACAAAATTAGATTCTGCAAAACATGTTTTTGGAAATTGCTGATTTATAAATAAATTACTAGGATAACTACTACTTTATAGTGTCAATTTAGAAAATATTTTATCATTTCAATCATTCTTGAGAATGAAATATACCCCCCCAAACACACATGCATGCACACACAGACACACACGCATGCATGCACACACACACACGGTTTTCATTCTGCTTCTTCAGTTCATGAGTTGGATGACTTGGGTTAGTGGAAACAAGACCAAAGTGAACTTTGTGTTCCAGTTTAAATTATCTTTAGCGAACACAAACTTATCTATCTATGCATACCTTCTTTTGTTTACTTAACTATCTGTTTATTCAGAAAACATTTACTGAGTGCCTGAACGTTTTCTACAGAAGCTAGACGTAAACTTCATGAAAGCAGGACCTTTTTCTATTCTGTTAACCACTTCTATGCTCAGTATCAACTACAGTAATCAGCACCACAAAATCAATCAATCAATCAATCAATCAATCAATCAATCAATCACTTGCTCAGTGAATGAACATTGAGTGAAAGTAGTTGTGTACTGTGCTAGGCACTGGGATGACAAAGTGGATAGAGAGTGCGGTTCCTGCATTGTGAGGCTCATATCTAGTGGGAACCTTCATCATCATGAAAGATTTAGGAGGGAACTCACTATGGAAATGATTGCAAAATTATTACCTGTGATAGTTCAAAAAATCTCACACAGATCAAACATGCAGTAGGTAATTCCCTTCTCATGTTTATGTAATACTTAAGACCCTGGGGTAATAATCCTTGGTTGTTTTGATATCATTTTTTTTTTTTTTTTTTTTTTATGGATGTTTGGAAGGGAAATTGTAGAATGGGAAGGAGACACAGGTGGGTGATTAGAATTGCCGTAAGTGGTAGGAAAGTGGCAAAGTCATTACGTGTAATGCTGATCTACATTCTTTCTAATTCTTTGAGCATGGAGTTAAATGTACTGAGGGAATTTACGGAGAGTGAATTATAAGATTTGGAATTGGGCCTAAACCATAGGTTGATAATGGAATTCTTGCTGTAGTTTTTCAACCCTTTGGCTAGTTCTAGGACTAAAGAACACTAGCACATGTGCCAGCACAGTGTTTTCTCATAATGCCAATCTCATATCCTCCGAATTTTGGCTCTTCTTGAACAGATCTCTCCCTGCCCAATTCTGCTAAAATCCTCCAAGCCAACAGGAGCCTGGCTTTGGATTGTCAGCAGCTGATATGTTTAAGACAGATGGCTTAGGATTTGAGGGAATGAACGCCTGTGGTATGGTCAAGGCCAAGAAATGCTCAAAAGTAAAAATGAGAAGGTGATTTGGCAACAGATCCGTGTGTACAAAGTGAAATGAAATAATGGGGATTCTATTTAGCTGGATTGAAACTTGTGTGCACCTCTTGGATGAAAATGTATACACTTTATTACAAACAAAAAATCTGCTTTTTTACTAGAACATGACTTCAGTCATCTTAGTGCCATTTGATTATCTCTCCTTCTCTTGAGTCATAAGAATATTCATGATACATTTGAAAATAGGAAGTAAAAGACCACCAAGTTCTATCTCTTTCAGTTCTACTTCCTGCTTTTCATACGGACTCATTATATTGAAAACTTTTTCTCTTGTTGATAAAATTTCTAGTTTTTTGTACTATTTCTCTAATTTTTACTGATATTTTTTGTATTTTTTACAGTAATCAATCTATATGCCCAGGATTATGATGGCTTCTTTTTCTAAAACAGACTTGGAATTAAACAGCACAATTGACTACATCTTTATTCTAAATCTTAAGCCCCCAATAGAAGAACTTCGGAATCAGTGAAGATTGATTGCTTGCATTGACTGTCAAACTTTCTACACACTTGCATGCATTTAAAGATTTAGATTCAGTATGAAGTAGTTAAATGTTCTTCACTGTAGGAGTAAAATGCTAAAAACAATATGGATAAGAATTCAAAGCAAAGACTGTTGCCTAGGTATAAATAAGAACTTGTGGCTGACTGACCTGTATTCAATGCAGCATCATTTAGTCTTGGGATGGAATTTTACTTTGACTTACATGTATCAAAGTCTTTATACTGCATACTTTCTCAGGTCCCCTAGTCAACGGATAGCTAAATCCAAAACCTGGGCACCCTAATTTGCTCTCTTTGATCTCTGGCTGGCTCTAGAATCTCCTGTCTTTAAAGAAGGTTTAAGTTACTTTTTTTTTCCCCCAGCTAAACAAAACTTCTGCAGCCAAAAAAAAAATGGGGACACTCGATTTTTCTTCTTAATGTTAGATATCATTTTGCTTCAGTAAATCTGTGGAAACGACAGTTGTCAGCAGGCATCCTTCTTCCCTTGACTCTCTCATTCATCTCCCACTGGAAAGGTAGTTCCAAATTCCAATCCGCCCCTTTCCTCCAATCCTAACCCTCCATACATCTTTTTCTAGGTTGCAAGAGAAGGGAAAATTAACAAAGATCATTCAATTTCTCCTTTTCTCTCCTTCACTTATAGTTTAAGAACTAACTAACTACCTTCTGGTGAGAAAACAGTTACTTAACTGACAAAGTGGAATTTCTAAACACTTTTCTTAGTGTGTCTTACTGGATCATATGACTTTCTCTTTCAATTGATAGCCAAATAAAACTGGGAGACTTGTTCTTAAAATGATAGATGCCCTGTAGTTTTAGAATGTCTCAAAACTGATTTCAGTTCCATTTTCCTAAAACACAATAGTTCTTGATATATTTTTAACCAACAGAACAATTCTTAAACAGTGGTAGGTGTTCTCACAAATCCATAATCGTGTATCTTTAAATACAGTTGTGAGAGAATGCAGTGGGGAGCAGAGTGAAAATATTCTCTATGATTTAACCATAACTCAGAGAGTTTGTCTAATAGCATAATATTGAATAAGCACAACACAATGAATAAAAGACTAAAACCAGCTCTATTCAGTCTGAAGATGGTCCCCAGGGAAGTCAGTCTACTGAGCTCCAATGCTGCCATTGAGTTCCGCCTTCAGTGAGGCAACCAGGATGGAAAAAGAACACGGACTTTGCAACCCATTGGCCTTGGTTCAGATACTGACTCTGCTGCCTTTTAGCTGTGTGATCTTGGGTATTGCTCAATGTCTCTGTGCCTCTTCTGAAGAACGAGGATTCTCGTAGCACCTAACTCCTCGGGCTGTTGTGAGACTTATATTTGCTAATATATGCATTGCACTGAGAGCTGGGCTTGGCATGTGCTGAGCACTCGTTATGTACCCTTCCAACTATTATTAGACTTAATTTAAATATATAGTAATAGGCTACTCGGAGAGGGGAACATTCTGTGATTAAAACCTAGTAAATCAGCTTTAAGTTGTGTGTGTTAACGTGCTGTTGAGTTGGCTCCATCTCCTGGCAACCCTATCCATGAGTAATGTCCACAATGTCCTACCCTCAACAGCCCTGCTCATTTTCCTTCTGTTAACACTGACTTTTCTATGCTTGATTATTATTTTTTCTTGGAAATTAGAAGGGAAGCACATCCTGCAGTGCCAGGCAAGGGAGAAGTAACTTTTCCCAGTGCCCTGTTTTCGTCCTGTCTAAATTTTGGATAGGCTAAGTTTAAGCTTATGGTTCTCAAGCAGTCTTCTGCTGCAACGAAAGCTCCATTGCTATTTACAGGGTGATCTAGGATGATAGTTCTTAGTCCATGTGGATTTTAAGAGCCTGGAGAGTCTAGTTCTGCTTTCATATGAGCAAAGCCGGGGGTGCTGGATCAGAATACTGTGAGTATACTTTCCCTCTCTGTTTTGCTCATTGTATTCTTTCAACGCCCAGTCTCTAAACTAGGTCAGATGGTACACATTTGAAGGTTTTTTTCATAAGATTTTTAAAAGAATCAGATATACAAACCATTAAAAATCTCTTGCTTGTGACATTGATTTAGATGAGCTAATACAACCGGATTTGGTGGCAGTTATTTCTGATCTCTTCATATGATGATGATGATGATGATGGTGGTTGTGGTGGTGACACCAGTTGCCTTTATTGAGTATCTACCATTGGTTAGGCATTATATTAGGTGTTAATTGATTCAGTCTTCAAATTAATCCATTTCATTTTCTCAACAACCCTATAAGGCATAATCTCAATTTTATAAATTAAAAAAAAAAAAATTCAAAGAGGCAAGTAGCTTTCACAAGATGACACAACTAGTGGATTGTGTTCCTCACCAGACTCTTCCAATTAGCATCATCACTTTATCCTTTTTTTTTTTTAAGATTTTATTGGGGCAGGGGAACAGGACTTTATTGGGGAACAGTGTGTACTTCCGGGACTTTTTTTCCCAAGTCAAGTTGTTGTCCTTTCAATCTTAGTTGTGGAGGGCGCAGCTCAGCTCCAGGTCCAGTTGCCATTACTAGTTGCAGGGAGCGCTGCCCACCATCCCTTGCGGGAGTCGAACTGGCAACCTTGTGGTTGAGAGGATGCTCTCCAACCAACTGAGTCATACGGGAGCTCAGCGGCAGCTCAGCTCAAGGTGCTGTGTTCAATTTTAGTTGCAGGGGGCGCTGCCTACCATCCCTTGTGGGAGTCGAGGAACCGAACTGGCAACCTTGTGGTTGAGAGCCCACTGGCCCATGTGGGAATCGAACCGTCAGCCTTCGGAGTTAGGAGCATGGAGCTCTAACCGCCTGAGCCACTGGGCCAGTCCCTCATCACTTTATCTTGATACCCACTTGCAAATTTCTGTTTATTTGAAGTAACTTCACTCCTCTCAAAATTGAGACCCATCGTGTCTCTTTTATGTGCCTTCTTTTTTTGTTTTTTACTGCTTGTTAGTAAATTCATGTGTATGTAAATTGCCTTCCTTAACTCCAAGGTATTCTATTTGATGTTATTATTCTAATGTATGCCCTTTTAAGATGCAGCCACAGAGGAAAAAGACCTTGCAAAGCTCATGCATTTCCAGATGAGTTTATAAATAGAAGCAATATCATCCAGTCTTTTCCAATAGAGAGACGTCAGGAGTGGGGCCATTCTCAGGCCACTCTTATCTTGACCAGGTCACTTCTTGTTATGTCCTCATTGACAAGTGAAAGTAATTGATCCCCTCTGTCTTTTGAAGATTTACTGCGTGTTGTGTGCTACAGAGAGAAGCAACAAAATTCTGTTAGCCTCTGCCCACTCATCTACTTTTAGTAGCAAGATAAAGCCACACTAGCAGCTTGGAAGAAGGCAGTGGAATGAATTTAGCCTAGTTTTATTTGATTCAACAAACGTCAGCAAATGATTAGTCAGGCTTTAATTGTAAAATACTGTAGAGCATAGTTAGAGCTTTAGGTCATATGTAACTCAAAGCAAGGACAATAGTAATTCAGGGCAGTCTTATACCGAGTCATGCCATAAGAGGTGTAACTTTATACATAATATGTGCACTTAAAAACTAGCAATCATTAAGTCCCAACTACTTTTTTTAAAAGTCAAAACAGGACATTGTTTAATAGTATTTCCTGGTTTCTTCCCCATCTGCAATGTGTACAGTGAGTATTCTTTCTATCCCTTTTCATTCTGAAGTTACTTGTTGGGGATTCGTGTGAGACAGAAATGATTTGTCAGTTGCGACTTCATGCATTATAATTAATGGGACCGTGGTACCAGAAAAAGCAAGGGCTTTGGAGGAAAACAAACATAGGTTGGAATCCTAGTCCTATAGCTTACTCTTCTTGTCTCTAAAACATAGAAGAATCCCAACCTTGTGTGGTTATTGTAAGAGTTAAATTATGTAATCGCCTAGGCTGTTGTTTGAATCATATACCTACCTATATGGTGCTTGATCTAAGTGTGATCTTTCACTTCCCCACCATCTCTACCCATCTGTCCTGTTCAAATGAAGACATGGTTTCATAGTCATAGGAAAATACAGGTTCCAAAGTCAGAGTCCAGACTGCAAGCCCCATGTCCGTGGCTTAGTAACTTTTTCAGCCTAGAGTCAGTCTTTATCTCTTTTGAAATTCCAATTTATTTGTAAACTACTTATTATAGTAACACTTATTTTCTAGGGTTGTTTTACATGAGATAATGCATGTCAAATGTCTAGCACATAAAAAGCACTTAATACATGTTTGATGTTAACATTAGAAATGGGAAAGATGTCGCTCAAAATGGCCCTAACTTATAATAATAGCAAATAATGGCCTCTCATGCGACAAGTGAACTTCTAAGGACTTTTATTTCCATTAAATCGTACATCTCCCTTAATAACCTGATGAGTTAGGTACTATTATTTACAAACATCCCCATTTTGAAGATTGGAAAAAAAAAAGTGAGGCCAAAAGACATTTACTTCCCCAAAAGTCCATAGCTAGAAAGTGACAGAGCTAGAATTTAAATCCTGGGTGTTGGGCTTCAGGGTCCATATTCGTAATCATTTGCTATATCTTATCTTCCCCACATGTCATTTTGCACTATCACAGTGAGGTGGGGAATGTGCCATTGTTTCTTATTTTTTAATGGAGAAACAGAGGCTCCACAGGGTCAGGCTTCTTGGTGAAATTGCTTCCCTCAATCCATGAAACAAAAGAGCCAAACCTTCCTTCAGAGTTCCCCAAAGATCTCTAAGAATTCTTGGCCATGCATTTTCTGCACATACGGGGAAGAATGGGAAAGAAATTACCTTGCACTCTCACGTCTTATCTTAAAAATTCACCTAGCTTAGTATTTTACTCTATAATATGACAGATTGTTTGAATAGAAAAATTATACTGAAAATTTCTTAGTTCTGAATGTAATGAATGCCCCAGGAAGATGTCTTATGTTTTTTTTCTATGGATTTTATGTCTACCTGTTTGAGAACTTGGCCTTCAATATAGTGTTCGAAATGCTAAATTACACAGATTCTTGAGCATCAGTAGACTCTATCTAACTTAATATCAACATTTGGGGCCTCTTTATCTGCAATAAAGATGTTACCTAATAGTATGTATGAGCAAAGAGCCAAGATAAGCAAATTATTCTGGCAGCCGTCCTGGTGAAGAAACAGCTCTTGCACTGAACTCTTGAACCCGCACATTGATTGCTGGGAAAAACAATTATTAGCACAATTGGAGTCATTGCTCATGGCATCATTTATGGTGAATTAAAGTAGCTCAGGACTGGTGAGCAAATACGCTCATCATACATCTTCCCTCACCCTGGGCACTCTAGCTGTGTTGGATAATTTTGGTTCTTTGAATGCTGTATGCTTCCTGACACCGCCCACCTTTGCACATGCTGCTTCCTTGCTTTGGAATATCTTTGACAAGTTCAAAATGCAGCTGACATTAATAGGGACTTTTTAACCTCTAAATGTTGAATAAATTCATATGATTCTCAATGAAGAGACTGATGGGGGCAATTTAATAATTTAGTACAACAAATGTTTATTGATTATTTATTGAGTGTCAGGCAGTATAGAGATAAATGAGAGGTAGAGCCCATAAGCCTTAAATTCAAATGAATGAGTAACTATTGGATACCCATTATAAACCACTGATTTTATTAGGTGTCAGAAATACAAACATGAGTGAAATGTTTTCCTCGCCTTGCAAAACCTTACAGGTTGTTTTCAAGGGACACACACACACACACACACACACACACACCAACCATACACACACACATTAAAATATGATAAGTGATAATGTAGACAAAGGCATGATAAATCCTGTACAGACAGGGTAGGTGGAAGGAGGGTCTGAAAACTATGTCACGGAAAGATATAAGGGCTGGAGCAAAAAGGAAAAAAATATGTTCGCCACATAAGAGTGTTGAAGAGGACATCTCTGAGAGAAAACAGCATGAGCGTCATGCGGTTTAGTGGGGGACCAAGGAAAAGATTTCATGCCAGGAATTAGATGTATATCAAACTGTTAGAAAGGTGGCAGAGCAGAAGTTATGACGTTTGGTTTTGCAATTTTGCCTCCATACCCAGGATCAGCAGACAATTGCTGCTGTGTCCTCAAGGTTAGACACTGGACCACAGACAATGGTGCTCAGCTGCTATCAATACTCATATCTGTAGAGCTTACTTGTCCCCTGCTGGCAGTGTGACAAGCGAGCTGTGCTGTTCCCCTTCCACCTTCTAAGTCTTGCGTTTCTATCTTTTAATGGCAGAACCTCCACTGTGTTCACAACCATAGCCACAGGGAGTCTGTAATATATTGTTTGTAGTTCTCCTTCCCATTCAATGCAGGGTGGTAAGAACTTAAGAAGGGGTGTAAATGGATGCTAAGACTCAATACACAATATCTCACTTGTGGAATATACAAAATTCCTTTACACAATGGACGTGTCTTCTATGTATCAGGCACATAGTACTAGAGATATTAAGATCAATGACAAGTAGGCCCTGCTTCCAGGCAGTTCCGTTTGTCAACACAAGAAGAGATGGTTCGAAAGAACGTTGTGCTAAATCTGGGTGGAAATTTAAAAGCGATCTTTACAGGGAATAATTGAAACAAAACACTGATTTGGGGGTCATTTGTAGAATTTACCATTCTGTCACCTCAGCACCAACAAAAACCCATTATTGTTAATGAGTCAGAGATGTTTACACATCTGTAGCCAGTGAAGCTCTGGGTCTTTTTTTTTAAAACAATAGTATTAGAAAGTATAATCAATAAGTACTTCATACAATTTGAACAGAACTTTCCAATTTCTTACAGAGAAATGTTCCGTTTCATGCCAGGAAGACTGTTTGGCAAATTGTAATGTCACAAGTACTGAGAAAACATAAGTCACCTTGAGAGCTGATTGAATATAATCAATGATTAATGGCATTTGCGGTCCCTTTAATGACCATAGCTAAATCAAATCAAATTGAACCATAAATTTGGATGCGCTCTGAAATTGGGTCATGTAAAGGTAAGCTTCATGAAGAAGAAAAGTCAATTTTATAATATAATTGATAATATTACTATGGTCAGACTCATAACTCATGATTTGTTTTTTTATTTGAAGCATTTTGACTGTCCCTTGTACATATTTGCATATAGGTATTTAATTGGGATGGCAGAGTTGTGTAATCTCAAAGGGTTGAGCCAAGAGTCATACATTTTCTTTGGCTGATTTTTATTTCAACCCCATGCACTAAAATCAGCTTGGGTTCAAGCACTGAAGAATAGAGATGCTTTAATTATCATTTTCATTAAAAAAAAAATAAGGATGTAGACTAGCCTAGCTCCCAGTACCAGGCCCTACTTAAAATTAATTGAGTGGTTTCAGCTCATTTAGAAGTTTGATTACATCTCATGCTTCCATGAGGATAAACTTGGCAAAATTGTAATCATGTTTTGAAAAGTATGCCATTGATGTATTGATCTCCAGATTTGTTATAGCTGTGTGGATACTGTCTCTGAAGATATGCTGTCAATTTCTGGCTGAAATTTTGGAGTACACAGAAATGGTCCTTTATTTGCCAGTTCAGGGAAAAAGAAACGTGGAGAGGGTGGGCTTCAGGAGGTAGAACTTTGCAGCAAATGCTCCCCATGTCTTCATGGTTAGATTCCACTGAGAACAGTTGTGATACTCCTGATCTCACAGCTCTCACCTACATCCTGAAATACAGAGGGTGCCAAAAAACAATGTATACACATTTTAAGAAAGGAAAGAAAAAAACTGAATTGAAATTATGCTGATGGTAACCACTTAGGTGCAGCACCTCTTGTAATTGCAGGAGTCAAACGTGACTGGTATTCAGTTTTTGTTATTGGTATATATTGAGCATTACAATTTTAATAGAGTTTTTTCCTTTCTTAAAATGTGTATATATTTTTTTGGCACCCTCTGTATTTTTCTATAGACTGCTATGAGCAAAGGCACCAGAGAAGAAGGCCAGATAATCTGTCAGTTCTCTTTTGGGGTCACAGCCAAGAATCAGAGGTAAAGATGGAGTCAAGAAAAAAGGATTAGGGCATTGAGAGCAGACTTGAAAGAAGGAGGTGGGAGACTGGTCGGGTAAGGGCATTTACACCCCATGGCAGTTGTTCTTCCTCTGTCACTGTAGTAAATGCTATAGAGAAAACTTACTCCTTTTCAGTCAGTCCGATAGGATACCAACGATTAACATTTGATTGAAATTTTTATTAAATAAGTTTGTGGTCTCATGACCATAGTATTGAAACTCTTTAAGCAGAGAGTGAAGAATTGGGTTGTAAAATATCTTTGAAACAGCAAGGATGATAACTATTATATGTTATAGAAAAAATACTCCAGCATTCTCAGTTAAAAAACAGTACCCCCTTAGATGAATTACGTGCTATGATCTGCTATAGTCTCCGCTGCTCATTCTATCTAAAAGAGAACCAGCATTCACCCAGTTGCTCAAAACCCCCAAATTGGAGTCCTCCTTGGCATGTTTCTTCTTCTCACAGTCCTGATCCATTATTCCAGCAATCCTTCAGAGGTCACCTTCAACATAGATCATATATCCCACCCTTTTGTTCCACATTGCCAATTACCCCCTCCTCCTTCTCAGCGTTGTCAATAGACTATGCCAGTGAGCTCTTCCCCATCTCTCTTCTCACACTGAAACTAAAATTTATAATGTAAATCTGACCCTGTGTCTTTCCCTGACTGAAAACCCTCCAAGGTTTTCAATCTCCAGTAAAAGAAAATCAAAGCCTTGAACACACCTTTAAGCTTCAGTGACGTGCCCCACTTACGTCTTCCAGTGCTAACTCCTGCTATTCTTTCACACTGACTCCTTCCTGTTTTTTGAGCATCCCAGGCTGCTCCTACTCGGAGTCCTGGCACTCCTTGTCTCTGTTTCTGAAATGTGTCCCCAGAAATTTGTGAGCCTTTCCCCTGCATGTTGTTCATACCTCTGCTCAAATGCCATCTCCTCAGAGATGCCTTTCCTGACCTCCTATTTAAATCCCCCATGAAACTCAGTGATTTCCTTACCTTGCTTCTGTTAAACCCTCATTGCACATGCATAACTGACTTGACACCTTATCTTTATTTATTTAGTGCTTGTTCTTACCATTTTTCAGCTCCATGGGATACGGATTTCATCTTCAGTACCTAGCACAGTACATGGCTTGCACTAAGTAATAAACGCTTATTAAAGAAACAAATGTAGGTATTTTTATGTAAAATGGAGCCTATTTCACTCTTAGACATTAACTACCAGGTCTCTTGTAGGCAATCAAGTTTGAGAACCATGTCTTAAATAATACAGTAAGAAGTCAATGTATTACACAGTCTACCGGCACAATTTAATCATTCCGCTTGTTCCAGTTGCATTGAAAAGGCTCCTCTGTGATTTTGACCTCACCAGAGAGATCTATCACCGCTGTTTTATGTTCATGAAGACACAGACTATTATCCACGTATAGTCACGCTTAGGTCCTCTTTGACCTATTTCAGAAATTAAGTATAATTTTTCATGTTTTCCAAAGTTTTTTCTTACTTTGCCCAATTCCAAATATTACAGATTCTCTCATTCCAGGTCCAATATTGACTGCAATATTCAGTCTTCCCCCCCGCCCCATTTTTTCCTTGGAGTAGTACCTTAAGGGTTTGTTCTGTTTTAGACAGCTTAAAATAGAGTTGCACAGTAGATCACAGCAGCAATAAACTTGAAAAGGATTCTAACCATGGCAAAAAGGGAAAAACACAGTTCAGAGGAAAATTGCCAAAACATAGAAGACAATTTACCTTCTACAGAGATATATTTTTAGGAGTTTTCTACAGCAGGGCTGGGGATCTGTTAGCCTAGCACCCCACAGCAAATTTGTCATTCCCAGAGGCAGAAGAAAAAGATACTTGCCTATAGTGAGTTTAACATTCTTAAATATCAAGGTCGGGGGGGGGGATGCCCAAATATCTTTTTATCCCACTAACTCTCTATCATTTTTTGCAAAATCATTTTCACTTTGTGTTTAAAATAGCAAAAAAGACCAGAGTAAATATTTCACTGCAGTGTTGGTGGGAGGAAAGCAGTGCTAGAAATGAAGCTAGAAGCTCTGGATTTGAATGATTTGCTCTCTGCTTAAAGCTACGTGACCTAAATAAATGATTTAAGACAGTGGACGGAGATGCTTGTTTGCCACCATATCTGTTCTCCCCTTCTCCCTGGCACACAGCTGTGTAGTAGTTCATTACAAATGGCCATTTAACCACAGTATTAGTTTGCTGGAGCTGCTATAACAAACTTCCCACCTTTGCTTCAAGGTTTGCCCATTCCATCGGCCCTTGTTCTCCTTAGTCTAGCCTCCCCTCGTTTGCATGCTGGATTTCATAAAAAGATGCCATCAAAAGAACATAGAGATTTTCTAGCTCACACCCCATTGTGAAGATGATAAAGCTGAGACCTAGAGAGAAAAGGATAATATGGCCAAGATCACACAGCTAGTCAGCAGAACCAGGTTAGAATCTGGCTCTGCCATGCTCTGGTCACCAAACATTAGTGACAATGTCATTCCCAAGGAAATTAACAGTCCTCAGGATGAGAGTATTCCAACAATAGGAGCGAGCATGGCTTTGCCTCTCTACCTGTTTCTCCCTTTCCTCTTCCTTTTCCTTCTCCTCCCCCTCTTTCTCCTTCATTTCATATTTCTCAAGTTAAACATGTGCACAATTTGAAGTGTCAACTCGTTCTATGAGCTCACTTATAAACCACAACAGTCCCCTATGTCATCTATTTCATTTCTCCATCTGTTACAGAAACCACGTCCTCTTCTGGTGGATTATTTTGGTATTACCATTCAGTGCTCTGACATTAAATGACTCCCCCCATACCCCACACCCCCAGTGTTGGCGTCATCTATTGACATCTCATTGTGAAAGATGAAGTTTCAGCACTTTTTTCCTCCTCACTGCCTCTCCCCACACCTTCATACCCTTCCTCTCCCCCATCTACCTCATTCAATTCTGGTTCTATCATTGTTCCATAATTGCATTATTGCGACTAGAGGTGTAGAGCTTGGAAGTGAAGAGTATGGAATCTGGAGCCAAAGTGCCTGTGTTCAACATCCACCTTTACTATGTACTAGCTGTGTGGCCTTGGGTAATACACTAAATTCTCCACGCTTCAGTTGCCTTACCTGGAGAAGGAGGAAATACACATCTCTCAAGTTTGGTATGAGGAGTAAATAAATTAATACATGACTCATGACTGCACTTGAAAGTAATATGTAAATTGGTTTCAAAGCTGAGCCATGCAATATATGATTACTTTTATTTTTCCAAGGAATGTTTCCTCTACAGTTAATGCTTGTCTTGTTTTTTTCATAGGAGTAATTTAACTGCACATTTTCAAAGTTGTGTAAATCATCTCTCAAAATATCCAGGTGCTTTTCAGAGTCTGTTGACTTCATTAATCTGAAGAAATCTTTCCTGGGAATTCTGAAACTGCTCCAATATGGACTGGTCACTTCCATGCCTATTTCATAGCTGTCATCCTGGAAGATAGCATTTCATTTGCATTCTGGGATTCTTTTAGCTTCCCCCCAGGTTGGATGGCTTGCTTCCTGTAGCACAGGCCTTTTGGTTTTCTCTTTAGAAAGAGTGCATAGGGACATAACTTTTTGAGAGCATTCATGTCATGAAATGTTTTAATTCTAATTTCACTCTTAATTGGTAGTTTAATTCACTTAGATTCTAGGTTGAAAATAATTTCCGTTCAGAATATTGAAGACATTCTTTAGTTGCTTTCTAAGTACTACCTTTGAGAGATCAAAGTCATCTGGTTTCTGATACTTGTGTGTGTGTGTGTGTGTGTGTGTGTGTGTGTGTGACCTACTTATTTTGTCCAGAACCTTGTGAAATCTCTTTGTCTCATGTGTCCTGAAATTTAGTAATGTGTTTGTGCTTTGGGTTCAGTTTTTTTTTTTTAATCAGTTTTTCTGGGAACTATTATTAGACTGTTTCAGTATAAAATATGAACATTTTCTTCAGTTCTAGAAAATATTCTTGATGTATGTACCAGGGTGCCAAAAAAAATGTATACAAGTGGACACTTTGGTCAATGTTGCTCAAGCAGTAGTTCGCCGTAATCAGAAGTATCTGGATGCCGATAGTAACCACTTTGAGCACCTCTTGTAATTGCAGAAGTCAAACATGACTTGTATTCATCTTTTGTTATTGGTGTATATTATTACAATTTTAATACAGTTTTTTTCCTGTTTTCAAATGTGTATGCATTTTTTTGGCACCTTGCATATGTATGTATTTTGGTAACTTTCTTTTCTCTATTTTCTCTCTCCTCTCTTTCTATAAAGTGTCTGATCCATTATTCAGACACTGGAACACTTCAATCAGTCCTCTAACTTTGTAACTTTCTTTTTGTTTGTTTTCTGAGTCTCTCAACTTTATATTGCAAACTCTAAAATGTTCTTCGTTCAAACCAATACATTTTAGATTTTCAAGTGCTCATTTTCATCTTTGTTTCATTAAATTCTGTTCTTGGTTCCTGGTTGCAATATTGTTATTCTTTCCTCATGGACTGACTGGATTCCACAAGGTCACTTTCACCACAGTGCCATGTGGAGGGTGAAAGCCTGACTGCCAGCATTCTAAGAGCTGAGGGTGAGACACAGACGAAGGTCCCGTTCCGCTGTGCACAATTCCATACAGCCTCCTGTTGTCATCGTCATCCTTCCAACTTCATTTTCACCTGGTGTCTGCCAGTCCAGAAAACTTTATCATCTCTAAAAAATAAAACTCCAGACTCTGCTGATGTAGTGAGGGACAATGCCTCCCAGCCCAGATAGAGATCTGAACATCTGATAGTTTCATAAACGTATCTTAAATCAATCTTCTTTTCATCCCACAGTTCACCCCGCCATAGTGGGAAGTAATTGATATTGAAAGTTCCTGGTCCTTTGGGAGATATTTTGTGATTGTTGTCCTCCCCCCCCCCCCCATTCTCCTCATCCATAGGGACTTGGGCGTTGAAGAATTTTTTTCTTTCCTGTTGTTATTGTGGAGTTTTAGGAGAGAGCATACGTGAGCATGACACTTCTTCCATGGAATGGAGAAGTATGGTCACTCTTTCTGGATGACGTCACCCACACAGAGAGGTCAGAATCATCTCTCACTGGCTTTACTTTACACTGAGGTCAGACATTCACTCTTTTTTTAAAATTTATGTTTCAATTACCGTTGACATACAATATTACATTAGTTTCTGTTGTACAAATGACATAGTGGTTACACATTTATATACCTCACTAAGTGATAACCCTGATAGGTCTGTACCCATCTGACACAGTACACAGTTATTACAATATTATTAGCTATATTCCCTATGCTGTGCTTTACATCCCTGTGACTACTTTTATTGACTGCCAACTATAATTTAAAACAAAACTAGTTACAGCATTCACTCTTTATGTGACCTAGTGAAAGTTTTTCATATTTAGTTTCCTTTTCTATAGTAGTAGATAATCAGTATATATAAATCTGAGGTGGCCAAATGAGATAAGTATAGGCATAGCTTATAAGAGATAAGATAAGTATAGGCATAGCTTCATAAAGATTTTAGCATGGGGTCTGGTACATATTAGGCACTCAATAAACACCAACCTCTTTAAATCCTTTAGAATGAGGTCATAAAACAATTTTTCAGAGACAAAGTCAGTTTCTTTTACAATTTCCTCTTCCATTCATCACCCGAAGGACCGACTTCCCAAGACTACTCAAGTTCCCTCTCTGGGATAATAATGTCCTCCCATATCCGATCTAGTATCAGAGAGACTTCTTTTATTTCCATGTGTTTTGTACAAATGAAGATTCTTGCTATTGGTAGTGAGGTCAGACTTGGTAAAACACAGATCCAGCCTCAGGGACCTCACGGCAAAAAGCCTGGAACTAGGGGTTTATTGTTTGGAACCGGCTTCTTCCATTTCCAAATGGACAAATAAAGGCTCTATTAGGAAAACATAAGACTCCCTCCTGGGAAACACGAGGCTCTGCAGTGGCCTGTATTTACATGCTGTTGGGAATTTTGTGCATTTGTTTTGTTTTTCTCTAATTAACCTTGAGAGATTTTCTTCAGATGAGGCAGCTGTCTATTTCCCTTCCCCTATTGCACATTCTGAGTAGAAGGAATTTGGTTAGACGATGACAGAGGATCCTCAATGTCCTTGACTCCCCTCTTCCTATGTCCAACAAGAAGCCAGGCTTCCAGGGTCACATCTGTTCTCTGGGAACTTCTGACAGCGCCATCCTGCATTGCGAACTACTATCTCTGCATAGTTCCTTCATCTCTCTCTACCTTTATGAAAGAGACACTTTCTTTCTTCTTCCTCCAGCTGGACGCCTTGGACTTCCTCCATGAGAACGAACATGTTCATGGAAAGTGGACACCAGAGGCTGCCTTTGTGAATCCAGAGGACGTGACTCAGGTAAGAGCTGGGTCCTGCCCACACTGTCCTATGTACATGTTAGCTCCCTGATAAACTACAATTCCTTGAAACCAAAAATCATGTTTATATATGTTTACTCCTAAGAGTGTTAGCTCCTGTTTAATCGCAACAGTCCAATAGGTAAACTGTACCTTTGGGACTTTCCAAACTAAATGTTGTAGGCTGAATCATTTGGACTGAGTCCCCTCTCCCCGTGGTGTAATAGCAGTATGGTACATCCATACTCTTTCTTGGCCTCATGTTGGGTGGAATGCATTTCCCCAAGCTTTGCCTTTGGGCTTTGGCCACAGGGGTGTTAGTGGAGGTGTGAGAGTCAGGGGCTGGAAATCTGCTACACAGTTGGCTTTCCTTCCTGGGCCTCTGCTATTGCCATGAGAAGAATGTATTGTAGGATACTCTCCCTGGACCCCCAGCTCAGCCACTCCAGTTGGCCTGCAGACTTCCAGACTAATGTGGAGCCAGCTCAACTGACTGGCAGATGCATGAGTGAGAAATGTTTATGTTTGTATGTTTTTGAGTTTTGTGGTAATTTGACATTCATCATTATTGAAAACATTTCAGACTAAGGCTAGTAGACCTCTGTAATTATATGTATATATATAAATATGCTGTTAGTATGCCTAATGTAAGTTTATCTCTCAAAAGATTCCCGTGTTGCATATAAGCAAAGTACTATGTTGTTTCATATCATTATTATTTAATGATGACACAATGGAATGCCTTTCATATTTAATGCCTTTCATATTTAATGCCTTTCTTATTTAATACCTTTCTCATTTAATGTCTTCCTTTTCTACTGTTCTCTAAATTCTGTGAGGTCAGCAAGGATGACTGATTTATTTCTTATTATACCTCAGTGATTCTCATGATACCTAGTGCACAGGAAGTACTCCGTTAATATTAGTCAAATGAATGAAAAAAAATGAATGAATAAAAAACTAGATGAATAGTCCCCTAAAATGCAAAGGTATTTATCCCCCCATTAGAAGAATGAACATATAAATGCACCTAAAAAACTGCTGTATGATATGAGACAGCTCATAAGACTTTAAAAATCTATCTGATTTTTGGGTTGAAGGTTTAGAACTCATTTTAGTATATGTGCTGCCAAAGCGAGCACAAAAGTTTAGAACTCATGATCACGATAATGTGGAAACGTTTCAGACACCAGAGCCAGAAAATCTCCTAATTTTTGCTGTGGTATTTTAGGAATGGATAGCTATATACATTGGCAAGACGCAGTAATTTTCCAGGGGACAGTTTATTTGGTCAGATGAGTCATTTTCCTGGTCATGCTGTGTATCCTTCTGTATGTTATTTCATCTTTTATTCATCAAAAGGGCTAAAGGGCAGACCAGGAACAAAAGGAAAAGGATAAAAAGGTTATTTTCTAGGTCTCAGAAGGAGGGATGTAATATGACTATAGAAAGTCAACAATATATACAAATGGTCATCACTGTTGATAACGTAATGCATTGTATTTGGTGAGCATAAAGCTGAATGCCTGAAACAGATTGGAGAAGTGTAATAGTAGGCTAACTATTTAAGGATATTTCCATCTATATAGGAAATGGACAGTGTTCACATTCTTAAATTTTCAGGCTGGGCATCACTGAAGGAGGCTACTCCCAATCACATTTGGGAAAACTTAGGCAACTCAGCGGATTCTCTGGATCTATGCTGGGACTGTTAGAATTAAGTCCCTTTAAATTTGGATGAGAGATTTCATGTGTAGACTCATGGAAATGAAGAGATAATTTTAAGCTTGGGTGGGATAGGACTCGGGATGGAAATTCAGATGGAGAATGAGTGGATTGCAGGGCAATGAGTGCTTTTTTCCTGACATCATCTTTAAATTATGCAATTTGTGGTGAGTCATTTGTTGTTGGTTTTTTTTTTTTTTTTTTACTAAGTCTCAGAGTAATCAGGTTTGTAGTTTGGTTTTGACTTCTCTGGTTGGGAGCCTTGTAACGGTTCCACCATTTGGCCAGTCATTGTGAGTCTCAAGGTGAACAAAAGAGAGAGGATAGAGACAATTGATGCACAAGTTGAAACAGAGACATATGATTTGTTCCTAACAATGTGACTTTGGACAAGATGTTTCTTCACAGGAAATGCCTTTCTGATCCCTTGAGGTTACGACACTCAGTACTTACTTACTTTGTTCCTATTGAGATGATTCTGGACACCATAGGTCCATGGGAGCTCAGCCATGTACTATGTTTCCCCGAAAATAAGACCAGGTCTTATATTAAGTTTTGCTCCAAAAGATGAATTAGGGCTTATGTTCAGGGGATGTAATCCTGAAAAATCATGCTAGAGCTTATTTTCCGGTTAGGTCTTATTTTCGGGGAAACATGGTACTGAATATCAGTGGCAGAGATAACCAAATTAATTTACAGTTTTAAGCTGTTAGTAAGTCCCTCTTCCCCCACCGCCAAATAAACTTCCCGTTTCATCTCAGACACATAGTGAGAATATTTATGGAATTGGCCAGGCTGAAGTGTTGTATGTCAATATGAACAATTGAATTAAAGCTATATTAAAAGCAACAGCTTTTCATACCAGACCCAAGCTCTCCAGTCAAAAAAGCTTATTGACATTTTGTTAAGTTTATCAAATGCTTGTATTTTATCATTAGAACAAGTCTTTGAATGTCTTACATAATGTCTCATTTAAATTCTGTGATTGACACAGCTACACAATACATAATAAATTCTCCATCAGTCAATTTTCTAGATAACTGAGGAATATAGTCTAATATTTAAACTAAAAAAAAAGTTAATATTTTTTGAAAATCTTTTTTCAATGTATCAAATGTATTTTTGCCTTATTGGACAGACTGTGCAATACAAGTTAATCTTTCCTCAATCACTGATCATTATTCCTATGTCTGTGATTGTTGTAATGAGCAGTATGATGGTATTCATTTCTTCTAGCTTTATTGCTGATTATCAGCTTGTTTTCTGCCTGTTGCACCTTTTTAGCCACTTTGCTATATTTAGGAGAGGTCAGATGAGCAAGTTGTTAGGATGACATGTACATTAAGAGTCAGTAGGATCTAGTTAAGTCTCAAGGAGATTGGCAGTAAGAAAGAGAACTTTAGAGTGCTTAGTCATTGCCTGTGAGACCTGTGCTATTTACTTATTGATTTTTCAAAATCATGCTCTTGATATATGAAATTTGCATTGTATATACATATATATGTACCCCTGTGTATTGCGTGTATGTACATAGAGGTATGTGTGTTTGCTTATGTGTGTGTATGTGTGTATGTATGTGTGTAGGGATCCAACATGGCATAGTGGAAGGAATATGGTCATTCTATCATCCAACAGACCTTGACCAAACCATAACAATAGTCCACTTACAATTGCTTGACCTTGGGCAAGTTCCTTGTTCTCCCTTATCCTCAATTTCCTCCGTGATTAAATGGGAATAGAAATATGTACTTTATAGCACCAGGACAATTTCTGAGACATGGAGTTATAGAAATATGAATTCCTTTTCTTTATAAAGATACATAGTCTAGACTTTTTACCCTGTGTCTGTTGTCAAACTCATTGCTACTATAAATATTGAACTTATTTGCTATTATAATTAAAAGAAGCAAAGTGATTGCTCTTATTCAATTATTGTCTGCCAGTTTATTTGTTTGAACTACTTGGTCCAAAAATTGTAAATACATGGCACATATGCCACCTCTTTTTCTCTCACAATTGATAGTGATTCTCTTTTCCACTGAGCCTGGAGGAAGCCTCAGAATTCTTTTCAACACAGTGCCAGGTTCCACAGCCAATGCACCAGCACTGGCACAGGAGATGAGGCCTAAATTCCTGATTTAGTCCCTGGAATGATGATTTCCAAAATCATAACAGTTTTCACAGATGTAGAAGCAAGTCAATTGGAAGTAGGCAGAAGAGCTTCCACTAACGTGTTAGTGAGTAGTGACAGGGGTAAGCTCAGGGTCTGTTCTGGAACACAACTATTCCATAGCAGAAGGAGCACAGTGAAGGTCTGAGGGATGTTTCCCATTACTCTAGTCAGCATCCTCGTCCCAATGCCAAGGCCATACGCTTGCTCAGCCCTGGCACTGCTACCAAGTCTAGCAACTATTCTCATCAGCCCCAGGTCAGAATGGCAGTCCTGTTTTCCTGTTCATCTCACAATTTGCATGTTTGTGTTTTCTCACATTGTATCTCACAGAGATATATTGTTGATCTTTCCATCCAATCTAGTGGGTGTGTATTTAGCACCCACTATATGTCAAGCATGCAATTCATGCCAGATGTGTACGGCGATCTCGGCTCTCAAGCTGCTCATAGGCAGGTGGAGAAATGCACCTGCCGACACATCGACGTTGTCCACTGTGGTAGGTTCCGTGAGAGAGGATGAGCACATCCATTGGTTGATTCCATTATGTGGTGTCCACTCCAAAACTCAGTAGGCTTGTATGTTCTCTGGTTTCCTAGCTAGAGTGAATTCAAAAGTCAAAATCTTTTATCTTACCAACTGGTAATATGGCAAGCTCATCATCTTCATCAGTATCACTACCTTTCAAGTGTCAATCCCAGAAGCTAAACGGACTCTAGAATGTGCAATTCTTCTGGAACAATCTTTAAATTTATTTTGGAAGCCTATTATTTCCAGGGAGCGAGCTAAGCACTGGGGATATGGAGGGAAATTCATCTATGACTGTCTCAGCGGCTCATAGTCCAAGGAGATAACCAACATGTAAATAAATAATTAGCAGGAAATGGAGGTACCAGGAAGCCATGGCATTTGAGTTAATGTCAGGTGGATGAGCAGGTACTCATCAGGGAAAGAAATGGGATAAGAGTATTCCAGGAAGAGGAGTTTCAGAAGGAAACAGCAGGTCAGCAAGCACCAGAGCAATTTATGAAGTAACAGGGGCATGAGTAATCTGCTGTGTTAGTACTCATGGGGTGAGAAGGAAGGACATGCTAGAAAGATGGAGGAATGAGTGAAAATGGGATTGGGACTGAGGTGTGCGCAAGCTTACACAAATCATCTTCCTTGTCAGCACCCCTTCATGAGAAATGTTGAAGTTCATGTCAAAGAGATTAAATTTTAACCATAGGTAAGGAAACTGCTCCAAAAAATGTGAGCCTGGGAATGACAATACTGATGGCCAGCATTTGAGCGTACCTGGTATCACGTTAGCTAATTATCATGAGGTTACATTAAGCCAGTGCTTCTAATATTACCCCTATTTCACAGGTTACAAAACTGCGGCTGAGAAAGGTTTCAGGTTATACAACTAGTGAATGATGGAGCCAGTATAAAAGCAGTTTTGCTTGTGAGCTCTGAACCTGTGAAGTGGAAGAAGAAAAGACTAGAAACAAAACACTTTGAAGGGGAAATTGCAGTATTTCAGGCAGGAGATGACGAAAGCTGGTACTAGAGCAGTGGTAGTGTGGATGAGATAAACATAAACTGGTGTGGTATGTTTCAAGGATAGACACCCCTCTGCCATTCTAGAAGGTGCTAAGGAATCACATTATTTTAAATTGACTCCTTTTCAAATATTAAAGCACTGTTACTAACTTGACCATCTATTTGGCTATTTGCAAATAGAATATTTAAGGATAAACATTCATAACCACTACAGAAAATCAAAACAAAACTGTTGGAGTTAAATTCTAAAGCAGAGCTCCAAAAAGTTCTGAACAACTACAATGTTATGGAATGATGCATGGTCTGTTAAATACAGTAATTTTCTCAGTCATTTTTTTGTTGAGGACCTACTTTATTTTAAGTCCTGTGCAAGGTGATGGGGATAAGTGGTGGGATATAATTTGACAGGGGCCAGATAGAAAAATCTCTTGCCTCTGGAGATAAGCTTTCCACATTATTTGGAAAATAGTAGTAAAATAACAGTTCTCATTGGAGTGTGTAGTTATGATGTTTTTGTTAAAATATTTTTAAACATTATTCTCTTGATAACTTTTATTCACACCTCATACTCCAGGCAGTGTTAATACTAGAACAAAGGTCTCCATAGTTTGCACATTTATGAAAGAACAGATTGCAGCAAAAGACTCTGCTTCTGTGACAATAGCTTTGATTAACACCTATCAAAATAGAACCATCATTTGCTCACTTAAGCATTTGTTAAATAACCCAATCTGCTACTGAATTAGAAGCCAGATGCCTTTATCTTCACACGTGCTGGGAGGACAATTGCTGCCTCCCTCTGCAGCCCCCAGTCATGAATGGCCCTTGCCCACAGGATGTCTCAGGCTTATTCCAGCTCAAGGTTTTAGGATTCTACAGATTTAGGTGTTTTCTCCAGAGTGGCTTGCCGTATTTCAGCGATACTGTTTCATGAATCAAGTAAAAGATTCTGTAATGGTACCCACCAAAGTGGTACCCACTAGGAGTGATGTCATACTCGGTCAAGACTTCATCACCCAGGCTAACTACTACATCATCTGCAAAGTACAGTAAGAATCCAGATTAATAGGTCATTTTGATGGAAATGACTCACCTTAGAGAATCTCGTTCAAGTGGTGCTCAATCCCTGACTAACCCTGGGACTAGCAATCAGTGCTAATGTTCACTTTTAGAAGAGCTGTAATTATTAGGATCTGCTTTCTTATACTTGGCTAAGGTGTGCTTGTAATTTCCATTCTGATTTTGCCCTCTGAAGTCAAACAGAAAAAGTTCATCATGACTAAATGACAGCCCTCTCCTGTCTGTATGAGGTCTTCTTTGTCCACAATTAAGCAACTAGGTTTCCTGCTATGCTTCCAGTGATGCCATTTCCAGACCCTCTCATTACCCTGAGCACTTCCTTCTTGACTCGCTCAAATTCCCCAGTGTTCCTCATTAAAATGTGGTACAAAGAACTGAATTTAGCCAAGTATCCTAAAGGAAATCTGATGAGTAAAAATTATAGAGCAATGCTAATTCCTTACTGTAATCCAAAATATCTTTTGCTTTGATCTGAAAGCCACATTGACAATTTCTAATAAAGAACACTCTTACCTCAGGGCCTTTGCACTTGCTGTTCTGTCAGGAAAGCTCTTTCTTCAGACATTCATGTGGCTCCCTCCTCACTTCATTCTGTTCAAATACCTCCTTTTCAGCCACTCCCACTGAAGCAGTGTTCCCACTTCACTCTCTTTTCCTTCCATGGCTGTATTATTTTTTTCATGAAACTCTCATCACTTGATATACCATGTTTCCCCAAAAATAAGACCTATCCAGACCATTAGCTCTAATGCATCTTTTGGAGCAAAAATTAATAAAAGACCTGGGATTATGTTATATTATTATATTATATTATATTATTATATTATATTATATTATATTATATTATGTTTTATTTTATTATGACTCAGTATTATAGTGTTACCCCGAAAATAAGCCCTATAGTAAAATAAGACCGGGTCTTAGATTAACTTTTGCTCCAAAAGATGCATTAAAGCTGATTGTCTGGCTATGTCTTATTTTTGGGGAAATTCGGTATATTTATTTTATGTCTGTCTTCTTCGCAAAACTTATGCTTCATGAGGCAAGAGACTGTTTTCTCTGCTGCATCCCTCTCATAAATGGAGTGGGGAAGACACTCAAATATTTGTTAACTAAATGAAAATTGGGTATGTGATTAACTACGATTACTAGTATATTTCCTCATGAAATGCAGTTAGATTAAGTCTTTGCCCATTCTTCACATGGCGAGTAACTTGATTTTGTAATTAAAAACTAGCTTAGATTTATTGCAAATATTTAGGCAACATAGATAAGCAAAAAAAAAAATCTCAGATTTTCTTGTATCAACACAGTATTTTAATACATAATATTCTAGGCTTTTCATTCTTACATTTTTTACTAAAATTAGATCACAATTTACATGTTTCAACCTGAATTATTTTTTATGTATATTTTCCCTTATCAACATATATTTCTACTAAGTAAAATCACATAATATTTTACTGTGGAGATGTATCATACAATAATACTGGCTTTAACTGCTTTAAAATACTGTTAAATGTACTTTCCAGTTACAATCATCAAGTAACTGAAATCAAGGTTATTTTTAATGTATCATGAACTTAACAGTATTGCATCAAACAGTGTTGTAGCTGTGGGATATTCATAATTATTTCCTGGGTATAAGGACTTATTGTATCAAAGAGTATAAACTATATAGTACTACTAATGAGTATTACAGATAGACACATTTCAATTTAAATACTCAGGAATGTTTGTTTTTTGAAAGATGGTAAAGAAAACATTTATACATCACTAATAAAAATGTAAACTAACATAGTATTTCTGGGTGATGATTTAAGTATACCTACCAAACAAAGAAAAGCACAATACTTATAAATTTTTTCTTCTGTTTTTCAAATTTGCAAGTTTTTACTCTTGGCCTAAAGGAAAAATCAAATACTTAAAAAAAAAAAAAAGAAAAAAGAGTGTTGTGTTCCTTCTGTCCTGTTGAAATTTTACAGTTTTTGAGTCTTGAGTCTGTACCCAACATGGCGCCACCACTAGAACTTTGTACACTTGATGAGTAAATTTTGTGAGTCTTTATTTACAATGAATAGGTTATAAAGTTTTTAACAGGGTAGATCAAATACAAAATAATATTGTGGACCATTAGACCTCTTGATAAGGATTTCTTTTTTAAAATTTTGTTTCAATGAAGCTTGATAGGGAGAAATAAAATGACTTTAGGTTGAGAGTTAAAAAAAAAAAAAAAAAAAAAAACAAGAAAGAAAGAAGAGTTTATAAAAGCAAAAGGCATTTAAAACAACGTCAAATATAAGGGAAGGCTAAATAGCTAAGCATGAGCTATTCCAAAGAAGAGAAGTCCCAAGTATGGCTCAGTATCTAAGCACCCTTGCTGACATTTCTAATTCACGCCTTTGGCTGCTGAAGGACTTTTTTAAGGCAAATATTGATCCATATCTCCAGTGAGGATGGACGAAGAAGAAACTCAAAGATCAAAGTTTTGATAAGAAAGAACTCCTTACTAGTACACAAGTTCAAGTACATATTGAAATATTCTGTAAATGAAGATTGTATAATTCTTACATTATCTTTAAGAAATTAAATAGGTTCATTGTAACATTGTAACAGAACCTATGACTGCATAACCGATCCCCTCATCCCATCCTGCACGAAAACAAAAGGACCCACCGTGGCTTAAACAGTGATTTGTTATTTCTCACAGTCTGTAGATCTGGATCAGGCCTGCCTCATGTTACTTGGCCTCTTGGTGTATTTGTATGTTGCCCATGGGTTTACTGGGGACTAACTGGTGAAGGAGGGTCCATGCTGGGGTGACTCAGTTCTGCTCCACGTGGTCTTCGGCAGGCTAGCACAGATTCCTTCTCAAGGAGGAGCGGGGGTTAAAAAGAGAAGCAGAAACATGCCAGCTCCTTTCTGAGATTCTGCATGCATCATTTGTTAATGTCCCATTGTCCACAGCAAGTCACATGGCCAAGCCAGTCAGTATGGAAGTCAATTACCAAAATGCATGGATACAGGAAAATGTGAAAAAACAACAACAAAAAACAAAAAGCTGGGGCCATTAATGTTTTACAGTCATTTATATGGGAGTGTCTAGTCAAGTCTTTTGCTTATCGGAGGCCCTCAGTTTTATTAACTATCTCTGAGTTGATTAGACCAATGTACCTGGATGGTTCAGACATAGGCACCTGAAAGCAGAACGATTATTTAAGATGGTATCTAAGTTTATGGCTCTATGACTAGATCAGTTTTTGTGATTGTAGGAGACTGACAAGATTGATACATATTTTTATAGTAGGAATATATGGTGGCTCAATTTCTGCATCTTATTGTGGGCCCATATTGATAATAGAGATTTGTAATGCTCTCATTTGATCATAAATGTTAGCCTTCTATGTGATATATGATACACACACACACACACACACACACACACAAGTTCTGACAATTAAGCTCTTGAACTTGTTGCAACAATGTTGCTAACATTTTTTGATATCAGAGGGATTATGCATTATAAATTTGTACCAACTGGACAAACACTTAACCAAGTTTACTATTTGGAAGTCCTGCAAAGGCTGCGTGAAAAGGTTACACGACCTGAACTTTTGCCAACAATTTATGGCTCTTACATCACAACAATGCACCAGCTCACACGGCACTGTCTGTGAGGGAGTTTTTAGCCAGTGAACAAATAACTGTATTGGAACACCCTCCCTACTCACCTGATCTGGCCCCCAATGACTTCTTTCTTTATCGAAAGATAAAGGAAATATTGAAAGGAAGACTTTTTTATGACATTCAGGAATCAAGGATAATATGATGACAGCTCTGATGGCCATTCCAGAAAAAGAGTTCCAAAATTGCTTTGAAGGGTGGACTAGGCACTGGCGTTGGTGCCTAGCTTCCCAAGGGGAGTACTTCCAAGGGGATCATAGTGATATTCAGCAGTGAGGTATGTAGCACTTTTTCAAACTTAATTGTGTATATGTCTCTGTGTGTGAGTGTGTATATATATATATATATATGTATAATATCTATGTTTGACTCTAACAGAAGGTAAAAAAAAGAAGGCAATAACTGCTTTAAATTACTGTTAAATGTACTTTCCAACTTTGCCGAATTGTTTTATGTAGCTCCAAACAGTGGGCAACATCTGCTAAGAATATACCCAGTATAAACAAATGTAGGATTCCACAGTGGGTGAAAGAAAACCAAAAGGAGATCTAAAAATAAAGTGTCTGAAAAGTTATGTGTTTGGAAAAGCCAAGGAGATATTTGTTAACTAAACACATTTTTTAAAATTTCCAAACACTGTTGTTGTAAAAACAAACTGGTAGTATTTTTGGACAGGTGTATATGTGTATGTGGTATCAAGAAGATATGACTTTCCTCCCTGCCAGGTGTTAGTTAAAGGATGTGTGAATGGGACTAGATCACACCATCATTATTAATCTGGAGTTTGTAACATGGGAACATTGTTGGTCAAATGAGAGAAGACAGAAGTTAATTCATCAGGTCCTCTGGAGTTCCAAAGAATTGCTTTAAATTGTCTCAGTCTTACAGCTGCAGTTCTGGCTGTTGATGCAGTAAATAAAGTTGTCTTTTCTCACTTTCTCTCTCCTTGGGCATCATAATGATAATTAAAATATGCAAATTACTCTCTATTACCCCCAAAAAAATATTTTGTGGGAATCAGGTCACACAGTATTATTCCCATTTTACAGATGAGGAAATGGAGGATGAGATCAGATAACTTGCTCAAGGCACATACTCGTGGCTAGTTGGGGCTCTTACAATCCCAACTCAAGGGCTTTCCTTCCTACACAATACTATGTGCCCTTATATAGGTTCCCACTCCTCCTGAAGGCACACGATTGACTTCCCTGGTCACTTTACAGAGGGAAGTGGAGGTCAGGAGGAGAATCAAACAAAAGATCATTGAATAAATACATTGAGAAAAGAAAGGCAAAATCAAGGTAGTAAACAATAAGAATTGAAAACAGGTGGCTTAAGAGGAGATGAATTTCACTGACAACTTTATTTGATCTGTACAGTATTTTGAAGCACAATTTGGCAGATGTTTGGTTGTAACACAAACAGATTAGCACCTGCGGTTTAATACCCTTTTATATACAGAGGGTGCCCAAAAAATGTATACACATTTTAAGAAAAGAAAAAACTATTAAAATTGTAATACTCAATATGTACTGATAACAAAAGATGAATACAAGTCACATTTGACTTCTGCAATTACAAGGGTTGCTCAAAGTGGTTACCATCAGCGTCCAGACACTTCTGATGATGGGGAACAACTGCCTGAGCAACGTTGACCAAAGTGTCCACTTGTATCCATTTTTTTGGCACCACTGGTATATTTATGTTGCTTGTTTGGCTTCTGCAGATTTGATATTACAACTCTGAATCTTAATTTAAATTAAGGAATTCAATGGTGCATTTTAGAGAGTAGGTCAAGACTAACATATTCTTTCAGGCACAAGAGGGTGGTTGGTTCTTGTGACTGGTTGATGAGGTGGTCTTTGAGTAGCTGAATGGAACAGAAATTGGTATCTGAGTAAAGAAACCCTGGACGTACACATTGATGCTAAAGCTTCCTCAATGAGCATGAGCAGAGCAGCCGCTGTGCTGGAGGGAGGTCAGTGTTGTGTTTGGCGTGTGCTCCCATCTCTCTAGAAGGATCAGAGCTCTAGCAACACAATATGTTCCCTGAAAAGTGGCTCTGGAAGGAGAAACTGTCATCCTAATTATGTCACAGAAACTGGGGACTGTGCTGATCCCCAAAGCTGTGAGGTAGTGGTGAGTTGAATTTGATCACGTTTACATCTCAACTTCGGGCACTTGAGATGTCCTTTCATATAGTCCAGAAACACTGGGAACAAATGCATCCCGCTTGGCTGAGGGAAGAAGAAAACCTTTCTCATCTTAACTATGTACATTTTGCAGACTCTGCTTCAGCATACTGTGAAGTTTTTTGTAGATATTTTATAAAAAATAATGATTGAGTTCACTAGCATCTACCACATTTTTCCTGTTCTAGGACTTCACTTTGGATACCGTCCTCTTCTAAGTCAGGGGTATCTTCTACCCCTTCTAATCACTTTAATCCCCTTATAGTTTTTCAAGTCATTTGACTACGACCACTCGGCTTGTAATAAATACCTAAACTTTGATTCCCATGCTGATCTAAGAAATTAGGAAATTGGCAGGAGGAGCTGAAAGAAATCATTCTGTTTCCAATGACAGACAGTAAGAGCCAGCCCTTACACAGCACTTAGCATGTACCCACCACTGCTGGAGGTGGGACGCCCTTAATCCTCAGAACAACTGTGTCCCCAATTTACCACCATTGTCCCCATTCTATAGGAAACCGAGGCCCAGAGAGAGGAGATGAGGTATCCAGGGTTGCAAAGACAGTGACAAGGCTCCCATTGTAACATGGGTTGTCAGTCTCCTGAGCGTCTGTTCTTGACCATTACGCTATTTCTTTTTCCTAGATGAACTGGGTAAGTCACCTACAAATTTCTACTCAGTGACTTTGCTCAGGCTTCTCTTTCCCTATGATGACCTCCCTCAGATTCTCTGCCTGCCCAGGTCAAGTTCAAATATCATCTCCTCTGTGAAGCCTTATCTCATTCCTCCTAGCCTCTGTTCTTTTGCCTCCCCTTGTGATGACACTTATCATTTGGTATTTTTGTCAGCGTGTACTCATCTCTCTCCTCTAAAGTATAGTCAGCTCTTTGAGGAAGAGGGATATCATGTCATTTATATTTGCATATCCACAGTGACTAGGAGAATGCACGGTACATAGTAAGGACTCAGCACATATTGTATTAGACATGAATGAATAAAGATATTTGGAGATGCTTGTTGATAAATAAGAGTAAGTTTTAAGTTTTCTTTAAGTCTACTTAGTGCAAATCTCTGGCCAAAGGAAGTATTTTTATTAGATATTTGTTGGACATTTTAATGACTAAGCATATGGGTCCCTGTATATTTTACAGCATTATTGATAGCTATACCCCTTAGTAAATCAACAGTGGCTTGTGGGTTATTAAATGGCAGAATAGTACAGTTTAGTTCCTTGATGAATGTCACAGAGTGTCTACATTTCTCATATTTCATTAGATGCCAATATTTTCTAGTCACTGCTTAATTTGAAATAATGACATTATGTGCAGATCATGTGAGACCCCACCCATGGATGTTTCTCTGAACACTTATGGTATTTGACTTTCTCTAATTATGTTTCTCTGTACTAGAGTGCTCACTTTTTTTCTCTGCTAGTGCATTGGCTATTAATGACTGAACAAATCAATTATAAAAAGAGAAACAAACTCCTTCCATGCATTGCCCGGATGTCTTAGCAATCTCACTATTTGCTGAGTGACTTGTGGAAATATTTAACTCATCCCGTTTGACAGATGTCACGTGCTCAATAAGGACAGTGAACGTGCTGTCCAATAACAGAGAAGACTGTGCAATGGTTTTACTCTGATTGCAGCACTGCCTGGGGGTGAGAGGTTTCTGTTTTAATCATAGCCATAGTTTGGCTCAAAAGTGTTGAATTGTTTGACCTTGATAACCAGCTCTACAAAATACATTTACAAGGTAAAAAAAGAAAAAGAAAAAGATTTACATCAGGTTAAAGTTAATTGTAGTTGGAATTTGCTTAATAATTCATACCCTGCCCTTCTAGCTTATGTAGAATAAATGAACTATTTGGGGTGAAAGGAAGGTCAGTGCTATATTCAATTTACTGCAGTAGGTGACTTTCCAATTGGGGACTTAATTTTAAGAGGGTTTTAATAAAGAGGAAGAGGTGCGTTATAAATGTCTAGGTCAACATAGCAGATTTAAATTTAAGGGATTGCTTTTGCCTGTGGGATTCTTTTATGTCCAAAAAGAAAAAAAAGAAAAAGGAAATTTCAGACATAGTCTCAGTGATAAGAGGCTTGGTCTTCACCTGATTTCTTGGCTTCTGAGTCTTGTCTGCATTTCCAAAGTCTCTCAAGCACGTGTCTCTCTAAGGGCTGCCTCAGTGCTCTGTAGCCAGCACATCGTCTCTTGTTGTCATGGCCTTTTCCTTATACACAGACCCTCCTGGAAGATCCTTTAGAACAGATTGGATCCTGCTAGCGTGACATTTGCTGAACCTGGCACGGAACCTGGCTCATAGTAGCCATTAGAAAGCAACTACTGAATTCATTAATTTATTAATGAGGATAATGCCACATTCATGGTAATCCAGAAAATTTTGCTGACTCATTTTCCCTCCCACAATATACAAGAATTCCAGCTCCTTTCAAATTCAAATTAGGATTTTCCTGGGAGTCCCTTGACGTGTTGCATGTATATGTCTAGTCAGCATATTTTTCTTTTCCACTGGCTCCACCATGACTCATCTGGTGCCCAAGTCAAGGGCATGGTTTTCAGTTCTCAGCCAAAGTCACAAACCTTCAAAATAGTAATATAGGGCTAGGTTTCTGAGGGGAATCACAGTGCTGAAGACATGTCATGTCTCTTGTGGAAGTGGGGAGTGTATCTCTTTGCTCCATTTTGCCATCTTGGCACTAAAGATGAAACATCTCACATCTTTTATAAAGTATCCTCATTTTTCACAAAGTACCCCAAAGGAACAGTTCTTTAACCCTATCTCAATCTCCTCTCTCCATCTTTCTTGGATATGTGTCCAGGTGCTGGTCTGGGTACTAACATCTGGCTCCAATGCTGCTTTCCTATCAGCCATCATATCTCCCCAGGCATCAGCTTAAATATTTCACTTTTTCTTTAGTCCCAAATAGAACTTTATTTCCTTTTCAGTTACATTTCTTCTTTCCATCTTCCTTCTTTCATTCATGCATTCATCCAACACATGGTTATTGGATAAATATTATGTACAACATGCTACAATATATTCTGAGGATACACTGAAGAATAAAACAGATGAAATTCCTATTCAATGGAGTTTATAGTTCTATTCTCTTGAAGATGCCCAGATATGTTTCAGTCCCATTTGGATCTATGTTAAGTCCTAAAGCATGATACATGTTTTTGTCTCTCTTGCTGAGACCTCAGCACCCAGAAAACTTCCTCCCTGTATTTAGTTTTAATTAGGGCAAGGCATATATTATGTAGTTTGAAAATTTGGGAATGCATTAAGAAGAGACAGAGAGTAAGAAGGACTGAAACTGATTATAAGGGACCTTTTTTCCAGCCAAAGAGACAAGAAGAAGGCGGTATATAAAGGAGATGACAGACACACTATTTGGTTATGATTGGGGATAATCACCTCCTGAAAATTCCCATTCAATATGAGGAAGTAGACGTGGTCTCAGGAACCCAGGAGGCACTGAAGGTGTGGTATGTGGGAAAAAAGGAAAATAAGTAACAGAAGGAGCTGGGCCTCAGAGGTCAACTCCAAGGTAAAGACAATCTCTTCATGGAAGGGTTGATTAAGTCTGTCAAGATTCTATAGATTAATTGATGAGCTGTCTGAGAAAGAAGATACACTTAATAGAATGAATTTTAATTTTCTGCCAACAAATCCCAAATTCCTGAAATATTTTGTTTTTTAAGAAAGGCACTTGAAAGCAAGGTGACCTATTTGCCAACTGTCCCAGTCAATCATAAAGAGATGACATTTTTGAAGAGTGACTCATCATAAGAAAAGTGACTAAATAGCTGCAAACAGTAAAAAGGAAAGATTATTGTCATGAGCTGACAATGTTCCCCAAAAACTGAAGACAGAAGTTCCAAAAAGAACTTCTTTCAAAAATCCTGTGGTAACTGCTACCATTTTCCTCTTTTGAAAGCCTCTTGCCAAAATGGGAAGATGGAAAGATCAATCAAATAAACTGCAGAAGACAACCCTAAATGACACCAGGGTTGAATTTTTTCTACTGTTGACTCTTGGAAGATGCTCAAGTCACTAATTACTCCAAGAAGGCGAGTAACTATTGCTGTGAACTATTAGTCAAACTTCCTAATGACCATGTCACCGATGGGAAGCATTAGCTACAACTCAGTGCCAAGAACATTCTTTGTGCAAATAAAGCATATAATCAAAGATAATCACTTATGGGAAAGTTCTTAGGATAATATTAATCCCAGAGAGAATTTTGTTGGTGCTGTTTTAAAACAATGCTGTGTTCTAATATTATTCCTCAAATTTTCCCTTTTTAAGAAAGACAGATAGAACTGTTCTCAATAGAACAGTTCCTAAAATATATATATATAGCACAAATCTTGGGTGTCCACATGGCTCAATGTATAGAATCACAGTACAGAAACAAAATTCAACTACCTGATCGTTAACAGAAATTTTTCACTGACTAGCAGAACATGATAAAATGCCAACAAAGTAATTTTATTCTTTCTTCCATTGTTCCTTCCTATTTGTTTTACGGGCTATTTCTTTTCATGCCCCTGATGAAAACTTAGATTCATACCATAACTTTTTCATCTTCTTTAGTTCTAAGAGCTGTCTCATTTCAGTAATTAAACTGTTTAGTCATCATCATAATAGTCAAAACTCTGATCTGCAAGCACTTGTAGAGCTATTCCCGCCTACTAGCTTGCACTGCTTTCAGATCTGGAAGTCTCACTGGGGAAGAGGAATGCAGTTGGCTTCTTCTACCATATTTGCGTTCTTTGTTGCTCAGTTCCTGACCCTTTAAGGTACATCCAGGGAGAGGGGGTATCTGAATAGAAGGGTCATAGCCTTATGTGGCTGGGTGGTCACCATCTGTCACTGGCTTTTCTATGTTTGAGGGAGATTAGAATTGGCTCATTCTCTCAAGACCTGTATTGTGCTTCTCAGAGAGTCTCCCTGTGGTATAATAAAAATAAATATTTGGTCTTTTTCCCAGTTCCTGGCACACAGCTCTTGTAACCTTGGGTTCTCCAAAGTGATAAGTGTTTTTTAATGCTAATGAAATGGCTGGTGATTGGGGATGCCTGGATAGCTTCAGAGTGGGGGCTGGTCACCAGATAGAGCAACCATGATAAGAGGGTTGGAATATTTAGCACCCACCCTCCCATGCCACTCACTTCCCTTTCCCATCTCCCCAGGGAGAGGGGATGGGATTGAGTTCAAGCACCAAAGGCCAATGATTCAATCAATCATGCCTACTAATGAAGCCTCCATAAAGCCCCCTAAGTGAGAGGGTTCAGAGGGCCTTCAGATGGAGGAGCACATGGAGGCACCAGAAGGGCATGGATTCTCTGTGTCATGCCCTCCATAGCTTCTCCTGTGCATCTCTTCCATTTGACTGTTTCTGAGTTGTAACTTTTATAAGAAAAAGGCAACCAGGAGTAACGTGCTTTCTTGAGTTCTGTGAGTCATTCTAGTGAGCCATTAAACTTGACAAGGGTTTTGGGAACACCTGAATTTGTAGTCAGCTGGGCAGACATGTGAGTAGCCTGGACACTCTATTTATAGCTGGCATCTGATGTGGGGGCAGTCTTAGGGGACTGAACCCTTAAACTTGTGGAGTCTGATGCGAACTTCAGGTAGGTAGTGTTGGAGTAGAGTTGAATTAGTAGACACCCAGTTGGTATCAGAGAATTGAAAAATTGGCTGTTGGTGTGGAAAACCCTAACACATTTGGTGTCAGAAGTGGTGTCAAGGAAAAAAAAACAAACAACAACAAAAAAAAATCTCTTTCTCCCACTTATGGTATCTCACAAATGTCCTTAATGCAGGTTTCTGAGAAGCTCTTGCTTGGTCTCTTTTTATAATTTGAATGATCCTTTAAACCCCAAGGGATGTTCGTCAGTCTCTTTTAATGTTTCAGGGCCTGCATGGGGCTCTTCCTTCATGAAGCGCCAGAATAGCTGTGTGAGCACCCAGGGGCCTGAGCCGTGGCCAAGAGAGGGTTCTTTGCAGGGCAAGCGTGTCTGTGTAGACAGAGCATGGATATGAGGCGGCACATGTACACACTTGCTTATAAAGTCCCTCGTGGGAGGTGACAGAGATGCTGTGGAGCGGGAAAAGGGCAGCCAGGGATGAGGAGGACCTCGCCTTTCCACTCTGGGACAGAACTTCAAGGAGTCCATGAATTCTACATTCAAACCTGGTCTTCCAGGTTTTCCATATGTCAAAGTAGTTAAATATTTTATTTAACTGTTTTTTTGGGGGGGTTGATCTGTGCTTTATTCAATTGAGACATATGGCATATGGGCTTTCCATGTGACTCTTACCCTAGGTGCACAGAAGGGATGGGCCTCCCAGTAACTGTAAATTCTACTTTCTTCTTTAGTTTAGAATTGAAGGATCTCCTGTGAAAGATTCCTACCAAAACTGGACAACAGTCTCAGAAAGTTATTTTCCTTTGCTCCTTGACTCCATGCCAATAAGCCATAGAAATGAGTATTTCCCAAGGTTTAGAACGGTGCTTAGAACATAGTAGACAAACAATAAATAGATAAATACAGGAAAATGTGCATCAGCTACCCTTTGGCTGATGGGATTTGATGATGGTTTTAATTTATTGATTATATTTTTATGTATCTTACAATTTTTCTATAGTAAATACATCTACTAAATAATAAAACAATGCAATGAGTGTATCAAATTATAATGGATATTCTTTATCCTTAAACGCTTTTATGTTTCTCAAGTAGAGAATATTATTGTGCGCATTTAGTAGATGACAAAACAGAACTCTGATTCTAACAGTGCCAACTTACGAAAGATTTTCTCATGTTCTCCTCAAGGCCTTTGTACCTGACGCAAGCGTGACTGCTTCCCACAGGAAGTAGGTTTTTGTATCCTGTCCACTCTCTCCCTTTCAGTTTTGTATTTGCATCTTAGTTGCAACTGCTCTGGCTGATTTTCCCTTGTCCTTCAGCCTAAATGATCATATAATACAGAACGTGCCTGCCTTGTGCCCAGAACATATGCCAGGGTAGGAATCAAAGTATAGTTTCTTGTCAAATACTTAATTTGTGCTCAACTCACAGAATAAAAAGATGGTCCTCTTCTTTTGAGAGCATACAAGACAATCGATGTGTCATTTTTAAGAGGTCATCTTAAAATATAAGGGTGATAGAGTGGACATTTGGGTATAGTGTACTAGTTTTATAAAAATTCTGTGTTTTTGGTGACATCAAAGCACCTGAATGCGGATGTTACAGTTAAAATGCTGGGATCTGTGCATAGGCACTTGGGGTGGGCAACGTCATGGATTTATTTTCTTTTGAATGTCAAGTAGTGGGCTGTCTTGAAACATCTCAATTTTTGGCACTATTAGAAATAAACAAGCATCTGTCTAAGCAATAGATGACTGAGCTTTTTGATTTTCACCTGGTTGTTTGACTGTCATAAGCCATCAGAGAATATAGGTATTTACGATCAAAATGACAATTATTTGACTTTGAATATCACGTCCCACAGACATAAAACTGGATTTAAGTTGCCTTCATTTTAGAAATAGTGCAAACTTACCATTGTTCTTGGAACTCATTTGCATTTTTTTAATCTCTGGTTACTCGTGGAATAAGAAAAATATTTTTCAATATGCTTTCTGGGGTATTTCATAATATGTGGGTGAAATTTTTATATTTCAGTAATCTCAATTCCAGTTTTAATGGAATCGTATAATTCAAACTGAATTGAAAACCAAAGCGCTAGCATATTTTAATCATGTGGAAATATTATTCAGTCTGATGCTATTCTGTAAAAATTATGACCTAACAAGTTTGCAAGTGTAGTCCACAAATCACCTCCTCTATGAAACTGACTACAATTTCCTCATTTGAAAGAAGTGTCTCTTTTTTAAAACTGCAATATGTGTCTAGAACTGAACCAGGTACTGAATATAGAGTGAAAAGAAAACAGAGCAGTTCCCATCCTCAGAGAGCTTCCGTGCAACACACACACACACACACACACACACACACACACACACACGTATGTGTATATGTATACATATGTATATATATGTGTAATTTATTACAGAAGTGGGTGAGTGTAATGAAAATTAAAAGTACTAGATGTTGTGAGAAAGACTGATAGGTGGTATAATTAAACGCTGAGACCTCTGAGGAGACACTGAAGTTTTTCAGCTGATAGGAGTTAGCCTGGCTAAGTGTGGGGCAGGCAAAAGAGGTAAGCCTGGCAGAGCTACACTCAAGGCTGAAGGCCTGGAGGCCCTGAGGTTTACATAGCTTGGCTTGTTTGAATTGCGACAAAGCCAGTGTGGCATCCAGATACAGTGAGTGTTATAGATGCTGGGGTGGGGGAGGGATCTTTTCAGAAAGTTCCAGAGGTAAATCTGTCAAATGCTGTGTTGAGATAGAGAAGTGGGTCATCTTTTCCTTAAGAGTAAGCCAATTGCATTTTTTTTAAACTGCGTTTTGTCGTCGTTCCTATGGCGGGAGTGGGGTGGGGTGGGTGGGGGTGGGTGGGTAGAAGTTGATTCAAATCATTGTGAATATAATTCAGTCACATTTATGAATGTTTTCCAGTGACTCTTAGGTGGTTGGTGCTGCTTAAGCACTAATAATAATATTAACAATCACGACAATAGCAAACAACTATTTAGTTACGCTATGTGCCATAATACTAATTTGTTGATGTTTCTATAGCCTTACTAGGTGCCAGAAACAGTTATTAGTATTACATTTATTATCTATTTTGGTACTTATATCAAGTTTATGAAACAAGTACTCCTATTATGCCCCTTTTATTGATGAAGAAAATGAGGCACAGACAAGTTAAGTAACTTCCCCAAGGTCACACAACCTTCCAAAGTAACAGAGCTGGAATTCAAATGAACATATCCTTTTTCCAGTGTCCGTGTTCTTAACTGCTTTGCTGTGTTGCAATATGAATTATATTTACAAACTTAAAGGGACAAGAGAAAGACACCAACAGAGCTGCCTATAACATAATGCAAAATAAATACTAAATATGAGTATAAGTAAAAGATGCCATGAATTCTGATTTTGAAAAGGTGGAGGGTTGGCAGGAGGCTTGGGGAGGCAGGAGAGGAATCTGGTAATACTTTTTGTCTGTATCAATCAGAAGAAACTCCCAGTAAAAGAGCATTTAAGAAATGGGCCCCACTGAGAACACCTCCTGGGCAGGAAGTTTCCTAAATCAATGTCAGACCTTCCTGTCAGGGTCATATAGCCCTACTATGCCATAGACACACTAAGGGCAGGGTTCATGCCCATCACAGGGTAGACACTGAATAAAGGCTTGTTGGATGATGGGCAGGAAACACGTTCTCCTTTCTTGATGAGTAATTGGATAATGACAGTGGTACTTAGTCCTGTGTACTCACTGCTACTGATGACCAGCTGACGAACACATACCTGACAGCACCCATGCTGAGGCCTTGCATCCATTATAACATCTTGTGCATCAGCTATAATGATCGTGACTAGCCTTCACATAGCAATTTACACATCAGAAAAGATTTTCCTGTGTATTACATCTTTGTAATGCCTGACAATTGATGTATTTTGCCCTCACTTTTGTAAAAACGATTATGCTTTTGCCCAAAGTAATATATGTTTACAGTTTTAAAAGAGAAGTGGGACTATTAAGCTTATACTAAAACATAAGTGTCCTCATTCAAGATTCCCTCCTTCCAATTCCCACCTCTACAGAAGTAATTTACGTTTCAACTTGTTTTTAGCTTTTTTTGTGTGGGTTAGGGGGATTTACCTTCATATATTTAAGTAACATGGTTACATTGCTATTTCTTGATTTGTTTTTTCCGTTTTGAATGTTAGCCATTGACTGCTTATGAGAGAAAATGAGAACTTACCTTTTTAACTTCTTCCCTCTTCTTTCTTCCTACACACATACACACTCTCATGTACACTTCCCCTCTCCCTAGCTTGGCAATACAGTTAAGTTATACTTTTGGTATATCAACATCCTTGTTTTATTGCTGCAAAATTTAAGTGTAATTCACATTTTTTTTCTATTTATTGTACTATGTATCTTATCATGCATTATTCCCTTTCCTGTACAAGTCTGCTTGGAGTAAATAATTGCCTTATTTTTTAATTACTTAATTTTCTCAGAATCTATCACTAATTAATTCCTAAGCTTTTGAACTGAACTTGAAAGTTGTTATTAATCCATTCAAGCTCATCAAGAAGCATATCATTTTTTTTTTCTCCCAGAGGGACTCATTCCCGCAACCCTTTATTCTCTTTTCCACTTTTAGCCAGCTGATGTGTAGACGTGCTGCATCTCGGATCACTCCATCACCTTCACCTAAACCCCCCCTCTTCTGGGTTGGTTCCTTTGGTTCTCAAATCCCACTTTCTGATTTACATCTGTTTTGTGGCAGCACATTCTTCATAACCTTCCCCAGACGGACGGCAGGAAACATTTTTGAGATATTATTTATTAGTCATGATAGACTATCATGGTTTGTCAACCGCAGCACCAACGACATTGGAGCCAGATAATTCTTGGCTGTGAGAGGCTGTCCTGTGCACTGTACCATGTATCTTGGCATTGTACCTCTGTCTCTACCCACTACCTGGTAGCACGTCCCTTATTTGTGGTAACAAAAGTTGTTTCAAGACATCCCTAACTGCTGCCTGGGGAATGATGTCAACTTTGGTTGAGAAACATCAGGATTTGTAAACAAATTAACCCCAAAATATCAGTTGCTTAACTCAACAAATGTTTGTTGCTCATTTGTGGTATATGTGCAGTGTGGGTTTGTACAGTGCTCTTTCCTCATATTCATTTATGAAACTATCCAGGAGCCTAAGGTGACAGACATGCTCCCATTTTTTGTAAATTTTTTTTTTGCACAATAATTAAAATTCTAAAGTCAAAGAGCTGAGGGGTTTGGAAGCAAGGGAATTTTCACCCTCTCAATTCAGAACTGACGAACTGATGGACTTTGTTTCTTATATTCTACTGGCCAGAATCAGTCATATCCCCATTCTTAATGTCAAGGAATAAAAAGAAAAATGATCTTTATTACATCTTACAATTCTGAAAAAACATCTTCATTTTATTCTGTGTTTAATAGTTTGGCTGTGTTTAGAATTCTCATAACAAAGAAATTTTGTGATATAAATATCATTACTTCACAGATGAAGAAACACCCTTAGAAAGCTGCAGAGCTAGTAAGTCAGAGAACTGAGATTGAACCAGTTGTGTGACTTCAAATAAGAAGCAATACTATATGTTCATTGCACCTGTTTCTTTTTCCTCATGGGCGCATGGATAAACTGCATTTGCCAGCCTCCTTCCACTACATTTGGCTCTGTGCCTGAATTTTGGCCAATGAGATGGAGCAGAGGTGATGTATGGCTGTTCCATAACAGTGTTCCATACACAATTCTCTAGTCTCTTTCTCTCTCTGTGGTGAACCCAGAAGCCATGAGTTGAATTGTGACATAAAATAGAAAGAGCTTAAGTCTCTAAATAACATCATGAAGGAAAGCTCTGGTCCAACCTCATTGGACATTGAATGATTAAATAAAAAACGTTTACAGAGTTAACCCACTGAAGTTTTGACATTAGTTACTTTACCAGCTAGTGTTATTGCCCCTGATTAATAGTGTACTGAACACTAGAAAGAGTGCCGCCATAACAAAAACTGGAAAAATATATCTGATTTAGTGGTTATAAGGCATGTGGCATAAAAATCATGGCAGAAGTGGAAAGATGGTGACTCATGTTAGGTGGTGGCAAAAGTTTGGTAAAATGGTTTCATGTAATAAGTTGGAAAATAGGTAATATACTTCCTATGTTGACAGCTGTCAGAAAAGTGATTGAGGAAAACTCAAGTGTTAGTGTTTGTATAAATTATTAGAGATAAGAATTGGCAGTTTGCCAACAGAAATGAAAGGATATAAAAAGAGTCCAGAAATATAAAATCTTGATTGGAAAAACCAATTTCTTCTGTACCACACAGAGTAGAAAGTACAACTAAAAAATATTTTGCGCAACAAAATTTTATGAATATCAAGACTTAAGGCAAAGAACAGGTTAAGGATGTGGTCCATTTTAGCCTGATCATCTCAGGCAGAGCTTATTCTATTAAGAGAGAAACAGGGAGTGATAAATCAAATAAAACAGATTTGAGATCTATGTTTAGTAAAGAGCTTTTGGATTAAAACTCAACAAATTAGGTATTGGAGGATTGCAACTCAACATAATAAAAGCCATGTGTGATATCATACTCAACTGGAAAAAGCTAAAAGCTTTTTCTCTAAGATCAGAAACACGACAAAGTTCCCACTCTTGCCCCTTCTATTTAGTGTAGTACAGAAAGTCCCAAGGAGAGCAATTAGGCAAGAAAAATAAATAAAAGGCACCTAAATTAGGAAGGAAGAAGTAAAGTAATCTGTATTTACCGAGAACATGATCATATATAGAGAAAACCTTAAAGACCACAACAAAAAACTGTAGAATAAACCAATTCAGTAAAATTGTAGAACACAAAATCAACGTGCAAAACTCAGTTGTATTTCTGTACACTGACAACAGACTATCCAAAGAAGAAATTAAGAAAACAATCTCACTTACAATAGTACCAAAAACAAATAAATAAATACATAAATAAAATACTTAGGAATAAATTTAACCAAGGAGGTAATAGAGCTGTACACTGAGAGCTATAAAACATTGATGGAAAAAAATCAAACACATGAATAAATGGTAAGATATCCAGTGTAAATGGATTGAAAGAATTATATTGTTAAAATGTCCATACCACCCAAAGCGATCTACAGATTCAGTGCAATGCCTATCAAAATTCCAAAGCAATTTTGAGCAAAAAGAATAAAGTTGGAGTTATCAAACTACATGATTACAAAATATTCTACAAAGCTCTAGTAATCAAAGCAGCATCGTACTGGCCTTAAAACAGACATATAGACCAATGGAACAGAATAGAGAGCCCAGAATATTCCACACATTTATGTTCAATTGATTTTTTGACAAAGCTGCCAAGTACACACAACGGGGAAAAGACAGTGTGTTCAATAAATGGTGAAACCACTTTACCAAACTTTTGCCACCACCTAACATGAGTCACCATCTTTCCACTTCTGCCATGATTTTTATGCCACTTGCCTTGTAACCACTAAATCAGATATATTTTTCAAGTTTTTGTTATGGCAGCACTTTCTAGTATTCAGTGCACTATTAATCAGGGACAATAACCAATAAACTGGTTTTCCACATGCAGAAGAATGAAATTGGACACTTGTCTCATTCCATATACGAAAATTAACTCAAAGTGGATTAAAGACTTAAATGTAAGGCCTGAAACTATAAAACTATTAGAAGAAAACATAGGGAAAAATATTGTTGACATTGGTCTGAGCAATGATTTTTTGGATATGACCCCCAAAGCATAGGCAAAAACAAAAAATGACAAAAGGGACTACATCAAACTAAAAAGCTTCTGCCCAGCAAAGGAAACAACCTACAGAGTAAAAATACAACCTACAGAATGATAAGAAACATTTGCAAATCTTACGTCTGTTAAGAGATGCATTTTCAAAATACATAAGGAACTCAAACAACTCAATAGCAAGAAAACAAATAACCTGATCATAAAATGGGCAAAGGACCTGAATAGATGTTTCTCAAAAGAAGACATACAGATGGCCAACAGGTTTATGAAAAAATTCTCACCGTCACTAATTATCAGGGAAATGTGAATCAAAAGCACAATGAAGTATCACTTCACACCTGTTCAAATGACTATTATCAAAAAGACATAAGATAACGTGTTAGCAAGGATATGGATATATAGATATATTGAAGGCCTGGCCTCATTACAATTATGTCCCACACGACATTACTTTTGTTTTACAGCTTCAGAAACGAGACATTGGCTCATATCTTGGGAGTTCACTGGTTTGTGATACACCAAATCACCCAGAAGCAACCAGGCAGGTGGATTAGTGGAATGGAATATTGAAATAGCCGGCAATACTTTGCAGGCTTGGGATATGTCCAGTTCAGTGAGATATATTCTTGGAGCTTCTGACCAATTTATGATTCTCCCATAACCAGAATATAAAGGTCTTGGAATTAAAAGGGTGGAAAGAAAATGATTTCTTTCCACTTTGTCACCAAAATGAAAAAACATGACCCGCTAAGATAGGGAGAGAAATGTGATTAATTTGAACCACATAAAAATGTGCACAAAACTAGAACCAACAGGGAAACTGCTGAAATGTCACTGAGGAGGGAATTATGACAGGGAGCAATAAGCAAGTGTTAGTATAAAAACTTTACTAGCTAGAGCTGTGAGTTGGTCTATAACTAAGGCTGAGGAAAGAGTCAAATTTAGTCTAGAATATTGCTCTTAGCACCCTACCGCTCAATAATTTCTGGCTGCAGAGACCAATTATTATCCCTAATAGTCTATTTGTAAACTTGGTTTTTCCCCATCCCTGTAATGCTTGGATCAGCTTGTTTTGAGGTCTTAGTTGCTACAGGAGAAAGTGTCTACCAGGTACATACCAAAGGTGACGTTGATGAGAAGGTGTAGATGTCAGCTACCAGTTGTTATTGGGGCTCTTTCTGTCAGTGTTAAGACAGTTAAGAGAGGTAGTTGGTTTATTGTCTGGGGTGATTGATTGATCCTGAGTTTAAAGGACAAATAAGGTTGCTGCTACACAACAGGATCAGGAGAAATTTTTCTGAACCCAGGGAGCTTTATGGGACTCTCTCTTAGTATTTCAATGCCTAGAGGTCAAAGTTAAATGGAAGACTAAAGCAATTCAGTACAGTCAAGACCACTAATGTTTCATTCCCTCAGGAATGGAGGTTTGGGTTATGCTATCAAGTAAAGAACTATTACCAGCTGAGATTTTGGCTGAACACATAGGGAGCATGGAGCCACCAGTTATAGAATTAAGGACCATAGTAGCTATGCATTTTCTTCCTTGTATGTCTATGTATATACACATATCTGTGTGTGTGTGTGTGTGTGTGTGTGTTTATCAATTTCTTTTCCCCTTGTATTAAGGGTGTTGGTGGTAGTTACCATATAATGTAGTCTTTAAATTAAGGAAGGGGATTGTAACTGAATTATAATGAACATTAACCAGAGATGGATACAGTTACTGATAAGACTTTGGGTTTCCTGGTTTGGGGAGAGGATAAACTTGTCATTATTTATGTGAATAATAACTGGATGATACTCAGCGGAAGAATGATAGTGTTGTCTTGTTGTTCTGAAGGTTAAATATATATGTATAGGTTATATATGGACGCTAAGTATACAAAGGGGCAGGTAATGCCATATATTGTTGAATCGCAGCACCATCCCTGCCCATTTTATTAGACCCTCTGCCATATCAGGGTCCAGTTTATATAATAGAAGAGTTTTGGCCAATGTCTGGCACTCACCCAAGATTTGGAAGGTAAAAGGGGAAGATAAACCATTCTTTTCTGGCAGCAGCTCCTGGCAGACAGATGGGCAGACAGCAGATGTGAAATTTGCAGTGGCTTCCAGATGAACTCCTGCAAAACACCTGCTTCTGTGCTGCAGGCAGAGGAGTCCATCGCTGGAAACATCCCCACTTTCCCGACCTTTTCTGAGTTTCTAAAAGTCAGCATGAGTTTCTTGACCTTTTCTCCTCTAGTTCTTCCAAAAGTTTGTAAGCATTTAATTTACTGTGTTAAATCTCTTTCTATCTGAAGTAGCTATAGTGATTTCCAGTCTTCTGACCAATTGCTGACAAATACCCGATTTCTCTTTTTTCTTCACGAATACCGCTCTACACCTGTTCTGTGTTTAGCCCTGTGGGATATGATTTAGGAGACCTGATAGAAGAAAAGGCATGGCCATATGTGGTAACTACTTGCTACTCACCCAAATTAAGTGGCCAACAACCATTTTATTATGCTCTCAGATTCCATGGGCCAAGAATTTTGACATGTCATTGCACCATGGCTTGTTTCTTCTCTATAACATCTTGGCCTGTCTGGGAAGATGCATAAGCTGGTGGTAACGCCACAGCTGGTTACTGAAATCATCTGAAGGCTTATCATTCATGTGTCTGGCACCTGGACTCGGATGGCTTGATGACTATTGCCAAATGGAGTGCACACAGGTGGCCTCTCCTCGTGACTTAGCATCTCCACCATGTGGCAGCTTCAGTGTAGTTAGACTTCTCACATAGAGGCTCAGAACTCCAAGTCTGAGTCAACAAAGTGGGAGATGCATTCCCATTTATGACCCAGCCTCAGAAGTCACGTAGTGTCACTTTCACTGACCTCGTAGTCAATTCCACTCCCAAAGACACCAAGTGCCAAGGGGAGGCTCATAGAGCCCCAGCTAGGTGCAGGAGTGATTAAGAACTTGGGGGCCATGTTTCCAAACTCCAGTACCATCTGATGGAAGGACAAAACTACTATACTTTCAGTGGTAGCTCCTCTTATTTGGAGTGCTGTCTCTCCTCATTCAGGTCTTAACCCCAACGTGCCTGCAGACAGCCCTGACTTGACACCACGTAGAATAGTGGTTAAGCACACTGACCGTGAAGCCAGATTCTCAGTTCAAACCCCACTACATACAACCTGTGTCCCCAGCAATTACTCATTCTGTACTAGAGCATCTACACCTGTACAGGATGACAATACTACGCTACCTACTTCAGAAGCTTGGTTTAAGACTTGTATTGGATTGAACGGTGGTCCCTAACAAAAGATGTTGTCCACTGGGAACCTGTGAATGTGATCTTATTTTGAAAAAGGGTCTTTGCAAACATAATTAAGTCAAGAATCCTGAGGTAAGGATTAGGGTGTGACTTAAATCCAATAACAAGTGTCTTTATTAAGAGAATGACTATGTTTGACTTAACAAATGAGTGCTATATGAGTGATAGCTATCTTTACTTAAATTATCTCTCCTTCCCATCATTTTTTCCCATGACTTTGTTTCATAGTTCCTCTCAATAGTTCAGATTTTCTTATTTGTTTCCTTACTGATTGACTGCTTTCCTATACAAGGATGTAAGTACCTTGATAGTAGGGACCTTGTCTTTTTCCCTGTCCTGTCCCCAGTCTCTTAAAACATGATAGTAGGTATTAGATGATCACTATTTACTGAATAAATGAGTCATCAAATGGACCTGAAAAAAAAAATCAGAAAAAATAAATGCTTAACTCTGTGGCCAAATAGGATTGCAGATGGGAAGTGCACAGTATGATGGGATAGTTGAAAAGAATTCATGGTGGGGTTTAAGAAGAGTGAAAGTTCAATATGGCAGAGGACATTGAAGGCTGAAAGCAACTCTTGTTCATCTTTACATTCGCACTTTACAATGTGAGTGTCTGGCACATAAATAATGCTCAACAATATATTTTTAATTGAATTGAATGAAAGAAAGCGGACATTCCAGGAACTGAATACTATGAGCGCCATATAGAAGGATCTTACGAGGAATTAATATATAAGTGAAGCAGAAACAAACATTCTGAACCCATTTACTCAATTAAAAGTACGGTTGAAAAATCTTTTTTTATACATTATCTCCTATAACATATTTACCATTGATTCTATTTTATTTAGAAGGAGATTCTGTTTTCCTGGAAATATACCTACTAGGAAGAGAAACCCCTAATTTTTACCAATAACGATGAGTCTTCCCAATTGTTACGAAGATAAATAGGTCTTTGGCATTCCTGATCTCTGTTTATGAAATGAGTGACTCTTCAGTTGGTCTGCTCCTCCCACCTTTCCTCTTTTCCATGCATCTGAATGCATCTACCCTTAAGTAAATTAGGCTGGTTTTTCTCTTTCTTCATTTTTTATAGTTCGTTCTCTTGGCTGCACATATAGCTATTGCTTCATAAGGAAAAATAAAGCAAGTATGAACTCTTTCTATATTTGTGTGGCTCCAAGCTATTAGTTTTCAAAAACTATTCCTTTTATTAGTAGGTGAGTGGATTGAACTGATTTTCCAACTCAATTTCTAAGCATTTTATTGCACTTATAATTTAAATCTTTCTTTATTGTTATGACAAACCAGCAGACCATTTTCCGTTTTGTCTCAGTTGTGCAATGACCTATATGAATAAAACTACTTTAAAAAGACGCCATAACAAGTAATCAGAATTGTAAATATCTGAAATCAAAATACACTGAAAACAACACTCCAGAAAAGGCAAGCATCTACCAGAAACACTATGGTAAAAATGAAAACATGAAAAGGAGACATTAGAGGTATAAATACTTTGCTTCCTGAATATGTTTTCATCTATTTTGTTTGATATCATATGAGTATAATGAAATAATGTTGAATTTTAATGAGAGAAAAAATTACTTACAATTAATTTAAATATAGGCACTTCATTTTCTAATAGGCTCTTTTTGCCTCACTTTCATTACCTATAAAACTGAGATAGTTGTGTGACAGTCTCTTGGGTTGATACACTGATGTATGATTTTGCAGAGTTTGTTTTGTTTTATCTCATTCCTTGACACTGTATTGGCATGGGGATATTTACAAAAGAGAAAAAGCACAAATATGGCATTGAGAAGCAGAGCTAGTCTAGTAATTTATATTTTTATTTTTTTTAAAGGCACTGGCTAAGCTTACCTACATTGAAAAAAACAAGAATGAAATTAGTCTTAATAAAATTTTGCAGAAGGGGTCATCTTTAAGAATTGTTGGGGGTGGGTGAAAAAGAGGAAGGGATTTAGAAGTATAAATTGGTTTTTACAAAATAGTCATGGGGATGTAGTATAAGGAATATAGTCAATAATGTTGTAATAACTACATATGGTGTTAGATGGGTACTAGATTTCTCTGCGTGATAGATGGGAGGGGGGGTGGAGGCAGGGTGAAAAAAGTGAAGAGATTAAGAAATACAAATCGGAAGTTACAAAATAGTCATGGGGGTGTACAGTATAGGGACTATAATGTGATAGCGTGGTACGATGTCAGATTATTGCTGGACTTATCATGGTGTTCACTTCTTTAGCATAGGGGTTATAATCAATAATATGGTAATAAATATGTATAGTAATAGGTAGGTATTGTTGAATATCATGTACACCTGAAACTAATATAATATCATATTATTTTATATATATATAAATTATATATAATTTATGTTTATTTTATATAGATAGATAGATATAGATATATAGATAAAAATCTTTTAAACCTCCACCCCTCACCCCACTCCCCACAAAAAAAGAAAAAAAATTGCTCTGCTGAGCATGAAGCTCCAAGTTGGGAACAGATCCTGCAAAGACGATGCTTTAATTCACTCTGCTGAACAGTCTCCCCAAAGGGCCAAAGCAGATCTGCTTGGGCACCTGGTGCCCAGTTGGATTCCAGTGACAACCCCTGTTCAACAGAGGTGTCACGTGCAGCGCACATCTTTCACAAGCGCTGAGCTTATTTCTCTCCTGGGCCTTTCTACATCACTCCCTGGTTCTGTAATTATGAGGTACCCAGAGAACTGTATGACTTTTTTTCTACCCTGGGGTGTCACTTAGTTGAGTCCTGAATTGTTTATTTAGATGGAGGCAATGAGGAGCAGAAAGCCTAATATACCATCATCGAGTCTCAGATTTAATTGGCGAATTCTCTTAGGATGGAACTGCATCGGCTCGGGGAAATTGTAAATGGCCACTCACCTCTTGAAACGGACTCATTTCTAGTCTGTTTTTTTCTATGTCTCCCATAATAGAGCAGTAAACAATTCAAGGGTAGAGTTCTTTGTTCTTTTTTGCTTTCTTGGTGCTTCACCTAACACACCTACAGTCCTATTTAAATAACAATTATCCCACACTGAGTCAGAGCAAATAATAAAGCTTACTGCAGATAGATTTCAAATCCAGTGGATGGGAAGGAAGGTCAAAACCTGGGGCAAAAACTGAAAAACAAATAGCTCAGCCTCTCTCAAGCTCCGATAAAAACTTGTCTAGGCCAATGGCCGAAATAGTGTCTGAAATATTATTATCACTTCCAACAATCAAATCATTCTTTTGTCTTAGTCTGGAGGCAGATCTCTTATATTCTCATAGTAAATCATTATATAATGATTAAGGAGAGTTTACAAATGATTAAGGAGAGTTTACAAAGTATTAGACTCATTTCCAAATATTTTACCTAAACTAACTCATTTAATTCTTACAAAAATCCCATCAGATAGATTCTATAATTATCTCCATTTTACAGATGTGAAAACTGAGGTGTGTAAAGGCCAGGAACTTACCCAAAGTCACACAACTAACAGTGGGATCTGATAGATTTGATCCTAGGTGATTTGGATCAAAAACTCTTGGCAACCAGGATCTATTGACACCTTGCTGAAATATAAAAGTAAAGAGCATGTTTTGAAGTGTTCTCCCAATTTTGTTCCCTAGTCATGCCGATTTTGCTATTCCTGCACCTTGTCTATTATGTCCTTAAGGGGAGAGGAAAAGTAGGTCTAAGAAGTTATGACATAGGGAACTCCCCTGGTCATATACAAAGAAGAGAAAAAACACGTTCTTCTCTCTGGGTGGTTGGGTAGAGGTGAAGGAGACACAATTGGGAGAAACAGAGTTAAACCACTTATGTCTTAATCTCTTCTTTTTGGTCTGACTTCTAAGATGGGGAGGGAGGTTAGATAGGATGTGGGTAAAGCTAACAGCTGTGAGAATTTGGCCTACTTGTAGATAGGAATTTGGAAGGGTGAATCTTAGGATCTCCTGGCAATAATCTGAGGAAATCACATGGTTGGATAGAGTGGGAGAGACCGACTTGTGTTCTCCAATCTTGAAGGAACCCTGAAATCCCCACAGGCTCCCCAAGCAAGGTTCTTGTTGAGGCTCAATGACTGGGATTCTCAGAAGGGTGACCCTTTAATGAAAGCCAAAACTGCAGGTGGACCACCTGAGTCTGGATCACCCTGGCAGTGAGAGCTGGTCTTTGGGGATCTGTAAGACCAGTGAGAATGAAGAGAAGACTGAATCAGCAGCAGGGGTGCCAGGACCTAATCAAGGTGAGCAAGAATGACCATGAGGTGTAGAAACTGCAGACTTCAGCAGCAAATGCCGGCAGTACATCTATAGACAGGATCAGGTCACGCAATCTCCGCCGCGCAATTGGGGCCCAAAAAAGCCCCAGGGACCCCTTCCCATTTTTACCAATTTTTAATGGAAAAATTTTAATGAAAAAATTTTTAAGCCTCATAGGTTACATGCAAAAGCCACCCTGAAGTGATGTAGCTGGAGGAGGGGACAAATCCAAAACAAATTAAGTTATTTTACAGCAATTGAATTACCTTGCATGACATTTTAAATTATTCCATTATATCCTGATTAAAATTTTACTTCCTACTCTTATTAAAGTGGGACTCATAAGGAAGATTCATGAAAAAAATAAATAACTACCTTTTTTTCACCCTGGTGGTGTGGTGTTTTGAATTTTGATTTGGCTGCAAAATTCTTTAAAACACGCACGGCTCTGCATTCATCTCTCTTCTGTAGTCAGAATGTAGTGTAATGTCACTTTTAATTTTCAAAGGGTGCACATTCGTTTAGAAATTAATTTTTACTACAGGTTGAAAGGGCTCCAAATACGTTGAGCCCTCTTGAAGAATGTTATTAAAAAGTTAGCAAACTTCCCTAAAATGTTAAGTAAATGCTAAACTTGTCTCATTCGATAAAACTTCTAAACTTTTAGGGGTGAAATCATCACTAAAAATTAATTCATTTTTTATTATGTAATACATTAGTTTGGTTATCTATTGTATAAGTTTCCCTAAAACTTAATAGCTTAAAATAACAGTGATTTATTTGCTCACAATTCTGTAATTTGAGCTGGGTGGATCTTCACCTGGGTGGATCTTCTACATTCTTGCCTGGGCTTATTTAAGGAGCTGCAGATATCTGGTGGCTCAATTGAGTCCAACATGGGAAATGGAGGATGGTCTCATTCAAATGTCTGGCACTTGGTGTTGGGTCGTACTAGAACTCTCTCCCCATGGAGTCTCTCCTTGTTCAGTAGTCTAGCTTGAGCTTCCTTACATGGTGCAGACAGCATTCCAAGAGAGTGAAGTGGGAAGCTTCAAGGTCTCTTGAGGCCGTGGCTCTGGAACTGGGTCAAGGCTACTTCCTCCCCATTTGACTGTCATGTCTGAGGCTGGCTGAGGAAACCCCACCAGTTCATGAAAGGGGCAACAGAATATCATAGGTGTGATTTTTCCATCTGCTTCAAAGACCTACCCCCTGTTCTGTGGTTTCTTTGAACTTTAATTCAATGTATGTTTTAATCTCCCTAAGGCATTATTACTGCTAACTTTTATATATTCACTTTTCATTTATATTTAATTATGTATTTACCTTTTCTATTATTTTTTCATTCCTTTTTACATTACAAAAAATCAGATTAAGGTCATTTTGCTTCTGCCTGAGGACTTTGCCAATATTTTCGTTAATGTGGGTCTGCTGTTAATTAATTGCCTTAGTTTTATTTGTCTAAAAATGCTTGTATTTTATATATTTTTTAAATATATTATTCTGATTTAGCAGCTATTTTCTTTCCTTTTTTAAATTAAAGTTTATAAAGTTGCTAACTTTTTAATAACATTCTTCAAGAGGGCTCAACATATTGGGGCTCAACATATTGGGGTGATGATTGTTAGTAAAGTTACATAGATTTCAGGTGTACAATTTTGTAATACTTCATTTATGTATCCAATTGTGTGTTCACCACCCAGAGTCAGTTCTCCTTCCATCACCATATATTTGATCCCCTCTACCCTCATCTCCCACCCCCCACCGCCCTTACCCTCTGGTAACCACTAAACTATTGTCTGTCTCTATGAGTTTTTGTTTCTTCATTTGTTTGTCTTGTTCCTTTGTTGTTTTCATTTTTATATACCACAGATCAGTGAAATCATATGGTTCTCTACTTTTTCTGTCTGACTTATTTTGCTTAGCATTATAATATCAAGATCCATTCATGGTGTCACAAATGGCACTGTTTCATCTTTTCTTATGGCAGAATACTATTCCATTGTGTATATATACCACAGCTTCTTTATCCAATTATCTATTGAAGGACACTTTGATTTGTTTCCATGTCTCGGCCACCATAAATAAAGCTGCAATGAACATCAGAGCACATAAATTTTTATGGATAAATGTTTTCAGAATTTTGGAATAGATACTCAAGAGAGGGATTGCTGGGTCATATGGTAATTCTATTTTTAATTTTTGAGGAAGCTCCACACTGCCTTCCATAGCGGCTGCACCAGTCTGCATTCCCACCAACAGTGCATGAGGGTTCCTTTTTCTCCACAGCCTCTCCAACACTTGTTATTATTTGTCTTGTTGATGATAGTCATTCTGACTGGGGTGAGGTGATATCTCATTGTGGTTTTGATTTGCATTTCTCTGATGATTAGTGATGTTGAGCATTTTTTCATGTGTCTATTGGCCATTTATATGTCCTCTTTGGAGAAATGTCTATTCAGGCCCTCTGCTCGTTTTTTAATTGGATTGTTTGTTTTTTTGTTGTTGAGTTGTATGAGTTCCTTATATATTTTGGGTATTAGCCCCTTATCGGAAGCACTGTTTGTAAATATCTTCTCCCATTCAGTTGGTTGCCTCTTTATTTTGTCAATGGTTTCTTTTGCTGTGCAGGCGCTTTTTAGTTTGATATAGTCCCATTAATTTATTTTAGCTTTTACTTCCCTTGCCTTTGAAGTCAAATTCATAAAATGCTCTTTGAACCCAAGGTCAATAAGTTTAGTACCTATGTTTTCTTCTATGCAGTTTATTGTTTCAGGTCTTATGTTCAGGTCTTTGATCCATTTTGAGTTAATTTTGGTACATGGTGACAGCAGTCTAGTTTCATTCTTTTGCACGTAGCTTTCCAATTCTCCCAGCACCATTTATTGAAGAGGCTGTCTTTTCTTCATTGTATGTTTTTGGTTTCTTTGCCGAAAATTATCTGTCCATATTTATATGGGTTTATTTCTAGGTTCTCAGTTCTATTCCATTGGTCTGTGTGTCTGTTTTTCTGCCAGTACCATGCTGTTTTGATTATTGTTACCCTGTAGTACAAGACGAAGTCAGGGAGTGAGATACCTTCAGCATTGTTCTTTTTTCTTAGGATTACTTTGGCTATTCAGGGTCTTTTGTGGTTCCAACACAAATCTGATGATTTTTTGTTCTATTTCTTTTAAAAATACCATTGGGATTAAATCTGTATATTGCTTTGGGTAATGCAGCCATTATAACTATATTGATTCTTCCAATCCATGAGCACGGAATGTCTTTCCATTTTTTTGTGTCTTCTTCAATTTCTTTTAAAAATGTCTTAGAGTTTTCAGTGTATAGGTTTTTCACATCCTTGGTTAAGTTTATTCCTAGGTATTTTATTCTTTTTGTTGCAATTGCAAAAGGAATTGTTTTTTTTGTTTTGTTTTGTTTTTTTAATTTCTTTTTCTGAGGTTTCATTGTTAGTAATAGGAATGCAATGGACTTTTATATGTTGATTTTATAGCTGGCAACTTTATTATATATTCGTTTATTGTTTCTAATAGCTTTTTTGTTGGAGTCTTTAGAGTTTTCTACATGTAGTATCATGTCATCTGCAAAACAGTGACAATTTAACTTCATCATTTCCTTTGGATGCCTTTTATTTCTTTCTCTTGCCTGATTGCTCTGGCTAGGACTTCCAATACTATGTTGAAAAGCAGAGGTGATAGGAGACAGCCCTGTTTTGTTCCTGAACATAGAGCAAAGGGCTATTTTCTGTCAGCACTTTAAATATATATTTCCTTAACTTCTAGTTTCTATTATTGCAAGTGAGAAGACAGATGTCAGTCTTATTTCTGCTTCTTTCAAGGAACAATGAATGTATTGATTGCGTCTGATGCTTTTATTATACATTTTTTATTTTACTTTGTTTTTTTTTGTTTTTTTTTTAGCAGTGTTGCTATATGTTTCTATATATGGATTTCCTTGGACTTATTCTGCTTTATATTCTCAGCCCATCTTATATCTGTGGCTTGATATATTTCATCAGTTTTAGAACAAATTTTTGACAGAAGTATTTGTAAACTTATTATTTTCAGAAGCAGAAAAAAGGTCATGTAGAAGCTTCTGATTCTAATTAGGATGTAAAATTCACAAGAGACCATCATTCTTACATTAGCAATCGAAACAGTACTGATAAGCATAGTTATGGGTTTGTTGTTGTTGTTGTTGTTTTCTTTTCTAACTCATCAGAAAGGTTGAAATCAAAGATCCCGAAATCAACTAAACTACGGGAAGTGATGAACTCCTCATAAGAGAGAAGAGACCAATGGCTGCTGTCATTTCTGGCCAAGGATGTGGATGAGGAATCCACCACAGATGGGGATCAGGAAAAACAGTTGAACTTTCAATAAATATTGAATAGCCATGAGTAGCCTGATATGGCAGATCATTAGAATTTTGGGGAGCCTTCCTGTCAAAGAGGGTCAGAACCTTTGTAGCAACTCTTTTCTCTGTTCTCCACTGAGTGCTTAAGTATAGTTTGTGACAGCTGGGACCAGGATACAGGATGTGAAAGCTACTTCCCCAGTTGCAAGAGGGGAGAGGGGCAAGAGGGCTGAGAACTTCCTTTGATCTTTTCTTCCTCTCTTTCTGAATTAGTTTCCTATTGCTACAGAAACAAATTACCACAAACTTGGTGGCTTCAAACATTTATTCTCCGGCCAGAAGCCCAAAATCAGTTTCACTAAGTGCAGACCACGGTGTCAGCAAGGCTGTGCTCCCTCGGGAGGCTCAGAAGAGGACCCCATGTTGCTTTCTACTTTCTAGAGCTGCCTCCCCTGTGTTCCTTGGCACATGGCCCCTCATTTCATATTCAAAGCCTGTGGTGCAGCATCCTTAAATGGGTCTCTCTTTCTGCTGAGGTTTTCTCAGTCCCTTCTCTCCTTCATCCCTCCTTCTTTGTAAATGTCTGTAGTGAAAATCTCTTTCTTTAGAGTTTCAGCCAAAGTTCTGGATATGTCTCTCATTGGCCCACTCTGGGTCACATGAACCAGTGGTTGTAGTCTGAGAGAAGAGAGTCTGTGACTGGCCATGTCTGGCTCATACGTCATACTGAATTTAGTGGTGAGATCCCAACCACCCAAATCGCTTGGACTTAGAGAAAGGTCCTAAGGAAAATTGGGTTTGTATCACAAAAAGCAGGACTGGATGCTCATCAAACAGAAACAACAGATGTTTCAGATACTCTACTGAGAAGCTCTGTACTTTATTTAGTAATATTCTAATTAAAGCTCCTAATTTGGACTAACTGGGAGGTAGACATTTTGTCTAAATTTGTAGAACCATTTAAAAGAAGTTTCTCTTTCTTTTAAGTGAATTTCACGTGAGTAACAGAACAAATTCACTAAGCACTGCTTCCACTTCTTTGAGACTAATTGCTATACAGAATTCACGGAGAGAGTTGGTAATTAGCATGTCCTTTATTTCCATAAGAGAAAGGATGCTTCTAAAGTATTTGAGAATTATTGAAACTGTAGTTCTTTAAGTGGTCTTATATACTTTACTGCAGCTTTTCATACACTATCAATTTACTTGGCCAAATTATCACGGATTCTGAATTAACAAGTTGTTAGTACATATGCAGATGGCATTATCTAGTTTGCTTTAAATAATCCTCAAAGCATAATGTTCCATCTTCCACTGGGAGAGTTATGTAAATGTTTGTTAAATCTTTTTAGAGCAAAGGCTTTAAAGAATAGCCTATTGATTTATTGAAATTGTGTTAATTTGGTTTGAAGCATAGACTTTTTTACTCAAGACAAAGTAGGTCCTGCTTATTTTAGCTCTCTTCCTTTAACTAGGGGTTTTCTTACTGTCTCTTAGAACAGTACATCTCTAAGTATGATCTATAACAGCACCAATAAGGTATGGTTCCCAATTTCTATAGACATTGAGAGTATTTAGAAATTTTTATAATAATTAAATATTTTTTGTGACATCTGAATGCATGCTCAGTGGGTTAATCTTACTGAACACGGTACAAACCATTCTGGGTGTTCTTGAACTTGCATCATGAATCATACTTGCCACAAACTACAAGTAATGTATAGTTGGACCACATATCACTTGTTGTAAAGGAATTTTTTATAAAGGAAAACTGGTCTCTTACCCCAGGTAGTTTGAAAATGACAATTGCACCCCCAAAATTTGTTTGAAGGTATCAGAAAGCTACAAAGACAGTAAAGAATTACGAGCCCAAATGTGGAAGAAGATAGCATTATCTAAGGTTTCATATGATTGAAGCAGTTTTTTATATGCAGTGTCTGGAACCCAAGAAATATTATACAGGCATATGAGAAATAAGACAATCTGATTAAAAATCAAAATATGCATTAGACAGGAAATAAACTTACTGATGATTTAGAGAGTAATTTAATCAGTTATGTTATTTAAAATGATTATGCTTAACGTGCTCTAGAAATAATATCAAATTGGGAATTTTGTCAAAGAACTGGAATATATTTCATAAAAGTACCAAATGGAAATTATCCAACTAAAAGTTGCAATAGCTGTATCAAGGTTTCAATGGATGGATTTATCAGCAAATTAGACACAGCTTAGGAAGAAAATTAGTGAAATGGAAAGTGGCTCTGATGAAAACATACAAAACACAGCAAGGAGAAACAAAACTGATAGAAAAACAGCCCACAAAATGTAAAAATTCATGAGATACAGTGGAAAATATATGTACATGTAACTGGGGCCTTATAAGGGGAGTGAAAAAATACTGAGGCTGAGAGATATTTGAAGAGAAAATGGCTGAGAATTTTTCCAAATTAATAAAGATTTCAAACCATCAATTCAAGCGGTGCTATGAATTTTAAGTCAGATAAATACAAAGAAAAACACGCTGAGGCACATCACAGTCAAATTGCTGAAAACTTAAAAAAATAAATAAATAAAATCTTCAAAGCATCAAGAAAAAATAAGATTAACTTCAAAGAGCTAAAATTAGGCCAACAACAGATTTCTCAACAGAAACAATAGATGAAGAAAGGGAACAAAATAAAATTTCAATTTTTTTTTTTTTAAATAGCTTTCAACTACAGTTGTATACTCAGTGTAAATGTCCCTCAAAAATGACAGTGAGATAAGGGAATTTGCATACAGATAATAATTGGGAGAATTTGTCACCAGCATATGACCTCAGAAAAAACAAGAATATTCTTTAGGCAAAAGGAAAATGATCACGGTTAAAACCTTAGAGATGCAGGAAGATATGAAGAGCAATGTAAAAGTAAACATGTGGCAAAGTCTAAATGAATATTAGTGATGTAAACCAACAGAATATCTCATGGGGTTTGAAATATACAGAACATTAAAATAACACTGGACATGTTGTAACAATTGAGAGGAGGAATAACTTGAGATAAATGTTGAAAGGCCTTTGCATGTCCAGAAAAAGAAAAAAAAAGTCCTTATTTACATTAAAATTTGTTGAGAGAAGAGCAGTCGTTCTCAATGAAGGGTGATTTTTGTCTTCTAAGGAACATTTAGCAATATCTGGAGGCATATTTGATTGTCACACTAAGAGGATATGATTGGCTTTTAAGTAGTAGAAGCCAGAGATACTGCTAAAACCTTACAATGCACAGAAAACTGTTCTTACTTGTATAACAGAGGATCATGTGGTCCAAATTGTCAACAGTACCCAGGTTGAGAAACCCTGATTTAGACTCATCACTAAAGGATAGAACAGAAGCATGACACTCAAGCTAATAAAGAGGGGGGAAATTATCCAAATAATACATTTATATGGAAGCAAGAAAAAAATAGGATAAAAGGAGATAGAACAGGTGTAACAAAAATAAATCAGACAATGGTAAATTTTAAATCAGTTCCATCAGTAATTGCATTAACTATACATGGACAGACTTTCCAATAGAAATAAGATTGTATTACTACATAAAATAAGCAACCATGTGCCACATATAGTAAACATACCTTGAAATAAAATCGATGCCTAAAATACAGAAAGATTTCAAATTAAAGAACGTTGAACATATTTCTTGCAAAATGAATGAATGAAAAAAAAAATATTTTAGCAGTTTCCCATTGCTAGAAACATTTGTACTTAGTAATTTTTTTCTCTCTCCTTAAACAGACATGTTATTCAAAGCTTTTTTTCCCACTATGATAGTCAGTAATAATTGTAGATTCAATTTTGTCATTGATTACTGTCTTCACTCCTCACTCGACCATGAACTTCATGAGGCCAGAGATTAGGTTTGCTTTTTATTTTCCTGATATAAACACAGCGTCTGCCATAGTACCTGACATGCAGAAAGTATCCTCTATACACAGTGATTAAAGTTCATAGGTGCTGGATCAGATGTTATATGCAGGAGAGTGTTGGGAGAGGAGGTCGGAATATAGTTTGGGCTTAGATTGTTCCAGGTCACGTCATACTAAGGATTTTGAATTTTATGTACCAGCATTAGGGATCCAATGCAAATTTGAAGAAGGATGGTGATGTGAATACCTCTGCTTTTTTGGAAGACCAATCTGATGACCAAGTAGAAAACAATGAGTGTTGGTGGGTAATGCAGGCAGAAGACTGGTGAAAGCAACACAGTACAATTATAAGTCAAAAATGATGAAAACCAGAACTAATATATTAAGCGTAAAGAGTGAACAGAAAGATCCAGGTACGAGAGACATTTCTGAAACAAATAGGATTGATATGACTTGGCATTTATTTGGATTGTAAGAATGAGATAAAAGTAAAAGGTGAGGATAACAACAACATTTGTATGTTTGGAAATTAGAAAAATGCCAGTGCTATTAACCAAGATAAAAAAATTCATGAGTTAGAACTGGTTAGCAAGATGGAGAGAGAATTTCCATTTTAGATAGAAGTTAAACCATAGTAAGAAATAGCGCTGTGTCTTAACTCTCGTTATCTCTACTATTGTTTGTGATATTTTTATTTAATCTAGAAAATGGATATACTCACTGAGTAGTAAAGAATTTGCCCATGCCCAAGGAGATGTCTGGCCTTCGTCCCTGGATCCTGGGAGGTAACCTTTAAACCTCTGAAATTTCCCAAACAATAGGCGTGTCTTTATTATTCATGGTGAGCCCCTCAGACCATACCTAATGAGGTGACTCATTGGCATAATGAGGTGGGCACCTAATGAGGACCACATGGTATATAAATCAATCAATCAGTCATGCCTACATAATATAAAGAAGCCCCAGTCAAAACCCTGAGCACAGACATTCACGTGATCTTCCCAGATTAGCGATACTCCATGCATGTTGTCGTGCATGAAAGGTGGGAAAGTAAAGCATCCAGAGGACAATGGAAACTTCACATTTGGAACCCTTTTAGACTCCACCACATGCCCCTCTTTCTTTGGCTGGTACTAATTTGTACCCTTTGCTATAATAAACGGTATATCTCTGAGTATAATAGCTTTCAGTGAGTTCTGTGAGGCTTCCTAGTGAGTCATCAAACCTGAGGTTGATTTTGGGAAACTCCTGAACTAGCAGTGGGTATCAGAAGTGAGGGTAGTGTTGTGTGGACCTCCCCCTCTTACCTTTTGGTTGGATCCTAACTCATTACAGTTGGAGTGAGAAGTCGTGGGCAGTCTGGAGAACTGTACCCTTGACCTCATAGCTGGCTTAGCTTCAGGTTCTCACAGACTTGTCGTGAGGATTAACTAATATATTTTACAAATATTTGCACAAACTCTATAGTAGACATGGTGTGCAGAATGGGGATGTAGTAATGAAAATATATGTAACCTTGGCCCTCATGAAGCATATAACTTAGGATTCGGTGAGGTCAGGTATGTGAAATGGACTGAATGCTTGTATTTCCCCTAAACTCATCTGATGAAATCCCAGCCCCCAAAGTGATAGTACTAGGAGGTAGGGCCTTTGGGAGGTAATTAGATCATGAGGGTGGACCCTCATGAGTGGGATTAGTGCCCTTGTCCAAGAGGCCCTAGAGAACTCTCTTAGCCTCTTTTTGCCATGTGAGGACACAACGAGAAGATGGCAGTCTGGTACCCAGAACAGGGCCCTCGCCAAAACCCAGCCATGCTGCCACCCTGATCTCAGACTCCCAGCCTCCAATACTGTGAGAAATAAACTTCTGTTGTTTCTAAGCCACACAGACTATGGCACTTTGTTAAAGAGCCCAAATTGACTAAGACAACATGTAAAGCAGTAAAGAAACTGGCATAAATCCAGGTACACAGCGAGGTCAAAATAAATATGAATTTCCCTTGACCAAGTTCCACTCAAGAAGAGATGTATAGTGGGAAATTTTCAGTGAGAGTTTGGAGAGTGAGGGAATAGTTTGGTATAGAACGATTAAGTATGGGTGTCATCAGCATCTAGATGGTATTTGAATTCATGAATATGGATGAGGTCATATAGAAAGGGCTTTTAGACGGAGCCCTTGATTCAAAAAACAACAGGTCTCTTCGAGCTCAAAGGAAAACAGAAGATCCTGGAATTGGAGCGGCAGATTGTTCCATACCTGCTTCTCACCTATAATTGACAGTGTGCAGCTGAAACACGTGATCTGAAGTCATCAAAACCACAATTTATTTCCACATGGTTAGGTAAAGGAAACCCAAAATTGATGCTTCCTTAAAATATTTGCAGCAACTATTGGAGAAACACATATATAGAAAGAGACTTCTCCACAAGGAGTTCATAGGGAGTTTCATGTTGTTATTCTGACAGGCCACCCATCACTAGATTATAACATATTGCAGCTGCAGATACAGCTTTGGCCCCAGTGATCTTCTGGAGCGAACACAAACTCACATTACACATGGGCATGTTATAAGAATACATTTTATGAATTCACTGAGTGAGTTTTTTTCTGCTTTGAAAGCACATTAGCATTCATTCTTTATAAATGTCATGCACAAAAATAAAAGAAATTCTCATATATGTCCTATCCAAACATAGTAGGAGAGAAAGTAAGCTTGAAGAAAGGAAGGCATGGACAAAACTTCAGGTGCAATTGATTTTTGCAAATGATTTCACGCTGGGGAACACATTTAATTGAACCTGTGTTGGCCACACTGTGGTTTTCTAGCACCCATATTACAAATGCTTCTAACAGGCCTTTAGAGGTTCTTACATTATGGAGAGAGCTAACAAGATTTTATTTCTCAAGATAATAAAGCGTGTTCTTCAGTGACTGTGGGAGAAAGTAGATAATTGATTAAGCAACTGAAGTGTGATATTGTCCTTCCCTCCTTGTCTTTATCTGTTCCTTTATTATTAAGTAAGGCTGCAGCCCCATTCAACAAGTGGCCCAGAATATGAAAAGGATGTCGGATTTTACCCTATGCACAAAACAAAACACCTCTTGAAAACATTATTATTTTTTTTTTTAGAAAATCAATTGCTGGAAGAGAACAATACCGAGAACAACTTATGATTCACTAGACAAAACACCACTGTCTTTGCAGTACTGAAAAAAGTAATGATAACATATATTTTTGAAAAGAAGTCTCCGTGCAATGCAGATTAACCACATTTTCAGCAAATTGAAGCATTAGATGTACTAATAACAGGCAGGAACACTTAGCATTTCCCATTGTATTCAGCCGTCTCAGTCAGCCCTAAACATCTTAATAAGTACAAGAAGAGTACGCAGTAAAATGAAGATTTCTGTTTTGTTTTATGCATTTTACTAAACTTTTCAAGTACAGAAATTGTCTTGGTAGTGTTTCCCCTGCTGTGTGCATTTATACATCGCGGTGTACATGTATTGATTGTATCAACACTGGATGATTAAAAGTACACAAATATTTTAAATGCACAAAGTATTATATTAATGTATTTATTCAGTAAACATACGAGTGTACTGGAATTGTATGAAATCCTACATTCGGAAGACAATTCAAAAGTGAAAACCTCAAGTACCATAGGATCAGATCCTTACCGGGAATATGTTCTCATGGCCTGTCCACTCTGATTTCATGCCCATAGTTAGAAAACTAGGAGCTATAGTTTTGTATTAATACTGAAGAGACTAGACATTGCAATGAATTAATGTGTGTAATCCAGATAAAACTGGCATTTCTTAGTCACCTACAAAATTTGATTAAACTTGTTTTCAGCATAACGTGTGCGGTCTGGGACAGCTGAGACAACGTCCCTACATTTTCTAAGATTCCCTACAGTTGACATCCTCATGCTTCTCTCTGTTCCTACTCTGCTAGGTCTGTCCTTTGCCCAGACAGTACACCTAGGAAAAGTCCATTTCCTTCACTAGTTCCAAAAGAAACCCACATCAAGCATTTCATGACTGTTTTGTGTATGGAAAGAGGAATATCACTGAGATGGGTAACAAGGAGCAATTAGACTTCAGATGGACTCATAATAGTCCTGTAAGTTCTATACATTTAAAATTTTCATTTTAGCGATGATAACCTGGACTCAGAAACATTAAGGTCATAAGACTATGAAGGTCAGAGTAGGTGTTAAATCCAGACCCTTCTGAATACCTTATACTGTTTATTACCAATACATAGCTCTTTCCAGTTGTCATGTTTCACTGTAATGCAATTGCTTAGATTTACATGTATGAATTTATAAAATTAATTTTAAGTGAACAGTGCATAATTATACACATACAATATAAATATGGTTTATTTCTGCAAGCAACACTGAAACAGATTCTAAACTTTAATGGAAACCTAAAAGACATCATTTTGTAACAATTAATGCATAGCTCCCTAGGCTTACAGAGCCGTTGTAATAGGTTATGTCTTAAAAATGAAAGGAAAAAAATAATAAAGATGAACTAGGTCACAATATAAAGGGAGATGTAAGTATTTTACCAGTTCTAATTCACTTAATTTATGAAATCTAAAAATATGCCAGGCTTAGGTGGAAGCTCTGATTATTAAGTAGCTCAGTAAAATATGCCTGTGAGTATCTAGGCTCGTATTGACTCATACATCTTTCTATGTTAAAATATTTAGAAATTTCATCAGTTTGAGTACTCTGTGTAATTTTCCAACCTATCTGCCCTTACCTAACCTTTTTCTTTGATGAAGTGGTTTTCTCTAATTTTCCCAAGAAAGTGAAACGTTTAATGCTGTTGATTGATTAATATCATAAACACATTTTATGTAGAAATGCAGCAACAAATGGTTCTTGTGCTCGTTCCTGCATAAGCAATGTACTTGTCTGTTATGCAATTTTACTTTTCTAAACAGAAGGCTCCCTGGGCGATAGACAGCTGCTTTCATAGGAGGGTAATTAATGTTTTATCTTATTAAAAAGAAAGCTTTGAATACTTTTTAAAAAGTTAGCACAAGAATTCATGTTATTTCCTAATTTTAAACCAGCTTTACTGAAACATATTAGGCACGGATGAGATAAATATACAGTCCAGGAATATCCTGCGAAAAATATGTGGCTCAAAAGCAGTGGTTTTTGACCTTAGCATATATCAGAATCACCTACAAGGTTTATTAAGATAGTCAGTGTGTAAGTTAGCAGGTATAAGGTTAGACCTTACCATTTACATTTTTGGCGATTTTCCAAATGATTCTGAGGCTGTCGATCCAGGGAGCACAGTTTCGGAAACTCTGCTCTAAAGTAATGTGACCATTTTCCAAATAAACATGTATTTTACACATCTGAATGAACTTTTTAAAAACAATATATTTGCACAGCAAAGAAAACCATCAACAAAATGAAAAGACAAGCTACTGAATGGGAGCAAATATTTGCAAATTATATAGCGGATAAGAGTTAATATTCAAAATATATAAAGAACTCATACAACTTAATAGCAAAAACAAAACAAAACAAAAAAACAAACAAATATTCTGATTGAAAAATGAGCAGAGGATCTGAATAGACATTTTTCCAAAGAGGACATAAAGATGGCCAACAGGTACATGAAAAGATGCTTAACATCACTTATCGTTAGGAAAATGCAAATCGAAACCAAATGAGATATTACCTCATACCCGTGAGAATGGCTAGTAAGAAAAAAGACAGGAAATTGGCCTATAGTTTTGTTGTTATTTTTTTTCCAACATAATTCCTATCAAAGTATAATACCAATGATATTTTTCACAGAACTAGAACAAATAATCCTAAAATTTATATGGAACCGTAAAAGACCCCAAATAGCCATGGCAATCCTGAGAAATAATAATCCAAGAGGTATCACGCTACCTGATAGCAAACTATACTACAAGGCTATTGTAATCAAAACAGCATGGTATTGACATAAAAACAGACATATAAATCAATGAAACAGAATAGAGAACCCAGAAATAAATCTATGTCTATATGGTCATTTAAAATATGACAAAGGTTGTAAGAATTTACACTGGGGCAAAGACAATCTATTTAATAAATGGTGCTGGGAAAACTGGACAGATACATGCAAAAAAAATGAAACTGGACTGCCTTCTTATGTCATATACAATAATAAACTCAAAATGTAACTGTAAGACCCAAAACTATAAAACTCCTAGAAGAAAATATAGGAAGTAAACTCGGAGACATTACCCTTAGTAGTGTTTGTATTCATATATCCCCTTGAGCAAGGGAAGCAAAAAATAAATAAAATAAAATAAACAAATAGGACTATATCAAACTAAAAAGTTTTTTCACAGCAAAGGAAGCCATCAACAAAACAAAAAGATATCCTACTGAATGGGAGAAGACCTTTGCCAATGATACATCTGATAAGAGTTAATATCCAAAATTTATAAAAAACTCATACAACTCAACACCAAAAAAAACCCAAAACAGCCCAATTAAAAAAATGGGCAGAGGACATGAAGAGACATTACTCTAAAGAAGACATACAGATGGCCAATAGGCATAGGAAAAGATGTTCAACGTCACTGATTATCAGAGAAATGCAAATAAAAGCCACAATGAGATACCACCTCACACCTGTCAGAATGACTATCATCAATAAATCAACAAACAACAAGTATTCGTGAGGATGTGGAGAAAAGGGAACCCTCATGCACTTTGGTGGGATTGTAGATTGGTGCAGCCACTATGGAAATCAGTATGGAGGTTCCTCAAAAAATTGAAACTAGAACTACCTTATGACATAGCAATTCCACTCCTGGGTATTTATCCAAAGAAATCCAAACACTAATTTGAAAAAAAAAACACAAAAACACCTCTATGTTTATTTCAGCACTATTCACAATAGCTAAGATATGGAAACAACCGAAATGCCCATCAATAGATGATTGGATAAAGAAATTGTGTGGTGAACACACAATGGGATTTATAGATGATGTAATACAGAATTGTACACCTGAAATCTATGTAATTTTACTAACAATTGTCACCCCAATAAATTTAAAAAATAAATAAATTAATTAATTAATTAAAAAAAAGAAATTGTGGTACATTTATACAATTGATTATTACTCTGTCATAAAAAAGAATGAAATCTTACCATTTACAACAGTGTGGATGGACCTAAAGAACATTATGCTGAGTGAAATAAGTCAGATTGAGAAAGAAAAATACCATATGATCTCACTTATATGTGGAATCTTAAGAACAGAATAAATGTACAAATCAAACAAATAGGCACAGAGATACCAAGAAAAAACTGATGGCTGCTAGATGGGGTGGAGAGTAGGGAAGAAGGTGAGGGATTAGAAATTACAAATTGGTAGTCACAAGACAATCACAGGGATACGAAATACAGTTTGGGGAATATAATCAATAATGTTGTAAAGATTATATAAGGTGCCAGATGGGTACTGGGCTTATCTGGGCAGTCACTTCATATATTGTGTGGATGCCTAACCACTGTGCTGTACACCTGAAGCTGATGTAGAATAATATTATAATATTTAATGTCAACTATAATTATATATATATATATATATATATATATATATATATATATATATATATATATATATATATATTCATTCACAGGATGTAAAGTACAGCATAGGGAATATAGTCAATGATTTAGTAACAGCTCTGTACGATGTCAGAGGGGTAGTAGGCTTGGTGGGGGTATCACTTTGTGAGGTGTGTAAATGTGTAATCATTATGTTGGTTTGTACACCTGAAACTAATATTTAAAAAAATAAAATTAAAGGAAAAAAAAGAGGAAATAACAAGTGTGGGTGAGGCTGTGGAGAAAAGAGCAGCCTTGTGCATCGTTGGTGGGAATGCAAGTTGGTGGAGAAAATCATAGGGAATCAGTAAAAACAGGCACAAGGGGATTAAAGGCATGCGAGACTCCATATGACACCAAGACTTCAGGACTTGGCAGCAGTTTGGGATTCACTCTACGGGCAATGAGAGGTTTAGAGGGAATAGTGGTAATGATGAAATTCCAATACAATGTGTGTTCTCAGCGCTGACTCTTCTGCCATTATATTCAGGACGCTGTCCCTGCTTATATCGGTCACACTGTCTGGGACAGTCATACGAGAATTTCATAGCACCTAGTCTGGCGTTTCTCTCTTCTTGTCCTTGAGAATTGGAAGGGTGTTTTGGGGTGGTGTTCCTGATCTAGTGTTTAAAGGTATTAAAAGTTCATGGTCTTAGAGCTCATTGTTTCTTTTCCCAAAGATACTAGAACCAAATATGACCAATCAGATATTCTTTAGCATTGATTCGGAACTGGGATTCAAGGCTTGCAGCCAACGAGCTGCAAATATGAATCTGAGGTAGTGGTGGCCCTATGTGGGTAATATGTATACCATTTCAGAGAATGTGTGTGGGGGGGAGGGGAGAGAGGAAAGAGGAGGAGGAGGAGGAGGCAGAGGAGGAGGAGGAGAAGAATAGAAGAAGGGGAGGAGGAGGAAGGAAGGGGAGGGGGATGGGGAGAATTGGGGGTCGAGGAGGACAGAGGAGAGGAGAGGAAACATGAAATAGGTGGGCAAAGCAGATATGAAGGTTAAAAAGGAGAGACTGGACCTTTGGCGCAGACTCCCTTGTCACTGGCTCTACGTTTCCTTAAAGTCTGTCAGCATCCTGTTTTTGCTTTCCATGAGATATCTCTGTAGCGCAGCAAAACATCCTGCAGTTTTGCTTAAACTAGTTTAGTAAGTTTCTTGTACTTCTTACCTTAGTGGGAAAAGAGCCAAGGGGAAAGCATGTTCAGAGTCAAAGAGGATGGCAGGAAATTTATTGGGGATATCTTTAAGTAGAAAATTTAGGACTTAGTACACTTGGAATAAGGGGAAGAAAAAGTAAAGTAATGTCATTAACATCAGCAGACCCCATATTGAGGATGACATCCTGGTGGGTTACACTATCTGCTTGAACTCTCCTTTCTCTGAACATACATTAGAAGAAGACAGAAAAAAAAAAGGGAATAAACAAGATCTTTCCCTGGCATGCCCTTATATGACCATGAATACTCACCTTTAGTGGTAACTGGAGAATTTACCTACTCTGTCTATATACTACTGTTATGATACCAAATTGCTGTCTGGTGTTAAAATCACTGCTTTGTGCTCACATCTGGAACTCAAAAGGATGCTCTTTTCATTTGTACTTTAGAGTTTGAAATGGCACGATCTGCCTCTCTTTGGAAAAGTTAGAGGACAAAACCTTTCTTTTTTTTTTTTTTTTTTTTTTTTAATTAAATTTATTGGGGTGACAATTGTTAGTAAAATTATATAGATTTCAGGTGTACAATTCTGTATTACATCATCTATAAATCCCATTGTGTGTTCATCACCCAGAGTCAGTTCTCCTTCCATCACCATATATTCGATCCCCCTTACCCTCATCTCCCACCCCCCACCCCCCGCCCCCCTTACCCTCTGGCAACCACTAAACTATTGTCTGTGTCTATGAGTTTCTGTTTCTCATTTGTTTGTCTTGTCCATGTTTGTGACAACATGGATGGATCTTGAGAGAGTAATGCTGAGTGAAACAAGTCAGACAGAAAAAGCAGAGAACCATGTGATTTCACTGATATGTGGTATATAAAACAAAAACAACAAAAGAACAAAACCTTTCATACAGAGTATAGATTTTGCTTCCCCTGTGAAAGTTCCACATTATTCCATGAGTAATGTAAACCATTCTATTTTGTGTTCAGGTAGGCATGAATGTGTTCATTCTTTTTTTCATACTTAATTCCAAGAAAGAAGTCACTGACCACAGAGGTTTGAGACACCTCTGCCATGTGAATAGCTCGAGTAGAAACATTACTGATCTGGAAACAATATTGATGATAAATGTGTATTGTATACACATAAAGGGAAGCATTTATGGAGCTGTTATGTTTGTTCAGGGCACATCTGTCCCAGCTACATAACAAATTGAATTTGGAAGAATTTTACAGTAAGCAAACAGGTTGGAGGAATCTTAGGCATAGCATATTGCTTTTACCTTTTAAAAAGTAATTATATAAATTTCAGGTGTACAATTCTGTAATACATCATCCATATATCACATTGTGTGTTCACCCAGAGTCAGTTCTCTTTCCATCACCACATATTTGATCCCCCTTACCTAACAATTGTCACTTCAGTAAACTTTTAAGGAAAAAGTAATTACATAATTTTATACCAATGTGAAGAAAGAATTAGAAAGAAATACTATTAATTCCAGAACTTTAATATATTCTTATCACTTTCTGTGTTCTCTGGCAATATGCAGTAAGACTTATAAGTTTTTAAAACTGAATTATTATACAGCAAATATTTCTCACCATTGGTGTCATGTATGTGGTTACTTCTTTTTATGTACACACACTTTTTGTAATTGGAGTATCAAAGGCACAGAGGAAAAGTACAGCTCAAATTTTCACAAAGCAAACATCCATGTTCCCCACACACACCCAGATCAATGATCAGAACACAACCAACTCCCTAGATTCCCTTCCCCTGCCCCCCCCCATGTCCCTTCCTGGCACTATGCACACCCTTAAAGGTAATCACTATTCTTATTTTTGCCTCCTTTGATTAATTTAAACTTTGTATCAATGGAATCACATAGCCACCCCTGCTTGTGTTTGGCTTCCTCCACTTCACTCACTGTTGTTTCTGTGAGAGTCACTCATAGCATCGTATGTGCAGCCATGGGGATCCATTCCGAGATATGCATCTTTAGGTGTTTTCATCATTGTGGGAACATCATACACTGCACGCACACAAACTCCATGTTATAGCCTACTATAACTGTATATACTATACTTTTATATACCTGGTAGCGGGATAGGTTTTTTATACCAGTATCACCACAAACACATGAGTAACGGGTTGTGTGGTGATGTTACCATGGCTACATCACTAGGTGATAGGAATATTTCAGCTCCATTATAATCTTATGGAACCACTGTTGTACCATGTGTGGTTCACCACTGACCAAACGACCTTATGCAGCGCGTGGCTGTACTTGCAATCTGTTCATTTTCATTGTCATGTACTATTCCATTATTTTGAATGACCCATGACGTATTTATCCGTTCTGATGTTATTAATTGGGCTGATTAGGAAGAATGCTGCTATGAACACTCTTGTACATTGTGTGTGAACGTATGATTCTTTATGTACACAAAAGGTCGGACAATTAAGTTAGCGAACTTTCCACTGGGCACCTACATGTGGTTACTATACCTAGACATGGTTACTTCTACAGCAATTGTGACTGATTGTTTAAAAAATAATGAGGATCTTGAGAGAGTAATGCTGAGCGAAATAAGTCAGACAGAAAAAGCAGAGAACCATCTGATTTCACTGATATGTGGTATATAAACCAAAAACAACAAAAGAACAAGACAAACAAATGAGAAACAGAAACTTATACACAGATAATAGTTTAGTGGTTACCAGAGGGTAAGGGGAGTGGGGGTGGGAGATGAGGGTAAGGGGGATCGAATATATGGTGATGGAAGGAGAACTGACTCTGGGTGATGAACACACAATGGGATTTATAGATGATGTAATACAGAATTGTACACCTGAAATCTATGTAATTTTACTAACAATTGTCACCCCAATAAATTTAATTAAAAAAAAAATGAGATAGTGGAATATATTCCAAAGTTAAATGATTTTTTTTTTCATAAAATATATCAAAAACCCCTTATGGATTGCTGTAACATTAAATGTGGTTACACACGTACACACACTCTCTCTCACACACACACAAACACACACGACTCAACAAAATGATTGCTATACAATAGACACTTAATAGAGATTAATTGAATGGACATGTAGAGCTTAACAAAAAATGTGATTTAAAAAGCAGTAATGTGTTTAAACATTAGCATTTATCTACTTAAGTATGTGATTGTGAAAACACTCGTCTAATTATAATTCTAACATTTTGGTTGTTTTATCATGAATCTTTTACTAATTTCTCCTATCCCTTTGAATGGTAAATTTGAGAACTGGACACTAATAGGAATATGGAAACACTGGATTTAATTCTTCTCTAGTGAATTTTCCTAACACATTATAGTACAGTGTCTTAAGGAAAACAGATAATGAAAAACATAAAGTTGCACAGATTTGTAGGGTCTCTGTTGACAAAGTAGATATTTCACATTTGCAAAGAAACCTCCTGAATGGTGCCAGTCTGCAGTAACCCTCCGTGGCTACATGTGTTCCCTCTCACCCCAATCAGAATTTGCAACAGACTTTCATTGCTCTCAAATTTGCAGACCGAGTTTTGATTTTAGTATCCAGTCCATGAAACAGTATTCGGACATCTGTTCATTTGGAACACTTTCATTAGCGGACTAAATCCCTTAAAGCTGGCAAGTAGGGGCCACTGACTTTCCATGCATCGTGTGTAGAGAGCTGAATGAGGGATCCAAATTTGAAAATTGGCTTCCATCTCCTTGTGATGTGTCATTTTGCAAAAGGCTCAAATTAAAGCAAAAGAAAGGATATCTTAGGTTCTGTCCGTTTACTCTTCTCTTTCTTTTGCTGTGTCCTTCAAGCAAGCAAAATATCATGAATACAAACAAACAAATACTTTTCCATATGCTTGTCTCTGTAACTTGTAATGTGCAGAATTAGAGCTCCCTCAAGAAGGGGTTGTGTCTTTCTCTCTAGTTGATCAGAACATAGACTGATGCCTGTCATTTTGTCCTGCACACTCAGGCGGATGCCTACTCAGGGGTCTCACCCACATTTCTAAATGGGCTCAAGGTACCTGGGCGGCACTGAAGCACAGGACCGGTGAGCAGGGGTATCGAGTCTAGTGTCGGGAGGGGCCAGACAGGTGATAGAAAGGGTAAAGCTTTGTTTATAAGCTATTAAATAAAAGGAGAGGCTGGGGTTATTTCAAGTGGAGAGTGCATACTTCCCTGAAAGCATTCAGATACATCAAAAAATAAACCCCAATATTACTTGGTTTCTACCTCTAATTCTCAGTACCAACACAAGCAATGTTTTGAACCAATCTTTATGGGGCTGTGTGTGGATTTCCCTGGAATATACATCCTGGACTGATGTACTGTGATATATAAGTAAATAAAAATATTGTGTGTGAGTGTGTGTGTGTGTGAGTGTGTGAGTGTGTGTGTGAGTGTGAGTGTGTGTGTGTGTGTGTGTGTGTGTGTATTCTCCAGGTAGTGCTGGGTTGCTTTCTGGAATGATGCCTACACCGGCCGTTACTCCCATTAGCGGTCCATGAGGGTCTCTACAGCCTCATGAGCGCTGGGAAATATCCAACTTTCTAATTGTTGCTAACTTAAAAAGTATCATCTGCTATCGTGTCATCGTTTTCATTTTTCTGATTGCCAACAATTTAATATGTCCTTCCCTTACAGGAAAAAAAAAGGGGGGGGGGGTCTTGGCTTTGCGTAAGAAAGTAAATGTGAGCCAGTCTAGAGTTTTAGGTAAAAATAAGTTTATTTAGCAGAGAGTTAGTAAAAGAAAAAAAAAAAGAAAAAAAAAAAGAAAAGAAAAAGAAGGGCCATCTCTCAGACAGAGTGGCGGTCTCTAAACGATAGTGGAAGGGAGACTCCTCCCTCCCCCGGGCTAGGGTTTATATGTGTTTTCCGCTTCCATGGAAAATTCATTGATTTGTGGGAAAGGACCATAGAAGAACAGTGGTAAGTTTATCTTTAACTTCAGTAATGCAAGAAGAATAGGGGCAGGTTGGTTTTTTAACTCTAGTAAAGCACAACCTGTGTTTAATTTGCCGAGGGCATAACTGCGGGGATGGTCCTCATGGAATCTCTAGTCTTCTGAAGAGATTGCTCTGTGTCATCGATTAATGTCTGCCTGCGTTCTGTGTCCTGGAGCTTGTAGGCAGCGGACTTGGAATCCGACCTCTTAGTTTCTTCTTCTGCAAAAATGGTTCCCATACCCCTTCCCTATATTACTGTCAAATAATTATGAGCATTTTTCTGTATACTGCGTGTCCATTTATTTTGCCCATTTTCTACATCCTTTTCCAGCTAAGGGTAGGCGTCCCTTGCTGGTTCTACACACTGACACCTTAGTTTAACACCTTGTGCATATCATCTCCTTTTCCATCACCCATTAACTCCTTTGCAACCTTCCTTAATTTTGTTGATACCAGAGTAACGTTCTTTTGCCTCATGGACTACACTGTTGAAGTTTTATTGAAGAATCCATTTAACCCATTATCAGCTGAAGAAGGGACAGGCTTTATCTGTGCCTCAGCAGAGATCTGGAGATCTTCTCAGAAATAGCCTGACAGCAACAAACTCATAGCCGGTTCTCCAGTTCATGTAAATGCCTCACAAAACGTCCATACTGCTGTCCTCCCTAGTAATCAAATATGCTTACATATGGGGATGGCAGCCAAAAGGTCATTTCTCTTTGTGAATGAACTAGTAAGGAGGTGTCTATTGGAATTCCTCTTGTGCTGTGGCTTCAAGGATCGCAGGGTCACTTACCAGTCTCATTCACTGAGAAGAACCTGACAAGGAATGGCGGTGTGTCTGCTGACTGTGTCCTCTAAGAAATATTAGAAATATGAATATAGAAAGACGAAGTGAAGTGTGTTTGTATTGGGTCATTGTTACTTTGGGCATACTGTTCATTTTATATTCATAGGTATAATCTTGGCACAAGGCAAAGAGAATGAATGTCCATTCATATTCAATTAACCTTTACAATGTTCTGCTTCTAAAAGAAGACTGTGAAAACATTAAGCTCATGATGTTGTTTCTAAAATTTGAGACTTTCTTGAGTTGATTTTTTTTTCCTGAGACCAAAATAGCATTACTATCCTAAGGCCTGCATGAAATGACTCCTTCAGTTAAATTCTCATTTGGCGTTGGGCATCCAAAGTTGGCTAAGGAAAGGATATTATGCCCCATGAGAGCCTATACTTCATTAGTGAGACACAAAGACAGGGAGAGACATAACTGAATGAAAAATACAGCAATGTAGGTTTAAGGGTGTTTTGCTGTTGCCAATAATATTTTAAAATATACAAAATTTGCTTCTGCTATGAATGTCTCACTGTTTCTTCTGATAGAGTTTATTCCTCAAACATGTAATACTGTGAAAGTTTTTGCAAGCAGGTTTTTGCATGCTGGTAACACTTGAGATTTTTGTCTTGCATTCATTTTCCTACTTCCGGACGTCCACATTTTTACACCTATTTCCGTTTGACTAAGCCTGTCACAGGAAGTTACCGTAACCTACTGCCTGCCAGGTATATGAATTACATTGCTTTATAGCTTGACTTTCTTTTGACTTATTATATGGCATATCTTTTCAAGAGTGTCAAAAATACTGAAAGGGATGTTTTTCATTGCATTTTCTAATACTTGTCATGGTCTAAAGTATTAGAATATAAATGTAGAACTATCAGTCTACTTAAAATAATTGGGGGATTGTAACAATCCCAAATGTAGGTTTGAATCAATGAGTAATTTTTAAACTTTATTCTAAATATCATAGGGTTTTTATCATTGCTCTAAAAGTAGAGATGACATATTAACAAACACAATGAACGTTTAGAAATTGAACTCTTTGTTTCTCCTGCAAAACAAATATCTTCCGTTTACAGGAACACTGGCTACTGTGATATCAAAATGGAACATTGTGTTTTATAACCATTGACCCTAATCACCTTAACTAATAAACTATCATGGGTTTTAAGTGACCCAATATATCAGACTTTTACTAGACAAAACTGAAGATTCTTTCTTGACCCATGAATCGTGGAAATTGTTTAGCTAAACATTTTAGACTTGTAGATTGATTCTTTGCCATCCAAGTACATGCTTTCCATGCTTGAAAAGCATAACCACCAGGAAACCCTGTTCCTAATTCTTTTTTTTTTTTAATTAAATTTATTGGGGTGACAATTGTTAGTAAAATTACATAGATTTCAGGTGTACAATTCTGTATTACATCATCTATAAATCCCATTGTGTGTTCATCACCCAGAGTCAGTTCTCCTTCCATCACCATATATTCGATCCCCCTTACCCTCATCTCCCACCCCCCACCCCCCGCCCCCCTTACCCTCTGGCAACCACTAAACTATTGTTGTGTCTATGAGTTTCTGTTTCTCATTTGTTTGTCTTGTTCTTTTGTTGTTTTTGGTTTATATACCACATATCAGTGAAATCGCATGGTTCTCTGCTTTTTCTGTCTGACTTGTTTTGCTCAGCATTACTCTCTCAAGATCCATCCATGTTGTCACAAATGTTCCTATATCATCTTTTCTTACAGCCGAATAGTATTCCATTGTGTATATATACCACAACTTCTTTATCCATTCATCTATCGAAGGACATTTTGGTTGTTTCCATGTCTTGGCCACCGTAAACAAAGCTGCAATGAACATTGGAGCACACGTGTCTTTATCTCTAAATGTTTTCAGATTTTATGGGTAGATACCCAGAAGAGGGATTGCTGGGTCATATGGCAATTCTATTCGTAATTCTTTGAGAAACCTCCACACTGCCTTCCATAACGGCTGTACCAGTCTGCATTCCCACCAACAGTGTATGAGGGTTCCTTTTTTCTCCACAGCCTCTCCAACATTTGTTGCTGTTTGTCTTGTTGATGATAGCCATTCTGACTGGGGTGAGGTGATATCTCATTGTGGTTTTGATTTGCATTTCTCTGATGATTAGTGATGTTGCGCATTTTTTCATATGTCTATTTGCCATTTGTATGTCCTCTTTGGAGAAATGTCTCTTCAAGTCCTCTGCCCATTTTTCAATTGGGTTGTTTGTTTTTTTGTTGTTGAGTTGCATGAGTTCCTTGTATATTCTGGATACTAGCCCCTTATCGGAGGCACTGTTTGCAAAAATCTTCTCCCATTCAGTTGGTGGCCTCTTTATTTTGTCAATGGTTTCTTTTGCTGTGCAGAAGCTTTTAAGTTTCATATAGTCCCATTCGTTTATTTTAGCTTTTACTTCCATTGCCTTTGGAGTCAAGTTCATAAAATGCTCTTTGAACCCAAGGTCCATAAGTTTAGTACCTATGTTTTCTTCTATGCAGTTTATTGTGTCAGGTCTTATGCTTAAGTCTTTGATCCATTTTGAATTAACTTTGGTACATGGTGACAAATAGCAGTCCAGTTTCATTCTTTTGCACGTGCCTATCCAATTCTCCCAGCACCATTTATTGAAGAGGCTGTCTTTCCTCCATTGTATGTTTTTAGATTCTTTCTCAAAACTTATCTGTCCATATTTATGTGGTTTTATTTCTGGGTTCTCAATTCTATTCCATTGGTCTATGTGTCTGTTTTGCTGCCAATACCATGCTGGTTTGATTACTGTAGCCCTGTAGTACAAGCCAAAGTCAGGAAGTGTGATACCTCCATTATTGTTCTTTTTCCTTAAGATTGCTTTGGCTATTCGGGGTCTTTTGTGGTTCCAAACAAATCTGATGATTTTTTGTTCTATTTCTTTAAAATATGCCATTGGGATTTTGATGGGGATTGCATTGAATCTGTATATTGCTTTGGGTAATATGGCCATTTTAACTATGTTGATTCTTCCAATCCATGAGCACGGAATGTCTTTCCATTTCTTTGTGTCTTCTTCAATTTCTTTCAAAAATGTCTTATAGTTTTCAGCATGTAGGTCTTTCACATCCTTGGTTAAGTTTATTCCTAGGTATTTTATTCTTTTTGCTGCAATTGCAAAAGGAATTGTTTTTTGTATTTCTTTTTCTGAGATTTCATTGTTAGTATATAGGAAGGCAATGGACTTTTGTGCATTGATTTTGTAGCCGGCAACTTTACTGTATTCGTGATTGTTTCTAATAGCTTTTTGGTGGAGTCTTTAGGGTTTTCTAGATATAGCATCATGTCATCTGCAAAGAGTGATAATTTAACTTCTTCATTCCCAATTTGGATGCCTTTTATTTCTTTCTCTTGCCTGATTGCTCTGGCAAGGACTTCCAACACGATGTTGAAAAGCAGAGGTGATAGGGGACATCCCTGTCGTGTTCCTGAACGTAGAGCAAAGGGCTTCAGTTTTTCTCCATTAATTATGAGATTAGCAGAGGGCTTGTCATATATGGCCTTTATTATGTTAAGGTATTTTCCTTCTATACCCATTTTATTAAGTGTTTTAATCATAAATGGATGTTGTATCTTGTCAAATGCTTTTTCTGCACCAATTGATATAATCATATGATTTTTGTCCTTTATTTTGTTTATGTGATGTATCACATTGATGGATTTGCGTATGTTGAACCATCCTTGTGCCCCGGGGATGAACCCACTTGGTCGTGATGGATAATCTTTTTAATGCATTGTTGTATTCGATTTGCTAGAATTTTATTTAGGATTTTTGCATCGGTATTCATTAGAGATATTGGTCTGTAGTTTTCTTTTTTTGTGCTGTCCTTACCAGGTTTTGGTATCAGGGTAATGTTGGCCTCATAAAATGAGTTAGGGAGTACTGTCTCTTCTTCAATTTTTTGGAAGAGTTTGTGCAGAATTGGTATTAGATCCTCTTTGAAGGTTTGGTAGAATTCACTAGTGAAGCCATCTGGTCCCGGACTTTTGCTTTTGGGAAGGTTTTGGATGACTGATTCAATTTCCTTACTGGTGATCGGTCTGTTTAGATTTTCCAGTTCTTCATGGTTCAGCCTTGGAAAGCTATATGTTTCTAAGAACTTGTCCATTTCTTTTAGGTTGTTGAATTTGGTGGCATATAGTCCTTCATAGTATCCTTGGATGATCCTTTGTATTTCTGTGGTGTCAGTGATAACTTCCCCTTTTACGTTTCTGATTTTGTTAATCAGTGTCTTCTCTCCCTTTATCTTAGTAAGTCTAGCCAAGGGTTTGTCAATTTTGTTAATCTTTTCAAAGAACCAGCTCTTTGTCATATTAATTTTTTCTATTGTCTTTTTGTTCTCTATTTCATTTAGTTCTGCTCTAATTTTTGTTATTTCCTTTCTTCTGCTGACCTTGGGTTTTACTTGTTCTTCTTTTTCTAGTTCTTTAAGGTGTAACATGAGGTTATTTATTTGGGAGTTTTATTGTTTCTTGAGATAGGCCTGTAATGAGATAAATTTCCCTCTTAAAACTGCTTTCGCTGCATCCCAAAAATTTTGGTAGGATGTATTTTCATTGTCATTTGTTTCTATGTATCTTTTGATCTCTCCTCTAATTTCTTCTTTGACCCAGTCCTTCTTTAAAAGTATGTTATTTAATCTCCATGTATTTGTGTTTTTTCCCGCTTTCTTTTTACAGTTGATATCCAATTTCAAAGCCTTGTGATCAGAGAATATGCTTGGTATGATTTCAATCTTCTTAAATTTGTTGAGACTGATTTTATGTCCCAATATATGGTCTATCCTTGAGAATGTTCCATGTACACTAGAAAAGAATGTATAGTCTGATGTTTTAGGATGAAGTGCTCTATAAATGTCAATTATGTCCATTTCATCTAATGTGTCATTTAGGGCTACTATTTCGTTATTTATTTTCTGTTTGGATGATCTATCCATAGCTGTCAATGATGTATTTAAGTCCCCTAGTATAATTGTGTTTTGGTCAATTTCTCCCTTTAGTTCTGTTAGTAGTTGCTTGGTGTATTTCGGTGCTCCCTGATTGGGGGCATAAATATTGATGACTGTTATGTCTTCTTGTTGTACAGTCCCCTTCACCATTATGAAATGTCCATCTTTGTCTCTTGTTATCTTTTTCACCTTGAAGTCTGTTTCATCTGATATCATTATGGCTACACCTGATTTTCTCTGGGTACCATTTGCTTGGAGTGTCAATTTCCACCCTTTCACTTTGAGTCTATGCTTGTCCTTGTAGCTGAGATGTGTCTCTTGGAGACAGCATATGGTTGGGTTTAGTTTTTTGATCCAATCTGCTACTCTGTGCCTTTTTATTGGTGAGTTCAGTCCATTTACATTTAGGGTGATTATTGATATGTGAGGATTTCCTGTCATTCTATCCTTAGTTTTCTGGTAAGGTTGTGTCTCCATTGTTTCTTTGCCTTTTTGTTGTTGTCTATTATTTCTGTGTGGTGGTATTCTATGATGTTTCCCTCTGTTTCTTTTTTTATTTCAGTATATATTTCAATTCTGGATTTATTTTGAGTGGTTACCCTTAAGTTTATGTAAAAGAAAGTTTGATATTTAGAGTATTCCATTTTCTTCAGCACGCTTACTTTCTCCATTCCCATATTCCGGTTCAGGCCTTTACTCTCCCCCTTTTTGAGTTGTGGTTGCCACAAATTGTCCCTGTTGATGGTGGTCGAATAGCCTCCTTTAGTATTTCTTGTAGTGCAGGTCGTGTATTAGAAAATTCCCTCAGCTTCTGTATGTCTGGAAAGGTCTTTATTCCTCCTTCATATCTAAAGGATATCTTTGCTGGATATATTATTCTTGGCTCATGGTTTCTCTCTTTCAATAGTTTGAATATTTGGTTCCACTCCCTCCTGGCTTGTAGAGTTTCTGCTGAAAAATCTGATGATAATCTAATGGGCTTTCCTTTGTAAGTTACCGTCTTCTTTTCCCTGGCTGCCTTGAGGATTCTTTCTTTGTCGTTGATTTTAGACAGCTTCAATACAATGTGCCTTGGAGAAGGTCTGTTGGGATTGAGGTAACTAGGTGTTCTGTTTGCTTCTTGGATTCGAGGGTCCAGTTCTGTCCACAAATTTGGGAAGTTCTCATCGACAATTTGTTTGAATATATTCTCTGTTCCCTTCTCTCTTTCTTCTCCTTCTGGTATGCCCATTATTCTTATATTGCTCTTTCTGATGGAGTCAGAAAGTTCTTGTAGAGTTCTTTCATTTCTTTTAAGTCTCAAGTCTCTTTCTTCTTCAATTTGTGTCATTTCCAGGTTTCTATCTTCGATGTCACTGATTCTTTGCTCCATCTGGTCAACTCTACTACCTAAGCTGGTTATTTCATTCTTAATTTCTTCTATTGAGTTCTTAATCTCTAGAAATTCTATTTGGTTCTTTTTTAAAATTTCAATCTCTTTCGTAAAATGCTCATGCTGTTCTTTGAGTTTCTGAGTTCCTTTAACTGCCTATCTGTGTTTTCTTGTATCTCGTTGAGTTTTTTCAGAACTGCAATCTTGAATTCTCTGTCATTTAAGTCACATATTTCTGTATCTTTAAGTGCCTTCTCTGGAGATTTTTCACTTTCTTTCTGAGCTATCTTGTTGCCTTGGTTATTCATGGTGATTACTGGTTTACTATTTCTCTTCCTAGACATCTACAGGAGTGACTTCTGCAACAGGTTGATAGAAAGCGGTCTTTCTTTTGTTTGCCAGTACTTGTTGGTAGAATGTTTTATTATTTCTCCAACTGCAACTTATTTTTCTTCTCCCACACAGTAATGCTATGTTTTCTCTGCACTATTCCAACTTCTCATACAATGGGGGGATTCCCTGGGAGATGGGCTTCTCCTCTGTTAATAGTTCGTCTAGGTCACAAGGCGCAGTGTCCCGGTGGGTATGCGGAGAGCTTTTGATGTTCGAAAGCTCTTCCAGCTGCTGATTCAGAGCCCGTATATTTCAGCAGTTCTGTTTACTCCTGCAGGGATCCGCCCAGATAGGTGGGGTCAGGGGCGGGGTGAGTTGTGAGAGGTGGCCCAAAGCAATGGCGGCGACCACCACCACAGCCGGTCCTGCTTCCACAGATCTCTCCCCTTTGCTGGAACTAGTTGGGCTGTGAATTTGTGTTTGCGGTCCACAGATCTCAAAACAGCAAATTTTCTGTTGTTTTGATCTGACACTGCTACTGTTTCGCTTCTAGCACCGGGCAGGTGGGGGCGGGGCGAGCTCTGGGAGGGTAGGGAGGGGGCGGCTAGTCTCTGTGCCTAAGGCTCCGTTCTCTGCTCGGCAGTGCGGGCTTAAACCACCGTTTTCAGCCTTCTTCCCTCAGTCTTTTCTCCGAGGTCTCTGCCGTGAGCGTTGGGTTCAGCCGTGGTATATGCTGTCCCCTCAGCCCTGTGGAGCCCTGGCGGAGCCCTAGCAGTCCGATCTCCCGCAGCTGCGGTAGTTCCGGGAAGCAGCGAGCTCGGCGCACTGAGCTAGGTCTGCGTCCTGCGCCCGCGCGGCTCCGTCTCCTCGTGCTTCTCCCTTTCCTCCTCCTCCCTCCACTTGCGCGAATCTCCCACCTGTAGGTGATTTCAGTCGGTAGTGGGCCTCTTCATGTTGCCTGTCTGCTGTGCAGGGAGTCCTTTGTGGAGTTTTTGTTGTTCGATTCTTTGTAAATTCCGGGGGAGCTTTACAGAGGCTCACCTCACGCCGCCATTTTTCCGGAAGTCTCCCTAATTCTTGATACCTGATTTTTTTTCCTCTTAGCAAAACTACATAGTGAATTTCTTCACTGATCTTCTCTCGGTTGGCAAATATTTTTTGTTTTTCTTTCTTGAATTCTAGAGGGCTTTGTGTTGTCCCCTGATACTTCTAAGTCAAATTATTTTTATAATAGTATAACACAGAGAAATCAATATAATTGTCTTCGAGGGTCTTATTTTGATCATCATTAAATACAGTGGTACCTCGGTGTTCGAACATAATCTGTTCTGGAAGACCATTCGAGTTCTGAAATGTTCAGAAACAGCCGACCGCTAGGCCTCAGGATCTTCCACTCAGCGGAAGCCATGTGACATGTTCGACTTTCGAGGCGTGTTCGAAAACAGAAGCATTTACTGCAGGGTTTACAGCATTTGTAAACCGAAATATTCATCAATGGAGATGTTAAAAAACCAAGGTACCACTGTATTTCAATTTCTTTTCCCAAAACCACAGTTTTTATCCATATGTTAATGGATAGTTGGTTTTGGAGACTCTTCAATTATTGTCTATGCCATCTTTCCCAACTTCTCTCCCTCTTCTCACAGGAAACATAGTGATGAAATTGGGCCATGAGGCCAATATATTGGCCTGGTTGGCAATGAAGAAACTATAACCTGTGCCCTTAAATAATACCACTCGTGAATTTTAAAAAGCCAATCGATGGGATTATAAAACTGGTCAAAATAAAAATGACTCTGGGTGATGAACACACAATGGGATTTATAGATGATGTAATACAGAATTGTACACCTGAAATCTATGTAATTTTACTAACAATTGTCACCCCAATAAATTTAATAAAAAAAAAAAAATGTCCATGTATGCATAGTGATAATAAAAGGGATCATATTGGCTCCTCATGCTACAGACAAAAGCTTCCTGAAATGAGTGCTTATAACAATGCTAGGCGGTATCTACAATCATTACTTGTACACAAAGGATGACGACACTGGTCGTGGAGCTGAAGATTAAACCTCTAGCTCTGACTGATTTTATGAACCAGTTAGACATGGATGCAGCCTGATTCGCAAAGCCTCTCATTGAATGGCTCCCTTTAAAGGGATAGTGTTATGTTGAGTTTGATGGAGGACAGGGATGGATAATTCCTCAGCATGGGTCACACAGGCTTTCACACTGTAATACATTCAAACTGCTTATCTTTTGGGAGCTATAAATCATGCAAGCCTGTGAGTGAGACGAACAGTACTTCAGAGTGCTTGAGAAAGCCTAACAAATGAAGAGGGGAAGAATAAGTTATGGTCCATATACATTATGCAATACCACAGTGCTGTTAAAAGGAATGATTGCCTGTTGACTTGAATAAGCCTCGATGGCTGGTATCGTTAAGTGAGAAAGATAAGATGAAGAATAGTGTTCATGATGTAATTCATATTTTATTAAGCACAAAAAATGTTTCTATACATGTACACTTGTGTATTTGTATGTGTGTGTGTATAAAGAAGTAGGAAAATTATAAACCAGGTACAAACATTGGTTAACGTAGAGTGTTGGTGGTGGTGGTCCTGGTGGATAATCTAGTTAGAAGAGAAAATAAAATAAAAAAATGAGAATATTAGGTACAGTAGTCCCCCCTTATCCATGGGGGATGTGTTTCAACTCCTCACATAGATGCCTGAAACCATGCATAGGACTATGTTTTTTCCTATATGCACATACATTTCTATGGTAAAGTTTAATTTATAAATTAGGGACAGTAAGAGATTACTAAGAGATAGCTAATAATAAAATAGAACAATTATAATAACATCATGTAACAAAACTTATATGAAAGTGGCCTCTCTTTCTCTTTCTCTCTGATAACCAACCTGAGAACCAAGACAACTGCTAAGTGACTAATGGGCAGGGAGCATATATAGTATGGAGATGCTGGATAAAGGGGGGATTCACATCCCGGGCAGGATGGAGTGAGATTTCATCATGCGACTCTGCTGAGAGCTCAATTTGAAACTTGTGAATTGTTTATTTCTAGAATTTTCTATATAATATTTTCAGACCACATTTGATTGTGGGTAACTGAAGTCATGGAGAGGAAAACTGCAGATGGGAGAGGGGAAACTAGTGTACAAATAAACTCAGAAACAACAAAAGCACCCCAGCATGTGAAATAACCCCATTTCTGTAAAACAATACATATGGGTTGTTATGGGCTGAATTGTGTCCTCCAAAAATGGTATGTTGGAGTCCTAACCCCTTGTACTGCAGAACTTATTTGGAAATGGGTTTTTATAGAGGTAATCAAGTTAAAGTGAGGTCATTAGGGTGGGCTCTAATCCAACAGGACTGGTGTTCTCATAAAAAGGGGAACATTTGGGCGCAGAGAAGGCGATTTGAAGAGACACAGGGAGAAGTCGTTCATGAGATGCCCGAGGCTAACAGAAGCTCTGAGGGGCTTGGAACAGGACCTTTCTCTGAGTCCTCAGAAGGAACCAACTTGGCCAACACCTTGATCTCAGACTTCTAACTTCCAGACTGTGAGACAAAAGTTTCTGTTATTTAAGCCACCCTGTGTGTGGCATATTTTTACAATAGCCTTGGGAAACTAATACGTGTGCGTATAGCTTCCTAAGGAAATTAGGTGAGGAAAAGGTAAAATTTAACTGCTTTTATTTGTAGATATCCTTAGGATATATTGTTCAGTGGAAAATAAAAGACAGGAAAATGTGGGTAGTAGACTTCTATTAAATGAAAAAGGAGTAAGAGAGATAGCTTTGTGATTAGATGAGAGTTAAAATACCAGCTGTATCACCTCTTTCTTGTCTGTGTGAACTTGGGCAAGTTACATATATTTATCATCTATTCAATGGGACTGATGCCCACATCTTAAGATCCCGTGGGGAACAAATGGCAAAATGGTACCATGTGGAGATTCAAGGCCTTTTTTGCACACCAGGCCCTCCCATTTGCTGTCTTCTATGTCTGGAAGGTTCTTGACACAGTTGACTCTTCATCTTACATGTCACCACCTTGAATAGCCTCTCCTGACCATTTTCCTCCTGTTTTTTCCATCACACAGCATCCAGTTTACCTTATAGCAGTGTTCCTAACCTCCCATTATTTCTTTCTTTGATTTCTAGTTTATTTCTTATTTCCCACAAAATCCATTCATTCCACAAGAGCAGTACTTATTTTTGTCCTATTCCCCATTGACTCTCCAGGGCCAAGAACATACTCTGTCAGGCACAGAGAAGGCAATCAGGACATATCTGTTGAATGGATTTTGTCTAACTGGACAAAAGTGCTTTGACAGTATTTGTCACATAATAAGTACGCAGGAAACATTGACTGTTTTTTCCTGTTCTTACTGTTATTATACAAGTATATGATCCCTTCAGTAACATGTACCATAATCCATGGGTGGAGAAAAGAGAGGAAGGGTTTTTGTTCAATTCTTACCACTCAACTCATATTCACCCCAAACATGGGAGTATGCGTTTCCTGGCACAGAGAAGAAATTTGATCTGAGCCCTGTTTTAATCTAGCTTTCTTTGACAATGTAATGTATGCAGGGATCACATTGCACAGAATTTACCCAAAATTACTACTAAGGACTTCGTAGGCAGGCAAATAGCTATCTAATAGCCTACAGGTACTTGTTGCCATAATGTGACCTTCTTTGGCCCAGGTAGTTGTCACAGGCATAATTATGCTTAAGCATAAAATAGCAACCACTGCTCTTCATGTAGAAATGTAACAACACCCCATCTGGAGAATGATATGGCAGCTGCTGAGAAGCAGCAGACAGGAATAATAATTGTTGGACAGACTATTAGCATAAAATCTGACAAGAATGATCCAGGTAAGCAAATTATAGTGATCCAAAGGCAATTTATTTGGATTCGTAAACTGATTGCTAGAAAAGGTGGCCTGAGTGTTATTACTGTCGAAACGTTGCTGGGGCACGTGGCTTCAGACTCAGTAACAGGTTTCGTAGGCCATGGTTTTTGTTCCTCCTGTGACTCATATCAGGCCCACATGACAATTCAGTGCATGAGCCTGTGGGGTGTCACTGTAATACTCTTTGAAGGGATCCGAATATGTCAAGTATTTAAAAATTTAGGAGATGGATGGGGCCGTAGAGATTTCAGAAATTGCTGTTTATCCTTTTTGTGCAAACTTTTGGTGCTAGGAAAGTAGCGACAGCACCAGAAATACCTTCTCATTTTTCTCATTGCCAGCAGTCTTACCTATGCTGATTGAAAATTGCCATCCCTTAATTGATATGCTCATTTATTTTATTCTGGAAGAAGAAAGTCGGTCTAGCTCTTTTTCCGTTTGACACAGCTCTAACTTGAATGTTGTAATGCCTGTCTTTCTTCAAGCTAAACATTCCATATGACTTGATGACATTTATTTCACTGGCAAATAGGGGCTGAAATGGCCCTGGGTCCCATCAGGGGTTAAATACATTCAGATCCTAAGAAACGAAGGGGTGAGGCTCACAGTGTGTGAAGGTACATTAAGGTCAAGGGGCATCTTTCACCAAGGTCAAGGGTCATCTCCATTACCTGAACACATCTCAGTATTTTATCATCGTCAGTGGGATGTAGGGACTCATGATAAATCCAAATTGAAACGTTGTGTCAATATCTACACATATATACCTTTCCAAATAATTGAAATATTAATTTATGCATCATTCAAACATATAAGTAGGCATTAAAATTAATGAGATTATTTACTGATTTAGTAGGACAAAGGCATCTATAAAATTGGCCTTGTATTCTAAATTTCATTTTTAGGGTACATTTTATGAGAATTCTTGCCATAATTTAACCAGAATTTGCTAAACTGCACTCCATGCTTATTGGTTCAAAAACTGGCCCCTTATATACATGGTGAACAAGGAGAGACCAATGAAAGAGCCAGCCCATTCCAGACAGGTAAGTGACACATTTCATATGAAAAGGAGCTTACATCTGAGGCTTTTCTTGGGCAGCTACAAGACGAGTACATTTTCACACACATTGGCAAGAATCTTAAAAGTTTATACAGAGGACTTACCTGGGTTCAGTCACATACACAGTCCAGATGTTCTCAAGAACACATTGCTCTTTCAAGGTTGTGTCCTTGAAATAGCTCCTAGTGTGGGAACAGTGGGTGGTATATTCCAAGAATGCGGGAAGGGGTGAGGAGGCTACAATTGCTGGGCTCTAGCTTGAGGATCCCCTGGGGTTCATACCCTTTGAGTGACCTCCAACAATGCAAATGACTTTCAAGATATTGGTAGCTATTCCTCAAAACAAAAGATACTTTGGTACCCCAGTGTTGACAGAGTTTCTGAAATTGCTTGTTACTGTCATACCACGTTTCAAATGATATTTTAAAACTAGCATTAGATAGAACTGCTATGCTATATTACTACCCTAATTTGTTAATTCCACAAAAAGATACATTTTTACACACACTCTCCAGATATATGGCCAGGGGTTAGGATTATTTTTAGTGGCCATTCAGGATGTATTTTGTAAATACTAAATCCATATATTTAGTATTTTCTGGATATAATACTTTACTATATATTATATAAAGTTTTTCTTTTTTGTTATTTTTTAATTTGCTTAGTACTGTTAATTCTGGGCATAATTTTAACACCAACTATATTATTATTATGTTACTATGTGATACTTACTTTTTACTGCTTAATTCATTTGAAGTATAAGAATATTTAATAGTTCTGTTTTATGCTTTTTAAATATAATTATCTAATTGCTTCACATAGACTATTTTTATGTGAATAATTAAAACCTTTACACACACACACACTCACACACACACACTTACTATGAATTAGCAGAACACTTAAGACACTAAAATGTTAAGGGGAAATACTACTATTAATAAAACAAAATATACCAACAAGGTTTTAGGAAAAAACAAAAAATCTCTTTTGTCATATTCTGCCTCTTACTTTAGCCTACAGAACAGTTGAGTGCCTCTAAAATAAAGCAAATTCCCCAGGAAACAATAAAAAAGTAAGTGCTTCAGAAATTTAAATATTAACTTCTAGATCATTATCATGCTTATTTATTTATTTAATGAAGACAGTAAATTGAAAAACCCAACTTGGCAACCACACTGAGCTGATAGCATGAAAGTGTTCTTGCTCTTTCCTTGGAGGAGGTATTATATAATCTCCCCTAAACAAATGGATTACATATTTTATACTTTTCATTTTCCTTGAACATTGGCAACACATTGGAGTCTATTTACAAGGCGGTTTTGTGGGTTTATGCAGCTGGACAAACTTTATGGGGAAACCATCTTGAATTTAAGTTCTTCTGGTGTTTTGATGTAAAATTACTTTTAAATGGGTCTTAAGATGGATCCTTCTTTATTCCCCGCTTTCTGCATGATACACTGATTATGATTTTAAGTGCTGTGTATAGCTTTGTCCTACGCTCTGCAAGGACGTGAACATAGTGCATTGCCAGAAAGAAGTCAATTTATTTGGAATTCAGAGGATGGTATGACACATTTCTTCATTGTTCCTGTGCACTTTTCTCTCTTTCTGAATCCGTCAGGGATGGACACATGGAGTCCACTGCTACTTGTTCTCCTCCTTTCCTTCCTTTTAGCCCTTCCCGTTCTTCCTCCCAGTTTCTAGTGTCTGCTACTCTACCACATCTGGTCATGTCAGGGTGACTCATTTATCCTCCTGCTCAAAGCCAGCAGACTCATTAATGCTGAAACTTTTACATACCACCCTGTGTCCTCATGTGTTTGAGACACACTCACCCACTAGGTCCTCAACTGCTCAACTGCTGCCCCAACATTCTTCACATTAGAGTGCAAGAGAGGACATTCTATCTTGCCAAGCCATTATCACTCTAAAAGACTATCTTTTATCTTTGATTTGATTGTCTAGGTATAAGGGGATAAGTGAATCAAAGGACTTGTTCTAAAGTACACAGTAATATTTATTTCTAAATATTGTTACATTAAATGTATATGTATTCTTATTGGGCATATCTTTCTAAGGACTGTGGAAAGAACTATTTGTGCACATAATTAAGACATATTTACTTATATATATAACTATAGTCAGGACCCATCTGCTCCCATCACTCACCATCAGTCTTGTGACTGTAACTAAGTTGATTAACTGTCTCAGTTTGCACAGGCCTTGGGAAGAAGGAGTCTGGGGACACAGAACTTTAATGTTAAAACTTGGAGAGTTGTGGGAAATCCCAGGTTGAATAGATTCCCAGGAAGTGGGACTTTTAGTTGTAAAACTGGGCAAGTCCCAGGAAATGAGTTGGTCAGCTAACTGGCAACCAATTTCTGAATTTATCTTGGGAGATTTGAGTAAACTCATACTCTAGGAGTAATTGAATCAGTTCTTGCTTCAGATTAAATTGGGTGGCAAACATCTGTGTTATCTTTCAGGAGAAAAATGTCCAATTTTGTTACTCCTGGTTGCCACAACTTATATCACCTTGAGATAAGGCAGGGGCAGTGTCTCCAAGAAAACCATTAACCGCCAGTCAAAGACAAAGGGCCAGTAAATCAAGATGAGACAAGGAAACTAGCCAGAACCAGCCAAGACCAAGATGGCCGTGAGAGTCACCCCAAGTAACCTCCAGCCATATTATACAGTCATTGTAATACATCTCCATGCTAAATGACAAACCCACCAGTGCCATGACACCTCTGGAGAGGACCATATAAGGACAAAAAAGGTGTGTATGCCAAAGTGCTGGAAAAGCCCACCTCTTCCAAGAGTGAATAAGAATATCTCTCCCCTTTATACCCATATTAAAAAGCTTAACTAATAAAAAACACTGCTGTATGCAGCGTCAGGGCTGTCTCTTGCCTAAGGGCAGCCACTACTCTGCCTGTGGAGTGGACTACCTCACAACGAATTACTTTTGCTCTTTTGTTTGGCTCACACTTGAATTATTTCCTGTGCAAAGCCAAGAGCTTTCTTTCAGATTGCTTGGAACAATCGTCCCATTCTCCTGTGGAAATTTTTTTCCCCCTCAAATTGGCATATCAAGCATCTCACTATCTGACCTGTACCTTCTTCTCTGCCCATGTCACCCAGGACTCCTTACCATAGTCCAGCCCCACTCAAATTTGGGTCATCGTCCTTTTCGCCTTGCAACCTGAACACACATTATTCTTTCAACTCAGGTTCCTTCTTTCTCTGTCACCTATTTCTTCCCTCCATTTGTTGCCAGGAAACGGGTTCTTGGTATTCCGCACAGGAAAGAATTCAAGGACTCATGGAACAAGCCAAGCAAGTGGTAGATTTATTAAAGAAAAGAGAGCAGGCAGGCCCAGGAAAGGGTAGGTGCCCCAAAGAACAACGAGACTTGGGAATTTATTTCACTAAAAATGAAGGCACTAAATATATTTACTAAAAATATTCAAGACTTAGGGGTGACGTTATAGGTGTTCCTAGATGGGTCCTCGCTGACCACTCCTTGTCGTGAGGAGAGATTTTGTCCTTATTTGGCTCGATCAGAACTGTCATGATGACACAGGGGATGGAGATTTTCCCTAACAGCAATGTTAATAATATTATAATCCATTATAATTAACGAAAGTTCACCTTGAGGGACACCATGGTGTCCTGGATCTGCTCTCAGCCTCTGAAATCTAGTTCTGGGTGATCTGGTAGCTGCACTTTTTCTTAAGGATGATCTCATCTATTCCCTCCTATGTCTCTCCTTACCTTTCCTCCCCCTCTACCTCCTTGTCCTTCCTTTCCTCCCCCTCTACCTCCCCTCCCCCATTTCTTTTGCCTAGGATAACAAATTCAGCATATTTGTTCATTCTATAAGACAGCTCCAAAATCATTGCCTCTGAAAATATTTCAAATACCTGTTCTTTAGACATGTCTTATTTACTAAACTATTTCTCAAAAACAGTGATAATGGCTTATGTTTCTTTTTATCTCCACTGCTTAATCTCTTGCCTGGTGCACAATGAAATTTGTTGAGTGAACATCTTAGACTGATACATTGTTATTCCTGTTAAGCAGATGAAGAAACTGAGACCCAGAGAGGTCAAATGATTTCCCCTATAGCAACAGCTGGGAAGTGATTGAAGCAGGGCTTGAACCAGTCTTTCAACTCTGAGGACCATGCATTCACCATGACTTCAATCACGTATGTGGATTGTCAGTAACATATGCTGTCAACTTTCAGTGGAGAAAGCCAGAAAGGGTCAGGAAAGAAATATGTTTCAGAAGAATGAGAAGGGAAGTTCCTATTTTGAGGCAATGATCTACAACACAATATGATTCCACAAAGGGAAAATGGTCCATTTGAATTAGAATGGCCTTGCAAAAAAGAGTCTTGTCCTCTGTTTTATATATTTCAGTTAATCTTAGGCCAGACTTGATTTAGGTCAGCTTGCTGCACTTTAGAGCACGTTAATTAGTTAGTTAGTTATGATATTTCTCACATAAATCTTAGAAGAAAAAATAGAATTTTGTTTGTAATATCGTTTGTGCGTATAAGAGACAGGTTATTATTCTGATAAATCAGACCATTCAATTAGCATTAATTTAAATGAAACTCCACGACTTTGTCACATTCCCATCAAGTTCAGTTCGGGAGAGTTCACTGTTTTCCTCAATTTAATCTTTAGTAATTAAGATAAAAAATCAAAGGTTATGGATATGCAGAGTTACATGTACCTCAAACTGGTTTTTAAGAGCTGAAGTGATCTAGAGAATCTCAAGAAATATTGTCACATTTTTTTTATATTAAACTAAAATTAAAAGTCTGGTGGTAAATTTTCACTGCTTTTAATGAAACACCAATGTCCCTACTATGGCTGGGATTTATTCTGTGTGACTGGAACATATTTCCTGAGTTTTTGGATGCTTTGTTTCTCCCGCAATTAGAATAACTAAGTACTCAGTTGTCATGGAAATACTCCCCTCTATAAAAATTCTTAAAACAGAAGCTTTCTCGCTTTGTTTCTCTTTGCAGAGAGGGCAATTGCTGTGCTACCTTTATCCTCCTTTCTTTGTGCTTCTCTTTATATCTCCAGGTTCTTTCCAATTCAAATTATCTTGTTGCAGTTTCATGTGCTTGATCTCCAGATGAAATGCCTCTTCATTCATGAGAAGCAGTAATAATATTCAGATGGTATCCCAGACTTTTAGTAGTTGAGAATAATCATTGAAAAGCTGTGGGTATGTAGGTGAGGCATTGTTAGCTTGGCTGCTTTTAGTGTAATCCCAACTCAGAATATTTTCGCAGTTACTTGGAAAAAGTGTATTGTGCTCTGTGAGGTAAATGCCTGTCTCAGCAGTGATGAGACAGGGGGCTTGTAATGGTGGCACTAAATCTTCTATTTTGAGATTTGGATCTCTGGTATAATTTGAATTAGCAAGTGTAATTTAGCTTGGGACTTTTTGAAAGCTTTCTTTTCTTTTTTTGCTTCCTTTCTGCCAAAACTTAATGATTCTGCTTCCTCTACATGTGCTATGCATCCCAGTTTTAATATTTCTATTTACTTCAGCCCAGTGCTGACTCTGTGACTAAAAGGTTTCACATCTGTATGGGTTCCTCTCCTGGCTCCAACTTAAACCAACTTAACATATGCAAAGGTTGTGATAACTGGCTTACCTGCACCTTCCCTCACCTAAATGGAAAAAGCTGAACTCAGTAGAAAATTCCACTATAAGCCGAAGTGATTTGCATCCTGGTTAGAAAATATAAAACTAGAGGTGCAACAGACTCACTGCAGTAGTTTGCAGTCATTTCCAGCAGACTCTGTCCAAGTGACCCTCCTCTTACTTTAATAAATCATCCGTCTGCATTTCTAGCTGTCTGGTGAATTCTTTCACGAACAACGAGTGAGCAGCCACAATATTTGTGACCCATATGGGGAATAGGCTCTCTCCTGTCCCCACCAGGGTTCTTCCCCAGTGGCTCTATCCCCTCCAAGACCTATTCTCCAATGTGTGGGGCAGTTGGCAGCAGCGGCTTGTCCAGGGTGAATCCACACACACTAGTAGGTCTCCTTCCTCTCCCTTTCGTGAGTTTCTCATGGATCCCCCATGGTTTAGGTGGGAATTGACAGTTTCTAGCAAGCGAGCAACCACAACAAGCAGCTGACACACGTAGGTCAGAACCACATCCTGCTCATCTCAATGAGGAGATTTCACCTTACATTCTTTGGTAGGTCAATTAATACATCACAGGCACATTTATCAGGATAGGTACTTAATTATTTGTTCAATGAAAGGAAACATCAATTAGTTTCTGCAATTAGATTCTGTATTCTGGGATGGTGAGGTAGGTGAGATGTTATTCTTAGAAAACTAGTGACTTAGTGGTAAAAGTTGTGTGTGTGTATTTACTGGGAAACTACAATATGTAGGCACTGTACTTGGTGCTGAAAATTCAATGGCGTTGTCATTGTGTGAGGCAGCAGACCAGAACAGTGGTTACAGGCACAAGATTTTGAGCCAGACTGCCTGGGTTCAAATCTAAATATTCTTGTTCATTAGGTTTGTGGCCTCAGTCTTCAAATTCCTCGCTTGTAAAATTATGTTTGCAGCTACCTTACAGGGTTGCTATGGGGGTTGAATGACTTCATATCTGTCAATATTTCAGAACAGTAGCTGGAACATAATAAGCACTCTGTGTTTGTAAAATATAAATAAAATAATACAAACTATTGAGCAAGAGACACAGAGCTTCTACACTTATGGAGTTCATGATCTTGCCAATAATTCTTCACTGATTAATATCATGTCCCAAGTACAATAAGCACCAAATAAAACATGTCCTCAGGGCAGCTTTTGATAGATTAAATAAGAAAGGAACAAAGGAAAAACTGAGCAGGAGAGAGAGTTAATCAACATTGAGATGCTGCTCTCCAGTTAAGTACCCACACAGTTTCCCCCTTATATTTACCACTACCCTTGATGGGAGGGTGATAGGACAAGTGAATTATAATGAATGCACAATAATATGTGTATGAATCACAGGAGGGACTTGGCAGGTACAGATACATCTCAGTCAATGTAATGGATGTCCTCCTAATGAGTTGTAAATACACTGAGGGTCTTTAAATGAAATTATATTTCAAATGCTCTAGGAGAGCTTATTGTTTAAAAGTACCTATGGTGAATCCTTTATAAGGGGATTAGCCATTACCTAATTTATTTAGTTTTTACATTTTGCCTTTTTCAGTCACATTTTATGTACTGGTTTTTCCTGAAGTGTAAATTGATTTTAAAATAATTGGATTTAGTTAAACTTTCTGAGATCAGCTACTCTGTTTATCTTAACAATATGAACATTTGGCATATAAAGGCATTCAAAAACTATTTGTAGCAATAAGTAAATGAATTCTGCACTGTAGCCCATCCCAAGAGAACCCAGAACCAGCATTCTTGCAGGTTGGCTTCAGACCACAGCAGAGGACCATCCAATTAGCCCCACAAGTGACAAAGTCAAAGGGCACTCTCAACAGTCTCCAGAGCCCACTAGGGCAAATCCCGCTCGGTGGTATAAACTCCGTGTATAGAAGCCTATACATTGTGGATGTGGCCAAACCCCATAGCTAGTTAGCTTGAGGGTCAATCCCACCCAATGACATGCAGACAGCAATCAAGACTCAGCTATGATAGAAGGGCACACACAACCCACACAAGGGACACTCCTGGAGCACCTGATTCAGGTGACCAGGAAGACTGTTCCCCTGGGCCCCACAGAACACCTACTACATAAGTAAAGAATGAAGAAACACAATGAAGAAACAAAGACATTTGTCCCACATGAAAGAATAGGAGAAAACTCCAGAGAAAGAACTAAACAAAATGGAGGGAAGCAACCTACCAGAGACAGAGTTCAAAGTAACAAGTATAAAGATGCTAAAGAAACTTAGTGAGAACTTCAAAAAAGAGATAGCAAGCACAAAAAAGGATGTAGAAATCATAAAAAAGTCAGAAGTGAAGAATACAGTAACTCAAATGAGTGCACTAGAAGGAATCACCAGCAGACTAGATGAAGCAGAGGATTGAATCAGTGATTTGGAAGACAAGGTAGCAGAAAACACCCAATCAGAACAGCAAAACGAAAAGAAAAAAGAAAAAAATGAGGGTAGTTTAAGAGACTTCTGGGGTAACGTCAATTGTAACAATGACATTCGCATCATAGGGGTACCACAAGGAGAAGAGAGAAAGCAAGGGATTGAGAATGTATTTGAAGAAATAATGACTGGAAACTTTCCTAACCTGGTGAAGGAAATAGACATATAAGCCCAGGAAGCACAGAGAGTCCCCCAAAAAGATGTATGCAAATAGGTCCACACCAAGACACATTGTAATTAAAATAGCAAAAGTTAAAGTCAAAGAGAGAATCCTAAAATCAGCAAGAGAAAAAGCAGTTAGTTACTTACAAGGAAGTTCCTATAAGAATGTCAGGTGATTTCTCAACACAAACTTTGCAGGCCAGAATGGATTGGCATGAAATATTCAAAGTAATGAAAAACAAAGACTTACAACCAAGATTACACTACTCAGCAAGGCTATCATTTAAAAATCAAAGGACAAATAAAGAGCTTCCCAGACAAGAAAAAGCTAAAGGAGATCATCACCACCAATCCAGTATTACAAGGAATGCTAGAGGGACTTCTTTAAGATAGAAAAAAATAAAAAAGAGAGACAAAAAATATTAGTAATAAAATGGCAGTAACTACATATCTATCAACAATTATTTTCAATGTAATTGAAAAGTTAAAAAGGGGGGAAGGTGAAGGGCAATAAGTGGTCCAAAATCCAGGTATAAAACAAATAAGTCATGGGAACGTAATGTACAGTATAGGGAATATAGTCAATAATATTGTGATGGTATGGTATGGTGTTAGATGGTTGCTGGTCTTTTATCATGGTGATCACCTCATTAGGTATATAAATGTCGAACACCTATGATGTAAACCTGAAACTGATATATGTTAGCTATATATTTTAATACAAATCTTTTTTAAAAGATTAAGCAAAGCCACAAAGGGAAAATACGTGAACAACGATAAACTAAAGAATTAAATCTAGGAGATAAACAAAGCAATCCCATCAAATTCATCATTATAAGATGGCTTTATCACTGGAAAAATCTGGCTTCCATAGAATTTTTGATATACTCTGAAATAACTCTTCAAAAATAATCATGCCACACCTTGAGATAAATATTCTAATCTTTCACAATTATATCAATTTTGTATGAATCTGTATTTTCAGCACATCATCTAGTTTATTCTAGGCATTTAATAAGTACTTTTTAAATGAATGGAAAAAAAAACAAAAAACTGGACATAAATGAATTATCTCCAGGCCTCTCTCGTAAATGCATTCTTCCCTTCTTGGACTCTTAATTTCTATCATTTCACAGCACCACTTGGTTATTTAACATTTTAGAGTTGATTTGGGGGCATAGCATGTGGATCAAGTCTCCCTTCATGTTGAATCAAGACCCTCGGAAAAGACTCAAGTCCTCATAGAGAGGGAGACCAAGAGCTCTGTCGATTGTCAAGACCTGGAAAGACAGTAGAATTGAATGTAGTTTTCAATGCAACAGAGTATTCAGCTCTACTAAGTATTCCTGGTGTATTTCCTAATCCAGCTCTCTTTGTGGAGATTCACATGGCATTTTAAAACTTCTCCAGATTATTGTCACCTTCTTCCCTCTCACTTGCCCATTCCCCAGCTCCTGCCATACTCAACATCAATACAAGAGCTCGCTCCTACTTTTCAGGGGGTGAAAATGAGAAGCCCTCATAGAGAAATCCCCTTAGACTCTTGCTGCCAAAAACTCACTGCATTGGACTCCCATCTGCTTCTCATTCTTCCTGCTACAATGACGGCCTTTTTCCTAAGAAAATCTCTGTAACTGGATTATTATGGATCATATCTTGCTCTGCCTCCTTAAGAAAATTGCTACACTGATTATTTATTTTTTCTTCAATATCTTTAACTCATTTTTCTCTACTGGTTTCTTCTCAACAACAGTTGAAGTGATCAAGCCTTGCGCATAGAGGGGTTGGGGGAGGCCATTTTTCTGGACTCCATGTCTAGTTTACCTACAACTCCTTCATTCATTGCCAACATAGCTAAGAGTTTTTGAATAGTTATATATTCTGTCTGTACATTCTCTTCATCTTCTCCTCAGTTGAATGCAACTGACTTTGCCTTGGCTGTTGTATTAAAATGTTCTCCCAAGGACACCAATGATGTTTTTGTCAGAAATCCAGTGGAAAAATTTCAGTTCTTACCTTGCTTGATATCCTTGTAGTATGTGACATTGTTGATCTCCCTTGAGTCACTTTTGGTCTTAGTTTCCCTTACATTGCACTCTTGGATTTTTCCGCTTCGCTTCTGATCTCTCTGTCCTTTCCCTTAAATGTTGATGTTGCTCTGTTTTTGCCCTTGGACCTTCTTCACTAATGTGTCAGGCACTGCCTAGAACCTACTTTATTTGTTATTCTGCACAATATCCTTGCTAATGTCATCCATTCCCATGGCTTAAATTATCAACTGTATCCAGTGTTGGAAGATTTAGCAAATAAAAATCCAATATATACTAAAAATATTATTCTTTGAAATTCAAATTTCATTGGTCGTCATATATTTCATTTGGGAACCATAACTACACCAGAAGTCACAAATTCTAATGCCGTATGAGCCAGTTAGTTAACAAAATGTACAAGACAGAAAGATGTAAGGCAAGTAATGGTGGGGATTAGGGCAAACTGAAGAGTCCATGTACCATCAGAAGACCTTCAAATTCAATTTATTTCACAAGCTTGCAGGCAAAAAACTCAGGTCTAAGGGCCACATCTGATCCAAGTTTTCTAATTTGAAACTTGTAAAGTCTATATGCTAATGATTCCTCCAAGTCCCATTTCCTAGACTTCTCCACTTGCATATTATCCTGGTAACTCAAGATGAAAAAATAAAGTATCTATGCTATAGCCAGAGTTATCAGTCTATACTATACACTGGATCATCTTCTGACTTAGACCTTTAACTGATTGTTCATTGTCTTCAAGATAAAAATCAAGTTCCTAGGTGGGATTTACAGGAGTTGTGTGTGTCCTCAGGTTACTGCCGTCGTGTCATCTCTTGTCATTATCATCCCCATCCCTACTACTCAATGCTCAAACTCTTATCACACCAATTCCACTAACTTGAACAAACCATTTTATCTTTGGACTCTGAGACTTTGCGGGTGCTCTTCTTTCCTCTTTGAGCACTTTCCTGTGCTTGTGTCTACTCTACCTTTGTTGCCACATGATTTGCTTTGGCCAATGAGATTTGAGCAGAAGGGATATATGTAAATTCTGGAAAGAAGTGTTAATGGCAATGCATGCTTTGCCATTCCCATTTTTCTCTACCTCTGTGGTTGTAGAAGCATATGTTTTCCTGGGTCCACAGCACACAGGGAAGGTAAACAATGCTTCTTTGGGTTAGTGCCTACAGAGGAAGAGTTCATATTCGAGTATGCTGCATATCATAGATCCTTATTATAAAATGTTGGTTGTAGGTCTCAGATGTCACTCTAAACAACCAGAAAATAGAGAGAAAGAAAAAGTTTTCAACTTCTCAGTGCACTTAAAATAGAACACATTTCATATATCTTTCCAACCGAGGAGACATGTGGGTCAGCATATGTGTTGGTAAGATTTGTTTTTCAAGCCCAAATAGTCTTTAGTAAAGGTGACAGTTCTTTGTAAAACAAAAACAAACAAACAAACAAACAAAAAGTATATACATTAGTAAGCAAAAGCAAAAGAACATTGATTTATTTGCTTTCCTCTGTTGTTATTATGAATGAAAAGGTATTGGGGTTTAATGGAGTGTTCCATTAATAAAAAGGTATTCCTTAGAATAAACTGGATAAATTCTTATGACAAACTTCAAAAATTTTACTTACCCCAGTTAAGTCCTTCTGATACATTTTTACCTACAACATTGAGTGCTATCAATTAAGTTATAGTACTTGATTCATTTCTCATCAATCATTCTTGAATTTCTACAGTGAGCAAACAATTTCTTTTTTTATGAGGAACCACACACTAAGGCAGTGTAGACTAAAGAACTGTATCCTTTAAAGCTCTGATCTCCAAACCCAGCTGAGCACTAGACTTGGCTGGAGAGATGTTCACTCTGGATCTGAAATCTTGGATCTGGGAGCTACTGATTTAAAGCTTTTCCTTCAGAGGGGTAGGTAATTAGCTTGGGGGCACTGACATTTCAAAAGAAGATATAGTTTAATTATCAAGCAGCATTCATTGTATTTGGATAATGATCACCTGTCAGTTAAAGAATTAAAAGGAAGTATAGTGATTCTGTCAATTGAGAAGAGATTTAATTTTGGCAAAAAAGTCTGCCTTTGAGATGAGGAACAGAATAAAGAAATGAGATGTAATGAAGAGATTTTTTTTTTTTCATCCAGATGGAGAATGATATAGTTATGGGGAAAGAGATTATTTAGCAAACTCAAAATTTCACAAATCTGTAATGAAAATCTGTTGTGTCGGGCCCTTGGTGTGAGTCATAGGGGACCTCAAGTTGAGAGAATGTAGCTTAGCACCGGAACCAGACAGACATGAGTTCAAATCTCAGCTCTGACTTGCAAGAGGTGCATGAGCAGTAACCCCTGTAACACGTATTTTCCCCATCTATTTAATGGATATAAGTTCTATCTCATAGTATTGATGTAAAAATCAAATGGTACAAAATATATAACACAGTTCCTGGCTTCCTTAAAAGAGCCATGTTTGTTTAGTATCCAATTCAGAAACAGTCTTATGAAGAAGATATCCACATTAAATCAATGATTTTAATACAAAATATTCAGTTGTATTGTATTAGAGTACATTGAAGCTAAAAGATGAGATGAAGAACTGCTGTCACTCACAGTGGCAATGGCTCCAAACAGGAAATGGATGATGGTCAGGTATACTTGGAATTTGTGGTAGGCAGATTAATGGACACCCAAAGATATCCATATCTTAATCCCTATAACTTGTAATGCATTACCTTATATAGCAAAGGAGAATTAAGGTTGTTAGTCTGCTGATATTAAGTAGGGAGACTTGCTGGACGACCTGGATGGGCCCCGTGTAATCACAGAGATCCTAAAATGTACAAATAGGAGGCAGAAGAGTCAGTGTCAAAGTGATGAAGTGTGAGGACTCGAATGGCCATTGCTGGCTTTGGATGGAAGAAGCCTGCAAGCCAAGGGAAGGTGGCCTCTATGTAGATGCCAGAAAAGATGAGAAAATGAATTTTTCCCTAGGGCATTAGCGAGGAGTACAGCCCGGCCTACACATTGATTTTTGCTCAGTGGAACCCATTTCAGACTTCTGATTCCCCATACCGTAAGATAATACATTTGTGGTCTTTTAAGTGTAAGATGCTAGCTGTTGGTAATTTGTTACAGTAGCAATAGAAAATGAATGTAGAACCAAACTGAACAAGTGGTCAAGGTGGGTGCTAGTCCCACTGAGTTTGTGATGACACATACAAGGGCCTGGGGCTGAGAGAGACTGGCAGGTAACTGCAGCATTTACAGCATAGGGGCAAGTAGGTAAGTGGTAGGATGTGACTCCAAAAGGAAGGACAGGGGAGAGGTTGTGGAGGACCATATACATCCTTCAGAGGAAGGTGGGCTGTATCCTGACAGTGCTAAGGAATCCTTGAAGGACTTTCATGGTGAATGAATAAGATGGCAATCCACAAATGAGGAAAAGCTATTGAGAGTGGAAATGTTGACGTCACCCCATTTAATGTGCTAAAAATAGATGACTATTTCTTTTTGAGATGTGATATGAACTGTAAACTTGCCGTATTTCCTAATTCCAAGTTTTGTCTCCTGCTGTTTTCTGGAGTGTGTATTCAGATGTTCACTTGCGATATTTCAATACTTCTGTTCCCTTGTTTATGCTCCTTGGAGAAAGCTTCATCTGAAGGTGACAGATGCAATACCATGGCATTTTGATTCTCTCTCTAGTTTCCTCCTTTGATGATCAGCTGTTGTACTTAGAAATGGAATTTTCAGGCTAATCTACCCACTGCATAAAGTCAAATTGATCCAGAAAAATCAGGTGATGGGCTGATTGCATCCTTAGTTATCTTTTTATTAAAGGGAGACAACTTTACATTGTGGTACAGAAGAAAGGATGACCACTGAAGCAAAAGAATTATTCATCCTGTTATTTAATACACTTTTTATTGCATAGCTATTTCGTGCTAGGCACTGAGCCTGGCACTAGATATCAAATGGTGGGTAAACAAACAAAAGAACCAAAAAAGCCAGATGTGATTCTAGTCCTCCAGGAAACTACGTGTGTGTGTGTGTGTGTGTGTGTGTGTGTGTGTGTGTGTGTGATGTGTGTGTGTGTTGGGAGATGGCTTAAACAAGTAAACACATGCCAAAATATATTTATTTACAGTTTGTGATAAGTTCTGGGAAAGAAAGGAACAAAGCACTTGGAGAGAGAGAGGAAGGGGAGCCTGGGCCCTCAGGAATTTCTGAGGAAGTGAGATTTGCAATGAAACCTGAAAATTAATTAGGAACGAATGACCTATAAGTAGGGAGCAGAGCATTCCTGGCAGAGAGAATATTGTGTGGAAGATCCTGAGGTTGGAAAGAAGGCCAGTGAGCTAAAACAAATCAGGGGCTCGGGGCACAATCCTGAAAGAGGCAAGGAGGGTCGAGGTCCCACAGGCCCCTATAGTCTTGGCTATAATTCAAGCTAACTGGGCAATCGTGGTCAGGTTGTTCACAATTTCCAGGTTTTTGGTACATACTTAGTAAAAGGAATTGATTCAACTTGATGGTCTCTAATACTCTGCAAAAGAATAAGTCATTAATTCCATCGTCACATAAAGAATAAAGTGATGAAGGAAAAGCTATTTAGGTTATTGTAAAAGCCTTGTTTTTTAGCAAATATTTATTGAGAAATTAATTCAGGCCGAGTGCCAGGGGGAGAGGGAGGAGTGAGGTGTATCAGCATCTGTTCTCGGGGCGAGGCTGTTACTTGTGTCTCCGGGGCCTCTGTAGGCTGGTCGGTAGGAAGGATCCCCAAATACCACCGCCCACAGGCGACTTTTAAAGGATCACTGAGAAGCTCCGTGCAGCTTCTGAATATCTCAAACTTACCTCAAGACCTCAAGATGCTACTTCTGACTTCTTAACCTTCCTACTCACAGCTTAGATATCATTAGCGTCGTGATGTCACACTCGGGGAGCGTGGGGCTGGTTTTTCTGCATATCCTTGGCCACTCTGGTGCTCAGCTCCCTTCCCAAACCCTATCTTTGGAATGGGAAAGGTGAAGGGCAGACTTAACACCCTCTGACTGTTTTCTGCAGTGTCTGCTGTTAGTAAATGATTTAAAATAACCAGATTTGGCTGAGGATGATTTTTTGGAGAAAAGCACGTGATCTTCTCCAACACCTAAACATGTATCAGAAAAAGAGAATCTGGATGGTGGGTGTAGAGACTGCCAGCCGAAATGCCTAGAGAGTGTTCCTTGACACAAAGAGGGAGCTAAGATTATGCAGATAGGAATGTCAGGATTTAAACTTCCTCTTTGACATTCCAGTTTGTGTTGTGCTATTTTCATCCCAGTCACATGTGGCAGGAGGCAGTATTCTTGTCTGCCTCTGTCGGCTAATTTTTACTGAAGCAATGACATAAACGGAACCCCTGTTCATGCTATTCATTGGTGAATGATTTCCAAGTATCAGGGAATTAAGAATATCATTTCTGTAGCCGTCCTCTCTTGTGTTCTTATCACCAAGCCCCCCAAAGCTCTTGTTAAATGGATGTAAGGTGACTTAAGGCGAGACCCAGCCCTCCAGGGCTGATGTTGAAACTCTCAGTTCCCATTTGCTTTTCTTTGCCTTTACAATTTTTTTTGGTGAACTGTAACATTTCTTCTTATTATAATTTCTTAATTACAAGTGCTTCCAGGGAGGAAAACAATACTGTGAGTGAAATTAAAAGTAAATATATTATATATACTAGAGCAAATGAATATTCATGATGTATATATATCATATACATATATATGTATGTGTATATATGTGTATGATATATATTAAGAAGGAATGATCTATAAGTAGGGAGCAGAACATTCGTGGCAAAGGGAATATTGTATGGAAGGTCCTGAGGTTAGAAACGTGCATATTTACATCTATATATATATATATACACTTATAAATATATATATAAATATATATATGGAAAAAAATATATATATACAGATTTTAAGAAAGGAAAAACTTGTATTAAAATTGTAATACAATGAATGATGCTAGCATTCATTTGATTAACGCCATCTTTTGAGCAAACATCATACTACACATTGCTACCGTAATTCAACTTGGAAAGAAATACAGACAACAGCTCTTAAAATGTACACATTTTTTGGCAGCCCTGGTATGTGTGTGTGTTTATATATATATATACATATATATATATATATATATATATAAACACACACACATATATATATACATACACATATATACATACGTATATATATACACGTGTACATATATACATATATACATGTATACGTGTACATATATACATATACACACATATATACATACATATGTTTCTATACATATACACATATATGTACACACATATATACACATATATATGTATATATGTGACTTTTATGTAAGTATAAAACAATGTGATCGATTTGTTTTTAACAAGAGCCAGGACTAAAAAATTACAAAGGTTTCACACTGCTATTTTGAAATTCCTACTAGATTTTGACCTCTCAAAATGTCATCACCCAAATTGATAACTCGTTAATCTTACTTGTTTTTCAATGATATTTCCCTAGGCTTTAAAACTAGTTGTTACAACTCATTTGAACTTATCCATAATAAGTGCAGAACTGGTGAAGAAGGAAGAAAAAGCTAGGACATAGCAAGCTTGTGCCTCAGCAGAGAGAAGTTCAGCTCTGGTCCCCAGGAAAGGTGTTCAGAAATCCACATGATCCTGTCCATGGGACACGGGGAGCTGGGCCGTTAGTTAGTGCTCGGCACGCTGCTAAGAGTCCTTGGAATGATTTCAGACACAACATCAGGCAAATAGGAAGATTTGGTGAATCATAGTCTGAGTGTTAATTATTCACTTTTTCTGGTTTTCCAAGTATTCCTGAGATAAGCCTGACCCCCAGGAAATAGAGAGTTGCATTCAGCCCTGAGGATAATTTGATATTTTTAAACCTTTTGGTGATTGTCCTAATGATTATTCCCTGATCTGAGAGACAGGTGAAAATACGGGAAGCCTGTTGGCATTTGCAGCTAGCTTATGATTTGGTGCATCATCAAGTCATCTGCCCTACTGAGATGAGGTTGAGGCCTGACCTTCCTTGGAGGATCATGCAAACATTTTCAGTACCAACCAATTTCAGAGAATACTGCGAGCATAGTTGTACTTCAGAAGACAAAATCTCCTCTCAAGGAAGAGGAATCAATTTTCCTGCTGCTGAAAATTTGGGCCAGGTGTGGTTAGAACGTTCCTGGTTGTCCATCAGGAAGTTTAAATGTTCGAGGCAAGATGATATGTGCAGGGATATAAGGTATATTCTTGGTCAGAACCTGGAGGAAGGGATTACAGAGGGAGCATCTGAGTTATCGGGGTCCTGGAAAGTGGTCTGAAGGTCTTGCTGCATACCAGTGTGGACCAGGTGAACGAAGGACTGGCGTTAGGGGCATTGCTTATGAGTCCCAGGCCAGATCCAACTTCTGAACTTTACCCAGAATCCCTGCCCTTCATCCATCTGGGCTTGTGAATGAGAACTTTTCCTGTGTGGTTCTCAACCAACTGGGTGGCCACCTCAGCAGAGAGTGGGGTCATCCGTGGCTGCTCAGCGAGGACAGTCTGCGCCATCCACAAGACAAGAGTAAGACCAGTGACAACCCTGAAACTTAGCAGGGTGTTGGGGAGAATCAGCTGCACTTACAGTTGAACTGAACATGCTTTACTGGGGGCACTGGGGTTTGGGCACCTCTTTTAATGCTTCTTTCTCTCCTCTGCGTAGCTCCAGGAGGTTATCACCCCACAATCCCCTCCCTTCCCTGCCACACACACAGGCAGTATGCAGATCAGCCTCAATAAGGCCCCAGGTAAAGCCTACAAGGTGTAGTATGTTCGCTGTATGAAAACAGGGTGGTGTTCTTGCCTATGAATTGTGCCTTGAGGTGTAGCAGAAAGGATAACCTAGAAACAAAAAGAAGTAATTGGTCCTTTTATTCAACAGAGTTTCTTATTGAGTGCCCTTTTTTTGTTCCCCATTTGTCCAAAACCTATACGTGATTCCAGTCTTCCTGGAGACTACTACAATTGTGTGTGTGTGTGTGTGTGTGTGTGTGTGTGTGTGTGTGTATGTGTTGGGAGATGGTCATTAAATAATTAAATACACACAAAAAAATAATTATTTACGATTTGTGATATATCCTGGAAAAGAAAGCAACAAAATGCTTTTGAGAGAGAAAAAGAAATAGGGCAGGGTGCAGTTCTCTAACTTTTTACACTGGGCAAGCAGGAACCCTACATGCCTAAAGCACCTTCTCCTGTTAGAATGCTCACATCTTGCTTTTTGGCTCTGTTATAATTTTGTGCACTGCTTTTCAGTATCAGAAAATGACTGTTAATCCCAAGTGTGGTTTGCACTCATTTTTAATAATCTAAAGCCACTGCATTGGGGTTGGTTAACAAAAACAAACAAACAATAATTATGTTTTACTTTTACCATCTGCTTAGTTATTAATCCATGATGATGTGCCATTAGCTAAATTCTATTAATTAAAAAAATAATTTTCTCCTGCTCATCTGGCATCACAAATTGTTTCATTAACATTATTCTTTTGATGATACTTACTGTAAGGCCTCCAGGGCCTTTAATTCAATGGACAAATGGATCATTCTAAATTGTTCTAAGATCTAACATAGAAAACATGCAAATTACTAAGGTCTTTTTCACACACCATCCTATGTAAACCTCATTTTACTGCAGAAAAGACTTGCTACTCCCATCTTACAGATAAGAAAAATAATGGTAAAAAAAGAAAAAAAAAGTTAAACATCAACTGGAAGTTATACAAATATAACTGGCCAGTGTAAAAACTCAATGCCCATAACTTGAGGGTCAGTGCAGGGTTCTCTGTTGGCCCAGATTTCCCTGCTACCTGTGCATGTTTGTGTTCAGGCCCAGCAGCCTTCTCTTTTCTCACTTTGGTTATTCTTCCCTTTATATATTTTATTAACAGTTTTCAGGATTTTGTTATTGAACTCATTTCTATTTACCCTCTGAGCTGATAGGTCCAGATTATCATCTGCCCAGAGAAGCTAGTTGCATTGGTAAGATACTTTATCTCTTTACCTCAGTCTTTTCTTCTGTAAAGTGGACATTTGATAACAACTTCTCTTATAAGTATTTCACTATATATATATATATATATATATCCCCCAAAAATGTATACACATTTTAAGAAAGGAAAAACTATTAAAATTACATTGATGGGAACCACTTTGAGCACCTCTTGTAATTGCAGAAGTCAAATGTGACTTGTATTCATCTTTTGTTATTGGTATGTATTGACTATTACAATTTTAATACAGTTTTTAACTTTTGTGAAATGCGTATACATTTTTGGCATCTTCAGTATATATATGGTGTTTTTAAGAGTGCCAGCCTCATAATGAGTGTTTAGAAAAGGCTAGTTTTAAATCTTTCTCAATTTTAGAAAGTCTTTTTTTTACTGAACATGGCTTTGCAATATCTAAATAGTATAAAAACTCTGCTATTCAAGAGAGAATACTCCACATTGTGTGTTATCTCTTATGCACAACAGATCCCTTATCCTTTAAATGCCATCAGAATACCCTACCAAGCCTACAGGCATATGCAGTGGATAACACAGGAACTGAGTTATGGACTCTTGAAGTCTAAAAAAGCTCCAGACTCTAGCTGTCAAAGTCTACTTCAGAACTCCTCTTTGGAGGGTTTTCTCAGTCTCTGATTTACCTGTAAACATGACCTTCCCTCATCTGAGGCATTTTAGATGGAAACTGGATTTGGTTGTTGAACAGGCCCCGTTGTCAAATGCTGACTTCAGTAACTGCCCTGCCGTGGACCCACAGGCAAAAGGTACTGCCCACCTTCCATGCAGCCTTCCCTTTTCCAGGAAAAACAAAACAAAACAAAATAAAACAATCAGACATCAGTACCCTTTATTTCTCCTCACCCTATCTTCAGCTTCTGACCCTTTTATTACTTATTAAAACTTCTCTACGAGCAAAGCCAGAAGATGCTTGAATTGCTGTCGTTTAAAAATACCAGTCAAAATTGTGATGGCAGAGCATGTTGGGACATTGATTAAAAGAAGATCCTTGAGTCAGTGGCTATGATTGTCATACAGGGTGTCATGCGGGGTCTCTGGTCCCGCTCCCCACATAAGAACACAGAATATGGTGAGGTGAAAAAGGAACACCCACGGAGCTATGGATAGGGCAGCCATAGCACTATAGTCTCACTGGCGCCTGGGTTGGAGACACAGGAAACAGGATCCACATGATCTGCACCCTGCTGTCCGCTTCTCTGCCAACCAACCAACCCCACTTGCTAACTGCAATCCGCCCTTCTAACTGCAATCCACGCTTGCTAGCTCAGCCACCATCTTCTTGCTAGCCCCCATCTCCTGCTAGCATAGCCATGGCAATCATATTAGTGGCCAATGGCTCCCTGGTTACAGCTGATGGCCATCCAATCACAGTTGACGGCCATTTACTACCTGAGCCAGCACCTTTCCACGTGAGGCCGAGAGCCTGGAAACTGCACTCCTGGCTCTGTCCCCACAATGATTTATGACATGCCTACTTTCTTTTGTCATAGGAATACAACAGGGACTGTACAGTGTAGTGAAAAACAAAACAAAACGAAAAAACAAGGTCTGTGAACGTGGTGAGTTCTACTCTTCCTGTTGGTCTTGCCAGTGATGAGACTTGTGACCTCAGCTTACTGCTCTACACCTGGGTATCCTCACTTGTTAAATGGAAAGGGAATTTGCTACCTTGTAAGCAGTTGTTAGACAATAAAAAGTGCCAATTACAGGACTTCGTATGTGAGAGGTGGTCAAAAATGGTAACTCTGATTATCTGGAAATACCAATTATGCCTAACTTTAGTCTGAAAGATAAAACTGTTAATTTTCAAAGAGCAGTCTTAAATACAAGAGCAGGGAGTTGCTTGTTAATCCTTGTGAGAAGGTCACTAATGAGCTTTTTGCTTCTAAATACAATGGTTAGTGATTTCTGGCCTCCATGTACTTGGTATCTTCTTACTGTAGCCATTGCCTTCTTGGGAAATTTTCTTTTCTTGGTTTCCCTGGCATAGGACTGCCCAGGATTTGGATAAAATGCATTTGAAAACGGGCTCCAATCCTGTGCCCAGTCATGGTGCCTCAGTGTAATGTTAATGTAAGACTAAGATAGAATTAGAAAATGCTCCCTCCTCTCCCCCAGGTCTTGTGATTTTGGGGTTACCTTTTTCAGCTTAGCGGATGATCAGTTGATGAAATTTTCAGTACCTTTATTGTGAGCTTTCTTGTGTGTGCTTGTGCATAACCCCAGAGAAATTTTCCCCCATCTATCTCACAATGACACAACCGCACATTTATTACGAACCTACATTTTCCAAGATCAGAGTTTTGCACCTCACTCACCATGGTAAGGCAGGGTTTAACAGTTCTTGTATTGTGCAGGATCTTGCACTAGACTCTTTCGTTATGATCTTGCACTAGAATCTTTCGTTAGTCTGCAGAAAGGAGCGGGGTAACTTCACCGTTAGCAACATATGCTCCACCACCGGATTGCACAGGCTTGAATGCTGGTTCTAACCACTTGTAACTGTATGCCTTAATTTCCTCATCTGTAAAATGAGTGTACTAACAGTATTAGCTCATAGGATTGTGGTGAGGATTCAACATGTTAAATAATTTTTATTATATTACATATTTATTCACTAAAAAATGTTTGAGTCGATATCAAAATTAATCTACTATCTAGTATTTTCCCATTATAATCTTATTGCTACTCATGCAGTCATGCTGTTTTACTCACTAAATATTTCTTTTCCTAAGAGGGGAGAAAAAAAAAAGATCTTTCAAAGAACTTTTGTATTTTGTTTTACTAAACTTTGGGTTTATGTGAATGAATGGAAGATAATATTTTTTTAGCTGTTCTAATCACTGTGGATAAAATGTAGATACTTGCCGAAAATCAGTAAAGGAAATGAAATATAAATGACTTGTCATGTCAGACAACCTTGTTACCCAGTAGTTCAGTCACAGCATGATCTTATTTCTTTATCCCCATGTTCTCCACCCATGCTCTGAATTCTCAAAGTCAGCTGAGTCTGCTTCCATGATTGGAAATATGCCTTTCATTGCATCCTTCCACACTCTCCCCAAATCAGCAAGTGTTTGTTCTGTAAGCACTCAGCATCCCAATATATTTAGGTTATTCTTTGATAACATTTGGTGACAGCCATCTAAAGAATCTGGACTTCTGAAAAGCCAATGATGTTGACACTTACAAGGTCTTGGTCTTCTTTTTTCCTCTCTTTTGACTATTTGTTGACAGTTTGTTAACTAACACACCTAAACTTGAGTATCAGATACTTCATTTATTTTGACAAGTGTGTACGTGGCAGTTTCACTCTCTTTGATTCTCACAGATTATCAAACCTAGTTTTGAATTACCCAGGCTCAGAACCGTGGCAAAATATTTTTACCTTAACTGAAAAAAATAGATTTTTGTTTTCCCTACATTTCTAATTTATGTAAAGAAATCTAACTTTATTAATACATTAAAAAAACAAATTGCACATATTCCCCAAATTGTTAATTTATTGAAAAATCTTAAATACCAAGTTAAGTAACTGCCTTATCAGCAATACAATACAATGTTTTGAACCACACATACATAAACAAAGAATTGCATACCATTCCCCATTTCTTAAGGACTTGATCTATTTGAATCAGCTATTTGAAGAAAGCAACTGATTTAGAGTGAAATTCAATTTTCAGCTATGTTCAAATTTTGATTACAAAGAACACTCCAGAAACAGGTTCATTTAGTTACAGTGAAATCCTTTTTGGACACTTTCCTTCAAACTGCTAATAGGTAAACTAACAGATTCTTACTCCCCAAGGATCCAGTTTTAGTCTAAATGTAGTACAATGACAATTAAAGAAAACACAAGGATAAAAGATAGAAGGTGGTTTGGAATTTAATGAAGCAATTTCCCAATTAGAACATATAGTTCAAATACAGAACCTAGGGATAGGGAATTTAGGTAAAACCTCTTTAGCATGAACTTCATTAAGGATATTAGCTTTAAATAGTTGCCGAGCTCTCTGGTTTAATTAAATCTCCATTCCAGAGCAAATCCCCTAATCACTTCCCTTGCCATATAGAGAATGTAGGCACTGGATTTCCTGAAGTTCCCAAGACAGGAAATGCAGCTAAGCAATATAATAACTTTATCATATGGACTTATCCTGCAAGACGAAGTTGCAAGGCAAATCAGAATGTTGGTGCCTTGAGAATTACAGTTCATTTGGCAGAACTCCAGCTTATATAAACTTGGCAAGGCTTATAGCCCCAAGTGCTGAAAGATGTCAGATGATGAAGGTTTGGGTCCTGGCTGTATCCTATGCTCCTTGTGAAAATTTGAGTAAGTCACTTACTTTCCATGAGCTTTAGTTTCTTCATCTAGAAAATGGGGATAATTAAAGCTAACCTGTCTACCTTTCAGAGTTGTAAAGACCAAATCAGCTACTGAATATAGAAATTCTACAGAAATGTTAGAATGAACGCTCCTGCCCTAAAATGGTTACCTCATTTTTTGTCTTCATGGCCTATGAAGATCCCCTTTAATGTGAAAATCGCAAAGTAGATTATTTTCCCTGTTTATTGTAATCATCACGAGAGATCATGAACCGCAAAGCAATTTGCAAATGTAGTCAGATGATCTAGGTTGTGGATATCGGCTGCTTGAAAGCTATTGAGGCAGTAAACAATTCCATCCATTTGAGTAGGGACTGGCACAAAAGTAAAAATGAGTTTGTGTCACTAGGAGGCAAGTGAATTGGTTGTAATTTTAACAGGAGTCTCCTTTCATGCCAGTGGGTGCTTCCAAGGAGACTGAGGTAAACACAGCATGAACTGTCTGTGAGCAGCACTGCTCCCATTTTGATCTGCATACCTGGAACCACTTTAGGATGTTGTTAAAATGAGAATAACTCATTCTGGAGGTCTGGAGCAGGGCTCCAGATTCGGAATTTCTGACAAGCTCCCACATGAAGCAGATGCTGCTGGGTTGCAGACCACACCTGTTTTACCTCTCTTGTAGAGTGGTGATTGCTCAAAGTGCGGTCTTGGGACGTGTATTAGTCTGCTTGGGCCGCCATAACAAACGAACACAGACTGAATGGCTTAAACAGGGGAGATTTATGTTCTCACATTTGTGGAGACTACAAAGTCCAAGATCAAGTTTCTGGCAGGATTTGGTTCTGCTGAAGTCTCTCTTCCTGGCTTGCAGATGGCTGTTTTTGTTCTCACACGGTCTTTCCTCTGAGAGATATCTCTCTCCTCATCTGAGAAGGCCACTGGTCCTGCCTAAATTATGGACTTCAGTCCAAATAACATATTGTTGGTCCTTCAATTGTAACAAATGTACCACACGAATGTAAGATGTTAATAATAGGGGAAACTGGGTAGTGAGAGAGGGGGTTGTCATGCAGGGAGGCTTGCGGGGTCTCTGCTCCCGCTCCCCACATAAGAACGCAAGACATGGTGAGGCCAAAAAGGAACACCCACGGAGCCATAAGTAGGGGAGTCATATCACTATATTCTCGCTGGCGGCATCTGCCTCTCTGCAATCCGCTCTTGCTAGCTCCCATTTTCTGCTAGCGTAGCCACAGCAGTTATATTAGTGGCAAATGGCTCACTGGTTACAGCTGATGGCCAACTAGCCACAGCTGATGGCCATCCAATTACAGTTGATGGCCATTTACTACCTGAGCCAGCACCTTTCTATGTGACGCCGAGAGCCTGGAAACTGCTCTTTGGGGCTCTGTCCCCACAGGGTTATATGGGAAATCTGTACTTTCTGATCAATTTTTCTGTAAACCTAAAACTACTATAAAAACTACTGTAAAATATAGTCTATTAATTAAACGAATACTAGTTTCCAAGACCTATCTCCCAAACTCAGTGAATCCATCATGGAGGCTGGAGCACAGGTGATTTCAAACCAACCCTTTAAGTGATTCTTATGTATGCTACAGTTTAAGAACCATCAGGTAGAAATTGGAAGCTCCACCTTTGTAATCAGATGAATGTGGGTCCAACACTCAGCTGCACGTCTTCACCAGCAGCCCGTCTGGAGCTACTTACCCTCTATTTACCTTCTCTGAGTCTCAGTCTCATTTTAAAATCAGGGTAAAAATAGCTCTATAAAGTGATATAATGATGTAGTGTTTTAAACACAGGTCATGCATAGTAAGCACTCAATAAATATTAAATACTAGACATTCTGTTATTGTTATTGTTGAGGTCCCGGGGAGCAAGAGACAATCATGCTACAAATGTGAAAGGCTTTCAGAAAAGAACAGGCAATAAAAGTAATAGGCAATAAAAGACCTGGACAATAATAAAAGTTATCCTGGATGCTTCTACAACATTCCAAGGTTTATATATAGCTTTCACTTTCACTACCTGAGTTGATCCAAACAGTGACCTTGTGAAGCAGAAATTTTCCTTTTAACAGATGAGGAACTGAAGGTAGAAATGATCAGTGACTTTCTGAAGGCTGCAGAGCTGGGAAATGTCAGAGTCCAGATCGTCTGAATCCTAGTCCAGGATGGTAGTACAGTGTAGTAATTAAGTTTGAGGGCTCTTGAGTCAGACTGATGGGTTCAAACCCCAAAGATACTGATTATTACTGGTGTAAAATTAACAAACAAGTTCACCTCTCTTGAGTCTTAATTTCTTTAGTTGTTAAATAGGAATGATAATAATAATGATTACTTTGTAGAGCTTTGCAAAGACTAAATGTAATATTGTTCACAAAATCTGAGATTAATGGCTGGCACATAGTAGTGAGTTTACTAATCCTACACCCATTTTTAAATATGGTTCCTTGAGGGAAAAATATGCATCTATGTTATAGAAAGATCAACCTAGGTTAATCAAAGATGTGGGAATCTTTATGCACATTTTTTTGGGGGGTGCTATTGTGGGGGAGAGGGGCTAGGATTGCTACCGCTTCTAAGGAGGAGCCACGGGCTGGCACAACATGAGGTGGCATATGAATGTGTTCTCTAAAACTGCTTTGAGACATCTAAAGCCCCAATAAGGACAGCGTACAAGCAAGGCAGAGTCACTCTGTCCCTTCAAGTCCCAATACCAGAAATGACAGGAAAGGTGGCAGCAAAAAAGATGATTTTCCCTATGGCATTTGGCAGTGACTAAGGATCTGAATAAAGAGGTTCTGGAAATGAATTTTATGGTAGCCAAGATCCCACAAAAATATTTTTGAAGCAATATACAGTATTGTAAACTCCTTGAGCACAATATCTAGGCTACCTGATTTTGTTGTTTCCCAGCTATTCCATCAATAGACATCCAGTAGGATCAAAATAGACAGACAATGTGGTTAAGATTTAAGAAGTGCGTTTGCTCAATCAAATATTCTGGGTGTTTTGCAGATGGAAGAGGAGTTGTATATTACTTCACACACTGTGAAGGAAGGTTGGGTAGACCTGTCCCAGAAAGCAGTGATGCCTTTCCTTCTTTGAGTCCTCATGATAAAATATAAGGATGACAGTAATGGTCATAGCTCTTAATGAGTTCTTACTATGGACCAACAACCACTTTACATATGTTGCTTCATTTACTCTTTCCCAACAGTTAATTGAAGTAGGCACTATTATTTTCTACATTTTAGAAACGAGAAAAGGAGGTAATTAGCCTTGGACACACAGCTAGTAACAGCTGGAACTGGGATTCTAACTCAGGCTGCTGGACCCAGATGAAGACATGGAGGTAGCTTTACAAGTCATCTGCTAGAAAATGATAGAATACAGAGCTGCATAGGTGTTCCTGATCCTCTACAAATGAGAAGTTGTGAGAGTGATTTCTGGAAAGAGTTTCTACTGAATTAGGGATTCCTGTGTGCCAGGCACTGTCCTAAGCCCTTCCCATCTATCAATTTCCTTATAGCCTCACAACAAACCAGTAAAATAGGTACCATTATTATTCCATTGTTACAGCTGATGTAAATAATTTGCACCAAGTCACAAAATTAGTAAGTACTGCAACCAGGATTTGAACACAGGCACTGGTGGTGTGAGGATCAGTTCCCTTAACAGTGAACTAAAAGGAAAGTGAGAGTTCTCACAAGAGATCAAGTATGTCACTGGTGGGATTGGGGGGTGGGTGGAAGGGCAAGGAAGTGTCAGTTGAGATCTTCTTGGAGTAAGGGTAAGATTTCACCTACTGACAGTACGTGTGTAAGGTGTCTATGGGGGTCAGGGAGGGCGGCAGCACTAGGAGAGTGGATGGTTTTGCAAACACTTAGAAATGGCTTCAACCCAAGTCATGGCCAGTTGACCACACAGTTATGAGTGGGAGGGGATTTTATTGCATTTTCTCAGAGGAGAACTGGTCAACCTGACCTTTCTTCTCAAAAGAGGCTTGTTGTGCCTACACAGAAGTATGCATTTTAAGTTTGTTTTTCTCAAGTATTAACCATGGCCACAAGTGGTTTATTGGTTTGTCCTTATCTTCCCAAACATTTCTGGCCTTGGTTTAAGAGGGCAAATGACACTGGGTAATGAACGCCCATGGGGGCGATGAGTGTTTCCTCCAGATGGAGCTACCAGAGAGACCTCAAAACTTTCCCTATGGATGCTTGTCTGAAACACTTCCCAATTTCCTCCATGCCCTCTCTCCAAGGTGGCATTCTCATCTCAGCCTTGCCCCACGCACCTTGGTGGTAAGAGCCAGCGTTTCCCTACACCTAGCCAAGTCGCATGACTGGTTGGAGCTTCAATTGGGAAAGTTTCCTGTCTAGGAGTTCTTGGCAGTTTGCCCTGTTCTGGAGAAGGGCATCTCCTTGCACTTCCCTTCTGGTGTCCTCCGAACTCAGCCTAACTTTGTACAGCAACATCTCAACCCAGCTGTCCAAGTTTGAGTCCCTGGAGAATCTGGCAGCACCTTCTGTGCCAAGGAGCAGGGACATGGAGCACCCCCCATCTCCCGCCAGAGCAAGGGCTGTGCCCAGTAACAAGGGGTCCGGGAGGTGTTACTGGTAACACGCTGGCAACTCTCGGAAGGGTCCCTGCACGACCCTAAGTCTTCTCTTGTCTCTTCGGGATCTGGCTGCTCCGTCACCAGAGCCACCCCTCCATCTCCCCACCGGGTGTCTCGGCAGCAGGTGGCAGGGGCGGCCCCTGAGCGGGCGAAGGGAGGGGGCTTATCACTCTCGGCTAGCGCGGCACCGCGTTCGCTTACAGCCCCGCCGTTGCCTCCGCCACCCCTGCGGCCCGCGCGCGCCCCCGCGGACCAGCACCTCGCAGCGCCTGCGGCGCCCCCCACCGGCCTCTGCCCGCACCTGCAGCCTGTTCCGCGCGCCCAGCCTGCTGTCGCCGCAGCCGCCTCTCTGGCTCCCAGCACCGCGGAAGCCCCTGGGCCGAGCAGCGAGTGCGCTTGGGTGTCAGACCCATCGACACACACCCCGGAGCCGGCTAACTCTCGAGTCCTGCTTCTGCACCTTGCATCCCAAAAGATGAATGTGAGGAGGGTGGAAAGCATTTCGGCTCAGCTGGAGGAGGCGAGCTCCACAGGCGGTAGGATGCAATAGCATGCGAGCGGACCCCCGCTTCCTCCCCCCTTCCCTCGCAAGCTGAGGCCAGGACCCCTTCCTCAGCTGGGGACGCTTGCTGCCTTTGCTGCATGACAGACAGTCACTTAGGCGGGACTGAGGGGGGGGGGAACAGTGGGGATGGGGGTGCGAAGGAGAGGGGGTGTACTCAAGGTACAGCTTGGGGAAGAAGAGATGTTTGAAGTGTGTATGAAACTCGCGGGTGGCAGGCCCCCTGTGATCCTGTGCCTACTTTTGCCTTCTCTGAAAATTTCCGATGTTGTTTATGATGACTTCAGACAACCTAGTTCCTTTCTCTAACGCGGAAATAGTATGGATCCTCTCCCTCCACTTTTCCTTTATGCTCTCAACCATTTCATTAAAACTCAGTTTTCTCCCCTAGTAATAGGCAGGCAAATGTTTCCCAGGTCAGATTCTTCAGCAGGAGCGTATGTCTTGTTTTATTGCCAGTTTCAGTTTAGAGTATTCAGAGGAAATAGCCCTCAGTGACACCTGGAAATAATTTATATATGGTCCAGCCCTGGAAAGGTACTGGGCACTCTTGCGCAAGGTGCTGGGCCTTCCGAGTATCGTGCATTCTGTGAAAGCAAGGAAAGGTCATGTTCTGACGAGTTTAGTGAGATCCAGAGTGAAATAGGGGATGACACCCCCTACTCCCCAAACAGAGCATCTTTGGTTGAATCGATTTGTTGTGAGGTGGCTTTAATGTGTGCAATTCTTTTTTTTTTTTTTTTTTTTTTTGAGGATCCATAAATAGAATGAAGATTGTTGTAGGGAACATATGTGTAATGATGGGCTGGGCGTTTCCCAGATTGTGTAAACTGAGGGGTCACACATATGGCTACAGCATAGTTTGGATTTACAAGATGAAAAACTTGGATATGAGGGAGGTAAAAGTTGCAAGGAAAGAGGTAGTTCCACATTTTCCTTGTTTGCAGTTAGGGAAATGGACTCACTGCAGCATAGTAAGTCTACTGCTGTCATTTGGATATTGAGAAATGGACACTTTCCCTTCCTTCCCTTCCCTCCAATAGTTAAGGTCATTGTAACTGGGAGGAGCCTAGTCTTATTGAAGTGTGAAAATTTAAAAACAAAAGTCTTGGTCCTTTATGGGCTGGAAAAAATATACATATATGACCATCACTTTTAAAGCCCTGAATTTAATTTGTACTGATGTTTAGTTCTGGTTTCCTCTGTGACAATGGCTCCCACTGATTGCAATCCATGTCTAGGATACATCTTAGGAGAGATACTCATAATCTTTAAGAGATTGAATTTTTCCACAATAGCATTTTAAGTGTAGAGGCCTAAGTACTTGTTGAGTTCATAGGGTCTCTGCCATTGCACTTCCTGTGAGTAAGGATAGGAGAGTTTACTGCCCTTTTCGGAACTGTACTCATGCACAAGGCAAAGACTGGAAACTCAGATCAGGTTGTAGAAACATAAGTCTCCGGTACTAAGTGGCTTGCATGTCTAGCTCCCCCCTGATGATAGCTTTTTGGCTGGGCCTCGTCTTTAATTGGCTAGATGGGGATTGAATCAGCATGTCCAGTCTATTCACAGGGCCACAGGTGGCCATAATCTCTATTTGTTAGGTGAAATGAGAAAAACGAAATCACATTTGGGGAGTATGCTATAGTTAAAAACTTTTAATGCCGTCTCTAGAATCAGTATGTGTTCATTGTTCATTCCGAGAATGTAAAGATGAACGTTGACTTATATTGTTGCTAACATAAAGCAGTTTTTGGCTTGAATTGATTTGACACCTGTTTCTTGAATTATACTCACATGTTTTTAGAGTTCATTGTCATATTATAAGAATAAAGAAAAAATAGCTTGGAGCATCTTTTTTTTTACTCTTGTGGTTATTGTTTCAAGGTTAACATTAGAGAGTGTTCCCTAAATATGTAGTCTATATTACTTTCACCAAACACATACTTTCGTACTTTAGTAATTTGTGCTCAGATATGGGATGGTCTTTACTAATACTGGGATAAGAAAAGATTGCGTTTTTAAAGGTTTGCCCTCTATTTTCAGTTCTTGTTTTTAAAACAATAGCTCCTGATCTCTTGTTTTCCTTTCAAATAAGTGGGGCATTTGCATAACTTCCAACATGAGCATGATGGTTTTCCCTTGGAGATATACCTCTTAGATGGAGATTCATAAAATGACTTAATCAAAATTTAAATAAAATTTAACTGGAAGATCAGACTGAGAGGAATGCATGAAGATGAGAAGGAGCACAGAAATTAGACGTGTGTGTGTGTGTGTGTGTGTGTGTGTGTGTGTATGCGTGTATGTGTACTTGCATGTGTGTGTATTTTATGAACTGATTCTGGAGCCAGAATACTATGAAAAACGGTTTGTTGAGAGACAAAGGAGAAAACCACACAAAAGAGAAAGTGCGGTGAAGTGTAGGAAAGATGGGATCAGGGTTGAGCTGCGTTGCTACAACTTTATAATAATATAACTTTAAAAGTCCGTTCCCTGCTCTCCTTTCAACAGGTAATGCATTTAATGTGCTAACTGATCCACACAATTTCTAAGTCACTGTACTGGAAACAAATTATTGACATGTCATAAATAAGTACATAAAAGTAAAGAAGTTTTCTTACCAGTTGTAGTGCTCACTTTTACGGTGCTTCTCATCAGCTTCCACATTAAAGCAAAAGCCTGCCCTGAATATATTTTTCATGTCATTATCTATATGCATTATTTTGCCCCCCTGCTATAGAATCAAACACAATCATGCTACCAGTGGAGAGATAGAGGGATATGGTAATTCAACAGTATATCTGAAGGAGAATCAGAAATAAGATCAGAGGGGAAAACAAAAAAAACCCTACAAATTGGACATTGATGTCCTAATTTGTGCCGTCTAACTTAGCGATGGCAGATATTATGTGATGTAATCTACAGGTAAATGTGGGAGAGAAATGTGTGTTTCAATAGTTGTTGGAGGAAGTCATCCAGAGGACCTGATTGTGGGTTGACCCTCCAGCTGGACCTGGGCAATCAGAGGCTCCCTACCCCCTGCCCTGTCCTTGGAATATGTCTTCTGCCCACCATTTCCATAGCCGGAGCCATTTTCAAGGACACAGCCTTGAAAGAACACTAAGTTGTTGAGACCATTTGAATGGTATACATGACTGAACCCGGTTAAGGCCTCTATATAAACTTTTAAGGTTTTAGTGGGTGGGAACAGAGATCTACTTGTCTTGTGGCCACCCAAGATAAGTTTGGTATGTCAGTTCCCTTGCTTGTTACACCTGTTACCTATATCCATCTGGATGGTCTGCCTCTTTCTTCAGTCTCTCCTTGCCCTCCATGTACTGAGGCCACTTTCAGATTTCACCTGGGAAGCAATCTCCTGAGTTTGGGAACCAATGAGAGTAGAGTGAAAAAAATCTCTTCAATTTTGAATTATTGTTTGATGGATGTCTCATGGCCCTGGATTAACTTTTGTGTTTATTAAAGATAAGGCAAACTCAAATTAGTATTTCCTCAAGGGAAATAGGGAAAAGTCTATTTTTTCTGAATCTAGGAAAAGCTTTTTATTGCATGAGACATTATTCTTTTTTCTTCATCTTTAAGGTGAGAAAGTACTAAACAAACGACATGATGAAGTGTTAAAATTCAACAACCCTCCTCTCCTTGCTGTACTTTTGTTCCTGGCCAGTGCGTATGCAAAGTTTCATAAAATAAGGCTATGGGTGGCTTTGAAATTAATGAGCCATGTAATATAAAATGTGTGTGCAAGACTTCTGTGGAATTGTAGACCAGAGAGTGTTTGAATCTTTTGAAGATATATTGCTGGACTTAAAGTATGTGGTCCTTCTTGCTCTTTTTTGTCCTTTTATTTGTTTTCCTTGTCCCACTGGTTTTTCTGGAACATGTGGATAATATTGCTTTTCAATATTTCATAGCAGAGTGTGCTTGTTTACTTAATAGCCTCCCTTCTGAGGGACTATTTCAAGCAAATTAAAGTGTGTGTGTGTGGGGAAGGTATGGAGGGAGAATGAGTGTTTAATTTGTTCAATGGGCCTTTCCCATGTTTAAAAATGTTTTCAGGTGATATAACTACACCTGTCACTACAAGTGTATTCACCCTTGGGCATTGGATCGCCTATTTCTTTTTCAAAACTGTTTACTCGGTGAAATGTCCTAATGGTTTTTTTCTAAATTCACATTGTTCTGAACTCACTACCATGCTTCATGCTGTTTATCAACACTCCTTAGAAGACGGTGAACTCTGTGAGCACAGAGCTGTTGTGCTTTGCTCACCGCTGTATCCCCAGCATCTCGATGAAGCCCGACATGTAATATTTGCTCAACCACAGATATTTGTTGAATCAATTAAGTCTTGTCCCTCGCATTCTGACATTGCGTTATTCGATTTCCTCCTATTTGTCTCAGATTTCTTTTTCTAACCTGTATTTCTTTCTTAGTCCAGTTTTGTGCAACTTTTCGCAAAGTTCTGTCTTAGTTTTTCTTCTCTCTCTCTGCTCTCTCCCTCACCCAGCTGTACTTTTGATGCATGTTACCTTGATGCAGGGGTCTCTTTGGTTTTTAGCTCTGGCCCAGTCCCCTTCCTAAAATACCAGATAGACATTTTCATGCCCTGTCAGACCCATCAGCAAGTTTTGCCAGCACCTCAAAATCAGTATGTCAGAAAAGACATGTCCTCTCCTCTAAGAAAAATTCATCAGTCACATTTTTCTAATAGTGGCATCATTTCTTGAGGCATGCAGCTTAAAAATGGACCAAAAAGTGATTCCTTCCTATGGTACTTCCCACTTTGATCATTTCCTCCCTTTCTGTGTGGAATCAGTCACCAAGACATATTGATTCTCTTCTAGCTTTTATGTCTAGCTCCTTCCCCAGTTCCCATCGTATCATTATTTCCCAGGCCATCATGGTTGTCTCCTATTTGCTTTAAGTGTCACTCCCCACTCACAACCAAATAGATGTACTAAAACCTGATTTGAGTGAGATCGTTCTCCTATGCAAAACCTTTTAATATCTTCCTGTTATTTATAGAACTAAAAAGACTATTTTGTTAACTTGATAGTCAAGACGTCCACAGTATGGTGAAGGTCTTCCATCCCAACATTATCTTGTGGCTCTTCCAGGTCTACACCTTGACCTGCTAAACTGACTCTTTCCTGGTTCCCAAACCTATCTCATGATGTACCTTACTTAGAATGAACTTCCTGCTCCAACATTACCCACTGAATGTGGAGGGAAGTTGAGCACACTCTTCAAGACTCAATTCAAATACAGTATCTTTCTCATGCAGCCTTACTGATTTCTTCCTGCTTCCTCCCCAAAGAATTACGCTCTGAATTTTCATAGATTGTTTTTCTTTTTTTTTTTTTTTTTTTTGACCTATATCGGAATGACAAGGCCAAAGAAACTACGAATATTTGTTTTATTTGTGGTTTTAAATTGTGACTCCTTGATGGCAGGTACCACACTTGAATCAGTCACTTTGGTACCCCGGCTCATGACTAGCACAGTGCTTCACAAAATAGTAGAAGCTTAAAGCAGTCATTGAACTTAAGCCACATCACCCAGTGATAGACCTATCAGACACCCAAAATTACAATTCATATTTGATTGCTTCTGAAGTCGTGTACCCAAAGTGACATTCCTTTTTTGTTCCCTGTCCTTTTTTGTTTTAGTTCTTTTTAAGTTATTTTTTTTTATATTTGTTTCAGGTTTACAAAACAACATAATGATTGGACACTTACATTCCTCACAAAGTGATAGCCCCCACCCCAAATCTACTACCCCTCTGACATCACATAAAGCTGTTATAATAAAGCTGTTACAATAAAGCTGTTGACTATATTCCCTATGCTGTACTTTACATCCCATGACGATATCTATACACGTGTATATTTAATTATAGTTGACATCCAGTATTATTCTACTTCAACTTCAGGTGTACAGTGCAGTGGTCAGGCATCTACACAATCTATTAAATGATCCCCCTGATAAGTCGAGTACCCATCTGGTACCCTGCATACTCTTACAGCATTATTAATTATATTCCCCATAGTGTATTCCACATCCTCTATGACCACCAATTTGTGCTTTCTAATCCCTTCACCTTCTCCCCCATCCTCCAACACCCCCCTCCTTGGTTCCCTGTCTTTTCCATTCAGTGGTCCAGGGTAACGAGTAAAGTAATACAACACCAAGATAGTCCTCCTCTGAACTGTGCACGTTCTTGCATCTCTCCTGCATAACTATGAGAGTTTGTTTCTGAAGACGGACTTAGTAAGTGTCCAGTGTTCTCTGTGTATTTAGAGCAATAGTGCATCTTTGGATATTGTTGTTATGACTCTCACTCATCCTGAATAACTTCCAGACCTATCCCCTCCAGGATCAGTTCTCCAAGGGGCCCCCAGTGAGTGATAATTACTCTCCTCGTTCCCCTCCACATAAAAGAATGGAAAGATTAGCTCGTACTCCCTCTGAATCATGACTGTGATTGTCCAAACTAGTCTGAGTTCAGGTTACAGAGAGTCGCCCTTCCTAACATTCCCCAGCCCAGAGCCTAAATAGCTACACCACCATGTCTCCCATCATTATTATCATCTTTATCGTTATCTTCATCTAATGATAAATCCTTTCATTATAGCAGTAGCCGTGAAAAGGAATGGAAACATTAAAAATATGAAACATCACTCAATGTGTGCACATCCATTTCATTAGGTGCATTTTCTTTCACATCAGACTTCACAGAGAGAATCAGGCTGAGTTCGGAAGGAATTAGGAGGAAAGTGGAAACCGTGTCAGGGCTGAGAGGAGATGAGGTCCAGCTCTTTCACTGTCACCACTGTGGCCCAGGGTCTTCACCGCTGGCTACTCTACATGTGTACATATGCACATAGCATTAGGAAGTTGGAGAAAGGAAATCCTCCTAGTGTTTAAACATATATGTTCTCTGCTCACTCTTAGAATCCGAGGAACAATTGAACAGGGATATAAATATAGAATTTGCCATATTGAGCAGTTGGCCTTCATGCCTGTCTTAAGGCCTGATTTTTCTTCCCGAATGAACACTGCCAGTGTGGTTGAATGGCTCTCCCATTGGAAGTAGGTTGTCAGTTTCTATACCCTGTGGATTGTTACTGGCCTTTTAGAAAGTTCTCTCTGCTGCATATTGTACCCCAGTTATTGATTTAGGTAAAAATTAAGTAGTCAACCTGTTTTGCAACAACAGTTTATAATGTTTTGGTTACCTGAAATCTGGATTGGCTTAGGGAAATATCTCCCTCAACCCACCATGTATTATTCAAGCAGCATCTGCTCATGAATAGTGAATAAAACGTCTTTAGGGAATTAGAACTGGCTTTTTTTTACATAGGTCTTTAAAATGTTTTGGAGATAAAATGTACTTTTATCTCCAGATGTCAACATTTCTTAATATTTTGAAGGATCTTTTGAGTGAACCAGTTTATTGAAAAAATGACATTATCTGCAGCCCAAATGGGAATCAAAATCAGATTTGAGTGATGTATTAATAGGAACTACTGCAGTGTAATGACTATGCATTCTCTCTCTCTCTCTCACGTCTTCATTATAATACCATCTGCACATTGTGTTTGTAGATGTTAGGGTGTCCCCAAGAATGTCCCCAAATATAATTTTTTATAAGACATGACTTCCAAAGGTCTTCATGAGTTTCATAATAAAATTGGATGAAAATATGAATAGCACATGTAGCTATTAAACTGATCTACATTTCAGAACAGATATTCCTCCAGGTGATTTATTTGGGGTTGTAAGTTTTGTACTTTAATGAATTTTCATTAGACTAGCAAGATAAAATACTTACAAAAAAATTGGTCTAGCCCATACCTTTTGGCCATGCATTATACTCATATAATAAGCGCTCCAGAGATGTGGTGCGTGAATAAAAGGATATTATATTATGGTGAAACCCTGAGGGTTGAGATACACTCTTGTGGTCCAACCTATTCCATCACTGTGCAAATTGATCCTTAGGCTGTCTTCTTGTGGTGTCTGCAGCGAATTTGAAAAACAAACAAACAAACAAAAACAGCCCCCAACCAAAAACACGCACACAACAATGATCTTGTCATGGCTAATGAGAACAAGTTTAATTTGTAGAGAAGTTTAGAGAAAATTTTGTTTCATTTAGAAAGGTGAAAACATTGAAAATCACCACTGAATATAATGTTGCTGTTCCTCTTTCTTTATCTATAAAATGATGGGCATTGTATCTACTTGTAGATTACAGGCATTCTGTAACGATGAAATGAGATTAATTCAGCAGATATTTACAGGGAAACTACTTGGTGCTAGGTTGAGTGAGACGTAGAGTCTACCTGCAGAGAGCTTCCTGTTTATTCAAGAGATATTTACCGAGGACACACCAGGTACAGTAAAGGCATTACTTATGTCAACAGGTTCTTGGAAACTGTGACTTTAAGTGAAACAACATATAACGAAACCAATTTTACCACAGGCTAAGTGATATCAGCAAGAATTAAGTTCCTGTGGAATATTTCTGGTCACAAAAACATCACCAAACTTCTAAAATAAGGACCCCCAACACTTCTACTATGAATCATTGAAATAAATGTAAGCTCTACGTCCATTTAAGAAGGCTTAATTAAAACAAGTCAGATAATGATTTTCAAACCTGCTCATTCCAGTGCAGAGTGGCAGGTGGCTTGAGTCTATCCATCCCAGCAGCTCAGAATGGAAGGCAGGAACCCACCAAGGACAGGACGCCCTTCTATCACAGGGCCAGTCACAAACACACCCGCACTCACTAGGACTGGGACAATTGAGATGTGTCATTTCACCCCATATGCACAACTTTGGGATGTGGGAGGGAACCAGAGAATCCAGAGAAAACCCAGGCAGACATGAGGAGAACATGCATACTCCACATATGCAGTGGCCCTGGCAGGGAATCCGTTTTTTTTTGCATCAGCATGATAATGAAATGACGTTGAACAAAACAATATTGAGAGCCCACTGTATTTATAGTTGAGTAGGAGAAAAAGAAATAACTAAACATGCATATTATAAAATAGTCACTGCCATAACAGCAGTAAGGGTGAAGTAAGATAGATGTTGAAAAGCAAAATTACTTCCAGTTGGTATAAGTACCATTCCTTTCCAGGTGGATGCATTGAAAGCAGTGATTTTGAACTTGATCTTTCTCTCTTTGGGGTCTTACAGATTAAAGCTATCAAAAGATGGGCTTGAAATTCTGGATCTGTTCTGTTGTCCAGTTTCTTCCTGCATTTTCTCAGTTTTTCCACCTTATTATGGGTTTATCTGTCATCCACTTCAAGACACTGTGACATTATTTAAGCCATTTAAAATTTCTTAAAACTTATCATGCTGGGAGTCTATAAAGAAGTGCACTTTATTCATAAAACAAATATGATTTTGAAGCTCAGAGAGTACAAAATGAATAATAACTTCTGTTTAGAGACAGCCATAAAGGAATTGAAAATGCCCAGTTCACTTAATGTCAGTTTAATAAATGTTCCAGTAAAGGCAGAGGCATTTCAAATTAGTGTGGGATTGTTAAAATGAAACTCTCATTTTTAAATTTCGTTTTGTAGAATCAATCATTCATCATAAGAATATTAGTATCCCCGATCTAACATGGTGAGCACTTGTGAAAAGTGGATTCTGCTAAATCTTTCTCACATCTTTTCCAAGAATTCTTAAGCCACTTTTCATATCATCCGTTTTTCCAAACTCCGTTTAATTTGAGGCTGAATCTCTTCCTACAGAGATGCACAGTATTATTGCAATCTGTTCCTGATTCCTGGTCCTCTTGGGGTCCGGTTTAGCACAGTTTCCTGCTGAAGTTGTGATCTCTGAGAGAGTTGTGCAGACGCTGAAACACAGGAGCCCTGCATTAATTTGAAGGTTGTGGAGAGGGAAATCATGGGGCATAAGCATAAAACGAGGAGCATTTGGAAGCAGGCACTGAGCACATGGAAAAAGAGTGGTGAAAACTGCAAAATACAGCCATATGCAGGGGCACGGGAGTGAGGGAATTTGGCTGCCATGGGTTGGTTAGATAAATCCAATTTTTGATGTAGGCATTGTAGGATAGTTTTTTAAAAGGCAACACATCTAAACTGCAAAGCTGGAAGGTAATAATAGTAGCAAATCTGATGTGATTTAAGTTCCGGATATGCAGCTTAAGCCTATAAACCTGCAGAGTTCAATTAGGGTTATGGATGTAGGTTCTACATGAAAATTCGTCATTAAAAATACTTTCAAAATTATTGTTCAGCTGTCAGGATAAATAGTGACAATAGAAAACCTACCAACAGTACACTAGGAAGACTGAACTGTAGAAATAATTGGTGAGAAACATTGCAATTTAGAACAGTTACATGTATCCTTGGATCCCTGAGCACAAGATCGTAGCTTTTCATAAATATTATTAGAATAGAATTTCAGCTCCCAAGCAGTGACAGTTATAACTTCAGCCTTAATGTAACTTGTGTTCTGATAGTTTTAGAAATAGTTTTGAGGGCGTTATTCAATAGTCATCTACTTAAAACACATTTATCAATTACCTACTATGAAAGAGGCACTGCTAGAAAAGATTTCAGAATATAGAGTCATGTTAGTTGTTTAGGGTACAGGAATTTAGATTTTAAATCATATTTTCCGTCTCCACCCCAGAATTCTACATGATTTTCATTGTGTATTGATTAAGTGGAACATGCTAGCTTGGCTCATTTTCAAATGCACCTGGTAAATATCTTGCCTGGATCCTGGCATATGTCCTTGATGGAGGAAATCAGCCGCTACTGGTGGGAACAGGATGCAAAACCAAGAAATGTGATAGCTGGAGAAGAAATTGGGGAGGAGAATGTTATTGAGATCCATGCCTGGCAGATAGGTAATGGTCCACGCATGTCAGCTAATGGGGAATAAAACAGTTTCAAAAGCCAGAGCTGGAGAACAGAGTGAACTACAGAACATGAATGGTGGGTGTAGAATGCGTCCTCAGGATAAGGCTCTGGAGTCAGAATTAGGGTCCAGATACTACTGTGTCTACTGCTGTGTGACCCTGGGAAGCCGCATGGCCTCTCTGTCAGTTTCTTTCTGAATGGCGTATGCCTGGAACATTCTTGCCCCCTACACTCCAGTGGCTTGCTTCCTTGCTTATTCAGGTCTCCATTAAAATATTACATCACCGATGACTTCATCTAATATATAACCCACCTGTGTCTCTAGTCTCTTATCCTACTTTTCTTGATAGCTTTCATAAACTCCTTTAAAGAAAAAAAACAATTATATATGCTATACTACCATCCTATAATACTTATATATACTAGAATACTACATCATACTATTTATATACACGTATATGTATCTTTACTTTGTGTATACTTGTTTACTTTTACTATTTTCTCTCTTAAAATTCACTCAAATGTATATTTAACGGTAAATCAACGAAGAAAACTCGTTTCTACAGATTGCATTGAGGAGTACCTGAACTAATGTCTATAAAGTGCTCAGCCCCGGGCCTCACAGGGCCTGATGAATGAATTGTGGTCATTTCTATAATGGTTTTGGCCTGAGAAAAAGTCCTTTAATCCCGCGGATGAGAAGTCAAGAGAGTGTGAGGTTGGGAGCCCGTGAGGGTTGTGAGGGAGGGAGTTTTGAGGAAGGGCCCTTGCCCTTTAGAAGGGGTAAATCTTGTCCTTCCATGCAGAAGGGAAAAGTTGCCCACCCTGGGTGACTACTGGGGAGAACCCTGTAGAGGAGATGGGCTGTGAGCTGGGCTTTGAATGATCAGTGGGGTTTACAGAGGTTGTGAGGAAGCATTTAGTGGTGGCGTGAAGGATTTGTGGGGACAGCAGCATGACTGGAGTACATGGTTATCTGAGAAGTGTTGAGGCTGAGAAACAAGACGAGGGAGAGTCTAAGAAATGTGGGTTTTTATCCAGTGAGCAAGAATTCAGGTCTTCTGAGAGAGATGATGGCGTTATCACAGTGACGCCTTAGGAAGGTTGTCTTGTCCTGCTGCAAAGGAAAGTTGTAAAGAAAGGGGACGTTAAGGTAGAGAGGTTGGTTGAGAAGACCCTGTAGCTATCCTGTAGCATTGGCCAGGTTTGGAGGGGTGCCGGTGGGGAAGGAAACAAATCTGGCCCCTCCTGGTGCTCTTTGTACTGATTGAAGGTGGGCTTGGAGTTGGGGGGGGGGATCCACAGGGTCGGAGTCAGCTGTGTGCTCTGAAGCAGGCTGGCTCTGCCCTCCAACTTCGGTGACTGAGCAAAGGGCCCGCCTTATGGTGATGGGAAGTTATTATCCAGAAAACATAAGAAGGAAATGGCGTGTCCACGTGTATAAGGATAAAAGAATTGAGTCCAACATTATATTTGGGGTACTAGAGGGGTACCCTGCTAAGAGGGACATTAGATAGTTTTGTATATCCTTTTTTATTGATAAGTCCATTGAGGCTTAAAGTGGTTAAACAACTTACCCATAATTACACAGTTAGTGATTGGGAGACTGGGGATATTAGCCAAGGCCGTATTGATTAATATACAGCCTGTGCACTGAAGTCCTATTTCTCCACTCTCTTGCCTGCACAGGGCAGGGCCAGCGAAGGGTGAAGAGGGGAAATCTGGGCTGACCTGTTATTGTTCTGGAACAGCTGGGCTCAGCTCACCAGAGACCATACTTATTGCCCAGTTTGGTGGTGCATGGAGGTAAAGGGCAAATGGCCTGGATTTCTAGATCACATCCAGGGTAAAGCTCCAAAGCCAGTGCCCAGCCCAGATGATGCTACCTGGGAGAAAGAGCCTTGATACTGAGCCTTGTAGGTTGGGAAAAAGGACCATTAGGACTTGAGACATTTGAATAGCAGTGAAAGTAACCTGAGTTGAAGGGCTGATGGAAGTGATTAATTTGGGCAAGCTAGTGCCAGGTAGAGGTATTGGGAAGGTGGGGCGTTGAACGTGTAGTGCCCAGCTAAGCTTTAGAAGAAGGCATGTTATTGTGGTACAAAAACATGATTTTGATTCAGGGAGCATTCCACTTGCATAGCTGCCCTCCCTCCCCTCCCCTCCCTCGCTCTACTGCTGGATCCCGTATCCATTTCTCTAACGCACCTGTGGACACCAGGCACAGGCAGTCTTGCTGAGACTAACTAATCGAGAACAACATTACTGCAAACAATGGAGTCCAGCCATCCTCCATCCTGCCAGAATAAGTCATGAATCCTTTTAATACTGTTCCTTAATGAATAGAGTTTTAATTAATTGGTATCTGCCAACCCAGAGTAAAGAGACTGTGCACACTTCCAGGACCCACAGGGCACTCAAATACTTGTTGACCAATGGATAATGAAGTACCTTTAAATGTACTGATAAAAAGCAGTCAAATATTGTTATCACTATTAGGTAGCCTCATAATTCTTTCATCATGAAATGCAATGAGCAAGCACTTAGGGAGCTCAAGGAAATTCATTCTCTCTCTCATTCTCTGGGTCTCAGGACACATTTTACTCCACTTCATTCCAATCAACACATTTATTTAGCATGTTTTATAAACAAAACATCGTGCTGAGTGCCTGGGGGATACAAATACCTTCTCTGTCCTCACAGATGGCTGGCAAGGAAGAAATACTTTCAACACTACGTTAGCAGCACGCTGAGAATTTCAGAACAGTGAGTAAAGGATGCTATAGGAACATATGGAAAAATGTAATGATATAGGTGTCAGAAAAATCATTCCCAAAGGGAGCAGAAATTAAATTGACGCCTGAATGACACTGAGAGATGGACGGGAACTTGGAGAACTGAGGAAAGTCTGGGAAAATGAGAGAGAGAGAAAGGATAATACCGAAGAGCAGACACAAGGTAGATGGTTAAGAATTTGAGTTTTATTATCATTAAGGACTTGAAATTTCCCTCAAGGGCAATGAGAAGCATTAGGAGGTTTCAAGCAGGGAAATGACATAACCAAATAGCCATAGCACATCTTCTGTCCGTGGTCCCCAGACTCAGGAAAAAAGCAAAAGGCTAATCCCAGTGACTAACAAACTTTTGATCATGTTTTTGTGGGATCTGGAATTATTCTGTCATCTCGCTCTCTCCCTCTCTCTCTCTGTTTTTCTCTATTTACCTTTTCTCTTCTGCTTTGCCTAAGCTCAGAAATCTGACTTTGGTTTCGTATGTAGAACTCATTGTTAGCCGTTTCGTGTCTAGGTCAGCAGTTTCCAAAGTGTTTTGATCTTGCATTCATATCTGTGAAAACTTTTTGAGCATGCATTTTCATTTTTATAGCTTTCATCATACATTGTACACATGTACTTATAGAAGTATGTGTAATAATTATTATTAAAGTGTAACTTCTTTATTAGGTATTAATAAATATAATAGTAATGTCAAACTCAAACAGTTGGGTACCAGTAACCTCTAGTGAAGGCATTTATATTTATGATTGACTAGTGTAAAGAGAAAAGTCTAATATACTTGATTTTATAGCTGAGAGCAAAGCAGTGAGAGGCAAAGAGCTATTGACAATGTGCAATTTCATCAACAGTTAACTTCCATATACTCGTATGTGCATGCGATCACTTAGACAAATACCCAGTGTTACAGGCATAATGCTGCCTTGCAATGCTATTATTAACAGTGCTTTAGGCCTATGCAGCTGTCCCCATCCCAACTGAGAACATTTCTGCGTTGTTCAGACTCTGTCTTGTCCTTATTAGTTTTTGGCGTAATCTGTCTGCATTCTGTTTCACCACTTCATGCATGGTTATTGTGCGAATTCCAGAGTGGTTGCAATCTCTCTGTCTGCAAATATCCAAAGATTTCATGAGACACACATGAACTAGTGTCTAATAAATTAAAATATAGTGTTTCCCTGAAAATAAGACCTAGCCGGACAATCAGCTCTAATGCGTCCTTTGGAGCAAAAATTAGTATAAGATCCAGTGTTATATCATATCATAACATATCATATCATATTATACATTAAAGACCTGGTCTTATATTATAGTAAAATAAGATCAGGTCTTATATTAATCTTTGCTCCAAAAGATGCATTAGAGCTGATTGTCTGGCTAGGTCTTATTTTCGGGGAAACACGGTGGGTATATAATATAGGTTATCACCACTAACATATGGGCATTTTCTGACTCAACCACAGAGAGCTCATCTGTTATTTCTGTTTCATGAATCCATGCAGTGTGGGTCTGTCACCTGCTGATTTGTGGGGAACTTGAGCCAACATTTTCTACCCAACTATGACGGGTAATTGCATAACCTCTAGTGACCAGGTTTCTACAGGCTTTCGCAGGAAGGGGTAGTTTTCATCAAAAAGGGCTGAGTCTTAAGTTTTTAAAGGCCCTTTGGTTTGTGCACATTTGTGTGCCTGTTTGTGGGGTTGCAAAGTAGTGAAAAATGAGATCTGGTGGGAGATGACGAGCTAAGGATAACATTCAAAAGCCACCATAGAAATATGTGTTAACACTCTGATTTCACATGGTCTTTCTGATGACTTAAATAAACATCTTCAAATCACACCTCAGGTTGACTGATTGCAAGTCAACCCTCTGCAATTTAGACTCCCTGCGTGTAAAGACTGGCTATTTTGCTCACTGTATAACCCATATGCTTTGAACAGGGGCTGCCAGTAGTAGGCTCTCAAAAAATTGTTGAATGAATGAATTAGTACAAAAACCTAGCTTCTACTTGCTGTTCATTGAGAGAGAGGGACACATGGACAAGTAATTCTCAGACCGGTGTGACTTAAGTGCTAAAATACAGGCACTTGCAAAATCCTGTGGGAGCAAAGCTGTACGAATAACTACCTGCCTAGGGAGGTTAGGGACACCTTGCAGAGGAAAACGGCATCTCAACTAGGTCTTGAAATGTATTGAGGTTTAGCCGGTGGAGCAGAGAGAAAAGGATTCAGAAGTGAAAGGAACAGCCTGTACTGAGGCTCAGATTTGTGTGAAAATGCAAGTTGTGTTAAGGGACTGGTGAGAAGGTCCATGTGGACTGTATATATTGGCGATGTGGGGAGATGTGTCCAAAAGCGAGGCTGGAAGGGTAGATGGCAGAAGGTTGTTTCAGACTCTTGCATTTATGACTGAAGAGTTTGAATTAAAATCTGCAGGCAGTGGGGATCTATTGAAGGGTGCTAATCAAAGGAATGGCAGTAATTGTGTTTTAGGGGGAAATGACGAAGGTAGCTTCACAGCAGTCAAGGGGAGTAGTTGGACAAGAAGTGCAGACAGTGCAGATGTGTGGCAGGCAGAGAGGGGTAGTGGGTGTAAGAGAGCTGCGGCAGGTATAATCCATATGTCATTAAGCATTGGAATGAGGACAAGAAAAGCAAGAGTTGAGAAGATATCTGTAACCTTCAGTGAGAATGCTTGAGGACATGGCATCTTCGGGACTTGCTGAGGTTGAGATACTTCTAGAGAACGTAGGAGAAAGCCACTGTCGTGCGGGGAGTCATGCGGGGTCTCTGCTCCCTCTCGCTGCACAAGAACACAGGTGTCATGCGGGGCGGCCTGCGGGGCCTCTGCTCCCGCTCCCCACATAAGAACGCAGGATAAGGTGAGGCCAAAGGAACACCCACAGAGCCATAAGTAGAGGAGTCATATCACTATATTCTCGCTGGCGACATCTGCCTCTCTGCAACCCGCTCTTGCTAGCTCAGCCACCATCTTCTTGCCAGCCCCCTTTTTTTTCTGCTAGCGTAGCCACAGCAGTTATATTAGTGGCCAATGGCTCACTGGTTACAGCTGACGGCCAACTAGCCATAGCTGATGGCCCTCTAATCACAGTTGATGGCCATTTACTACCTGAGCCAGCAGCTTTCTATGTGAGGCTGAGAGCCTGGAAACTGCTCTTTGGGGGCTCTGTCCCCACAGCCACCTTGCAGATGAAGGTAGGTGGCGAGATCTCAGAGGGCCTAGAGACACAGATTTAGGAGCCAGTGACCTGTAAGTAAAGCCATGAGACAGAGGAGGTCACTTAGGGAGAGAATAAAGCTCAGAATGGGATGCTCGGAGGCAGATTACAATTAAGTGGCTGCAGGGTGGGGGCACCAGCAAAGGAGAGATGGATCATATAAGGAGGTAAAAGGAATGACAGCCAAGTGTAGTACTGTGGACGCCAAGGGAAGGAAACTTTTCCAGTGCTTGATCAATTATCTTAAGTGCTTTGCATGGTTAAGTAAAATGAGAACTGAAAGGATTTGGCACTTAGGATGCTGAAGCAATTCAGTGGGGCAGAGTCAGGTTACGGTGGGTTTGGATGTGAGTGAGGAAATGGAGGGCAGCAAATGTAGGCAACTCTTCTAAGAAGTTTTGTTGTGAGCGAAAGGGGGTAGATGGAGCAGGTGCTTGAGTGAGTAACTGCTGGCGAATTCATTTTGTTGCACAAGAGTAATTTGGGCACGTTTGTAGGTATTGGCCTTGCTAGGACAGTGGCTGGGCAGTGGAGAGCAATGGGCTGAAAAGGTAATAGAGACAATCATTCTTTTAATTTATTACCACTGTAACTTGTACCTATCATATAGAGCACTCCCTGTACTACAACGCGATTGTCTATTTAAATTTGTACCACTTATAAAAATATAGAAAAGTATAGAGAATAATAACCACCTGAAGATTTCTTCCCCAAAATTGATAGTTAATAATTTTACAGAATATTAGCTGGTAGCCTCCTTTACACAAAAGCAATACAAGATTAACAATAATGTTGAGATGCATTTTGTCACCTTCCACATTCCCTTTCCTGTCCCTTCTCCCCTGCAGTTATAACTACTACCTTGAATTTAGTGTGTGTCCTTCTGATTCACTTTAATATCCTTTCATCTGTACTTATAGATGTGCATGGGTAGTGTGTCATATGTTTCTTGCATGCCTGAGTCCTTTCTAGCTGCTGTGACAAAATACCACAGACGGGGTAGTTTATGAACAATGGGAATCTATTGCTCACAGTTCCGGAAACTTGGAGTGTGAGATCAGAGTGGCATCATGGTCAGGAGAGGCCGTCTTCCCAGTCCCAGACTTATCATTAGGTCCTGACGTGGCAGAAGGGACGAGGGAGCTGTCTGGGGCCTCTTTTAAAAGGACACTAATCCCATTCGTGAGGATTCTACCTCATCACCTGATCACATCCCAAGGGCCTACCTACTAGTGTCACCTTTGGGGGTTAGGCCTTCAACATATGCATTTTATGGGGACACGGACTTTCAGAACATAGCAATATGTACGTGTTTAAATAAATGCAAATGGGATATTTTAAGACTTTTTCACATAAGTATATCTTGGAGATCTAGCTGCATTGATAGATATAGTTTATTCTTATGTGCTGAGTATTATTTGTGCAATATTTTATGGCTGCGTTTTTTCCCCTCTAAGAGACTGAGTCATTCTGGGCCAGGGATAGTTAGTTATTCATATTTGTATCCCCGTTCCTAAATATTTCTTGACTAAATGAATAATGGGTAATGAGACTCTTCTTTGAAACATCAGGGAAGAAGTTAGGTTTTGGGAGGATGTCATGCCTGACAGGTTCCATATTCTGTAAAACAGAAAGGAATAGTTTTTTCTGAGAAGAGGGTGTGGATAAGGGTTTGAGAAATGTGATATAGATTTATAACCTTTAACTTAATTAGGGGCAGGTTATCCCAAATAGTTACTGTTTCTACAAGAGCCATTCAATTAGGCTCACCTCGTTTTGGGTTTATGAATGATTAGAAATAGAAAACACCAATCAGCTGCTGAAATATTGATTTGTTTGTCCAAGTTCTACTTTCCTAATTTATACATTCCTTTTGCATTGGGGGAGGGAAGGCGGATTGTGGCTTCTTTTTTGACTACAGAGTATGTTGTGATTTAAATCAGTGTTAAGGTTTCTGGAAAGCATTCATCTAGTTGTCACTTGGACTCTTACTAAAAATATTTTTATGCTGGATGTCATGAATTGGAATGTTTTATGTAGTTTAATCTATTTTGCATGTTCACCCACCCTGGCTTCTTTGCAAGACCTTTTGTAAGTATCATCGTCTGCATGAGTATCATGAAGTCGCCCAGCAGTGCCCAGGGGCTCCCGAGGCTGTTTCAGGGAATTAGGTCTTCTTAGGCCAACCTGACTTGTACAATTCATCACCGATCCAAACCAAAGGTTTTGTGTTTTCTTTTTTCTTTTTTTTCTATAGATCCAAAGGGAAAAGAACACTTTAGTGTGGTTTAACTAATATATATTGGACTAGGCATTCTTCCAGGTGTTGAGCGGGCAAGTGGAAAAAGATTCCAAAATTAAGATCGTGTTTTTGCTATGATTATACTGTTCATTAGACTTGCATCCTACATAGGTAGACGGGTGACAGAGAGCTTAATGTTTACTTTGGCCTGGTAGATGTCAGGCCCTGCGTTAATGTGTACGTGTATAACTGCATTAAATCCTCACGTCCGTATCCTGGGAGTATGTAGAGTTATCACCATTCTGCAGAAACAGAGGCAGAGGCTCAGAAAGGTTAAGCATCCTGCTCCAGGTCCCACAGCAAGTGTCAGGGCATGTAAATGACTGAGGTAAGTCCATGCCCATATGACTCCAAAGCCTTTGTTTTTTCTTCTCTTCACAGCTATTTCTCCAATTTATAAGGAAATCTAATACGTTTGCGATATTAATTTGAAACAGGGTCATGACAGTTAAATATTACACATGAAAACAATAACGTAAATTAAAAATGGGTAGCACACTCTCCAGCTAGAGAGCTGTAAAGTATTGTTGGGATGAGGTGTTACTGAGGCCAGGACTTGGGTCCAAGGAGGTCCTGCTTTTGCTCTCTTCCTCATCCCGAGGCCTTCTCTCCTCTATTTTATTGCTTCCATTCAGTCCTTGCTCTGAGAGTGACTGAGTGTTGCTCCTCTTCCCAGAGAGTTTTAGGAGGTGCGGTGGAGTGTGCCCTTAGTAGACCTATTGCTTTGGTGCGGGAGGCAGAATAATGGGCTCCCCAAAACGTCCACATTTTAGTCCCTGGAACATGTGGTTCTTACTTTATATGGCGATAGGGATTTTGCAGATGTGTTGAAGTTAAGAATCTTGGTATGGGGAGATTATCCTGGATTATAGCTTGGGCCTGATCAAGTCACGTGAGTCATTAAAGATGGAGACCCTTTCCTGGCTCTGGCCAGAGCAAACTGTTTGCTGTGATGATGGAAGAAGGGGGCCACAGACCAAGGAATGTGAGTGGCCTCTCATGGCTGGAAAAGCAAATAGATTCTTCCCTAGAGCCCCCAGAAAGGAATGTAGCCCAACCGACACCTTGTGCTGTGAGGATTATGAGAAGTTTAGGATTGGTAACTGTAAAGTGCTTATGCTGGTACCTGGCATACACTCTTTGTTTAACAAATGGCATATATTGGTTGTTTAACAAATGGCATACACTGGTTGTTTAACAAATGGCATACACTGGTTGTTTACCAAATGGTCATAGTGATGGTGAAGACGTCCTACAGTGTTGGATTCCTCTCAATTATTTGAATGGTAAGACCACCTAGTCTGTTAACAGCCACAGCTAGACTCGTAGGAAGAGCTATACATTACCTCCTGTGAAAGCTAAATGCTCTTCTTCTAAGAAATAGAGGTGAGATACACAGTAATAGGAAGCTTGTCTGGGAGTCACACTCAGACCTTGGAGACTACCTTGATTTGAATCCCAGTTCCATCACTTATTACTCTGTGACTCCATTGTCCTCACCTGTTAAGTGGGCCAATAATAATGTGGACCTCCTAGGAGTATTGCTTAAGTCAGAATTATATGAGATAACGCATGTAAGCTTTTAGCCATAGCAATTACCCAATAAGTATTGGCTATATATATGTCATTGAAGGAACTTTATGACTACTCAGTTAAAAACAATAATTAATTTATATAAACCTTTTCCAACTTATAAACTCTTTGGCTGACCATGTATCATTTGGCTCTATCTAAAAGTGGTTGATAATACTGCCCTTTTGAAAGATTAAAAAATAGAGGGGCAGTGAGCTGAAGTGATCTGCCCGAGGTTACAGTAAGCACGAGATGGGTTCCACACGTCTTCTAGCTCCAGTGCCCCTATTCTCATTTATTAACTCAACAAATTTCTTGAGCATGAACTACGTTCCGAGACACTCAGTGATTTGCTGGAATGTGGCAATCACTAAGACAGACACTGTCCCTCTTATCATGGGGTCTGGAAATATAGCAGGCCTCTAGTTATTAAAACAAAGGATTTCCACTGGGGATTCCCAAAGAAGGTTCATGATTGTCTTTAGAGACTATATCGGGGGAAACTAAACCTTCCTAGAAGGTTCATCCTGAAGAAATAACATTTAATTAGGAGAAGTAAGAGTTAGTTAGGTCGGCTATAGAGGATGGGGAAAAGGATTTCCCTGTGGTAGGAATCTCAGGAATGAAATCCTGGAGGATGAAAGTGAAATGTCATCTTTGAGTTGAAAGAAATCCAGTGTGGCTGCTGCAGTGCAGTGAGGAAGGAGGAGAGGGATATCAGGTGACGGGGGAGAGATTAGGAAAATGCACCCTAGAGGTCAAAGCCACCATCTGAAGGTCTCAGGACATTTGCTTAAGGGCAGCAGAAGCTACCAGTGGAGCAGCGGTATTAGATTTTGGCTCAGGGAATTAGATTATAGAGAAGTGGTAGTGGAGGGAAGGGGAGAGAGGGGCGGGGAGTGGAGAAGTAACCCTAGGGCAGAATCCTGAAGAAGTCTTTTCATGCTTTGCAATTTCCTATAGAGGAAATTGTTTGTACTTCCAGGTGATCTACCTCAAATACAAATGTGTGGAGTTAACACTGATGCTTCTGAAATTGATATAGAGGATGGCAGACTGCTTCCTGCAGATAAGAGGAAAAACTTTTTTTTTTTTTGAACCGAGAGGCCTTATCCAAAGTCGACTTGACTAACTTGTGTAGAAATTATTAATAAATAGAAACTGTTCCTTTGGCCTACAAAAAACATTTGCAAGTATGTAACCATTTAGTCATAGGGGTTTCTTTGTCTTTATTCAACATGAAAAACTGATGTATCTTGGAGAATATTTGTACCTACTTATTTTCTTGATACGAAGCATATTTCTTGATGTCTAAATTATATAGAAGAATCTGTATTTCACTGATGGACGAACTGATCATAAGTTTAATCTGTGCCTGACTTTCCCCTGTGGCATGATGGGAATAAATGCTTGCAGGCCAAATGCTGGGGATGTGGGACTGGCCATTTCCTCTGGCCATATCAGTGTTATCTATGGGTATGGGTGAGACAAGAAACGGAAGGCAGGACCACTGTATTAAAAAATTCAATGATCTGGTTGGGAAGTTGTTAACATCCAGACGCATAAAAGGTTAAACAGCAATTCTAGGAAGTATATGAAAAGTGCCAAATAGCCACCAAAGGCAGTGAATGCTGTAGGTAACCGAAGAGGAAGAGATCACCGTAGGCGGGGGTGGCTGGAGAGGAAGGTGTTTGGATAGTAGAAGCAAGAGGGAAAGGTATTTCAAATGAGTAGGTGGGTTGAGAAAGTGGTATTGAGTAAGGGCCATGTGAGGACCACTGGTAGAGGATTAGTCAAATCTCCTTTGGATCAGAGAGCAGTGAGTAATGGGGACTCCTGGAGCACCAGCAGTGAGTGGTGATGCAGGGAGGGAGCTGGAGACCGGCAGAGAAGAGGGTGGCAGCTGTGAGAGGGAGGGGAATTGGGAGGGCATCTATTTCATTTCTGTTCTGCTTAATCTTCTTCACCCTGCATGACAATAAAATAGAATTGTACATGATTGAATCACACAAGGCTTTGGGAAGTAGTGTCCTTGAATTTTAGTGAAACTTGACTTTCAGGTTGTAATAACATTATGACAAGCCAAAAAAGAAAAAATCCCTCCTTCTGTCATTATCATGTTTGGGCACGTCATTATATGGGCTTGAGAAATAAAACCAATGAACTGTTTTCCTCTTTTAGTATATGAAACTCAACCTCTGACTCATGGGTTTATAAAAAAAATGTAATCTTTCCTCTGTACTCATCACTGATATTGTTTCTTTCCACTCCTGAACTATTTGCACAAGGCAATGATAGTAGTTTTCTTAGTTTGATTGATCTCAATTTGTATTATACTTATTCATTTTCATGTCATTTTATACAAGTAGATAATGGATCTGCTGTCTCATTTTTCATTGTATAGCAAAATGCTTGGCATAGTAAATATTTCTTGATTGAATGAAGGGAGAATTGGCTCCCCAAAATGTATTTCCTGATTAATCTTAAAACCATGAAAAATATAACAGGAGCTGAATGGATCTTTGGGAAGAGTGTCTCTAGTGCTTAGGAACCCAATAAACTTCTTCACCAATTCACCCGTTATTTATTGAGCACATGCAGAGTGTCTAGCAAATAGGGACACCACAATAAGAGATTCAGGCAAGGTCCATGATCTCAAGGAGTGTAAATTATTTGGGAGGAAGACAGGTAATACATAGGCAAGAAAATAGGAGATGGCAATCCTTGCTGTGAAGGAAGGAAAACAGCACAATGGATTGAGTATAAGAGATTGGCTGCTTGAGGCTTGTTGGCCAGGATAGGCTTCTTTGAAGGGGTGAGCTATGACCAGAGGCCTGAATTAAAAGAGACAGTCATTTGTGAGACGATTTGGGGAAAATCTTTCCAGACAGAAGACACAACTTCTGTAAAGACCCATAGCATAATCAGCTGGGACTGTGCAAAGGTCAAAAAGGAGGGAAGTTGGAACATACGGAGTAAGGTAGAGAGATGTGAGATGCACCAGAGAGGTAGGTGGGAGCCATGTGGCTAGGACCTTGGAGTCTAGAAGAAGGGGTTTGCATTTGACTCTAAGTGGGATAGCACATTATCATGAGGGCTTTATGCAGAGAAGTGACAGGGTGTGATTTATATTTTTAAAAAAGGACGTGCCGGCTGATGCATGGGAAATGAATAATGAGGTGGAGAGAAAGAAAGGAAGCAGGGAGTGAGTTAGGAGGTTATGGTGGTGTCCCAGGCAGGAGATGTGTTGCGTTTGGAATGTCAGTGGAGACAAGTAGATGGATTCAAGGTCGACTACGCAGGTAGAATTGACCAGACTTACTGATGAGATGGATGTGGAGAATAAAGGATGAAGAGGAAGCAAGGATACTTCTAGTCGTTTGGCTTGATCTTCTGTGTGGATGGTGGTGGTATTTATTGACATGGGGAAACTAAGGGAGGAGAAGATTGGGAATGGACTGAAAAACCAGAACTTCAGACTTGGATATGTAGGGTTCATATGCCTCCTGGACAACCAAGTAGAGATTTCAAGTAAGCAGCTGACTATATAAGACGAAGAGTTTAGTGTAGAGGTCAGGGCTGAAGACATGAGTGTTTGAGTCTTTTAATATACATTTTATTACAATTGGGATCAAATGAGACCATCCATAGCAATAGCATATCTAGGAAAGAGAAGGAAGTGAGGACTGAGTCCTGGGACTCCTTCACATTTAGAGGCAGAGCAAGGAAAGACAACACCAAAAGTAAGAGCTCAGAGATGGAGGACAGAAATCAGCAAAGTGTGGTATCACAGAAGCCAAGAAGGAGGGCGTGTTCAACTGAGTCAAATGCCGCTGAGATTTTGAATTGTGCAGAGAGGTAGTATTCTGTTGAATAAACGAATGAATGAATAAAAGTGGGAGCACGGCATCCAGAGTAAATGAAGTAACATCAGAGAAGCCAAACAAGCAATACTAAAACACTACAAGGACAATTTCTTTTAAAGCTGGTCTTAAAATTAAAAGACTACTGATTAACAAGACACCACTTACAGGAGGCAATCGAAGTTTATAAAACTCTGTAGGATATGAAATGATTAATATGGGGGTAGAATTCGAAAGCTTCTAGGAAGCTGCTTTGAAAGGGAAAAGAAAAGGTATGGTAAACTGCTTGGCAGGTTTTCAACTGTTTCTGTTGGCATCTCAGTGTATCTACAGTCCATTGATGATTAACGTCAGCAAATACTCAATTATATTTAGTACCGTTGTAGTGTTTTGTCTGTTTTGTTACACATGGTTTTGGCTATGTGTATATTCATTAACAGTTCTACGTACTATAGACATTGAGATCAATTTAAAGAAAAGATAATACTTTGCTAAAAAGACAGTTTCAAGAAGGATAGATAGCAGTCTTCAAAATATCCGGATTCAGTGAGAATTTGTCTTCATTGCATTCTACTCTTCAAATATGTGTCCTGTCCCCACATTCTACACACAGTATATGACCAGTTTGCAAATTAGACATGTGTTTCACTGTAACAGAAATCTCAACTATGACATCACTTATAAAGTTGATTTAGTTGCTTCTATAAGAAGAAATGTGGTCCCAGCTTCTCCCATCCCCTTTTCTACTATTTCCAACATGGATTTTTTTTTTTTTAATCCTTATGTTCATTGCCTCTTGGTCACACAATGATTGGTTCCACATTATGGTCAAGTAGAAAAGAAAGGAAAATGTTTCCTTTTATCAAAGTATGAAACATCCTCTGAATGAACTCCCTCCGTGGGTCTCATTTGGCTAAGTGAAGATGTGAGGATGACTGGGAAAGTGAGTGTTTGGCAGAGGGCTAGATGAATTATCGAGATAGACCAATCGTAATTCATTCCAGGAGCTAGGCACGTTGCCATCTTAAACATAATCATATTTCTGGTAGCAAAGAACAAAGGGGAAATCTGTTGGGTAGGCTACTAATGATGAATGCCATGGTTCACCCATTTGGCTATAACACATTCATATCAGAGTCCTTCCCAAATATACATTTAACGTTGCTCAAGCTACAGGGGATGTTGTCACTCTCTCCTTGAGAGCGAGTGACCACTCCAAGTCTCATCTAATTACCCATCCACCTGCTATTCCAATATCTCTGGGTGACTGGGCCACGTCAGTCATCTCTGGATATGGATTTTTACAATGTGCAACCGAGTAAAAGTTACTAAGTCCCTCAATATTCTGAATACAATTGTAAAGGACAGTTAGACTCTCACTTAGAGGAGAGAATGGGAAGAACACTGTAGTGTGTAGTCTGCAGCACACACGTCTTGTTAGACACGGATGGAACCGTTTACACAAAACTCTCTACTGTGACCTTGGACTATGTTTTTACATCAGCTGTTGAGCAGCCTCAGTAATCTGTTCTCTAGAAGGATCTCTTTTGTCCATGGCCCTGGTCCTGCCGTAGAGGTTATTTATGTTTGTATTTCTCTATGTCCCAACAGACAGAAAATGTAGATAAGGATGCCCTTCACGCAACCACACAGATATAACAGCACAGGTCCCAGGGAATGAAGTGGAAAGGTCACAGGACTGGCTTAGGTGGGTGGGATCCTTGGCAATATCTTTCCCTCAAATACTTGGTCGTCTTCCAGTGTATTCTTTTTTTCCTGAAAATGTTATGCTTTAATTACATAGTCAATTATCTTGCTTGGACATGGTCTTAAAGTCAAAGGTCCCTTGTCCTTTAGCTTAATGGCCTCTACCCCAAGAATATGAAACTTGCTTTAAATGAGAAGCACCACTATTATGTATATCTTTGCTGGCAGAGCGTTTTAACATGAAGTGCATGGGAAAGGACTATTCCCAAATCTTCTCAGGCTAAGCTCCAGTTTTTCTTACTCTCACTTTAGCACTCACTTTAGCATGAGGTACAAAAATTTACCTTTCCCAACCAGCAAGACTCCAAATGATGGGAGTCACAGTACCTCAAGTGGTTCTTTTATCCTAGGTATAGTTCCTTGATCTTTAGTTCTGTTCTGATGTAAGTTCATTCCTCTTATAGGACACTATAAGATGTAGCCAATATACTTACTTTTTGCCAACACTGCTGCCTCAGTGGGCATAAGGTCTGTAAGCCAAGGTAAATCAGGTAACAGTTTGGCCAAACATTCTGCCACCACCTGATGAATATATCAGGTGTCCCAGCCTGGACCACCTGGCTCACCGCTGTTCTTAAGCCAACTGATTCCATTCAGTTAATCCATATTTTAGTGTCTGTGCTTGTATAATAGCATCCTTTGTCTAAGAACCAAATTCTTTATCAGTTAGTGATTTTTTTCACATGCAAGGAATAGTGTCTGGCTATATCTGTCTAATGAATTAGAGGTCATTTCTGGGTGAGGCTTTATAGTTGATTGTTAAGAGAAGCTATCACAGGTGTCTTGTTTTTTGCCAAACCAGTACCCATCTCTTCTCCTTATAATTGCAACCTGATCTTATTTGGGGCTCTAGCCCTGTCTTATTGGCTATAGTGTTAATAAAACTGTCCCTCAAGATGTTTTATTCTCTCTGGCAAACGGTGGCATGGGACCTAAACTATACCAATCAGATGGACATCTATGGCACAGGGATCTTGAGTCGAATGACAAAACCAGGTCACATGTAGGTTAGAGAAGCGTGGGTTTGAATCCCAGCTCTATACCATAGTAGCTCTATGACTTTGATCAAATTCTTAATTTCACTAAGTTTTGATTTCCTCATATGAAAAATAGAAGTGATACTAATTTGGTGTGTGTGTGTGTGTGTGTCTGTTGGACTTCAATGAGTAATGCATATAAAGCAACAAACAAACAAACAAACAAAATGGTGGTTGTTACTATCATAAGAGGCCTGATCACTCTAGTAGCCATGCAGAGGATGGGATGGCCCACAGGGGAGCCAATCTGGAGTGAAGAAACCATGTGAAGAGAGGTAGTTGAGAAATATCAGGGGCTTCAGTTGATAGCAGATGAAGGTGGAGGAGGAGATGACACAAGAATAATTTAGGAGGTAAGGAACAGAATCTTTCGTACTAAACACACTTAGCTGACTGCTTTGACGCACAAGATGAAAGAGAGGGCAAAGCTTTGATACTAACAGCACAAAGGGAAACCCTGACTCCTGATTGGCCCCAAGTCTGCTGGAGACAGAACTCTGGCCCAGACAAGCTGGGTAACGGATATGTCACTTGGGTTGTTATTTGTGGATGCTCAAAGCCCACCTTTTCTCTCGAAATGCATTCATATTGATTTCCGACAAGATGATCTATGCTAAATGCTGAAAGGTGGTGGCTTTTGAAAAATAGACTAAATATTCCATGTGACTTTTTCTTTTTGTAGGTATAATAGGATGTTGATAGACTGTGTCCAGATGTTGTACAGTATTGATTGTTTGTGTTAAACGTGTGATGGGTTAGGAAAACTAGTAATCTTTGAGACTCTCTTCTAAATGAACCCATATCCTAAATTGGATAGACATAAGCTACCAAATAAAGAAAGGCAGTGGTTACTGGGAAAAGCAGTGTGAGTTGCTTATAACAGCAGGTTTTTTCCCTTTTCCTCCAACATTTTTCTCTGATACTGATGTTACTGCATAGAAAGTAACTGGAAAATAAAAGCATGATTGTAGCATTTTCCTGAGATAGAATTTCCGGAACTACATAAGAAATATAGGAGTTTTTTATTGGTTAAACTGGAAGTGCCACAGGAGAACCAGGTATTTTCAAAATGAGTTTCATGTGGTCTGTATATTTACATCTTTAATCTTAAATCTGTCATAAAACACATAACAATCATACCCTGGTTTACTATGTTGGCCCTGGGAAGATGGAAAGGTCTTTAACCCAAACCTATGGAGGCAATGCTTCAAAGACACAGTGAGTGACACCATCTGAATCAACTGGTCATGGGAATCTGTGCAGCTGGGAACCCACAGAATAATACGGCAGTCAGGGCTGTGGGCAGTGGTCTAATGGGGGTCTTCTCTGACCCCTCATTAGGGGAGTCTGCTTCTCAGACAGCAGTAGGGCCTAGCACACAGACAGAGCATCCACACCTGTGGTTGTTTACAGAGGGCACACAGGGCGGCGGAAACACATTATTAGTAGGGTGGAAAGCACCATTAGCACTTCTAGCAAAATAAAAGAGAATGTAACACAGGAGGTGCCAAATGGTAGGCTTTGGATTTTAGTATCTGGAATTAACAAGCTGCGATGTAGACAAATCATAGACAGAAATGGTCTATCAGTTTTGAAGCCCTGGCCCCTCTCACAATGCCTGGCACGTCGTTGGTATGTACTCGGTATGTGTGGCATTGAAATCAATGTATGTATATCATGTGCGCAAATGCTTATACCTCTTTCCAAAACCGGTAGAAAAGCAGTCTGTGGCTATGAGGAGAGAATCAGTGAAAGAATAAATGGTAAACATGGAGGCTGAGAGTCAGAAAGACCTCCTGGATTTAAGTTCTGGCCCCTTAACTGTGTGACCTAAGCAAGGAATTTTTCTTTTTGAACTCTTAATTATTGCAAAAATAGGTGTAATGATGCTTATTACCCAGAATGGTTAAAAAGACTGGGTGCGATATGTATGCCACGCATCTCGCACAATGTCTGGCACATAGCAGATTCTCAGTAAAAGTTAGTTCCTCTTTCTTATATTTCAATTATATGTCATCCTATTAATGTAAAGCAGGAGTCGGCGACTATGTCTGTTTGGCCAATTTCAGCCCATTTTTGTAAGTAACATTTTACTAGGATACAGTCGTGCTCTCTCATTTAGGTGCTGCGTATAGATAGATGCTTTCGTGTTATACCGACAAAGTTGAGCAGTTTCCAACAGCATCCTTAAGGCCTGCAAAGCCTGAAATACTTGCTGTGTGGTGTTTTACGGAAAACGTCTTCTGATCCCTGGTCTAAAAGCGACATTTTATTGAACAGAAATCAAGGTTCAACTGGGCTTCTTTTCTTCCTTTTCTTCTGTTCGTTGTTTTCAAATGTGTACCTTTCAATCTGTTTTCTCTCTGTGTCTCCTAAAACAAGAACCTTTTTATTTTCGGCAGCTTTCCTGCTAAGCTTGAAGCTCTGTATGTACTTTGTTACCCTGTTTCTGTACTCATTCATTTAAAGGGTTTGTGTTGAGTGCTCTCGAGGGGCTAGAGACAGTGCTGACCAAGGAAGGTGAGGCCCTGGCATTTGTAAACAGAAGTGTGGAAAAACAAACCTCTGAGAAAATCAGCATATTAATATTTTAGAAGGAAGCTGATTTTCCTTCCTTCACCATGTATTGGACCCCCTTTACCCTCTTCTCCCACCCCGCCACCCCCCTTACCCTCTGGTAACCACTAATCTATTGTCTGTGTCTATGAGTTTTTGTTTCTTTGTTTGTCTCGTTCCATTGTTGCCTTCAGATTTATATCCCACACATGAGCACACAATGTGATATAGAGATGATGTATTATAGAAACACATACTTGCAACCTATGTAATTTTACTAACCATTGTCACCCCAATAAATTTAATTTAAAAAATGTAAGTTGATTTTTCAGAGAAGAGTGTGATGAACAGGTGGAATCAAGGTTGGCTGAGGATGGTCAGGGAAGCCCTCGCTAGGGAAATGATGGGTAAGCAAAGACCTGAGTGAGAGGAAGGGACAGTCCAGCAAAGACAGGGAGAGACAGCATTCTGGACAGAAGGAGCGTCTGTGGGCAGAGACCCTGAGTGGGGAAGGAGTTTGGCAGGTTCAAGGACTGAAAGAAAGCTGGTGATGGCACAGTATGTGGGAATATTGATGTAGGTGAGGTCCAAGAGAGTCAAAAGGGCATATTTTATAGGATTTTACACACCATGATTGTGTAAAAGTCCAGGCAGACTGGACTGTTCTGTCTCCCACCCCCACCCCATGCACACATCTGAGCAGTGATCAAGTTCTGTCCATTGTACATCCTTAATGTCTTTTGGATCTGCCTTCCCCCACCCCAATCGTCTTCACAGTCACCATCATCTTACTCCTGGATCACACCCAGTGTTTGCTAATGGACTCCCTTGGCTGGCCTCTCTCCCATCCATCTTACACAACGCTAAGTGCAGGATAGTGCGAATTCATTCCCTTGCTTAAAGCCCTTGCCAGAACGTTTGGATGCTTAGCTTTGCACCAGCCTCGGCTTCCTGCTCTGACCTCTGCTGGCTCTGGTCTTGTCTTTCTTTGCACTCTGCACGGATCCCTTCACTCACGCCCTGAGGTTAAGTTCCTCAAACCTCCTACACCCATGTTTCTCCATTCTCCACCCCCCACCCACTTTACTTATGTTATTTGGCCAATGTATTCATGCTTCAGTTTTAGCCCAAGTGTTTCCTCTTCCGAGAAGCCTTCCCTCACTCCCCAGGCTCATGTACGCCTCTCGGAGCCTCTGCTATACTTAGTCTGAGCAAAACCCCATCAACACCACTGACCATTCCAATTCCTCACTCTGTCTTAATTTCCTATGTAGCCCTGATTGGCGCATAAGATATTATGTTTTTCTGATTACTTTTATTATCTTTCATCTTTCTTACTAGAATGATGGCTCTCTGATAGTAAGGACCTCACTTTATTCAGTGCTAAGTCCCTGGTACAAAGCTTGGTGGAATAAATACGTAGCTCCTTTTTTTTTTTTTTTTTGGCTAAATGAGTGAATAGTCTAAGCCATTGTCATCTCCTGCGCGACTGTATGGTGTCTACTCCTGTTTTCTCCAATCTACTCCTCATGTGATATTCTGAGAGGAATTTTAAAGATCATCACAGCCTAAAAGAGGTCAGCGTTTCTTATTGTAATGAAGGAAATACATATGATGTCATAATATAATAGTATATAACATATACAACATTATGTAACCTCCAAATTTCTAAGATCGTCTTTGCATGATCTGTCTGTTTACCTCTCCGCCTCATCTTGTTTCACTCTCTACTTTCTCTGCTAAGCTCTTGTCCCACTGGCTGTGTGATTGGTTCCTCCTCCAATCCTGGGCTGTGCCAGGCTCCTATCGGCCTCAGGATCTTTGCACGTGCCACTCCTTTGGCCTGCACACGGCTGCTCGTGGCCTGGCCAGCTCCTTCTGGGCCCCAGGGTCAGCCTACACCCCACTTTCTCAGAGCCCCCTTTCTGGAGAGTTTCCTCCCCCCAGTATAGTCTGTTCCTTCATCTGCTTTATTTTCTTCACAGCTCTCACTTCTGTGTGACTTATTTGTGTGCTTATTGTGACTGCCTTAGATTGTGACCTCCGTGGGCATGTGTCGAAAAACAAGATCTGATGTCTTCAGCATTATGTAGCCCACTTAGTGTGGCACAGTGACTGGTGCATAGGAGGGGCTCAGATATTTGCTAAATAAAGGAATGAATGGAGCTTCTCCCATTCTGCCACAAACATCCAGCAGAGTCTCCATTGCCCTGACTAGATAGTAAGCAGGTAGACTGCAGGGGAAATACTAAAATTATCTGTATGTCCCCAGTGCCTACAACAATATTCTGCACCTAGTAGGGGCTTGATAAATATTCAGTATGGATCCTACAACATGACATGTTGAAAAGCCAGGGATGTGCTTAGATGAGTATTAATGAAAGAAATATCGCAGTTGGAGTTACAGCACAAATCAGTTGCTGGTTAGAGAAGGGATGAAGAAATGTCACCACCTTGTTTTTATGCAGTCCAGAAGAGCTCTGGGGGAGAAGTTGGTGCTTTGCAGCAGTTGTAGAATTAGTGAGAGGAAAGTGCACCTGTGCATGTAAAGTCTGGGAGAACAATAACTGAAATGAAAGATTGCACTGGGGTCAAATAGGCAATGACAAGGAAGAGTCCTGGTCTGCATCGTGGGGGACTGGAGGTCTGTTACTGAATTGAGAACCATGAAAATGCTAGTGGTTGAATTAATTAAAAGATGGAACCTAGCAACACGTATTCAGAGATGCTGATATTGCTTATGCTATGATGCAGGGGGTCTGGCAGGTAAAAGTGTGCTACAAATTTCAGATTGAAGATGTGCCTCTTTGTGTGTGTGTGTGTTAATACAAACTCTGGAGGTTTTCAGGACTTAGGAAAACTTTTAGAAAGCACATCTCAAAGAGTCAGCTATTAGGACTGCAGCTATAAAGATTATCCATCCTCTCTCTCAGTTTACTTTAAAGCTCAGGTGGTTTCATTCCATGGGTAGAAATGTTAGGAAGCACTAGTCAATTAAAATGAGAGATCTGATTTCCAACTTTCTTTTTTCTTCTTTAAGCCATTAAACCGTTTGGTAGACTGTATAAATAGGTGCCACCCGATGTACAGAAAACTAGCATCTTGTCTAATTGACACATACAGAAGCATTTGCAGTAGATGTTAGGAGCTGGCAGTCTTTTTATAAGCCTGCCTTATTTTAAATCTTAATTTAAAAAGTATCAACATCTTAGCAGAGACTATATTTTGAGCTACTTTTTAAAAGAAGCTTTTTCAATGTGAAGATACCAAAATTGACTTTTTAAAAAATCTGTTCTTTGTTTAGTTGAGGCTATCAGCTCATTGCATGCACCAGGGAAACTCTTAAACAGTCAATAAATAAGGTTGCTTTTTTTCCTTTTATGTTGAAGAGCTTTTTCTTTAAAATGGAGAGCAGATTTCAGCTAGTCTTTAATTAAGGAATTTTATTGGCTGAGCTGGGGTAAATCTTAGCAAACGGTGGGCCTCTGCTCTTTAAAAACACTAATCACTTAAGGAATAAGCTTAAAAAAAAAAAGAACAAGTCCAGTTCAAATCTACATGTAATATTAGTTCATGGGACTTTTTTAATCTTCTGAGGAAAAGCAAATTAAACATAGAAGCTGTACTATAACTGGCCAAATAATCAAATTTTGTTTGCCTCTTAACTCAGAGTGAGCTAGATTAGAGAGTAATGAAAAGCCTCCCTTACATAATTTAGTTCCTTATGGCTTTGATTTTTCCCAAATTGCAGCTTTACTGAAGAGTAGGCATCTGTAGATGTCATGCTTAATCATGGTTGTTTTTAGAAATAAAATCTATACTTTCAGAATGAATTTTGGGGGAGTTTCTGGGGCCTCAGAGACTGCTCCCAAACAAGACATATTTAATTCTTTAATGAGACCAGCAGACGGTCTGTAAAAGCATCCAGTCTGCTTTGGCTTTATTTTCGGACGGTCTTGAAGGGATCCAGATTTTCATGAGAAATCATTTAAGCTGCTTGAAATAAAACCCTTTCTTGTATGCTGCTTATATGTTTTTCTCTTAAAAAATTTTTTTTTTTTGAGTTTGAGTTTGATGATAAGTCGATGCCATCTAGACCTGACAGACAACACATTTGCCTTGATCTTGAGGACTAGGCTGCCGGCTCGATGATTGGACCCCACCTCTCACCCTCAGCTCCTTCTGGGCGGGAAGGGTCGGGGTATAAGGGGTGTATTAGAGAAGGATGTTGTAATTCCTCTGAGTTCCCTGGTGGGCTCTGTGCCCTCTCCCTTCCCCGTGCTATATAAGTCATCTTCATTTCTTTATTGCCCAGGTATTTTTTGAGTACATGTTCTGGGCTAGACATTGTAATAGGGGCTGGGAATACAAAGAGGTAAGCCTTCATGCAGCTTCCATAGAGAGAGGAGTCAGTACCTGAGTGAACACAAAGCAAACTAAGACACCATGCATTTTCAGCCTAGGCTAAGGACTGAAACCAACAAGGAACGGAGGGGGTGTGGGATTGGCTTTAGGTAACTGTTCAGGTGGGGCTTCTGTCGGGAGATGATGATATTTAAGTCAAGATGAGAAAGGTGAGGAGCCAGTCATGTAAAGACCTGGGGGAAGAAAATTCTAGGCAAAGGGAGAAAGAAGCTTGGTGTGCATTAGGAACTTAGAGAAATATATTAGGAGGATGGCTAGTGAGGGGCACGATGGTGTGAGGTTGGTGAAGTGTTACTCAGTGCCTTACAGGGCTCAACACAGACTTTGGAGCTTATTCTGAATTTAACAAGAAGCAGTTTCATTTCTATAGTGTCTTATTCTTTTTCTTCCCCAGTCATAAAGTACTTTTATAGTCCATTTTTCATTTCCTTTCAACAAATAATTACTGAGCATTTACCCTGTATCACACAGAATTCTGCCCTCAGGTCCACGTTCATCAATCTAATAGCACATAAACTAGAGTTCATGAGGAATAAAATTCAAGAAAACACACCCTATAATATACAAACTTGGAAATAACGTGGAGTTGGGTATAACAAAATTGACTTCCATGCTTTTACCAGTCTGCCTTTTCCATGCTCAAGTCTTAATATCTTGCAGTGAAACTGTTTAGGATGTGACTACCTTATGATCATTTGGGACTCTCAGATCAGTCTGTTGCATACTATGTACCTTTCACTGTTTTTTTTGTTTGTTTTGTTTTTTGTTTTGTTTTGTTTTTTCCTGCATTCTGTGACTGTAGAGACCAAAAAAAAAAAAAAATTGTTGTTCACTAACTTTCTATAAGGAGATCCCACATTTTATATGATTGAATGTTGACCCTCATTTATTGCATATTGATGGAGGCTTGATGGTACTGAAAGGATAAGCATGTTGCCTAGGAACCATTGAAGGGGAATGTGATCTTGTTGGGGAGCTCAGGGCAGAACTCTTCCAAGAGGTGAGCTGAGACCTGAAGGAGGGAATGCTTATCAGCAAGGCCCAAACAGGAGGGAAGTGTGTTCCAGCACGGAACAGGAGGGAACAGCATGTGGGAAGAAGCCCTGTGACAAGAAGGAAAGAGAGAAGACCAGGGCTGCTGGAGCTGGTGAATGTGGAAAGCATGGACTAGCTCCTATTTTATAGAGATGTTATAACGGGATGCAACAGAAAGTGACCCAAGGGACACAGGACTGTTTTGTGCAGGTTTTCATCCATCCTGAAGAAATGAGACATTAGAGAAATAGAACTGCCAACTTTGCTTTGGATTCCTTTTCTCTCTTTTTACAAGGAGAGACTTTCAGAGCAGGAAAGAGCTATGGAGAGTGTAATGTAACCACCTGTTTAATTGGCATGAAAACTTTTGCACTCGAGTTGAAATGACACCTAAACTTACACACAGTTAATCCAATGTTTTTCCCAGTGCTCCAAATAAACTAGATACAGTTCAAACCAGTTTATAGTATTTCAGAAAGGATTTTCCTTTTCATTATTTTCATCTTTGTTTCTATCGTGACAGACTTACTCCCTTATTTCTGCTGTTACTACGAGGGAGTTACATTTAAAAACATTATTATCTAAGGAGAGCTTTATTCTGCTAAACAAAATGTTTACTTCATACACATGACATTACCAAATATTCAAAATCCTGCTTACATCCAGTGTTGGTGAGGATTGGGGAAATGGGAACCCTTAAACACAACTGCTTACAGGGTAAATGACATCTCTTTCAAAAGCAGTTTGGCATCGTAGGAAAAAGCTGAGGACACACATTCCCCATAACTAAGAAGGTCCATTCCTAAGTAACAACTTGGACTTACTCTTGCAACTGTGCACAAGAGATGTGTTGAAAAAGAGAGTTCACGATGGTACTGCTTATCATGATGAAACTGAGAAGTAACTTGAATATCCATCACGGGGAAAGCGGATATGGGTATAATAAAGCATACAGGCCACCAGAGCTCTATGTATCAAAGTGGATAAATCTTTAAAATGTTATATTGAGTTAGAAAAGCAAGTTTTAGAAAGACACATACAAGTGTACCTTTTTTCATAAAATGTAACATATTCTAACAATATTTTATTGTTTTTGGATAGATACATTATTGATAAATGTAAAAAGGGGCATGCATACAGGCTTTCGTAAACATCGCTCTGACAATGTAAGGCTTTTTTCCCCCTGAAGCTGGGGTAGATACATACCTGCTCTTGTTATCTATTATATTAGTGTGCTTTTAAAAATATATGTAATCACGAAATAATAAAATATAAAAAAATGTCACAATTGTACAATCTTAAGCAATATTAACTTCTCCAAAATATTAGAATAAAACTGTCGAAGTTTGTTTGGGCAGCTATAGCAATACCACCATAGACCAGGTAACATAAACAACATGCATTTCTTTCTCACAGGTCTGCAGGCTGGGAAGTCCAAGATCAAGTTGCTGGCAGATTTGGTGTCCGGTGGAGGCCTGCTTCCTGGTTCATAGATGGCTGGCTGTGAACACGGTGGAAAGGGGTGAGGGAGTTAATCCTCTGGGGTCTCTTTTCTAAGAGAACAAGTCACTTCCATGAGGACTCCACCTTCATGACACAATCACCTTCCATGACCAGGCCGGCACCCTGATCTCGGACACCTCAGTCTCCAGAAATGTGCAAAATCAATCATGTTGTTTAGAAGCCACACAGTCTGTGATATTTTGTTATAGAAACCCGAGTGGACTAAAACTTTCAGTCTTTGAAAAGATATTTGATGAGACACAGGTTCAATGATGCAGATTTTGAAAACGGGTGCCACCTGACTTGTAAGGAAAACAAAATTAATAGGGTCTGGAACATCTGATTTATGCTAAGCACAGACTAAATTCTGCTACATTGTAAGTGGTTCTGTGAGGGTCTCATTCTGTCCATTTTCCAGAGTAGAAAACTGAGGCCCAGGAATGGTTTAATATCTTATTCAAGTGCATAGTTGTGGTAACTAGAAGAGGAAAATTTCAATCCAGGAATTTAGAATCCAAAGGCTTATTAGGGCACAAGTCTGCTCTCTTAGTGAAAGCTGAAACAGGTGAAGGGATTGAATTGTTTTTCCTTTTTCCTTCTTCTTCTTCTTTTTTTTTTTTCCTGTTCATTCTTAGTGCAAAGTTCTTATGACAAGGTTATTTCAAGAAGTCTACAATATGTCTGCAGTTGTGGAACATTCCTGGCCTTGTCTGTTTCCAGCCCCATAATTCCTTAAGGTACAAGATAGCAGCGACAGCAGAGTTCAGAGTAAAGGCGTCCTCTATTTTGTTAACCACTACACAAGTCACATTTATTTGAACAAACTGCAGAATATATTTTGAAGAGACCAGACTATAAAATTGTTTAATTGTTAAAATGAAAACGATTTCGTTTGAAAAGTATCGTGAAAGAATGAGGCTTCTGAAATTTATGATAATGAATAAAGCTATTGGGGCATAGACTTCAGGGTGACAAGGCTTGTATATGACTTGAAAGGGAAAAGTTTACATAACTTCCTAATGGGGCCGCCATTTATGATTCAATAGTTCTTTTCCCATTTTAAAAAATAAATTGCATATTTCATTATGGCCTATTATCTTTCCCTCTGTTGATTTGTTAAGATTTCTATAAGCTACTTTATATTAAAAAAAAAGAATAATAAATGAGTTTAATAGTGTCCTTAAGCCTCCTAGCATTTATTTATTTTTTTTACCATTTTCATGGCACCATTAAAAAAAATCAGTGCCTGCAGTCTTCCTAAACTGAGTCTAAATAGCCATTTATATTTGAGCTTTGAAAGACCAATTAACATTGAAGTGGCAACATTCAGTCCTTTCTGTGTTAGTCTTAGTGGTACCAGAATTAATGTACCAAGGAAGGCATTTTTACCCATATGATCAGTCATATTTCATTATACTTCCTTTTTGCTCTAACAGATTTGAATTTCAGTTATTTATTATTTTATTATTCCTAGACCTACTCTATCCAATGTGGGGTATTCCTTCTATGACCTACTTTAGCTGTATCAAAACAACCTTCTTTTTGTTTGAGAGGTAGATGACTTCAGAAGGAATGAAGAAATGAACCATTAGTCCACAGTTCTGTCAGGTTGAAGCACACTATGCATCTTATAGACTCCATCAGAAATTAGAGACACTGGATTTAATCTTGCTTTTCTCCCTAGAGGGTAGTAGTTGCTAGCACCAGTAGCTATGTGATAGAGTAGGACCTGAATGAAAATTCTCACTGTGGTCTTCATGGCAATCCTGCTCCACCATTTTGCTGAGCCATTATATGCAGTAATAGACAGGGAGTCCAGATGGTACCCGTGCCCCCAATTCCTGCTACCTGAGACATCTCAAGGATGCACTGTGGCAGTGATGTCATGGGTTCCATGTGAACTCATTTTTTTTGCCTCTCTCCCATCCAAGGGAAGATCTGGTGGCTTCCCACACATGGCTCAATTCATAGCAGTCCTACTTTTATTAAGTCTCTTCGAGGCTAACCTGTCTCAAATATTTCCAAGCCTCAACCATATTATTCTGTCTACTGGTCTCCAGATAGCTCTCTACCTGACGACTAGGTGCCTGCCCACCTTTCTACGTTCATCTTATCCCATTTCCCTACTTGTTCACTTTATTATAGCTAGTGGTCTCTCGTGGCTTCCCATGCCACCGGTCCTGCTTAGTGGCCTCCTACTTGCCATTTCCTTGTCCTGAAATATCTTCCTTTCAGTGTATAACGTCCAGCTCTTTATTCTCTGGGATTCAGCTGGACTATTCACCTTCCCAGAGAGCCTGTCTATGCACATCCCATTTTACACAGGGGTTTCCTATTCTTCTCCCTCAGACCACCCTCTTCTTTCATATTATTGCAAATTTGAAAATATGTATTTTTTATCTGTGTCCTGGTTTTATTAGACTTTGTTAAACTATAAGGGCCCTGAGGGCAAAACTTTGTCTACTTAACTTCTATATGCCTAGTATTACTCCATGGTTATAACATAGCTAAGTGCCCTAAAGTATTTGTGAAATAAATAAATGCCTTTGTAGGATGAAGGAAGTGTTCTGTAGTCATGAAGACTCAGCTCTGATCTTAAATGACAGCCCCAGAACAATCGTTGTTTCTTCTGGATTTCCCCTCTTTGCTTAAATTTCCCAGAAAGCCCTCACCTCACCCCGAACCCAGTCTCCTGTGAAGCCACATGCTCTTCAAGCACTTCAAGAGTTTCAAGTAACATGGATGGTGGTTTAGCAATGACTCAGACACAAATTGTAACATCCCCGTGAAGCATGGTGTGATTCCGCTTCTATTAAGTTTGTGAAATATCAGTGGGTAGTTGCATCTGAGGCATTCCATGAAACTTTTTGGGGGTGTGAATTTGCGCACATCAGGGGGCTCAGGAAAGGGAAGAGGGAAGAGGGAAGAAGAAGGCTTATTTGCAACATGGAAGATTTCCAGGATTTTTCATCCCACATTCTACAATTTGTGTTTTTAATGCTCTCTCTCTTTGAGCCCTTCAGATGGCCCCTTTTTTGAAACCAAGAGTTTGTTGAGGGAGTATTGGATCACATTTGCCGTATTATAGCATGCGTATCAGTAGATTTCAGTTAACCAGTTTCAACTTTTAGTAATAAACACATTTATCACTGTGTTGATAAAAGTAATTCATTTTTACAAATTTGAGCACTGCAAGAATGTAGAAGGAAATAAAAAATTGTTCGCCACATCAGCCACCACTTTACCTCTTCAGAACATGGACCTTATCTGGTTCAGCATTGTATCTCTAGCTCACATGCAGGCACATGGCAAGCAAGTACACAATAAATAACCTATATGTTGCCCATGTCATAAGTTGATGTATTCCTCTTTATTTATGCATACAAATGTACATAACTAAGAATTGCCTAAGGTGTAGGCGTAAGGGGGCTGCATTGTCTGTAGAGAGTTCAATAATAATAAAACCAACTATGCATAGTAAAATGCATAGTCTGCATTTTACTATGGCCATGCTCAGGCAATTCTAAACATCAGCAATGATAAAATAGTCCTCTCCCAGCCAGAGCCACTCCCGCACCCCCACCTGGTACCCCAGAGGTAAAGAGCACACTATGTTAAATTTTATTCCAAGCATTTTAAGTAACATTTTATTATAAGCAGTTTCCAACTGAAAAACTTTCATAACTTTTGATGAAAGCACTTGGCAATATATCCTAATAACCTTAAAAGTAGTCCTGATCTTTGAATCTCTCTTCTGGGAGTCTACCTTACTAGTAGCATGAAATGCAAATGAAAATTTATGGGAAATGATGTTCACCCTAGCATTATTTATGGCCAAAGTGTAGACATAGCTTAAATGTTGAACAATGGAGAAATGGGCTACTTAATCATGGTATACTCATAAGATGGACTATGTATTATGCAGACAATACAATGACATTTATGCAGGCTGTTTAATTGGTGTGCAGAAAACTCAGTGTTTTAAAGTGGATCTGAATACGAAGCGTCTCCTAACTGATCAGAAGTAGGTGCAATGGAGAACATATAAAACAGAAACAGGGCAGAAAAAAGTATTGTTTCAGTGAGAGGGGCACTATCGGAATACAGTCATGTGCTGTATAAGAACATTTCATTCAATGACAGACCGAATATATGACAGTGGTCCCACAAGATGATAATGGAGCTGACAATTTCCTATGGCCTAGGACATGTCCTCATGGCCATCATAGCATCACAGCACGACACATTACTTGTGTGTTTGTGGTGATGCTGGTGTAAACCAACCTATTGTGCTGCCCGTCGAATAAAAGTATGGCGCCTCAAGTTATGTATAGTACATAATACGTTGTGATAATACTATGTGATAATACATTGTGATGATACTATGATACTGCATTTTGTATTTAGTATACTTTTTTATTGTTGTTTTAGACTGTACTCTTTCTACTTAGAAAAATGAAAGTTTGCTGCAAAACAGTATGCCGTGTTATGCTGGCAGCAGCCTCATACATCTCATGGTTGCCATATCTGTTGATTGCATCATTTTCTATTGTGCTTGATTTCATCTTGGGTTGTTTTATACAGCAATGTGCTGTGCAGGTTTGTAGCCTGGGAACAATAGGCTGTACCATATAGACTAGATTTGTAGTAGGCTGTACCATCCTGGTTTGTGTAAGCGCACTCTATGATGTCCACATGATGAAATTGCCTAAAGACTTATTTCTCAAGACGTAGCCCCATCATTAAGGGACACATGCCTGTACTACATGAATTATTGCTAGAGTAACAGCATTTTCAGTATTTTAGGGGACTAACCATGGGACCAGAAATCAAGACTTAAGGTGCAATTATTACAAGTGAGCATACAGAAAGCATAATTTTGGAAAAGGTTGAAGAGTGAGTTGTAAATAATAAATTGCAGTTAGTGAGTAAATGTGCAAAATTTCAGTCTCTTGATGGCCTGTGCGACTCTCCTCATAAAAGCTATGGCAGTTTTAGGGCAAGGTGCCAGGTCTACTCCAGCTTTATGGATCAGTGCTGCTTTCTCCTTTACCAGGTGAAAAGGCAGCTACCTGGGTAAAGAGGAAGAGGAGGTGATGGCTACTTATTCAGGAAATGAGTCAGCCAATGAAATGAGCTCTGTTCTCTGTACATGTACATCAGCGTGATTAGCTAGGATGCTCTGGTTTTCTATTAACCTTTCTCTCTTTCTTTCTTTCTTTCTTTCTTTCTTTCTTTCTTTCTTTCTTTCTTTCTTTCTTTCTTTCTTTCTTCCTTTTTGTAATTGAGATTCCTCTGATTTTTCGAATTATGTTTCATCCTGACATATCTTCATGATCCATCAGCAAATTCCGTTAGTGTTAATTTTGTGAACCCAAATTTTCAAAAACAGTAAAAAAAATAATATTTTTTCACATTTGAAATATCAGCTTCAGCTATTTCCCCACATTTGAAAAAACAAAAAAAAACCTGTTGCTATTAGAAAAAAACAAGTATTAATAATGAAATATTCATTTTATACCTATGTTTTAATTTATGGGACAAAATAACAAAATGTATGCTTCTGATCTCAAATTCTAAATGTTTTCAAAACATTCTAAAATATTTCTAAATGTTTTAGCCTGATTATTGGAAGTTATTTTCCATTCTAAGGATCTTTCACAGTTTAGTTCTCTCTCTCTCTCTCTCTCTCTCTCTCTCTCTCTCTCTCTCTCTCTCTCTCTGGTTTTAAATTTTCTTGCTCTGCAAACTCTAAAAGACAAAAAATGTGTCTTTTTCACTTTCATATTTCACACTGCAGTGTGTTGCTTAGAACTTATTTATAAATAAGTTAAAATAACACTGAATTATGACGAGGATAACGTTTTAAGAACTTCTTTGTGTTATATAAATCTATTTACTCTTTAAGGATTTTTAGCACAAGGGGAAAAAAAAACTGACACTTGGACCAGAAGAAGGTGAAGTTCAAGATCTCATGGCCAATTAAGTTGGTATGTAAATTAGAGTCTTGCTTTTAAAGACATGCTATTCTCTTGCTGTCTTATCAGTATTCCTGAAACACTAAAAAGTTAGCAAAAGGGAAAACATTTCTAGTTTAGAATTGGAGGAAAAAAGGCAGCGGTCCCACGGTGGATGGAAGAGACCCTCTACTCCCATGGAAAACAAGAAGAGAACGTCAGGAATCTTATTCCCAAATTTCTATTTCTATAGTCAATAACTTTACTGTCTTTTCTTGAGGGTTGTGAATATCCTTTTAAGAATGAAATGTGTCTGAATGGTCCATTGTTCTGTTATTTTAAAAATAAAGCATCAATTTTTAAAAACTCTTATATAGAGCTTTATACAAAAGTATCACACAACAGTCTGAAGAGTTAAATGCAAGAGAGAGAGAAAGATCCAATCTATATACTACAGCCAGGGGATAAACAAATATGGGCACGTCATTTTCATGATTAATATATTTCAATGACTCCATTTTTTTTTTTAATCAAAGCAAAAATATTTAACATGGTCGCAAGGCCATGCATTATTCAGCCCCAACTGGCCTCACTCACATTAACCTCTGCCACTCTCCTCCTCTCTCTCCCTCACTTCCAGCCAGCCAGGTCTTCTGTCATATCCTAGAGTGGGCCATGCTATCTCCTTCCTCCAGTTCCTTGCAAACACAAGTTCTTTCTCCTGGACTACCCTTCCCACCCCCGCTCTGACCATCACCTATATGTACGTACACTTGCGTGTGTCTAGAACCAGATTCCCCTGAGACATGAACTCATAGCACTTTGCACTGTTCCTTCAAGTACGTATCACAATTTTAAGTACATTATTTTGTTAATAGAGTTAGATGTCTATCCTTCTCATGAGGATGTTATTTTAGGAGGGTATTGGTTATGTCTGTCTGGATCATTTTTTAAATCTGCAATTTTAAATGCTGGGCAAACACTAAATGATCATATGTAAAATGGAGAACGTTGTAGACTCCGTTGCACAGGACAGTTATAAGGAGGGAGTGAGACAATCTGTGTAAAGGTGTAGCATAGATTAGGGCAAACACATTTGTTTTGCGACACCTGGAGCCCTGGATTCTTGATGGAGTTGGCAAAGCTTCACCAGTACTGACTAGACAGTCTTCTTCCCCACCTACGCTTTCCCCATTTCTTTGGGGATGCCTGGGTGATTCAGAGAGGGCACCCCAGAATTTATTATTAAGCAAAGTTAAGGCACTTTGATAGAAAGATGGGAGATAGCAATCAGTCAGTCAATCAATCAATCTGAACTTTATTGAATGTTGTTGGATGACAGCCATTTGGAGGAGGACCGGACAAGGGTCTTTTCCCATTTTTGATCTAAGGGCAGATGTTATGGGTCACTTTCTCAATGGCTCCTTTTTGTTCGTGAGACAAACAGTTAGTGTGATCATTTTGCTCTTCTTACAATTCTCACTATCATGACTGTATCGCTATCTGACTGTCACTAGCGTAATGAAATCCAAAAGATATTAATAATAATTTACAATTTGAGCACTCTATGTTACGCTAGGCTCCATACTAAGTGTCTTAAACGTATCAACTTATTTAATTCCCACAGTGATCTTATGAAATAGGATTATCATCATTCCTAATACTGAGACATGAAGAGGTTGTCCTGGTTACACAGCTAATAAATGGTAGAGCTGGGGTTTGAATTTAGAAAGTGTGACTCTTAGTGGCTTATACTTTTACCAATGCACGGCGCTGATTAATTGGTTGTAAACTCGTGTTCATAGCTCTGTTAAATCTGTATCCCAACTGCCGTTTGACAATTTTCACCTCTCTCCCTATCACACACCTAGAGAAAAAGAAATGTGGAAATCAGTTGTTTGTCCCAGTTTGACTGAAAGTGACCTCATCTTCCTAAATCTTCGCTCAATTAAGATGCATTGTCCATCAAAACAAAGGAAAATTAAAGAAACAGCCAGGGCTATTAAGTTTAGCACAACATCCATATTAAAGACTTCCACTAAATTTTCCAACGCACTCATTTTCTAGTTTAGAATTGGAGGAAAAAAGGCAGCGGTCCCACGGTGGATGGAAGAGACCCTCTACTCCTGCGGAAAACAAGAAGAGAACGTCAGGAGAAGAAGAAGAGAGATGAGATAGGAAAACATGAACTAGAGGCACAGGAGACAGGGAGCGAGGCCCCCACAGAAATACGCTTTGGAGGAAGGGAGAACAGCACTGCTGGCAGGAAGTCAACCTTTGCATGACTGCTCGGAGCGAGTTAGGAAAGAGGTTGAGCAGTAAAGGATCAGGTCATTTAATTCAGTGGATTCTCTGCACTAAGTTGTAGAAATATTTCAACCCTACACTGTGTAAGAGAAAAAAGTTAAGGTTTACTTTGAAAAAAAAAAAACCTTAACAATGTCAAAGAACAGGGCAGTACCAAACTTTTATTTCAATTATTTATGGGAT